>NC_091268.1:28747500-29997500 GCF_042477335.2 Ovis canadensis | reverse complement strand
CACTTGAGCTCCTTCTTCCTCCTTTCATTCGATAAAAAGCTTTCTGAGCCCAAAATAACATTCAGTTAAGTGTCCCACTTGTGTTTTGCTTGTTACTGCTTTATCAGGAGAGGTATGTGAAATTCCCTCTTATTTGCCTTAAGGAGGTTGGCTCACTGGGGAGACAAGAGGTTGTATGTTCTCCAACCCCAGTGACTAGAGAGGATGTATAATAGTTGGGATACTAACTGGGTTGCTGGAATAAGAGACCCCAAAATAAAGTGACTCAAATAGGACAGGAATCCCCTTCTCTTTCACAAGTGAGTTCAGAGGTAAATCATCTGGGGCTGTCATCATTCTGCCCTTTACAATTATCGACAGACTCAAGTTTCTTCCATCTTACTGTCCTTCTTTCTTCTGGAGTATTGTTCTCATCCACATGATTGACTGAAGCAGGCTTACCAGAAACCCATCAAATCCCAGCCTGCAAAAGGTGGGATGGATGGAATGCAAGCTTTTTTTTTTTTTTTTTTTGTCTGTGCTGGGCCTTAGTTGCAGCATTCAGGATCTAGTTTCCTGGCCAAGGATCAAATCTAGGACCCTTGTGTTAAGAGTGTGGAGTCTTAACCACTGGACCGCCAGGGAAGCCCCTGGGATGCGAGTACCTTCCTTTCAAATGACGTGACTTGAAGTTGTGCATATCGCTTCTGCTTACATTCCACTGGTCATGACTTTGCCACATGCCCGCACACAGTTTCAAAAGAAGCTGGGGAATGGAGCCTTGACCTGGATGGCATGTACTCAACTACGGCTTGGGAGGTTCGATTACTAAGAAGAATGCGGAGAAAACGAATACCAGGGGTAATTAGTACTCACTGCCACAAAGGATGACTGCCTTCTTTGTTGATTTAAGGTCTAGCCTTTCCTTTCCCATTGCATGTTGTTAAAACATTTAAGAGGCAGTAAATCTATTGTCCAGGAAAGGGAATCAAATTAAGTTCTTTTTCTCTTTCAGAGACTTAAATAAAAATGGCCTGGCCCTGAGCTGTTCTTCCTAACTTCCTGTCCCTGAGAAAGGCACACAGGAGTTGTGGAACCCAAGGTGAGTGGACACACACACCAACACCTCTTGAGGGGAGAATCCCTGGAAAAGAAGGTTCAGGGGATGAACAACTCCTCGTTCCAAGAATTGTAGCTGGCAGAGAGCCCAGTGAAGTGAGTCAAATGTGGACCTGAGGGAGAGAGGTTACTCTAACAGGTATCAGGTTGCAGGGCAATGCAGAGCAGTGGTGCCTGATAAGTACCACTGAGTACGATGTTAGGATCACAGGAAACCCTGAGGTTCTGGGATGATCCATGGCAAAGGACAGCTCAGATACTGTCATATAAGACTTCTGGGCAGCTCAGATGATGGCAACGCAAGCAATTTTTATTTAATTTAGAAAATAATAAATAAATAGGTGACAGTACTTGTTCTTGAGGTGTTATGGAAATGCTTGTTTCTACCAACATGTGAAAGAGGTAAAAATAAACAAATTCTCTGGAGATCTATTTAAATATGATGCCAAAACAACATAGGTCAGTAAAATACCAAAGCAAAGTAACTCAGGAAGAGCCAGAGCGGTCCACTAAAAACACTCCAAGTATAATCTCTGAACAAAATTCCACTTAAAGGATTGTTTACCTGAGGTAACTGAAGGACAGGGCAATCCAGTGAGGAAGAGACTTATGATGGATATTTGGGGCACATATTGACAATAGTAATTCCCTGACACTCATATAAGCTTGTGGCCTGTCCTCCACACATACCCATAAATGGCCTCAACTTTTCCATCTGTGAAATGGGTTGAGTGCTCTAACAGCTGGTCCAAATTACTATGAGAACACATGTGAGTGAGAACCTAAGCTCAGCTCTGTGGCTAAAGGATGTATCTCTGCAGAGGTAGTACTTGAGGTACTATCTCAAGGAGGGCAGGAGTACTGATGAGCAAAGACGACATGACAAGCAACTGCAGAACAAAGGGAATGTTCCCAACCTTGCTGAGCTCCATCAGTGATGTGGGTGATATCTGCTCCATCAGTGATGCGGGTGATATCTGCTCCATCAGTGATATGGGTGATTGCTCCATCGGTGATGTAGGTGATAGCATTATTGGGAAGGTTAGAAATAATGTTTGTAGAACATCCAGGATAGTGTGTGGCTTAAAAAAAAAAAAGAAATGAGTACTATTAAAATAAAAATCAGTCAATGACTGTGGCAAAGCATATGAATCTGAGAATCCCACGTTAGGCCAGTTCTTTTAAAGGGAGACAAGGTACACTCCAGGCTCCAGCAGAGGGAAAGGCAAATCCTCTCTACAGGAAAGCATTTTCTACTTAGGCCCTCAGGATTTCCTTACAAGATTAAACCTCTATGAGTTCACAATCAGAGGCCACCAAACTCACTAGGAAATAAGCCACCATAAGTGAGGATCAGCAGAAAGGATACAACATACTTTTATCACTACTGACTTCAGCTGCAGGAAACAAAGAAACAGCCAGATAGGTAATATACAACAGGTACATTGTATAAAGTGAAAAAGTCCCTCCTCATGTCCAACTCTTTGCGACCCCATGGATCACACAGTCCATAGAATTCTCCAGGCCAGAATACTGGAGTGAGTATCTGTTCCCTTCCCCAGGGGAATCTTCCCAACCCGGGGATTGAACCCAGGCCCCCCGCACTGCAGGCAGATTCTTTACGAGCTAAGCCACCAAGGAAGCTCAAGAATACTGGAGTGGGCAGCCAATCTCTTTGCCAGTGGATCTTCCTGACCCAGGAATCAAATCGTGGTCTCCTGCATTGCAGGCGGATTCTTTACCAGCTGAGCTACTAGGAAAGCCTGTGTAATGTACAATAATTATATTTAAAAGAAAGAAAATACAGAATTAGAAAAAATGAGAAAGTAATAAAAATTATCAAAAGTAATCAGGTATAGTTGAAGGAAAACCAAATAAAACTTTATAAATAGACTGTATAATTCTTGAAAGCAAAGAGAATTAAAACTTGAAGATATACCTGAAGGAATTATACAGAGTGCAACACAAATAGATAAGGAGATAAAAACTCCTGTCTGTGTTAGGCACTCCATCGTGTCCTACTCTTTGTGACCCCATGGACTTAGCCCTCCAGGCTCCTCTGTCCTTGGCATTCTCCAGGCAAGAATATTGGAGTGGGTTGCCATTCCCTTCTCCGGGGGATCTTCCCAGCCAGGGATCAAACCTGAGTTTCCTGCATTGATAGGCAGGTTCTTCACCACTAGTGCCACCTGGGAAGTCCCATAAAAGCTCTTAAAAAGAGGTTAACCTACTAACTATCAAATAGAAAGATGGGCTTCTCTATTATAAAAATTTTGACCTCTGTATAGCTTTCTATATAGAGGATAGAAAGGAGACAGACTACTTAATATATGGCTGATTGAAGGGCCAGGAGGAGAAAACAGAGACATTAAATGAAAGACAATATCTAAAGTGAAAATAATGAGAACTTTATAAAAATGAAAAAATATATAAATCTTCACTTCAGTCGCTCAGTCATGTCTGACTCTTTGCGACCCAATGGATTGCAGCACAGCAGGCTTCCCTGTCCATCACCAACACCTGGAATTTACTCAAACTCACATCCACTGAGTAGGTGATGCCATCCAACCATCTCATCCTCTGTCATCCCCTTCTCCTCCTGCCTTCAATCTTTCCCAGCATCAGGGTCTTTTCCAATGAGTCAGTTCTTCACATCAGGTGGCCAAAGTATTGGAGTTTCAGCTTCAGTATCAGTCCTTCCAATGAATATTCAGGACTGATTTCCTTTAGGATGGACTGGTTGGATCTCCTTGCTGTCCAAGGGACTCTCAAGAGTCTTTTCCAACACCATAGTTCAAAAGCATCAACACTTAGGTGCTCAGCTCTCTTTATAGTCCAACTCTCACATCCATACATGACTACTGGAAAAACCATAGCTTTGACTAGATGGACCTTTGTTGGCAAAGTAATGTCTCTTCTTTTTCAATATGCTGTCTAGGTTAGTCATTATTTTTCTTCCAAGGAGCAAGAGTCTTTTAATTTCATGGCTCCAGTCACCATCTGCAGTGATTTTGGAGACCCCCCAAAAATATAAATATAATCTTCAGATACAACATATAAGCAAAACCTAATAAAAAGAAATCTATACAATAAAACCACAGAACATCAAAGACAGAAGATCTAAAAGCTCCTTGAGAAAAATGGCAGACTATGTTCAAAAGGGCAATACGGAAATCATAAAGTGAGTTCAAGACACAACAATGGAAACCAGAAGACTCTGGAATAATATTTTCAAAGTTCTAAAAGACACAGACTAGATCTAGAACTGGGCAACAGGCAAGCCTATCTTTTAAGAATGAGTGTGACATAAATTGTAGCAATACTCTCTTAGGTCAGGTTCCCAAGGCAAAAGAAATAAAACCAAAAATAAACGAATGAAATCTGGTCAAATTTATAAGCTTTTTCTCTGCAAAGGAAACCATAAACAAAACAAAAAGCCTAAAGAATCAGAGAAAATATCTGCAAATGATGTGACTGAAAGAGCTTAATTTCCAAATTACAAACAGTCATACAGCTCAATATAAAAAAAAAAACTCAATTAAAAAATGAGCAGAAGACCTAAACAGACATACAGATGGCCAACGGGAACATGAGAACATGCTCAACATCATTAATTCTTCAGTTCAGTCGCTCAGTCGTGTCCGACTCTTTGCAGCCCCATGAATCACAGCACGCCAGGTATCCCTGTCCATCACCATCTCCTGGAGTTCACTCAGACTCAAGTCCATCGAATCCATGATGCCATCCAGCCATCTCATCCTTGGTCGTCCCCTTCTCCTCCTGCCCCCAATCCCTCCCAGCATCAGAGTCTTTTCCAATGAGTCGACTCTTCGCATGAGGTGGCCAAAGTACTGGAGTTTCAGCTTTAGCATCATTCCTTCCAAAGAAATCCCAGGGCTGATCTTCAGAATGGACTGGTTGGATCTCCTTGCAGTCCAAGGGACTCTCAAGAGTCTTCTCCAACACCACAGTTCAAAATCGTCAATTCTTCAGCACTCAGCCTTCTTCACAGTCCAACTATCACATCCATACATGACCACAGGGAAAACCATAGCCTTGACTAGATGGACCTTAGTCAGCAAAGTAATGTCTCTGCTTTTGAATATACTATCTAGGTTGGTCATAACTTTTTTCCCAAGGAGTAAGCGTCTTTTAATTTCATGGCTGCAGTCACCATCTGTGGTGATTTTGGAGCGCAAAAAACTAAAGTCTGACACTGTTTCCACTGTTTCCCTATCTATTTCCATGAAGTGATGGGACCGGATGCCATGATCTTCATTTTCTGAATGTTGAGCTTTAAGCCAACTTTTTCACTCTCCTCTTTCACTTTCATCAGGAGGCCTTTTAGCTCCTCTTCACTTTCTGCCATAAGGGTGGTGTCATCTGCATATCTGAGGTTACTGATAGTTCTCCCGGCAATCTTAATTCCAGCTTGTGTTTCTTCCAGTCCAGCATTTCTCATGATGTACTCTGCATAGAAGTTAAATAAGCAGGGTGACAATATACAGCCTTGATGTGCTCCTTTTCCTATTTGGAACCAGTCTGTTGTTCCATGTCCAGTTCTAACTGTTGCTTCCTGACCTGCATACAGATTTCTCAAGAGGCACGTCAGGTGGTCTGGTATTCCCATCTCTTTCAGAATTTTCCACAGTTTGTGATCCACACAGTCAAAGGCTTTGGCATAGTCAATAAAGCAGAAATCAATGTTTTTCTGGAACTCTCTTGCTTTTTCCATGATCCAGAGGATGTTGGCAATTTGATCTCTGGTTCCTCTACCTTTTCTAAAACCAGCTTGAACATCAGGGAGTTCACGGTTCACATATTGCTGAAGCCTGGCTTGGAGAATTTTGAGCATTACTTTACTAGCATGTGAGATAAGTGCAATTGTGCAGTACTTTGAGCATTCTTTGGCATTGCCTTCCTTTGGAATTGGAATGAAAACTGACCTTTTCCAGTCCTGTGGCCACTGCTGAGTTTTCCAAATTTGCTGGCATATTGAGTGCAGCACGTTCACAGCATCATCTTTCAGGATTTGAAACAGCTCAACTGGAATTCCATCACCTCCACTAGCTTTGTTCATAGTGATGCTTTCTAAGGCCCACACCCACAGCCATTCTGGCCACCTCACACCAGTCAGAATGGCTATCATCAAAAAGTCCACAAATAACTAATGCTGGAGAGAGTATGGAGAAAAAAGGAACCCTCCTACACTGTTGATGGGAATGTAAATTGATGCAGCCACTATGGAGAACAGTATGGAAGTTCCTTTAAAATCTAAAAGAGAAGGATAATTGCTTTACAGAATCTTGCTGTTTTCTGTCAAACCTCAACATGAAATCAGTCATAGGTATACATATATCTATCCCCTCCCTTTCGAAATTTCAAAAAAAAGACACGTCAAAGGAAAACACTCAAAAATGAAAAAAGAAAATCTAAAAATAGAGTTACCATATGGTCCAACAATCCCAGCATTTATTTGGAAAAGACAGAAACTCTAATTTGAAAAGATACATGCACCCCAATGTTCAGAGCAGCACTACTCACAATAGCCAAGACATGGAAGCAATCTAAGCAGACATCAACAAATAAACATGTAAAGAAGATGTGATATATACTACTCAGCCATAAAAGATGAAATGCCATTTGCAGCAATATGGATGGACCTAGAAATTACCACACTAAGTGAAGTAAGTCCGATAAAGACAAATATCACACTATATCATTTATATATGGAATCTTAAAAAATGAAACAAATGAACTTATTTACAAGATAGAAGAAGACTCACAGACATAGAAAACAATTTTATGGCTACCATAAATGAAAGGGGAAGAGGGATAAATTTGAGAGGAGTTTGAGATTAAAGGATACATACTACCGTATATAAAATAGATTAACGTGGACCTACTGTATAGCTCAGGAAACTATATTCAATTCAATATCCAGTGATAAGCCATAATGGGAAAGAGCCTGAAAAAGAATCTCTCTCTCCATGCATATATATTCCATATTTATGTATATATCTACAGTTGATTCACTTTACTGTGTACCTGAAACGAACATAATTTTATAAATCAACTATACTTCAATAAAAATTTTTCCAATAAAATTTTTAATAAATAAATAAAAATAAGGATTCCAGAGCCCAGAGTATGAGATGATGACATTTCCATATAAACAAAAAGCTGAAAGATTTTACTACCAATAAATCTCCAAGAAGTCCAAATGAAATGGAAAAAGGTAAATGGCTCAAAAGGAAGGTTTCAGGTGGCAAGAAGGATGAATAGGCAGTAAATAAACTCTTAAACTTATAGGCAAATCTGCATTTATCTATATCAGTATGAAATACTAATAATAATATCCCAACTTGTGAGGTTTCAAAAGCAGACAAAATGGAAACAATTGATAATACCGACATTTAAGTCACGAGGAAGACACTGGCATTAAAACATTGTAAAGTCCTTCTATTATTTGGGAGGAGAAGTTTAAATGTCTATTGATCTTCAATTATGTTAGGCCTACATAGTAAAATTTGAAGGGAAAAGTAAGAGAAAGGGGACTTCAAACTTTTGGTATTTTAGAATTTGAAGAATTATAATTTTGGAATTTGAAAGTTTTAAATTTTGGAAAATTGACATTCTTAATGTGTAGAAGGGGAAATATAAGTATAAGGGGAAAACATAATAAGAAAATAAAACAAAAACTTCAAAGAAAGGGAGAGAAAAGAAGCATAGAAAATGTGGAGTAAATGTTAGAAATCAC
This sequence comes from Ovis canadensis, assembly GCF_042477335.2. Taxonomy (NCBI): domain Eukaryota; kingdom Metazoa; phylum Chordata; class Mammalia; order Artiodactyla; family Bovidae; genus Ovis; species Ovis canadensis. The sequence continues at coordinate 29,989,642 of NC_091268.1, read as the reverse complement.
CATTGAATGAAAAAAGGCAAATCTCAAATATTACCTATATTATGATGCTGTTTTATAAAGTTCCAAAGCAAGCAAAACCAAATGCATATAGTAAATAACACATTCGTGATAGAGGTGTTCTCATAAAGGAAGGGAATGATCAACACAAAAACAGAATCGTGGACTTCTGCATACAATTGGAATGGGGATGAGAGAGAAGATTAATATTCCGGAAGTCCTCGTAGTTTTGATAATTTTAGTGAGCTAGGCAGTGATTTCATACCCTGCAAAGCACATCATTTTATTAATATGCTTTATAGCTTACATACCATATATATTCATTTGCTTCGAATATTGCATAAAAATCTAAAAATAAAATGAGTAAAACAATAGGAGAATAAGTTCCCTGAGGACAAGAACAAAACCAGACCTTCCCTGTATCCCATCTGTCGTGCACACAGTGGCCCTCAACAAATGTCTGCTTACGTTACATTCAGAGAAAATGCTGTTAGTGAATCGCAAAAGAATGAGGAAAGGCAAGACTTCTTACAAGCAAATAGTGGAGAAGGAGAGAGTCTAAACTGTGTGATGAGACAGTATACAATATTATACAGTGGGCACGACACAGGTAATAGTAACAGAAAAATATATCAGTTTTTCAGCCCTGAATTATACTGTGTCTGTGGCTTTGGGCAGGAAACATACCTGTAGCTACTCTGGGCTTCAGGTTGTTAAATCATGATGGATGATCCCATAAGGAACTAAACAAGATCAGTGGAATTCATTCATTCTTCTGGCGCCCTGGGAACTCTTTCATTTCCCCCAGCCCTGACTGCCTCCTCCCATTACTGGAGGCAGCAGTGGGTCCATACTACACAGACTAACAATGAAGTGGGAGAGAGACCTAGGACTACAAAGCTAGCATCCCAGGTCTAGACACAATAGTTAGAAAACAAGCATCTCTCACACGCAGTCCAAAAGAACAGCAGGGTGCTTGCGGGGCCTGGGGGTCAGGGGCACACTTAAGGATGAATCCTGCATCTGCAGCAGCAAGTGTCTGGGGATAGGTTAATTTCCCTGTGCATTTCATTAGGAAAATGGGAATGATAATGTGTAGTTTAAGGATTACTAGAAAAACATCTGCTTGTACTATGTCTAACACCTAATTTATATATATTAGATTTTTGCGACCCAGTGAACTGTAGCCTGCCAGGCTCCTCTGTCCATGGAATTCTCCAGACAAGAATACCGGAGTGAGAAGTCATTGCCTTCTCCGGGGATCTTTTCTAACACCGAATCAGTTCAGTTCAGTCGCTCAGTCGTGTCTGACTCTTTGCAACCCCATGAATCACAGCACGCCAGGCCTCCCTGTCCATCACCAACTACTGTAGTTCACTCAGACTCGCGTCCATCAAGTCAGTATAGGTGCTCCCAAAACACAAGTTTCCTTTCCTTAGTAGGTTACCTGCTGCGCCTGCTGCTGCTGCTGCTACGTCGCTTCAGTCGTGTCCGACTCTGTGTGACCCCATAGATGGCAGCCCACCAGGCTCTGCCGTCCCAGGGATTCTCCAGGCAAGAACAATGGAGTGGGTTGCCATTTCCTTCTCCAATGCATGAAAGTGAAAAGTGAAAGTAAAGTCGCTCAGTAGTATCTGACTCTTTAGTGACCCCGTGGACTGCAGCCCACCAGGCTCCTCCGTCCATGGGATTTTCCAGGCAAGGGCAGTGGTGTGGGGTGCCATTGCTTTCTCTGAGTAGGTTCCCTACATATCTTCATCTCTGACCCGAACTTCAAATAAAGAGCACTCAATCACCAGTGACAGAGAAAAAATGCCATTTAAAACTACCACTGACTGCATTGCTTCTGCCCCTAAGGGAAAGATACTATTTCTCTCCAGAAAAAAATTTATTTTCTTTAGCAAAGTACTTTGATAGGCAGCTTTGGTTATGAAATGTGAGGACCAACCAGGGCAGAGTTAGAAGAAGACAGTGAAACAAGGCAGTAACTAAACAGCTCTGCATCACAAAAATGGACAGAAAAGCTGGGGCTGGGCAGCCTGCTAAGAAGTGGGGTGATGGGAGAAAACACATTGCAGCAGCAACCCCCACCTCTACCTGACAGTCCACCCCATCCTCTACCCGACGGTCCACCCCCATCCTCTACCTGACGGTCCACCCCACCTCTACCCGTCATCCTCTACCCGACGGTCCACCCCATCCTCTACCCGACGGTCCACCCCCATCCTCTACCCGACGGTCCACCCCATCCTCTACCCGACGGTCCACTCCCATCCTCTACCTGACGGTCCACCCCACCTCTACCCGTCATCCTCTACCCGACGGTCCACCCCCATCCTCTACCCGACGGTCCATCCCACCTCTACCCAACAGTCCACCCCATCCTCTACCCGACATCCACCCCATCCTCTTCCCCTGCTTTCTTTCTTTCAGTAGAAATTATCAGCGTCTTCCATACTGTGTATTCTACTTTTTGTGTCTTTATTATCTGTCTTCCCCCACTAGAATATAAGCTCCATGAGGGTACAATTTTTGTCCTTTTTATTCATTGCTGTTTCGAGCCCAAAAGAGAGTCTGGGAAATAAGAGGTATTCAACACATTTCTCTTCAATAAATGATTAAGAGGGGACTTTTGAGGAATTTTAAAGCAAAACAGCTGCATCTGATCTGCAAATCGATGGAAATAAATGCTATTGCTTTACGTCTGAGTTTAGAGATTGTTTCCTGTGCAGCATTTTAGCAGCAACCACTGACTAATACAAATAACAATACCAACTGGGTTCAAACATGATTTAAAAAAATCATATCAAATTGTGTGGTTGGCTGCGAATTTGGACTCAAACCAGCTTGGGTTTAATCCTGTCCCAGCATCTCAGAGCCTTCATCTCCTCCTCGGTACAGAGTAAACCCTTTATAAGGAGTAATCAAGTGGTATCTTCCTCACAGGTAACTCTGAGGATCAAATTATCACTTTTTCTCATAAGCATTCAATAAACTATAACCATTATTAATATCTGTTCAAACAATTCTGATACTTGATGGATTCATATATCCATGTAAGGTAAGTCCCACTAAAAAGTGAACAGAAGATTTCTGTACAATATTTGAAATTAAAGATGTGGAACCCATGGTAATATTTTGCCCAGTAAGTTGACAAAATAAAATTAATTATAATGCTCAAAGCTAATGAAGTCAAATGTTTTTTCTCATTCACTGAAAATTGGTATGGCTTACCTTTTTATTAAGTATTAATAATAGGACCACATTGCATTAAGAACCGTGAAAATATGTAGATATTTAACCTTGTATCTATCTTCTAGAATCTAAGCTAAGAAAATTATCATAAATAATTTAAACAAGATAGGAATACATATCATTAATGAAGTATAATTGGATGGAATTTTATTTCCAAATCAGAAACAGAAAGTCATCACAGAATGCCAGTCTCATCTAAATAACAAAAATTCAGATAAGCTATAAAATCAGTTTTTAAAACCTCTTCAGTGAGTTAAGCACACAGATAAACCTGAATGAAATAAATTTCAGAGAATATTACTTTAGAGAAGAGATTTACCACTGATCTTATCCCTGGTAGAAGTACAGGAAGAAGAATGGCAACAGAAAAGGTAAGGAAAAAAAATAGCCCAATTCCTACCAACCTGGATGGCCATTTATAAGCTGGCATGACATTAGAATCCCAAAGAGTCCTAGTCACAAAGCAAAACCCATCCTTGAACACTTTCTCACAGGTCTTCGCCACTACTCAGGGATTTGCTGCTGTTGTTTAATCGCTAAGTTTTGTCTGACTCTTTGTGACCCCATGAACTGCAGCATACCAGGCTCCCCTGTCCTTCACTATCTCCCAAAGTTTGCTCAAATTCATGTCCATTGAGTCATTGATACTACGTTATTATTGCCCCCTTCTCCCTTTGCCTTCAATCCTTCCCAGCATCAGGGTTTTTTCCAATGAGTTGGTTCTTCGCATCAGGTAGCCAAAGTATCAAAGCTTCACCATTAGTTCTTCCAAAGACTATTCAATGCTGATTTTCTTTAGGATTGGTTGGTTTGATCTCCTTGCAGCCCAAGGGACTCCCAAGAGTCTTCTCTAGCACCACAGTTTGAAAGCATCGGTTCTTCGTCGCTCAGCCATCTTTATGGTCAAACATTCACAGCTGTATTCAAGGATGGTAGACCAAAACTATGGGTGAGAAAAGAAGTGAGAGAGTTTCCCCTGAGAAGTGTGGAGCCTCCACTTTAAGTGAAAGACAGCTGCTCCCTGAAATGAGTCAAGAGTTAGGCAGGGCAGGAGAGCTGAGATAAATCCCCCAGAAGAATTCTGGACAGGCAGGGCAGCTGAGATGCTCCAGCAAGGCCTGGAGGAAGGGCAGGAGAACAAAGACAAGCTCCCTTCCAAGCATTCTGTACTTTGAAGGGGGTAGAAACGTCCCCTTCAAAATACCCAGGGGCAGAGCATCAAGGCTAAAGCAGATTTTACGAAGTTCAGAAAGCAAGGACAGTGAGATCAAAGATCAAAGTGAGCTCCCCAATGGCCCAAAAAGCAGGTATGCAGGCTTTACAGCATAAGAAGCTTCTCTAGTCTCCAAAACTGGTGGCTCAGCCTTGAGTCACAGGCAGTTTCCTGGAATCTCATCAGTGCCCAGATCTCAGGACCTACTAGAGAGAAAGCTCTGATCCCACCATCAAAATATTTGCAATCAGTGGTAAGCTGAATAAAACTAAAGCTGCACTCAACTTTGAGATGAGCTCAACTACAGGCCATTTGGATTCAACTCCCACCCTAATGGCCTGACATAAGACAAGGCAGGCTCTTTCTAGAAGTAAACTTTTTTTAACTGGAGTTTGTATTGCTTTTTCATACAAAATGCCCAGCATACAATCAAACACTAAAAGATGCATTCATAATTGAAAAAATATGTGAAATAATCAATAGAAATAGAACTAGAAGTGATCCAGATGTTGAAATTATTACACAGGGGCTTAAAAAGAAAAAACTATGATAAAACGATTTTTAAAAGTTGATTGAAAAGTTAGACAATATGCAGAAAGAGTAAATTTGTTGGAGAGTAAATTCCAACAAAGATATGTCCCTCAGAAAATGTTAGAAATGATACATGGAAACCAGATGGAATAATTAGAAACAAAAAATACAGCACTAGAAATGAATAATTTGCTAAATGTTATTCATTTGTTAAATTGTTTTTTCTATTAAACTAGAAATAAACAGAGGAAAAGTATCAGTGAATTAAAGAGCAGATCAATAGATTAATCAAATTGAATCACCAAAAAAAAAAAAGAAAAAAATCAGAATACTTAACATCTATTACATCAGTGTGGTTAACCTGGTATTAACTGATGTGAAGAAGTCTCAGATAGAGAAGAGAAAAATGGGAGCAAGTTATATATCTGAAGTATAACAAATAGCTGAATCATTTCGAAATAGATGAAATACATAAATCCATAGATCTAACAAGTCAGCAAATCCCAAGCAAGGTATATATAAAGAAAATCACACCAAATACATTATAGTCAAAATTATGAAAACCACAGATAAAGAGTAAGCCTAAAAAGAGCAAAAGAGCGAAATGGCACATTCTATAAAGGAAGGGAAAGCAAATGATGGCTGACTTCTTATCAAAAGCTATAATACAGAAGCTTGAGAACAATTAAATGGTGTCTTTAAAGTACTAAAAGAGGGACTTCCCTGATGGTCCAGTGGTTAAGAATCTGTCCTCCAATTCAGGGGACATGAGTTCAGGCCCTGGTAAGGTAACTAAGATCCCACATGCTGTGGGGCAACTAAGCCCAAACCTGGCAACTGCTGAGCCCACAAGCTGCAACTGCTGAGCCAGCCAGCTGCAGTTATTGAGCCTGTCCTCTCTGGAGCCTGCACACCACAACTAGAGAGAAGCCTGTGCACCAAAAATGAAGAGCTTGCCTATCACAACAGGATCCCACATGCCACAACCAATATCCCACAAGCTGCAGCTAAGACTCAGTGCGGCCAAAAATAAATACATATTTTTTAAAGTACTAAAAGAAAAAAAAATGGAAGCAGAGAATTTTATATCTAGCAAAAATAACCTTCAAAACAGATGAAATAAAGACACACTCAGAGACCCAAAACCTGAGAGATTTGATGAAAGATGTTCTTCATGCTGAAGGGAGATTATACCAGGTGGAATCCCAGATTTCAAGAAAGAATAAAGAGCATCACAAAGGTTAAATATTTGTATAAATGGGAAAGACCTTTTTCAGACCTTTATTTTTATATCTATATTTTCTCAAGTTTTTTAAACGACTATTGACTATATGGAGAAGGAAATGGCAACCCACTCCAGTATTCTTGCCTGGAGAATCCTGTGGACAGAGGAGCCTGGTGTCTCCATGCTGTCCATGGGGTCGCACAGAGTCAGACATGACTGAAGCAACTTGGCAGCAGCAGCATTGACTATACAGATCAAAAACAATTAAAATGTATTATTGCATTTAGAGTGAGTTATAGCTATAAAATAGGAGAAAACAAGAGCCCAAAGACCAGAACTGGACATAGTGTAATTATACAGTAGTATGGTTTTAGTATGGTTTCACTGTTTGTGAAGTAGTTAAATATCATTTGACAGTGAACTGTGAAGATGTACATTATAACCTCTACAGAAAAATCACTTTGCTGACAAAGCTCTGTGTAGTCAGAGTTATGGTTTTCCCAGTAGACATATACAGATGTGAGAGCTGGACCATAAAGAAGGCTGAGCATCAAAGAATTAATGCTTTCAAACTGTGGTGCTAGAGAAGACTCTTGAGAACCTCTTAAACAGCAAGATCAAATCAGTCAATCCTAAAGGAAATCAACCCTAAATATTCATTGGAAGGACTGATCCTGAAGCTCTAACACTTTGGCCATCTGATGTAAAGAGCAGACTTATTGGAAAAGACCCTGATGCTGGGAAAGAGAAAGGCATAAGGAGAAAGGGATGACACAGGATGAGACGGCTGGATGGGATTATCAGCTCAACGGACATGACTTTGAGCAAAATCAAGGAGATAGTGAAGGACAGAGAAGCCTGGCATGCTACAGTCCATGAGGTCAGAGAGTCAGATGTGCCTGAGCAACTGAACATCGACAGCAACTTTATAAAAGTTAAAAGCGGTATAACATAACCATCCACACAGAAGATAAAATGTAGTATTAAAATTTTTTAAAGACCCCTAAAAATGTAATGGAACAACAGACTGGTTCAAAATGGGGAAAGGAGTGTGTCAAGGCTATATATTGCCACCCTGCTTATTTAATTTATGTGCAGAGCACATCACACAAAATGCCAGGCTGGATGAAGCACAAGCTGGAATCAAGATTGCCAGGAGAAATATCAATAACCTCAGATATTCAGATAACACCATCTTTAGGGAAGAAAGTGAAAAGGAACTAAAGAACCTCTTGATGAAGGTGAAAGAGGAAAGTGAAAAAGCTGGCTTAAAACTCAACATTCAAAAAACTAAAATCATGGCATCTGGTCGTATCACTTCACAGCAAATAGATGGGGAAACAATGCAAACAGTGACAGACTATTTTCTTGGGCTCCAAAATCACTGAGAACAGTGACTACAGCCATGAAATTAAAAGATGCTCGCTCTTTGGAAGAAAAGCTATGAAAACCTAGAGAGCATATGAAAAAGCAGAGACATTACTTTGCCGACAAAGGTCTGTGTAGTCAAAGTTATGGTTTTTCAGTAGTCATGTATGGATATGAGAACTGGACCATAAAGAAGACTGAGTGCCAAAGAGTTGATGCTTTTGAACTGTGGTGTTAGAGAAGACACTTGACAGTGCCTTGGACTGCAGGGAGATCAAACCAGTCAGTCCTAAAGGAAATCAATCCTGAATATTCACTGGACGGACTCATGCTGAAGCTGAAGCTCCAATACTTTGGCCACCAGATGTGAAGAGCCAACTCGTTAGAAAAGACCCTGGGAAAGCTTGAAGGCAGGAGGAGAAGACGATGACAGAGGATGAGATGGTTGGATGGCATCATTGAGTTTGAGTTTGAGCAAGCTCATCATTGACATGAATTTGAGCAAACTCGAGGAGATAGTGAAGGACAGGGAAGCCTGGCATGCTGCAGTCCATGGTGTTGGAAAGAGTCGGACATGACTGAGCAACTGAATAACAACAGAAAAAAATGTAATATTAAAAATATACAATTTTCCCAAAAGAAGATAAGCATGAACAAAGAAGTCAAGAACAACTAAAATACACATAAAGCAAATACCGAGATGGAGACATAAACTAACCATCTCACTAACTGCACTAAATGCACAATGATGGACTAAACGCTGTAATCAAGGGCAGAGATTGCCAAATGAGATATAAAAAGCAAGATAAAATAAACTGTTTTCAAGAAACACTTATTATAGAGATGCAGACAGGTAGAAAGTAAAGAATGAAAAATACCATGAAACATTAAAATGAAGAAATACGGCCAGTTATGCTAATATGTTAATATCATTATTAACATATTATACTATCATTAACTATGTTCATATCAAACAAAGTAGCCTTTAAGACAAAGACTATTACTCGAAATTCACAAGGATATCTCAAAAGAATGAAAGGATCAATCCATCAAGACAAAACAATGAAAAATACACATATGCACCTAACAATAGGGTTCTATGACTCATGAAGGGAAAAAACGACAGAAATGAAAAGAGAAATAAGCAAATCTGTAATCATAGTTGGAGATTACACCTTCTCTCAGTAATTGATAGAACAACAGACAAAATACTCAGTAAAGACATGACAATTTGAACAACTCTATCAACCAAATTAACATAGTGTTATAGGATACTGCAGAAAACACATTCTTCTCAGGGGCACATGGAGCATGCAGCAAAATGACCCTATTCTGAGTCATATAAAATTTCAAATAATATCAAAGAATGAAATCATACAGAAGAATATGGTAGAATGAAAGTAGAAATCATTAACAGTGAGCTATCTAGAAAGCCCCAAAGTATTGGGAAATGAAACAACACTTTCCTAAATAACCCATGAATTAAAAAAAGAAATCACATAAAAAATTAGAAAATATTTTGAACTGAATTATAATGAAAACATAATATATCAAAATTTGTGGGGTAAAGCTAAATCAGTGCTTAAAAGGAAACTAATCTCAAAAATATATAAGCAACTCCTGCAGCTCAATTCCAGAAAAATAAACAACCCAATCAAAAAATGGGCCAAAGAACTAAAGAGACATTTCTCCAAAGAAGACATACAGATGGCTAACAAACACATGAAAAGATGCTCAACATCACTCATCATCAGAGAAATGCAAATCAAAACCACATTGAAGTGCCATTTCATGCCAGTCAGAATGGCTGCTATCCAAAAGTTTACAAGCAATAAATGCTGGAGAGGGTGTGGAGAAAAGGGAACCCTCTTACACTGTTGGTGGGAACGCAAACTAGTACAGCCACTATGAAGAACAGTGTGGAGATTCCTTAAAAAACTGGAAATAGAACTGCCATATGACCCAGCAATCCCAGTGCTGGGCATACACACCAAGAAAACCAGAATTGAAAGAGACACGTGTACTCCAATGTTCATCGCAGCACTGTTTATAATAGCCAGGACATGGAAGCAACCTAGATGTCCATCAGCAGATGAATGGATAAGCAAGCTGTCATACATATACAAGATGGAATATTACTCAGCCATTAAAAAAGAATACATTTGAATCAGTTCTAATGAGGTGGATGAAACTGGAGCCTATTATACAAAGTGAAGTAAGCCAGAAAGAAAAACATCATTACAGTATACTAACGCATATATATGGAATTTAGAAAGATGGTAATGATAGCTCTGTATGCGAGACAGCAAAAGAGACACAGATGTATAGAACAGTCTTTTGGACTCTGTGCGAGAGGGAGAGGGTGGGATGATTTAGGAGAATGGCATTGAAACATGTATACTATCATATATGAAACAAATCTCCAGTCCAGGTTCGATGCATGATACAGGATGCTCAGGGCTGGTGCACTGGGACAACCCAGAGGGATGGTACAGGGAGGGAGGAGGGAGGGGGGTTCAGGATGGGGAACACGTGTATACCTGTGGCAGATTCATGTTGATGTATGGCAAAACCAATATATTATCATAAAGTAATTAGCCTCCAATTAAAATAAACAAACTTATATTAAAAACAATAAAATAAATAAATACTTATAGAAGTATAGACTAGTAGTTTCCAAGGGGAAAGGGGTTGGGGGAGGGATGGAGTGGGAGCTTGGGGCTAGTAGATATAAGCTCTTTATATATAATAGATAAACAACAAGGTCCTACTGTATAGCACAGAGAACTATATTCAGTATTCTATGACAAACCATAATGGAAAAGAATATTTTTAAAAGAATGTGCACATGTATACATATATGTGGGTGTGTGTGTGTGTTTGTGTGTATATATATAGCTGAATCACTTTGCTGTATAGCAGCAATTACCACAACATTGTAAATCAACTAGTCTTCAATTTTTAAGTTAAAATAAATAAAGAAGTATGAAAGAAAGGTATGAAATTGATTATCTATGCTTCAATCCTAAGTAAGTGAAAGAACCTAAAGTAAATAAAAGAAAGAAAATACTAAAGTGTAAATTAAAGGTCTTGACAATAATCAAGGGGAAAAGAGAAAACACAAATTATCAACATCAAGAATGAAAACAGAACATCAGTACAGATTCCCAGAGATATTTAAAAAGATAAATCTTAAAACTACATTATGACAATATTTCAACAGCTAATATGAATTAAATGAAACTACAAATTACCAATCCTATAAACAAAGGAAATAACTACCTATTAAAGGAATTGAATTTATTTAAAAAAAAAAACTTTTTCACACACACACACAAAACTTTCAAGTACATGTGATTCACTAGTGAAATCTACAAAGATTTAAGAGAGAAATAATATCAATTCTGCAGAAACTCAGAAAATGGAGGAGGAGGTACCATTTCTCAACTTAATCTACAAGGCCAGCATAACCATGATACCAAAGTCTGACAAAGGTATTATAGGGGGAAAAAAATAACAGATCAGCATCTCATGGAAATAGACATAGATGCAAAAAAAATTTAAGCAAAATGTTAGCAACTGGAATCCAGCAGTATATAGAAAGGTTAATATATCATGAACAAGCAACTTTTATTCCAAGAAAACAAGGTTAGTTATGAAAATCAATGTAATTTTTCACACTAATAGAATAAAAGAGATATTATTTGATTATCTCAAAATATGCAGAAAAAGCATTTAATGAAAATCACTAATTTTTTTTTAATACTACTTTTCTTTATTTTAAATTTATTTTTGGCTGCGCTGAGTCTTCGTTGCCTTTGTGTGGGCTTTCTCTAGCTGCAGTGAGTGGAGGGTACTCGCCCTTGCAGTGCATGGGTTTCTCATTGCAGTGGTCTCTTTTGTGGAGGAGCTCTAGGGTGTGCAGGCTTCAACAGTGGCGGCACACAGGCTCAGCAGCTGTGGCCTGTGGGCCCTAGAGGATGTGGGCTTCAGGTGGTGCCGGGGTCCAGCCCTGGTGGATCCAGGGAATTCAAAGGGTAGATGGCATTGGCGAGGAAAGACTTATTTATTTATTAACAGAAGATTAGATTAGGAAGAAATAGTGTAGTAGGAAAATTAAGTGGAGAAAGAGGGCTGAATAACTTGGATTACGTGGAAGACCAATAAAATTCCAGACAAGGAATTCGCACCATCTACGTTGGGCCACCGGCGCTCGCTTGAATATCTAAGGGTGCCTCACCTTAGGCTCCCTTTCACACGGGTCTTAACAGCCTGGGCAAGTAAGTAGACTTGGTGAGCCTCTGCACCCCAGATGGGAATTCAGCCTGAAGTTAAAGTAAAGAGGAAAAGAGAGAGACACGGGGAAAACCAGTCCAGCGGCTGGCTCCGTCCTCTATTGTTCAGAAGGCCTTTTATACTTTTGATAAAACATGGAGATCAATGGGTAACACAAAGTTATGCAGCATTAGCAGTCCAGACTCTTATCAAAACCAGGCTTTTCTCTCTGCATACCTAACTGTAGAGACAAGTCTTAGGTAATTTACGTCATCTTCCAGCCAAAAGGGCCAATTAACATTTTACAGCCTTTTTTCTGATAAGGATTTGTCAACCAGAAGACTTATTTGTGTTGATCTTCCCAAGGTCTGGTGCCACTCTCAGAAAGCACTAAATAAAGTTACATTCTTACACAGCAAAGATACAGCAACTTATAACAAGTAGAGGGAGTACAGTGATTTACAGCAAAAGAGAAGCAATTAACTCAAAAGTCTAGTGTTGCTAACATCAAAACTACTATGTATCTTTTTCTACATCCTGCTTACATTGAGTAACATCCTTCCAGGTGCCTAAAAGATAAAGAATATGGAGGCCTGGCAGCAGTCATGAGTCAACAGTGAAAACCCTCTACCAATATAATTTTTAACTCTTTAGAAAAGGTTCTGTATCTTTAAGATGCTTTCAAGCTTTGTGCCTCTCGCGGTTGGGGGGCTGTAAGCAATTCACAAGCTGTAAGAGGTCCGGGGAACCTGTTAGGCAAGCTAGAGAGCAATCAGAGGGGGTTTAACTGAAACATCCCTTTCAAATGCAGAAGACTAAAGCCCTGAGTTGACTTCTTCCAGAGAATATTAGAAAAGTGGAAAAGCAGAGCAGATTCTTATTTTTGGGGGGTGGATGCTCAGGAAATTCCAGGGGGAAAACCTGAGGTCTGATTAGCCTTGCCATCAGAGCTCTTGCCGCATGACCTTGTCACAGGTGGAATTCCTCACGCTGGCTCCCAGCAAGGTGGCATGCAGGTAAAGTAGCTGTGGCACATGGACTTAGCTGCTCAGTGGCACGTGCAGTCTTCCCAGACCAGGGATCAAACCCATGTTCCCTGCTTTGACAGGGAGACTCCTATCCAATGCACCAGCAGGGAAGTCCAAAAATCACAAATCTTTTATGACAAAGACACTTAATAACTAGGAATAGACACCAATGTCTTCAATGTGATAAAGTATACCTATCAGAGTAACTGAAAAATGTAGGGTTAACATAATAATTTATGGAAAACATTAAACCTTTTTCTGCTAATATCAGAAACAAGGCAAGGATGACCACTCTCAACATTGTTTTATATTCACAAAATATTTCTCTATATATGTTCAGTATTTACTAAAGTCCATAGCTAGGACACAAGGCAAGGAAAAAAATAATAAAAGGCAAGAAGTTTGAAAAGAAATAAACTGCTATTATTTATATAAATAGTTCCTTAAAACCTGGAAGCATAACTAATGACCCAAAATAGTGGATCCTTTGAATAAATTTTGGTGAATCCATTCAATAGACTATTTTATAGTCATTTGGAATGATATTCTATAAAGAGTGCTAATAAAATGAGAAAATGTTTGCTGCACCAGCTGTGAAAGACATCCTAGTGGAATTCTGGGGAAATAGGCATTCGTAATTAGATGATCTTAAGGAATTTTGTTTAACTTTGTTAGGAGTGATGTGATATGTGGTTATATGGAAACTTTCATTTTAGAAAATGCATTGTCAATAATTTGGAGCAAAGTTCTTCAACCTCAGCACTAACTGAGGAAAAGATAATTCTCTATTGGGGTGGGGGTGGGGTAGAGATTCTCCTGTGCACTGAAGGACGTTGAGTGGTAACCCTGCTCTACCCACTATATAAGCACTCCTTTTGTGACAACCAAGAGTCTCCAGACATTGCCAAATACTCCCTGAGGGGGTCAAAATCACTCTCAGTTGAGAACCACTAATTTAAGGTTAAATACCATGAAGTGTGTTATTTTATTTAATTTAAAACATCTTAGAAGAAAATACACGCAAACAAAAGAAATATGGGAAATATTAAGTGCTAACTCTAAAGAATGAATATGTGGTGGTTTATTATACTGGTTTATCTTCTTTTCTGTGTGTTTGAAAGTTTCATAATAAGTCAAAATAATAGTTTTATTCCAGAGGTGAAAAATGCAGTACTCACAATTGTATATGCACTAAGATTACAAATATGTAAAACTATGTACAGCGAAATACTCAAAGAAATGTATCAAAGAGTTCATGGATGTGTTAGAGGGTGGTTCATGGCTGATTTCCTTTCCTGGATTTTAAAATAATCTATAATTATATGCTTTTAGATTGAAAAATGGACAGATCTAAGAGTATTGAAATGTAATATTATTAATCATTCGCAGTCTAATATTAGAGAATTAGCAGTAAACACAGCAGGGACAGAAAACTTTCCGACTTGGAATCTCTCCTCCCTCAGTGCAGAGAAAGCATCTTAAAGGCAGAACGGCTTTGAATGGGCATACATCTGCATAATGACTTTCCTTTGTTCTTGCTTTGCCGGCTAATTGAGTAACTTGTTAAACAAACATGCCTTCAGACTTCACACCAGATTAGAGCCCTTTGTAAATAAAATTATAGCTGGGAATATGCTTCCCCTAACTGGTAAATAAATTTAAGAATTCAGAGACTTCGCATTGCATGCCAAGATGTCTAAGTCAATCTCAAATTCTTCCACACTTATGAATAAATGCCAAGGATCATCAAATACCAAGAGTCCCTGAAGCAAAACAAGTCCACCTCACTCTCTCTCTTTTTAAAATTTATTTATTTTTAATTGAAAGGTAATTGCTTTACAATATTGTGTTGGTTTCTGCCATACATCAACATGAATCAGCCAAAAGTATACATATGTCCTCTCCCTCTTGAACCTCCCTCCCACTTCCAACCCCTTCCCACTGCGCTAGGTTGTTACAGAGGCCTGGTTTGAGCTCCCTGAGTCATATAGCAAATTCTCATTGGAATTCCCTTCTATTTTACATATGGTAATATATACGTTTGAGATCCCTCCAATGAAAATGCTCCACCTACAAAGCACTTCCTTTCCCTCCTACCACATTACATATAAATGAATGGTCACTGACGTCATGCTTGGTGGGATATTGTGTGGTTTCTATGACAACAAGGACAATAAAATCTCAGGATTCTGTGGCAGAGTCTTTTTCTCTTGAGTTCGTGCATTTATACAAGTCTCCGTTTAGCATGAGTGCTTCCTAGGGTGCCAGGCCTTTTATAATCACTGGCATTACAAGAGAACAGAACAAAAATCCTTGTCCTCACAGAGCTTCCTTTTTAGTGTATTCTTATTTTAATTTTCCCAAGATCTAGGAAAACACACAACTTTCAGCGGATGAATCTTCAGTATCTCTAATCAAGAGTGCACAGTTGTTTGGACATGTATTCATTCCTCCCATAAGGGTAAAAATCTTCATCTGATCTGGTACTCATCACACAGTGAAAGTCTTGGACCATTTTAGAAGCTGGCTGAGAAGTGTCCTTGAATCGTTCAGATCAGAATGCTGTCTGCTGATGAGATGAGGAGGCTGAACATGGTCAGATTGAGATGGGAAAGGGGCTGACTGCTCTGAGGGACAAATGTTCCCCCCTGTGATGTCTTCTCTCTGGACAGCCACCTCCTTCCCCACAAAGCAAGGTCAAGAAAATAGGAAATGGGATCAGAGGAGACTTCCAGACAGGCTGCCTCAGTTCAAATAAAAGCTCTGCCACTTACTAGCTGTGTTTCACTGAACAAGGTTCTCAACTTTCTTATCTGCATTTCCTCATCCATCAAATGAGGATAGCAAGAGTACTTCACAGAATTATCCTGAGGTGTGTGGAATGTTTCATGGGAAGCAGTAGTAACCACAGTGCCTGTCACAGAGTAAACACTAAATACATGTTAGCTATTCCCTGCTAATATAGAATAGTTTATATAATATATAACATGATGCTGGCTAGTTAAGAGTCTTTATGATCTTAAGCCCAGTTACATATTGAGCACCCACAATCGTCAGGCACCAGGCTAACTGCTTTCTATATGCTCTCCTTTCATCCTTCCAGCAGCCTATGATGGAATTATTATCATCTCTATTTTATAGGTGAGAATACTGGTCTCACAGAGGTGAAGCATTCTGCCTAAGGCCACAAAGCCGTGAGTAGCAGAGTCAAGATTCAAGCCTGGACCCATCTTACTTGACATTCCGTGCTCTCTCTGCAACATAATCCAGCTTCCCCATCTTCTGTCTTTCCAACGACATTGTTACCTCCAAGCCTTTGTCTTGCCATGTTCTTTAAACATGTCATTCAAACATAAATATATAATGTTAATATATATAATAACTGGCAACCAGCAGGCTGCTAAAAACAAAATTATCATAGACTGGGTGGCTTATAAGCAACAGAAATGTATTGCTCACAGTTCCAGAGACTGGAAAGTACAAGATCAAGGCGCTGGCAGATTTGGTGAAAGCCTGCTTCCTGGCTCATACTGGCCATCTTCTCTACGTGTCCTCACAAGGTGGAAGAGAGTTCTTTGAGGCCCTCATCTCACAAGAACACCAATCCCATTCATGAAGACTCCACTTTCATGATTTAATCATCTCCCAAAGGCCCCACCTTCATAGTATCCTAATATACTGTTGCCTAATAATAACATCATCATCTCCATTATTGTTACCACTTATTAAAAGTAACAATGTGCCCCATAAAAAGATGCACAACATAACTAATTATTAGAGAAATACAAATCAAAACTACAGTGAGGTAATACTTCACACCAGTCAGAATGGCCGTCATTGAAAAGTCTACAAATAAGAGCTGGAGAGGGTGTAGAGAAAAGGGAACCTTCCTACACAGTTAGTGGGAATGTAAATTGGTGCAGCCACTACGGAAGACAGTATGGAGGTTTCTTTAAAAACTAAAAATAGAGCTACCATATGATTCTACAATCCCACTCTTGGACATATATTCGTAAAAGATAAAAACTCTAATGAAAAAGAGACATATATGCCACAGAAGCACTGTTTACAATAGCCACATCATGGAAGCAACCTAAATATCCATGAACAGAGAAACAGATAAAGAAGATACCATGGAATATTCGCCATAAAGAAGAATGAAACAATACCATTTGCAGCAACGTGGGTAGATCTAGAGATTTTTATACCAAGCGAAGTAAGTCAGACAAAGACAAATATCATATAATATCACTTTTATGTGAAATCTAAAATATGATACAAATGAACTTATTTACAAAATAGAATCACAGACAGAAAACAAATTTATGGTTACCAAAGGGGAAAGAGGGGGAAAAGTAGGAGTTTGGAATTAGCAGATACACACTACTATATATAATATAGATAAAGAACAAGGACCTAGCGTATAGCAAAGGGAATTATGTTTTATATCTTGTAATAAATTATAAGGGAAAAGAACATGAAAAAGAATGTATATATATATATATATATATACACACACACACACAACTGAATCACTTTGCTGTACACCTGAAACGAAATCAACTATACTTCAACTGAAAAAAAAATCTTACTATGTGCCAGGACCTAAACTCAACCCTGTAAACAACTACCGCATTGAATCATCTCAAGCAACTATATGAGGTACAGACGATCATTACCCGCTTTCATGGATGAAGAAAATGAAGTTCGGAGAAAGGATGTAATATGCCCAAGGTCACATGGCTAGTATGTGGCAAACCCAGAATTTGAACTTGGGTCTCTCTGGATCCAAGGCCTGTATTTTGACTCTCTGGCTTCTTGCCTCCATCCAGTTTAACAGTCTTTCTTCTGTGATCCCTGCCCCTTCCACAAATCCCATTTAGAAGTTCCCCTCTAAGCGCTGCCAACTTCCACCAGGCCTGGCCCTCACTCATTTCCAATCACCCTTTCTCCACCATAGCTTTAGAAATGAACTGTTACTAATGGCTAGTCATATGTCAGCCTAATGAATGGGATGCAGACTTCCATTGAAATAATGAAATTAGTGAGTTTTGAATTTGGTTACATTGCACGGCACACAGCCTCAAGTAATTACCAACCCATGCTCTTTCCCTCGAATTAAAGTCAGTTTATTTATTTAAGGTCTTTGGCTGGGCCATCTCTATTAAGCGCACATCATCTATTTGGGGATGGACTTTTTTTTTTTTTTTGGCTTGTTTGTTTAAATGATGTTCAGGCTGTTCCCATGATTACTAAAGTTGTAAATACAGCCAGCAGCAGCTTCCAAACCATGTGTAAAAGCAAAGAACATTAAGTCAAAGAATAATTCTTTAGGGAGTTGGGTTTTGTGTGTTTGGGGTTGTTTTTTTTTTTCCCCTCCAAAGGATGGAAACAACAAGAAAGAAGGTCTTTGAGCTCCAGGAACTCTAATTATGCTGACATTTCTGCAGCAGAAATACACCAAGATCCATTTTGCAGGAACTCAGTGAACTAGCTAATCAGATTTCCTTGGATAATTTGCTCCAAAGGTCAGCCGCCTTAAAAAGCACCCAGTGCCTCATTATTCGGTGGAGCAGGCTGCACACAGGCTAGGATTTGGAACTCAGACTCCCATGGCAAGGAAGTAAATCTGAAAGATTTTAGCACAGATCTTGCTACCTTGGCCTTGACCAAAGTCTCATCCAACTCTGTGAAGAGACTACAGACAAAATCACCTCCAGAAAGAGCACCTGGCTTTGCCAGATTTCCATCTCCAAGGTGCATCTCTCCTGTGTTCCGGGGCAGCACGGATGGCGGGCTAATCTGAAATGTCCACGCTGCTGGTACATTTCAGGACAGGCTTTTATCCATGTGATGAGTGAAGGGGGCCAAACTCTCGTTAAAATCACCAAGTCTGAATCTACAAAACACCTGTCTAGCACTCCTCAAAATGATTGAGATCTTGAAAAACAAGGGAAGGCTAAGCATCAAAGACCAGAGGAAATTAAGGAGACATGAGATTAAATGCAACGTGGGGCTCTGGACTGAATCCTGGACAGGAAAAGGACATCAGTGGAAGAACTGGTAAAAGCCAAATGCAATCTGGAATTTAGGTAATAGTTAAATTTCTATGTTGCTGTCTTTGTTGGGACAAACGGACCACAGTAACATAAGACGATAACATTAGGGGAACTCTCTGTATTATAGCAACTTCTCTATAAATCTGAAATTATTTCAAAATTAGAAAAATACTTTTTAAACTTTCTATGCCATAAAAATTCCACTGTGAGAACAAACTAATACTTAGCAGTGGGCAAAGGGGAAGAGGGAAGGACAACATTAGGATTAAGAGATACAAACTATTATTAGATATAAAATAAGTCACAAGGATATATTGTACAACATGGGAGATATAGTTACTGTTTTATATTAACTATAAATGGAGTATGGCCTTTACAAATTGTGAACCAATGTATTATATATCTATAACTTCTGTAATGCTGTATAGCAAATATACTTTAATAAAAATTTGATTATTATAAAATATTAGAAAAAAGACAGGATGAGATGGTTGAATGGCATCACCGACTCAATGGACATGAGTCTGAGTAAACTCCAGGAGTTGCTAATGGACAGGGAGGGCTGACGTGCTGCAGTCCATGGGGTCACAAAGAGTCGGACATGACTGAGCAACTGAACTGAACTGAACTGAAAGTATTTTTAAAGTCCATTGTGTTTTATGTATAGCTTAATGAAAATAATTAAGTTTAAGTTTATTCTATAATAAAGTTGACACAGTAAACTAAAAACAAAATAAAGCTCCAAGTCCAGAGAGGAGGTCAGAGGCAGGCTTATGATTACTTTTTTTAAAAAGCTCATTTAAAATCCCAACAAAGGGGGCTTCCTCGAGAGCTCAGTGGTAAAGAATCCATCTGCAATGCAGGAGACGTGGGTTTAATCTCTGGGTTGGGAAGATTTCCTAGAGGAGGAAATGGCAACCCACTCCAGTATCCTTACCTGGGAAATCGCATGGACAGAGGAACCTGGCAGGCAACAGTTCATGCGGTCTCAAAGAGCTGGACATGACTGAGTGAGCAAGCAAGATGCTATAGGTTTCAGATTGAACATACAATCAAGGCATTAAACTGAATTATTTTAAAATAAAAAATAAAATCCCAACAAAGACATAAAGAAACAATACAAGTAAACTAAAATTAAATTAAAATGCAGTGGCTGTTCTCCCTCTACCAACTGGGACAGGGACACCCTTGCCAAAGAAGCTGGCTTCCTCAGTGTCTGCTTATGACTCCCAAAAAGTCTCCCGACACTGAGGGATTTCCGTGTGACAAGAAAAGCCACAAGAGTGACCATTGCTGGCTCAGGGCCCACCCACACAGATTTAAAAGACCCCCACCCCAGCTCTCACCCTCTGACCCCTGCCCTCCCCTGTGAGCTACTTCATGGAAAGAGACACAGCAAGAGAGCCAACGTGTGCCCCATCAGGTGACCTGAGGCTGGGTGCTGGTCTTAAGGAGTCACGGAGAACTTGTAGGAAGGGTGTCTGAGCTGAGTCTTGAAGGAAGAACGGGGGAGTGCTGGATGAAAAAAGAGTAGAGGATTCCAGTGCACGCCAAGGTATCAAATCGTAGAACACTGATGTACACAGAGAAGCGAACAAAACTGAGGTAGGAGGAGTTAGAAAGGGTCCCCTGTCGAAGGTGTCTCAGTCAGTTCAGGCTGTGTAACAAATATACCGTAGACTGGGTGACTTACGCTGCAAACATTTATCACTTACAGTTCTGGAGACTGGAAAGTCCAAGATCTGGGTCCAGCACATTTGGTGTCTGATGGGGACCCACTTCCTGATTCAGAGACAGCCTTCTTCTCATTGTGTCCCCACGTGGAGGAAGGGGCAAGAGGGCTCTCTGAGCCCTCTTTTCAGTTCAGTTCAGTAGCTCAGTCATGTCTGACTCTTTGCGACCCCATGGACTGCAGCACGCCAGGCCTCCCCATCCATCGCCAACTCCCAGAGCTTATTCAAACTCATGTCCATCAAGTCAGTGATGCCATCCAACCAGTTCATCCTCTGTCATCGCCTTCTCCTCCTGCCTTCAATCTTTTCCAGTATCGGGGTCTTTTCCAATGAGTCAGCTCTTCGCATCAGGTGGCCCAAATATTGGAGTTTCAGCTTCAACATCAGTCTTTCCATTGAAAACCCAGGACTGATCTCCTTTAGGATGGACTGGTTGGATCTCCTTGCAGTCCAAGGGACTCTCAAGAATCTTCTCCAACACCAGGGTACTAATCCCATTCGTGGGGGCTCCACTCTTTTGATCTAATCACCTCCCAAAGTCCCCACTTCCTAATACATCACACAGGGGATTAGGCTTCAATATATGAATTTTAGAGGGACACAAACATTTATTCCACAGCATAGGTTTTGTATGCTAAAGAATTTAACTTTATCCTGAAGGTGATGGGAATATTTCTTTAGTCTTTATTGAATTTGTTAAAATATTGCTTCTGTAGATTATGTTCTGGTTTTTTGGCCACAAGGTATATGGGATCTTTGCTCCCTGACCGGGGATTGAACCCTCCTCACCCCCTGCATTGGAAAGTGAAGCCTTAACCACTGCACCACCAGTGAAGCGCTGGTGACGAGGGCTTTCAAGCACAGGGCTGAAATGGCAACCCGAGCATTTTAGAATCATTCAACAGATGCAGCTGGAAAGGTGGGTGGAAGGGGAGGTTGCCAGCAGTGAGGCCATGATCCAGGCCAGAAGTGTGAACACCCTGCCCAGAGGCAGTGGTGTAGATTTCTCCCAGGCTGGCACAGGAATGCTGCAGGGAATGAGGGCCGTTGCCATGAAGACAACTGACGTTACTGTCTCTTCAGCAGTTTGGTAGCTCAGCCCCCATCTCCACTCAAACTGGAAGATATCCTCTGCCATCCCTAAATTCCATACTCCAAGTCTCTGCCCTGTATTACACACCTTTTGCAGCCAACCCTCTGTCTCCACATTACACTGTATCTTAAATCATCAACTTAGGTTAGATTTCCAGTTTCTTGTATAAAACAAACATACAAGGAACTCACATGTACTTAATAATGTTGACGGCAGAATCATGATGTCAGCACTGATTGTATGTGGGAATCAGGCTGCCTTTACTCTGCCAAGGAGGATACAGTAATCCTCATTTCACAGATAGGAGAACTGAGGCTCCAAGAAGTTAAGTAACCTCGTCATACAGCTCTTAATGAGGGCTGGATCCAAGAATGCCTGCCTCCAATCACCCTTTCCATAGCACCTCGTGCGCTCACGTTTCATTTCTCTTCACTCACTTACTGCAGTTTCCCTCCCCCTCAGAATCAAACCCAAAACCATGTGGCCTAACCAGAATAAAATCTGAATAATTACACGTAGCTGTTTTCTAAAATGCCCACTGTTCCCGGGCAGATCTCTGACAGCCCAACCCTATGACTGTGGTGTGGCGAGTTAAACAGCAAGACCAGTGACTCCACGTCTCTTTCCCACCAGATCAGTGGAACAAAGCAGTCTGCCATCTAAAAGCAAATAATGGCTGCCTCTTCCTCATTCCTGAATTTAAAAAGCATATAGATGAATCAACGGACACATGGATAGATGGATGGATAGATAAATGGATGGTTTGACGGATGAATAGATTGATGGATAAACGTCAAACAGATGCATGGATATGCATTTTCAAATGTCGACTGTTTCTAAAAGGTAATATGGGAACCATCAACAGGAGTTGTCACTCCTGGTAAGGAACAGTGTCTGAGACAAGAGTGGAAGTGAAAACTACTTTTTACTCCACAATTTCTTATATTTTTCAAATTTTGAACTCCATGTATTACTTGGAAGATGTTATGGGGAGGGAGGTGGGAGGGGGGTTCATGTTTGGGAATGCATGTAAGAATTAAAGATTTTAAAATTAAAAAAAAAAAAAAAGTCTCCCCCAAATAAACTCAGCATCTCCTCCCTCCAAAAAAAAAAAAAAAAATGGCAATATAAAAATAATTTTAAAACACCTTGTTAAAGAGATATAGGTATGAATGAGTGCTGGAAGAAGGAATAATCCTAAAATAAAAATGTTTTAAATAGATGAATAAATGTTAACATTTTTTTAAAATTTATGTTTCCCTCCATTGATTTTTCTTTAAAGTCTTGGCACCAACTTCTACTTGTCTGTATTAGAATCTAACGAAATGTGGTTTCCAACTTGGCACATAATCTATTACAAAATTTGGTTATTTTAAGTCAAACAGGTCAATAACTGTGTGGTGTTTTTCACAGAGCATCTTGACTTTAAGGGTTGCCCTCACAAATCTGCTCAAGGACTACTCTGCAGTTACCATGAGGGACAATAGGTCTGAGGCTTAGATGTGTGATCCCACCCAATTTTCTTTATTTAAGCTCTAAATCTCCTCTCAAACCTTACCTGCATGCTGAGCCTCTGAATACTGCTCCCTGAATTGCTGGGGGCTCTGAGTAATCTGACACTGCCAAGCGAAAGATAAGAAGAAAAATGACTTCCCCAGCTACCATCAATAGCATTTCCAGGAAGAAATGAAGAGAACTGACTCCCAGCCATGAAGGATTTACTGCTTTCCTTCCCATCAGTGTGGATATGGAGCAGGGTTCCCTCAAAGCTGAGCTTTTTAAGCTTCCAAGGCAGCTGTTTGGATTCCATACACTAGGGAGCTTGACAACATTCAACAAGACTTTATGGAACTTCCGTTGGATTAGCATGGACCCCATGTTCTGCCCTCAAGGGATTTACACTCTAATCCAAGATATATAATATAATCCAAAGAAGGCGGGAGGCAGTATTTGGATGTCAAATGTCTGTAGCAAGTGCCAAGTTATTTGATGGATGGAGGATGGTGACAAACCTGTGATGCTGGGAGATGAGACAGGACTGCCAGAGGTGTGTGACATCACTGCTGTTTAACTATCGGAATACCAGTCACAGATCTATACCGCCTGGGACAGTTAAGATATAAACTTCTCTGCCAGAAAGAAAAACGGAAGCAAAGAAAAATCGCCTTGGCATTAGGGGGCCCCAGTTGACAGAGATGGCTCAATAGCGCCATCTAGTGGTGGTCCCTGCTGCCAGGTCAGGAGTGGGCTACTTGCCCCTTCCCCACCCTTGCCCAAATGTTTTCCCCCGCTGTGTCTGTGAGCCCCAGCAAGTGGTCATCTGGGAGCTGGACAAGACAGAGCATCCTATAGACTGGGACAGTAACAAAAGCAACTTAAGGAGGAAAAACTTGAGTTGGGTCTTAAAGGGACATCTGGGCATTAGCGAATAGGAAAGACAACTTTTATATATATACTTTTTTTTAAATTAGAGGATATTTACTCTATAATATTGTTATGATTTTTACCATATATCAACATGAGTTGGCCATAGGTATACATATCCCTCTTGAACCCCTCCTCCCATCTCACAGGCTTTGGGTTCCCTGTGTCATACATCAAACTCCCACTGGCTATTTTACACATGATATGTAAATATGATACGAACACATGTACATTGATAGCCATACATATGGTTATCTATGTTATATATGTATATGTTTCAATGCTGTTCTCTCAAATCACCCCACTCTCTCCTTCCTCCACGGTGTCCACCAGTCTGCTGCCTAAGTCTGTGTCCTTTTCTGCCCTGCAAGTTGGATCATCAGTACTATCTTTCCAGATGCCATATATATATATTAATATACGATATTTGTCTTTCTCTTTCTGACTTACTTCACTCTGTATAATAAGTTCTAGGTTCATCCACCTCATTGGGACTGACTCAAATGTGTTCCTTTTGATGGCTGGGTAATATTCCATTGTGTCCATGTATCACAGCTTCCTTACCCATTCACCTGTTGATGGGCATCTAGGTTGCTTCCATGTCCTAGCTATTGTAAAGAGTGCTGCAATGAACACTGGGGTAAAAGTGGGGCAAATAACTTCTGATGACCTGCAAAGACAGGTGGCTAGAAACTGTCAGATCCTATGGCACAGTGGTAAAGAATGCACCTGCCAACGCAAAAGGCACGAGAAATGTGGGTTTGCTCCCCGGGTTGGGAAGATCCCCTGCAGGAGGGCATGGCAACCCTCTCCAGTATTCTTTCCTGGGAAGTCTCACGGACAGAGGAGCCCAGTGGGATACAGTCCATGGGGTCGCAAAGAGTGGGACACAACTGCACACACACGCACACATGCGCACGCACACGCACGCTGCTGGAAAGGCAGTGAGCGTAGGCTGCTGAGGACTCACTCTTCAGTCGACACACACACACGCACGCACACACATGTGCACGCTGCTGGAAAGGCAGTGAGTGTAGGCTGCTGAGGACTCACTCTTCAGTCGACACACACACGCACGCACACACACGCACACACACGTGCACGCTGCTGGAAAGGCAGTGAGCGTAGGCTGCTGAGGACTCACTCTTCAGTCGACACACACACGCACGCACACACACCTGCACGCTGCTGGAAAGGCAGTGAGCACAGGCTGCTGAGGACTCACTCTTCAGTCGACACACACACACGCACGCACACACACCTGCACGCTGCTGGAAAGGCAGTGAGCGTAGGCTGCTGAGGACTCACTCTTCAGTCGACACACACACACGCACGCACACACACGTGCACGCTGCTGGAAAGGCAGTGAGCACAGGCTGCTGAGGACTCACTCTTCAGTCGCTGTGGGTAGGAGGCCTCCTGGGATTTTCTGGGATTATGTTAATAAGATGTCAGCTGCTTCTCCAGGCATCGCTGTGTATATGAGGATGGGGAGGACACATCCTAAGGACAGGGAGGAGCCCTGTCTCCCTGCAGCAGCTCCGCCCTCCCTGCGGTTTTCTCTGGGATCTCCCATCCCACCTCTATCACTGTCCATAGGGATGGCACCAGGCTAAGCCACATACGTGTGCTAGCTCCTGTAACCCTTCACCTCTCTTGAGGAGGATCTACAGTGTCCATTTTACAGATCAAGAAAGAGAAGCTCAAGGACATTTAAGTCACTCACCCAACGTGACTCCGCTAATAAAATGGCAGCGCGAGGACCTGAATCAACTTCTCTGCCAAATTCCGAAGCACGTGCTTGTGACAGCTGTCACATGTGAAACAGCTCAATCCAAAGCACTTCTGCTTTCAACATAAGTGGTTGCCGAACAGCCTTCATGCAAAACTGAAGTTTCTTTGAGGATAAGTATATACTTATGAGAACAACTCTGCCATCAAAGCCAAAAACATATCCATCTCCCCCCTAAAGTTTCCCCCATGCCCTTTATTATAATCACTGCTATTATTTTGCGTGGTAAGAACACTGAAGATAAGATCTATCCTTTTAGCAAATTTTAAATATATAATTGTTAGCTATACACACCACAGTCGACCTTCAATTTACTCATCTTACATAACTGAAACTTAGTACCCTTTGAACACTTCCACTTCTTCACAACAAAGAGAACCATCAGCAATATGACAAGACAGCCCAGAGAATGAGAGAAAATATTTGCAAGCCAGCTCTCTGATAAGGAGTTAATATCCAAAATAGATAAGGAACCCATGCAGCTTAGGAGCAAAAATGCAAATAACCTGATGTTTAAATGGGCAAAGGATCTGAGCAGACATTTCTCCAAGGAAGCTGTACAAATGGCCAACAAGCATGTGAAAAGGTACTCAACATCATTAACCACCAGGGAAATGTAAATCAAAACCAAAATGAGATTATCATCTTGTATTTATGTTAGAATGACTGTTATTTTAAAATTGAAGATTTTTAAAGAGATGTGTTGGTGAGAATGGAGAGAAAAGGGAACCCTTAATATACTGTTAGTGGGATTGTAAACTGGTACAGCCAATATGGGAAACAGCATGGAGGTTTCTCAAAAAGCTAAAAATAGTACTGCCATATGATCTATTTCTGGGCTTCCCCTGTGGCTCAGCTGGTAAAGAATCCACCTGCAATGTGGGAGACCTGGGCTCAGTCCCTGGGTTGGGAAGATCCCCTAGAGAAGGGAACGGCTACCCACTCCAGTGTTCTGGCCTGGAGAATTCCAGGGGTCTGTACAGTCCATGGGGGTCACAAAGAGTCGAACACGACTGGGTGACTTTCACTTTCACTTTCATTTGTCCAAAGGAACTGAAATCAGGATTTCGAAGCAATAACTGCATTATTCATAATAGTCAAGACATGGAAGCAATATGAAGGTTCATCAGTGGATGAATGGATAAAGAAAATGTGATTTATGCATACACATATATATGTATATATAAACAAGCCAGACAGAGAAAGACAAGAGCAGTGTGACCTCACTTACACCCGTGTCTCGTTTTACACACAAACTCCTCTAATCAAATGGAGACACATCACTCGCATTCGCAGGCCCACGAGAGATCACAGACACAAGTCAACAGAATCCAGTGTGGGAGATAAAGAAGAAAAGCAACTCAGTTGGGACTGTTCAACCACTGCTTTATTGGCCTTTGCCGCTGACAGGTTTATTCCACAGTGTCTCACCCACAGCAGCATCTCCAGACATCCCCCTCTAAGTGACCGTGCCAACAGTGATGTGCTGGATCACCTCGGAAAACAGCAGAAACTCCAAGGCAAGAAGCAGCCTAAAGGGGCCCTTTGCCTTCCCTCCTGGTCCCTGAGCCGTTTCCAGCAGATGCAGCGAGCGGCTAAATGAGCGTTTGATCAATGGAGGCTAGGTTGATATTGATAAAGCGACTGCAGTTTGCGCAAATCAGCCTGCACTCATGGATACTGAAGATTAATCTTTACAAATACAGGGCAAAGGGGGAGAAAAGAACCAAGTCGATTTCGTTTCCGATTATTACTTTCTCCAGAAAGCACTGAGGAGTCAAAAGTTTAACTGATGCACATCAGAGAGGGAGACAAATCCAGAAATATCGCCCAATTCCCTGGCAGCTTCTAGAGACATTTTTCATGACAGCAGGTGGGTTTGACTTTTCTAAATCAGGAAGCATACAAGACACCACTAGGGGGATGGTGACTTGGCCCAGGGCACACGCGCTAACCTCACCGGACAAGCTGAAGCCTGAACATTTGTCCTCAGTCTACAGGGTGTCCTTGAAAACACATTTCCACCGATTTCCTAGCTATTTTTATGTTAGACTGCCTGTATCTTTAGAAATTACACTGACAGTTCCTTCCTGAAACAAGATGAATTTATTTTTTACTACAAAGAAATCATAAATAAAAGTGCTTAGCCTCCTTAGGACTCTGATTTCACATCCTGGGAGTGGGTAGGGGCCCACTCTGTAACATATAGCACAGTTTCTCAACCTTGGCGCTACTGACAGTTGGCGCCAGGTAATTTTTTGATTAGGGGCTGCCCGGTGCATTGTAGGGTGTTTAGCGGTGTTCCTAGTATCTACCCAATAGATGCCAGTAGTACCACTCCCAGTTCTGACAACCAAAAATATCCCCAGATATTGTCAACTGTCCTCTGGGGGCAAAACTACTTGTGTACAGTAATGTGCAAAAACAGAACATAAATAAGAATTGGGGAAATGCCATTCAAAATATCTTCCATGTTGTATTCACACAAAGCAACAAAATCAAATTCTACACTTAATGCCAGTTATAAACGTCTCATTCACATCCATGTCACAGTCGGGGAACTTAAGGTAGAGTTTTTCAAAACGTGGATCACAAAGCAATTTCCTGAGGTCAGGACCAGCTCGTTTGCAGGGCCAGCAATTACACACAGCCCACTGCTCGGAGGGCCCCATGCCACGGCTGGCGTCTGGCAATTTCTAATAATTTTTAACAAAGAGCCCCCATGTTTTCATTTTGCTCGAGGCCCTGCAAATTATGTAGCCTGTCTGAGGTGCTTATTTTAAAAGCAAGCTCCTGAATGGAATGAAAACAGGATCTTGAAGAGCTGGCTGTACCTGCTTGCTTACTGCAGCGTCATTCACAAAGCCCAGATACGGAGACAACCTCAATGTCCATTTAGGGATGAACAAATAAAGAATAGATTTATATGCGATGGAATATTATTCAGCCATAAAGAAGATGCGCCTTCCCTGCTGGCTCAGACAATCAAGAATCTGCCTGCGATGCAGGAGACCTGGGTTTGATCCCTGGGTTAGGAAGATCCCCGGAAGAAGGAAATGATTACCCACTTCAATACTCCTGCCTGGAGAATTCCATGGACAGAGAACCCTGGTGGGCTACAGTCCACAGGGTTGCAAACAGTCTGACATGGCTGAGCAAATTTCATTCAGTTCAGTTCATTTCAATCACTCAGTCATGTCTGACTCTTTGCGACCCCATGAATCGCAGCACACCAGGCCTCCCTGTCCATCACCAACTCCCGGAGTTCACTCAGACTCACATCCATTGAGTCAGTGATGCCATCCAGCCATCTCATCCTCTGTCGTCCCCTTCTCCTCCTGCCCCCAGTCCCTCCCAGCATCAGAGTCTTTTCCAATGAGTCGACTCTTTGCATGAGGTGGCCAAAGTACTGGAGTTTCAGCTTCAGCATCATTCCCTCCAAAGAAATCCCAGGACTGATCTCCTTCAGAATGGACTGGTTGGATCTTCTTACAGTCCAAGGGACTTGCAAGAGTCTTCTCCAACACCACAGTTCAAAAGCATCAATTCTTTGGCGCTCAGCTTTCTTCACAGTCCGAATCTCACATCCATACATGACTACTGGAAAAACCATAGCCTTGACTAGACGGACCTTAGTTGGCAAAGTAATGTCTCTGCTTTTGAATATACTATCTAGGTTGGTCATAACCTTTCTTCCAAAGAGTAAGCATCTTTTAATTTCATGGCTGCAGTCACCATCTGCAGTGATTTTGGGGCCCAAAAAAATGAAGTCTGACACTGTTTCCACTGTTTCCCCATCTATTTCCCATGAAGTGATGGGACCAGATGCCATGATCTTCGTTTTCTGAATGTTGAGCTTTAAGCCAACTTTTCCACTCTCCTCTTTCACTTTCATCAAGAGGCTTTTTAGTTCCTTTTCACTTTCTGCCATAAGGGTGGTGTCATCTGCATATCTGAGGTCATTGATATCTCTCCCGGCAGTCTTGATTCCAGCTTGTGCTTCTTCCAGCCCAGCATTTCTCATGATTTACTCTGCATAGAAGTTAAATAAGCAGGGTGACAGTATACAGCCTTGACGTACTCCTTTTCCTATTTGGAACCAGTCTGTTGTTCCATGTCCAGTTCTAACTGTTGCTTCCTGACCTGCATATAGGTTTCTCAAGAGGCAGGTCAGGTGGTCTGGTATTCCCATCTCTTTCAGAGTTTTCCACAGTTTATTGTGATCCACATAGTCAAAGGTTTGGCATAGTCAATAAAGCAGAAATAGATGTTTATCTGGAATTCTCTTGCTTTTTCGATGATCCAGCAGATGTTGGCAATTTGATCTCTGGTTCCTCTGCCTTTTCTAAAACCAGCTCGAACATCTGGAAGCTCATGATTCATGTACTGTTGAAGCCTGGCTTGGAGAATTTTGAGCATTACTTTACTAGTATGTGAGATGAGTGCAATTGTGCAGTAGTTTGAGCATTCTTTGGCATTGCCTTTCTTTGGGAACTTTCATTCACACACATGTATATATTTCATATAATGAAATTTATTCAGCCATTAAAAAAAAAGAAATCCTGCCATTTTCAACAAGATGGATGGACCTTGAGGACATTATGCAAAATGAAATAAGTCAGACAGAGAAGGACAAATACTGTATGATGTAATTTATATGTGGAATCTAAAAAATTGAAACTCATAGAAACTCATAGAGTAGACTGGTGGTTACCAGGGCTGAGGGTGGGGGAGATGGGGAGATATTGGTCAAAGATTACAAATTTCCAGTTATGAGATAAATAACTTCTGGAAATCTAATGTACAGCATGGTGATTACAGTTAACAGTATATAGTTAACAGTTAACAGTTAACAGTGAACTATATAGTTGAAAGCTGCTAAGAGAATAGATCATAAATGTTCATACACACACACTATGTGGAGTGATAGATGTGTTAACTAACCTTATTGTGATAATCATTTTACAGGATATCAATATATCAAACCATGACATTGTGTACCTTAAACTTATACAATGTTATTTGTCAACGATATCTCAATAAGGCTGGAAAAATAACAAATAAAATACACTCAGGTTCTTGAACTGCCCTGTTTTTCAGGAATTCAGGTTGACGTCAAAGCCTGCAAGAGATGTGGTTTGATTCTCTGGTTTAAAAATAAAAGAGAGATTTTTCTCTAAACCTAGAGAATTCCAATGAAAAGTAATCTTTCATTTTAAATGCTGAAAATGTACAACAGAGACACACGCTGGGTTGGAAAACAAAACTCTGACGCAAGCACAGGGAGGCTGGGCATGCTGCAGCCCACGGGGTCGCAGAGAGTCAGACACGCCTGACCCATGAACTGAACTGAACTGAACCGACACAAGTCTGGGAGGGTTAAGTGACTTCCTGGAAATGAACACAAATATATTTAAAATAGTTAAATTGTCTAATCTTTCCATTTTTACTTCTAAATGAGCTAAGAAAACAATCAGATCATGTGAGAGGAATGAAAAAGAACAAATTTTACAAAATCAAAATCACATTCCTTAATTTTCTACTTGCACATAGGGGATGAAACTGACCTGAAATTTTCCTGTGGGAGCAGAAGAACCCAGGACCCCTTGTAAATGCTTTGCTGGTGGGACCTTTCCGAGCACAATTCACATTGCAGAATTTGCTGAACCTGATTCTGTTTTCTTAGTATTAATCACTTTTCACTTATATACCAACTACTATCCTCCCCACAAAAACTAAAGGGGAGATCTAAGCTCTTGGGAACTTTTATATGAAGGGGACTTTCTAGATTGCCTTTAGATGCCCTTCTTAAATAGCTATCATGAAATCAAGACAGAGAGTTCTTCCAAGGAGTTGACGCAGTGTAATGAATGATGCACTATAGCAAGGGTCCCCAAAGTTCAAGCCTCAGACTGGTGCCTGCTGTCCAATCAGCAGTGGCACTAGATTAGAAATAAAAGTGGAAACAATGACAAATTTTATCTTATTGGGCTTTAGAATCACCATGGACCGTGACTGCAGCCACAAAATTAAAAGATGTTTGCTCCTTGGAAGAAAAGCTGTGACAACTTAGACAGCATGTTAAAAAACAGAGACATCCCTACACCCCTTTGCCAACAAAGATCTGTATAGTCGAAGCTATGGTTTTTCCAGTAGTCATGTACGGATATGAGAGTTGGACTACCAAGAAGGCTGAGCACTGAAGAATTGAGGCTTTTGAACTGTGGTGTTGCAGATGACTCTTGAGAGTCCCTTGGACATCAAGGAGATCAAACCAGTCAATCCTAAAGGAAATCAATTCTGAATATTTGTTAGAAGGACTGATGATGAAGCTGAAGCTCCAATACTTTGGCCACTTGATGTACAGATCTGACTCACTGGAAAAGACCCTGATGCTGAGAAAGATGGAGGGCAAGAGGAGAAGGGGATGACAGAGGATGAGATGGTTGGATGGCATCACTGACTCAATGCACATCAGGTTGAGCAAATTCCAGGAGACAGTGAAGGACAGGGAAGCCTGGCATGCTGCAGCCTATGGTGTCACCAAGAGTCAAGCACAATTTAGCGACTGACCAACAAAAGTGCACAATAAACGCTGTCTTCCACGAAATCAGTCCCTGGTACCAAAAAGGCTGTCTTCCACGAAATCAGTCCCTGGTACCAAAAAGGCTGAGCTCCGCAGCTCTGCAGGTCTAACATCATTCAGAGTGAGACATGCGGTCTCTGTTTTAAAAGCAAAACACAAGCAGACCCAGGCCAAATGTGTGTTCCAACCACTTGACTGTGTGAATCCTGAGACTAACCTGGCAAAGGAAGAGATGAAACTCGCAGGATTTGGCAGAATCACAGAACACAGGAAAATGTTTCCATAGGGGCCCTCACATGATTCTGCAAACAAGATGCATGTTTTGGTCTGGTGGAAAAACATAAAAAATAGTTTTATTTGTTCCTTTTGGTCTTTTTTAACTTGATCAAAGATGAGCCCCTTGTTTTGCTGAGGCCCTAAAAGCATTTAGGAAAGGAAATTTGGAGGTGGACACTAGCAGGAAATGACCTGTACAATAGAGAGAAAAAAGGTTTTGAAGCCCTATGGGAAAGGGGAAGGACAGAGTTAGAGAGAGAATAGAAGGATCTAGAAGCCTGGGTGTGCCAGAAAATCACCCAGTCCTGTGGCCCCCAGCTTCAGTAGAGTGCCATGAACTCCCAGTGTGAGTAGGCTTCCAGTAGGCATTGCAGAAGAGACCAAGATCTGTGTTTGGGCTCATGGTGGGAGGGAAGGGAACAGAGAGAGTGTGGGGGAGCTACAGAGGTGAATGGGGCCCTGAGAAGACCCCCATCCCTGAGTGAGCAAGAACTGGTTAGAGTTAATCTTACCTAGATCTTTAAAGAATCCACCTGTAAAGCAGGAGACATGGCTTTGATCCCTGGTCTGGGAAGATCCCACAAGCCATGGAGCCACTAAGCCCACACACCACAACTATTGAGCCTGTGCTCTAAGAGCCTGGGAACTGCAGCTACTGAGAGAGACCAGACCAGCTGCCAAAATCTGTGCACTCTAGAGCCAGTGCTCCAAGCAAGAGCAGCCACCAAATGAGAAGCCCCTGCGCCACAGCAGAGAAAAGCCCACACAGCCACGAAGATTCAGCACAGCTAAACATAAAAAAAATTTTAAGTTTTCAATGTTCGGGAGTTTCAACCTCGCCTTGGGACCAAGAGGCGCTGGAGGTCATCTCTGACTGTATTGATGGTGCAGTCCCTATGGGTGCACAGTCCCTTTGGATCTTACCACTAGGGTTCACAGCTGTCCAACTGCCAACGGCTAATCTCTACACATCTTTGCTTGGAGCAGAACCCACTGATGGTGGCCAGGGCCCACTCTGTCTTACCACTCTGCATGGGATAAGTTCGAAGTACTGGGGAATTAATACACCCTTGGGGATAGGGCTGACTTGAAGTATGTATCAATACCCCAGTTTCTCCACTCCCTCAGGGGAGATAACTTAAGCATGCCCGTTCTCATAAACTAGGGTCAGTACCCTTCTTACCCAGAGGAACGAGTGAATGAGTGTCAGTCGCTGTCGTGTCCAACTCTTTGCAACCTCACAGATTGTAGCCCATCAGGCTCCTCTGTCCATGGAATTCTCCAGGCAAGAATACTGGAGTGGGTAACCACTCCCTTCTCCAGGGGATCATCCCAATGCAGGGATCAAACCCAGTCTCATGTACTGCAGGCAGATTCTTTACCATCTGAACCACCAGGAAAGCCCCTTATTCAGAGACCAGACGGTAATAAATATTTTAGGCTTTGTGGATCATACAGTCTCTCAGAGCTACTCCGCTCTGCCGCTGCAGAATGCAAGAGCCATGGACAGTATGTAAGAGAACTGGAGTGAATGTATTCCAACAAAGCTTTACAAAACAGGTGACAAGCCAGATTGGCTGTGGACTGTAGCCTACAAACTCCTGTTCTGTGCCATTTTCCAGAGTTAAGCAGAGAGAGATTAAACTCTGTGACCCCTACAGTGGTAACTAGTCTGATAATGAACCTTTTATCAGCTCCCTTCCCTTCCTAGCCTCTCCCCTTTCCCTTATCTTGCCTAGCCTAATAGACTGCTGCTGCTGCTGCTGCTGCTGCTGCTGCTAAGTCACTTCAGTCGTGTCCCACTCTGTGCGACCCCAGAGACGGCAGCCCACCAGGCTCCCCCGTCCCTGGGATTCTCCAGGCAAGAGCACTGGAATGGGTTGCCATTTCCTTCTCCAATGCACGAAAGTGAAAAGTGAAAGTGAAGTCACTCAGTCGTGTCCGACTCTTAGCGACCCCATGGACTGCGGCCCACCAGGCTCCTCCGCCCATGGGATTTTCCAGGCAGGAGTGCTAGAGTGGGTGCCATCTTTCCACCCAAATCCTTGCCTCAGAGACTGCTTCAGCAAGAACTCAAACTAAGACAATTAGTTGACTAAGGTGCTTTGGGCTGCATGTAAGAGAGAACCGAACTAAAAGTGGTTTCAATGACACTGACACAGGTTTGTTATTTCTTCCACAAAAAGCCCAGGCATGGGTGGTCCAGACAGGTTAATTCAGTGATATCAGAGCATTAGGGGTTTTCTGATCCCTACAGTTCATTGCCAAGAAGAGAGGACAGGACAATGCGAAGCCAGTCACTGCTAAAGAGAAAGAGATGAGTATGCCTGGCTTAGGCCAACTGAGGCCCATGCCCCGAGGCCAGGGGAAGAGAGAAGCCCGTCTTCTCTGGGTGTATTGTCAACTGGCGCATGAACAAAATGAGAGCGCTCTCCGCAATGCAGAACAGGGCATGGCTGCTGGGTAGACAACCAACTCATACCCAATAGTACGTGCTCAATAAACGCTATTTCAATAGGTGAATTCATGGGCCCCTGCATTTAGATAATGGATGGCAACTTTGTAAAAGAAAGATAACGTAGAAAAGGTCATCCTTTTCTATGGATGCACAAGAACCATGCAGAATCGGCCTGGAGTGACTTGGATATTCAGGAGGATCTTAAAGCCTCTAGAAAGCTTGACAGCTTGACAACAAAATTGAGAGCCATCAGAAAAAAATGAAGGGGGATGTGGGGGCTCTTATAAAAGCAAATACAAATGTGTTTTTCCCTGGTTAATAACGAGCATAACATTTCACAGTTCATAAAGCTCATTTCCATCCATTAATCTTACAATTTAATCCAAAACATGAACTCACACAACAGCCAGGTCAGGTACTATAAAGTTCAAAATACTGTTGAGAGAAATTAAAGAATACTGAAATTAATGGCAGCAAGTAAGAGATAGTTCATAAACTGGAAAACTCAATATTGTTTAGACAGAAATTCTTCCCAGTTATCTATAGAATCAATGCCATCCCACTCAATATTCCAGCAGGGTTCTTTCTGAGAAATTAATAAAATGACCATTAAATTTATATGAAGATGCTCACAGCCAAAAATAACCAAGGCCATCTTGACAAAAAACAAAGCTACCAAATATCAATATTTACTATAAAGTTAAAATAATTAAGATGGTAAAGTGGTCCGAGGGTAGACAAATAGAACAGAAGACGAGGTCCAGAAAATGTGTGACAAAAATGCCACTGATTCAGAGAGAAAAGACAGTCCTTTCAATTAGTGGTGCGGGATCAGTTGAATATCAATATCAAGTGTCAACAGTGATGTAGGGAACCATGGCTGGGGAGGGTGTAGATTGGTAGAAACTGGGCCTTGGAAAATTGGCTACCTCTACAAAAGCTGAATATATTCCCTGTAAGTCAGCAATTTCACTCCTGGGTATATACATAACAAAATTACTATATACATGCACCAAAAAGTTTAACATAAGAATGTTTGTAGCAGCTTTACTTGTAATTACCATAAAGAGAAAACAGTCCAAATGTCCGTCAACTGTGGCTTGTTTGTACAGTGGAATGAAGCACAATTAAAAATGAAGTATAGCCACGTGAAGCAACATAAGCGAGTCTCAAAAATATGTTGCAAAAAAGAAGCCAAACACGTATTCAAAAAAGTACATACAGATTGAGCTATTTACATGTAGCTCAAAAACAGACAAATTCATCAAGTGAAAGAAGCTAAAATAGCATTTCTCTTTGATAGATACTGACTAGAAAGAAGCTCGGCTGAGCTTGCTGGGGTGCTCAATATGTTCTTAATCAGGATGATGGTTACACAGTTTTATACACATGAAAAACTTATCAAGCTATCTACTTATGATCTGTACACTTATTACTATTGTATATATGTCACATGTCATTGAAATCAAGAGAATATTGTTAAATGGAAGATTTCCTAAAGAGATGGTGTCTAGATTCCTGAGATAAAGTCTGAGTTACTAGGAAAATTACTGTGATACTGTAACATTGAATGGTTTGCCTTGGAAAAGAAGAGAGATCATTCTGTTGTTTTTGAGATTGCATCCAAGTACTGCATTTCAGACTCTTGTTGACTATGATAGCTGCTCCATTTCTTCTAAGGAAATTCTTGTCCACATTAGTAGATATGCATATTATGGTCATCTGAGTTAAATTCACCCATTCCAGTCCATTTTACTTCACTGATTCTTAAAATGTCGATGTTCACTCTTGCCATCTCCTCTTTGACCACTTCCAATTTGCCTTGATTCATGGACCTAACATTCCAGATTCCTATATTGCTCTTTACAGCATCAGACCTTACTTCCATCACCAGTCACATCCACAACTGGGTGCTGTTTTTGCTTTGGTTCCATCTCTTCATTCTTTCTGGAGTTATTTCTCCACTGATCTCAAGTAGCATACTGGGCACCTACTGACCCAGGGAGTTCTACTTTCAGTGTCCTCTCTTTTTGCCTTTTCATACTGTTCATGGGGTTCTCAAGGCAAGAATACTGAAGTGGTTTGCCATTCCCTTCTCCAGTGGACCACGTTTTGTCAGAACTCTCCACCATGGCCCATCCATCTTGGGTGACCCTACACGGCATAGCTCATAGTTTCATTGAGTTAGACAAGATAATCCTGAAATTGAATCAGTAATGCTGAAGAACCAGTAATGCTAAAGAGGCTTAAGTTGAACAGTTCTATGAAGACCTACAAGACCTTCTAGAACTAACACCCAAAAAAAGATGTCCTTTTCATTACAGGGACTGGAATGCTAAAGTAGGAAGTCAAGAGATACCTGGAGTAACAGACAAATTTGGCCTTGGAGTACAAAATGAAGCAGGCTAAAGGCTAATAGAGTTTTCCTGAAAGAACACACTGGTGATGGTTAACACCCTCTTCCAACAACAAAACAGATGACTCTACACATAGACACTACCACATGGTCAATACTAAAATCAGATTGATTATATTCTTTGCAGCCAAAGATGGAAAAGCTCTTTACAGTCAACAAAAACAAGACCGGGAGCTGACTGTGGCTCAGATCATGAACTCCTTACTGCAAAATTCGGACTTAAATTGAAGAAAGAAGGGAAAACCACTAGACCATTCAGGTATGACCTAATTAAACTCCTTACAATTATACAGTGGAAGTGACAAATAGATTCAAGGGATTAGATCTGATAGATAGAACACTCAAAGAACCATGGACGGAGGTTCGTGACATTGAACAGGAGGCAGTGATCAAGACCATACCAAGAAAAAGAAATGCAAAAAGGCAAAATGATTGTCTGAGGAGGTCTTACAAATAGCTGAGAAAACAAGAGAAGCTAAAGGCAAAGGAGAAAAGGAAATATATACCCATCTGAATGCAGAGTTCCAAAGAATATCAAGAAGAGATAAGAAAGCCTTCTTCAGTGATCAATGCAAAGAAATAGAGGAAAACAATAGAATGGGAAAGACTAGAGATCTCTTCAAGAAAATGAGAGATACCAAGGGAACGTTTCATGCAAAGATGGCCACAATAAAGGACAGAAATGGTAGGGACCTAACAGAAGCAGAAAATATTAAGAAAAGGTGGCAAGAATACACAGAAGAAGTACACAAAAGAGATCTTCATGATCCAAATAACCACAGTGATGTGATCACTCACCTAGAGCCAGACATCCTGGAATGTGAAGCCAAGTGGGCCTTAGGAAGCATCACTAGGAACAGAGCTAGTGGACATGATGGAATTCCAGTTGAGCTATTTCAAATCCTAAAAGATGATGATTTTTAAAGTACTGCACTCAATACACCAGCAAATATGGAAAACTCAGCAGTGGCCACAAGACTGGAAAAGGTCAGTTTTCATTCCAATCCCAAAGAAAGGCAATGCCAAAGAATGTTCAAACTACTACACAATTGCACTCATCTCACATGCTGGCCAAGTAATGCTCAAAATTCTCCATGCCAGGCTTCAACAATACGTGAACCATGAAGTTCCAAATGTTCAAGACGGATTTAGAAAAGGCAAAGGAACCAGAGATCAAATTGCCAACATCCACTAGATCATTGAAAAAGCAAGAGAATTCCAGAAAGACATCTACTTCTGCTTCATTGACTATGCCAAGGCCTTTGAGTGTGTAGATCAAAAACTGGAAAATTCTCAAAGAGATGGAAATACCAGACCACCTTACCTGCCTCCTGAGAAAGCTATATGGAGGTCAAGAAGCAACAGTTAAAACTGGACATGGAACAACAGACTGGTTCCAAATTGGGAATGGAGTAGGTCAAGGCTGTATATTGTCACCCTGCTTATTTAATTTATACGCAGAGTTCAATTCAGTTCAGTTCAGTTCAGTTGCTCATTAGTGTCGGACTCTGCGACCCCATGAATCGCAGCATGCCAGGCGTCCCTGTCCTGTACCAACTCCCGGTGTCCACCCAAACCCATGTCCATCAGGTCAGTGATACCATCCAACCATCTCATTCTCTGTCATCCCCTGCTCCTCCTGCCCTCAATCTTTCCCAGCATCAGGGTCTTTTCAAGTGAGTCAGCTCTTCTCATCAGGTGGCCAAAGTATTGGAGTTTCAGCTTCAACATCAGCCCTTCTAATGAATACCAAGGACTGATCTCCTCTAGGATGAACTAGTGAAATCTTCTTGTAGTCCAAGGGACTCTCAAGAGTCTTCTCCAACACCACAGTTCAAAAGCATCAATTCTTCGACACTCAGCTTTCTTTATAGTTCAACTCCCACATCCTACATGACTACTGGAAAAACCATAGCCTTGACTAGATGGAACTTTGTTGGCAAAGTAATGTCTCTGCTTTTTAATATGCTGTCTAGGTTGGTCATAACTTTCCCTCCAAGGAGTAAGCATCTTTTAATTTCATGGCTGCAATAACCATCTGCAGTGATTTTGGAGCCCCCAAAAATAAAGTCTGACACTGTTTCCACTGTTTCCCCATCTATTTCCCATGAAGTGATGGGACCAGATGCCATGATCTTCATATTCTGAATGTTGAGCTATAAGCCAACTTTTTCACTCTCCTCTTTCACTTTCATCAAGAGGCTCTTCAGTTCTTCTTCACTTTCTGCCATAAGGGTGGTGTCATCTGCATATCTGAGGTTATTGATATTTCTCCCATCAATCTTGATTCCTGCTTGTGCTTCTTCCAGCCCAGCATTCCTCATGATGTATTCTGCATATAAGTTAAATAAGCAGG
Source organism: Ovis canadensis (assembly GCF_042477335.2). NCBI lineage: Eukaryota > Metazoa > Chordata > Mammalia > Artiodactyla > Bovidae > Ovis > Ovis canadensis. The sequence continues at coordinate 29,949,557 of NC_091268.1, read as the reverse complement.
GTGACAATATACAGCCTTGACGTGCTCCTTTTCCTATTTGGAACCAGTCTGTTGTTCCATGTCCAGTTCTAACTGTTGCTTCCTGACCTGCATTTAGGTTTCTCAAGAGGCAGGTCAGGTGGTCTGGTATTCCCATCTCTTTCAGAATTTTCCACAGTTTATTGTGATCCACACAGTCAAAGGCTTTGGCATAGTCAATAAAGCAGAAATAGATGTTTTTCTGGAACTCTCTTGCTTTTTCGATGATCCACTAGATGTTGGCAATTTGATCTCTGTTTCCTCTGCCTTTTCTAAATCCATCTTGAACATCTGGTAGTTCATGGTTCACATATTGCTGAAGCCTGGCTTGGAGAATTTTGAGCATTACTTTACTAGCGTGTGAGATGAGTGCAATTGTGTGGTATTTTGAACATTCTTTGGCATTGCCTTTCTTTGGGATTGGAATGAAAACTGACCTTTTCCAGTCTTGTGGCCACTGCTGAGTTTTCCATATTTGCTGGTGTATTGAGTACAGCACTTTCACAGCATCATCTTTTAGGATCTGAAATAGCTCAACTGGAATTCCATCATGTCCACTAGTTTTTTTCCTAGTGATGCTTCCTAAGGCCCACTTGACCTCAAGTTCCAGGATGTCTGGCTCTAGGTGAGTGATCACCCATCATGATTATCTGGGATGTGAAGATCTTTTTCGTACAGTTCTTCTGTGTATTCTTGCCACCTCTTCTTAATATCTTCTGCTTCTGTTAGGTCCCTACCATTTCTGTCCTTTATTGTGCCCATCTTTGCATGAAATGTTCCCTTGGTATTTCTAATTTTCTTGAAGAGATCTCTAGTCTTTCCCATTCTATTGTTTTCCTCTATTTCTTTGCATTGATCACTGACGAAGCCTTTCTTTTCTCTCCTTGCTATTCTTTGGATTTCTGCCTTCAGATGGGTATATATTTCCTTTTCTCCTTTGCTTTTCACTTCCCTTCTTTTCACAGCTATTTGTAAGGCATCCTCAGACAGCCATTTTGCTGTTTTGCATTTCTTTTTCTTTGGGATTGTCTTTATCCCTGTCTCCTTACAACGTTACAAACCTCCATCCATAGTTCATCAGACCCTCAGTCTATTGAGAGACTATTTGGGGGGGCTCCAAAATCACTGCAGATGGTGACTGATGCCATGATATTAAAAGACACTTGCTCCTTGGAAGAAAAGCTATGACCAACGTAAACAGTATATCAAAAAGTAGAGATATTACTTTGCCAACAAAGGTCTGTCTAGTTGAGGCTATGGTTTTGCCAGTAGTCGTGTATGGATGTGAGAGCTGGACCATAAAGAAAGCTGAGCACTGAAGAATTGATGCTTTTGAACTGCAGTGCTGGGGAAGATTCTTGAGAGTCCCTTGGACCGAAAGGAGATCCAACCAGTCCATCCTTAAGGAAATCAGTCCTGAATATTCAATGGAAGGACTGATGCTAAAGCTGAAACTCCAATCCTTTGGCCACCTGATGAAAAGAGCTGACTCATTTGAAAAGACCGTGATGCTGGGGAATGTTGAAGGCAGGAGGAGAAGAGGATGATAGAGGATGAGATGGTTGGATGGCATCACTGATTCAATGGACACAAGTCTGAGTAAGCTCTGGGAGTTGGTGATGGACAGGGAGGCCTGGCATGCTGCAGTGCATGGGGTCACAAAGAGCTGGACACAACTAAGTGACTGAACTGAACTGAACTAGGGAAGTAAATGAGGAACATGTCCTAAGCCCTGGTCTCTTGTGTAGCACTGTTTGGTTCTCCTTGACAATGGCAGAGCACTTTGGCAGTGTAATACCCAAAAAGGGAAATAACCTGAAAACATAGTCAAAAGCAGACATGAATCATGGGGAAAATAGGAGTCAAGTTCAGCACCTGAAAAACAATAGATATCCTTCACCAAATCCCAAAGGAAATAATGACAATACTAACAACTAGCTTTTTTAAAGTCACTATATGCCGAGCATTTACAAGTTTCCCTTTACTCATTGAAACCTCACCACAACCTAAAAACACAGCAAGTACATGGCACACTTGAGTTGTCAACAGAAAAGTACGGCTCCAGCCCTCAGCTGCTCCACCCTGTGCCACGCACACTTGCTGGGGATTCAGAGTCAGGCTGTAAAGAAACACTTCCTGCCCAGCTCTCTCTCCGCACTGGGTGGGGTCTCAGGTCTCTCCCATGTGTTTCTCTTATAACCTGTTCACACTCTTGTCATTGTCTAGTTTTGCATTAGTTTTCTCAGACTGGCGTAACAAATTATCTCAAATTCAGGGGCTTAAAATCACAGAAATTCATTCTCTGCCAATTCTGGAGGCCATAATGTGGAAATTGGTTTTACTGAGATGAAACTGAGGTGTCAGCAGGGCTATGCTCCTACCAGAAACCCTAGGGGAGAGCCTGCTTCTTGCCTCTTCCACCCTCTGGTAGCTGCGAGCATTTCTTGGCTTGTGGTTGCATCACGCCAATCTCTGCCTCCGTCTTCATGTTGCCTTCTCCTATTCTCTGTGTGCCCTCTCTCTCTGCCTTCCTCTTATAAGGACACTTGTGATCGGGTTCAGTGTCCACCTGGACAATCTGAAGTAATCTCCCCCATTACTAACCTAGTCACATCTGCAAAGAATGTTTGTTCTGATAAGATAATATTTACCGATTCCAGGGATTACAACCCAATATATAATTGGGAGGCCATTGTTCAGCCTACTGTTTCCATGTTAACTTTATCACTATCATTATCATCTCTGTATTAACTCTGCATTCCTTAACAGTAGAAACCATCTGTGGTTATTTTCAAGAGGCCACATATTTTAACACTCCTCCTACTAACAGATGGAATTCTATGATTGCTTTGATCTATCGAATATGGTGGAAATCACCCTATTCCAGTTTCTGATCCAAGTTTTAAGAGATGGTTACTTCTTATCTCTTGGAACACCCACTCTTAGAACCCCCTACTAGGCTACAAGAAATCCAAATGCATGGAGAGGCCACAAGAAGGTGCCCTGGGCAACAATGCCAACTGAGAGCTCCTAGCCAACAGCCAACATCAGCTTTCAGATGTTTGAACCATTTTGTACGGGCAACCCAGTCAAGACTTAGATGACTCCAACCCCAGCAACTCTCTGACACAACTACAGGAGAGATGGGAAATAAGAATCCTACTTCTCAGTCAATACAAAATCATAACCAATAATATCAAATATTTTTCCAGCTTTTTTGTGAGTAGGTCATTTCTCATGCAGCAGTACATGATCTGAACATATCTTATTCAGACTCGAACACCAACTGCCTGAAACTATGCCTGGAGACCTTTATGTGCAGTAAAGGTGGAATAAATGGAAAACTACCAAACTGTAGAAGTTATGACCAAAAAATTGGGCTGGAGACCAAGAATTATTGATATTAGACCCGCAAAGAAAATGACAAGGTGATAGGTTACACGAAACAAATTTTCTAGAGCTTATTATTAGTCCAGGTTCTCCAGAGAACTAGAACCAATATTATGCAATTATAAAATCCCTCATAATAAATCTGAGAAACACAGATTGAGATTTATTATGAAGAACTGGCTCACATGATTACGGAGGCTAAGAAGTCCCACCATCTGCTGTCTGTGAACTGGACACCCAGAAAAGCTGGTGCTGTAATTCAGCCCAGGTTCAAAGGTCTGAGTCCCAGGGGAGCTGATAGTGTAAATCCTAGCCAAAGACAGGAGATGAGATGTCCCAGCTCAAGCAGTGAGGCAGGAAGAGGTAAATCCCTTCTTCCTTGGCCTTTTGTTCTCTTCAGGGGCCCAGTGGATTGGATGCTGCCCACTGGTAAAGAATCCGCCTGCAATGCCGGAGACCTGGGTTGGGAAGATCCCCTGGAGAAGGGAAAGGCTATCCACTCCAGTATTCTGGCCTGGAGAATCCCAGGGACAGGGGAGCCTGGTTGGCTGCTGTCTATGGGGTCACACAGAGTCGGACACGACTGAAGTGACTTAGCAGCAGCAGCATTGCTAAGCATCTCTTCCCCAAAGGATAGGGTGCAAGTAGTAAGTCAGAGAAGATTAACTTGGCAAAGTCCTTCCATTCATTTGGGGGCAGCTGTTACAATTTCCTGTTATGAGAGATGGAGGGACAGGTCTCATCTGCTCAAGTGACTCAGCACACCTTTGCTGGGCACGAGAACAGGAAAGTACAGCTGTTAATGAGACAAGCCTGTATTTGGGTGGCAGGATTCAGCCAAAAACCTGAATCTTCTCAAGACCACCATGAGGTGCCTTCACCATATGCTTCACTATAATAATAGCCCAGCCACTGCAGCCATGGAGGTTCCCTGCTCAGCTCTTCACTCACAGGAACCGACTCTAGGGCTGACAAACCATCCCTAATCACTGCACCTCTGAACTACCAGGGTGTTCATGTCTAGCCACTCTTCCCCGGGCTTCCCCAGCCAGTGGCTGAGCAGGGCAGCAGTGCTAGAATCAGGTTATTCTATTCCAGTTTCCAGATCTGACCAACAGGCAACTTTGTCACAAGCATTCCCTGGGACTGGCCTGGCTGAAACTTCCTCAGAAGGCACGGAACCCCCTTCCTTCTCCCTCTCCTTCTGTCGGTGTCAGACCTGCATCACACCCTCAAGGCGCCCCCTGCCTGCCTCTGCACCCTCCCAGTTTTCCTCCCCGGACATCTCTCCAGTGAATTTCTTGCACGATTAATCCCTGTTTTCGCCTTCTGCTTCTCAGAGGACCTAAACCGACAAACTATTTCAAGACAGCCATTATTTCATGCATGTTTTGTTTTTGTTGTTTAGCGCATTTAATTTTCATGGTTCTCATCTTGCTTTCTTCCCTCATTTTATCCTGTGATACGTGTGTCATGTTACTCTGCTTTTTGCATGTCATTTATTAATATAATCCATAATACTCCACTATATGAAAGGCGCGTAAGTGTCATCTGTCCCTCTTAGGTTGGACATTTAGGGTTTTTTCCCAATTTTTTCATGGACTTTGGTTAGGGTTATCAGAATAGAGCAGTGTATGGAGGACCTCCCCACCAGGGAAGGTAGAGCCCCAGGGCTTCCTGAGACAGAAGCAAAAGAGCCAGGAGATCTGAGTTCTGGTTCTGATTCCGCCACATCCTAGCTACACGATTCTGAGCAAGTCACTTGGCTTCTCTGGGCTTCTGTTTCCCCACTCATCAAATGGGGCTAATGTCAGAGGGGAACACTTTGTGAATATCAATTTATGTCATCCTTTGCAAAAGATTTTGGTTACCAGAGGCTGGAGAGTGAGAGAAATGGGCAGATGTGGGTCAAGGGATACAAAGCTGCGGTTGTGTAGGATGAGTGAATCTAGAGACCTCTAAGGTACAGGCGTGATGACTATTGTTGATAAGACTATTATGGAATACTGGAAATCGGCTAAGAGACCAAGTTTCCATTGCTCTTGCTATACACTTACACATACCAAAAATAAAAAAGTGTAGTTATTGTTAGGAGATGGTTAATATAATAATTATTTCACTATGTATTATGTATATCAAATCAGCCTGCACACCTTAAATATATACAATTTTATTTTAAAATATAGGAATAAATGAAAAAAGAAACCCCAGAGAACTCTCTCACCCTCTTTCTACCAGGTGGGAACACAGCAAGAAGTCAGCAGTCTAGAATCCAGAAGAGGTCCCTCACCAGAACTCAGCTAAGCTGGCACCCTGGTCTGAGACTTCCAGCCTCTAGAACAGTTAAGAAATACATTTCTGTAGCTTATGAGCTACCTGGGCTGTGCTGTATTTAGTCGGCCAGTCGTATCTGACTCTTTGAGACCCCATTAACTGCAGCCCACCAAGATCCTCTGCCCATGGGGATTCTCCGGGCAAGAATACTGGAGCGGGTTGCCATGCCCTCCTCCAGGGGATCTTCCCAACCCAGGGATCAAACCCAGGTCTTCTGCATTGTGGACGGATTCTTTACCATCTGAGCCACCAGGGAAGCCAAAATACACCCCAAACATTTTCCTGCCTGTCTCTACACTGTCTTTGTTCAGGCTGCTATAACGAATTACCATAGCCTGGGTAGCTTATACCTCCACAATGGGCTCCGCATCACGTATTCCTGGAGATGGCAGAGGACGGAGCAGACGGTGGAGGAGGCAGGACAGTGGTGCTTGGGATGGAAGCTGCTGATGAGAGATTACCTCTTAAAAGCATCTCTCAGAGTGAGACCTCAGGTGCAATCATCAAGGTGGCCCTGAAGAACCAGCTGCAGTGCCTTCCAGAACCCAGGACCCGCTCTCCACACTCACCTGGTACAGCCCTCAGAGGGGCTGGCACTGAACGCTTCCAGGTCTATAACCACATTCAGGGGACTGCACCCTGGGCTCAGAGCACTTCCTGCCACAACAAGCAGGAGTGAGGGTGTCCCCAACTTGACTTCCTCACCTCTCTTCCACGACCTTTTTTAAAGGAGTTATTTGGGAAGAGTTAAAGCATTTGCTTTAAAAAATAGAAAGCAACAGAACCAGCATTTTTGAAAAATCAGCTTGAAACATAAGGAACAACACTTCCAAAGGCAAAGGCGGAAATGGTGAAAACTGTCAAGCCCTTTCAACTGCTCCGACCAAGACTTCTGAGGAGACTCTGAAGGGAAATATGGTTAGGGGTCTGGCATCTGGAGTCATGGAACAGCCTAAGCTTATCTTTCCATTTTCCCTGGACCCTTTCCCTACCACCCTGGAGCCCCATTCACATTCAGCAACAAAAACACAGCCTTTGGAAGAAGGAGAATAACTATTTTGATAAAAATAACACACCTCAAGCATTCACTCACCCTCTTCATCCTCACCCCCTTTCCAAACCCCTAAAATCTCATTTATCATGTTGATTTTCTCATCTCTTCCACACACTACACAATTGGGTAAATAAGTTCTGTGTTCAATCTTTTAACGGGAGTTATTCAATTTACTCAAGTCAATGTGAATATTTTCCCTGGTTTCCATGACAACCTCGCTGCACATTCAGTCTTCACATAAATGAGTTATTGCTTTTATGTTCTCATACCCTAAGACAATGGGGAAATTAACATAATGTGGTCATACGGGGGAAAAAAAAAACAATCAAAACAATCAAAATCCTCATATCCTCCCCTGAAATTCATAGACAGTGTTCTGTGAAAAAGAACCAAAGAGAAATGGGGCCTTCATATCTGACAACACTGTTAACATTAGAGATTTCATTTCAGATGCATTTAAATGAAGCCAGACCACAGTGGGATTCAAAACAGTATACAGACAGAGAATCAAAATGAAAGGGAAAGAGAAATTCATCTTTTGGACACAGATCATCCCAACGTGGCTGCCACAGTGGGCCTCCCTTTCTGCACTCTGGCCGTGCTATCATTCCTGCCCCAGGACCCTCACACATGCTTGTTGCCTACAACTGGAACATTTTTCTGCTATTCTCCCCATTGTTTGCTAAGCTAGTTTGCTTAGTTAATTTCTGCTCATCCTTTAGGTCTCACCTTAGAAAAGACATTGCTCAGGGAAGTCTCACTTTACCACTCATCAACAATAGATAGGATTCTCTGGTGCTTTATATTTGTATTATATATATATATATGTATATACATATATACATGCATGCTAAGTCACTTCAGTCGTGTTCGACTCCTCGTGACCCCGTGACTTCAGTCATGTTCGACTCCTTGTGACCCCATGGACTGTAGCCTGCCAGGTTCCTCTGTCCATGGTATTCTCCAGGCAAGAATACTGGAGTGGGTTGCCATGCCCTTCACCAAGGGATCTTCTCAACCCAGAGATCAAAACCGCATCCTTTATGTCTCTTGCATCGGCAGGCAGGTTCTTTACCACTAGCGCTACCTGGGAAGCCTCTCTATATATATCCATGGGCTTCCCCGGTGTCTCAGACAGTGAAGAATCTGCAGGAGACCATGGTTTAATCCCTGGGTTGGGAAGATCTCTTAGAGAAGGGAATGGCAATCCACTCCTCCTTGCCTGGGAAATCCCATGGACAGAGGAGCTTGGTGGAGCTACAGTCCATGGGGTCACAAAGAGTTGGGCATGACTGAGCAACTAACACGCACACAGAGAGGCATATGTATATCCTCATGGCTCTTGGCCTTCTTTACAGAGGTGCCCTCATCATAAAGGTGAGGAAGGTGGGACAACCACCCTCAGTAGCTGGGGCATCCTCTCCTGAGTGTGCATTTCTCTGCACTTCCTCAACCAAGAAAGCCCCAGGCATTGTCACAGGTGCCTGAGGTAGAAATAGTAAGTACCAGTGGGTGTGGGCAAGGCACCAACAGCATCCACCACATCCTCCAATGCAAATCACATAATTGTAACTGGAGACTGGAGATCGATGGAATAGGAGACAAGAATGCAAAACTGATAGGCAAAAAAGTAGTGGAAGCCCAAATGAAGACCAAGGCACAAGAATAAAGGGGAAAATATAGGCTCAAGAGATACTGAAGACCTTGACAGTAGGTCTGGGTGGGCTGACTGGATACTGGAGTACAGATGTAGTCAGAGAGCTGCAGACAAATGAAGAGGGGTATGTAAGGTCCTTCCTGCCATCCTAAAAGCACCCATCATCTCTTTTGCTAGCCATGGGCACACCAGGTTGGATGACCCAATCCATAGCAACTCCAGTTCACAGAGCAAGGGAGATCAATCTTTGATCCCAAGTATACGAGTGGCTGCTCCCCAGTGGACTTCAGAATGAACTCTCAACTTCTGTTTGTTGGACTTGGAAGCCTAAGCCTCTAAGCTTCTATATGTTTCCAACTAGAGAAAGTAATTTGATTAACCATCAACAGAGAAATGCATCATTAAATAGTGATAAAACCATTCAATCAAATATTATGCAGTCACTAAAAGTGATGGCTGTTTAGGGTAAGTATTCATAAGGATACAAATGTAACACAATAATAACAGTAAACATGAATTATGCTTATTGTTTCCTGATTGTCTTCCCACACTATTATGAAAGTTCAACAAAGGCAGGGACCTTTGTTTTGTTCAATGCTGGACCCTCAGCATCTAGGCCAGTTCCAGGAACAACATTCTCCAGCAGCCAGTAGGGTGAAATTCACAAAGTCTGGCATCCAATCAAAAATGACTCAGTCTACCGTGAGTGGGAGCCAGAGCTGGCCTCTGTCACACCCACCAATTCCCAGAGGTGGAGATAAAACAGAATGGTGCAAAATTCCACCAGTAAGAGATAACAAGAGGCAGGAGGGAGTTGGCAGGTAAATGACCCACCCTTACCACCTCACTACAGACAGTTCTGAGATGCAGAGGTTCTAAGGAACCTCCCCAAAGGTGGCCTGTGGGATAAGTGGTGTTTCTGTAAAGCTGGGGTCACTCTGTAGTATGTACCACCTGGCATTTTCTTTCTCTCCTTTCCTGCCTCACTTCCATTTTCCCTCGTTCCTCCTTCCTTGTGATTATTCAGCTCAATAAAGCGTTAGTGCATACACTTTCTATTGGGCTCCGTTCCTAGGTGGAGAGAACCCCCTCCCAGAATCTGACTCATGGAGTCTCTCTGGAAGGAGACTACTCTGCTCAATTCCAAAACTTCTTGGCTTGAAACAATAACCATGGTTATTACAACTCACAGTTTTGAGAGTCAGGAATTCAGGCAGCTTAGCGATTATGCTCCATGTGGTATCTACTGGGGTCCCTCAGTGGTATTCAGCTGACTTCTAGGCTGCTTAGAAGGCTCCAAGCAGCTTCAGTGACATGCCAGGTGCCTTGGTGGGGACAGCTAGAAGCTGGTCACAACAGGACCCTTCCTCCTCTCCATCTCTGCTCAGAGTCTCCCCACGTGTCTCTCCAGCCGGGTCATCAGACTTCTTACACCATGGCTCAGAGTTTTAAGACCAAGAGTTCCAAAATGATGGAAGCAGAAACTGCCCAACCACTTAAAGGCTAGGACCAGAACCCACATGGCAGCACTTCCAAGGCATTCTATTGGTGAAAGCGGTCACAGGTCATCCCAGGTTTACAAGCAAGAGAGAAAGAGCCCACTTTTCAGTGGTGGAATGTCAGAAAGTTTGCCGTCATCTTATATAATCTCCAGATGTGGACACACAAGAAACTGGGAACGGGGCAGGTGAAGACTACAGCACTGGCGTAAGAGGATTCCTTTTACCCTGTTGGCATGATTTTCCGTGTGTACTGTATTACTTTTTCATGTAAAAAATGTGAAGGGTGAGGAGGAGGAGGGGAGGGCCAATGTCAGTAAGCTGAATCCTCATCTTCTATGGCAGACAGTCAATAGGAAATGTCTTAAATTGATAAATCAAGAAACAGCTGCATAAGCATCTTATTTGGAGTTACAGAGATAAACACGAGAAGACCTAAAAATGGAAACAACATTTCAAGCAGTTGCCTCTGGGAAATAGGATTTGGGGAGGGGAGCGAGGAGAGAAGGAACCAGGACTGCTGCTTCCATTAGAGGCCTTTCTGTTCTTTCACTTTTTACTATGTGCACATATTACTTTGATAAAAAATTTAAAAGGCAGAAAAAAAAAGAAAAAAATGGTGATGGTTATTTTTAAAGCTATGTAATTAAACTTGGAAAAATCTCATTTTGCTAAGTGAAAAAAGTAGCAGGATACAAAACTATATTCCTAGTATGGTTGTAAGTAGGTTTACTATTAATAAAAAAAGAAATAAAGAAAACATATACTTGGGGAAAGGAAGACTCCCCCCAGAAAATGTACATATCAAATGATAATGGGTGGGTTGCTTTTCTATGTTTTCCAAATTTGCAACAATGTGATTCTCTTACAGTCATAGTGGAAAGAAAAAACTGCATTACTTTAAATAAATGAACTGAGCAGTAATTAAATAGAAATGTCAGAAGAGTCTCTGAAGAACCCTTGTTTACTACACTAGAACCTCATTTAAATTCCTGGAGCCTCCCAGGTAAGGGGGATGGTTCTTTTGGGGGGGACCAGGGAGCTCTGTCCATAGATGCTGACAAACTCTAGTCAGGCAGACCGGTAGACTCGCTTATAAAATCTTCCCAGAAAGAATTTAGTCCATGTAGCTTTGATTCAACAAAGCAGTAACTTCGGTAAGACTCCAGTGTATTCCACTCTGAGTCTGGATTGCTCCTTCAGTTATTAAGTATTTATCAAGTACCCCCTATATGTCAAACAAAATGCAAGGGTCTGGAGGTACAATAATAAATGAGACAGGTGAAATCACTAGCCCTTTGGGACCACAGTCTAGTAAGGGAGACGGACGAGTGACCAGGTGATTGCAATACATCCTAACAGATGCTCTGATTGAGGAAAATACAAGTGGGAGGAGATCAACTGGAGGACTTTCTGGAAGAGGCCAAATATAAGCTCAGACTCAAAGGATAAACCCGAGGAGACCAGGCAAAAGGGGGAGAATATTTCCAGCACACAAAATATAATATACAAAAGCTCAGAGACGAGAGAGATGATGGCGAATTCAAAGAATCGGGAATGACGAAAACGACCCCACGATTAAAAGAGCGCTTCTGCAAGGATGACTTGCTTGGGGTCTGCAGGGCTTGGCAGCCTGAGTTGGAATCTCAGCCCTGCCACTTGTTGGCTCTGTGACCGGGGTCAGATATGCCATTTCACTCAGCCTTCGTACGTAGTGTCTTAGACTGTTCGGGCTGCTATAACAGAGTAACATCGACAGGTGTCTTATCAACAACAGAAGTTTACTTTTCGTGGTTCGGGAGGCTGGGAAGTCCAAGATTAAGGTGCCGGCAGATTCAGTATCTAGTGAGAGCCCTCTCCCTGGTTCATAGACAGCACATCCTAACTCTGTCCTCACATGGAAGAAGGGACAAAGTAGCTTTCTGGGAACCCTTTAAAAAGGGTGCTGATCCCAGTAAGAGGGCTATCCCCTCACCCTCATTAGGTGACCTGAGCACCTCCCAAAGGCCCCACCTCCTAAGACCATCACCTTTCAGATGAGCATTTCAATCTACAAATTTGGGGGTGCGGGCCGTGTGCTGAGTCACTCAGTCGTGTCCAATTCTTTGCGACCCCATGGACTACAGCCGGCTAGGCTCCTCTGTCCATGGGATTCTCCAGGCAAGAATACTGGAGTGGCTTTCCATGCCCTCCTCCAGGGGATCTTCCCAAGCCAGGGATCAAACCAAGGTTTTTCATATTACATATGGATTCTTTACTGTCTGAGCCACGAGGGAAGCCCTGGTGGGTCTGCAGACATAACATCCGGCCCACAGAATCTAAAAATTGGGGTAGAAATGAAATTTACCCCAAAGAGTTCATGGAGGATAAGGTCAGGCCCTGAGGGTGTTAAACTAAGTGAAATAAGCCAGACAAAGACAAATACTGTGTGATCTCACATGTGGAATCTAACAACCTCAAACGAAAAACAAACAAAGCCCATAGATACAGAGTACAGACCAGTGGTTGCCAGAGGAGAAGGACAAAATGATGACCACGGTCAAAAGGTACACACTTCCAGTTATGATAAACGTCATAAAGACGCAGCGTATAGCATGGTGGCTAGAGTGACTAACACTACATGGCATATTTGAAAGCTGCTGTTTTTACATTTTTAAAGTCCTCATCACAAGGAGGGAAAAAAATGCTTCCAGTCTACGCATAGTGACAGATGTTAACTAGACTTAACTGTGTGGTGATCACTCCACAATGTATGAAAATCTCAAATCGTTAAGAAGCTAACACAAGGGTATATGTCAGTGATACACCAATAAAAACTAAAAAATAAGTTAAAAAACTCTAAAGAGTTGGAAAGATTAAATGAGATATTAAGTGATCATTAATTGTTTGCAGTTGTTCCGCAAATGCCAGTAATAATAATAGCTTATGCTTGCTGAGTCCTCAAGGCCAGTATTAGGTACATTATGCCAGTAATATAAATGCAGTGATGTTTTTTAATCTTCACCCCAAAGCTCACATATAGGTTATCAATATCTCCATTTTACAAATGAGGAGAACTGGGGCACAGAGAGGTTACAGTTTTGTAGCTGCTCCTAAAGCCTCACCCAGATTCCCTTACCAGTCAACCCGTCCATTCCTCAGCCTTGCCAGCTGGCTCCTGCCAGCACTCTCTGCAGTGAATCTCCCTTGGCAGACAGAAGCTATCTCACCCAGGGGCATTACACTGTCACCCACCCCTAGTCTACCCTGTGCCACTGGGGCCACCGATGGCTAACTGACGCTTTGGCGGGGCGGGGGCACATAAGTCTAGCCCTCCTGCCCCAAGGCAGAGACAATGTCACGGTACAGCGTCCATGCCAGAGCTCCCTCATGGGTCTGGACCTAAGACCCCATCCTTGCTGGGTGTCTTAGGTATCTCAGGCTGCTGTAACAAATAGCCACAGACTGGGTGGCTGAAATGACGGAACTTTCTTGCAGGTCTGGAGGCTGGGAAGTCCGAGATCCAAGAACCGGCAGATTCAGTGTCTGGTGAGAGCAGCCTCTCTTGTTCATATGTGGCCATCTTCCAGCCCTGGCCTCACACGCAGGAAGGGCAGAAGGAGCTCTCTGGGGTCCCTTTTATAGGAAGGCTCCACCCTCATGACCAAATCACCTCCCAAAGGCCCCACACCTTCTAATAACCACCCTGAGGGTAGAATTCCACATATGAATTTGTGCGGGGGCTGGGGAGGGAGGGGAAGGCCTACATAAACATTCAGGCCATAATGCCATAGTCCCAGGCTCTTTCTCCTTCCCTGCTCTTCCCTCCCCTCCCTTCCCCCACCATCCCCGAGAGCCCTTGCCCCCACCATAAACCACACCCACCCCAATCCCTGTTTCAGGCTTCAGAGGAGCCAGACCAGTCACACAGCTCTCAGGGATTCAGACCCAACCCGGGGGTGTCCCCACTCCAAAGACCACGTGTGAAGCCAGCAGGCTGCCCCAGGTCACTTCTATAGGATGCACCGGGGGATCAAGGAACAGCCATGATGCCAGCTCCACACCAGGTAGACAGACAGAAGCCAGACCTAGAAGCACTGCAAACCTAGAAGAGCGATCCAAAGGAGAGGGCAGCAGAAAGACAGGCAGCAGGTCCCCGTGTACCTGCTGTGTTCTGATGGGTGCTGTATGCTGCTGGGGCAGAACCTGACCTTGGGAATCGGACCAGTCCCAGCCCGACAGGTCGGCAGCCTCAGCGTATTCTGGCCATAATCAGGTTCACCTCACAAGGTAGATTAAACAACTCGTGTGCGTAAAATGCCCGGCATGATATCAGCACATGAGGGACCTGGAATGTGTCTACTCCTCTCTGCTTCGGGGTCACCTCGTCCATGAATGGCAGAGCCGGAACCCTCCTCTTTTACCAGAAATCAAAGAACATCTACAAAAAAGAAACAGCCCCACACCCCCTCCTGCCTCTGCCTTAATAGTTTCTCTCCAAGTTATTCAATGCAAGAGACTTAGCCCAGCTAAAATTATTCACAATCGACCTTGAGATCAGGAACAAATTGGCTACAGCAGTCAGCAATTGGCAAATGCAATCTAAATGCCCCAGGCGGCATTACAGCCTTCCAGGCTGACAGGAAGAGTCAACGTGCGTCTTGGAAAATTCTGAAAAAAAAATTAAAGGTCACCACATTTGTAGGCAGAATGGATTTTCTTGAGACCATTACAAACAGACTGCCTAAACTGCAAGGATTCAAAGCTTGACAGCTCCTGGGGGACTTCAGGTGAAAGGAATCCCAGCCCCCAGCCACAAACATCGGAGCTGCTATCTGTGGGTGTTGGAAGGCTCCCCCATAACCTGTGCTCTCATGGAAATTTCCTGTTCAGGCTGCATTGCACTGATGAACTAGCAGTACCGGGTGGCGGCCAGTCCTGTGCTCTCAGTCTGACCAGGCTGAGAAGCCTAAGAGGCACAAATCAGTTAAGATGCGTACATGCATGTTAAGTCACTTCAGTCGTATCCAACTCTTGCGATCCTATGGACTGTAGCCCACCAGGCCCCTCTGTCCATGGGTTTCTCCAGGCAAGAATACTGGAGCGTGTTGCCATGCCCTCCTCCAGGGACTGTTCCTGATCTGTGTCTCTTACATCACCTGCATTGGCAGGCAGGTTCTTTACCCAGCTCAGACAGTAAAGCATCTGCCAACAATGCAGGAGACCTGGGTTCAATCCCTAGGTTGGAAGATCTCCTGGAGAAGGAAATGGCAACCCACTCCAGTATTCTTGCCTGGAAAATCCCATGGACAGAGGAGCCTGGTAGACTACAGTCCATGGGGTCACAAATATTCAGAAACAACTGAGCGACTTTACTTTAGGGCCCCCTGGGAAGCCCAATCAGTAAGATAAGTCTGAACATTTCTGTAGGGAGGGAGTCTTGAGCCCATCAGGAAGTCCAAACTCCAAAGCCAAGTCTAAAAGGAAAGAATGAGCTCATAATTGGAAAAGACACTGGGTTAGAGGAACATTAGGTCTGGGAACCAGCATAGGACAGGCTGAGATAATGGCCTTGAGCCGCGTTAGAATACTGTGCTGTTTTTGTTGCAAGAATAGTATTAATATTAATAACAATAGCTGATATGTATTGGGTGCCTTCCAGAGCCAGGCACTGTGCTACGCTTTTCTGTGCATTCTCTTACTTAATCCCTCAGTGCTCTGTGTAGTAGGTGATTTTTCCAACACCATTTCACAGAAAAGACAACTGAGGCTCAGAAAGGCTTCTTCAAGGTCACCCAGATCATCATGAAAAGCCAGGCAATCTGACCACAGAGCTCAAGATCCTGCCCACATTGCTTTATTACACATGGGAGTATGTGTTAGCTTAACTCAGATTAATAGCAGAAGTTAATTCTGAATAGAAGCTGGTCATTTTTTCAAACAAGGAAATTAATGCCCAGTAAAAATGAAGAGCATAACAGACTGAAGCTGCATTCATGGGAGCAAGAAATCCAGACATATCCATATACAATGGAAATACGATGTGTTGGTGTGTGTTATTGTTCGGCAAATATTTATCCTCCCCATTCCCTCTGCCATGAGAAGAATATAATTTCCTGCTCCATTAATATTGGGCTTGCTTTGGCCGCTGGAACGCGGACAGAAGTGACAAAGGACCACTTTTCAGCTTAGGCCTTAAAAAGCATCAATTATTTCTGCTCACCCCTTGGAAGCCACCAACTTTCACCAGCAAACCACTGCCTCTCCAGCTTGGGCCGCAGAAGAAAATGTAGGGATCAGACCTGAATGCAACCTAGAGCCTAGAGCAGAGTCTCCCCAGCCAAACCACAGACCCATGCCCAAGAAATAAATGCTTTTTTTAAATTACCCATTGAGTTTTTGTGGTGCTTGTTTCACAGCTATAGGTGACTAATGCATCTACATGTCTTGTATATATTACACGTGTGCATATTATATAGGGTGCATATCTGGGGATGTGTGGTATGGAGACATAAGTATGTAAATTCCGAAAATATGCCTCCACATATGGGTGCTAGTATTGGAAAATGACATACGAGTTAGAGAATTAAGTTTGCATTCTTTTTCTGACATTTATTGGCTGTGTGTTTGAGGGCAAACTGCTTGAACTCTCTGAATACAATTTCTTTTTTGCAACCTGGGGATAAAAACCATTACTATCTCATAAAATTACTGTGAGATTTAAGTGAAATAATGCACACAATGGGCTTAGTATAGAGCCTAACACATACTCATTTATTCATTCAGCAGACAACAATCAGGTCTGTCAGACCCTTTCCTAGGTTTTTGGAATACAGTTCCTAACTATAAAGGGATTTCCTAGGCTTAGATGGTAAATAATCTGCTTGCAATGCAGGAGACCCGGGTTCAATCCCTGGGTTGGGAAGATCCCCTGGAGACGGGAATGGCAACCCACTCCAGTATTCTTGCCTGGAGAATTCCATGGACAGAGGAGCCTGGTGGGCTACAGACCATGGGGTTGCAAAGAGTGGGATACAACTGAGCAACTAACAGTTTTCCTAGCTACAGAAAGAAGTACAAATAAAGCAACTTAAGGAGAACCAGCAGCCCGGGAAGAGAAGGGAAGCAGTTTGTGGGAAATTATCTGCATGACCCCTGGCACAAAGTAAGTACTTGAAAAACAGTAGCCACTTCTATTCTCCAAATGATTAGCATATAAGAATGTGGAATTCAGGTGTAGACAAGAAGGAAATCAGCCTATCGACCCCCCCAGCAAACCCCTGCCCTTGGAAGCCCCAGCAAACCGCAGCAACATATCAAGGACCTTCACTGGCTGGACACAGCCTCGGGCACTGTTGAAGCTGACACATAAATCCTGCAGCTCGAGCCAGACTCATACAGCAGGGCCGAGGACAGGCCAGCTGCTGCTGGGAGGTTGGAGCTCTGCTTCCCCATGAAAGAAGAAGGTTCCTGAGGCCTGAGCCATACTTCACATCCACAGATCACATCAAACACACACGGCTGGGGGCAGCGAGTAAGCGAGGTGTTCAGATGCTGGAGGGAGAGGTCAGTTGACAGGGACACTTCGCGTGGGTGTTACGGCGCCAGGAATGCTTCAGGGATCTTAGGCGGTGGAGAAACACACACGCCTTTGCAAACACATTTAATGCGGTGCCCTCGAGGCCACCTCCTGTTTTTCACCCTCAGTTCAGTTCAGTTCAGTCACTCAGTCGTATCCGACTCTTTGCGACCCCATGGACTGCAGCATGCCAGGCCTCCCTGTAAGATACAGTTCCGGCCGAGGCAGAAAAAGGAAAGACGACCTCAACAGAAGTAGGTTACTTTTATTCAGACAAGGAGGGGCGACAGTCGGCCTAAAACCAGGCTGAGCGCAGAGAGGGATCAGGGAGGCTCCATATTTGTAGGGAGGCTTGTGGAAGCAATAGGGGAAACGTTAATCAGGCGGGATGTTTTGGGTGTTTTTTAGCTGAGATAGCATTTGTTGTTGGGCAGGGAGTGATAAGTCTTCTGGGCAGGTGTAGGGGGTGGAAGGTTTCTGGACAGGGGGTGATAAGTCTCAGACAGATGCAACCGGCCTGGAGCATCTGGGCGGGACCTAAAGTTCTGTTCTGTTTTCTCCGAAGTTAGATGATTCAGCAAGGGCCTTTGAGACTGTTGTGTTTTTTTTTTTTTTCTAGGCCCAAAAGACTCCTTCACTCCCTGTTCATCACCAACTTCCGGAGCTAGCTCAGACTCATGTCCATCGAGTCGGTGATGCCACCCAACCATCTCATCCTCTGTTTTTCACCCTAATTGGCATGTTTTCCCATCTCCGCATAAACAGCTCCAGGAGATGTTACATAGCTGTAAAAGTATGGTTCTTTGGAGTAAGACAATCTGGGTTTGCATGAAGATTAAATGGGATAACCTTGTAACACCTTATATGCAAGCACCTTCCAAGCACAGTACCTGGTACACGGTAACACTCATAACCATGGCTCCTGTTATTGACTCATTTTGCAAATGAGAACACTGAGGTCCAGAAAGTTTAAGCGACAGGAATTCTGACCTTGGCATCAAAGCCTGGGATCTTTTTCTCTCCCACCCTATCCCCAGCTGATCTATTTCTCCAGAAAACCTTAAAGATCCTCTAAGGATGAATTCTGATCTACCTAGAGACATGCTGACTTAACTCAAGAGCTAGGAGATGGATATTTTCAGAACAGGGTACAAGTTGACCTTGAGCACTATGAGAAGTTGGGACTGGGGTTGGGTCCCTATATGAACAGTGATTACCACAGGGGATGTGCCCAAGAGATTGTCTATAAGCACCAGGTCTCAAGCTCAGATGCTTACAGCCTCTGGGTTGTACTAGGGTGACCATCCATCGTGGCTTGAACACCAGGTCTCACATCATGGGAACCCACTCAGCACTAGGCACGCTGGGACAGCTGGTCACCCTTGGTTGTAGCATAACTGAGTGAAGCAGTAAAAAGCTGCTCCATCTCTCTCTGAATTTTCCATTTCTCTGAAGCAATCATGTAGAGTGGGGTAGGAGCCAAGGCTCTGGGGCCGGCCTCACTTGGTTTACCTCCTATCTCCATCGCTCAACAGCTATGGGACCTTGGGAGGACTGACCCAACTTTTCCATACCTGTTTCCTCTCCTGTAAGAATGGAGCTAGAAGAGCCCCTGGTCTATAGAGCAGTGCTCAACACTATTGGTATTTTGGACCCAACCATTCTTTGCTGTGAGGGTGTCCTGTGCACTGCAGGATGTTTAGAAGCATCCTTGACCTCTACACACTAGGCGTCAGGAGTACCCCCCCCCCCCAACCATGGTGATCAGAAGTGTCTCCAGGCATTGCCAGAGGTCTCCTAGGGGGCACGATTGCCCCCACTTGAGAACCACTGGTGCGGGCAGTGCTGCAGGGATAAATGAGGGGATGCACACATCCGATGCCCTAGAGGGTCTGTTTCTACAAGAACAAACAGGCTGAAACCTTAGTGATAAAGTAGGAGGAAGGCGGCAAGCCAAGAGATGAGCAAACAGCATCTGGGACGGGGGAGGGGTGGGCAGTCAAGCAACTACTGGGTGGGACAAACCCCACAAACGGAGCCCAGCCTGGCCAGCATCTCTCCTCCATGAGCCTGGGCTTCTACTCTACCCCAGAGGCAAAAGGCTGAGGGGCTTACTCCCTAGTTGCTGGCATAGCACCATCATAGTGAACATTATACATTATATACATTCCTTTTCTCTTGAACATGTTCATATACTTGTAAAGTGCACCTGTCCGTCAAGTCTTGAGTGCTGACTGTACACCAAGTATACAGTGGTGAGGAAATAGAAAAGTCTCTGCCCGCATGGAGCTTTAAACACATTGTACTTAGCGTTTAATTTGTGTGTAATGCATGTTTAACCAATAAGAATGTCATGCTATAGTACTGATTCTGTTCCTTATGTCTTTCCCTCAGCACTGTCTTTTTATGATCTATCCATATTGCTGTGCACACGTCAGACCTATTGTTCCAACTGGCGTCTGGTGGTTCTCCACGGACACACCCACCATATTTCACTTATGTACGCCCCCTCTGGTGGGCACCTGGATTGCTTCCAATTCCCCACTACTGCACACCCATCTCCTTGAACATCCAGGGGTGAAATTTCTCTGGGGTATAAATCCAGAAGCAGAAGTGCTCTGCCTTGGCTCAGTGCCACTGAGACTTTATTCACATGACTCACCCAGGGAGCTTGTTAAAAGGCAGATTCTGACCCAAGGGGTGTGGAATGAGACAAGGGAAACTTAGATTTCTAACAAGCTTCTAAATGATGCTGATGCTGCTGGTCCAGGACCACAGAGGATATGCAGACATCGTTTGCTTTCATGCCAGGTCTCTCTCTGCAGAACCACTGAACCAGGCAACACTCCAAGGATTTGCCTTTAAAAGAAGCCAACCCCTCCCTGGACTCACTGACATGGTGTAGTCAAGAGGCCCAATAACCACCACCACCCAAAATCATGGTGTCCCACCACCCGCTGGTGTGCACATGACCATCTTGCTGAGGCTCAGATGGTGAAGAATCCATACGCCAATGCAGGAGATAGGGATTCAATCCCTGAGTGGGAAGATCCCCTGGAAAAGGAAATGGAAACCCACTCCAGTATTCTTGCCTGGAAAATCCCATGGACAGAGGGGCCTGGTGGGCTACAGCCCATGGGGTTGCAAAAGTCAGACACAATTTAGTGACTAAACAACAACATCTTTGATTCTAAGTACATCACAAAATCAGGGCCCCTAAATTCGGGAGTAAAGTGACCTAGAAGGGCATCCATTCCAACCCCTGCCTTTCAAAGGGAAAGGCCAAGGCTCAGAGCTGTGCAAGCAACCACAGACAATTTTGGCAGAGCCAGGATGAGACGTTCCTGTCTTGTTCCTCTACAGAGCCCTGCTCCAGAGATCAGAAACTCGTCCATAATTTACAGGAGTTAGTTCACTTTGCTGACTTTTCTCCAGTTCTCCTGCCTACCATCTCCCGCCCCATCTCAACCCCCTCACCCCACCCTGCTTTTTAATTCTTGCCAGAACCATCCATTTTGCAACCAAGTGTTGACTTCGAATGATATATGAGACGCGATTGACATTTCAAATATCCCAGGCAGGGGAGAGAATTCTGATCACAGCCCAGTCTGAAACGTCTCCTCCACGTCTCCTTCCTTACTCCTTCTGGGCAATAATTGTCCCCCTACCAGCCCACCTCCTCCCTCTTAGTCCCAACATTAATTTCCCCTGATTCATTTTTCATGCCTTTGATTTCTGCCTTTTCAAAAGCAGAATATGTTTCTGTAGTGGTTTCTTATACCTCCCTTCTCCTCATGAATATTTCAAATGCAATAGTGATATGATCGCTCAACCTTAGAGGCACACCAACTTTATCTTATTTATCTTACTGAGCTGCTTCCGATCCTGGGATTAAGTCCAAAACAGCCTCTGAGAGTTTGTTTGGGTTATTTTTCCCGAGGCTGTTGCTGTTGTGGATGTAAATTACAAAGAGAAGCAGCCTCCCCGCTCCAACCCAGCCCCAGCCCTGGCCACAGGCCCCTGGCCCCAGATACGAACCTTGCTGGTGTCAATCCTGCTCCAGGGAGGTGTCACATGCGAGACAAAGCCAACTGGCAGGCCTCCTAACCATCCCTGTTGTGGCATAAATCACCCCTAACTTCCAGCCCACTCATCCCTTTAAAGCACAAATTTAACTCATGGCGTGACCTTGGGTAGGTCATTTTGCCAGTCTGGGACCAAGGTTTTCTGTCTACAAACTAGGGGACTGGACGTGTGACCCTAAGTCTTTTCAGCTCTAAGGCTCCATGTGACATAGTATAACAGCACAAGGTTCAGAATCGGGAAGTGCCTGGTTCAAACCCAAGCTCTACCACTGAATGGATATTATGCCCTTTAACTGTGTCTACCACTGACTAGCAGTATAACTCTTAATTGTGTCCACCACTAACTAGTAGTATGACTGTTAACCACATTTACCATGTACCTATCCGTTGTGTGACCCTTAACTAACCCTGCCTACTACCAACTAGCTGTGTGATCACTGTGCAAGTTACAGAAGCTCTCGGGGCACTAGTTTCCTCCCCGAGTAAAACACACTTGGCTCTGGGGGTTGAAGAGAGGTGGCCGGAAATCCCATTGGGCTTGCCTGGACCTGGGGAGGTTCCAGGGGT
The DNA here is from genome assembly GCF_042477335.2 of Ovis canadensis. NCBI lineage: Eukaryota > Metazoa > Chordata > Mammalia > Artiodactyla > Bovidae > Ovis > Ovis canadensis. Next base: position 29,927,395 of record NC_091268.1, on the reverse strand, counting down.
GCAGCACTCTCAGTGCTAAAACAGGAAAGTCCTGAGCAAGCCAAGGCTTGGTCACCCCAGGTTGTTGTGAGATTTAGAAGTGAATTAGGTGATGTGTAAAGAATCTCGTAGATTTATAGAAATCAATCTATATAGCATTAATTATTTTTCATTTTTATGTCCAAAGCTGTGGAGGAATTATTTTCACTTCCGTGTTTTTCAAGAATTTAAAAAAAAAATTTTTTTGAAAGCATACAAGCATGTGATGAAAAAAAGATCTGAAATAAGAAACAAAGCTCTCTGGCCCCAGCTCTCCTCCCAACCCAACCGCCACCCCCAAAGGCAGGCACGTGGAGCCCTCCTTAGCTTTGGGTAAGGGCAAAGGGCTGAGCTTGCCGCACTCACCCTCCATCTGCTCCTCTGCTCCTGGGATTTCTGGCCTTAAGGATTAGCTTCCTGGGGCAAGGCAGTATCCCTTATATAACAGTTCTGTGGCAGGGGCGCAGAATAAGGAGAGGGAGCAAGCCCTGGAGGCCTGGCTACTGGACCAGGCATTAACCCTTTAGATGCTGGACCACGAGGAGGTGGGAGGCATAGGTGGCAGAAAGGGAAGCAGCTGTTTACTGTGGTGTGGAATGTTTCGACCCTGGAGAAGGTCCTCAAGCCTCAGCTCTACGTATGAGGGCCCCACTGCCTTCAGAGGGGAGGGCACTTCCCAGGGGAGAGACTGGGATACGAGTCGGACATCTGGACCTCCAGGCAGAGCTACAGCCAAGGCCTCCTGGACACCTGTTTTGCATCTGCGTCTCCCTGGCAACGCTGTCTGCAGGAGATCATGGTCAGCTGGTCTGGGTCAAAGCTGGTCCATTTGGAGTGGGAAAATATTAGCTCCATGAGGTAGATGTAATCAGCTCAGGGAACTGTCATCTCCTGGAGAAGCCCACGTGGCTGGGTGTCATACCATGGACAGGAAGGAGGCCCTGTACCAGCTGCTGACTGCCCTGCCTGGAAAAGACCGTCGGCTTTCATATCGCCACCTGACAGCTGAGCAGACTTGTTCATACTCCTGTCGGCTGATGTTCCTTGTCAGCACTGGGGGAGCTGTCACCCACAGAATCCAGACCCGGCACTAAGGGCAGAGCAAAGCAGTCCTAGAGAGAAGCCGTCTCCCCACCCCCGCCAGGTGGGTCTTACAGGGACAGAGAAGAGGCGTGTGTGCTCAGCCACTGCAGCCTTGTCCAGCTCTTCCATGACCCCCTGGACTGTAGCTTGCCAGGTTCCTCTGTCCATAGGATTTTCCTGGAAAGAATACTGGAGTGTGTTGCCATGCCCTCCTCCAGGGGATCTTCTCAACCCAGGGACTGAGCCCATATCTCCTGCATTGCAGGCAGATTCTTAACCGACTGAGCCGCTGCTGCTACTGCTAAGTCGCTTCAGTCGTGTCCAACTCTGTGCGACCCCATAGACAGCAGCCCACTAGGCTCCCCTGTCCCTGAGATTCTCCAGGCAAGAACACTGGAGTGGGTTGCCATTTCCTTCTCCAATGCATGAAAGTGAAAAGTGAAAGTGAAGTCACTCAGTCCTGTCCGACTCAGCGACCCCATGGACTGCAGCCCACCAGGCTCCTCCATCCATGAGATTTTCCAGGCAAGAGTACTGGAGTGGGGTGCCATTGCCTGCTCCGGGCTGAGCCACTAGGGACGCCCAAAGAGAAGAGGAGAGATTTTATATCCCTATGGCGCTGTCCCAACCATACCAGAACCCACCCCAGAGAAGCTAGTGGTGTAGCAGGAAGACATGCAAATTCAAAGGCCAGAGAAAATGAATACTAGCCTTGATTCTGCTTCTTATTTCTAAGGCTCTCTCAGTTAAGCTTCTTTTGGTTGCAAGGAATAGAAGTAAAATCAAACAAAAACTGAAAGGCGAGAACTCATAGCATCAAAGAGAGAACCGACCTAAGGAGGCCCCAGGACTCTCCCTGCCAGAAACACCAGGACCATCTCTCTACAGTGGTGATTTTCAACCCTAGCTGCAGGTAGGAATCAACTAGAGAGACTTCTAAAAACCACTGATGCAGAGACCTCACCCTCGGAAACCGGGATTTAATTCATGTGGGTGGAGCTATCTGTCTCACTTCAGAGATATCCCAGGGATTCTACTGTGAGACTGACAATGAGAACCACTGTTCTAGGGATGCTGTTCCAAGTGTGGCCCCCAAACCAGCAATACTTGCATCCCCGTCACCGGGAAGCTTGTTAGAAATGCAGACTCTGAGAACCTCCTGAACTCACTTGAATCAGAATTTGCATTTTAATAGGATCTTTGGATAAGTTCTCAAACAGATTAAAGTTTGAGAAGAACTGGGCTGGAGTGTCATGGGATGAATAGGATCTAACCCCTGATCTAGCCACTCCCTGAGAGGTTCTGCTTAAGAGCAAAATCCCCAGATGAGGGACATCCCTGGTGGTCCAATGTTTAACACAGGTTTGACCCCTTAGGGAACTAAGATCCCACCTGCCAGGGAGCAGCTAAGTCCATGTACCATGACCCCTGAGCCCACTGGCTTCGACTAGAGTGTCTGTGCAGCTCAATGAAAGATGCAGCGTAGAAAAAGAGATCCTGCATGACGCAACAAAGATCCTGCGTGCCACCAGTAAGACCCAACGCAGACAAAAATATCCCCAGACAACAATCACTGGACTTGATCATGGTCACACCATGACAGAGGGTGGGCGAGTAGTAGGTAAGGATGCCCGGAGCCCCACCAAACCCACAGGCAGGAGAAGGGCTGCCCAGAAAGGAGCGAGGTTACAGGGCAGGTAAAGACAACACAGGTCCAGCACAGAGATCTTGGACAAGTTCAGAGATGAACGTATGACTGCTTCTTAAATGCTCACTGCACACCATTCACTGGGCCAAAGACTCAAACTAGCTCATGTAACTCCCCCTCCCTCTGCCATAGTCACAAGGCAGGTATTAATCACTGTCATTACTAGTATTTCATAAAGGAGGAAAGTGTGTTTAGAGCAACAGATTTCCAACTGCAATGAGCATCAGAAGGTTTCTTAAACCGCAGATTTCCGACTCAGCGAATCTAGGATCAACTCCTAGGATCTGCGTTTCTAACAAGCCCCCAGACGACACTGACGCCGCAAGGCTAAGCACACAATTTGGGTGAGGCATTAGCCCTTCAAGAGGGAAAGGCAGTGAGAACCAAGTTCAGAGACTCTTCAGAAAGCACTGATGCCCCCCAGAAAGGTAATGCCAAACCCACTCCAACATTCTTGCCTGGGAAATCCCGTGGACAGAGGAGCCTGGCGGGCGACAGTCTATGGGGTTGTGAAAGAGTCAGATAAACAACTTAGTGACCAAACAACAACAACAGCAACAGCAACAAATATTAGGGAAGTTTCCATCTTCTCAATGAGAAACCACTCACCTTAGATTTTCCCAGGATATAAGCACAGTTGGCATTTTGCAGAGAGAGCACCGTGAAGGGGAGCAGACCTGCTTAAAACTACAGTTACTGGGAATTCTTTGGAATTCACAGGATCATGAGAGTCATTCCCTTCAGCCACACACCTGACTGGGAGGGCAAAAATTTCCTTAAGAGGACAATACAGGGAAAATGGTATTACCAAGCCCTGACTTTCATTTGCAACCAGTGCTTCTGCTCAAGACAGATGTTTAGCAAGCTGCGCCCAGTGCAGCTGACCATCAGGTAGAGTAACCTTCCGCTGGTTGTCTCTATCTTGTGAAAAAAGTGAGTAACACTCACAGAAGTTAGACTGCCCAGGTTCAGACCTAGAACTCACCATGTACTAGCTGTGGTCAGTAACCTTTTTCAGTGTGCTTAACCTCACTGAATATTCTATCCTCACCTGTAAATGAGGGAATTTTTATGATCCCTAACCTGAAGGTTACACACGGAAAATTCCTGGTAAAGTAACTGTAATATTACAAGGGGCCTTGGTGGCTCAGACTGTAAAGAGTCTGCCTGCAATGTTGGGAGACCCAGGTTTGATCTCTGGGTTGGGAAGATCTCCTAGAGAAGGAAATGGCAACCCACTCCAGTATTCGTGCCTGGAGAATCCTATGAACGAAAGAGCCTGAAGGGCTACAGCCCATGGGGTCCCAAAGAGTCAGACACGACTGAGTGACCAACAGACACACACAATACCATGAGCTCCCTATAAGCTTATTTAATTATTACTATTGGTGGGAGTGCTAAAATATTGTTGGCATTGCCTAGATCAGGATTACTACCACAACTGCAATCACGATTCTGACACTAGACCCTCCCATGCTGCTAGTGGGAATGTAAACACATGCGATTTTTCTAAGAAACCATTTGGCTATATGTATCTCTCTCTCTCAAGAGTCTCACAAAAATACTCATGTTGATTGAGAAAGTCTGCTACTAGGAATTTATTCTAGGAAAGTGGTCAAGTAAGGGGATAAAGATCCACAAGCCCAAGGATGCTATCACATTATTGCAAATAGTAAAATAGAAAGTATCCACCTACTGGAAAACACCTTTAAAACTGTGCTGTCTTCATAAAATGGAATCCCCAACAATTATTAAAAACAACGTCCACAACTTTTAGTTGGGAACTATCTAAGTTATTATGTTATATTTTGAAAATACACATGTAAAATTTCATACAGACTCTGAACTCAACTATGTAAATATATGAAAATCAAAAGGAAGGGAACAATCCAAAAATTATGCTCTGGCTCTTGAAATAGTGCTTCTTATAATTTTTTTTTTATATACATTTTCCTCAGTAGTCATCCCTATAATCAGAGAGGTTAGATAAAATCTGATAGACAAGATTTCAGCAAACTAGATAATTTGCTGAGAGAGGTTATTTCTATCCAGGTGTGCCATAAGTTACAGGAACCTCTTGTAAATGTGGGTGTAATTAAAATAGGGACATGGTGTTGGAAAAAGAGCTGGGAGGGAAAGAGGAATGAGGAACAGGAGTGGACAGCATTTCCAGGCGTTCTTGAGAGAGCAGGGAACTCTCCTGAGAGAGTATGGAATAAGGAACATGAGGCAACAGAGCAGCGGAAGGATGAGGGAGCAAAATCAGAGGGATCTGGGACATTCCCATTTGGAGTCACAAAACTGACCATTAGCTGAACTAAAGTGACATCATCCCCAGGTTGGGAAAGGGAATGGTGAGATATCCCACGGAAACATGTAGCCTTTGTGAGTTGCAAATTGACAAACACTCAACTCACACTGACTTAACAAAGAGACTAACTCTAGGTGGGATCTATCTTCAGGTTCAGCCAAGCACACGCCCTTGAGACAGTGAGATCAGCCTGCTTCCTCCTCTTCCAGCCCTGTGGCTTCATCCTTAGCAGGCTCTGCCCTCAAGGGCATGAAGATGATGGCCAGAAGCACCAGGTTTCCAACTTACTGGCCGCACAACTCGTCTCAGCCGCCGCCCCTGACCTCGGAAGTGGGGTAGCTCCTCTCAGCCGCTCCTGTGCGGACGCAGCCTGGCACTCTCGGTCACCGCCCCTGACCTTGGGAGAGGGGTAGCTCCTCTCCGCCAGGCTTCTGCGTGGTCCGTCGCAGGTACCACATGCCCAAGGTCAGGGGAGGCAGCCAAGGGGAGCAACGCCACGTCCAAGGAGCGGTGGGTGCGCAGGCGTAGGAGGGCCGAGAGGAGCTACTCCACATCCAAGATCAGGAGGGGCGGCCATGAGGAGATACCCCTCGCCCAAGGTAAGGAGCAGCGGCTGCACTTTGCTGGAGCAGCCGTGAAGAGATACCCCACGTCCAAGGCAAGAGAAACCCAAGTAAGGTGGTAGGTGTTGCGAGAGGGCATCAGAAGGCAGACACACTGAAACTATAATCACAGAAAACTAGTCAATCTGATCACACGGACGACAGCCTTGTCTAACTCAATGAAACTAAGCCATGCCATGTGGGGCCACCCAAGACCGGAGGGTCATGGTGGAGAGGTCTGACAGAATGTGGTCCACTGGAGAAGGGAATGGCAAACCACTTCAGTATTCTTGCCTTGAGAACCCCATGAACAGTATGAAAAGGCAACATGATAGGATATTGAAAGAGGAAGTCCCCAGGTCAGTAGGTGCCCAATATGCTACTGGAGATCAGTGGAGAAATGACTCCAGAAAGAATGAAGGGATGGAGCCAAAGCAAAAACAATACCCAGCTGTGGATGTGACTGGTGATAGAAGCAAGATCCGATGCTATAAAGAGCAATATTGCATAGGAATCTGGAATGTCAGGTCCATGAATCAAGGCAAATTGGAAGTGGTCAAACAGGAGATGGCAAGAGTGAACGTCAACATTCTAGGAATCAGCAAACTAAAATGGACTGGAATGGATGAATTTAACTCAGATGACCATTATATCTACTACTGTGGGCAGGAATCCCTTAGAAGAAATGGAGTAGCCATCATAGTCAACAAAAGAGTCCAAAATGCAGCACTTGGATGCAGTCTCAAAAACAACAGAATGATCTCTGTTCATTTCCAAGGCAAAACATTCAATATTATGGTAATCCAAGTCTATGCCCCAACCAGTAACGCCGAAGAAGCTGAAGCTGAGTGGTTCTATGAAGGCCTACAAGACCTTTTAGAACTAACACCCAAAAAAGATGTCCTTTTCATTACAGGGGGCTGGAATGCAAAAGTAGGAAGTCAAGCAAACCTGGAGTAACAGTCAAATTTGGCCTTGGAATGCGGAATGAAGCAGGGCAAAGGCTAATAGAGTTTTGCCAAGAGAATGCACTGGTCAGAGCAAACACCCTCTTCCCACAACACGAGAGAAGACTACACATGGACATCACCAGATGGTCAACACCGAAATCAGATTGATTATATTCTTTGCAGCCAAAGATGGAGAAGCTCTATACAGTCAGCAAAAACAAGACCGGGAGCTGACTCTGGCTCAGATCATGAGCTCCTTGTTGCCAAATTCAGACTTAAATTGAAGAAAGTAAGGAAAACCACTAGACCATTCAGGTATGACCTAAATCAAATCCATTATGATTATACAGTGGAAGTGAGAAATAGATTTAAGGGACTAGATCTGATAGAGAGAGTGCCTGATGAAATATGGACGGAGGTTTGTGACATTGTACAGGAGACAGGGATCAAGATCATCCCCATGGAAAAGAAATGCAAAAAAGCAAAATGGCTGTCTGAGGAGGCCTTACAAATAGCTGTGAAAAGAAGAGACGTAAAAACCAAAGGAGAAAAGGAAAGATATAAGCATCTAAATGCAGAGTTCCAGAGAATAGCAAGAAGAGATAAGAAAGCCTTCTTCAGCGATCAATGCAAAGAAATAGAGGAAAAGAACAGAATGGGAAAGACTAGAGATCTCTTCAAGAAAATTAGAAATACCAGGGGAAAATTTCATGCAATGATGGACTCGATAAAGGACAGAAATGGTATGGACCTAACAGAAACAGAAGATATTAAGAAGAGGTGGCAAGAATATACAGAAGAACTATACAAAAAAGAGCTTCACAGCCTAGATAATCACAATGGTGTGATCACTCACCTAGAGCCAGACATCCTGGAATGTGAAGTCAAGTGAGCCTTAGAAAGCATTCTATGAACAAAGCTAGTGGAGGTGATGGAATTCCAGTTGAGCTATTTCAAATCCTGAAAGATGATGCTGTCAAAGTGCTGCACTTAATATGGCAGCAAATTTGGAAAACTCAGCAGTGGCCACAAGACTGGAAAAGGTCAGTTTTCATTCCAATCCCAAAGAAAGGCAATGCCAAAGAATGCTCAAACAACTGCACAATTGCACTCATCTCACACACTAGTAAAGTAATGCTCAAAATTCTCCAAGCCAAGCTTTAAGCAATACATAAACCATGTACTTCCAGATGTTCAAGCTGGTTTTTGAAAAGGCAGAGGAACCAGAGATCAAATTGCCAACATCCGCTGGATCATCGAAAAAGCAAGAGAATTCCAGAAAAACATCTATTTCTGCTTTATTGACCATGCCAAAGCCTTTTACTGTGAGGATCACAATAAACTGTGGAAAATTCTGAAAGAGATGGAAATACCAGACCACCTGACCTGCCTCTTGAGAAGCCTATATGCAGGTCAGGAAGCAACAGTTAGAACTGGACATGGAACAACAGACTGGTTCCAAATAGGAAAAGGAGCACGTCAAGGCTGTATATTGTCACCCTGCTTATTTAACTTCTATGCAGAGTACATCATGAGAAATGCTGGGCTGGAAGAAACACAAGCTGGAATCAAGACTGCCGGGAGAAATATCAGTAACCTCAGATATGCAGATGACACCACCCTTATGGCAGAAAGTGAAGAGGAACTAAAGGGCCTCTTGATGAAAGTGAAAGAGGAGAGTGAAGAAGTTGGCTTAAAGCTCAACATTCAGGAAACGAAGATCATGGCATCTGGTCCCATCACTTCATGGGAAATAGATGGGGAAACAGTGGAAACAGTGTCAGACTTTATTTTTTGGGGCTCCAAAATCACTGCAGATGGTGACTGCAGCCATGAAATTAAAAGATGCTTACTCCTTGGAAGGAAAGTTATGACCAACCCAGATAGCATACTGAAAAGCAGAGATATTTGCCAACAGAGGTCCGTCTAGTCAAGCCTATGGTTTTTCCAGTGGTTATGTATGGATGTGAGAGTTGGACTATGAAGAAAGCTGAGCACCAAAGAATTGATGCTTTTGAACTGTGGTGTTGGAGAAGACTCTTGCGAGTCCCTTGGACTGTAAGGAGATCCAACCAGTCCATCATAAAGGACATCAGTCCTGGGTTTTCATTGGAAGGACTGATGCTGAGGCTGAAACTCCAGTACTTTGGCCACCTCATGCAAAGAGTTGACTCATTGGAAAAGACCCTGATGCTGGGAGGGATTGAGGGCAGGAGGAAAAGGGGACGACAGAGGATGAGATGGCTGGATGGCATCACCGACTCAAAGCGCATGAGTTTGGGTGAACTCCAGGAGTTGGTGATGGACAGGGAGGTCTAGCGTGATGCGATTCACGGGGTCGCAAAGAGTCAGACACGACTGAGCGACTGCACTGAACTGAACTGAGCCACGCAACCCCAGCAAAAAGAGAATACATCTTTGTCTATGGATCTAACAAATGTCCTACAACTGACTCCCTGGCCCAGCCTGTTCCTGAGGCGGTCACTATAGCTAGGGGAATGGCATTCTCTGATCAGCCCAACCTGGGTGGATGATGCCCCTTTTCCTTGAGTCACTCACAGAGACTGAGAATAAAGAAGGGGAGGTTCCCCCAAAAGACACACGGGACGCTGGTCTAAGAAAAGGAGACATGGAGACTGAGCAGGCAAAATCAACAGAGAATCACGTTGTAGAGATTCTCCCCCCAGAATATGAACCAAAGACTCAACTTACTCCCAGACATCAGAAGGATCGAACAGTGCCCTCCAGCCAGGGTGAAGGCGCTCAGCCAGCGGGACTCCTCCCTGCCTCCAGGGGACATTTGGCAACACTGGGGAAAGGTGCCCTTGGATCTGGAGGATAGAGGCCAAGGGGGCTGCTAAATGATACACAATCCGCAGGACAGCCCCCTTACAACAAATCATCTAACCCCAAATGCTGACAGTGCCAAAGCGGAAAAACCCTGAACTAGGGCATCATGGGCTTCCCTAGTAGCTCACATGGTAAAGAATCAGCCTGTGATGTGGGAGACCCAGGTTCAATCCCTGAGTCGAGAAGATCCCCCAGAGAAGGGAATAGCTACCCACTCCAGTATCTTGCCTGGAGAATTCCATGGACAGAGGAGCCTGGTGGCCTCAGTCCACAGGGTCACAAAGAGTCAGACACGACTGAGAGACTAACACAGGGGCATCATGCAGTTTATCAACCTAACCAAACCACTTTTAAGACAAGCAAAGCCAGGAAAACATGCTTCTCAGAGACCCTCCCAACAAACCAGGACATACAGTCACCCTGCCCCCCCACACACTGTACAAATGAGAGGTGAAACCATCATCACTGAGGCTGAGACTCAGGCCCCAGGTTCAGCAGTCACAGGAACACAAAGGCTCACCTCCTGTGCAAGGCTTATGTCTGCCCTCTCCCACTCCTGGCGCTGCCCAGCAGCCCCTGACATCTACTTCCACAAGGTCACAGAATCAACCGGATTGCAAGCAGCCGCTCTGGGGAGTTGCCCAAAGGGCTGCCCACAGCTGCTGCTTTGAGAAATTGTCTCTGGCCTGGTCTGTGGTGTGGTGAGAGAGGCCTACTGCCTTGCTTGTAGAAGGAATCCCACTCCAATTAAACTGCAGGAGGCCTGGTGGAAAGGAGGGGGTGGGCAGGGGAGTTGGGAGCCTGGCAAGCTGCTCCTGACTTTCCCTTTTCATCTCGGAAGAGCCAATTTGAAACTTGCCTTGGGTCATAAAAGAAATTAATTTGATTCTCTCCACCTTGCTCAGAGTGGACATATGTCCCCCGCTGGAGCATCTGCTGCTGGTAGATCCAGAGTGAAGGAACCATCCCCTGGAAGTGACTCTGGTTTCAGGATGGGCCAAAATCATTTGCCTGAAGCCTGGAGAAGCAGCTGCCTCAGATTCCTCTGGGCTGTAATTTTTGCTAGCAAGTTCCAAAAATGATTCTCCTAGCTAAGGCAAGTTCCAAGTCAAAGGAGGTTTACCCAGAGGGTTGTGCGTGGGCAGGACTGGTCCTTGACAAATACCTGAATAGAATTCAGCATTGGCATGTGTTCCATCCACCTCTACCAGTTAATAAGCATGATCACACTGAGTCCTTGTATATGCCAGGCATGGTCCCTGGACCTCGTTTCCTGATTGCCACAACCACTGGTGACAGACACACCTAAGGGACCTTCTTGTGCAGTCTCCCTTTGAGTATGGGTGGAGCCTGTGACTTGCTTCTAACCAAGAGAATATGGCAAAGGTGCTGGGTGTCACTCTCCTGACTATGTTCTATTACATAAGATGCCATCTCAGCAGACTAGAAAGAGGGTCCCTTGCTAGCTATGGGGAAGTAATCACCATGTTCTAAGAGGACCCCATGGCAAGAAGTACAGGCAGCCTCCAGGAACTGACTGAGGCCCCAGCAAGAAAACAAGGCCTCAGTCCTGCAACCACAAGAAAATGATTTCTGCAAATAGCCTAAGTGATCTTGGAATCAGATCTCTCCCCAGTCTAGCACTGATGAGACTGCAGCCCCAGCGGACACATGGCTTGCAGCCTAGGGAGACCCTGAGCAGGGGACCCAGCTAGTCTGTGCCCAGACTCCTGATCCACAGAAACTGAGATAACAGATGGAAGGAGGGGGCCTATTGCTTTAAGCTGCTATGTTTGTGGTAATTTTTACACAACAGTAGAAAAGTAACACACAGTATTTCAAATGAGGAAAATGTGACTCAGGGACAATAGTAAGCTGCAGTGTTTGAGTTTGAGGTCACCTAGCTTCAACTACCACCATGCAGTTTAAACATAGAAAAGTAGAAAAAGCCATTTACATCAGGTTAGTGAAAGATCAACGAGCCTGTGAACCCAGAAGCCCTGCCCGATGTTCACACAGCAAATCGCTGCACTGCTTTCAGACTCTGTTTCCTCATCTGTGAAATGAGTTCAGTTCAGTTCAGTTTAGTTCAGTTGCTCAGCCATGTCCGACTCTTTGCGACTCCATGAACCGCAGCATGCCAGGCCTCCCTGTCCCTCAGCAACTCCCAGAGCTTACCCAAACTCATGTCCATCGAGTCGGTGATGCCATCCAACCATCTCATCCTCTGTCATCCCCTTCTCCTCCTGGCCCCAATCTTTCCCAGCATCAGGGTCTTTTCAAATGCGTCCGCTCTTCGCATCAGGTGGCCAAAGTATTGGAGTTTCAGCTTCAACATCAGTCCTTCCAATGAAAACCCAGGACTGATCTCCTTTAGGAAGGACTGGTTGGATCTCCTTGCAGTCCAAGGGATGTTCAAGAGTCTTCTCCAACACCACAGTTCAAAAGCATCAACATTTCGGCACTCAGCTTTCTTTATAGTCCAACTTTCAGGTCCGTACATGACCACTGGAAAAATCATAGCCTTGACTAGATGGACCTTTGTTGGCAAAGTAATGTCTCTGCTGTTTAATATGCTATCTAGGTTGGTCATAACTTTCCCTCCAAGGAGTAAGCATCTTTTAATTTCATGGCTGCAATCACCATTTGCAGTGATTTTGGAGCCCAATAAAATAAAGTCTGACACGGTTTCCACTGTTTCCCCATCTATTTCCAATGAAGTGATGGGACCAGATGCCATGATCTTCGTTTCCTGAATGTTGAGCTTTAAGCCATCATTTTCACTTTAGTTCTTCTTCACTTTCTGCCATAAGGGTGGTGTCATCTGCATATCTGAGGTCATTGATATTTCTCCCGGCAATCTTGATTCCAGCTTGTGTTTCTTCCAGCCCAGCATTTCTCATGATGTACTCTGCATAGAAGTTAAATAAGCAGGGTGACAATATACAGCCTTGACATGCTCCTTTTCCTATTTGGAACCAGTCTGTTGTTCCATGTCCAGTTCTCACTGTTGCTTCCTGACCTGCATACAGGTTTCTCAAGAGGCAGGTCAGGTGGTCTGGTATTCCCATTTCTTTCAGAATTTTCCACAGTTTATTGTGATCCACACAGTAAAAGGCTTTGGCATAGTCAATAAAGCAGAAATAGATGTTTTTCTGGAACTCTCTTGATTTTTCGATGATCCAGCAGATGTTGGCAATTTGATCTCTGGTTCCTGTGCCTTTTCTAAATCTGGCTTGAACATCTGGAAGTTTATGATTCACCTACTGTTGAAGCCTGGCTTGGAGAATTTTGAGCATTACTTTACTAGCGTGTGAGATGAGTGCAATTGTGCAGTAGTTTGAACATTCTTTGGCATTGCCTGTCTTTGGGATTGGAATGAAAACTGACCTTTTCCAGTCCTGTGGCCACTGCTGAGTTTTCCAAATTTGCTGACACATTGAGTGAAATGGGTACAGGACACCAAAGCCAGGAACCAATGATAATGCTGATGCTGGCGATGGTGACGATGATGGTGATGATGATACATGATACTATATAAAACCTACTCTCCATTCCTCCAGACCAGCCTTTCTATTTGGACTTCAGACTGAATCTCTCTCCTCACTTAAACCCTACTCAGAGTGAATGGTATAATCCATGTGACCAATATTTATTGAGAACAAAGTTCATACTTGGGCTTCCCTTGTAGCTCAGTTGGTAAAGCCCAAGAGTGAATGCTATAATCCATGTGACCAATATTTATTGAGAAGTCATACTTGGGCTTCCCTTGTAGCTCAGTTGGTAAAGAATCTGCCTGCAGTGCAGGAGACCCAGGGTCAGTCCCTGGATTGGGAAGATCCCCTGGAGAAGGAAACGGCAACCCACTCCAGTATCCTTGCCTGGAAAATCTCATGGACAGAGGAGCCTGATGGGCTACAGTCCATGAGGTCGCAAAGAGTCGGGCACGACTGAGTGGCTAACACATTAACACTTAAGTTTATATGAGGTACAGTGCAGAGGCTAAGGAAATCCAGGATAAGCAGACAGTCTCCCTAGGCTCAAAGCCTCATAATGAAGGGTGGCAGTAGGGGAAACAAGTCCACTGGAGAAGGGAATGGCAAACCACTTCAGTATTCTTGCCTTGAGAACCCCATGAACAGTATGAAAAGGCAAAATGATAGGATATTGAAAGAGGAATTCCCCAGGTCAGTAGGTGCCCAGTATGCTACTGGAGATCAGTGGAGAAATAACTCCAGAAAGAATGAAGGGATGGAGCCAAAGCAAAAACAACACTCAGCTGTGGATGTGACTGGTGATAGAAGCAAGGTCCGATGCTATAAAGAGCAATATTGCATAGGAACCTGGAATGTCAGGTCCATGAATCAAGGCAAATTGGAAGTGGTCAAACAAGAGATGGCAAGAGTGAACATCGACATTCTAGGAATCAGCAAACTAAAATGGACTGGAATGGGTGAATTTAACTCAAATGACCATTATATCTACCACTGTGGGCAGGAATCCCTCAGAAGAAATGGAGTAGCCATCATGGTCAACAAAAGAATCCGAAGTGCAGTACTTGGATGCAATCTCAAAATGACGGAATGATCTCTGTTCGTCTCCAAGGCAAACCATTCAATATCATGGTAATCCAAGTCTATGCCCCATCCAGTAACGCTGAAGAAGCTGAAGTTGAATGGTTCCAGAAAAACATCTATTTCTGCTTTATTGACTATGCCAAAGCCTTTGACTGTGTGGATCACAATAAACTGTGGAAAATTCTGATAGATGGGAATACCAGACCACCTGACCTGCCTCTTGAGAAATCTGTATGCAGGTCAGGAAGCAACAGTTAGAACTGGACATGGAACAACAGACTGGTTCCAAATAGGAAAAGGAGCATGTCAAGGCTGTATATTGTCACCCTGCTTATTTAACTTATATGCAGAGTGCATCATGAGAAACGCTGGACTGGAAGAAGCACAAGCTGGAATCAAGATTGCCGGGAGAAATATCAATAACCTCAGATATGCAGATGACACCACCCTTATGGCAGAAAGTGAAGAGGAACTCAAAAGCCTCTTGATGAAAGTGAAAGAGGAGAGTAAAAAAGTTGGCTTAAAGCTCAACATTCAGAACATGAAGATCATGGCATCCAGTCCCATCACTTCATAGGAAATAGATAGGGAAATAGTGGAAACAGTGTCAGACTTTATTTTATTGGGCTCCAAAATCACTGTAGATGGTGATTGCAGCCATGAAATTAAAAGATGCTTACTCCTTGGAAGAAAGGTTATGACCAACCTAGATAGTATATATAAAAGCAGAGCTATTACCTTGCCAACAAAGGTCCATCTAGTCAAGGCTATGGTTTTTCCTGTGGTCATGTATGGATGTGAGAGTTGGACTGTGAAGAAGGCTGAGTGCCGAAGAATTGATGCTTTTGAACTGTGGTGTTGGAGAAGACTCTTGAGAGTTCCTTGGACTACAAGGAGATCCAACCAGTCCATTCTGAAGGAGATCAGCCCTGGGATTCCTTTGGAAGGAATGATGCTAAAGCTGAAACTCCAGTACTTTGGCCACCTCATGTGAAGAGTTGACTCACTGGAAAAGACTTTGATGCTGGGAGGGATTGGGGGCAGGAGAAGAAGGGGACGACAGAGAATGAGATGGCTGGATGGCATCACTGACTCAATGGACGTGAATCTGAGTGAACTCTGGGAGTTGGTGATGGACAGGGAGGCCTGGCGTGCTGCAATTCACGGGGTTGCAAAGAGTCGGACACGACTGAGCGACTGAACCGAACTGAAGCAAGCTCCACTTGGACATCAGTTGAAGTCTCCCCTTTGGTTTAAACCAGAAATGGTCAAAGATCACTGGGCATCCTGGTGGGTTCAAAGCTCACCAGGATATTTGTATGAATTGCTTGAAACTGACATTTATTTATTTCTAGATGGGCCTAGCTACTCTACAATGTCAGCAAGACCCAAAGGTTCCTGTCCTTCTCTGCCATCCTCCTTGTGTAGTGAGGTCTCCGCTCACTGTCACAGAGGGCAATGGGATTCTCACCCACTACACATGCCAGGCAAGAATGGACTTCCCCTTCCTGAGGCACTACACATTTCAGAAAGGGTGGGACTCTTTCTCCTTACAGGGCTTCCCTGGCGGCTCAGCAGTAAAGAATACACCTGCAATGCAGGAGATTTGCAGAAGATGTGGGTTCAGTCCCTGGGCTGGAAAGATCCCCTGGAGGAGGAATTAGCAACCCACACCAGTATTCTTGCCTGAAAATCCCGACAGACAGAGGAGCCTGGCAGGCTTCAATCCATAGCATCGCAAAGACTTGGACACAGCTAAGCAACTAAACAACTTGCTCCTTGTGCACCTCTCTTTCTATTAGGGAACGCTTTAAAGCCATCAGATAGTTACCCTTCTCATTCATCAGCCAGAAGCAGATCATATGCCCATTCCTAAACCAACCCCCGGCACAGGGAACAGCCTTCACGAGTCACCCCTAGGGCTGACCACAAGCTAACCTTCAAAAACAGGGTTGTGTCAACAAGGACCAAGGTTTGATGGCTTCTGGATTAGTTCAGTTAATGGTTCAACTTGACATCCAACACATGACCAGCTTCGCAGTTTTAAAACATTTCTCTGGTTGCAGGGAGTAGAGTCCTGGGGTGGATGAAACCAGAGTGAGCCTAGACCAGCTAGGATGCTATCCTGTAGTTTAGCCAGAGGTAAACAGGGATAGAGCAGTAGACAACTCAGCAGCTGACAGGGGGATCCACTGTCTAAAACTGTTCCATGGAAAATAAAACACTGAAAACTATGCAAAACAAATCTGTGGCTTATTGAATTATTGTAAGACAAAATCTTCGCAACTACCTCTCATCAGCAAAGAATGAGAAGTTTGGCAGTCTACCCCCACCAGAAGTCCCACTATGTCCTTCATCCTGATCACAGCCTTTTTCCATCTCACACTGTCCCAGCTTACACAGTCATCCCTTCCTGATGGTTCTTTATAGTTTTATCACCTATATAAGCACTCTTGGACATCATAGCTTACTATGACCCAATTTTTAACTTGATGTATCTTTTCTCCTTTTTAGATAAACCTTACTTTGTAATAATTTTATATTTACAGATCTGCAAAGATACTACAGAGACCTCCCATTTATTCTCTCATCTACTGTCAGTTTCCCTTAATGTTACCATGTTGCATTACTGTCAAACCAAGGTACCAACATTACTAGTAACTAAAGCCTAGACTGTATTTAAATCTCATCAGTGTTTCATTAATGGTTGTTAGTGTCGTTTTTCTGTTCCAGGATTCCATTCAGAATGCCACATCATTTTTTTATTTTTCCAACTTTATTGAGGTATAATTAACAATTTGTATCTATTTAGGGTGTACAACATGATAATTTAATATACACATACATTGTGAAATGATTAGCACACCTGAGTTAATTAAGCCATCCATCACCTCATAAAGTTACCATCTGTGTGTGTAATAAGAACAGGTAGTATCTTTTGCTGTAACTTTTACAGCAAATTTCAACTGTAAAGTACAGTATTATTATTAATTACAGCACCATGCTGCACTTTAGATTCCCCAGAAATTATTCATCCCCCAGAACTTACTCATCTTATAAGTAGAAGTTTATGCCCTTTGATCAGGAATGCCCCATTTCTCCCCCTCCCCCAGCCTCTGTTCTACGCTGCTTCTATGAGTTCAACTTTTTCAGATTCCACATATAAGTGAAGTATGTAAGTAAGGGTTTTTTCCCTTCTAGAGTCTACTTCATTTGGTAAAACTCAGAAAAACAACCCATTCACATCTCCCAGAAACCCCCTGACTTCCTCCCCTCTGAAGAAGACAATTCACCAAACACAGAAAGGCTGAGGCTTAGGGATCGTTCACCCTCTCCAGGTAGATCTGTCTTTGTCTGACTTATTTCACTGAGCGTAATGTCCTCCAAGTTCACCCATGTTGTAGCAACAGGCAAAATTTCCTTCTTTTTATGACCAAATCAATCATATACTGTGTGTGTAAATCACATTTTCTTATCCATTCATCCATCAACTGACAGTTAGGTTATTTCCATATCTTGGCTACTGTGAATTGACATTGGTCTTGGCAATGACACTTTGGATAAGACACAGAAATCACAGGCAAAAAAAGAAAACCCCATATCATTTATTCATCATGTCTCTTTAGGCTCCTCAGAGACCATGACAATTTCTCGGTCTTTCCTTTTTTTCTGCGACTTTGGCAGTTGGGGAAGTATTGGTCGTGGATTTTGTAGAATGTCCCTCAATTTGAGTTTGATGTTTTTCTCATGATTAGACTGGCACTGTGGATTTAGAGAAAAAATATTACCGGGGTGAAGGGCTCTTCTCCTCATGATGCATCTTTTGAAGTTTCTTTTAATCTACAGGTTTCCCTTTCATCCTTTTCTTTACATTACAATTGCGCTGTGGAAGGATCCAGGACATCTGGCTTGTAGTTATCCAGTCTGGATTTTGCTGACTGCTCACTCATGGGATGGGTTCAATGTATTCCTCTGTCCTGTGATGTTACTGCAAGCTGGCAGCTGGATCTAGACTCTTAGGTTGAGAAAAATCTCATTATAAGGCACAGAACTCACTTCAAGAAGAGAATCGCTGTGCCTTCATTTCCTAGGGCTAACACAACAAAATGAGTGGCTTAAAACTATAGAAATTTGCTCTCTCCCAGTTTTTGAGGGCAGAAGTATGAAATTAAGGTGTCTGCAAGACCATGCACCCTCAGAAGCCTCTAGGGGAGAAGCCTTCCTCATCTCCTCCAGCTCCTGGCAGCCTCAGATGTTCCTGGCTTGTGGTAGCACCACTCCAGCCTCTGCCCCATCCTCACATGCCCGTCTTCCCTCTGTGTCCAAATCACCCTTTGCTTATAAGGACACGAGTCACATTGGATTAAAGGCCCACCTATTCCAGTACAACCTCGTCTTAACTAACTTACATCTGCAACGAACTTTTTTCCAAATAAGGTCACGTTCTGAGTACTGCGGGCATTAGGGCTTCAATGTATCTTTGGACGGAATACATTTTTTAAAATTTTTTAAAAATAAATATTTGTTTCTATTCATTTATTTGGCTACACAAAATACAATTATTTATTTAGCTAGTTGTGGCACACAGGATATTTTAGTTGCACCATGTGGGATCTAGATCCGTGACCAGGGATTGAACCTGGGTCCGCTACATTGGGAAAGGAAAGTCTTAGTCACTGGACCACCAGGAAAGTCCCTGAGGGAACACAGTTTAACCCATGACACAGGATACTCCGCAAAACCCAAAGAAATATAACTAGGCTTCATGGTAGGAAGCCAGCAGGAGCCAAAACAGTGTGCCCACGTCTTTCTAAGGTTGCCTGCCCCATCCTTCCTATGTCTGTGTTTCTGTGTCTTATTCTGTGTGTGTGTGTGTGTGTGTGTGTGTGTGTGTGTGTGTCTCCCTCTCTCTCTCTCTCCATATTGTCTTATTTTCTCTGCTATGCGTGCCCAGTGGCCAGACATGCCTGGGCTGTCATCCATTTTCCATCCCCTCTAGGTTCAAGCACACACCAGTGATGAGCTCAGAGACTCTAAATTCCAAATTCCTGGGAGAGAGTCCACAAGACTTTGCTTTGATCCCATATTTGCACTTTGGCAGATACACCTGGCCATGGCCAGAGTGAAAAGGATCATATCCTATGCAGGGTTCTGAACCGTCCAGGCTCCGGGAAGGACAAGTTTCTGAAGAAAAGGAAAGGAGGTGAAGAGTAAACAATAGGCTGAGAAAACAGCCAGTGGATGAAATGGGATTTCTGGTAGAAAATGCAAGAGGCTACTGTGTTCAAGAACACACACAAAAAAGCTCCCCCTGGATTCTCAGGATCATCTGAAAGGAATTTGAAAGCAGCTGAACACTTGCAGAAAAGGCAAAGAGGACTCATAAAAACTGTGACACTCGGTTCAAGTCTGTATCCCCTATTGGGGGAACACAGTTTACATCCCCTTGTATGCTCTCCTCTTCCATTTTCCTCATCTCCCTGAACAAAAGTCCTACTATGTGAAGTCCATCCTCACCATGTCTGAAATGCAGAGTCAAGAATACTCTCCCAGCCGGGGCTGCCATAACAGAACACAGACTGGGTGCCTTAAACAACAGGCATTCATTTCTCACAGTTCCAGAGGTTGGGAAGTCCAAGGTCCAGGTGCCAGCATGGTTAGGTTCTAGTGAGAACTCTCCTCCTGCCTACCGAAATCTGCCTTCTAGCTGTGCCCCAGAGAACAGAGATCCTACCTCTCATGACTCTCCTTATAAGGGGACTAACCCCTTTCACGAGGGCTCCACCCTCATGACCTAATCACCTTATAATACTATCATATTGGGGTTTAAGCTTCAACATATGAATGGGGGCAGGGGGGACACAAACACTCAGCCCCTAGCAATGAGGGAGAAGGAGGCATAGTTAGCTGCATCTGGGAAGGGCTGGGATGGATGAGGCTGCAACAGTCCTCTGCACCTGATAACTCCTTACAAAGATTTCTGCATCCATGTCCTCCCTGCAGCAGTGAGCCCAGCCCCACATTTCATAAAAACTGTCATCAGGAGCCAAAAGATAGAGGAAGAGTTGGGATGAAGGCTTAGATAATGATGGAAGTGCCAAGCATCTCAATAAGCAATTCTCCTCCGTTTCCCCTGAATTCATTCCATTATCTCCCAGCTGGCAGGATGTCATCCAAGACACAGAGCTGGTCCACCATTTCTTGTGTCAAGGCTGAGAGGGACAGAGCTGGACTGTTAACTTCTTTTGTCAACCCTGCAAGTTGCACCAGGAAGAAGTGACTGCCAACGCATTCTCCAGCCCTCTCCACATATGACAGATAGAATTATATTTAATTATGTGCTGGTATGTTACCATGATGACATTAACTTATTTACCACCACACACACTTGTGTGTCCTTCCCATTTTAAAGATGAGAAAATAGACTACAGAAGACCACTCAACTGGTAAATGAAATATCTATTTGCCTCTAAGTCCCACATTGAGCCCAACTGTCTCCTGAATAGATTTGAAAGAGAACAGAAGAAAATGGCAGATGCTTCTAGCAGATGTCTCAGGAAGAGTTTGGTGTAATTTTCTCTGTGAACATCTCAGACTTAAGAATAAATGCAGTTGACTGCATAATGATTTGCGACAGTCAGGATTTTTTTCTGATGCAAATGAAACACAAACCTAACTTGTCTAAGCAAATGGTTTATTAACTTACACCCAGGGGTACATTCAGGCATAGCTAGATCCAGGAGTTCTCATGATACAAACAGGAATCTGTACTTTATCTCCAAGCTATTTATTTCCTTTGTGTTGGCTTCATTCCCAGACAGTTTGTTTCATACCCTAGCTTTTCCTAACAACTTTCAGCTTGTATTCTGCCAACTTAGCAACTCCAGTAGATTTTTGAGTCCCATCAAAAATCTCAGGGACAGTGCTCATTGACTTGGTTTGGGTCACATCAGTTGGTTCATAACGGAATCAGTCACTATGATTAGGATGCTGGTATGAACTGAATCACACACTCAACCCTAAAGGGTGGATGTGGAACAGTCCTTAACAAACCACATAGTCTGGAAATATAGGAGAGAAAGGAGTGGTATGCAAAACAGTTAACATCTAGCATGGCACAGAAACTCACTCGTCAGAATGGATGCTGGCTATAAGTAACTGGGCTTATATATACATATATATATACACACACACGCACGCACACACATATGTTGGGTGTCCCAGGTGACTCAATGGTAAAGAATCACCTGACAATGCAGGTGCCTCAGGAGACACAGTTTCGATCCCTGGGTCAGGAAGATCCCCTGGAGGAGGAAACGGCAACCCACTCCAGTATTCCTGCCAGGATAATCCTATAGACAGAGGAGCTTGGCGGGCTATAGTCCTGCAGTCCCAAAGCACTTGACGACTGAGCAACTGAGCACACAAGGATGATATATGTATATGGTATGTATATATTTGTGTACATATACATATATATGGTATGTGTGTATATATATATATGTATGTATGTAAACTGAATCACTGAATCACTAACACAATATTATAAATCAACTATACTTCAATAAAAATTAAAAAATTATTTTAATGAAAAGACAACATGAAATGGGAGAAAAAATTTGCAAACCATGTAGCTAATAAGGGGTTAATATTCAAATATCTAAAATATATAATTATATATATTGGGCATCCCCAGTGACTCAGACAGTAAAGAATCTGCCTGTAATGCAGGAGACCCAGGTTCAATCCCTGGGTTGGGAAGATTCCCCTGGAGAAGGGAATGGCTACCCACTGCAGTATTCTTGCCTGGAGAATTCTAAGGACAGAGGAGACTGGTGGAATACAGTCTATGAGGTCGCAAAGAGCCAGACATGACTGAGCGACTGACATTTTCATCCAAATATCTAAAATATACAATTATATATATAATTAAAATCCAAAATATACAAGGAACTAATAAATTCAATGGAAAACAAATCTGAATTAAAAATGGGCAGAGGACCTGAATAGACATTTTTCCAAAGACGTATAAGTGGCCAACAAGTACATGAAAAGATGCTCAACATCACTAATCATCAGATAAACGCAAATCAAAACCACACTGCGCTATCACCATACACCTGTCAGAATGGCTATCATCAAAAAGACAATGAATAATAAATGTTAGTAAGGATGTGGGAAAAAGGAACCCTTGTGCGCTGTTGGTAAGAATGCAAATTGCTGCAGCCATTGTGGAAAACAGTACGGAAGTTCCTCAAGGAAATTAAAAATAGAACTACTTCACGATCCAGAAAAACCACTTCTGAGTATCTGGGTATATATCTAAAGGAAATGAAGTCAGAAGCTCAAAGAGATATCTGTATTCTCATGTTCACTACAACAAAACGGACAATAATCACGACACAGAAATAGCCTAAATGTCCACTGAAGAAAACGTGAGATGGAGAGATGGAGACAGATAGAGAGAGAAACACAGATAGAGATTTTTCAGTTATAGAAAAGGAAGGAAACCCTGCCATTCGCAACAACATAGATGGATCTCGAGGGCATTATGCTAAGAGAAATAAGTGGACAGAGAAAGACAAATATTTCATGATATCACTTGTATGTGGAACCTAAAAAAGCCAGACTCACTGAAACGGAGTGCAGAGGGCTGGCAAGTAGGGAAATGTTGGGGAAAGGTTGGTCAAAGGTTACGCTTCCAGCTGTCATGAATAAGTTCTTGGGATCTAATGTATGGCACAGTGACTATAGTTAACAATATTAATTGTATTCCATAAAGTTGCTACCACAATAGATCTTAAGTGCTCTAGCCATAAAAAAGTAATTATGTGAAGTGATTGAGGTGTTTACTAATCTTATTTTGTAGTTATCTCATAATTGTGTAACAAATTGGCACAGCTATACACCTTAAACCTACACAATGATATATGTCATTTATGAATCTGGGGGAAACTGTGTCTAAGTGCAGAGGGTCCAGCCCAGCAGAGACCAGGCACAAGCTCGCAGCTGTCTTCTCCCACGGACACTGTATAGACAAGCACCTAATTCTTCACGAAAGAATGCGTGACATCACGTACAAAGCATTACCAGCCAAAGGAGTTCATCCAAGCCCTGTTGCCCAGGGTTTTTATTGAGGGTGAGTCACATAAGCATGGAGCACCCTCGCAGCTGATCTTAGCTATTACTCAGTTTCTAACCCACCCGCCGGCACACACAGAAGGCAAAGCCTGAAACATACAAAATAGGTATTCCCCATAAATCACATTGTTGGCATAGATTATCTGGCAGTCTCAAGGTCCCAGTAAACAAAGGCATTCTTATCAGGCAGAACATTCCAAGGACTCAGAGTTTATCTCCCAGCAATCAGTCAGGGGCCAGATCTTCCTCTGGAAGATGTATGCAGGGTTCAAAGACCTCAGACCTGCTGAGTCAACCCTTCACAGCATCAGGACAGTGTGCAGGTGAGAAAGATGCCAAACTCTTCAGCTTCTGGGCAGCAAAGTAAACAAGTGGGACCAGGTTGAAATGAGATGCATTCAGCTAGAACCAGGGCCACCTCCACCCTACATAGGACCTACCCTGTGGACAACAGGAATGTCACCCCTTCTGAGGGCACCTGGACGCAAGTGTTCCTCGGTGAGCCAGAAGGGTGGCCCTCCAGAATACCAAGGCAAAGATAGAGATCTGTGTGCAGGAGCTTTACTGGGAGCATCAGCCATCAGGAAGGAACGCATAGCGGGCAGGGGGAAGAGGGGACAGGGAAGCGGTTACTATGGACACCAGAGGCAATCCCACCAGGAACCCTGAAACTGGACAGCCTTTCAGAGATGTCCCAAATCAAGGCAAGGAACACAGCCTTTGGAGCCCTTAGGAGTCAATCATTGGGTATGGATGCCATCTGGAAGAAGGTGGACTTCCTGGAACCAGGTAGCTTCCTTCAGCCAGAGGCACAGCTCAGCTGAGAGCTGTCAGCAGCCACGTCGCCTGAGCGCTGGGCAAGAAGCACCTCCACAGTCCTACATGGAGGGCCAGGCAGCAGAGCACCAAGAACAAACTGAAAGTCGCTCAGTCCATGGAATTCTCCAGGCCAGGATACTCAAGCCTGCCACCAAAGAGGGAGGAGAAAGATGAGGGAAACTTTGAACTTATTCAGACTTAAAATCCAGGATGACTTGGGAATTCTGCATTGACCATTTAGCTAAGGGACTAGGTTTTCAATCAGAACAGTCTGAGTGAACCCTGGCTTGACAAGACTGAGTGTTTGAGCACTGGAGTCAAAGGGGGCTGGTGTGGATATAGGAAAGAGAACGCAAGTGTAGGATCAAGAAACACAGCAGACCCCATAGACTGGGGTAACTGCAAAAATGTGGCAGTTTCTTTATCTCTGAGAATAGCATCTCAGCAACACAGTCAAAAGCCACAAAGATGCTGCAGACAGACATCATTCCATCTCTGCGGGCTGAAGAAGAGCAAGGCAGCCACAGCATCTGTGAGCGCTCACTAAGCTCCACCAATATGATCTCCCTGAGGAAGGTGATGCTCCCTCCAACATAAAGGATAAAACTTTCCTTTTAAGTGAGAGGACATAATACTTGAAAATTTTTTATTTATTTTATTGTTTTTTTGATTGCACTAGATCTTAGTTGTGGCATGTGGGGTCTAGTTCCCTGGCCAGGGATCGAACCCAGGCACCTGCATTGGGAGCGTGGAGTCTTAGCCACTGGACCACCAAGCAAGTCCCTAGAGAATGTAGTATTTTAAATGCATGTCCAGCAATTCCACTTTTAAACACTTATCCTACAGATGAATGTATACGTGTGCACCAAGATGTACACACAAGCACAAAGTGTAGTGGAAAATGACAGAAAACATCCTGAAAGCGTGCCATGAGGGAACCGGCTAACTAATTAACACATCTCTATACGCCTGGTGGGCTGCAGCCCATGGGGTCGCTAAAGGTCGGACACGACTGAGCGACTTCACTTTCACTTTTCACTTTCATGCATTGGAGAAGGAAATGGCAACCCACTCCAGTGTTCTTGCCTGGAGAATCCCAGGGACGGGAGAGCCTGGTGGGCTGCCGTCTCTGGGGTCGCACAGAGTCGGACACGACTGAAGCGACTTAGCAGCAGCATACGCTGGAATAGCTGACAGCCATTAGAAAGATGAAGGCACCTCTGTATGCACAGATACTCAGCCATGGTACCTTACGAAGTGGAAAAAATCAAGACTGAGAATACTGTGTACATTATGCTATCATTTATAGTTTTTAATTGGAAGAGGACTGTATAACCATACATTCTTCTGTATAAAGAGTGTATCTTCTGGAAGGTTTCAAAAGAAGCCAGCAACATTTGTTACCTTTGGGGTGGGGGATCTGGTGGTTGGGATGAGAAGGAGACTTCATTTTTCACTGTACTTTGTTTATACTGTTTCAATTTTTTTGCCATATGCACACATTCCCTATTCAGAAAAGAATTTTTTTTTAACTAGAAACAATGCACAATCCTATAGGCATGCAAACTATCATAAACTAATTAGCCATTCCTATAGTTGCAACATGCATTTAAATTTGCAGGCATCCTGGCCTCCAAGATTGATTGGCTATAAATTGAGAACCTCAGCAATTTCCTTTCACAGGGACAGATGTTGACATTGTTCCTGTGATTTTTCACAGATGTTTGCCTTCCAGCATCTTTAAAATTGGGTTTCTCTGTCAATTTGGAAATCCCAAATTTCTCATACCAAATCGAGATGACAGGAAAATTCAAAACCATTCAGTTCAGTTCAGTTCAGTCACTCAGTCGTGTCCGACTCTTTGAGACCCCATGAATTGCAGCACACCAGGCCTCCCTGTCCATCACCAACTCCCGGAGCTTACCCAAACTCCTGTCCATCGAGTCGGTGATGCCATCCAGCCATCTCATCCTCTGTCATCCCCTTCTCCTCCTGCCCCCAATCTCTCCCAGCATCAGGGTCTTTTCCAATGAGTCAACTCTTCACATGAGGTGGCCAAAGTACTGGAGTTTCAGCCTCAGCAGCAGTCCTTCCAAAGAATACCCAGGACTGATCTCCTTCAGAATGGACTGGTTGGATCTCCTTGCAGTCCAAGGGACTCACAAGACTCTTCTCCAACACCATAGTTCAAAAGCATCAATTCTTCAGCACTCAGCTTTCTTCACAGTCCAACTCTCCCATCCATACATGACCACAGGAAAAACCATAGCCTTGACTAGATGGACCTTAGTTGGCAAAGTAATATCTCTGCTTTTGAATATGCTATCTAGGTTGGTCATACTTTTCTTCCAAGGAGTAAGCGTCTTTTAATTTCATGGCTGCAATCACCATCTGCAGTGATTTTGGAGGCCCCCAAAATAAGGTCTGACACTGTTTCCACTGTTTCCCCATCTATTTCCCATGACGTGATGGGACCAGATGCCATGGTCTTTGTTTTCTGAATGTTGAGCTTTAAGCCAACTTTTTCACTCTCCTCTTTCACTTTCATCAAGAGGCCCTTTAGTTCCTCTTCATTTTCTGCCATAAGGGTGGTGTCATCTGCATATCTGAGGTTATTATTTCTCCCAGCAATCTTGATTCCAGATTGTGCTTCTTCCAGTCCAACATTTCTCATGATATACTCTGCATATAAGTTAAATAAGCAGGGTGGCAATATACAGCCTTGACGTACTCCTTTTCCTATTTGGAACCAGTCTGTTTTTCCATGTCCAGTTCTAACTATTGCTTCCTGACCTGCATATAAGTTTCTCAAGAGGCAGGTCAGGTGGTCTGGTATTCCCATCTCTTTCAGACCATTACCACAGCATGAAAGAGTTTATATGTGGCAACTGGTGATGGGAAGGGAGAGATGTTTGAGGAGTATGACATCTCTTCCTTCAGCCCCCTTGTCACCATGTGCATCAGTTTACTTAACTGAGCTAGCTAAATGGGAAGTTTGCATCTATATGTAGACGTGGGCTTTGGAGTCTTAGCAGCCATGGGTTCTAATTTTGGCTCTACCCCTCTTGAGCTGTGCCACTTTGAACCTGTTCTTTAACTCGGCTGGTCCCTCTCCTCTCATCTGTTAAACGGGGCTAATATCACCCACCTTGCATTGTGGTTTTTCAATTAGATGATATAACAAGTGGAAGATCCTTGGCACCGTCTGAGCACTCAGTGAATGCTTTCTCCCGTCCCCTCCTGACTACTTCTCTGAAATTTTCCCTCCTTTATCAAGTTCATTTTTGGCTTTAAGATGTCAGGGTCCCCAGGTTTTCCCATTGTTGAAACATAAGATGGAAATGTCCCTGACCCCCAGGACTCTCCTGACTTGGGTCTTCTCCCCTTAGGATGCTGCACTCCCTCAATGACAACAGACAGGAATGTCATCCACTAATAAAACCAAACCACTGCTGATTTTGCATCTTAGCTACTAATGGCCAACGTGAATCAAACACTGACTCTATTGGGGTCTTGACAGGCATTTCACCTGCATTATGCCCCAAAATCCTCTCAACAATGAAAGTGAAAGTGAAGTGGCTCAGTCGTGTCTGACTCTGCAACCCCAGGGACTGTGTAGCTCACCAGGCTTCTCTGTCCATGGGATTCTCCAGGCAAGAATACTGGAGGGTAGAACTCCAGAATACTTAGTGCATAGCTCTCTCCTTCTCTGCCATGTGAGAATATGAGAAGATGGCCATGGGCAGACCAGGAAGAATCCACCAGACACCAAATCTCCCAGCACTTTGGTGTCACATTTCCCAGACTTTAGAACTCTGAGAAACACATGTCTATTGTTTAAGCTGCCCAGTGTATGGTATTTTGCTATAGCAGCTCGAACTGACTAAGACAGTAAAGGATGGCTGGTCTATGCCCACCAAGGGAAAGGCAAGGCAGTGAGAGAAAGCAGGCATCACAGACACGGGTGCTCTTGGTGCTACTGGTACTGGAAAAATCAAACAGAATTATAACCCTGGGACCATACAAAACTTGGGAAATTTTGCTATGGGATATTAGGTTTGCACACACACACAAAT
This sequence comes from Ovis canadensis, assembly GCF_042477335.2. Lineage (NCBI taxonomy): Eukaryota > Metazoa > Chordata > Mammalia > Artiodactyla > Bovidae > Ovis > Ovis canadensis. The sequence goes on along the minus strand of NC_091268.1, from coordinate 29,899,260 downwards.
GAGATGAGTTCTTTGTTTGCCTGAATAATTTAGAAAACATTTAAGAGAACATGAGTTTGAAATCTTATAGTTTGTTTTTTGTATACGGATAAATAATAAATGACATTATAAAGCTAATGTTTACTGAGTGGATAATTTATGCCAGGTACTAATCGCTGAGCATATTCTATGCATCATAACATTTAATCCTTATAGTGCTATCACTACCCTTATTACTGAACCAAATGTGGGTCCATTCACCCAAGCACAGTAAAGAGAATCTGCTGACACTGGGCTGTAATGAAAGCATAGCATTCATTGCAGGCCCCAAACAAGGAGTACAGATAGCTAGTGTTCAAAAGACCTAAACTCTTCGTTTGGTGCCTGCAATAAACTGTGTGCTCTCTTTCACCACAATCTGGTGTCAGCGGATGGCTTTACTCTGCATGGGGAAATGGACCCAAGTTTGTTTCAGTAACAACTGTGGCACCCCAGATGGGATGGCAGTCCCAAGTGGGCATCTCACCGATGGCTCATCCACCCATCTTCCTCTGGCCAGTGGCAGCTCCCAGATCCTGTCCAGCAGCTGCCTGAGCATCTCTGTCTCAGAGATAGTGCTTAACAACAACCAGGCAGCATTATCCCAAGGTGCTTTCAATTTTTGTGGTCAAGAAAACAAGAGGCAGGCAGAGGATATTGTGGGGAAAACATTGGAGGGGAAAGAGGTCTGTCTCAGGAAGGCTTCATAGAGTTCTACTCAGTTACACGCTTTTCAGGTAAGGAAAGTGACACTCAGAGAGGCTAAGTCACATCCCCAAAGTCACACAGCTTCCAGTACATGGTGAAGGCAGAGTTTGTTCCCTGGTAGTCTGATTCAAAAAGTCACCCACCACACTCTACTGTGATAACAGAAAATCCTTGTGAAAATCTCCATCAGAATAAAATGTCCCACATCAGCCAACCTTTTCATATACTATAACTCTAGGCAGGTGGAAAAGGAAAATCAACCATAAAAGGAAGGGCTGGAGATGCCAGTCTTATCAATGTCCTACAGAGTAAGCAGAAGGATGGATGAAGCTGCTTAAAGGGTAAAACTGACAATAGTCACTCTCCAGGGAGGGAGAAAGCATCTTAGTGCCAAGAGGAGATGGGCTGGGCACAGCCGAGCTGATGGTCACCCTCAATTGTAATTAGACTGGGGGGAGAGGGGATGCTCCCTTCAAATTGAGCTAAAGGAAATTAGAACACTTTAAAAGTTCTGGCCAGAGCAGGCAGCACGGATGCAGGAGGTGAAGGAGTCTGGCTTCACCCTGCAAACCAAAGGAAAACAGGAGGTAAGACAGCAATTGCTCCTGAAGGAAGCATCCATGTATTTCAATCTGCCAGCTGCCTACAGCTGAAGCTTTTGTGACCCTCACATAATCAGGGACCCAGTCTCAATAGTCAAAAGAATGTACTTCAGCAGCTTGAAAGTGGTGGCGGTTTGGTTGCTAAGTCACGTCCAACTCTTGCAACCCCATGGTCTATAGCCTGCCAGGCTCCTCTGTCCATGGGATTTCTCAGGCGAGAATACTGGAGTGGGTTGCCATTTCCTTCTCCAGGGGATCTTCCCGACCTAGGAATCGAACCCGGGTCTCCTGCCTTGCAGGCAGACACCTGCACTGCAGGTGGGTTCTTTATCAACTGAGCTATGAGGGAAATCACTTGAAAGTAATTTAGCAGCAAGTTCCCATGCCCAACATGAAAAATATCACAGGGCAGGGGTTCTCAGCTCCATCAGGTCCAATGCCCCATGTTTTTGATAATATTTTGAAATGGAGAGACTAAATAAAGTAGCCAGATGCTCACACCTACACGCAGAATAACTGAATGTGACAGTCACAAATATGGAAAGAGCAAGTGTGTGTCACAGTGGAGTAACAGCGAGCGTCAGGAGTTTTCCAAAACGGCAACTCCTACTTGACAATACTTTATACAAAACAAAGTGTGACAATCATAAAAAGGTTTCTAACCATATGAACCCTGGAGAAGGGCATGGCAACCCACTCCAGCATTCTTGCCTGGAGAATCCCATAGATAGAGGAGCCTGGCAGGCTACACTCCATGGGGTCACAAAGAGTTGGACATGACTGAAGAGACATAGAACATATACAATCCATATGAATGTCTGGTAGACTATTAAAAAATCAAGCAGAATGTAGGTATTTTTTTCTTTGCATCTAATAAAACCATCTCTCATTTTGAGGAACTCCATCACCTCCCATTGTTAAGACAACCAAAATCACAGATTCTTTAAAAAATAGAAAAAGCAGAGGGGCGGAGCAAATCAGTCCCCAGTGAACATCTCTAAAGGGAGATCCGATTCCTAAAACTCAAGGATGCTCCTAGAGACCCCCTCCCTGCCTTCTCAGTTCTCATGCATTTCTCAGTTCCCACATAACAAACCCCAAAAGCACACTAGACCCACTAGACACCTGATAGTTGCTTGTTCCTCCCCCAACACCATGCCTCTCAATCCTTATCAAGTAGACTAATTTAACTGTTTTGTCTCCGCTTTCAAGCCATCTGTACTCTCTTCATTCCCAGATTTTATATCAGAGAAGTCCCAGGAACCAGCCAGGACAAGAATTGGGCTCTCCCTAAAATGCAGGGAAGGCTATGAACCCCCTCAAAATAGATCTTTCCCCCATAGATAAAGAAGGTTTGTGCCAGGCACCAAACTAGACCTTTGAGATACAATATTTCTTGGTACCTACTAGATAGGGGATGATTAAAGTAATTATTGTGTAAACCAGGGGTCAGCAAACTATATGGTCTGTAGGTCAAATGCCTTCCATCTGTTATCCTATAGCCTGCAAACTAGGAATAGTTTTTACATTTTAAATGGTTGGGGGGAAAATCAAAAGAGGAATAATATTTCATGATGCGAAGATTACATGAAATTCAAATTTCAGAGTTCATAAATAAAGTTTTACTGGAATACAGCCACACACATTTGCTTATGTATTGTTTATGCCGGCTCTCAAGCTACAAGGAAGAATTGAGTAGTTGCTGCAAAGACTTTATGGCCCGAAAAGCTGAAAATATTCATCTGGGTCTTTTCAGTAAAAGTTTGCTGACTCCTGGTTTAGACACTGAACAAGCGCCCTTGAGCACCTACAATATGCCAGGCGCTAAAGTTATATATAGAGAGGGCAATCAACAAGGGTGTGTGTGTGTGTTAAACTGCTTCAGTCGTGTCCAACTCTTTGCAACCCTATGGACTGTAGCCCCTCAGGCTCCTCTGTTCATGTAATTATCCAGGCAAGAATACTGGAGTGGGCTGCCATTTCCTCCTCCAGGGGATCTTCCCCACCCAGGCATCAAACCCGCACTTCTTATGTCTCCTGCACTGGCAAGCGGATTCTATACCGCTAGTGCCACCTGGAATGCCTAATCAAGGATATTCCTTCCTAAAAATTCTAAAAGCATATTATTCCAAATTGGGTAGACTTGGGATCCCATCTCAGCTCTACTGACTTTGAACATGTTTCTTGACCTCAGTTTCCTCATCTATAAAGCAGGGTTGTGAATGACCTACTCATACGGATACGTGGATATAAAATGATACAATCTGGGGACTTCCCTTGCTGTCTAGAAGTTGGGACTTTGCCTTCTGATGCAGGGGGTTCAGGTTCAATCTCTGGTCAGGAAGCTAAGATCCCATATGCCATGAGGCAAAAAATAAATAAATAAATAAATAAAACATAAGCAATATTATAAAATATTCAATAAAGACTTTAAAAAATGGTCTACATCAAAAAAGCCTTAAAAAATAAAATAAAATAGCATGACCTGTGCAAAGCTCCTCAAACAGAGAAGAGACTAGCAGCTAACAGCTCCTTCCTGCATTTCTCTTTGTTCCCACGTGTGCCAGGAGAGCAGGCAAGAATGAGTGAGTGAGGTCACAGCCTCCTTGTCTAAATGTTTTCTTCTTAGAAAACATCTTTCTTCTATACATCCTTCCCTACATGAAAAATCCCTGTCAGAGGAATATTAAAAGGCCCTAACCTACAGTGAGATGGAAGGCAAGCTTGTGATCTCACAGCTAAATCATTTTTGTCTTCCTCTACACTGATCTGATACTGCCCCCCTTTTAAAAAAATAATAGTAATATGAAAGTTAGGAAGTGAAAAACTTCATCTTCTCGAGTTTTCAAAAACTAATTCAGTTGTAATCATGGAAGATTGAAACGAGGATTCATGACACATATCTCTTCCTCCTGGGCAGATGAATCTATGACTTGCATTTGATTTTAAATGTGATTCTCCTGCATCGTCAGTGGGTTTGATTGATAGAGCACACGAGCCCACTCAGGAAAATGATACAGTGGAGATCAAAGCATGAAAGATAATTTTTGCTGAAATGTCTGCAGCCGACGGTGAGTTATAAGCCTTTGTCTCCCACTTTATGGAACACAATTTCATTTAAAGCCAAAATCTGTCACTTCAGCATTGTTTATCAGAATACATCCTACACCGCGGTCCCCCAAAGCACAGTGTCAAGTTGAAAGGTAGAAAATCAAATGGGTACAAATATCCCAGGACAAAATTAAGTAAGGGGAATGGCTTCTGATCTGCATAAATATTATCTACCGGTGATGCATCTGGGACAAGAAATGAAGTCATTCATTTGCAAGGTAAATACTCAGCGCTGTCAGAGGGGCCTGACACAGCCCTACAAACCCAGGGAATCCTGCTCGGCAGCTCCTAGGGCTCTGCTTCATAGCTCTGCTTTATTCATGGGTCCACAAGGGAGGCACCACTGGGTTTTTATCTTTGCCCAACTTTTCTAAACCTTCCTTTTGCAATTCACTCACGTTGTGAGTATATCATGATTGAGGATATACCAAAGACCATCAGGAGTTATCTGGAAGGCAGGAGGGCAGAATATGAGGACCTGCAGTTAAAAGACCTAGGCTTGAGTCCAGATGCTCCCCTTTCCAGCTCTGGGACCTTGGACAAGCCCTTTCACCCCTCTGAACCTAAGCTTTCCCCACTACCAAGTGGAGGGCAAATGAGTCCAGACTTGGAAATGCTTCATACCCTGTTGTGCGCTTCACAGATGCAAAGCCCAAGGACAGTGCCATTCTAGGCACAGTCGCTGGTCCAGGAGGCTTTGGTTGTCACTGATTTCATGAAGGCATCTCTACAGCTAAGGATCACCAGTCTTAGCAGAAAGGTCTTGTGGAGAAAATGACTTTACTGAGGCACCTCGATCTCTCTGCCACCAATGGACTCTACGGCATTTGTTTCTGAGATTCCTAGAGGATGCTATATTCTGAACCTACCCACTCTCCTGCCTCATCACTCATTACCCCCCACCAGCTTTTCCTACACTTTGGTAGATATGACTTAGCTAAGAAAGAGCCCCTTCTTCTTTGCTAAGGGAACCCCAATTTTTAGGTATTGAATAGTCACATGATTCAGGAGAAGCTATCCCCATCCTAGGCCTTGAAGAATAAATCTTGATTGATCTAAACCAATCATAGTAATACTGACCCTCTTCTATTAATTACTTTAGGAACAGGCACATGACTGATTCTGACCAAAGAGAGCTGTTGGGAAGTGTATTGGGAACTTTTATTAATAGGAAGTTCATCCTTATTGTTAAAGAGAGATGCGAGAAAGGAACATTTTCTTTGCTGGTCTTTGGGCATTGTTGTATGTGGGTGTGATGTGTGGAGCTATGGCAGCCATCTTGTGACCAACAGAGGGAAAGACTGGGACGAAGGCCACAGTTTATAAGTCAGAGCACAAAGACGGCAAGAGCCCAGGTCTTTGATGATATGACTGAACTACTAAATAAGCCAACTCGGGAGTCATCCTACCTTCAGACTCCTTTTCATGCAAGATAATAATTCCCCCAGAGCGTTCTTTAAACCATCTGAGCTTTCTCTTACCTGCTAGCAAATACATGTGGGTATCTCCATGTATGGAATTCACTCCTGACACGATTCACCCACGCTGGCATCAGTGGCAGGTGGTGGCTGGACTGGGGAGGGCCCTGGAGAACTCTTCAGGAACAGGGTTACAAGGAGCTGTCTTATCTTTGATCCCTGCTACTAAGTCTCACCCTGGAGAAGGAAATGGCAACCCACTCCAGTACTCTTGCCTGGAGAATCCCATGGAGGGAGGAGCCTGGTAGAGTCGGACACAACTGAGCGACTTCACATTCTGTATCCCTCCTCTAACCACCCACCGCCAGCCACGCCCACTTCTCTGGATAACTCCTCTTCCTAATTCAGGTTTCAACTTAACAGTCACTTCCTCAGCCAGGCCATCTCTGACCAACACCCACCAGAGGTCAAGATATTCTATGATACATACATTCTCATAGCTCCAATACATTCTTCACAGCATTTATCATAAATTGTAATTATACATTTGTTTGACTATGATTAATGTCCAACTCTGTAAGCTCCATAAGATCAGGGACCAAGCTGCGTTTACCACTATCTATTCACCCCCTACAATAGAGATAGGCACATAATAGTTGCCTCAGTAAATATTTATTGAATCCATGAATTAATTAATTGGTTAATTAATGCTGCTTACATTTCAATCATACTTAGTTTCTGAAAATATCCAGATTCTGCCCTGAAATGTCCTTCCCACCTCCCACTGTGTGCAGTCTTGAGAAACAGAAGCCAGAGGGGACAGAGTCTCCTTCCCATAATCAGGGGATTGGGAGGTTTGGTGGAATGCAGAATTTTCAGTGCTAAAATTATCACAGTCCCAGGAAAGTGAGGACAATTGGTCACCCTGCATGTGACTGAGCATGGGACTGGGCACAGCCAATCAGATGCTTTCTCCTGCAACTTGCCTCTGATGCAAGAACACGGGGCCTATTGGCTTTCTGTGGATTCTCTGCTGGGACAGCTGTGATGTCTGCAGACTTAGTCTATCCTCAACACACGCCCTTGGTGGAGTTGCTGCTCTGCAGACCTCTACAGCAACCTTGTTTGGGGGCCCTTTTCTTAGCTGGTCCTTCAGGACTCCCTTCAAAATATTCTTTTTCTTTATTAAAGTTATCTTCTGGGATGAACAACTGAGAATTTAGAGACAGAAACAAGAAGTCATATCTTATACTTTAAATCCCCAGCATGAGTCCTGGCACAGAGTATGGGTTCATGGTAAATTTGATGAATGAATAAATGAGTGAGAAAATTAAACAACCTGACTCCCCTCTCTGCAATATGGTGTCACTGCAAGAAATAGATGGCACACTCAAGTGGGGTAATCAAGAAGAGCTTAATAGGGATTTCCCTGGCAGTCCAGTGGTTAAGACTCTGAGCTTCCACTGCAGGGGGGCATGAGTTCAATCCTTGGTCAGGGAACTAAGATCCTGCATGCTGCCACTCCATGTGGCAAGGCCAAAAACATGTTTTTAACCTTAAAAATAGACATGTTTAATAAAGAGCTATGTACAGAAGTATGAGCAGGATTTAGAAAAACCAAAAAGAGTTGTTACCCCCCAGAACTAGCAGGAGGGAGGAGCCATTACGAGCCCTGAAGAAAAAGATGAAACCGCTGGTGAACCCAAGGAGGGCAGCCAGAGCTGCTGGAGGGAGCTGCCTAGCAGGAGCTGCAACCTGCAGTAAAGAAAAGTAGCCTACCCAAAGCAGGTCAACTGGGAAGAGCCAAAGGAACAACTCCCCCACCCTCTCTCTCCTCCCATCCTCTACTATCCTATGAGGGTCCTCCACTGACCAAACCCAACCAGCCACAGAAGGTAAGAGAACTCAGGTGACACAGTCCACAGAGGTCAGCCTCCTGGGGTACAGAGCAGGAGAAGGAAGGGTGGACAGGAGGACTGGAGGGGCACGTGCTAAATATCCAGTGCAGAGAGAGGACACACTAAGAAAATCTCCTTCACCCAGCACTTCCAGTCCCAGAGGGGCTAAAGCTCTTTGAAGAGTCAGTCCCACCCGACTGCCACCAGCATCACCCACCAGCTGCGGGCTTACCCCAAACTCTGCAGTATCGCATTCATCTGTACACATTTCCACCATGATTTTGTCCATAAGAGAAACTTATCCCCCAAACCCTGTAGAGTAACTACAGAGCCCGGAAGGCTGGAGCTTTCCAACTTGGAAGCAGCTCCAGGGCTCAAGAGAGCGGAGAAATAAAACTGATGCCAGAAATCTTGACCCCAGGCAGGCAGTGTTGGTGAGCTGCCCCAGCAGATGAGCAGGCTCCCGCCCCTTCACCCCAAAAGCAGCAAACACATCTCTCATTTGCTGTGGCCCCTTCACCTCCAACTGGAGGTGCAATAACTTCTGAAAGTTTAGTGTCGTCCAACATCAGCAATCTCTTCTTCATGCACAGAAAACAGAAATTCACTCGTCTCTGGGCAGGAAACACAGACCCAAGCTCCTTCTCATTTTATGTCCACTAACCTCAGAGAGTCAGTTATGATTTATGCAATTTTTAAAGCTATTTTCTAACTTATTTATTTTAATTGAAGGATAATTGCTTACAACACTGGTTTGATTTCTGCTGTACATCAACATGAATCAGCCAGAGGTGTACATGGGTCCCCTCCCATGACCTGCGCATTTTTAACTGGTGCTGGAAGTAGATGGGGGGTGAAGGATTTACTAGTAATAAGGAGTAAAAATGCAAAAGTCTTATTGATAAGATATGCATGTAAGGGGCTTGATATAGTGCCTGACATGGAAAAACACTCAATAAATGGTTGCCATCCAGTGTCTGTTGTCTTCATTCTTAGTAATACTAGTCATTTTATTGAGTCACAGCAACTCTTGTTGAATAGCCGTGGTTCTCTGCCCCAGTATCCTTTTGCTAAGAACTGCCCTAACCCACCTCCAATCCCTGTGATCAGAGCTGACTCAGGGAAAGACACATCGCCCAAACTGAGTCAAAAAGTTCTTTCCTTGGAAATTTGGATATTGAGACCAATGGAACTGGATCACTCTCTTTCCTGGTCATTGAACTATTAACGTATAAACCTTCACATTTATTTCCTGTCTACACAAAGGAACGCAAAAACAATTCTGTATATGCATCAGTCCTGGAGTCAGTTTTTCAAACCCCAGTGGCCATCCTGCCTTTTTTGTGACTTCTTGTTCAGCAAAAATAAAATCCTCCTTTGCACTTAAGATACCTCGAGTTGGGCTTCTGGCATTTGTAACCACAAGCATTCCTTGAGACAGGTATTAATATCCTTACTTTACCTGGATGAGAGCATCAAAACTGAAAAAAACAGTGAAATAAGTAATCTGCCTGAGATATCCCCGGTACTAAAGGAAAACCACTAGACCTTTCAGGTATGACCTAAATCAAATCCCTCACGATTATAGAGTGGAAGTAACAAATAGATTCAAGGGATTAGATCTGATAGAGTGCCTGAAGAACTATGGACGGAGGTTCGTGACACTGTACAGGAGGCATGGATCAAGACCATTCCCAAGAAAAAGAACTGCAAAAAGGCAAAAATGGTTGTCTGAGGAGGCCTTACAAATCACTGAGAAAAGAAGAGACACTAAAGGCAAAGGCGAAAAGGAAAGACATACCTATCTGAATGCAGAGTTCCAAAGAATAGCAAAGAGAGATAAGAAAGGCTTCCTCGGTGATCAATGCAAAGAAGTAGAAGAAAACAACAGAATGGGAAAGACTAGTGATCTCTTCAAGAAAATTAGAGATACCAAGGGAACATCTCATGCAAAGATGGGGACAATAAAGGACAGAAATGGTATGGACCTAACAGAAGAAAAGATATTAAGAAGAGGTAGCAAGAATACACAGAAGAATAATACAAAAAAGATCTTCATGACCCAGATAACTATGATGGTGTGATCACTCACCTAGAGCCAGACATCCTGAAATATGAAGTCAAGTGGGCCTTAGGAAGCATTACTAGGAACAAAGCTAGTGGAGGTAATGGAATTCCAGTTGAGCTATTTCAAATCCTGAAAGATGATGCTGTGAAAGTGCTGCACTCAATGTGCCAGCAAATTTGGAAAACTCAGCAGTGGCCACAGGACTGGAAAAGGGCAGTTTTCATTCCAATCCCAAAGAAAGGCAATGCCAAAGAATGCTCAAACTGCCACACAATTGCACTCATCTTACACGCTAGCAAAGTAATGGTCAAAATTCTCCAAGCCAGGCTTCAATAGTATGTGAACCATGAACTTCCAGATGTTCAAGTTGGATTTAGAAAAGGCAGAGGAACCAGAGATCAAATTGCCAAATCTATTGGATCATCAAAAAGCAAGAGAGTTCCAGAAAAACATCTATTTCTGCTTTACTGACTATGCCAAAGCCTTTGACTGTGTGGATCACACAAACTGTGGAAAATTCTGAAAGAGATGGGAATACCAGACCACCTGACCTGCCTCCTGAGAAATCTGTGTGTAGGTCAAGAAGCAACAGTTAAAACTGGACATGGAACAACAGACTGGTTCCAAATAGGGAAAGGAGTATGTTAAGGCTGCATATTATCACCCTGCTTATTTAATTTATATGCAGAATACATCATACTAAATGCCAGCCTGGTTGAAGCACAAGCTGGAATCAAGATTGCTGAGATAACTATCAATAACCTCAGATATTCAGATGACACTACCCATATGGCAGAAAGCAAAGAATAACTAAAGAGCCTCCTGATGAAAGTGAAAAAGGTGAGTGAAAAAGCTGGCTTAAAACTCAGCATTCAGAAAACTAAGATCATGGTATCCAATTCCCATTACTTCATGGCAAATAGATGGGAAAACAATGGAAACAGTGAGAAACTTTATTTTGGGGGGGCTCCAAAATCACTGCAGATAGTGATTGCAGCCATGAAATTAAAAGATGCTTGCTCCTTGGAAGAAAAACTATGACCAACCTAGACAGCATATTAAAAAGCAGAGACATTACTTTGCTGACAAACGTCCGTCTAGTCAAAGCTATAGTTTTTCCAGTAGTCATGTATGGATGTGAGAGTTGGACTATAAATAAAGCTGAATGCCAAAGAATTGATGCTTTTGAACCGTGGTGTTGGAGAAGACTCTTGAGAGTCCCTTGGACAGCAAGGAGATCAAACCGGTTCATCTTAAAGGAAATCAACCCTTAACATTCATTGGAAGGACCAATGCCGAAGTTGAAACACCAATACTTTGGCCACCTGATGGGAAGAATGGACTCATTGGACAAGACACTGATGCTGGGCAAGATTGAAGGCAACAGGAGAAGGGGACGATAGAGGATGAGATGGTTGGATGGCATCACCAGCTTAATGGACATGAGTCTGAGCAAGCTCTGGGAGTTGGTGATGGACAGGGAAGTGCTGCAGTCCATGGGGGTTCAAAAAGTTGGACACGACTAAGCGGCTGAACTGAAGTGGTAAAAGCCAGCATTCAAACTCAGGATTGTCTGAGTCCATTAAAAACTCACTCTGCCTTATTGGATCAGTTCTCCTCAGATCTGGACTTAATTATTCCCAGTGTGAAATTTTAAAGAGAGAAAGAGAGAAGGAACGGAAAGCCATCCAATCTAAGTTTGCATCAGTTGGGTTAAACTAAACAGAACTGAATTGAGTGACTGTGTTTCCATGAATCTAAGCTACGGGCTTTTTCACATTTCATCACTTTTAAAACACACTCATCTTACAATCAATATAAGTTTTTAACGTAGTGCAGCTATTCCCCCCAAAGAGCTCTTATCAAATCAATGACCTAACTTACAATCAATACCGCTGCTAAGTCGCTTCAGTCGTGTCCGACTCTGTGCGACCCCAGAGACGGCAGCCCACCAGGCAAGAACACTGGAGTGGGTTGTCATTTCCTTCTCCAATGCATGAAAGTGAAAAGTGAAAGTAAAGTCAGTCAGTCATGTCCGACTCTTGGCAACCCCATGGGCTGCAGCCTACTAGGCTCCTCCGTCCATGGGATTTTCCAGGGGAGAGTGCTGGAGTGGGGTGCCACTGCCTTCTCCAACTTACAATCAATGGTACCTTATAAATAAGGAAATACGGTAAAATATTGTCACTTTGGGAAGGTACCTACTTATTCCAATGATGCTGCCATTGTCAAAAACACTTCTGGAGTTCGCCAGAATTCCATTCTTGAATGTTCATGTTGAGGCAGCTCATCTTTTTCAAGGAAAGAGACTCCAATGACCCTGTGCCCGTCCTGTTACCACTTGGTACCTGAGCAGCTGCTAACACTACCTGGCAGCCCGAACTAAAAGAAAGCTGTATCCTCAGCAAACTCAGAGAACAGCCTGGTTTCATTCATAAATGTTAAATTTTGAAAACACCCAAACTTGCAAGGTTTTCTTAGTCCTACGTAAAATAAGTCTTTAGAGAGACACTTCTCACCGGAACTGAAGAATTTCATTTACACATCAGTTCAAATCCAACCAGCTCTCCTTTCCTTGCTGGGGAGACTGAACTCTCAGACACTGCTGGGGAGGATGGGTAGAAAAGGTGATGGGATACAATCCCTATGTAAGAGGGATTTAATCATACCCAAACTACTCTTTTGATCCAGCAACTTGACATCTAGAAATTGATATTACAATTACAATTGATATTATGCATAAGATTATTCACAAAAACACTGTAATGTCAAAACACTGGAAATGCCAGCAACACAAGACTGGCTAAACAAATTATTGCAGGCTGCTTGGTAGAGTACATTCAGCTGCTTCCCAGGTGGCACAGTGGTAAAGAATCTGCCTGCCAACGCAGGAGACGCAGATGACACGTGTTTGATTCCTGGGTCAGGAAGATCCCTTGGAGGAGGAAATGGCACCCTACTCCAGTATTCTTGCCTGGACAATCCCATGTACAGAGGAGTCTGGTGGGCTACAGTCCGTGGGGTTGCAAAGAGTTGGACATGACTGAGTGTCTAGCACACACACATACATTCAGCTGCTAGAAAAAAAAAAAGAGAGAGGTTTCTCCATACTATTTCTATGTATTAGTATCCCCCAAAACATCATATTAAGAAAGGCAAGATATGGAACAGTATGTGTAGCAGATTATATTTTGAGAAAAGGGGGAAAAGAGTTTGTATTTATATTCGTATAAATCACATATATAAATTCTAGAAAGAATGTAAGATATCCTTTAAGGTGGGATTTATTAGGTCTCCTCTGCTGTATAATAAATTACCCCAAACAGAACAGCTTACAACAACAAGCATTTACTATCTCCCCGTGTCTGTGACACGGGATCCGCAAGCAGCTAGCTGGGTGGGTCTGGCTCAGGGTCTCTTAAGGCTACAGGTAAGAAACCAGCCATGACTGCAGTCATCAGAGGGTTTTCTGGGGCTGAATGATAAGCTTCCAGCTTCACTTCTGCAGTTGCTGACAGGCCACAGGTCCTCACTGACTCTTAGCTGGAGACCTCAATTCCTCACCACAGGAACCTTTCCCTAGGGTGCCTGAGTGACCTCACATCATGGTACCAGGCTTCCTCCAAAGCAACTGATGAGAGACAGAGAGATGGGCAGGCAGAAAGAGCCCAAGACCAAAACTGCAGGCTTTTATAACGTAACCTCAGAAGTGACATACCATCACTTCTGCAGCTTCCTGTTGGTCACAAAGACCGACACGGCAGACTTCCCTGGTGGTAGAGTGGTTAAGAACCCACCCGCCAATGCAGGGGACGTGGGACAGGGGTTCAATCCCTGGTCCAGGAGCTAAGATCACACTGAGTCTGTGCGCCACGACTGCTGAAGCCTGGCTTCTCCAGAGCCCGTGCTCTGCAACAGGAGAAGCCACCTCAACAAGAAGCTCACACACCGCAACTAGAGAAAGCCCACATGCAGCAACAAAGACCCACTGCAGCCAGCAATACATAAATAAGTAAATGCAATAAAGGTTTTAAAAAGAGCAACCCTATTACAGTACAGGAGGGGACCACTCCGGGCTGTGAATGTCACGAGGCAGGAATCATGGGGGGCCCTCTTGGAAGCTGGTTACCTCCGGAGAGAACCAAGGTGCTGGAGATGGGGACAGGAGAGAGACATTTTACCATATTTTTTGTATTATTCTCTTTTGAACTTTATACTATACTTTCTATTCAAAACATTGGGATTTAAAAGAGTGACAGAAAAAGAGAATGCCCTCAGGGACAACCAGTAGCTGGGATCAGAATTTGAGATGTCTTCTGATAGAGCCATGGTTCTCAAACTGGGGCACAGGTACCCCAGGAGAACCCTACTGGATCCGTGAAAAATTCAGAGCTACAAACATGACCGTCTTCCTTGGAGCATCAGTAGACTTGACTTAGTAAGAAACTTAAAATAGATGTAGCATGAAGCAGAATGCAGAATTCACAAATATCTAAGATAAAACGTGAAACTTCAAAGAAATGTTCACCCTTAGAGAGACTGTTTTGGGCTACACTTGCAGAATTTGAATTCTTTCTCCTTTCCTCTTAGGGGTAGTTTGTTAAAAGTTGGAAAACCACTGCTCTGGGCAAATTTACCTCCAAAATAGCGCAGAAAATCAATCTCATTGCTGTAAGATACATTTTATTTCAATCAAAATGAAACAAGTAACAAGTTGATCACCTACTATTGTCACTCAACTTGGTCACAAATGACTTCCAAGTGTTTCTGAAAAATCCAGCCCACCCTCAGAGGACCAATATGCTATTAATTCTGAAGAGTACAGGCAAATGAGGTATGCCCACCCTTGGGGGCAGCATTCACCCCTGGGACGGCCTCGGAAGGTACACACTCCAACAGTGGCTGTTCAGAAGTGGGCAACGCACAAGTGAAACCATCCGCTTGGCTCTATTTTTCTTTTTACTGTCGCCCATGACCGGCAAATGGAGTTTGGTTTCCCTGCTCTCTGTTTTTCCATTTGGTATCTTCCCTTCCCTCCCATGTACTCTCCTGGAAACCCAAGGTGGATCGTGTTGTCTCTTGAACAATACATGGATGAAGAAATGATGAGGACCCTGGACTCCAGAGTCTGACTCTGAACCCAAACTCTAGCCCCCGCTACTCAGTTGCTGTGTGACCTTGAGCAAGTTCTTAAAAACTCTCTGAACTTGAAAACAGTGGAAATAAAAGTTTGCTGAGATCATATTATGTAAAGCTCTTAGCCCAGACGTCACATAGAGTCACCATTCAATAAGTATTAACATTATCATCATCAAGGAAAAGGCTTCTGATAAAATAATTCTACTGAGCAATGAATGTCTTTAACAGTAATGAATTCTTGGTTCACCAACCAGCCCAAGGACTGACACAAGATAGATAAAACTTTCTTCTTTTTGTTCTTTTTTTTTTTTTTTTTGGTCACATCACTTGGCTTGTGGGATCTTAGTTCCCCAATCTGAGATCAAGCCCAGACCCTCAGCACTGAGAGTGCAAAGTCCTAACCACTGGACTTCCAGGGAATTTTAAGTCACTCAATCGTGTCCGATTCTTTGCGACCCCATGGCATGGACTATACTGTCCATGAAATTCTTCAGGCCAGAATCCTGGAGTGGGTAGCCTTTCCCTTCTCCAGGGGATCTTCCAAACCCAGGGATCGAACCCAGGTCTCCCACATTCTGAGCGGATTCTTTACCAGCTGAGCCACAAGGGAAGCCCTGCATTTTCTTCTTTATCAGTTCCCTAGATTCCAAATGCTCTATTGTGAACAAGTATGACCTTTGAAATCAGACACAAAGCTGGCATTATCTTTGTGCCAGCTCACCCTGAATCCAGCAACTGGCCACCAGTTTCTGCTTTGGCTGATTCATCTTTAGAGCACGAATAATTACTCCAATTAAAGATGGAGTCTCAACTTTTTTTTTTGTTGTTAAAAATAAATTAAGGGGCTTCCCTGGTAGTCCAACAGTTAAGACTCTGCATTTCCAATGCAGAGCATGAGGGTTCAGTCTCTAGTTGGGGAACTTAGATCCCACATGCCATATGGCACCACCAAAATAAAAAAAAAATATATATATATATATATATAATGGATATTTACCTTTCAGGCAATGGAACTTCCCAAGCTAGAGAGAACGGAGGAAATCAAAAAGGTCTCAAATTTCTCCTCCTTCCTCCCACCCCCATTTCCTCCCATCACCCAACCTGGGCTCCAACACCCTGGAGAAAAACTGAGGGCAGCTAACTTTGTGCTTCTACTCTGGACAGTCAAGAGCAGAAGGTGGGGGGGCAGGGTGGTGGCCCTGCTAAAGTGGATGAAATCAAGGCAAATTAGGGAAGGGTAAATTCTGGAGCATGTTTTACAACCCCGTTAGTTCTAAGCACACAGGATTTCAAATCAAACAGCATCCACACACATATTCTTGGATTATTTAAGAGATAAGATGTATCTAAAATTAGCATATAGATCACAGGCATGCACTTGAGTGCCGCTAAAGTGGGCTATAAATGCCTGAAAAGCAGTTGTTTCTCTGAAGAGAGCTTTACGCCATTCCAAAATCTTGCTCAGGAAATGTGAACCGTAAGTCAAATGAACTCCACTCACTTTCTGGTTTTCACACCTAACTCTTGTATCTCCTTGCGGCAAGTCACCCACTCTCTCCAAACCTTCGTTTCCCTACCAGTAAAATGAGTATTCTAGTACCCATCACCTCATGGGAAGATCTAAAGGGACATGGTAAGCAAACACTTTCTAAACTATGTTGGCTGCTCAATCATGTTGGACTCACGACCACATGGATTGTAGCCCACCAGGTTTCTCTGTCCATGGAATTCTCCAGACAAGAATACTAGAGTGCGTAGCCATTCCCTTCTCCGGGGATCTTCCCAACCCAGGGATTGAACCCAGGTCTTCTGCATTGCAGGCAGATTCTTTACCATCTGAGCCACCAGGGAAGCCCTCTAAACTGTAAAGGGCTGTGCAAATACAAGATTATATTCATCTCCTCTCATAGACTTATCTATATGCTGCTATGTTACAATAGAAGACTTAAGGCAGATGTCAGCAAGGTTCTTTGTTTAATTTTGAAGTTCAAGAAAGAAAGAGATAAGAATCCAGGGATTCAAATACAAATCTGAATTTGATACAAATTTGCTTCAAATACAGGGGCACAAATACAATTTCTATGCTGACACAAGCATAATTCGTTTACCTAATAAATTCACTGCTCAGACACAGTGGAAAGATAAATTCTCCCTCAGTCTCAAGGTTTCAGTTGCCTACGTATTCTAAATCTATCAAGTGCTCTTGAGAGCCTACTATGTGTAGTACCCACCACAATGTCTAGCACTGCAACATCCATCATATACACCACCACCCCCAT
The DNA here is from genome assembly GCF_042477335.2 of Ovis canadensis. Taxonomy (NCBI): domain Eukaryota; kingdom Metazoa; phylum Chordata; class Mammalia; order Artiodactyla; family Bovidae; genus Ovis; species Ovis canadensis. The sequence continues at coordinate 29,882,019 of NC_091268.1, read as the reverse complement.
AGATAGCACATACCCTTTACAAGTGGGAAGAATACAGGTTTCTGGAGTTCAAAGGATCTTAATGCAAACTGGCTTTTCTCTTTGAGAAAAGTCATCTTTTCTCTTTGAGAATTACTTAAGTCTTCTCTGAGCCACCATTTCTTCACATGGAAACTGGAGATCATCTACCCTCAAATCCTCATGGGATAACTGTAAATATTAACTGTTAAGGACCTAGCAGAGTATTAATAGATTTTTAACAATGGCAGCTACTATAATTTTCCATCACTGCACATTTTGGAGTGCCTATGCTTAGAGTACTTCAAACAAATTCTTTCTTTTCTTTTAGGCAGCAAACAACAGCATTAAATTTTTTTTAATTAATATGAGTTCTCATAGTGTTCAGAACACAGATCACAGTGATAAATGCTTGCTTCTTTCCCCCTTCAAGAAAATTTACAGTTCTTACACGTGACATTTAATGGAGTATTTTGTGTCACTCTATGAAAAATAAATTTAAATTGAAGACAGAGAAACATGGGAGAGTCCTTTTGGGGGCTTAATTTGTACTTGAGTACAATAAAATCTTATCCTAGAAGCTAGTCATAAAACTAAAAGTCAGGAGGAAAAGAATGGCTAATTAGGTGCTGAAAGTAAAGATTCCTTCTTTATTACAGTTTTGTTAAGACCTAACAATTGGTCAGGCACAGGGGCTTAGCTGTGCCATTCTAGTTAATGGTCGGTTACAAATTTCCACCATAAACTCATCTCCCTTCCCGCATCTTAAATCTCAGGCACTGGCAGCTAATAAGTAGAGAAAGCTCTGAGGCCCAGGGCAATCTCTCTCTCAATCCAATCTCCCTCTCACTCCGCCCCCCTACCCTGCCATAACTGTCTGAAAGGGCTCCTGACCTCAGGCCCAGAAAAACCCAACTCTAACTCAGACCATCATGAAAGGAATACACTGGTTTATCCAGCTGGTGTGATGCATGGAAAGAACCAGAGCCCCAGAGACTAGAGAAAGGCCTCACTGCCACGTAGGCACACACCCTCCCCACCCCCATTTCGCTCCTCTGTCTTTATCTCTATCCTTTATTCTCTTTCTCTCCCCTGGGATGAGGAAAAGCGTAGCTGACAGCTCCACGTTCACACCCTACCTCTTTAGGAGCCACGATACACTAATCCCAGGGGAGATTCCAATGGACCCTGCTCGGGCCATAGTCAACACTATGTCAGCACATAGTCAGGCCCACAGTCAACACTGCCAGACAGAGGGGGCACTGTGGTTGACTAGGCATGTGCCATTTGCCCATCACAGCAGACACTGGCAATGCCCCACCCATGTCCCTTGAACTTCTGTAGCCCATTCAAACCGAAGGCATCCCTGAGACTCACCACCTGAAGGCTTATTCTTGGCTGAGACAAAATGAGCCCCTCCAGCGGCATCTCTCAGACTTGTCAGATGGGAGATGGAAGATGAATATCTGTTTCCTCACCAGTCAGGTGGGACCCTCTGAGGTGTGTTCTGCACCATCAGCTAAAGCTCACCAAAAGGACAGAGCCCAGGTGTGTGTGGAAGTAGCTTTCTCATCACCGCACTCTGTGCTTAGCCGCTCAGTTGTGTCTGACTCTTTGTGACCCCATGGACTGTAGCCCGCTAGGCTCCTCTGTCCATGGGGATTCTCCTAGGCAAGAATACTGGAGTGGGTTGTCATGCCCTCCTCCTGGGGATCTTCCAATCCAGGGATCGAACCAAGGTCTCTGGCATTGCAGGTGGATTCTTTACCATCTGAGCCACCAGGGAAGCCCAAGAATACCGGAGTGTATAACCTATCCCTTCTCCAGGGGAACTTCTCGACCTAGGAATTGAACAGGGGTCTCTTTGATTGCTTCCGTGGTGGCTCAGAGGTTAAAGCGTCTGCCTGGAATGCGGGAGACCCGGGTTCAATCCCTGGGTTGGGAAGATCCCCTGGAGAAGGAAATGGCAACCCACTCCAGTACTCTTGCCTGGAGAATCCCATGGAGGGAGGAGCCTGGTGGGCTACAGTCTATGGGGACACGACTGAGCGACTTCTTTCACTTTCACTTTCTTTCTCCTTCATTGCAGGCAGATTCCTTACCAGCTGAGCTAAAGAGAAGCCCTACTGTATGCTGCATTGACTTAAACTCCATTGTCTCATTTCTCCCTGTGAAGGTCAATTTTATGTGTCAGCTTGATTGGGCCATGGGATACCCAGATAGCCAGTAAGAAACTATTCTAGGGTATGTCTGTGAAGATGTTCACGGGTGAGATTAACATTTAAATCAGTGCTTAGTAAAGCAGACTGCTCTCCCTAGTCAGGTGAAGGCCTGAAAAGAACTGAATAGGGTCACAGGTGGGGCTAGTGGTAAAGAACCCGTCTGCCAATAAAGAAGACCTAAGAGACGCACATTCCCTGAGTAGGAAGATCCACTAGAGGAGGGCATGGCAACCCACTTGCCTGGAGAATCCCCATGGAGAGAGGAGCCTGGTTGGCTATAGTCCATAGCGTCACAGAGAGTTGGATGCAACTGAAATGACTCAGCACACACACATGCCCCCAAGGAAGAGAGAATTTCTCCTGCCTGACTGCTTTTGAGCTGGGACATCAGGATTTTCCTGCCTTCAGACTCAAACTGAGACATCAGCTCTCTTGGGTCGCCAGTGGGCTGTCTCATCCTACATACCTTGGGATTTGTCAGCCTTCATAATTGTGTGAGCCTATTAATTAATTAATTAATCTCCTATTGGTCCTGTTGCTCTGGAGTACCCTGACTAACACACACCCATACTCATACTGGTGCTTCCTGGAGTCATCCTACAAATAACCACTAACGTGTAAATCCTTATCTCAGGGCCTTCTCATGGAGGAACTCAGCTGAAGAGATCCATGGCTATTTCAGGAGAGGAAAGATGCCTGGGGACTGGCAACCTAGCTGAGCCACACAGGAGAAAGGAGAGCTTCCTAAATGAGATGATGCTGGGCCAAAAAAAAAACCACCCAAACCCATCATAGTCTGAGATGCTGAGCAGATAGGATGGGGTCACTCCCATCAAGTGCAGGCATGTGGAGGATGGTTCCTGGACCAACCTGACACAAAGGCAGGCTGCCTACGTGCTCAAACATCCATCTTAACCAAGGATTCTGCCTGTGGATCGCTTCTTCCCGTCTTGGCCTAAGCCCCATGGCTTCTCCAGCAGGTACACTGGCTCTGTGGTGCTGACTCACAGCTCTTTGGCTGTTTGGTCAACCTCAAGCCTTGTCTCCCAACCCCCAGGTTGGCTCTGACCCATTTGACTCCATGTCTGAGCTTGACTTTCAGAGTTTCAGCTTCTCAAGTGTCTTTTTAAAAATTAATGAATTAATCTGGGGCTGTGCTGGGTCTTCACTGCTGTGTGCGGGTTTTCTCTAGTTGCAGAGAGCAGGGGCTACTCTTTGTTGCAGCGGCCAGGCTTCTCACTGCAGCGGCTTCTCGTGTTGCGGAGCACAAGCTTTCGGCGGTCACCAGCTTCAGCGGCTGTGGTGCGCAGCCTCTAGAGCCCAGGCCCAGAAGTTGTGGCTCATGGGCTTATCTGCTCCCTGGCATGTGGGATATTCACAGACCACGGGTCGAACCTGTGTCCCCTGCACTGGCAGGTGGATTCTTGTCCACTGTACCACTGGGAAGTCCTTTCAGGTATCTTTAAGGCAAGGGTTGCAAACTTATATGCCCACGGGGCAGGGCGGCGTGCAGATATGAAGCACAAATGAATGAAGAAGGCTGGAGACAGGACGACAGGGCTGGGTGGGGTCTGAGGCGAACTGGAGAATGCATGCCTCATCGAAGCAAGGACTCTATTCTGAGTGACTTGTGGAAATGGAAGCTGAATGTTGCCAAGCTGCCACTAGCTTTTAAAGAGAAGCAAAAGGTCCAGGTTTTTTAAATGTAAAATATACAGATAATTGCATGCTGGCAACTCACATTTTAATGTAAATGATGAGTCAACCAATGTTCCCACCAGCCCTGTGCTGCACAGGGCATCACACGATGGCCCTGAGGAGGAGTCTCACAGACCTCCACGATAGGGGATGAGACTGACCGGGGGCTACGGTGCTCCAAAATCTGTTTGCTTCCACAGGCCACTCCCTGGGGTGACTGAGCAGGGCAGGGACACTCCTTCCTGAGAGACAAGAGTCCTGTCCCCAAAGATGGCTTGAGGACTCCCCTGAGGGGATGCCACCCGACTTCCCTCCCTCCCTCCTTCACTGGAGGTTGGACTTGCTGTGCCATCTGGGGCTCTCCCCACCTCTCCAGGATCCCTCCCCTTTTCCCGTCACAGGCGTTTCTCCTAATAAAAATCGTGTGTGTCTGGTCGCATACTGGAGCTTGTTTTTCAGAGGAACTCACTAACATGACATCTTGTAAATTCAGCTTTCAACACTCAGCCCCCAGTCATTGACATTCTCCAAGCTCTGGCTCTTCGGGTCTGACTCTAACCCAGCTCCCAGCCCTGGGTCCTCCCCACTGCAGAGATTCCCACACTGACTGCCCACCTCGGGGATAAATCAACCCAAACAACTCGAATGTCACAGGGCTCCATACAGCGTGATGAGCTTTGCTCATTTGCTAATTGAACGAGGGCCATGCACATGGTCCCGGAATAACTGCAGTACCTACAGAAAAGAACTTTTCCCAAAGAAGATGATCTGAACTTTCCCACCAGCACTCCTTGAGTACAAGAGAGCCTCAGTGATGGCCTGCTTCTGTTTATTTTCCAAATCCCATCTTCCCAGCATCCTATCTCCTGTGCAGACGCAGTGGGAGATTTATTTTTAGAGGAACTCATACAAACTCTGCAGCTGAGCGTTTCATCATTAGCCTTGATGGTGTCTGGTTGGGCCCCGTGAGGCAGAGAAAGGTCACAGGAAGCCATTTTGTCAGAAATCAACTGGTTAATTTAAAATGAGCAGGAATCAGCAATATAGTAGTTAGCCATGGAGAAGAAACCACTGAACTTGAAGTCAGGAGCCCTTAACTAGATTTACATCCTGGTTTCTCAGCCACTTGCTGTGTGAGCTCAGACAGGTTAAACAAGCCCTCTGCACAACCACCCATACCTATAAAATGGAGCTAGTGATAGTCACCTCTTAAGAGTGGTTTTAAGATCCAAATTGAATGGAGTGAAAATACCTTGCAACTGAAGTGCCTGCCCTTCCATTTTCAAGCAACTGATTTTTTTCAGCACATCAAAAGAATTCATTCCTGGGATGAATGAATATGTAAGCAACATGGTTGAATACATCAGTTCCATTGCTTGGTCATGTCCGACTCTTTGTGACCCCATGGATTGCAGCATGCCAGGCTTCCCTGTCCATCACCAACTTCAGAAGCTTGCCCAAACTCATGTCAACTGAGTCAGCGAAGCATCCAACCATCTCATCCTCTGTCGTCCCCTTCTCCTCCTGCCTTCAATCTTTCCCAGCATCAGAGTCTTTTCCAATGAGTCAGTTCTTCGCATCAGAGGGCCAAAGTATTGGAGTTTCAGATTCAGCATCAGTCCATCAATGAATATTCAGGACTGATTACGTATTCCCTGGACTTATGAATTTAGGCTGAATACATCAGTGAATGAAATTGTTATGCTATGTATTCTTTGCTGTTGTGATTGCTCAGTTGCGTCCAACTCTTTGCAACCCAATGGACTGCACCACACCAGGCTTACCTGTCCTTCACTATCTCCTGAAGTTTGCTGTACACCTTAAACTTAAGCAATGTTGTAAATCACTACATCTCAATAAAACCTGAAAAAATTATTTTTTTATTCTAATAATCAGCTTTGGGATGTAAAGGCTAAACCCAAGCAAAACTGAAGGAATGACAATGACTGTGGAAATGTTCTAAAACTGGACATTGGTAATAGTCATAAATTCTACATATCAACAACTAAAAATCACTGAATTGTATCCTTAGAGTGGATGAAAGTTACAATGTGTAAGTCCAGTTCAGTTCAGCCACTCAGTTGTGTCCAACTCTTCATGACCCAATGGACTGCAGCACGCCAGGCTTCCCTACCCATCACCAACTCCCGGAGCTTGCTCAAACTCATGTCCATTGAGTCAGTGATGCCTTCTAACCATCTCGTCCTCTGTCATGCCCTTTTCCTCCTGCCTTCAGTCTTCCCCAGCACCAGGTTCTTTTCCAAAGAGTGAGTTCTTCGCATCAGGTGGCCAAAGTATTGGAGCTTCAGTTTCAGCATCAGTCCTTCCAATGAATATTCAGGGTTGATTTCCTTTAGGATTGACTGGTTTGATCTCCTTGCTGTCCAAGGGACTCTCAACAGTCTTCTCCAACACCACAGTTCAAAAGCATCAGTTCTTTGGCGCTCAGCTTTCTTTATGGTCCAACTCTCATATCTATACATGACTACTGGAGAAATCATAGCTTTGACCATCAATCAGTAAAGTAATATCTCTGCTTTTTAATATGCTGCCACATTAAAGCTCAAAAATCTATGTTTTAAAAAAAATGAAAAGAATAATAATGACCTTCTCTTAACTATCCCTTCCCCTGGCTTCCCAGAGCTGTGTGATTTGGACCCTGCCTGAGTCTCCTAACACCACTGATCACCACCCTTTGTCACTAGACCTCCTCCAGCCATGGTGCCCTTCCTCCCGTTCCAAGCTTATTTCTGTCTCAGGGCCTTTGCACTTGCTCTGCTCACTGCTGGGACATCTTTCCGCAGGCCATCACTCTGTTGATTTTGTTATTGTTCAGTTGATCAGTCGTGTCCACCTCTTTGCAACCCCATGGACTGCAACATGCCAGACATCCCTGTCCTTCACCATCTACCAGAGTTTTCTCAAACTCATGTCCATTGAGTTGGTGATGCCATCCAACCATCTCATCCTCTGTCATCCCATTCTCCTCCTGCCTTTAATCTTTCCCAGCATCAGGGTCTTTTCCAATGAGTCAGCTCTTCACATCAGGGGGCCAAAGTATTGGAGCTTCAGCTTCAACATCAGTCCTTTCAATGAATTTTCAGAGTTGATTTCCTTTAGGATTAATTGGTTTGATCTCCTTGCTGTCTGAAGGACTCTCAAGAGTTTTCTCTAGCACCACAGTCTAAAAGCATCAGTTCTCTGGTGCTCAGCCTTCTTTATGGTCCAACTCTCATATCCACACATGACTGCTGGAAAAACCATAGCTTTGACTGGCAAAGTGATGTCTCTGCTTTTTAATATACTATCTATGTTTGTCATAGCATTCCTTTCAAGGAGCAAGGGTCTTCTAATTTCATGGCTGCAGTCACCATCTGCACTGATTTTGGAGCCCAAGAAAATTACATCTGTCACTGTTTTCACTTTTCTCCCATCTATTTGTCATAAAGTGATGGGACCTGATGCCATGATCTTTGTTTTTTGAATCTGAGTTTTAAGTTAGCTTTTCACTGTCCTTTTTCACCTTCATCAAGAGTTTCTATAGTTCCTCTTCTCTTTCTGCCATTAGGGTGGTATTATTTGCATATCTGAGGTTGTTGTTATTTCTCCTGGCAATCTTGATTCCAGCTTGTGATTCATCCAGTCCAGCATTTCATATGATATACTCTGCATGTAAGTTAAACAAGCAGAGTGACAATACACAAGTCTTAATGTACTCCTTTCCCCATTTGGAACCAGTCCATTGTTCCATGACCAGTTCTAACTGTTGCTTCATGAATTGTTGTTGTTTCCTTCCCCTAATTTAAGTCTCAGCTCAAGTTCTCCCAGCTGCCCTCCCCAGTCGCCCCATCTAATGGCACTTCCCACTTTAGACACTCTCCATCACCGTATTTCCAGTGTTCATTTATTCAGAATACTTCTTGCCCTTGGAAATCTTTTTAGACTGACCTATGTATTGTTTGTCTCCCCAGCTCTTCTGTGAGCCCTCTACGTGAAGGGAACATGTCTTTCTTGACACTGCTGTGCTGTCAGTACTTAGAATAGCACCTGGATCATAATGAGAGCTTAGTAGACATTTGCTGAATGGCTGTCAAGAAAGGACCTGAATTTGATGTGCTAACAATCCAGCATCTCTTAAGGTCAGTTTCCTCACCTGTAACATGAAGATACTGTCACCTGGGGTGACAGTAAAAATGAAATCAGTTATTAAGGAACTCCATAAAGGTTAGCTGTCCTTCCTCTGAAACCTTTTCCCTCCTTTCCTTTCTCCCTATGACTAAAATAACCAAAACTAAACAAATTATCCTTTAGATGAAGACCAGCAGCAAAAACTCCAACATAACGGGCCAGTTGCCACTTAACATCTGCGGATCAGATTTGCTATTGTAGACGCTATGCCTTCTCCCCAGGAGCAGATGAGACATCATGACTGGAAATAACAATCAAACCAGGCACGCCCGAAACTCAAACCTCAAGAAATGAAGCTGACAAAAAACCTTGCAAGTGCTGATTTCAACTACCCATGTACACACCTGGTTTAATAAAATGACTTTTTCTAACATTGAGAACAATCATCTTTGACAAGCAACAGATGCTGCTGAAATTCTAAAGGAGAGCTGTAAGGCAACAAGGAGAACGTTTTGTTTGTTGAATGCCTGCTACCTGCAAATCAAATTAACATCAGACCTCTGGCCTAGCCTCTTTTATAGATAGAGGACTTGAGACCCAGAGATGGTGAGTAATTGATGACAGTCTTTCAGCCAGTTAGCGGCAGAGCCAGGAATAGACATCAACTCTTCTTATTCCCTTTACATTCCTTTCTGATATTTTTGGCTGGCTGCAGATACAAACCATTATTTCTGCCAGTCGGCATCCATCCTCCTTTGCTGGTTACATTTGTGTTTTCTTTTGGGGAACAATCCTTCTTTCTCTGTTCATACATATAGTTTAGGTAAGACTGACACCTTCCCCTGGGACTCAGGGTGAGCACATGACCTGGACTGACCAAAAACCATCTTCAACTCCACAGTCAGAATAACTGGTTCAGAGACAGGCACGTGACTGTTATGGCCTGATGAGAATCAGCCCCAGGGCCTCTGTCAAGCCTCTTAGCAATGATAAGTTCCCCTCCACCTGGGATTACTCACTGGTAAGGGGTAAGTCAAGAGCTGTTGAGGACACAGAATGGAACCTATCTGAGAATGAAGCCAAGATAGACAAAAAGTGAACTGAGCGCTAGAGATCAGAGAGATTCCAAAATACACCATTTAAGCACCTGCATCCAGCCATACCTGAAATTCAAGCCTATTTGTTGGTTTTGAAGTTGCATGGAACAATAGCATGTAACTGAAAGAGTTTTGTTCATATACCGCCTTACCTCTCACCCAGTTCCATGGAATATAAAAGACATTATCAATTTAAATTTACAGAGAATATAGAAATAAAATCCCTGCTATCTTAAAAGTGGAATTTTCCTATTCTTTCGCTATGTGCCTTGGGCATTCCTATTCATTCTGTGCTTCAGCCTCTTCCAAATGGAGCAAATACAATATACCCTACTTGCTTTAGAAAGAATGTCAGATTGTCTTATCCAGGAAAGTAGAGAGAAAAGTATACAATGTTATTATTTTCCAAGAAATTCCAGCACCTAAGTCTGGGAGAATATGAACAAGAGCTCAAGGGTCAGGTTGACTGGACTCAGATTCCAGCAATATCACTTGATGGTTGTAGGACCTTGGACGAGTCCCCTAACCTCTCTGGCCCTCGGTTTACCCATCTGTAATAGGGAGAGCCCAATCACATCTATTTAATTGGATAGTTGCAGAAATTAGCAAGTACACAGAGTGCTTAATGCAATATCTGGCACAGCATAAACACTTAAAACAGGCATTACATAACTGTTGTCATGATTTATATGGTTGATACTATAATTAATGCTATTGATATTGATCCTGGGAGTCTGATCTGAATACAACTTCCTTTAACCAATGGAAAACTCCACACTCAATCCACCAGCCCCCTTAGCAGATCTAGCTAGATGACTGACTTGTCAGGGAAGTGACTTAACTTCTTCTCCAGTCAAGACAACTTGCAGGAAGGAAAATAAAATACACTGAGCCCAGCTTCAACTGCCACTCTAGAAAAGTTTCCCAATTACCACAACACTTCTGCACATCAAATATGAATTACTTTAATTGTCCCATAAGAACATACTGTTGAAACATTTGACTTGCCCAGAACTAATTGTCTGTCAAAAAGATATTTTGCAGCCAAGCAAATCGCTTAATTGGACATCTAATTTAACTGAAACCTTTTTTTCCCTGCTTATTTCATGCTTTCTTCCCTTGTGTTTGCCAAATTATGGATGTACTACTTTCAAAAATAGTTTATCTTGGTTTTTTTCCCATTATAAAAAATAATAATACATGTTCATTATAGAAAACTGAAAAAAAGTTTAATTCAAAATGAAAAAAAAAAAAATTACCCCTAGACTCACTGCCCAGAGAAAGACTACCAAGACTTCAGCAAATCTCCTTCCCAATTGTTTTCCATAATAGATTGTTCTACATAGTCAACAAAAATATATATTCAACTTTGCAGCCTGAACTTTTCACCTTATACTTTAAGTTGAACATTTTCACTTGCCATTCCAAGAGCATCAAACATTTTTAGAAACAGAAGACTATTTCCAGCAACAGTACGCTTAACGTCCCACCTAATATTGGATCTTCAAGTTGTTTATAAATAAATTTTATGTTATATTCAGATATATTTTCCTTAGGAAATGTTCTCTTTATTAGGAGACAATTCTCCATGCATCTCTCACATTACTGCACATCTTTACCAGCTTTTGTTCCCGTCTATCTTTATAAGGATGTCTGTACAGCCAACAGCGCTGGAAGAGAGAGATAACAGGGCAGAAAGCAGGTTTGTTGGCTGACCAGGTCTGTAAAGAGCAAAGGTTGGACAGCCCCTGTATGAAGTGATTGGGATTCCTCAACTGTGATGCAAATCCGCTACATGCAAGGCAGCCATCTGGGTTCACTTCCACGTCATCCTTGAGGAGCTTCGGGTCCAGGGTAATGGGCACAAACAGGAAGCACAAGCTTCCTGCTGTGCTATGAATAATGAAGTCTTCCGTCTCTGACCCTGGAATTTCATGACTTCTGCCCACATCCATGAAACAAGCTAACAGGGTAACTTGTCAGCTTGCATGTGGAGCAACAGTTCAGGCCCTTTGTTGTTCCTGAGGACTTTCCCAATGGCTCAGCAGACCACCTGCAGTGCAGAGGACACAGGAGATATGGGTTTGATCCCTGGGGCAGGAAAAGGCAACCCACTCCAGTATTCTTGCCTGGGAAATCCCATGGACAGAGGAGCCCGGCAGGCCACAGTCCAAAGGGTTGCAAAGAGTCAGATGCAACTAAGCGACGAAGCACACACACGGCTCCTGCCACACTAGAAATTTGTTGGGTCAAAGGGCATTAACAATTGCCAAGACCATTCATACCTATTTCCAATTAGCTCTCCAAACACAAACGTGAATCACTGCCTGGAATCTGTCTTGTCTTCAGGAAGAAATATAATCTGTCTGACTAGAGTATCGGGTAGATTTCATAAGAAGCCCAAGCCAGCCTAAGCCATCACTCCTACCTCAGGTCACAGAAGAGGTTGTTTTCCTCACTACTCAGCTCCCTTAGGCAGGGTGACTTTCTTTTGGATTACTCTTTTGTATAATAGACAGTGGGCATGAGGATCAGGAAGAAAGAGGAAAAGAGGGAATTTAATTTCTACCAAGTGCCAGGCTCAGTACAGACAGCGTTCAGATGACACGGGAGACACCCATTATTTTTATTTACCCAGCTCTAAGAAGCTTTAATAGAACCTGCATGTGGGCCCCTGACCTGGCCATGTGACTGACCACGTGACCTAAACTGAGCCCATCAGGGTAGAGTCCTTCCCTTAGATTTTTCACACAGGAACCACATGAGAGCATCTCCTTCATCCTGAAACAGGAAAGGTTGTCAGAGTCTCGGTTCTAGCCAAATGAGGAAAGGCACTCTGAGCAAACAAAACCGCCACAGTGAAAACAGATATCTGAGGCCTGGGGACAGTTTCCTGCATGGTTCCAGTGCTCCTCCTGCTCAGCTACATCCCCACCCTTCCCAGTTTTGGCTACTGGACTCAACAAATTGCCCCTTTCATTGCCTAAATTACTGCTAATGAGTTTCTGTCCCTCACAACCAAAATAATTCTATTAATAGTAGCTAGCAATCAGTGAGCATTAATTAATGCTCATTAACCCACCTAAGTCTTTCTACAATGTGGGTAGCAGGTACTTACATTAATCCCTAATTTACAAAAAGGGAAGATAAGGTTAGAGGAAGTGAAATGACTTGCCCAGGGTCACTCAGCTAATAAAGGGCAGAGTCTAAATTTAAGCCCAGAGCCCACACTCTTCACCACTGCCTTATAACACAGATATAGGATCTCTTTCAGGGTGCTGGGGAAGTCGGAGAACTGGAGACTGAAGGATGAAGAGCTCAGGTGGGCACCAATCCGGTCACCACCTCAAGGCAAAAGGTGTGGGGCGCGGGAGCCCTGTCCAAGACCAGCCAGTTTCCGTTCTGTCAGAGGCAGCATGGTGTCCTCTTCAGCCATCCATGGTGTCATGGGCCGAACTATGTCTTTCCCAACTTCGTGCACTCAAATGGGGCTGCGAGAGTAAAACCCTTCCGGTTCAAACTTCTGATTCATCACCTAAAGAGAACTCAGAAGAAAGGAATTTAAATAACCAAAGGCTCCAAATCTGTGTCTTAATTACTTTTCTCATTTCAAACAAACATTCCCATTTGTGTTTAATTTTATCTTCATAATTTTGTATTCTTTTTCCCACAGAGAGATCCCCAAATTGTGTAAGCTTCAGGTCCCACCAAGCCTGCATCTAGTTCTGCCAAAGATAAATTCTTTCTGACATCTACAGAGAAATACTGGGCTTCCCAAGTGGCGCTAGTGGTAAAGAACTCACCTGCCAATGCAGGAGACGTAAGAGATGAGGGTTCAATCTCTGGGTCAGGAAGATCCCCATTTCCTGGAGGAGGAAATGGCAACCCACCCTCGTATTCTTGCCTGAAGAATCCCATGGACAGAGGAGCCTGTGTCAGAGTCGGATGTTACTGAAGCAACTTAGCATGCACAGAGAAATACTAGTTATTTCTGAGCATCTCATATTTTCTGGTACTAAGACAGGCTCATCCTTTTGTCTAACTTTAAAGACTCCAGGGAAGTTATGTTTTGATCAGGGCCACAAAATCTCCAGGCTAGATGAATTTGAGGGAGTGGGTTAGTGGCTCTGAAGGTTGTCCTCAGTTTCCACATGAAGAAAAGTGAGGAACATCGTTAATATTTACCTACTTTATTAGGTCGAGAGGATTAATGAGTTGATATGTGTCGATCACTTATAACATTGCTATCTCCTTACAGAGGGCTATGTAAATATTTGTTGTTATGATTACTCCATGCTGGGCTCTGTCTTATATGATGGAGAATATCGCAGTGAATGGAATAAAGAAAGTGCCTGTCCTTATGAAGTTTATCATCTACAGAAAGAAAGAGACTTCTTTAGCAGGGAAGCCCTGATTCAGTCATGCCTGAGGCCAAATCTACATCCTTGAACTTTCCAATATCCTGAAGCATGAAATTCATTTTTGAAAAATTTTTTTTGTAATTTTGGATGTGCTGAGTCTAAATTACGGCATGCTGGCTTAGTTGCCCTACAGTATGAGGGATCTTAGTCCCCTGACCAGGGATCAAATCCAAGTCCCCTGCATTGGAAGGCTGATTCTTAAGCACTGGATCATCAGGGAAAGTCCCACGAAGTTCTTTTTCTTTTCCAATTTCCTAACACATTAGGGCCCATTTGAGCTGAATTTCACTTGTGAACAAAAGTCCCAAAAGTCTATCAGGTAAGGTCCCAAAGGTCTTTCAGGTAAGGACTGTAAGTAAGCTGTTCTTACTTCAGCCGCTTTTCAGCTAAGGGTCTATTTGTCTGCACCTAATATCCCTCTGAGGGCCTCTTTAGTTTGCAACCAACACCATCAGTGTGTCAAATCTGTTAAACCACCTGGTGAGGCCCTTGAATATTCAAACTGGTCTTTCAACAGAGTTAGGAACCATAAACACTAAATTATAACAAGCATGAAATGGAAGCATGATGCGGATCAGTACACAGGAGAGCAATAAAATCCATCTTGGTGCCTACAAGTTTTATGGAAACCATGACTATGCTTTAAAATCATTTCTTTATATAAAGAATAATTTACTAAGTAAATTAGATTTCCTCATGTTATATCTAATTATTCCAACCTTTAATGTAAGAAGGATAACTTCTTAATTGCCAACTAATTGCATCAACATAATTCATTTCTCTCACTCCTCAGAGGCCCCTCCACACCCAGAGGATGTTCATCGCCCTGAGAAAATGAGGGAGACTCGAGAGGTGGTGGGTATTGGTGAAACACATGGGGATTCAGGGTCTGACAGGCCTGGTTTTAAATCCAGCCTTAGTTTGGATTTCCGCAGAAACAGACTCTGAGGTCCATGTGCAAGTACTCTATTCGGGAGGTAAAAGAATCAAGAGGAAGGGAGACAGGGGAGAGAAGGCAGCCAAGGGAGGGTGAATTACCAAGCAAGTGACCACTCTGGACAACTGGCATTTAATCCTGAAAGGAAAGTGTGGGAAATAGTGTGGAACACATCCGGTCGTATGCTGGTGAGCATTTTAACGACGGACTGGCTGGAAAAAAATTTGAAAACTCTGATATGCAGTGTTTGCCCATCCTGCTGTCCGTTACTCTATCCTCTGCCCTAAATCACACCAAGGTCAGGTATCAGACAACCAGCAACCATGCCTATAGCCCAGAGACTGCCAAAATTATGCAAATCACCCAGTCCTAAACTTTCTTGGGACACCTACCCTACCTGGTCCACGGAAACCACACTACGTGGTCAAGCCCACACTTTCCCCTTGCTCCGTCTACCTCCTGACTGACCCTGGTGCTGCCACACGTGGCCGTGCATGGCAAAGCACATCTCTTCCTCTTGGGAGCTGAAGTAACAAGATGCCTTCTCAATGGCAGTCACCTCCTGGCCTGCTGGCCTCGTCAAACAGGAATAAGACCAAAATCCTGGGTGAGTACATTCTAACAAAGTAATGAGTATCATAACATCAGCTTGTGGTATTATGTGCTTCTGAGATGCTACGAGTGCCTAAATACAGGGCAAAGATACTAAGAAAGATCACAATTCTTATGCAAACCTGCCATTCGTGGGCGGGTCCCCTTGGGCATGTTCTTTCATTTTTCTAGTCCTTAGTACCTTCATCTCCACTTGGGGGTTAACAATATCTGCCTTACCTGCTCCACAGAGCTGTTGTGGGACCAAATAATATCAAGATGTGAAAGCTCTTTGTAAACTATGAAACACCACCAGGCGTGAAAATTCATTAGGCCTGAGCTGCTCAGAGGCAGTTTAGCATGGAGGTTAAGAGCTGAAGTTCTTTAAGTCAGACTACTTGGGTTCCAACATGACCTCAGCCAACCTGATTCTCTAAGATGAAAATGCCTCATGTCAGAAATTTATTCACAAATGATTTGGTGGGTAGAAGAGGCTACTGGACTGTTGTTGAGACTTTTCTCTCAAGTTTGAGATTTTTTTTTCCAAAACAAGAAAACAATTCAGTTTTATTTCAGAGAGGAAAAGGGAATGTGAATGTTTGAATATGCAAATTACAGGCTCCACCACAGATGGCACTTAAATAATTTATCAGAGGAGGTCATTCCAAGGAAATAATATTTAAAGACAGAGACAAAGATGAAAAAGAGCCATCCACATGAAGCGCAGGGAGGCAAACTTTTCAGGCAGAAGGAACAGTATGTGAAAAGTAGCTGAACTTTTTTAAATTCATTTTTAACTGGATTAGAATTGCTTTACAATGTTATGTTAGTTTCTGCTGTACAACAACGTGAATCAGCTATATATATACATATATCCCCTCCTTCTTGAGCCTTCTTCCCACCCACCCCCATCCTATCCATCTAGGTCATCACAGAGCACTAAGCTGAGCTCGCTGTGCTATACAGCAGCTTTCCACTAGCTATCTATTTTACACAAGGTAGTGTATATATGCCAATGAGTAGCTGAAGTTCAAGTTTTTAGAGTTATGAGCCTTGCAGCACGGTTGAAGACACTCAGCTCTTAGCAATATGGTTGAAAATAACAACTGATTATTGCATCAGAAACATGAGTGAGTGCCACTGTGTGTAGGTGCTTGTATCAGTCAGCTATGGCCACAATTACGCCGTGAAACAAACAACTGTAAGCTCTGGGCAAGCGCTTCCTTCTCATTCATTATCCTGTGGGTTAGACGGGGCACCTCTGCTTGAGGCTGTAGGTCTGAGGTCATGCTGGGTAACTCTGCTCTGTGCGTCTCCCATTTTTCTTGGACCAGTGACTAAGGCATGTTGTTCTCGAGGAGAAGGCAGGAGCACAGAGGGCAAGCCTGACCACAAAAGCACATTTCAAGCAGATATTAGAGCTAGTTCCCTTCACGTATTATTGGCCAAAAAATATCACACGGCCGATTCAACAGTCAAAAGGTGGGGAAGCACCCTACAGCCCTCATCAGGGCAAAGTCACACGACCTCACTGAGCATCAATGAGGTAAAGAGGGAGAGAGACTGAATATTTATTGAACAGTAACCTAATCCACCATAAAGCTCAAACACTTCACAAAAGAGCCACCACTGAAAATACCTTCTGTCAATGTGGTACATAGAGGTACCATGGGATATTACTCAGCCATAAAAAGAACGAAATTGTGCCATCTGCAGAGATGTAGACGGACCAAGAGACTATCATACAGAGTGAAGCAAGCCAGAAAGAGAAAGACAGACGCATTAACACATATATGCGGAGTCTGGGAAAATGGTATAGATGAGCTTATCTGCAAAAGTAGAAACACAGACATAGAGAACAAACGCATGGACACAAAGGGGAAAGATGGGTGGGATGGATCAGGAGATTTACACTACGTATAAGACAGATAACTAATGATGTGAAGCACAGGAACTCGACTCAACGCTCTGTGCTGACCTCAATGGGAAAGAAATTCAAGGAATGGGGGATACATGTATATGCACGGCTGAGTCACTTTGCTGTACAGCAGAAACTGACATAACACTGTAAAAGCAGCTATATGCCAATAAAAATAAATTAAATACTTCCTCTCTAATCTACTTTACAGGTGGGTAAGGGAGGAGGATGAATGCCAAGGCCTTTTAAAGAATTTCATAGACCTGAAACACACCTACTTTGCGAGGCCTCACTAGAGAGCATTTCAATCATATTACACATTTGCCTACATCTTACATTAAATGGCTCTTTTGCTATAAACATTTTTGAGAAAATTTCTAAATTTTGCTTCTGAAATTATTTGGCAATAAGTGACTTATTTAATTTCTGATTGGATGTGATTTCTCGGCAATTTACATACTCAGAGGCTTTTGAAAGTGGGAAATTTTAATCTACCAGCGTTTTCAGATGTAATGAAATCTCTATGAACACGAAATTTAACAATTAGCAATATTGACAAAGTAGCACACTGTGGGAGAAGTTTTTTTAATATTCATTAATTTTAACTTCACTGCTTTCTCTTTGCATTTTGGAGACAATAATTTTTTTCCAAGTCTCAGACATTTTTGTAGACCCTTGAAAAATTTGAAGATCCTAGAATGACTTTGGGCCTAATGGATTAAAAACACATTTTTCTTGCAATGAAATCTAACTGGGATTGGCCATGGGTATTTTCCAACTAGAGACCCCCTGACACAGAAAAATGAAAGATGCTAAGTGTAACAGAACCCCACCCATTCAGAAGGCCCTCTGTCTGGTTTGAGTTTGCTGATCTGCAGAGCCCTTCAGCTCATTCACACTGTATCCACTTTATTTGTAAGGTAAATAAAAGTGCCATCTTCTAAGCGTGACTCGTTTCAACTTATATGAAAAGTCTCCCTTCCCAAAGCTTTGCTGTCATTTCCCTGAGGTAATTAAAAAAAAAAAAAAAGTAATAAACGTTAGCCTACTTGTTGGTCCTCCAAGGACCACAATGTGATTGAAGGAGCATAAAACATACCCCAAAGCCCTGAGGAAAGTTTTCTTGATAATATAACAAAGTTAGAGTCAACATTGGCGGAGCTAGTTTTATTGAAACTGCAGCATAATCTGCTGACTTTCAACTAGTTGCATACGTATTAAAGAGCATCAGCATATCTTTGCCACAATCATCCATATGGACAAAAAGTTTCACAAAAAATTTAGCTCTCTACCCCCTTCCAGAGATTTGGCAACATGGGGATAACTACCAACCACAGATCCTGGAAAAGGGATGAATACTAATCTCTCTGGCTGCACCGTGTCAGGCTCCTTCTCTGCACACTTTACACATGTATGTGGGAATGCCATGTTGACGTTCCTTTCAATCCCCACCACCTAGTCCAGCACCTGACATATGTTAGCCACTCAAGAAACACTTGCTGAGTGAATAATCGAAAATTTCAGTGGTTCCAAGACCATGCCTTCCAAATTCTCATCAGCACAATCCTACCCTTGAGGTCCTTACACGTACTCCCCACCCAAAATCCCCTGATGAGCGTCTGGGTCACATCAAGGGCTCCACAAGTCCATGCCTCTGTTTGCACCATTGTCTGTCTCTTGGCCTCACCATCCTTCCCACAGCCCCTGTTCACAACTTAAATCAGACACCCTGCAGTTCTGGGACTCCCAACCTCCTGGAACAAGGGCTAACACTGTCACATCAAGCCTCGCGGGAGGAAGACAACGCTTGCTTTCCTGAGTATTTTCTATTCATGATGTGCATGCGTGCTAAGTCGCTTCAGCTGTGTCAACTCTGCGACTGTGGCATGCCAGGCTCCTCTGTATACCGGATTTTCCAGGCAGGACCACTGGAGTGGGTTGCCACGCCCTCTTCCAGGGGATCTTCCTGACCCGAGGATTGAACCCATGTCACTTAAATCTCCAGCATTGGCAGGCAGGGATAATAAATGTTTGGCTTATTTCAGGAGCGTTTTTGGTAGCAAGTCAGGAACTTAAGAGGTGAGGGCTGTTCTCCTTAAACCCTGTAAAACACTAAGGTGGGTCAGGCCACCCATCCATCAACACCCTGTTTACAAGGGATGGAAACCTCATCACCAGCAGCAGTCCTACTCTGAAATAAAACTTAGTTCCCAAGTTAGAAGTCAGTTTAACCATGAGCACTAGACAAGCTCATTTCCTTCTCAAATCCTCCGGAATGGTCCATTTCCCCGATGTCAGAAGCAACCCAGTTCCATCATGCTATTTCCTGTCTTCCAATGAGTTACCTCTTGGTCCTTCCTTTTTCAAGTTTAGGCCTTTGTAGTTCCAAGCAAACATCTTGGTTGCACATGCTCGTAAAACATCAGTCATCTATTCAGCTGTGCCTTCAGCAAACTATTCAGTGAACGCCCGTTATGGCAGTGGCTGTGTTAAGTGCTGGGGATGCCACTGTAAGCAACACACAGACTTGGTCCCTGCCCTCATGGAGCTCACAGTCCAGTGGAAAAAATCAGATGCTGATCAAATAAACACAGAAACGGGTATGAAATGGATCAGAAAGTAGAGTAAGTGCTCTGTAGGGAAGAGATATGGTTTGATACACAGGGAGTCGCCGATGGCTTCCAGGGGATGTGCCTGGACTCTAAGGAGTGAATAGGAGTTGACGCCTAGGTAATATGGATTAAAGTGGTTCAGCACAAAACACAGCCTGTCCAAAGGCCGTGTGTTAGTGGGCCCCTCCCAGAGAGTGAGAAGTGGAATATGAGGCTAAAGAGGTGATCAGGGCCCTAGCCATGTGAGGCACTGTGAACTATGTTGAGGATTTTGGCCTTTATCTTAACACATAGTCATCAGAAGGTAACAAGCCCTTGATTAACCAAAAACTTCAACCAGCTAGATCCCTTTAGGGAAAGGGAGTCAAGAAGTCAAAAGAGGAGATTTCACTTTAAAATGTTTCCAGCATCTGCCTCAGGTCAATCCATCTCAAAAGCTAGATTAATTGCTCCTGTTAACCATTCATCATGTGCCAGGCATTGTGATGATGTACAATCTATAAACAGTATCACATTTAATCCTCAAAATAAGATTTAGGTCCTATCACTATCTCCATTTTACAGCTGAGGAAACTGAGGTTCAGAGAAATCAGTAACTTGCCCCAAAAGGCACAGTAAATGGCAGAGCCAGGGGATTCTCAAGCCCATGGGATTCTCTCTCCAAAGCATCCATGCCGCTGCCTCTAGGGTCCTGGGAACTAGGAGATGATTTTCAGAATTACAAGATGTATGTGCTGAAGTTTCTTAATCATCAAAGAAAGTCTGGAAAGATGAGGTGTTTGAAGGAAGGATGTTTTAGACAAAAGAACAGCATGGAGGCATGAGCTCACAGGGCACGCTCATAAATATGGCAGGGAGGGGGCTACGAGGAGAAAGAAGAACTGGGGAGACGTGATCAGATTACAGTGCTCCTGGCTGTGCATGAAGTAACGCCACAGAGACTCTGGCGTCACTAGCCATGAGGCGGCTACAGACACACAGGGTTATATAAAACCTTCATGTTTTCTAAGTACAGCCCACTTGCGGATCGCAGCAAGATACTTCATCAAACCTCTGCCTGCACTTTGAGCTTAAAAATGGTACATTGTCGTCAATCAGCGTCAATGTGGGGAGGAGACAGGCTCAAAGCGAGAGACACTCCACCCACTTTATAATAAATGTGTCCGGGGGAGGGAGTTGGCCAGCGATGGATGGCCTCCAGAGTCTAAGACGCCACATCAGCAGCGGCGGGGAAGGGGGGAGTGGACAGCGGGACGTACAAGACATCAGCTGGAATAACAAGTCACACCTTCAACAAGCCACAGGGGTTCTTTCTTTTCTTCCTTGTTGATCTGAGCCCTGGGGAAATGCCACAACAATTTACAGAAAGAACAGTTCAAGGTAGACAGCGCCGAGATATTATTTCTTTCAGCTCATTTTAGTTCATTTGGTTAACATTTTGCATTTGCCAAGTTGACGTGGTTTAATAATAACTGTCAGTGTTGATGATAAATGCCATCATGATGGCGCAAATACCCTTCTGGGCTTGAGGGGTGGCGGTGGAGTGGGGGCCGACTTCCCTGTCTCCTGTCCTTTCAGTTGTTATTAATAATGATGAT
The DNA here is from genome assembly GCF_042477335.2 of Ovis canadensis. NCBI lineage: Eukaryota > Metazoa > Chordata > Mammalia > Artiodactyla > Bovidae > Ovis > Ovis canadensis. Next base: position 29,860,800 of record NC_091268.1, on the reverse strand, counting down.
GATGATTCTCATGCGTATAGCTTTGTGATTTCAGAGAGCTTTAGGCTTTCTGCGAGCTTTCAGCCACGTTACTTCATTTGTTCCCACCACAATATGCAGTATCTTTTTTGTCTCCCTCTGGAAACCTGAAGCTTGATTGGGTCAGAGGCCATACAGTCCACAAGTCTATATACAAACAAGAACTTTGCTGCAGGTGACTCAGATGGTAAAGAATCCACCTGCAATGTGGGAGAACTTGCTTTGATTCCTGGGCTGGGAAGATCCCCTAGAGAAGGGCCTGGCAACCCACTCCAGTTTTCTTGCCTGGAGAATCCTCATGGACAGAGGAGCCTGATGAGCTGAGAGTTGGACACGACTAAGCGACTAAGCACAGCACACATATACCAACAGGAGCCACATGCCTGCAGAATGCAGGCAGGTCACATAAACAAAGAAAGAGGCAGGGATGGAAAGCAATTGAGAAAGGTGGGGTCTGCGACAAACTGGAGTGCATGCCCACGAAGAAAGGGGGGGCAGCTGCTGCTTATTTTGTGTCCAGCAACTGTTTTCATGTGGAAACATGTGCCCAATGCTACCAGACCTCCTAATACACTAAGAGAAGCTAAAAGGCCAGGTGCTATTTAAATCTTCCAATTATCAGATGATAGAAACTGGATTTTTTAAACACCATACCAATCAAACAAAATACATCTGAGGACTGGAAGTAGTCCTTGCGTCCCCCCTGCCTGTGACCTCTAGAGCCACATCTAGATGGATTTGTTAAGTTGAAACTTAATTGACAAAAGGGTTAATAATGATCAACCAAGCCACATTCAAAAGAACAACTCTATAGTTCTACATGTACTGGGAGTCACTTGGTTTTCAATGATTCAAACTGACTTAAACAAAAGGATAAATGATAGCTTTTTAAAAAGGCTAAACAACCAAACCATTTGCTGTTGTTCAGTCACTCAGGTGTGTCTGACTCTTTGCAACCCCATGGACTGCAGCACACCGGGCTTCCTTGTCCTTCTCTGTCTCTCAGAGTTTATTCAAATTTATGTCCATTGAGTCAGTGATGCCAGCCAACCGTCTCATCCTCTGTCACCCTCTTCTTCTCCTGCCTTCAATCTTTCCCAGCATCAGGGTCTTCTCTAATGAGTGAGCTCTTCACATCAGGTGGCCAAAGTATTGGAGCTTCAACTTCAGCATCAGTCCTTCTAATGACTATTCAGGGTTGATTTCCTTTAGGAAATCAATTGACTGGTTTAGTCTCCTTGTGGTCCAAGGCAGAGGTAGGCTTTGGGAACAGCTGGAACCAGGAGGCTGCAATTCATCAGACAGAGCTCATCGTCCCTGTCTTCCATCTCTATTTCCCCCTGCACACCAGAGTCACCTCTCCCACTGCAGGCTGGCCTCCCCTCCAACCACCAAAGTTTCCAAGTTTCCCCTGTGGGCCTTCCATCCTCAGGGAAGTGCTGATCAACAACAGAAAACTCTCCCTATCCCATTCCTAGGGAAGAATTACAACTGTGTCAGGCTAGTGCTGGTGCCCGTATCCAGACCAAATGGGCCAGCCTCAGTAAGGTGCCCTCCTTTGAGTCAGTTCATTTTGGCCAGGGGATCAACATGGGAAAACATAGCAGCCACCACCATACCCATGTGGAGAACACGGCTGTTATAGGCAAGGAGAGGGATCCTGGGTACAAGTGGGTTCAGTCTCCATTACAGACACTGACTGAAGGGCAGGAGCTGCAGTGGGTACCCTGTCAGGCTGCACAGACCACTCCCAGCGGCCAGGCGCTTGGCTCTTGACGGTACGCCACTGAGCCTTCCCAAGTCTCCCTTGGCCAAAATGAGTTACTTTGCCCAGGGTCACACTGCAGCGAGCAGTCCTCAGCTCACAGTCGGTCAGTGTCAGGCACCAGGGGGCAGTTTTCCCCAGCTTCAGAGCTCTGAGGGGGATTCGCTGGGGCCTCCATTGCTGCGTCCTCACAGTCAGCAGCTCCCTTCACCTATCTTGCTTCCCTCTCCTTCATAGGTGTGACCCCCTCGGCCACCTTCTCCAGGCAAGTCCCCCTCCCAGACTCGGTTTCCAAGAAACACGACCTAGGAGGCTGGATACCCAGAGGCGACCTGGGAGTCAGGCTCCACAATGTGCTCTGGGGCAGCTCGCCTGCTGGCTGGCTGGCTGGCAGTCAGGGCTCCGTGGCTGGAGGAAGATTGAAAGGTAATTTCTCTTGGAAGACTGCAGCACTGCAATTGTTAACCTCCCCACTGGTGGTGACCTGGAGTGGGTACTGGTGGAGGGGTGTGTGTGATAGCTTGGGAGTTTGAGAGGTTCAGGAGAAACTGTATCAGGTCCAGGCTTGATACACATGGAGACAGAGACAAATCTGATTCAACTCAATCCCCAGCACAGGACCCAACCAGGGAATGCTGCTCAGCCATTTATGCTGAGAAGCATCTCCCTTTCCAGGCTCAGTCTCCTTGTGTGCAAAAACAGAGTCCCTTCCAAGCCAGAAACTTCCTAAGTCTAAGGACGGAGTAGACAGGTGGACTTAATGGACAGTCATAAGCCTGAGGTGAGGTGGGCATTACTCTCTCCTGCCCAGGGCAGGCAAAGGCCAGAGGAGGTCTGGGCTCCAGCCGTGAGCACACCAGCCCATTCTGTCCACCAACCACCCAAAACTCTTCCACTGTAGACCCCTAGCAATTGGTCCTGGGGCCAGCATATAAGAGATGCTCAGAGGATGTGGTTAAAGGTCTTTACTGATTACAAGACATGTTCTCATCTGTCATCACCCAAGACTCTGATGAGCACCATGCAAGGGATGAAGGCCTTCTGGACTTGCCTGTTGGTCTGCCTTCCAATGTAGGGGATGTGGGTTTGATCCCTGGTCAGGAAACTAAGATCCCACATGTCACAGGGCAACTACATCTGGACGCCACTACTACTGAGCTTTTTTCCCACCATTTTACAAATGAGAAGCCTGAGGCTCTGGCAGCTCAGTGGCTTGTCCCAGGTCATGTGGCTGAAAAAGACACAGAGCCAGGATTTGAACCCTGGCCCCTGGCTTTCATCCCCTGACCACATTCGAGGCCCATCTGGATGGAGAATGGGCATGCGGAAATTTGCTGCACTCTCCAGGGAGATAAGCCAGGAATGCATTTGTGTATTTGTCCCTGCCCAGTGGATCTCCACTCCAGTACTCTTGCCTGGAAAATCCCGTGGACGGAGGAGCCTGGTAGGCTGCAGTCCATGCAGTCGCTAAGAGTCAGACACGACTGAGCGACTTCACTTTCACTTTTCACTTTCATGCATTGGAGAAGGAAATGGCAGCCCACTCCAGTGTTCTTGCCTGGAGAATCCCAGGGACGGGGGAGCGTGGTGGGCTGCCATCTCTGGGGTCGCACAGAGTCGGACACGACTGAAGCGACTTAGCGGCAGCAGCAGCAGCAGTGGATCTCCACTCAACTCACCGGGTTCTCACCCAAACCAGCTTCTACACCCCCACCCCCCCACCATCCGGGCCTTTCCCAGGCCCTTCCTGCCCACTGCGCCCCTCCTCATACACTCAGCTCCTCCCATTCCTCAAGGTTCCACTGGAGTCTGGACACCCCTGTGACTGCTTCCTGGATTCCAGCCTCCTTCCTGACCTTGGCCCCCAGCTTCTGACAGGCTGGGGTCTCAGGCTTGGAGGAAATGACCTTTGCAGGGCCCATACTCCCTGGGTGTATATTTTTGGGAACTCTCTTCATATTTCATCAAGGCATTAGACCTCCAGGAGAGACTGGTAGCTTCTTGCCCACACAGCTGGGTTGAGACTGAGGAGGTATGCTATAAGGACTGAATGTGGCCCCCTCCTCAAAATAGGAATGTTAAAACCCAACTCCCAATATGATGATATTCAGAGATGAGGCTGTTGGAGACTAGGGTTAGATGAGGTCATGAGGGTAGGGCCTCACAGTGGGGTTTATGGAGCACTCTTTCTCTCTGTCTCTCTCTCTGTCTCTCTCTCTCTGTGTGTGCCATGTAAGGACATAGAGAGAAGGTGGCCATCTGCAAGCCAGGAACCAAACAGGCCAGCACCTTGATCTTGGATTTCTAGTCTTCAGAACTGTGAGAAATAAATATCTGTTGTTTAAGCGGCCCAGGCTATGGTACTTTGTCATGGCAGCCCTGGCAGACTAAGACAAGCTGGCTTTCATTCTGCAGTGAGGTCTAGCCCAGTACTGTGCACACGGCCAAGTTCGACTTTGTTCAACACCACTTCCCTGGATCAGTCGGGTGAAGCCTCAGGACAGGGAGGCGCAGTGAGGGGGAGGTGGGGTCAGACAGAGGCTGTCTAGACACAGCCTCCTGGCAGAGTCCCCAGGGGTCCTGGGAGCAGCTGGCCGCACCTCCCCGGCACACCCTGCGCCCACACCTCCCAGCCAGACAGCCGCCCAGCCCTCCGCCAGCTCTTCCCGCGGACACTGACAAGTGCGAACCTCTTCCCTCACCACCCCCCAGGACAGTCAGATGGCACCTGCCAGCACAGGCGGAGCCAGAACTCCGCCTGCCTGGACCCCAGGCTCAGTCTGATCTCAGCCTGTTTCAAAATCAGACCCTCAACAAAGTCAGAGGAAAACTGAGCTTCCCTGCCAGCCGGTCCTGAGACAGCAGATGACCTAGAACTCAGGAAAGGGGTGTGACTGGGCTGTGAGGAACCTCAGACCAGCTCTCTCTCTCCCACTAACAAGCTGCAGAAGGGTCTGCACTGTGCAGGTCCGTGGGAAGGGGCGGAGGAAAGACATGAATGAGAACAGGGTGAGGAGACCATGTGAAAAATACCTTCAGGGTCACTCATATGCTGTATGCTTTGGTAGCCTGGTTTCAAGAAAAATTAACCTTTGACCTGCCCCCAGTCTTTTTGAGATTTTCATGGGGTCTTTTATACAGTAGTCCACATGGCAGGGAAGTCAGCCTCGGAGCCACGGAGCTATGACCACTGTTATTGGGCTGCTGGAGATTTACATGATGAGGGAGTTCACGTTTCTCGAAGATGGGGCAGTTTCCTAGTGGAACCCCAAATTTGGCTTCACAAATGTAATCTTATCTAACCTAGTTTCCAGTCAAATGTAGTTTATTGAGATATAATCCATAAGCAACACTGGGTAAGTGCAGGGCATACAACCAGATGACTTGATGCGCATCTGTGCAATAATCCAATCACCACCAGCGCTGCAGACACCTCCACATGCGGCTTAACTTGCATTTGCCTGGCCTTTCTCAGGATACCGGCTTCCAGACTAGCCTTGTTAAATTTCCTTTCTTTTAGCAAATATCACACCGATACTTCTGTCAAGAAAAAGTTCACATGAAGATGGGAGGCTCAGGGGTTGACAGACTAAGATACCTCAGGAGGTGGGTGAGTCCAATCCTCTCCTGAAAAACTGAGACACACTCTTCCAGAATTCTTTGCTTTGACCTGAGTGTTTAAACCAATTCTGCCCTCATGACCTAATCACCTTCCAAAGGCTGCACCCACCAAACACCATTAAATTGTGGGTTAGGGCTTCAACATATGAATTTGGGGAGGACTCAAATATTCAGCCTCTGGTAGTAGGCTAGACTCTGAAGAAGAAATGCAGGTCACCACAAAAGCAAGGCTGAGGGAGTGCGGTGTGGCCTTAGAGTCAAACAGTCCCGAGACTTGGAGACTACACAGAAGGTGGGGGGAACAGTCAGTCTGTGTTCAAACTCCCGCTCTACGCCTATTGACCGCAGGATCTGGACAAGCCATGTAACCTCTCTGAGCCTCAGTTTCCTCAGCTGCAGAATGGAGATAACAGTTCATGAGTGTTTGTGAGGATAAGAGGACCATTCTGCTTCCACTGCCAAGCGAGGGACATGTTGTGAGTAAACTCAAAGCTCTTTTCTTGCTGCAAAAACTGACCTCTAGGGGAAAAAATTCAGTCTTGTCTAGCCATTACAGAATATTGCTTTCTCTCATAACCTGATGTGCTACAGAAACATCCAATGAGGAAGCCAGCAGGTATTGAAAAGTCAATTATAAGATAATTGCTAATCACTCCAAGTCCAGCCGGTTCCCAGGGAAGCACAGGCATGGACATCCTGAGCCTCTGATCCAGCCTCTCAGTGCCCAGGCCTTCTGCTTCGGCCATGCCCAGGGCTCTGTCTCCAGGGAAAGGCGTTTGATACAAGAAAAAAACTTTCATTATCTGTGCCCTGGAGCACCAGCAACTGCTCACAAACAGCAGAGTGTGGAACGATGGGTAGTGAGAAATGAATCATTGTGTTTCCTCCTCGGTGGTTAGTCCACTTAGAAACGGGAAGATTCAGAGAAGTGTTTCTTTGTTCAGGTCCCCATTTCTGTGATATCAGAGATGAACTGGCGGCCAAGCTCGACCATCCACTGATGGGGGGCAGAGGCTGTCCTGGACCAAGCTCAGATGTAGGACCACGTCTCCGCCAGGCCTCCTGCCATCAGGGGAAGCTGGGGGCTTGGGTGAGTCCACTGTGGGGGATGTCACTCTCCACCCCCTGTGCCCCTGCAGCTCCCCAAGTCCGTGGCTTTGAGTCTGGAAGCCAGCGAAGTTCACTTGTTCATTTATTCAGTGTTTATTGAGCACTTACAATGTGCCAAGACCAAGCTGAGCAAAGAGGATTCAGAAGTGACAGAGAGAGACGATCCTTGCCCTCCCAGAACTCCTACTGCGGGACTCTCAGCCTTAGCACTCTGGACATTTGGCTCAGATCACTCTTTGCTGTGGGGCTTCCTGTGCACTGAAGCATCCCAGGTCTCTACCTGCTGAACGGCAGTGACACTCCCAGTTATGACAACTGAGAATGCCTCAAAAATTGCCAAGTGTCCCCCGGGGGTCAAAACGCACTCTGGCTGCCCACGGCTGAGACTCACGGTTGGGATGGGAGAGGCGGCACGGTGAGAAGAGTACGGGCTTTGAAACTAGATGGGCCCGGGTTCTCCCCCGCAGTTTGCTGTGTGACCTTAGGGGAATTACTTACTCCTCTGAACGATAGCTTCCTTACTAGCGAAGTATGGGTAGTACTCATACTTTTGCCAGGTTATTAGAACTGAAGATCAAATGTATAAAGTACTCTGGTAGAGTCTGGCGACAGTCACCCAAAAGCCATTCTCCCCACCATAGCTCTTCTTGCTAACAGAACCCCAGTTCTATTTAGGGACTCTTATCTAAGGAAAGTTGGCTCAGTGCCTTGTGGGAAGTTGTCATGTGACCCAGGACTAGCCAATGAAATACATATAAGGGGCATCTAAGGGTGGGGATGCTCTGGGGTAGATCTCTCTCTCTGATAAGACACAGGTTGATAGTGGGAATATGCAGTATGATGCAGGGAGCTCAAATCTGGTGCTCTGTGATGACCTAGAGGGGTGGGATGGGGGGGAGGTAGGTTCATAAATAAATTTAAATTAAAAAAAATAAAACTGAAACAAACATGTTGATAGAAGTGTGGTGAATTTAAAATATGTGCATAAATTCTTGGATTCTCTTCCATTCCTCTTGTGTGTGGGCTATACTTGGTGCATGCGTGCGTGCTAAGTCTCTTCGGTTGCGTCTGACTCTATGTGACGCTATGGACTGTAGCCCACCAGGCTCCTCTGTCTAATAAGATTCTCTAGGCATGAACAATGGAGTGGGTTGCCATGCCCTTCTCCAGGAGATTTGTCCAGTCCCAGAGACTGAATCTGTGTCTCTTATGTCTCCTGTACTGGCAGGTGGGTTCTTTACCACTAGCACCACCTGGGAAGCCCAAAACTTTAGTGACTCGCTTCTAATGAACAGAATATAACAGAAGTGACAATGTGTGACTTCCAAGACTAGAATGTGAAAGGTATTTTTGCTTCCTCCATGGGCTCAGCCCCAGATGGCTCCAGGGGACATAGCCCTCATGTGAGGATACCCAAGCAACCCTGTGGAGAACACACGAAAAGGAACGAAGGCTTCCAGATGACCGCCGACCCAACTTGCCAGCCATGTGTGACAGTCACCCTGGATCAGATCCTCCAGCCCTGATCAAGCCTTCAGAACACTGCAGACCCAGCCTACATCTTGACGGAAACCTCACGAGACACCCCAAAGTAGAACCACCCAGGTAAAGTACTGAATTCCTGGCCACAGACAATAAAGGCTTATCCTTTCAAGCCTCAAATTTTTGGAGTAATTTGTTATGCTGCAATGGATAACTAACACAAGAAGGAAGGATGTGGACCCTCACAGGATCTATCTTGCCTTTGAACCTAGACACATGAGGACATGAGGTTAGAGCCGTGGCAGCCACCTTGAAGCCAAGAGCGGGAGGCCGGGAGAGTCCCCGTGATGCTGACCAGAGCCAAAAGCAATCTCTCAAGTCTGCATGAATTCCAACCCCTCTCCACTCCTCACCAGCTGCATCCACATCTTGAACTGGAGGGACCCATGTTGATAAGGGGTGGGGGGCAGCAAAGTTAGAAACTCTGAAGCAGTCACCTTCCCCCCTTTATTCTGAGCGCCCTGATACTCCTGACAGGCCAGGACAGACTCCCACGCTCTGAGTCATCCTGGGCTGACATAACAAAAAAAATCACAGACTGGGTGGCTTAACCAACCGAAATTTATTTTCGCAAAGTTCCGGAGGTCAGGGTGCCAGCGTGGGCGGGTTCTGCTGAGGGCACTACTCCTGGCTCGCAGACAGCTGCTTTCTTGCTGTGTCCTCATATGGAAGAGCGAAAGAGAGCTCTGGGGTCTCTTCCTCTTCGTGTGTGTGTGTGTGTGTGTGTGTATGTGTGTGTGCATGTGCTCAGTTGTGTCTGGCTCTTTGTGACCCCATGGACTGTAGCCCACCAGGCTCCTCTGTCCGTGGGATTCTCCAGGCAAGAACACTGGAGATGGTACCCATTTCCTACTTCAGAGGATCTTCCCCACCCAGGGATCGAACCCGAGTCTCTCACCTCTCCTGCTTTGGCAGGCAGATTCTTTACCACTAGTGCCACCTGAGAAGCCCCTTCCTCTTCTTATAAGGGCACTAACTCCATTATGAGGATGCTATCCTCATGAGCTCATCTAAATCTAATCACCTCCTCAAAGCCCTATCTCCAAATACCTTCACATTAGGAGTGAGGTCTTTGCGAGGGACACAATTGAATCTATGGCTCATGACAGATCACAGAAACCTCAATTTTCTCTTCTCTCTACTAGAAAACAACAGTGCGATCCTCTTTCCTAGCCATTATCTTGTTTATGAAGGGCTACAGCAATTCTAAAATCGAGAGGCATGTTTCTTTTAATAGGTGTGCATGCTAAGTCGCTTCTGTTGTGTCCGACTCTTTGTGACCCTACGGACTATAGCCCTCCAGGCTCCTCTGCTCATGGGATTCTCCAGGCAAAAATACTGGAGGGGGTTGCCACGCGCTCCTCCAGGGGATCTTCCCGACTCAGGGATTGAATCAGCACCTCTTAAGTCTCCTGCCCCGGCAGCAGTGTTCTTCACCACTAGCACCACCTTGTGTAACAGGGGTACTGGACCTCAACTGACCAGAAAGAAGGCAATAAAGCAAAACAAAACCATTGTGTTCATGTTCAGAAGACGTCAAGTAAGGGATGGGAGAACAGCAGAGTTAAAGTTTCCGGTTTATTTATTCAGATTCTATTTTAATGTTGAGCCTCCTTCTAGTAATTGATCAACTTGGGGTCTGGGGCCAACAGCCTGGGTTCAAAACTGGGTCAGCCCCCCATTCACTGGTGGTGACCTTGAGTTATTTCACCTCTCAGTGCCTCAGTTTCTTCACCTACATTATGGATATAAGATCAAGGAGGTGCTTAGGATGGTGTCTGGAAGACAAGAAACGTTTAGTCTCATGGTGGCTATTTATTACTATTGTTGCTACTGTCAGCATTTTTATTATTTCTAAGGAAAGAGGGAGGCCAGCAGCCAGACCACAGATTGCTGACCCTCCAAAGGAGTAGCCCAGAGGACTGGCAGAAGATCGCAGGACTGGGAAGCTGTAGGCAGCTCTTGATGCCGGGCCTGTAACCTTTCAATGCTCAGAAGGTAAAGAATCTGACTGTAGTGAAGGAAACCCAGGTTCGATGAGTCGGGAAGATCCCCTGGAAAAGGGAATGGCTACCCACTCCAGTACTCTTGCCTGGAGAGTTTCATGGACAGAAGAGCCTGTGGGATACAGTCCATGGAGTTGCAAAGAGTCAGACATGACTGAGCAGATAACTTTCACTCAGTTGTCAGTTACTTCATCTACAAAATGTGAGTAGGGATTTCCATCCTAGAGGATCGCAAAGAAGGCACAGAAAGCTTCAAACAGCATACAGGACACACTTACTGTTAACTCCCCAGGCTCTGACACCACCAGGATTATGAGCTGGAGTTTCAGGTATGAGACAGATTATGTCCAGGTTTCTGAGGACAATGAAGACTTTCTTCAGAGGTAAAATGAAAAATCTGCCTAAGAAATATTCCTAACACAAAAACCTATGAAATTCAAATTTCAGTGTCCATAAGTAGGCTCATTCATTTACCTGTTATCTGTGGCTACTTGCGTACGATGACAGCGGAGCTGAGTAGTTGCTACAGAGACTGTGAGCCTGCAAATTTAAAATATTTACTATCTGGTTCTTCAAAGGTAAAGATCCCTGGTCTAAGCCAGAAGTTCTCAAACTTAGTGTCCATCAGAGTCATCTGGAAGGCCCATTCAAATATAGATTGTAGGCCTTACCCCAGGGTTTCTCATTCAGCAGGTTGGAGGGTGGAAGAGAGGTGTGTGCGGCTAGAATCTGTATTTCTAATGAGCTCCCAGATGATGCTAAGGAGGTAGGTCTGAGACTCACACTTTGAGGACCACTGGTCCATGCTGATCATGGTAATTCCACTCCCCTTGCCAGTGACTGGCTTAGAAAAGGGCATGTGATATAGTTCTGACCAGTGAGACTCAGGGGGAAGTCAGCTAGGGGGTGCTTCTGGGAAAGTGATCAAAAAAGGCACAAGTAGAAAGACTGGGTTCTGTCCTCTCCTTTCGGTATCATCTTGAGACCAAGAAGGGCCCCCTGAGGATAAAAGGTACGTGCTGTGGAGGGCGAAAGAGCAGAAAGGTGAAGCGAGACTGCATCGGCCGTTACACGGCGAGGCCCTTGAATGAACCCATCACAGGGTCGCCTTCTGTTGTCCAAGCCCCTTCCGGTCGGGTTCCTAATGATTCAGAGCCAAATACATCCTGCGTGGTCCCACTGTGTGCAGCCCAGGGCAGGTTCCAACTCCACCCCTCATGCTGGGAGACACCACCAACCCTGAGCTATGAAGGTAGGGGTCAGGCACACAGGCTGCACTCCCCACCATCCTAAAAGGGCGAGGGCAGACCTGGGGTAGAAGAAAGAGCATTATCTGGAGGCCACAAAACCCCAGGTTAGAGTCTTTATTTTCACCACTCAGTGGCTGTGTGACCAGAACACTGCTGACCTCATGTTCCAGGATGCGGCCTGTCCATCAGTGCGGTTTAACGCAGCAGCTCTGTCTGGGGATCTGGGCAGGTTACTTTCTTCTCTGAACCAAGAGGAAGCATTAGAGCCGGCATCTGGCGACCACTCACCAGCTGCTGGGCACTGTGGAAGTCCCTCACCTCCATGAGCTCATTTCAGTCTCACACCTCTCCCTAGGAGGTGGGACCATTGTTCCCCTGAACTTACAGCTCAAGAAACTGTGGCTCTGGGAGGTTAAGTGGCTGAGCCCAAGGTCACACCACTTGTAAGTGCAGTCAGGAGCCCAACTCAGATCTGTCTAGCTCATGCACCCACAAGTTCGAGTTCCACTCTGTAAGGTTAGATTAAGCAGCAGAATGTCCACAGGGAACCTGAGCACATGTCCAAAGTCTAGGAACATCACTGCATCTGAGTGTCTAATACGCTCCTTCCTCTCTCATCCCTCACCACTCAGTGAAGAGAAGGGGGCAGCATGCTGACACCACTTTCAGAAGCTGCCCAGCTCTGCCCAGTCTGCCTGAGTGAAGCTGACAGCAGCATCAGGGGAAATATCAGAGATGACTCGAGATGTGGCCCCGAGGAGCCCTGCCTCCCTGAGAACCGCAGCGGAGGCGTGGCGGCCTGGTGCAGGCCAGCCCAGCATCTCATTCACTGGCTGGGGTTCCTGCCACAGGCTGCCCTTACCTGCTGGTTTTCCGTGCCTGGCTGAGCATCCCCCGCCGCCCCCTCTGGTGTCCAGGGGTCTAATCAGCCCCAGCGAGTCTGCCCTGGAGAGCCGGCTATTTGCCTTGCCCCTCTGGAGGGCAAGCAGAGGCAGCAGAACGGGCAGCAATTTCGGAGCCGTCACAACTCCTGGCTGAAACCAAACATGACAGATTTACCATTGGGCAGGCTGTTCCATTTATTATTTAACGCTTGCAATAAATATTTGCATGACCCAGCGCTGGAGGGAACGCTCTGTGATAACTCACTGCGTTTCCCTGCCAAACACCACCACAATTGGATTCCAAAGCTGCAGCAGAGAATATTTCATGCTATTCTAAAGAGCTGGGCGATGGCCCTCTAGTAGAAAACATTCTTGTGTCCATCTCCAAAGGGGGAAGAGGGAGCAGGGAGACCTCGTTCCAAGAAGCAACTAGAGGTGGAGGAGGATGAAGATGCCGGCTCACATGCTCCCGGGAACTGCCGTGCCCCTGGCTCTGTGCTCAGAACTTCATTCACTTGTTGAACATGGATCTGGAGGGCAGAACTGCCAGACTAAGCAAATAAAATTCAGTTAAAGCTGAAATTCAGATAACAATAAATACGTTTTAGTACCGTATGTCTCCTGCAATACTAGAAAGTTATTTGATGTTGATCTAAAATTCAAACTTAACTGGAGACCCTGTTTTTCTCTGGTAACCTTAACTGAGGTTATGTCCGACTGTGACTGAATAGCAAAGGGGATTTATTTTCAAGGGGAGGGGGCGGTGTCAGGAGAGGGCCCTCTAAGAAGGTGACAGTTGAGCAGAGATGGCAACGAAGGAGACGTCCATGACTAAGAGGGAATAGGGTTCCAAGCAGAGAGAAGAGCCCATAATTACAATAATGATAACACTGAAATCGTGGAAAGAATGTGAGCATTTGAGAAACAGAGGGAGGCCACTTGAGTGGGGCTAAGTGAGGAGGGGGAGTGACAGGCGGACCATATGGGGCCTGTGGTGACAATAAAGAGTCTGGATGCTATTCTAAGGCAAAGAGAAGCCACTGAAGGGCTTTGCAGCTGGAAGTGGCCAGATTGGGGTCTGACTCCAGCCGCCTGGATTTCTGAATCCAGCAGTGACACAGAGGACCTGACATTGGCCAGAAGGAGAAAGAACAAGAAAAGGAGAAACTGCTAAGGAGAGCCAGTCAGGTCTTGCAAGAAATGTTCACACAGTAACAAACTAGCAGCTTCAACAGAAACCGCGCCAGCCCCCTCAGCCCGTGTCTTGCCAGAATTGTTCTCCAGACAGGCAGCCTGAGGGAGGGGGGTGCTGCTGGTGACAATGCTATCAATTTCCATTTTGCTTTGGCCAAGTACAGAAAAGGACATTTCAAAGACTTTCAAAAATAACTTCCAAACAACTCAAGAGTGGGAAGAAAAAAGGAAGAAAAAATATAGTTGGCCTGCACAAGAATAGAGATCATCAAAATAGGTAGTACAAATAAAAGCAACTGCATTCACACACACCACATTATCGGATCCTTCGGTTCAGTCACTCAGTGGTGTCTGACTCTTTGCGACCCCAGGGACTGCAGCACGCCACGCTTCCCTGTCCATCACCAACTCCCAGAGCTTGTTCAAACTCATATTCATCAAATCAGTGATGCCATCCTACCATCATCCTCTGTCATCCCCTTCTCCTCCTGCCTTTGATCTTTCCCAGCATCAAGGTCTTTTCCAGTGAGTCAGCTCTTCGCATCAGGTGGCCAAAGTATTGGAGCTTCACCTTCAGCATCACTCCTTCCAATGAATATTCAGGACTGATTGCCTGGTTGGACTGATGGACTGGTTTGATCTCCTTGCACTCTAAGGGATTCTCAAGAGTCTTCTCCAACACCACAGTTCAAAAGCATGAATTCTTCGGCACTCAGCTTTCTTCTTGGGTCCAACTCTCACATCCATACAAGACTACTGGAAAAACCATAGCTTTGACTAGACGAACCTTTGTTAGCAAAGTAATATCTCTTCTTTTCAATATGCCATCTAGGTTGGTCATAGCTTTTCTTCCAAGGAGCAAGGGTCTTTTAATTTCGTGGCTGCAGTCACCATCTGCAGTGATTTTGGAGCCCAAAAAAAGTAAAGTCTGTCACTGTTTCCATTGCCTCCCCATCTATTTGCCATGAAGTGATGGAACTGGATGCCATGATCTTAGTTTCTTAAATGTTGAGTTTTAAACCATTTTTTTCATTCTCCACTTTCACTTTCATCAAGAGGCTCTGTTTCCTTACTGCCCTGAAAGCAATCAGCGCAGGTCATGTTGTCCCCATTTCACAGAGAAGGAAACTGAGACCCAGAAAAGTAGGATCCAATAGCTGGGAAAGGGACTGGCAGAGTTTGGAGCTACATTTGTCTGACCCCAATGCCTGGGCTCCCCAAAGCCCTCTGGGGTCTTGCTATGGGCTAAATTGTGTCCCCTGCCCCTCCAAAAAAATTCATGCAAAGTTCTGATCTCAGTGCAACTGTATCTGGAAAAAAAGGTCTTTAGGAGGTAATTAAGTGTTGTGCTTGTGTTCAGTTGCTTCAGTCATGTCCAACTCTTTGCGACTCCATGGACTGTAGCCCACCGGGCTCCTCTGTCCATGGGGATTCTTCAGGCAAGAATACTGGAGTGGGTTGCCACACCCTCCTCCAGGGAATCTTCCCCATCCAGGGATTGAAACTGTGTCTCCTGCATTGCAGGCAGATTATTTACCTGTTGAGCCTCCTGGGAAGCCCTAATTAAGTGTAAATAAGGTCATAAATGTGGGGCCCAGAAGGGACTGTGCCATTATGAAAAGAAGCAATCTCCCTTTCTCTCCTTCTCTATCTTTCACACACACACACACACACACACACACACACACACACACTCTACCATCCCAGCTATGTGGAGCAAGATGCCTGCCCCTACTTCCCCATCAGCCTTCCCAGCTGACATCCAAAGCAGCTCTCCACCTGACAAGCCTTCGGCCCTTCTTGCCTGGGACTCACATGCCTCCATGAATGTCGAACAGTTAAGCCAGGCAGTGCAAGGACATCTCCTCTGAAGAGGAACAGGGTCAGCGGGAGGGAGAGGGGGAGAGCACCGCTTTGGCATTAGAAACACTGAGTTTGAATCCCAGCTGTATCACTAATAGGGCATCTCTGAGCAAGAACCCGAACCTCAGTTTCCTCTTCTTGTATGAGAATAATACAATCCACCCCACTGGGATCACTGTGGAATTAAATATATACTAGATCTAGAAAAATCAACACAGTGCCTGGTGCAGAGTCAGTGTCTCATTACTATTAATAATTACAATAATGATAACACTCAAATTGTGGGATTCTGTGCTCAGTCAACAAATTTTTATTAAGCACCTACTATGTGCTAGGCACTTGGGGATACAATACAACACAAGACTCACATGACTCCATCCTTGTGAAACTTATAATGAAAGAAACATACAGTGTAATGAAAGAAACACATTTGTAAAAAATCAAGACTGAAAACTATATTAAAAAGAGTTGAAGAGCGCAGTAAAGGAAGAAAGAGGTTTCAGTGAGATAATCATCTACTTCAGTATCAGAAGTAGCTTCAAAGTCTATATCAGGGTAAGAAGGAATCAGCCAGGCAAAGACCAAGAGGGACAATTTTCCCAGTACAGAGAGCAGTATGTGTGAAGTCAGTCTGGGCGAACTGGTCTGCTGGGAGGGTGGGGGCACAGGTGGTGAGAGGAGGCCAGTTTGGCTGGAGGAGGCAAGGAAGGGAGAAGCAGTTACAGAAGTCAGCCAGGATCAGGCTGAGCGTCACCCATTTCTAAGTTATGCTGAAATCAAGGAAAAGCAGGCACTCCAGCTAGGAGCAGAGCACCCTGGCTGGTCCAGTGCTGTGCTTAGTCACTCAGTCGTGTCCAACTCTCACGACCCCATAGACTGTAGTCTGCCAGGCTCTTCTGTCCATGGGATTCTCCAGGCAAGAATACTGGAGTGGGTTGCCATTTCCTTCTCCAGGGGATCTTCCCGACCCAGGGATCGAACCCAGGTCTCCTGCATTGCAGTCAGACTCTCACCGACTAAGCTACAAGGGAAGCCCAGAATAAGCTCCAAAAATGTGAGTTCCCTTCTGTACCCTGAAACAGTCAAGATAAATAAAAAGGGCTCCTCTGTTTTTAATTTTTGGACTTGACTTTGCCTTACCACTGTTTCTTTAAAAAATGTCCATGAACCAACAGGGTAATATGAGGAAAGGGATGTGAGGGAACAAGTTTAAAATCAAACAGACCAGAAACTCTTGACTGGAAGTTTTCTCTCTGGATCTCTGCAGGAAAAGCCACACTGGTGGAACCATGGGAGACAGAACGGAAGTCAGAAGAGCCTGGAATTCTTTCTCTGACTGAGACTTGGATGCCAGGAAGGTAGGGAAGATGCCCCCAACCCCAGCTCCACGCCTGTCTGAGGACAGAGTCTGCCAATCCCCTTCTGACACCAGACTGACTCATCCAAGCCACTCTAGGCCGAAGCCATTGGCCTGGACCATTCTGATGCTAGGAAAGCAAAATGTGTTGTTGGCAAAGAGCTAAAAACAAACAAAAACTGGCAATGGTTATAACAGAGCCACAGTCTGAGTCTATGACAAACCATCCAACATGAAGTTTGGTGGGACACAGGCCCTTCTTGGACTTTTAAAATTCATTCCATTTTATTTATTCACTCACTACCCACATAGAACTTACAGTAGACTCCAAGAAATATGTATGACAAAATTACAGAATACAAATTAAACTTGGGACTAGAGAAAAATTATTTAGAATAAAAGAGAAAGACAGGTAAAGATACACAGGCCAGAAGTTCAGTTCCTAAACTGGGTCTGAAAACGTGGCTCTGAGTTTCCTGGTGGCCACATCAAAAAGGGCAGTAGAAGCTGTTCTCATGGTCCACAAGGACAAAGACACTAGACTCTCCAGGACCAGCACTGCCCTGCCATGTGACCCCAGATAAGTGATTTAACTTCTATTTGGACTCAGTTTCCTTGTCTACAAAAACAGATGAGAAACTACTGAATCTCTGTGACTTCTTTGGTGATTTAAAAAAAAAAAAGCTGTAATGAAAACCAAGAATGGTAGATAGATCTTCCTGCTTAGAGTCCAAAATAAGAATCACAAACTCAAAGATCTATAAGGGGCAATTAGCAGCAGAAATAAGGGAGGCGGTCTGGGCATAACACAATAGGAACTAGGGGGAACTGTGCTGAACTGGGCAGCTCATGCTGTTCTAAAGGGGGCAGCTGCTTCTCACCTCCAGCAATCATGCTCTGATTTTTAAGAACAAAACAAACAAACAACAACAACAAAAATCGGGATTTTTTAACGTAAACTCCTCTAACTTTTAAAAGTTTGCTTTTAATTCAAGTTTACTTAAAACAAGGCACAGGTCAAGCATGGCCCCACCTCAAGGCCAATTCCAAGAAGAAATGGCAAATTCCTTTGCTGCTGCTGCTCCTGCTGCTAAGTCACTTCAGTCGTGTCCAACTCTGTGAGACCCCATAGATGGCAGCCTACCAGGCTCCCCCGTCCCCAGGATTCTCCAGGCAAGAACACTGGAGTGGGTTGCCATTTCCTTCTCCAACGCATGAAAGTGAAAAATGAAAGTGAAGTCACTCAGTCATGCCCAACTCCTTTAGTGTCTTATAAATGGGTTTTTCTATCTCCAAGTTAAGTTGCAATTTCTGGCCCCTATTTCCCCCCAGCTGAGCATCTCAAAGATGCATTCCCCAACAAAGGTAAGATCCTTTTTGAATCCAGCCCTATACACACTTTTGAGTCCCTACTGTATTTTAGAAACAGGGAAAGATACACCAGTGATCAACAAGTCTCCACTATGCAGTCAGGCGGGCCTGGCTATCTACTCCAGCAAGACACCAGACATCTCCAAGAAAGTTCTCAGCGTGTTGAGTTGTCTACAGAAATCAGCCCTTTCACCATCAACTTCAAAACATATTGTTGGGGCTTCCCTGGTGGTTCAGTGGTAAAGAATCCACCTGCCAGTGCAGAAAATACAGGTTAGATCCCTGAGCCGGGGAGATTCCACATGTCTCCGAGCAACTAAGTTCATGCCCCACAACTACTGAACTTGTACTGCAGAGCCTGGGAGACCCAACTACTGAAGGCCACGTGCTCCAGAGCCTGTGGCCCGCAGCAAGAGAAGCCACTGCAATGAGAAGCCCACGCTGCAACTAGAGAAAAGGCCACATGAAGCACTGAAGACCCAGCACAGCCAAGAACAAATAAATAAAATTATTCTTTAAAAATATATTGCTGGATTTACTTCTATAAGGAGCCAGAAAAAAAAAAAAACAACCATTCCTTTAAGTGTACTTTCCTCTGTCCAGCCCCCTGGATGAGGTTTTCTTCATGGAGTCCTGGTACTCCATTCAGTGCCAGTTCAGTTCAACAAGCACTTGCCAAACACCCACTGGATACAGGTACCATGCTAAGAACTGGGGGAATCAAGATGAATAATATGACTCCACTGGCCTATGCTTCATGGAAGTCTGAGACATGATAAGCAACTAAATTTATCCTAAAGAGCATTTTATCTCACAGAGAGCTAAGTGATATAATGGAAGGCAGGTTAACTTGACCTGGGTTTGGTCCCACCCACAAGCTAAGTTGGGCTTCCCTGGTAGCTCAGATCATAGAGAAACTGCCTGCAACGATTATCCTAGCAGGAGACCTAGGAGATGTGGGTTCAATCCCTGGGTCGAGAAGATTCCCTGGAGAAGGAAATGGCTACCCACTCCAGTATTCTTGCCTGGAGAATTCCATGGACAGAGGAGCCTGGAGGGCTACAGTCCGTAGGGTCGCAAAGAGTCGGACACGACTGAGCAACAGCACACATACACAACCTATGTTATCCTGGACAACTCACCTACCCCTTCTGTGTCTTACACTCCACCTATTAAAAAAGAATAAAATGAGGATATAACACCACCTAGCTTACAGTTTGTTAGAAACATGACTGGCCCCTACAGCTGCAAAGGTTGTGCACTGCACAATTCCAAAGCATGCCATTCACCCAGGGGTTGTGCAGGGCTGGATATGAACAGCTGTATATGGCAAGCATGGTTGGAAGGAGTAAGTGTCCAGCACATTGCAGGGCTCAACAAATGAAACCGTGGCTAGTACAAAAACCAACTGGAAAACAGACCCTAGTTTTCCTAACTTCTCTTTTCCATCATTTTTTCAACAAGAACCTCACCCCACAAAATGAAGTACTCCTGAACAATCAGGGTCCCTCAGGCTCAGGCTGAGTCCTTCTTATCCATCAGGCATTGATGAGACCTCCATCCTCCTCCAAGGAAACACATATACCAGTCCTGGAGGCTTGATTGATATTGCCGCCATTCCTGTCAGTCTGCGGTCCCTCCTTCCCTTCCTGGCCCAGCCTTGCCTGGATCCAGGCTGCCAACTACAGTCCAGCAGTCCACACTCTTGCTTGGTTCAGTGATTCCCAGGACATGTGCTCAGAGTTCTCAGCCCTGGGATTTCCTTTTCCTTTCCAACTTTGAATTGATTTCCTCCAATGTTTACATATAGCTTGCATCTGGCTCTTACTTGCTGATTTGGGAGGTGATATTGGCCAGGTCTCTTTCCATTGCAAAACAACAAAAAAGCAGCTGGAATCGATTCAGCAAAGAGTGAATTCACTGTTTCTTATGTCTGAAGAGTCCTGGGGTAGATCTAGGTTCAGGTATAGTAGGACTCAGGAGCCCAAACGACACTATGGGGTCAACCTCTCCATCCTAATTCTGCTCTGCTCCCTGGTGGAGCCACGTGGTGGCTTCTGCTGATGCCGGGTGTTAAAAGCTGAAGAGAAACCTCCAGGCATAAAAAGAAACAAAAGGGAGTACAATGAAGTGAGGCAGGCTGAGGAAAGCAGTGCAGTCTTCAGTTCCTGCCCTTTAGCTTCACTAGGCCATCTCTGCCCTGCAGGGAGGCTGTTTCTTAGGCTCAGCATCCAGATCATGGAGAAGACGTGACCACTGGGTAACGTGAGAGCTGGCCCCGGGGAGTGGGGTCTCCTCACCCGCTCCTGTCCTTGGAACGCACTGCTCCTTCACTAGGAGCCGTTTCAAGGACGCAGCCTTGAGAACAGTGTTGTAAAGACCCTCTGGCGGGGATACATGTAGACTTCGAAAACTACGGTGGGCAGGCGCAGAGATCTCATTGGGTGGTCACCAAGACAAGCCTCCTTTGTAAGTTTTCTTGCTTGTGAAAAACACCACCGACCAATTTGGAGTGACTGCGGCTTGCCTTGGTCTCTGCTGGCCCTCCGTATGCAGGGCCAGTTCCGAATTTCTCCCAGGAAGCCGCAAGGCTTGGAGCTTAGACATCCGAAGCCTCTTCCCCCAGCTCTATCGCCTCAAGCCCACCCCTCACCAGCCTTCACCTCCCTTCCAAAGCTGAGGCAGAAGCCCCGCCTCTTCCTATTTCCAAGGCCCGCCCAACCAATCCTCCCATCCTATCCAAAGGGAATCTGTCAGCCCTGCGATCATTGGTAGAGCATATTTGACTGTCAGATCCTGTACTCAGTAAATGATCAAGTTGGTTCCAGGATCAATTTCTGAAGGATTTCACCAATTTCTGAAGGATTATTTCATCTCTCAAGAGTCAGTGTTTCTCATTGCAAGTGAAAGAAGCCTAACTTACTGGTAAGACACTGAAGAGTCTTTATTACTATTATTTTTAGGTATCAGTTCAGTTCAGTTCAGTCGCTCAGTCGTGTCCAACTATGTAACCCCATGGACTGCCCCATGCCAAACCTCCCTGTCCATCACCAACTGCCAGAGCTTGCTCACACTCGTGTCCATCGAGTCAGTGATGCCATCCAGCCATCTCATCCTCTGTTGTCCCCTTCTCCTCCTGCCTTCAATCTTTCCCAGCATCAGGGTCTTTTCCAATGAGTCAGTTCTTCACATCAGGTGGCCAAAGTATTGGAGCTCCAGCTTCAGCATCAGACCTTCCAGTGAATATTCAGGACTGATTTCCCTTAGGATTGACAGGTTTGATCTCCTTGCAGTCCAAGTGACTCTCAAGAGTCTTCTCTAACACCACAATTCAAAAGCATCAATTCTTTGGCACTCAGCTTTCTTTATGGTCCAACTCTCACATCCATACATGACTACTGGAAAAACCATAGCTCTGACTAGATGGACCTTTGTCGGCCAAGAAATGTCTCTTCTTTTTAATATGCTGTGTAGGTTGGTCATAGCTTTTCTTCCAAGAAGCAAGAGTCTTTTAATTTCATGACTGCAATCACCATCTGCAGTGATTTTGAAGCCCAAAAATATAAAGTCTGTTTCCACTGTTTCCACTATTTCCACTGTTTCCCCATCTATTTGCCATGAAGTGATATGATCAGATGCCAGGATCTTAGTTTTCTGAATGTTGAATTTTAAACCAACTTTCTCACTCTCCTCTTTCACTTTCATCAAGAGGCTCTTTTGTTCTTCACTTTCTGCCTCAAGTGTGATATCATCTGCATATCTGAGGTTGTTGATATTTCTCCCAGCAATCTTGATTCCAGCTTGTGGTTCAACCAGGCTGGCATTTAGCATAATGTTCTCTGAATATAAATTAAATAAGCAAGGTAACAATATACAGCCTTGACATACTCCTTTCCCGATTTGGAACCAGTCTGTTGTTCCATGTCCAGTTCTAAATGTTGCTTCTTGACCTGCATACAGATTTCCTCAGGAGGCAGGTCAGGTGGTCTGGTATTCCCATCTCTAAGAATTTTCCACAGTTTGTTGTGATGCACACAGTCAAAGGCTTTGGTGTAGTCATTAAAGCAGATGTACCTGTTTTTCTAGAATTCTCTTGCTTTTTCAGTGATCCAACAGATGTTGGCAATTTGATCTCTGGTTCCTCTGCCTTTTCTAAATCCAGTTTGAACATCTGGAAGTTCTCAGTACAAGTACTATTGAAGCCTCACTTGGAGAATTTTGAGCATTACTTTGCTAGTGTGTGTGATGAGTGCAATTGTGCAGTAGTTTAAACATGCTTTGGCATTGCCTTTCTTTGGGATTGGAATGAAAAATAATATTATTATTAGATATTAGGTATAATAGTAGTCATATATCAGATATAGTGGCCTATTACTGAGATTCCTATTATTAGATATAATAATAGTATTATTGTAGTTACCAAGGGCTGGGAGGTTATGGAAATGAGGAGATGTTGGTCAAGGAGTACAAAAGTGAAGTTCACTCAGTCATGTCTGACACTTTGCAACCCTATGAACTATACAGTCCATGGAATTCTCTAGGCCAGAATAATAGAATGGGTAGCCTTTCCCTTCTCCAGGGGATCTTCCTGACCCAGGGATTGAAGCCAGGTCTCCTGCATTGCAGGTGGATTCTTTACTAGCTGAGCCACAAGCGAAGCCCAAGAATTCTGGTGTATGTAGCCTAGCCCTTCTCCAGTGGGTCTTCCCGACAGACCAGGGTCTCCTGCATTGCGGGAGGATTCTTTACCAACTGAGATATCGGGGAAGCCCAAGGAGTACAAACTTTTAGTTATAAGATGAATATGTTCTGGGGATCTAATGTGCAGCATGGTGATTAGAGTTACTAATACTGTATTATATACTGGAAAGTTGCGAAGAGATCAGATCTTAAATATTCTCACCACAAAAAAGAAATCCTATGATGTCCTAGAGGTTGTTAGCTAACAATATGGTGGTAATCATTTTTGTAATATATGAGAATATTAAATTAGCTTGTTGCATACTTAAATTTACACAATGCTATATGTCAATTATATCTCAATCAATCTGGGGGAATATTATATCTAAGTAGTAGTAGTAGATATAAGATTTTGGTTGTTGCTATTATTATTACTATTAGGAGGAGGAAGAGGGAAGAGGAGAAAAAGGAGAGGGGACATTTATGCAGCATTTAATACCTCCCAGATGCTATTCCAAGCACTTTTACATGTATCTCTTATTCCTTACAACCACACTGTGAGGCAGGTATGCTCGCTTATCTCATTTTTTTACAGAAGGCAAAAACTGCTGTCATGTACCTAGGCCGTGAGCTAGGGCTTGAATTGTGTGAACTTGGTGACTGTACCCACCACCATTAGACTACAGTCAATGGAGTAACCAGAAGAGCAAGAGTATACATGTGTAACTGAAAACAAGCCTTTGAGTTGCACCAGTGCATGCTCTCCATCTCTGCCTCTGTCAATTTCTTCCTTCTCCCAGCAGATGAACTTCCCTGCTGCTGGCCGGAGATGAGCCCCGGGCCTCATGTCTCGTAGCCTACACCAGACAGAAGGACAGACTGACACTCTCTCCCTTCCCAAGTTCAAAATCCCAGAGAAGGGCCCCAGTTGGCCCAGCTTGGGTCACAAACCAACCTCTGGACCAATCACTTGTGGCCAAATCAATCAATGGGAGGTGGAGGCAGGAGCCCACTAGGGGGCCAGAATGGGAGGGATGGAAATGCAGGGAAAAGTCATTCTCAGGAGAAGGGAGGCAGCATGCTGGGGACATTAGCATTTATTTCATCCTGAGAGCAAGTGAAGTTTGCCCAGAAGCCTCACTGGGGAGAAGCCAGTTGGCCAAGGATTGAGGGCCCTCCCAGCTGTGGCCTTTCTGACATCTGGTCCAGATGCTGGCCATCATTCCCTAGAAGTGCACACACAACTTTAATGAGGGACCAAAGAGAACAGTCCTCCTGGACTCCCTTGAAGGGGCGTTATCATGCATTATCATCCTGCTCTGCCTGCCTGCATGAAATATGAAGGGGGTTTTTGAAGACTCATCCAGAGTGTTAGCAAATGCTCCAGAACAGCTAGCTCATCTGAAAATATCCCAAGCGCCAGACTCATTGTGTAATGTTACGTTCCGCAGTTGGGGTTTTGGCAGGAGGTGGGCTGTACTGACATTCATTTCCGCGTCATCCGATTTGTCAGTTCTGCTATTCTCCTCCTCCCCCACCTCCTCAATACTGATTTACACCTTTAAGACCCCCAGCTTGGTGAGGCAGGAAAACAGCACCTACAACCGATGATCAGAGCTCACTTTGATTCTTGGATTTACCATGTACTAGATGGGTGATCTTAGGAGAAAGCTTTTCGACCTCGCTGAACCTCAGTTTTTCCTACCTGATAAGTGGAAATACGAATACCTACTTTGTAAGGCAGGTAAGAAAATTATAAACAATGTGCGGAAAGCCTATGAGTATGCTGCAGTGGTGAATAAATCCCCAGATGTCAGTAACTTAGTGCCACACATGTTACTCCTCACTCCCTCCAAGTTCCCTGCTACAAGGAAGGAGCTTTTCTGCACTAGGACAAAATAAGGCAAGTCACCAAGAGATGTTAACACCAACAGAGAGGACAGATGGACAGCATCTCGGTGTCACTAAGTCCCTAGTCCATGGTCCATGAAGCAACCCCTCTCATTCCATATGCCCATAATATCCAGGCATATTGCTTAAGTATGCTTGGGGTGGCGTTGGTCACTAGAAACTGAAGGAGATGGGATCAGTAGGATTAGGATTAGCCATAGTGGATGCTGCTGGATCACTCACTGAGTGCTTACTATGTACTACGTTCTATGAGTCATGTTTTCTGAGCATATCCGTGCACTTCAAAGTAGACCAATTTCTGCTTAGCCAACCTTCACACCTGCCTGGGAGCCAGTAATTAGCACCCCATTTCTATTTGGGAGACTGAAGCCTGCAGGGGTGACAGCATAGGCGCTCTTAGTTTGGGCTCCCCCAGAAGTGGACACAAGGCAGGGATTCAACACAAGGGTTTGGGAAGTGCAGAAAATACCTGTCTACAAGTGGGGACGTGAGATAGGGAAGGAAAGGCAACTGAAAAAGACTGGTCTCAAGACAGCTCCAGCTGTCACCACTAGAGCATAATCCGATGGAGAAGGGCCATGAGTCCATGTGAAACTGACACCTCAGAGCCATCCCGGCCAAGGGGCAGGGGAACCGGGGTATTTACACACCTGAGGGCTGCTCGCAGGAGCACTAGTCCCAGCCTGCCCTCTGCAAGGACAGGGTCACATTCCACAGCTTTGGAGAAAGCCCACAGGCGAGGAGAGACAGATAAGTTAGCCAGTACCTACCGATGTAGGAAGACCAGAGCCATGGTGTGGTGGGAAAGAGTGAGTTGGCCGAAGAGTTCAGCTGGGTTTTTCCATAAGATCTTATAGGAAAACCCAGATGAACTTTTTGGCCAGCCCTATATTTAATGACTGGCTCTTGCGATGGGGAAAAAAAAAAAAGAAGAAGCCCTAATTTGTAATATTTGTTGATTTCTGTGGTATAAATATGGTCGATTTCAAGCTACCCATGTGATATCAAGTGGCTTGCAAAATTCCCCAAGATTTAACAGCTGGCTCTTGGGCTGTGGTATTCGCATATCACTAAGCTGGGGTTGGGGGCAGGGCAACAAGACTGTCTGCTACGCATGCCCAAGTCACTTGGTTATTTAGAGCACAACTGGGATAGTTCAGCACAATAGTGTCTGACTCTAAAATCCATAGCTGCTACATTCTACCATGCTTGGTATTATTCATCCTTATTCCTTCTCACACAGCTTGAGACCGTGCATAGATTGTGGTGAGGAACAAGCTTCCAGGAAAAAAAAAAGAGATGCAGATGCTAAAAAGAGAGGGGCAGTGCTATTCATTAATGAGAGGGACCTTCAAAACCATCCAGTCTGACGCCACACTGAATTCTGGGCTCTTTCTGATAGCATCCCTGCCTGGTGATCATCCGACCTCCCCTTGCACAGTCCCCGTGACAGGGAGCTCACCACTCCTCTAGCAAAGAATCAGCATCTGAAGAGTCTCACCTTGCCAGACCCAGATGAGATTCAAGCGGTCTGTTCAGGAAAAGTCATTTCACTGTGTCCAAGGCAATGGATGGACTAGGCGCCAGAGGAAGGCGCTTGAAGAATGAGCAAGCCTCTAGATCGGACAGGTGGAGCAGATAAAGTGCCTGGTCCCTGACCAACTTAAGCAATGGCTTCTTTTGTCAAAGCCACTCACCCAAAGGGAGAGTATCCCATGATAAATGCTGGCCTGAATCAGGCCAGTGAAGCAGCTCGTGCAGGCTTCTGCCTCTAATAGGGCTCTGTGACTTCCTCCAGAGATTAAGGCAGAACTCCAACTTTCCTGTGCGTGAGAATCACCAGGAAGCTTCCCGAACCCCACCTCCAGAGACTCCCACTCAGTATGTCTGGGAGTCTGCATGGCTCTCCAGCTCCCAGGCAGTGCTGATGCAGCCGGCAGGGCCAGCTTCATGGGTGTAGAGGCCATGCAGCCCCACAGGACTCCGGGCTCAGAAAGGCCCTGGGCTTGGTTTAATGCTCTGCTGTCATCTAGGGCTTTCCTGATAGCTCAGCTGGTAAAGAATCCGCCTGCAATGTGGGAGACCTGGTTCAATCCCTGGGTTGGGAAGATACAAAGCCCACGAAGCAACTAGGCCTGTGCTCCAGAGGACTGAGCCCACACTCTAGAGCCCATGAGCTGCAGTCACTGAAGCCTGCGCACCTGGAACCTGTGCTTTGCAACAACAGAAGGCATGCAGTGAGGAGCCCACACATCGCCACACAGAGTGGCCCCAGCTCACCGCAAATTAGAGAAAGCCCGTGCACAGCAGTGAAGACCCAGCACAACCAAAAATAAATAAGAAATCTTTAAAATATAAGGACCCCAAACAAACCTCTTCTGAGTGTAAATATGTTGTTCAAAGTGGTCACATTTACATTTCTTTAGCACCTAATGCTTATTTAGCTCACTGAACGAGCTACTGGGGTGAGTGAGGATATGGGGTCACTGGGTTCACAAGAGCTGCTCCAGGGAGTTCACAGCAAATGGAGAACCCTACATTTTATTCATCTGCCCCCTGTGCCCAGCAGTGTGCAGGGGCCATGTGTGCAGGGGTCACTGACCACAAGTCCAGGCTCTGCTCTGCTGCTAAGTCGCTTCAGTCGTGTCCAACTCTGTGTGACCCCATCGACGGCAGCCCACCAGGCTCCCCCGTCCCTGGGATTCTCCAGGCAAGAACATGGGAGTGGGTTGCCATGTCCTTCTCCAGTGCATGAAAGTGAAAAGTGAAAGTGAAGTCGCACAGTCGTGTCCCACTCTTAGCGACCCCATGGACTGTGGCCCACCAGGCTCCTCCGCCCATGGGATTTTCCAGGCAAGAGTGCTGGAGTGGGGTGGCACTGCCTTCTCCAAGGCTCTGCTCTAGGGGAGTTCAAACCTTCATGAAGGAGAGAGATGCCTCCACCCTCACGGAAAACCAAGTTAATAAACACCAACACCTAGTGGAGCTAAACAGAGATATTCAGAAGTCACAGAAATCTCCTTTAAAAATTAGGATGGGAAGCAGAGCAGTAAGTGAACAAGGAGCGGCATTTTCAGCATCACGAGCCACCTGTTATGTGTGAGCCAGTCTCGGGGCTGGATGCTCACCCAGTCCTCCCAGTAACCCCAGGGGCACTCTCTGCCAACCTTGGTTTTCAGTTGAGGGAACCAAGGCTCTGAGAAAAGAGTGACGTCCAAAGTTACACAGCCAGTAAGTCGTGGGGCTCAGGGCTGCCCAAGCCCCACATCCACACTCATGACTATTAATCTATGTATTTTAATACCCAGAGCTGTCTCAAGAAAGAGAGACTTGGAGAGGTGGTAAGCTCCCGCTCCTGGGAGCATTCCTACAAAGCCTCCAGACCCCCCGGCAGGTGTTCTGGAGAACTCTGAGCATCAGATACTAGATGGATGGGGTGATGAGAGTCTTTGCCAGAGCTGAGAGATAGTGTAGCGTGATGACTGTAACTGGGGTACCAGGACCAGATTGACTAAGGTCAAAGCTGGTCTTGTCACCCCCTAGCCACACAACTTGAACAAGTTATTTGGTATCCAAAGGCAAGAGTGACTACATTCCAAGCATCTGACTAGCAGACTGCACTCAGATCTAAACCCAAAGACTATGATGTTAAGATATTCAATACCTCTGCAAGAGACATCTTTGAAAGATAAAGGGTTCCCTGGGCAGAGCAGTTCATGTCAACGCAAGCTTCAAAGCACACCGCACACTCATCGGCTTCTCTTCACATCCACTACTGCTACCCTGGTCCAAGCCTCCACCATGTCTCCACTGGATTAATCCAGTGACCTCCCAGCTGGCCTTCCTGTTTGGGTTCTTAACCCCCTACCGCATTTATTGTAGACTTTTTGATGATAGCCATGCTGACTGGTGTGAGACATTATTTCATTGTGGTTTGATTTACATTTCTCTAATAATTAGCAGTGTTGAGCATCTTCTCATGTGCCTATTGGCCATCTATATGTCTTCTTCAGAGAAATGTCTATTTAGGTCTTCTGTCCATTTTTTTTTTTTTTTTTGGTATTGAGTTTTGTGAGCTGGTTGTATATTTTAGACGTTAACCCCTTGTCAGTTGCATCATTTGCAAATATCTCCTCTCATTCCATAGGTTGTCTTTTCGTTTTGTTGATGATTTCCTTTGCTATGCAAAAGCTTTTAAGTTTTATTAGGTCCCATTATAAGACTGTCTTTTTTTATTCCCCTAAATGCTTTAGGGCTTAGACCATTGCTGGGCATATAGCAGGCAGTCGTTAAATATTTGTTGAGTAAATAAATGATTTTGTCACCTCCAAAGACAAAAGAAGAGGCTAAAATTACAGAAGGGATGAATTAGGCCAGATACACACACCCCACACACATGCAAACTCCCCTAATATAGTGAGACCTCAAAAAAGGCCATCATAATAAACCAGTTTCCAACAACTAAATTAGAAAAAAAAAATTATAGCACCCAGTGCTTACTCATTGGTAAGACAATGAGTATCACTGTGGATGATGACAAACCCTTTGAAAAGCAATGAAATAATAAGCGTCAAGAGCCATAAAACTGCTCACTCATTATACTTGGTATTCCCACTCCTAAAACTTTAAGGAAATAATTCAACAGTAGCAAAGTTGTTTTGTTTTGTTTTGTTTTGTATAAGAGTGTTTACTGTTTTTATTATCTGAAAAGACCTGGAGTGGCTTAACTGTCCAACAGTTGGAGTACACAGCCTATAATCATGATTGTTATGAAAACTCAGTGGAGCCACATAGAAAAAGGATTATGTTAAGTGAAAGAAAGCAGATAAAAACTAGAATATATATATATATATTCTGGCTCAAGTAGGAAAACTATTTATGAGCAAGGACTAGAAGAAAGCAAGACGTAATGGAAACGCTTGTGCAATGTGGTGGAGACTGCAAGCTGCCCACCAGATCTGGTCCCTCCCTTCCTCAAGGACCAGCTAACCAGATTTCCCAGCAGCCCTTGCACCTAGGTGGGGCCACATGGCTGAGTTCAAGTCAATGAAATGGGAACAGAAGTGATGTGCCGTTTCCTGTTCTGGCCCATAAACTCCTACCACAATGCTCCCCCATGCTGTGTCTCCAAGAGTTCCTTAGAAGACACAAGTTGGAGATGTCAGAGACTTTGAGCTTGTGCCCCAAACAGTTGTGCGTACCATAAACCACCCCTTCCCCATTTTACCTGGGGCCCCCCGTCACAGTTAACATGAGTCAGAAATAAACTTCCATTGTGTGTATGCCACTGGGTTTGGGTCTATTTGTTACAACAGTTTAGCCACCTCTCGTGAATACACTGATACAATGCCTGGTGGCTGAGAACTCAGGCTTTGAAGTCAGTGACACCTTTACGGTCTGTGTGACTTTGGGAGGGTAGCTGCTCTGAGTCTCTGTTTCCTCCAACAGTCTGTTTTGGGTACCAAATGAGGAAAATACTATAAAGTCCCTTACTTCTGTGCCAAAGGTGAAGAAGGGGCTCAGCCAGTGGTTCCAAGTGTTCTGGAAGCCCAGCACATCCTGCCCTTCTTGGATTCTGGAGACGTTTGTCTAAGTTAACGCAAGCTGGTCTCCAACCCTTGCAAATAAGAGTGCTGACTAGTCCAGCGCTGCTCCAGAGGTCACTATCTGTCTCCCAGCTCATCACCCAGGCAGAGCTGGTTCAGCCTGGCTCACCCAGGGAGAGACGAGCTCTCCTCTAGGCAGGCTAGGATGGGGCCAGTGGGCAGCAACTGGCCCAATGTCCTCTGCACCTTAGTGGCAGAACCAAGTCCAGAAACGAGGTTCACCCAAACCAGCCTTTCCCAAGATGTAGCCCCACCCCTGGTGCCCACTCAGGTCAGGCTGGGCTGTTTTCAGAGACATCACAGACCAGCAAGCTGTGCCCAGTCTGAGAATACTTCCCAGACCAGATGGCACCTCTGGCAGGCCCTCAAAGCCAGAAGAGGCCAAGTTATGCCCCAGAGGCCAACAGGCCCAATATGGTGGGGATGGTTCAAAGTCCCCATGAGCAAGGCGCCCCAGTGCTCTCTTCTCTGCCGGCCAGTCACTCCCGAGGGACCAGAGCAACAGGTGGATGAGGCAGGCCCGGGCAGAGGCAAGCCAGAAGCAGGGCCCAAACCTCACACACAGAAACCGCTATATAAATGCATGTGCACACATATCACACGCCCATCACACGCACACATCACATGCACACATCACACACAGAGACATCACACACATTACACATGACGTACACATCACATGCACATATCACACACATCACACATGACACACACATCACATGCACACATCACACACAGAGACATCACACACATTACACATGACACACACATCACACGCACACATCACACACATCACACATGACACACACATCACACGCACATATCACACGCACACATCACATGCACACATCACACACAGAGACATCACACACATTACACATGCACACACACACATCACACAAGACACAGAACCCATATATAAATGCATCCACACACACATTACACATACATCACACATACACATCACACACACATCACATACACACAATCACATACACACATCACATGCACAATCACATACACACATCACACACACAATCACACAAGACACAGAACCCATATATAAATGCATCCACACACACATTACACATACATCACACACACATCACACACACACACATCACACACATATCATGCACACATCACACACAGAACCCCATATATAAATCCATGCACACGCACATCACACACACATATCACATGCACATCACACATGCACACATCACATGCACATCACATGCACATTACACACACATCACACACAGAGACATCACATACATTACACATGACACACACATCACACATGCACACATCACACACAGAGAGACACCACACACATCACACACACATCACACGCACACATCACACGCACACGTCACACACAGAGAGACACCACACACATCACACACACATCACACATCACATGCACACATCACACGCACACGTCACACACAGAGACATCACACACATTACACATGCACACAGCACACACACACGTCACATGAGACAGAGCCCATATATAAATGCATCCACACACACATCACACATACATCACACACACATCACACATGCACACATCACACACACATCATACACATATCACGCACACATCACACACAGAACCCCATATATAAATCATGCACATCACACACACATATCACATGCACATCACACATGCACACATCACACACGCACACATCACACACACATCGCATGCACATCATGCATGCACATCACACACACATCACACACACAGACATCACATACATTACACGACACACACACATCACACATGCACACATCACACATACAGCACACACAGCACACACACACATCACACAAGACACAGAACCCATATATAAATGCATCCACACACACATCACACATGCACATCACACACACATCACATACACAGAGAACCCCATATATAAATTCATGCATACACACATCACACACACACCACACACAAACATCACATACATCACACACACTCTCTTTCCAAACTCAACACCTGCTGATAGCACAGCAGACAACAGGGGCCAGTGTGTTGTAGGGGAAAGCCTGGAGTGTGACCTCACAGTTTTTGATGTGTGTCAAGGGATTAGCGATATTTGACAAAACCCTCGCATCATGTTCCCCATGGGGTCCCCTGCAGACCCCGCCCAACCAGCTCCGTGCACATGGCCACTCAGACCCTTGCTCACTGGGTCCCAAGACTGGTCACTATTCCAGGGGCTGCATAAAGATATGTGACAGCAGGACCCTGGTGCCCTTGGGCCGGGTGTCCTAGAAGCAGAGCCAAAGACAGGGACTTGGGTGGGCATGAGTTTTTAAGGGGTGGGGATCTTTCAGGAGAAGGGAGGTGGGGGCCTGAGGAAGCTAAGGGGAAACAGCTGCGCTCTCAAGACAATGTCTTCCCTCGACCTGTGCTCTGGAGCACAGACTGCAGCACCCAGAGGCGCAGCCAGCCTTCCCTGCGGCTGCGTCTACCCCCTGGGGCAAGGGCTCCCCTCCCACCTGGAGAGGGCGCTTCTCTAGAGAAGGCACGGCTGTGCCTCACTCAACGGCGGCTGGGGAAAGGTGCCCTGGCCAGACCAGCGGGGTCTGGGTCAGACTCCGACGGCCTCTGCACAGTGTAGGCCGATGGAATTGTCTGAAGCTCTGAAAGGAAGGAGAGAATTCATCTCTCCTCACCGATGCCTTTCAGAATATCGAGCATCTGTTGCGGTGTGGGTAGTGACCAACCAGAAAGAGCACGGCGACCATCTCCACTGTCACAGCCACACCAGTGGGTATCACCTAATGTCAGCCCCTCCCCTGAGAAGGGATTGCACCACAAGGCAAGCCCTGCAGCAGCAGCAGGTGCTCTCCAAGCACCACTCTCCTGATCCTCACAGGATCCCCAGTAATGCCCTCCTGCTCCCCATTTTACTGTGGAACAGCCACAGGCTCCAGGGAGGTAGGCAGCTTGTCCAAAGTCATGCAGCCCAGCAGGCAACCGGGGGACGACTCACACTCAGACCTGCCTGCCTCCAAGCCAGTGAACAGTTTTCCACTCTGCCTCACCGATTGAAAGAGATGAAAAAAGAAGGCAAACAAAAGAAGGCCTGCTTCCAAGAGACACGAGGGTCCCTCGGTGATGCTGGGATCATGATTTTATCATGTTCAGAGGGGAATGAAAGGCACGGGAAACAAGTGATGTGTGATATCCTGTCATGCTGGGAGACGCTCTTTCCCGAGAAATGAACATTTCACAGAATCAATATGCTCTGAAGCCTCAGAAGGCCGAGGAAGACCAACAGCCCCGACCCCTGCACGTGAGAGCCCTGTTACAAGAGACAGTAGAATTAAATGGAATCATCTGGAGTAAGTAGGTTGTTAACATTCAATATTAATGACCCATTTCAGCCCCAAGGAAGTGAGCCGTGAGCTTTGCCGGGCTGTGTGCTCCACTGTTAAAAACACTGACCTGTCCTGAGATGGGGATTCCTTGCCCTTCCTGCTAAAGGATGGTGACAGAACTGTGTCTGCTATCCTGGGGTCAGCAAACGTTTTCCTTAAAGGAACAAATAGATTATAAATATTTGTGGGCCATGTGGATTTCTGGTGCAACAATCCACTCTGCCATTGTCCCACAAAAGCAGCCATAGATGACATGTAAATAAGCAGGCTGGCTATGTTCCAATAAACCTTTATTGACAAAATGCACCCCACCCCCAGATCTGACCCATGGGCCACCCCCTGTCTATCCTATTCCTTGGCTTTTCCAGGTAACCAATGTGTGCCGTCTGGATGCCAGGCCATTTCCTGGCCTCAGGACATATCCCTAACTTGGGCTTTTTGTCCCTTGGGGTCACTGGCCACGCTGAAGTTCAGACAACAGAGGTTAGATGGCACAATATGAATTCATGCCCACAAACTAAACCAGGAAAAACACTACGAGGCTGAGCATGTGACATTGCCACATTCTATCTTTTTTAAAATAAATGTTTAAACTTTTTATTTTAGAACAGTTCTGGGAAAAGAGAGTACAGTTTCTGTATGCCCACATATTGATGCATTGTGATTAATTAAAGCTCAAATTTATTCAGATTTCCTCATTTTTATTTAGTATCATTTTTCTGGGCCCTTTATTTCTTCAGTCATTAATCTATGTCAGTCAGTATGGTACCATGGGTATTTATTCTATACTTTGAGTTATAATCCAGTACTACTTTATTCATTCTGTTGGTCAAAATTGCACCAGCTTTGACTGTGAGAGCTCTTTCAGCTGCTCCTGTGCCCATTTGAGATGCTCCCCTTCCCCTCCCCGTCATCAATGTGCTGATTTGTTTTGACTTGTTTAGCGCTCCTGAAACAGGCTGGGACCTGGGACCCTTTGCTGCAGTGTTCATACCTGGATAACCCTCTCTAGCAACAAAATACAGAGAAACGATGATGGACTAAAAATAACTGTGTGCACGCACGGCTGGAGCAAATTATGGCTGACAAAATACCAAGCGACCAAAAACCCAACTGCCACTTTTGAAGAGCCAGGAGGAAAAACAGGGGGTGGGGAGCAAAAGCAGGGTCCTGCGCATGCCCCCTGCACTCAACACCAAAGCGAAAGTGAGCCACTCAGTCGTGTCCGACTCTTTGCAACCCCATGGACTACATATGGCCTCCCAGGCTTCTCTGTCTATGGACTTCTCCAGGCCAGAATACTGGAGTGGGTAGCCCTTCCCTTCTCCAGGGGATCTTCCCAACCCAGGATTTGAACCCAGGTCTCCTGCATTGCAGGCGAATTCTTTACCATCTGAGCCACCAGTGAAGCCAAACCAACACCAAAGAGATGGGCAAACCACCTAAGCCACCCTTCCTGCCCAATCCCTGAACACACCTCTACCCTCAAGCCGCAGAAGGAACCAGCTTGTCCCACCTTGCAGAGCAAGCAAGGGACCCTGTTACTTGTGTTTGCTCCCTGCTGCTGTAGCAGATACCCCAATAAAGCCTTGCCTGAATGTCTTGTCTGGCCTCTTATCAATTTCTATTGATTGAGGAGGCCAAGAACCCTGGTCAGTATCACTTCCTTACTTTCTGACACTATAGGATGCTCCAAGCTCATCTTATATATCCCACCCCAGTCCTAGGACACTTCTCCACGGAGCCCTGGTGCTTTTTATTGAAGAGGGGTGTTGTTAGAGAACAGGGATCTAGGCACTGGGGGTTTGTTGCTGCTACGCTGTCATTCCTTCTTCCAGCCCCACTCAGCTGGCAGAGCAAGGAAACATATGTATGTTACTAGCCTGTGTGTGTGCACATATGTATAAATATTTCCAAATGCAACCATCTGTGTCTATATGAAACTTGAGTTCATACTGACGTCTCCAACTCTAATCCATCACCACATGGATCATTCTAGTCTTCTTCGCTTACTTGTATCGTTCCACTCCAACCATGAGAAACTGGCTCCCACATTCACTATTCATTTACTTGTTTAATTTCAGTATGCACGTATAATGGTTGGGCTTCCCAGGTGGCGCTAGTGGTAAAGAACCTGCCTGCCAATGCAGGAGACTCAGGTTTGATCCCTGGGTTGGGAAGATCCCCTGGAGGAGGGGCATGGTGTGAATTAGTCAACCATTTTGACCTATAAAAATGGCAGTTTCATATGGTTCATCCTAAACAGAAGACAAGTGTGAATTGGTGACATGGTCTCAATATGAGTCATGTGGATGGATTATGACCAACTTTATTACTAATGACCATTCATTCATTTGGGATTCCCTGGTGGCTCAGATGTCGGGTAAAGAGTTTGCCTGCAATGCAGGAGACCTGGGATCGATCCCTGGGTTGGGAAGATCTCCTGGAGAAGGAAATGGCAGCACACTCCACTATTGTTGCTGGAAAATCCCAGGGATGGAGGAGCCTGGCGTTCAAGCCTGGCTGCACTTTCCCACCACTAAACCCCCAGTCACAGAGCAGGGTCTGGCATAGCCCAGATGCTCAGATAATGCTTGTCGAATGAACCAGTGTCTCCCCGCCCAAATCAAACTTTACAAAGTGCCCACTAGACTAGAGGTCAGTAGGTCTTTTCCATAAAGGGGCAGATAGTAAATATTTCAGGGTTTGTGGGTCATACAGTCTTTGCCACAACTACTTACCTCCACTGTTGTCAGATTAAAATAGCCACAGACAATCTGCACATGAAAGGGCATAGCTGTGTTCCAATAACACTTTATTTACAAACACAGTAGTGAACTAGTCGGCCTGGTGGGGTTGTAGTTTTGGGGAGGGGGTTGTTTTGTGTTTTAGCAACTTGAAACTTTTTTAAAATTGAAGTATAATTGATTTACCCTGTTATGTTAGCAAAGTGATTCAGATATATATATGTGTGTGGGTATATATATATATGTGTGTGTGTGTATATATATATATGTATGTATATATATATATATATATATATATTTAATTTTCAGGTTCTTTTCCATTACAGGTTATTACAAGATATGGAACATAGTTCCTTGTGCTATACAATAGGTCTTAAAGAGTGTATTAATCCAAAACTCCTAATTTATCCCTCCCCTACTTTAGTAACCATAAGTGTGTTTTCTATGTCTGCAAGCAACTACTATAGAGAACATTATGGAGGTTCCTTAAAATATATATATATAAAATAGAGCTACCATATGATCCAGCAATCACACTCATGGGCAAATGTCTGGAAAAGATGAAAACTGTAATTCAAAAAAAATACATATAGTCCTATTTCATAGGAGCACTATTGATAATAGCCAAGAAATGGAAACAAACTAAATGTCCTTCAACAAATGAATGGACCAAAAAGATGCGCTACATATATGCAATGAAATACTATTCAGCCATAAAAGAATGAAATTCATATGTATGGCTGAATCCTTTTGCTGTCCACCTGGAACCATCACAGCATTGTTAATCTGCTATACTCCAATACAAAGTTAAAAGTTTTTTTTTTTAAAGAATGAAATGATGCCATTTGCAGCAACATGGATGGACATGGAGAATATCATATTAAGTGAAATCAAACAGATAAATGTCATGTGGCATCACTTATATATGGAATTCTAAAAAGTTATACACATAAACTTATTTGCAGAACAGAAGTAGACTCTGGGGGCCAGGGTTTGCAGACCCTCAGCCTCAACCACTGTCACTCTTAGGCCTTGCCTTCACATGTGATCAGTTCTTTGCCACCATTAACTAAGTATCACTCATCACTTCGGTGAAGTGTTCCCAAAACTGGCAAAGGGAAGCAGCATTTTAGGTAGGCAGCAAAATATTCTTTCTCCGTATACCCATCCACCCCAGCCCTGAAGAGGAAGCGAGAGAGGACCATCTGGAGTTTGATCACTCAGCAGCGGTCAGCCACCTCTTCCTCTCAGCTCCAAGAGCAGAAACAGGATAAAAATGCAGCAGCTGTCAGCTTCCCTCTTCTTGCCAGCCGTCTCGCCTGCAGACTAGACAGGGAGGGGCAGCCATCAGTCCCCGGAGGCAAAGATTCTGCACAGACATGGGGACCACTTGTTCCAATGCATTCATCTATTTTACAGAATCTTCAAGTTCCAAAAAGCAAATGCAAGATGGGCTGCTGTTTCATCCACACGGTGGAACAGTGAAACAGTCGCTCATCTGAAAGGGTATGGAAGTGCGCGGCATCACAGATGAGCCCAGGTGTGGGGGGACAGAAGGACTCAGTGACAGGGGCCAAGCCCCCCCTGCAATCCCACCTCTGTATCACGAAGCATGAATGCCCCCTCCCCCGAGAAGGGGGAGGAAGGGGGTCTCTGCATACCTTTCCCCTGGGCCCTGGCACACAGTAGGCCCACAGCAAGATGAGCTTCTTCCCTCCCCTGGGCATGTTGTAACAAAGCCATGGTTATTTGCTAATGAAAAGATAAAGCCAGAAATGGTGAGTGACCGCGACCTGGTCATCAAGCCATGAAGGGAGGAGAGCTGACTTCTATTGGTTTTGCCACCCAGGATCCCTTGTTTCTCTGGGAAATGCTCGTCCCCACTGCAGGAGCTTCTCATGGCATGGATGCAGCTGTGGCCTGGGGCCTGGCCGGGCCCCTGCGATCCTGCAGTTTGCCCATCAGTCCTTCACCTTCCCCAGAAGGACACAGAGTCTGTGGGATGGGAATTCTCTTTCTGTTGGGCCTGCAAATTGGGATGATTTAGGCCCAAAGCTGCAGGGTGACCACCTTCTGCAGAAGCAGGACACGCAGAAGTCAAAAGCCAGTTTTCCCAAACTTCACTCACAGTGGAAGTCTTCCCACGGCTGCCCTGCCTCAGGCACAGCATGACTGAGCGAGACGCTGTGGACCTGGTTTCAAAGTCGGCCGGTTTCCAGCAAAGGGCTCTTTCAGAGCTAAGCGCTGAGAGCTGGCACAGAGCCTTGATGGAGGGAAGAGCACGGTCAACTCACAAAGGGAAACAGAGCTGGGAGGCTAAGACACACACTGGGTGCAGCCATGAAAGGTGCTAGACGCTCCTGGGGCTCTCCACTACACTGGCAGTGAAATGCCCCATTTTGCTTAAGCTAGTTGGAGTTGGGCTCCTATTACTTGCAATGAAAATAGCCTTGACTAACACAGGTAGAAATACACTGATTTACTGGAGGTCTCTCAGTCACTGTCCATTGATGAGACACCTTTATTGAGTAATATTCCAGCTACCTAGCGTTGCATAACAAATTACCCCATAACTTAGAGGCCTAATACAATCAGACATCATATTCACAGACTCTGCGTGGAATTTGAGAAGACCTCAGCCAGTCAGGGTTTCTGAAAGGGTCTCTGAAGCAGCAGCAGTCGATGTTGGCTGGGGCTGCAGTCATCCAAAGGCTTGACCAGGGCTGACGGATCCAGGTCCTGGGGCCCTGAAATGCCTCATTGGCAAGCTGGGTTGACTGCTGTCCAGGGACCTCAGCTCTCTAGGGGGCTGCCTATGTATCCCCACACAAGGCAGCTGGTTTCCCCCAGGAACAAAATGGCAAGAGCAAAGCCCGTTATTATTATTTTTTTAATTAAAGTATGCTGTGTGTGAGCTCAGTTGCTCAGTCATGCCTGACTCTTTGTGGCCCCGTGGACTGTAGCCCACCAGGCTCCTCTGTCCATGGAATTCTCCAGGCAAGAATACTGGAGTGGGTTGCCATCTCCTGCTCCAGGGTATCTTCCCAACCCAGGGATCGAACCTGTATCTCTTGCATCTCCTGAACTGGCAGATTCTTTAGCTCTGAGCCACCTGGGAAGCCCTTACTGAAGTATAGTTGATTTACAATGTTGTGCCAACCTCTGCTGTAAAGTAACTCAGTTATACACAAACACTGTTCTATACATTCTTCCACTATGGCTTATCACAGGATATTGAGTATAGTTCCCTGTGCTATACATTAGGACCTCGTTGTTTATCCATTCTAAACGTAACAGTCTGCATCCACCAACCCCCGACTCCCAGCCCGTCCCTCTCCCTCCCACTCTGCCCCTTGCAACCATCCGTCTATGCTGTCAGTGATTCCATTTCTGTCTCATAATCTGTGTCGTATTTTGGATCCCACACATAAGTGATATCATATAGTATTTGTCTGTCTCACTTACTTCACTTAGCACGATAATCTCTGCTTGCATCCACGTTGCTGCAAATGGCATCATTTCGCTTTTCTTTACGGCTGAGCTGTATATATACACACACCACATGGTCTTTATCCATTCATCTGTTTATGCGATGCCCTTTAAAACCCCATCTGAGAAGGCACATGTCACCACTCACACCTGAGTCCAGCCCTGACTCAGTGTGCGAGGGGACCCAATATGAAAAGGCTGTGAGGATTGTTGGGGGGAGTCAGTCTGAGGCGGGCTCTGTTCCTCAGGCCCCCACTGTGTGCAGGGCCTGGAACTGTGGATGGCTGAGACACAGTCCTCATTCCCAGTGAGCATTCAGCTTAGACAGAATGGAATGGAACCACACAAACTTTGTTCCCAGAATCCTTCCCAACTCCCCTCATCAGGTTGCTCCAGCTTTCGAGGAAAGAGGAAATGCTGCCCATTGGATTTGGATTTGTGTTTGGGGAACTGGGTTTAAGCATTTAGCCATGTAATTCTGGTCCTAGAAACAACGCTGAAGGAACAGTTAAGGCCTGACCCTCTGTTGCACACACGGCTACATGTCACTGTGCTTTGACTAAATTGATCACAGCTCATGCCCACATCTCTGGCATATGACATTCTCTTTCTCAACACCTGAATTATCCCCAACCTGGCACATAGATGCCCCGTCTCATTCTGTACAGCAGGAGACGGCAGAGCACAGTGGTTAAGAGCCTGCAGCCGGGTTCAAACCCCAGCTCTGCCACTGAGTGGCTTCAACACTCTTAAGTCTGCTTCCTCCTGTGAGGTGGAGCTGAAAACATACTCATGTCGTAAGGTCCTGAAGACCCAGCATCTCATGTATGAAAGGACTCAGTGCAGTGCCCGGCACATGGTCCACTCCTTTCCGCCACTGCTCCTCATTCAGGGAGGCAATCATTCGCTTTTCCCTCATCTCATGACTCGTCTCTCCAGAGTTGAACACAGACCCTGGAGAGTTGAGCACGAGGACCACCTCCTCCCTCTACCTCTCTCTTGTAGCCCTTGCCCCCTACACACTCCCCATGCCCACCTCCAGCACCCCCCCACCCACGTCCAACCATCCTTGCTTGTTGAATGATAACATTCCGAACAAAGGAAACCCAGGGAAGACTCAGGTGAAGCCAGCACCTTAGAATGGCACCTTCCTGTCAGTCAGTCTCTGGGGGTATCCTCGCTGAGGCTGGGCTACTTATAATAAACAAAAAGGCGCAAGCAAGGGAGCTCTTCAGGGACCTGTCATTTAAGACATCTTTAATTACTCAGGGGAAAAAAAAATCTGTCTTGTATAACTTTTGCTGCATTTAAAATCCTCTATCTATTCATCCTCACACCTCACAGAGGGGGCAGGGGAGCTGTCCTGAGATTGCCAGAAAATGAAGACAATCACAGGCAACAGAACAGGCCGAACTTCCATCCGGGCTGAGAAAGGCAGCAGCCTTTTCTTTTCCAGGAACAGAGCCCTTTCAGAAGATCCACCGGCAAGAAAGGTGACCTGCAGCAGCGACGGGGAAAGACTGCCCCTTCATGGCGGCGTCCAGAACTGGATGGAACACACTGACATTTAGTTATATCTTCCACAAGCTCTTAACCTTTACACTGCGTCAATAAAAAGCCCCATTAACATTTAAAAGGCATGTTTCTGGGTGTCCACTTGGAAGAAGAGTTAGAAAACACTCCAAGAAATGGATTATGCATCTCGTCTCTCCCAGATCTCCAAGAGCGTACTTCCTTCCACAGTGAAAAAGTAATACCTGTGAAATGGCCAACAGCCCAACAGCCGCTGGACTGGAAATGCAGCAGCTCTTCGGGAGGCCCCCCTGGAGCCCGGGAATCCTCAAGCTGACTGTCCTCACTGGTCGTGGCGCCCAGCAAGACCTCCTGCCTTACTCCTCTTTCCCTTTTGGGTCCTTCCAGACTCGGCCTAAACATCGTGCCGGGG
This sequence comes from Ovis canadensis, assembly GCF_042477335.2. Classification (NCBI taxonomy): domain Eukaryota; kingdom Metazoa; phylum Chordata; class Mammalia; order Artiodactyla; family Bovidae; genus Ovis; species Ovis canadensis. The sequence goes on along the minus strand of NC_091268.1, from coordinate 29,819,039 downwards.
AAGCTTCCCTAAAGCTCTCAGGTGGGACCTGACCTCTGCTCTATGCCCCTTTGGCCACTTGAGCCTCCTCCACCAGGAAGCCTTTGGCTCTCCGCCCTGCCCTGTCCCGACAGGCTTGTCTTCCAGCCAACAGTGGATGGGTCGTGCGCTCTGAGAGCGGGTGCCACGTGTCCCCACCCTCGCCTACCCACGCATGCATTCATCATCTGTTCCTTCTAAAGTGCCCACTCCCCACTCCACAGGGAGCGCCAGGGACACAAGGAACAAAACGGGGTCGTCCTCATCCAGCTCCTGGAGTTTACACTCCTGTCTGCTCTGCTCGTCTCACAGCCCCGGTGCCCGTCACACGTGGGGCTCAATAAGCATTGGATGGCTGGATGTCGCTGCTTCCTACCTAACTCAATTACTTCCCGTAAGAATGAAATTAATGCTGTTCAAATGCTGAGAATTCCTGTGGATCCCTTATGCAAACTGGCAACCTTCAAGCTTCACACAGCCTACATTTTGTTTCACCAGAAGTTACAAACTGAATTTGTCGCTAACATTTAAAACTTGGAAGAGTTCACAGAAATCTTAGTTTTTCCGGCTTCTCTAGAGACGTGAACGCGTGATTCCACAGCACAGTGCGGGGCGCCTCTCGGACTCCTTCAGACAAGGCAGGGCTCTTCACACCGTCACCCCCCCCCAACCAAGGCAGGGCTCTTTACGCCATCATCCCCCACCACCTCTCCCGTTTTCCTATCATTGAGGCCAAAAGCCAGCTGCCGCGTGTCATCTCGGCTTCACTCAGGACCCACATGTCCCTCCAGGCAGCTCGATCGTGATCTCAGCATTAGGCCAGGGTCCTCCAAGGACTGCACCCAAGATGAGCAACAACACAAACAAGTGGGCCATTTTATTGACTTTTTACCACACAACACACCCTCTTAGGAGTGCACACAGGCTGTGAGGTTTCCAGCAAGGACCTCAGATGCACAGGGATGTTAAGGGGAGGGTCAGTCCAACAGGAGCTTGATTTGGGAGTCAAGACACCCATTTACTGGAATTCTTTTTGCAAATGAAGCTGGAAGACTCAGGATAACATTCGCACACCACCAGCACAGCTTAAACACTTCTTTGACAAAAATAAAAATAATAAATTATCTTCGACTCAGAAAATCAATTGTGCTCTGCAGAATGACAGGAGGGTTCCTTCACGGTGTCACATTGGGGCCAGGGAGGAGAGGCTGAAGGGTGGCTGCGCCCGCGGAGCTGATGGCAAGAGTCACGTGCGTCCTCCACACCAGGGGCCTGTCCCGAGGGAGATCCCTCACGTCCGCCTTGTCTTCTGTTTCTTGGCTTGTCTCTTCGCGTCTTCCGGGCCGCTGTTGTCAGAGGCCGTCTGGCCAAGGGCTCGGACTCCCTGCAGGCGGCTTGTCAGCTGCAGCAGCAAGGGGATGAGCTGGGAAGAAAGAAGGTATGAGAGAGGGGGGCTCCAGGAGACTTCTGTCCAGCGAGACACCAAAGTCCCCGCCCCTGGCCTGCCCCAGCCCATCCCTGCCGCTCTGTGCTCTCAGCCCAGCCGAGCGCAGAGAGGGTCACCAGAGACCCAGAAGTACTTCAAGGTTAAGGGTTAGGAGGGATACAAGAGACTTCTAGCCTTGGAAGGAGGCCTTGGCATTGGTCTTGGGAAGATCCCCTGGAGAAGGAAATAGTAGTCCACTCCAAAATTCTTGCCTGGGAAAAACTCCATGGACAGAAGAGCCTGGTGGGCTACAGTCCATAGTGTTGCAAGAGTCCGACTGGACCCAGCTATTAAACCATTATCATGAAACACGGTCACCTCTGTAACAATGCCCATTCCTCCCCGGCCACGTCCCAGCTGTGAGGGATCCGCCCCCCACTCGCACGCCTGCTGCCCTGAGGGCTCAGGCCCCCTACCTTGTCGTGGTTGTAGCCGGCCAGCAGGACGAGCAGCGTCAGGGGCAGGGCGATGTATGATCCCTGGGCGATGTCCTGCTCGGGCAGTTTCCTCTGCGAACACCCAGAGCACCGTCACCCCAGACCAGCTCTCTGCCAGCACCCCATCCACAGCCCAGTCCTGCCCGGCCTCCTCAAGACCCCTAGCACCCACGTGACCCAGACACTCAGTACCCAAAAGAAGTAACTGGAGCGACACAACTAAATCCCAAGTGAATCCTCTGCCACACAAACTCTCCTCGCTTGCTCTCTGAAGCTCAGGAATAACCAGGTTCCAAGAACAAGGTGCTCCTCACCCCTGGACCCTTCACTGTCTACACTGAGGAGACGCAAAGCTGTGGGCGGCAGGGGACCCTGTGGTTGAAATGTATGAGGGCCTCATTTTGCTGAGCCCCGGCCACATCCAGGGACTCTTTCCTCTAAGGAGGCATCGAAAGCCCACTGTTCCAGACTCAGGGACACCATGAGCATCAAGGAAGTGCCAGTGAGGCGGTGAAGCAGTGCTGGGGACCTGGGGCCGCTCACCCTTCCTTCCAGGGGAGGCCAGGCTGTCAGCTGGGCCAGCGAGAACAGAACACAGTTCCCAGCCTCCCTCGCAGCCAGGTGGGGCCCTGGGGTCAACTCTGGCCACAGAACAGGAAGAGAAGTGACAAGTGCCACACCCAGGCTGTACCCTGGGTGTGCCCTTCCTCCTTGCTGACTGGACAGCCTCCAGCCAACTGTGCCATTCCAGGAAGGGCGATGTGCTGGAGGACAGCAGAGCCATGGAGAGGAGGAGCCCGACACCCAGGAGCTTCCGCACGACCCCCGGAAGGTCAACATAAGACCTTCCCTCCTGCTGAAGCCCTGAAGTGCTGGGTCTCTGTAACAGCAAATGAACCTATATCCCAACTAACTCACTCCACCTCGACAATGGAAACAAATAAAGAACTTTTGGATGATGATAAAACAGGTTAACAAGCCATAGCGCTGTTCTCAAGGTACAGCCCGGGAGCCTCTTTCAGGAGATTTGCACAGTCCAAACTGCTCTCATTATACTGTGAAGATACGACATGCCAGTCTCCCTCTCATGTTCCTACAACAGGGCAGGGGACGTTCCCAAGGCTGCAGCATGACAACGTCCTCACTCTGACAGGTAATGAGACGTGTGGCCTGTGGATGCTTGTGTTTTCCACATGTCTCAGGTTTCACTTCTAATATGATAAATATACATATAACCCACACAAACCAAAGGTCTTTGAGATTCGCAATGAATTTTAACAGTGTAAAGAGGTCCCAAGATCAAAGCATCTGCAGACACGCAGGAAGGAGAAGGACCATAGGGCCTCTGACCCAAGACGACAGCCGGAGCGAGACGCTCCCTTAAGAAACAGAAGAATAGTGGCAGGATCCCTAACTGTCTGCTCCCACATTTTTTGACTTCTTAGCTCCCAAACCAGTTTCCATCAAAGTAAATCCTTAAGAGCAAGTTGGAGTCAGTGGGGAGAGGCAGAGCAACTGTGAGGCGAAGCTTTGAGGACCGCAGTCCAAGCTGCAGGCCGGGTCTTCCCATGTGGCCTTGGGCAGTCTTGTTAAGACTTGGTTGACTCAACTGAAAAATAGCAATAATATGAACAGCACCTACTGTGGGGAATGACGAGGTGTGTGGAGTGGTCAGCCTCGCGTGAAACACTGGGTGACGCATGAGGAACGTGGTTGTCGGAACTGACATTCAGCACGGGATGCAGTGAAGCGCCCTGACGACCCTCGTAAGCGTATGGTGCTGAGCCACCCCGCCGGCGGCTGGGACGTGAGAACATGGCTCTGCCGAGCACCCCCAGGTAAGTCACTCAGTCTTTCTGAGCCACCAGAAGGGTGCAAGAGAGGCACCTCCCCACAAAGGATTGGGATGAGGACCCACCAGGCCTTCCCTCCCCTGGCACATGGCTCCGCTCCCACAGTCTCAGAAGTGGGGCCACACTCCTGGCGGCAGGGACGAGGCCTGATCGCTTGGGCCCCACCAGGCAGCACCTCCATGCTGCCTCGGCTGCCCACGCGCTCCCCAGAGCCGGGAGGTGCCCGGCGGACGTCCAGGCTGCAGGCCTAGTGCCCTCCGCAGAGGCACTCCTCCTCCCTGGGGTTGCGTGTGCCTCCACACGGAGACAAACAGTTCCCGCCGTGCTCGTCTCTGTCACTTCCTCAGTCTCTGCTGAGGTGAACGAGACAAGTGCTTCCTCCTGGGGTCAGAGGAGGAACCCTCTACTCAGGGTAAGACCGTGGAGGCCAAGTCACCGAGCACGAGCTGGAAACCAGCAGAAGGGCCACGTCCAAGTACAGGCTCCCCTACACACGAGCCTCCCGCCTTCTATCTCAGGGACGAGGACTCCACCAGCTTGCCACACGGATGGAGGTCTGAAAAGCGCTCAGTGGCACCCTGGGACCACTGCACACTCCACGCCCGGAAGCCCCCTTCTCCTTACCGTGGGGTTGAAGACCAAGGTGATGTGTTTGTGGTAGCCCGCTGCTGTGAAGGACACCTGCGGCAGGACGAAGTCATACTGGGACCTGGGCAGCGTGGAGTCCAGAAGGACCACGTAATTCTGGGCACAAGGAGGGAGGGGCAGTTTTTACAAAGGGCAGCTGGGGCAAAGCAAATGAACACTAAGTCCTAATGCGGGACTGTGATGCAAAGGACCTCGTGCTTCCTTTAGGAACCCCCAAGTTTACACGTCCACGCCTAGGTCACTAACTCACACGTGGCGGCCTCAGCAGGCCAGTCCAGCAGGGTCAGGCGCGCAACCCTGCCATCTCTGAACAGGCGCTTGGAGCCCATGGCTCGTCTTTCTAAGTGTATCAAACCATGGCTGCTACGTGGTCTTTAGAGAACCTGACTTTACGAAACACACACAGTTCTGATGAATGAATTCTGATGAAGGAGACACATGGTTAAACTGAGGAAGACTGTTTTTCATCCAAAACAAGGTTGACTTCCAAGGGACGATTCTCGGCTCATTAGCTGGTGAGTTCTAAGAATGCGGCACCCACTGCAGAGGTCCTGGTCACTGTCACGGGCCTGTGTGCTGAGCCCCAGCCAGGGGCCCAGAGCTGTGAGCACATTAGGCGTATGCTTTCAACCACTTACAAGATCGGGACTATTGCCCCATTTCACAGATGGGGGGAGAGAGGCCCGAAGAAGGGAAGCGTGACGTGCCCAGGGTCACTCAGCTGGTAAGGCACCGAGCAGGCTGCGAGCCCCGGGGAGCCTATGACCACACTGCAGTGCTGCCGGAAGTGGCTTGATTACTACGGGCGCCTGGAGCAGTGCGGGGGAGGCCCCAGACTCTGTCACAACCTGCTTTGTTATTTCCCGGCCACTTCACACTAGGAAAGGCCAGAGGATCATCCCTGTGGCAGGTGGCAGGAAGCCAGGGGAGGAACCACACAGGCTCACCACTCATGCTCTCAGGCTAAGTCCCCAAAAGGAACCAAGCTCTCTCCAAAGTTTGCTGCCACCGGGGCAGCCACAATAGCTGGCTCTGTGCAATTAGAGCTGATGGCAAACATCCCGTCATCAGTAAGTGATGACGGCCTTGGTTACATAGATCACGGTATTTTCTCTATCATGGTCTCCTGTGCAGTCATTAAATATCATGCATGAGAAAGGACGGGTGATAAAGTCTTCACTGAAAAGCACACATTAAGAGAAAAGGTACACAACAGTCCCAGCTTCTTGTTACTAAAACGAAGACACACGTGTTATTATATTTATACACACATGCACATGAGTCAAAAAAGGTCAAAAGGAAACCTACTGACATGTTAACAGCAGTTGCTTCTGAATGACAGTATTATGTCTGATTTCCACCCCCTTCCCCGATCTCCTGCCATGATGAATGTGTATTATTTTTATAACAGAAAAGGAGCTAATTCTGGGAAAAAAAAAAAAACCCTAGAGAGCCCCACCTCCTCTGACTCAACTGTGTCAGCAAGGTGGCAGGAGGGGAAAAAGTGGGAAAACTGAGCTCCTTCAGCGGAAAAGGGGAGTCCTTCTGGCAAAGACAGCGCAGAGAGGAGCGGGCTCACCTGGCCGTCCCTGAGCAGGGGCGGGAAGTGGAAGAAGAGGGACTGGCCCAGGGACACCGTCTGGATCGGGTTGTCGAGGTTGTCGCTTTTGTAAAGCTTCACCTGGAGAGCAGAGACAAAGCAGGGTGTGCTTTTAAAACGCCAACGCGATAAACAACACCGCATTTTCGACACCTTGGGATGGCTTATCTCTTCGGGGAGAGGAACTCTGGAAACGCCGATCTTTGAAAGGGCAACCGTCCTCCCCGACGGGCCATTCCTAAGGCATCTGAGACACCAGTGATGTGACAGTTGTCAAAATGTTTTAATATTTAAGATTCTGACAACTTACATTAATGCTCAAAAGAGTAAACACCTGTTAGTGCAGTGGTAACATTAAAGAGAACAGCTTCTAACATATCTGTAACATGCCAGGGGCAGGGCAGGCACTTCACGTACATCACCACCAACCCTGACTCCCAAAGGGGCATCACTGTTGTCCCCATGGAGACCCAGAGAGCCTGGTCACCTGATGTCATCACCGCCAGCCTTGTTCACTCGGTGTGTCCCCCACCGTGTACTGTCACCTCAACCCACAGCTGCTCCTTAAACTCCAAACACGTTCCCATTTGGCACTGGGCTCCTGGCCACTTCCAGGAGCAGTTAAGTGTTCTGTTGGTAGCCTTTCTTTCCCTCCAGCCCAGGTTCGCTGCCTGTCCCCACCATCGTCTGACTCTGAGTCCACTGCCTGCCACACGCACCTTGCACAGAATTTAGAAAGTGAGCAGGTGCTTTGCCCAAAACCATCTCTCTGTTTCAGATCCCAGATCACACTGCTCATTCATGAGGCTTCTACTGTGATGCTTCTAAAGACACACAAGGCTGGCAAAACTATCATCTGAAACCAGACCACGTTTTTCTCTAGCAGTCATTCCACCAGACACATGCTGGGACTGAAGATTCTTAATCTCAACCTCAACCCTCAGCTAAAGCAAGGGCTAGATAGGCCCGGATATCCTGCTCCCTCTTGTCTCGAAGACAGAAAGAGCAGAGCACGTTAATCATTAACAGCTGGCCTTACCCACAATGTAGGAAGATACTCAGAGGAAGTGATCACGTTTCCACTTAAGTCAAATTGATTTATCTGCCGGAAAACTATGATGTTCACATCATCGATGTCATTATTCCCAACCTGGGAAGAGAGAAAGCAAGCTGGGCCAGGAAGCTGGAAGAGGGGGGCCTCTGTTCCAGCAGGGACATCCCTGGAGCTCTATTTCCTAGCGACTTCCCTTTGCATTCAGGGAACCAAGCTTGCTGTTCAAGCAGCCTGAATCTAAGGTCCCAAATTGAGAGGAGACAGGTGACATCTTGCCATGGACATGCTTTTTGACAAAGACAGTACTTTTTTCCTTATGTTTTAATGACTTATCAACATTTTCAAAAGAAATTTCATACTAAAAGAGCCAGGTTTCCCAGCGGCTCTTGAAAAAGAGAAGGATGTTCTTGCCTGGCAGGAATTGGCAGGAGTCAAGCCCCAGCTCCTCCACACCCCCTGGGGTGGGCACGTGCCCCCATGAGTCACCTTTTCATCTGTGGGGCCGTAGTCCACATGACTGCCTGGGATCCCAATCTGAATCCCCATGGCAGGAAAATATAAAGTAAGATGCAGCCATCACAGCCACTTAAAATGCCAAAGGCCATAAAGACATCAAGAAAACTCACTGTCTAGGCCAAAACTCCTGAATGGCCCACCAGCCTCTGGACCCATCGTAATCTTTACCCCTAATGCCACCTAATAAAGCCACCAAAGGCTTCTTGTCTGGCCCCAAATCCTCTGGTCTAGCAAATGAGGCTTATTCCATGGGAAAAAAACTTCACTGAAAATGATGCCAGGGACACCTCCTGTAACCTGGAGGGCTGCCTCCTTAGGGATCAGTTAGCCGAGTCATGATCTTACAGATCAAGAGACTCTCCTTGGTGAGAAGAACAAGGTCACCTGAAGATAAGACACGTCAGTGGCCCTGTCACTGATGAAGCCCATGTTCCCTTTATTACCCTCCCTTGATCTAAAATGCTACTTAGGCCTTAAGATCCTCAATTTGTAGAATAATGATCAGAGCTAGCAGGGGAAGTGGGGAAACAACAGCTCGGATTTCTGCTCTGGATGCAAGACAGCGCTGCTGTTCATTAAAAGCCCAAAGACGCTGCTTGTAAAGATGACACTATTCTGAGAGGACCCTTAATTAGGATGTAACGTCCCCCCTACAACAGATGAAAGGCAGCCACAGCCAGAGGAACGCTGAAGGATTTTTGATCAGAGATGCAATCATGCACTGATTCTGCTGAAGAATTCCACATCTTACCACGATGACCCGGTGGTGGGGGAGGGCTCGTTCAATGTGATCATTGCCTTCTGCCTTGAGCTGAACGTGGTACACACAGCCCGGCTGCAAACAAATGTAGGAGTCACTTATCTGGAAAAGGGCTTATCACCTGAGACCTGGTTGGAGCCTGCTCTGCCTGCAGGCTCCCATCCGGTGGACAAGTTTCTGTCCCACCTTGGTTCCCAGGCCTATCACCCTTCTTAAGAGTTCCTTGAAAAAGCACCCTGATGTAGAAACCTTTTTCTGAAGTTTTACAGTTCCTTCAAACTGTATTCAGCTTCTTCTACCCAAGGAAAATTAAATGTGGTTTCTGATTTCAAAACTGCAAACAAGATAAGCTTATTCTTGTTTAATAAATACAATAAAATTATTCCCTTTTGCTGTCCATCCCTCCCCTGCACCTGTATGTATGTACTGAGTGATGTCTGGAATGCCACTCCCAAGGGGTATTATTTCTGGGAAGTGGGATTTGAGATTTTTCCTTTTTTACAACAGATTTCCTCTTTATACATTTTATTCTATTCCTCAAATGTATAGGGACATATGATGTTTACCCAAACAAAACTCACTATTCTAAAAAACTTTTTTTTGTTGACACTGAACACATGAAGGATGTACGTTATTTACTCAGATCATTTTTTAGCAGACCGCAGTAAAGCACTTTGTTCTAAGCCAGCACATTATGACAGTTTCCAACAGAGGGAAGTAAACTGCCTCGAAGGGCTTCCCTGGTGGCTCACTGGTAAAGAATCCACCTGCCAATGCAGGAGACACGGGTTCAATCCCTGGGTCAGGAAGATCCCCCGGAAAAGGAAATGGCAACCTACTCTAGTATTCTTGCCTGGGAAATCCCATAGAAAAAGGAGCCTGGCCAGCTACAGTCCATGGAGTCACAAAAGAGTCAGACATAATTCAAAGCTACAACAAACTGCCTTGAAGAAATAAAGTTGTTTGTTTTGTACATTGCTATGTGGGCCAGAGGCAACTCTGATAGAGAAAGATATATGAGTTCAAAGGAAAACTTCTCAGAAGGCTGCACATCAGATAAAATTCAGCTTTACGAAAGGCTTTAATAGGCTAAATGAACCCACTATTTGTCAACTTCTGAACTTTTTTTTTCTTACACATTTATTAAAAGAAAAGATCTGCACCTATCCCCAAAGGGTGACAGATCACTTACACTAGCAGGGTTTAAAGAACTTCTAGAATGACCAACTTCTGAGCACCAACTGCACACCGAATCTGAGGACACATGAGCATCTGGAGTCGGGGGCCGAGTCCAAAGACGACTGTGTGTATCCAAGAGGGGACAACCCTGAGACTGTAGCTGCTCATTGGTACACTAGTGAGGATAACACGGCCCGGTTTCCTAAAACCACGTGTACTGTGACCTTCTCTGTGTGTGAGCAGAGCAGCACCTTAAACAACATTCCCTCTATATTAACCATGAGTCCTTCTGGGGGGGAGTGTAAGGGTGATCTACTTTTTCCCCTTTCAAAATTTTGTCCTTTTCAATATGTTGCTTTGAACTATCTTATAATGAGCATATGGAACCTTTACAAAGACAGTAAAACTATTATTTCTTTAAAAACCAAGAACAGTCAAATTTATGATCACCAGTAGACAAATTAATTCACTTTATAGCTCAGTGAGGACTGGCAGCACTGGGCTTGTTCAAAACAGCTATTAGCAACAGCTATTTGCACCTCAGAAAACGGTGGCAAGGCGTGAAAAACAGGAGACGGCACTGCTGGAGATGGGGACTGCGGGCACTGCCCCCTCGTTCCCATGCCCAGCAGGGCAGGAGCCCACCCCAACCACCCGGCTCCTCGCTCCTGGCCGCTGACTCAGCGGTTCACCTTCAGCCTCTGGCAGCAAGATTCAGGCAGCTTCTCACCCAAAATGCCTCACCAAATACACTGCCCAGAAAGATCAACTGCAGAAATGCATTCTCCTGGGGGTCAAAATCCTGAGGAAATCTTCAACCAGGGCTCTCCAGCTGGTGTCCCCTAGAAGCCTGGCAAGCCAAGTCCAGACCTTTGACAGGGACCATCTAAGGCTATTCATCCATTCCTCCAGCATCTGAGGCCTGGCACGTGGGAGGCTCTGGCTGTCACAAGGGGGCGCCTCCACACAGCATTGGAAGTGCTAATGAAGTGACACCTGTTACAAGGAGGAGGGTGTGAGGGAGCATTAATTGAAATGTGAATCTATCAAGGTGGAGAAGGAAACTCTATTTGGTTTAGTTAAACTAAACGTGTTAAGTTGGTGAGTTTAGAAACACATTTCTGGCATATATACACTACCATGTGTAAGAGGGATCACTAACGCGAAGCTGCTGTATAGCACAGGGACCGCAGTTCAGGGCTCTGAGATGACCTACAGGGGTGGAATGGGGGTGGGATGGGGGTGGGGTGGGAAAGAGGCTCGAGGGAGGAGGGGATATATGTATGCATAGAGCTGATTCCCGCTGTTGTACAGCAGAAACTAACACGAGATTGTAATGCACCTGTACTCCAATATTAAAAAAAGAAAAATATGTATGGGCCAGTAAGACTCCGGGGGAATCAACACGGTGATGCAGAATCTGAATTCTTGCAACGGTAAAAGGGACATGAGCCAGAACACTGTGTCCACCTGAGAAGGCTGCAGACTGAAGGGCACAGACGGCCCCCAGGCCTACCTTCTGCTGTGACTTGGACCGAGGAAAGCTGTACACAATCCCCCAAGCTGGCAGTTCTGGTGAGGAACACCTTGGGAAAAGGAGTGGTCTGACCTGGCTTCTAACCATTTGTGGAGTCAGTGCGCCAGGCACTGCTCCGTGTGTATTAACTCACTTCATACTGACAGCCAACCTGTAGGGCAGCCATGATCCTCATCTTCACTTTCAGTTCAGTCACCCAGTCGTGTCCGACTCTTTGCAACCCCACGAATCACAGCACACCAGGCCTCCCTGTCAATCACCATCTCCCGGAGTTCACTCAGACTCACGTCCATCGAGTTGGTGATGCCATCCAGCCATCTCATCCTCTGTCGTCCCCTTCTCCTCCTGCCCCCAATCCCTCCCAGCATCAGAGTCTTTTCCAATGAGTCAGCTCTTCGCATGAGGTGGCCAAAGTATTGGAGTTTCAGCTTTAGCATCATTCCTTCCAAAGAAATCCCAGGGCTGATCTCCTTCAGAATGGACTGGTTGGATCTCCTTGCACTCCAAGGGACTCTCAAGAGTCTTCTCCAACTTTACAGATGATGAAATGGACACAGAAGGCATGGGACACCTGCCTGAACTCACAGCTAAGAAGTGACAGAGGCAGGATTCAAACCCAGGCAGAAAGGCAGCTAAGGACGCAGTGCCAAAGCCTGCATCTGCATGAACACATGTGACAGAGACCCGGATCTGAGGACCCGTCACCTCTCCCGGGGTCCTGGCTGCAGCTGGCCTGGGGACGGGGGACACCCATGCGGCCCACCTGTTCTCTCTGGAACCACTGCCAGAGGAAGGGAAGCAGGCCGGGGGACAGCAGGGAGCGCCCTGGGGCCCTGGGAACATGTCCCAATGGCAGCGTGACAGCACGCTCCACTTCCAAGGCCATTCCTCCAGCACCCAAGGCCTTTTCCATGGCAGGGGTCGGCGGCCACAAGGGGGCAACGCCACACACACTGAAAGTGCTAATGAGTTAGCATTAGCAGCGGGCAGGGCCTCCCCGAGGACAGAGCAGGTGGAGAAGGGAGCATCGCAGTAAGGCTGGCCAGACCCCAAAGAAAGCCCACCCAGCTAGCCCATGAGAGCAGACATTCTCCAGTCCTCAGCACAGCCCCAGGAGACACGCCCCAGCCTGCCTTCCTGCTTTGGCTCGAACACTCCTCGCTCACCAAGCAACCTCCTGCCCTGACTTCCCAGTATCAGTGAGTGAGGACGCCTAGACGCGAGACATGGTCTTCTTAACTTTGGGAAAGGACAGCATGGCCCCAGTAAAGTGTTAGTTGCTCAGTTGTGTCCAACTCTTTGTGACCCTATGGTTGCACAGCTCCTGTCTGCCCATGGAATTTTCCAGGCACGATTACCAGAGTGGGTAGCCAGCCATTCCCTTCTCCAGGGGATCTTCCTGACCCAGGGATCGAACCCCAGTCTCCAGCATTGTGGACAGATTCTTTACTATCTGAGCTACCAGGGAAGCCCCTATATTTTTTTTATTTAATTAGTGGTCAATATCTAAAAATCAGGAGTTGTCACGTGGAGATATGAATTTCTGACTTCTCTTTTATAAACTCTAATCATTTGGCAACTCTGAGTTATCTTCCCACATGGCTACGAAGAGCTGGAGCTACGTGGCGGTTGCTCCTTCTGATGGGCCAGGACCTGTCTAAGATCCACAGTCCACACTGCTCCCGACAGGCACCCAGTCCACTCCAACCTTTCACAGCTGTCTTCGAGCCCCACAGGTATCTGATTTGAGAGGCTGGCCTAAGCTAGACCACCTGTTCTAGGCAAAAGATGTACCAAACACATGGTCTTCTACCTGTATTTTGCCATAAAACTGTAACCCAGTATGTCAGCTACATAAGCGTTGATATGTCAGTTAAGATAGGGATCGGGAAGTTTCAGAGCCCTATGCCCCCTCTCAACCCTCTTGCCCTCATTCCTAGCAGTCTTGGGGGCACCACTGAACCCAGACACCGCTGAACCCAGTATGAAAAAATCCACTAACGAAACACATCCAAAGGCTCACCAGCAGTCCACGTAACCTGAACTTCCCTTCCTCGTCCGTCACGGTGTCTTCTCCATAAATACTGCAGTCGCTCTGGCCCACTGCTTCCACAGCAACACCCTGTTCTGGCTCTCCGTTTAAGGAAGAAACTGTACCATAGCAACTAGACAGACGAGAGAAGAAACGGAACACGACATTCTCAGGGCTTTCTGAGGCACACAAAAGATTCCAGGGACAGTGTCCGGCATTTACCAACAATTTATAGTGCAAAACAGCTCAGTGGAGGACTGTACCCCAAATGACCCAGACAACTCCCTGCCAGCTGTATCGCCTGCAAGTTGAGCCTTCCTGCCAGAGGGCTGGGCCATGCCTATCATCAGTCTCTCCTCATACGCTCTAAGGGATGCTCCAGAAAAACTGTGATTTAAAAAGGCTACTTTCTTTCCCTCTGCTTTATTGTATTTTTTGTTAAACTTTATTTTAAATAATGAAGCATCCAATAAAATGAAAACAAATCACTTCCCCTTTTCATTCTATTTTTATATTCAATTGAAAATGGTCCGTTTTTCTAAACCTGTTCCTTCTGATTAATCAACCTTGAAGTGCTTCTATAAATGTATATAAGTACATATGTGTGTGCCTATAATTATAAATACTTATGTGAATAAACCATCTCTGGATGCACTCAGAAATGCTCGAACACCTAGGTGGCTGGGAGGCCAGGACAGAAGGGAAACTCCACACTGAATATCTTCTTTTCAACATTTCCAAATTTTGCTCAAGTGAATGCATTTCCTTCTTTCCAAAATCTAACTCATGTTTCAAACGTTTTTTAAAAATAAAAATTTTAGGAACTCAGTAGGTTCTCAGAGGCCAATTTCAAAAGAGGAGCTTTGTGACTGAATCATTCACGGGAGACATTAGGAGAAAAGGCTGGCAGTCAGGAACCTGTGGACTGCGTCTCATGGCTCTTGTCTTCCAAACAGAACCAGCCTGAAGACTGGGATGGGTTCCGAGAGAAAAGAGTGTGTGAGTGATCCCACTGCCCAGCCCGGGGGAGACGAGAAAGGGGGCAGCCCACCTGTAGGCTGTGCGGTAGCCCGTGATGGTGATCTTCAGGTTCTGCCCCTCCTGCACCTCGATCATCTGCGAGGACGGCTCAAACCGGAATTCCTTCATCATGGGCTTGAAGTAGTACTGGCCAGGGCTCTGCCAAGACACAAACATGAGCTGAGCCCCTGCTGCAAGCTGAGGGGTGGCATTAGAGGGAGCAGCTCAAGTCATGAAGGAAAGAGGCCAGAATGAGGCCCCAAGAGCCCCAAGGCTTCCCAGACACACAGAGACGGTAACTAACTCTACAGTAAATCATTGCAGTGACAGCAATTACCTTTCTAACACCAGCTGTCATTACTGCGCACCTAGAGTACCTCTGCAGGGTAGAAATCTGAACTTTATGAATGAAGCAACTGAAGCTCAGAGAGGTCAAGTAACTAGCCTGAGACGACATGGCAAGTAAGCAGCAGAGGGAAGATTCGAAGGTGGGAGTGCTTCACGTCCCAGTCTGGGATCTTTCAGCTACACTTCACTGCCTGTTTGCAACATCTCTGGAATGGTGACTTTATTCCCAGGGTTGACAAGATGACCAACTGATGACCAACTGACGTGTCCACCAGTCAGGGCTTCAGGCTACATCCTCAGTGGAAAATGGATGCTGTCCACCCACCACAGGGAGCGTGCTTTGCAGAAGAAACACACGCTCACCCCCTGAAGGAGACTTGGCATTATAAACAATGAGATCCTCTGGTGAAACAAAGGGACACTTAAGACGGGAGCCGCTGGGGCCAGGGCAATTAATTACGTTGTCTCAGTGACAAGTGGGAGACCAGAAAACAAGACGTCTGTGCGGAAGGGAATGTGCATCAGCAGCATTAAGTTCTGCTGGTCCCCGAAGAAATGTGAGGCACTCCACAATGGTTTTCTGTTCTCACATTGTCAAGCGATACACAAGTCACGGCCGCCGTGTCCTTGCGCGCTCATGGGGGAGCCGGGCAGGCAACAGTAGTGGTTCACCTTACCAAGTTTGAGAAGGTCAGGATACCGTTGTCCTGAGTCAGGAGGTTGGAACGGAACACACCACCGCTGAGGGATAAGAGGACCCCAGGGAGGGGCTGGTCGTCTTCGGCTTTTATCTGGGGGTGAGAAAGGAACCCCAGAGCAAGGTTAACTCATACAAACCTCGAAGGTGTCAAGAGGTAATTCTGCGCGGCTAGTTTTTCTTTTATTGTCATTCGCTGGGGCCCACGGGGGAGGTCAGAAGGTCTCCTCTCCTCCCCCAGGGTAACCAGTATAAACAATTTGCTTTGCAGCCTTCCAGAACTCTCTGTGCCCACACAAAGAGACAACACTATGGCTACTGTTGACGGATTTCATAAGCGACTGGGTCGGAGTGGGGTGGAGGAGGGCCCCCAACCCTCTGGCCAAGTCGCCTTCTCTGGCCTCAGCTGTTTCCCCCACTGCCTTCGTCCACCAGTCCCCACCAATCAGCCTCACTGTTCATAAAAGCTGCATCTCATTCTAAAGCAAGGGTTGGCAAATCATGGTACAACAGGCCAGTCTCTGAGTTTTGCGATGGAAAAGAAGGGACAAAGTGAAAGTCCCCAAGTGTGTGTATCTTTGCACAATTAAGTTTTTCTTTTTCCAAACAGTCAATTCCTAGGAGTAGAAATGACTTCGTGGATGTGTGCACTTGAAATCCAGAAAGAAACCCCTGAACTGAACTCCAGGGTGGCTGTAGCCATTTCCAGCTCCTAAATTACCTATGCATGGGAAAACACACACTTGCCAAAAAAAATGGATAGTGTCTTCATTACTACAACTCTAACCCCAAACCCAGGGTTTCGATGGTAACTTCCTTTGCGTTTGCCCAGTCACTATCGAAGTCAAGTGTTTCCCGAGTGATTACGAGTGACCTGGATGACTTCTGCGAATGGCCTTTCATGTCCTTGATTCGCCTTTTCTCTGTTGGCTTGTCTTTTTCTTATTGGTTTTAGGAGACTCTTGTAAACTGGGGTTGTTATTTATGGAACAGATATTTCTCTCCAGTTGGACTATCTTTCCAGTTGTTTTAAAAGGCATTCTGCAATGCAGAATTTTAATTTATTAGGTGATGGGATGTTTTTCCTCTTTTGGTCTCGATGTCGACAACATTCAGCCTC
This sequence comes from Ovis canadensis, assembly GCF_042477335.2. Taxonomy (NCBI): domain Eukaryota; kingdom Metazoa; phylum Chordata; class Mammalia; order Artiodactyla; family Bovidae; genus Ovis; species Ovis canadensis. Next base: position 29,802,734 of record NC_091268.1, on the reverse strand, counting down.
AAGGGTCTCCGGACTCACTCTGGCCATCACACAGCATGCTTCTTCCCAAGAAGGAGGGAGGGAAGAGAGAAAGACATCAACTCTACTCTAAGAACATTCTGTGTCCTTTGACAGAGAACAGAGTCAAGGATGAAAGCTTAAAATGCTTCCCAGAAGGTATGCACACAAGCTGAAGTCAACAGATCTCCAAAATTACAAGTGAAAGAAGGCAGAGTAAAAAGAGTACGGCCTGAATAATTCCATTATATAAAATTCTAAGAAATGCAAACTGATCCACAGTGACAGAAGGCAGATCAGAGGGGTGGGGAGGGCCAGGAGAGAGGGGTTTGTTTCCAAGGGTGGGAGGAAATCCTGAGGGGTGACGATGTGTCCACTATTTTGACCATGGTGGTATGCTCATGGGTGTTGTCACGTGTCGAAACTGTCAGATTACACACTTTACGTGCAGTTTATTGTATGATTGTTATACTCCATAAAACCGCTTTTTAAAAGCACACGGTGTTACCTCAAAGCTCACGCCTGCCAAGGCATAAGCCTTAAAGTCGCCTATGGTTCCTTCCACTGCAGTCAGAACGTAGCCCTCCTTCTGCGAGGACACAGTATACTCCAGGTCACTGTGCAAGGGCCCAACACTGAATAAAAGAAAGAAACGCTGGTGATGCCTTGCTTCAAATCCTAGAGGAAGCACCACCTGGCTCCCCAGCTTCCTTCCTGGGCTTCCTGACTGAAAATGTGGAGGTGTTAGTTGCTCAGTCATGTTCCAACTCTTTGCAACCCCATCAACTGTAGCCCGCCAGGTTCCTCTGTTCATGGGATTCTCTAGGCAAGAACACTCCAGGGAAGAGTGGGTTGCCATGCCCTCCTCCAGGGGATCTTCCCAATCCAGGGATCGAACCCAGGTCTCCTGTATTGCAGGTGGATTCTTCACTGTCTGACTCAGCATGGGCTCCCTGACTGGTCCCAACCAACTGGTTCTTAGTCACGGGCTTACCTATAGGCACCTTTGTCATCGGTAAAGACCGTGATCAGGGGTGAACTTGCCCCCTTTTCACTGATGACAATCTCAACTCCTTCCAACTCTGGGTGGATCTGGCCTTCTAGAAACAAGCCTGCTTTCCCTTGGATCTCGATCAGCTTCCCTGGGCAGCTTTCTACAAAGGAAAGAGACAAACAGAGGAAGAGAGTGGGGCTTCCCATTAAAGAAGGGCCTAAAACTGAGATATCCAAAGTTAACTCCAGTGAGGCTTTTGACTATCTCAGAATCCTCAGGAACTACAAGTGGCCCAAGCCTGTCACCATTTATGAACGGCCCTGTTAAACTTTCAGGAATGTTAGCAGGAATAGCCAACAAAGCTGGCTTTCCCTGGCTCCTCTTCCTCAGCCCTCAGTGACCACAAGTGAGGAGAGAAGCCAGTACCCCAGGTCAGGGCCTCTGCAGCCAGACCTGAGGACCCAGCATGGAAGGCGGCCCCAGACAGGCTGCCTGCTGGACAGCCATGCCTTTCAACACTCTCCTTCCAAACACACAAATGCTCAGGGTTTACTGAACCCGCGATGCTGGCAGAAGCTGCCTAAACATTCCACCAGCTCCTGGTTATCTCATCCCCAAAAGACCCTTCCATCACCCCAACCCAAAATAAACATCACGAACAGTTCAGATACATGAAGACATTTCAGACGTTTCAACCACAGATGCTGTTGCTTTTCATCTGCCTTCTGGTGTCAGCCTGATAACATCAAGGAAAAGTAAGTCCTTTTTCAAAAAGATCCCCAATTCTAACAGTGAGAGTTACGTTTACTGATTTAGACCTCTCACTCATTCACTCACTCATCAAATAGTAACGTCTATGCGCCAACGGGGACTGAAGATGCCTTACGAAGATGGCTTCACTATAAAACAGCACAGAACAGAATCCTAAAGGCAGGGAAAAGGACAGTTGTGAAGGTGTGTCATCGGCTAGCTGAGCTGACACTTACCTCCACTGACGGTGGCTTCCATGGAAGGAGGATAAAAGAGCAGTTCTTTAGATGAAGGTGTGACAGTGATTTTCTCTCCAGACCTAAAATAATTAAGACACTTCAATGTGGCTGGCTTGTCCCCCTAGAAGGAAGGACATCCGAACAGAGGGACCCTGCAGGGAAAGCCCACCACGGGCGCTTACCGTGCCCAGTAGGAAAAGTCGTAGGAGAAGGGGCCCTGCAACTCGTCCACCATCTCCTGCACAGGGGGCTTGGTCCTCCCCTCGCTGCTGGCCTCTTCGCCGCTCCTTTCCCTCTCCTGCCTGCGGCTCTCGATCTCGGCCAGCTGCTGCTCCCTCCGCAGCTCCTGCACAGACTTCAGGGGGCCAAGGACCAGGGCGGGCTCACTGTCAATGGAAGACCTGGAAGAAAGGAGCAGCCCAGAACACGGAGTCAGGGACTCTTGAGGTCGGTGGAAATCGGACACTTCTGCAAGCAGAGATCCATCAGTTAAAAAGAAACCAAGCACCTCATAAGACCACCAACTGTGGCACAGTGTTCTCGTGTTTGGGATAAACAGTTTTAAAAAAAAAAACAGGAAACTGAACTTCTTTGCCATGTGGAAGCATCTGGGAGATCTGGGCTAGGATGAAATATCACTGACTTTATGATCTGAAGGAAACTGTCAACTTCCCAAAGGATGTGGAGCTCCTTCCACACTACCATTTTTCGTCTGTCTTTCAACCTTATTGAGAATGTGCTCTGCAAGAGAATCAGGGGCTGGGGAGACTGTACAGGACAGCAGCCCCTAACCTGTGGAATCCACATTCTAGTGAGAAGAGGCAGATGACCAACAGAAAAATGATGTCAGATGATAAGTACAATAAAGAAAACTAAAGCAGCATGGAAAGAGGAGAGAGCTGGGCGGGCAGGGATGGAGGAGGGCGACTATATTCTATTAGGGGCTCAGGAAGGAATGGCACCCCACTCCAGTACTCTTGCCTGGAAAATCCCATGGACGGAGGAGCCTGGTAGGTTACAGTCCATGGGATCGCACAGAGTCGGACATGACTGAGCGACTTCACTTCACTTCACTTCTACTAAGATCACTCTGATTTCACATGAACAACACTGCTATGAAGCAACAGCCAAAACACAGAGGTCAGACAGGAAGCTACAGCAGCAGAACTGGCGGGAGACAACAGTGGGTGAAACCAAAGCACAGAGCCAAGTGCTAAGAAAGCCACGGATGGCGGACGCACAGTCAGTCCTCCGCTTCCACAGGCTCCACGCCTGAGGAGTCAACCAGCCACGGACGCAAAATGTTTGGGGGGAAAATATTCCAGAAAGTTCCAAAAAGCAGAACTTGAATTTGCCCCATGCTGGTAGCTACGTACGTAGCATTTACATTGTATTTACAACTATTTACATAGCATTTACATTGCACTGGATATTGTAAGTAGCCCAGAGATGATTTGAGGTATATTTAAAGCATAGGGGAAGATATACAGCAGGTTATATGCAAAGGGGCTCTGCTTTATAAGGGACTTGATCATCTGCAGATTCTTGTAACCACGGGGGGTCCTGGAACCAACTCCCATGCATTGTAGAGCCCAGGATTTGCAGGTGGATCAGCTAGATATGCGATGCAAGAGAAAAAAAGATTTTGTCAAGGACCAACGAGAAAGACGGAGCTGCCATATATGAAACAGGGAAGGCTACAGAGGAGGTCTGTGGAGGGCGACCACCAGGAGCCCAGTGTTGGATCCGGGAAGTACAAGATCCCCATAAGGGACCCCACCCCTGGCCATGTCCAGCTGCATTTCATGTAACTCTCAGCACAAGCCAACAAAACAAAAACTCTTCTGAGGTTACAAAAATAAACTTAATGAAGACCAAACACAATATAACATGGACTCACTCCTGGTAAAAATGTGAATTCCTAGTCATACCAGTAATTCACACTTTTCAGGTGAGAAATTACTAAGAGATGTTGCTCTAGCACCACCTGGTCACCCTGGTGAATATGAACCCCAGTAATGAAGTCAGAGACCAACAGCTGCCCCCGCTGTTCTTCCCTCCCTGAGCCCACATGGTCAGCCTGCTGCCACGTCTCACCACTCAGTCCGCCCGATGGCTCTCCAATCTGTCCACTGCCCTCCACCCACTGCCACCGTCTGGATGAAGCCCCCATCCTCTCTCGGCCCGTCTCCAAGGACTCTCCTGGAGTGGTCAACGTCCACTCCTGGGCCTCTTGTATCTGTTCTCTACTCAGCACCCAGGGGGACTTTCTTGAAACAAAAAGCATGACCCATCTACTTGAAATATGTCAGAGTATCCAGGGCCAAAGCTAAAACCCTTAACATGGCCTGGGCCCAGCAGCCTACCTCTCCTGCATGGACCCCAACCCCCCAGCAAGGTCAAATTCAAAGCACTTAAGTGAAAGTTGCTCAGTCGTGTCTGACTCTTTGAGACCCACCGCCCCCCCACCCCCCGCCCCCATGGAGTGTATAGTCCATGGGATTCTCCAGGTTAGTATTCTGGAGTGGGTGGCCTTTCCCTTCTCCAGGGCATCTTCCCAACCCAGGAATCAAACCCAGGTCTCCCGCATTGCAGGCAGATTCTTTATCAGCTGAGCCACAAGGGAAGCCCAAGAATACTGGAGTGGGTAGCCTCTCTTTTCTCCAGCAGATCTTCCCAACCCAGGAATCAAACCAGGGTCTGCTGCACCGCAGGTGGATTCTTTACCAACTGAGCTATCAGGGAAGCCTGTTCTACGCAAAGCACTTGACAAAGCTGCGGTTTTACAGCTCTGGACTACTATCTGCCTCCCTCGTGAGACTGTAAGTTCCACGAGGGCAGGGGCTGTTGCCTATGCCCAGTGCTTTAACACAACACTGAGATGCTCCGTAAATATTTTCTTCACAGACGGATGGGTGAACAGGAGGGGTACAGAAAAACGCACACGTGGCTGGAAAAGCAACTTCAAATAAGGTAAGTTGGAAAAAAGTTACTCAGATATCCATTCTCTTTGACAAAGGCAGTCATACTGTTAAAACCCCTTCATTTCTTGAGAAAATTAGGGTGTCAGATGCAGCCACCACAGGGCAAAAGTTCCTCTCAAAGGTGGTGCACAAGCAAACGTGGCCCTCAGCGAGACAGTGCCTTTCACCCGCTTTCTCTCACGACCCTTCTCACACAAGGTGCCATCTCTATTTCCCAAGACTTCGAGAAACGGTCTAAAGAAAAATACGCAAATTTTTTTGAATTGGCTGAAACACCTGAAATACAACGAACAAACCAGAGATTTTTTTTTTTCCCCCTTAGCAGAGACAGGAAGTACAAAGAGCTCAGGCAGAAATTTGAGGCACTGAAACGAGCTGTCGGGAGGCTCTTCCTCATCCACAGTTAATTCCTGAATCATAAAAGGAAAGGAGGGCTGTTGTGAATTTACGGCCATGTCATGTAAGAGCGAAGGCCATTTGTATGTATATCTAGAAATAACAAATCAAAACTAGTTTTCGGAGCAGCTCTGAGAGAAGACGGCCTGGCCCCCCGCCCTCCCACGCTCGGCCCACCATGGAACGCCGGCCTTACTTGATAGTCACGGTCACATCCATCATTTTGTCAGTGGTGATCGTTCCAAGGACGTGGTGGCGAATGGCCGTCAATGTCAAGATACTGGGTGAAGACCTGTAAATCAGAGAGGGGAAAGAAAACACCATTACACCACCTCGACGTCCTCAAAGGATCACAAACAACGCCCTTTATGGGCGACCTTCCTGACCCTGAAATATACTACGTGAAATTGCTCTTAGCTTGGCATGAGAAAGCTTCTCAAATACACACAAGTGTCTTTAAGGGTAAACTGATTCTCCATTCCCAAACTTTACATCTCTAATTTCCAGTGAAACCCACAAGCATCTGTAAAAACAGGAAAATGGAGGCCTGCAGCTTGAGAAATTCCTATCAGTGAGGCTGGAAGATTCAACAGACGTTACGTGCAAGACAGTTCAAAACCACAGCCTTCCGTCCTGGGTTTACAGAATTCTTGGGGAAGAGCTCTATCTTCGCTTCCTCGGTTATTTACCCAACTGTCTTAAAATCCTTATCTACAAATTCTTTTCACTCCCTAACCTTACTACTTCCAGAAAACATACAAAAAAAAAAAAACTCCCTTGTTCTCAGAAATAACTGTCGCAGAGATCCACGCTCACTCCCCTCTACAGACAGCACAGAGCGGTCAGCACCCAGCTTACGTGTCATAGGTGTAGAACGCTTGCTCGAACCGGTGGCAGGAGCGAGGGGTCACCTTGTACACGCCTGCAGCCAGGAAATCAAAAGTCATTTTCAGAGGACAGCATCTATTCCACTGAGCAATTCCAACATCTGGAATCCCAAGGCAGTGCCTCTCTTTCCTAACAGATCACACACAGGATCTGAAATGTCTTTTCCACTGCCTACGGACAGCTTCTTACCAATGACCCATCCACTCAAAGGTCTGCTCACCAGGTCAGGATTTTCATTTTACATTATTTAACAGCTCACAGTAGTTTATTCTGCACAGACCAAGCTAACAGACACATGCACGAGGAAGAACAGGAAGTACATTTCTACTGGGATTCAGACTGAGAATTTCCTACTTAACAGATTCTGTTAAAGATCCAAAAGACAGCCACAGTCTGGACTCCGTCCTATCAATATTCCTAAAAGGTGCATGGGGCAGGGAAGTCTCAGAAAACCAAGAAATAACTACAGAAAACACTTCCACGCCATGAGCTCATCAGGCTAACACTCAGATTAAGGGCATATGATGTCGTTTGCCAGAAGAATACAGTTCCAGGAAGGAGCCAAGTGTAATAGCGGATTCTCCCAAATGCTCTTTCACCAGCATTCTGGCCATCCGCCCAGCCCAAACATGAAATTCGTTCAAGTCACTTCTGCGGTTCTCATCACACTGATCAAGCCTCAGTGCAGTTACCTAAAAAACAAATTGTTAGGTTTCTTCCTTTACTTTCTTTGTTCTTTCACTTGACAAATGTTGGCAGGGCAACACTCGGGCCAGGTGCTGTGTCGAGTGTTGACAGGGTGGGGAACATGCACAGTCCCTGCCTTCATGGGGCTTGCCGTCTACAGAGAGAGAGAGAAGGGTTCCACAGCCACCAGGTGTGATGGGTGCGGTCCGGGGAGGAACTAGGCCTCGTGGGCACGAGCAGCCGAGCTCCCAGCGACACTGGGGCACTAGCCTCCCTGGGGAGGAACATCAGAACCAAGGCGGGCAGGCAGAGCTAGGTGAAGGCGGGTGGGGTGGAGGGCGCTGCGGCAGAGCACAGCATCTGAACCACGGGCTTGCTGGCTGCCTCCCTAACAGCTGCCTTCCTGCCTTCAAACCAGCTGCCGCTTACGCTCAAGTGAAGGCATGCCAGCCTCCAGCAGCAAATCCAGCTGCCCCAGGCTCCCTTGCAGCTAGAAGTGGCCAAGAGACACGGTTCTGGATGATAAGACATAAAGGAAGTTTCCTGGAGGATGTGGCATGGAAAATGTTTGCCCACCGCTCCTCTCATCTTCTTGCCTTAGACCTAAGTTTTCTGGAGCAACAGTAGGCTCCTTGAAAACACGAGGCAGAAAATGAAAAAAAAAACCAAGTGGGGGTTTCCCTAGTGGCTCAGGGGTAAAGAACCCATCTGCCAATGCAGGAGACAAGGATCTGAACTCTGGTCCAGGAGGATTCCACACGCCACGGAGCAACTGAGCCCATTCTGCTGCTGCGTAGTCACTGTACCACAACTATTGAGCCGGCACTTCAGGGCCCAGGAGCTGCAATTACTGAAGCCCAGGTGCCCGAGAGCCCACGCTCAGCAACAAGAGAAACCGCCACAATGAGAAGCCTGCACACTGCATCTAAAGAGTAGCCCCTGCTCACTGCAACTAAAGAAATGCCCACAAACTAATGGAGACCAAGCACAAAACACACTTCTTAAAAATTTTTTTAAAAAAAGCAGTGCATAGTTCATTAGAAAAAAAAAAAGAAAAAGGGAAAAGACTAAAAGAATCACAAAGACACCTACCCTAACACCTACCATCTGAACCCACGCCTGAGCTGTCTTTGTTTTTTGTTTTTTGTTTTTTGTTTTTTTTTCATTTTTTGGCCATACTGCATGGCATGTGGGATCTTAGTTCCCCAAACAGGGATCAAACCTGCATTGGAAGGGCAGAATCTTAACCACTGCACCACCAGAGAAGTCCCGCTGCTAGTCTTCGTTAATGAATCAAATTAACTCCACTTGTCGGGGGTTGTCATACAGATTTTGTTACCTGCAGCCAAAGGCATCCTAATTAAAACACAGAAACAGTGGCTGGAACAGAGGGTGACAGGTCGAGCTAGATTACACAGGAGTTCAAGGTCTGATTAAGGGTTTTATACATGACTGTGCCCTATCCGTGGTGTATACGTGGTAAGACCCCCAGTGGATGCCTGAAATCGCAGACAGTACCAAACCCTCTACGTACTAAGTTTTTACCTACACTAACAGGTGGGTAACATATATGTAGATGTGCCAAAGGGCCAGACAGGAGCAAGACAAAGAGAGTCAGAGACTTCACCATGCTACTCGGAAGGCATGCAATTTAAAAGGTATAAGCTGTTTACTTCTGAAATTTCCCATTTAACATTTTCGGGCTGCAGCTGACCAGAGGTAACCGAAACGGTGGGAAGTGGAACCATGGGTGAATGGAGGTTACTTTACTTTATCCTGAGAACCAACAGAAGTCCCTAAATTATTCCTTAGGAAAACACAAAATAAAACTACAATGAGGTCCTACTTTAGAACCACTAGGATGCTACAAATCAAAAAGATAGCAACAAATAATGGTAAAGAGGTAGAAAACCTAAAACCCTCAGACATAGCTTGTGGGAATATCAAATGGCAAATACAGCTTTTTCAGAAAATATTTTGGCAGTTTCTTAAAAGAATAAACATAAATTTATCATTTGATTCCATTCCTAGATATCTCCCCAACAGATATCCACACAAAACCTGTACACAAATGTTCATAGCAACATTATTTATAATAGCCCCAAACTGGAAACAATTTACCCACCAACTGGTGAATGGATACACAAACTGTGATATATCCATGCTATGGAATACTGTTCACCAATAACAAGGAACAAATTATTAGTATCTGCTATGACCTGAATGAACTTCAAAAACATTATGCTAAGTGAAAGGAGCCTAAAAAATAACAGTATTGTATGACTTCACTATATGAAGTGTCCAAACAAGGCAAATTCCTAGAGACAGAAAATAGATTAGTGACTGCCAAAAGCTGGGAATAGAGATGAGCCGTAAACATGTAGGAAGGCATCACTGGAACAATGAAAATGTTCTGAACTGGATTATATGGTTATATGGCTAGGAATATTTACTAAAAACCACTGCGCTGTACATTTTAAGTGGGTGAATTTTATGGTATGCAAATTGCATCTCAATAAAGTGATTAACAAAGAGAGAAAGAAGCCACTAAAGGATTTTAAGCAAGGTGGGAGTGATCACCCAGCAGGAGAGATGATGGGCTGATGGTGTTCGATTTTTCAAAGTCAAAGGGCCCTGTGGTCTGGACTCAACTCAAACTCGAGAGCCTGGGAACATGTGCCAACCCCCAGCTCTAATTCTCTGGGTAAAAGTGCTGCTCCCTCCAAAGGTGTTACCCACAACCAAAATTGATAGCTTGATGCAAACTGAACCGAGATGGAGAAAAACACCTCTGGAAACACTCTCGAGAGCCTCTCCATTTCCCTCGCTCAGAGGACATCGATCCTTCCAGACTCACCGGGCTTGGACAGGCAGAACCGGTTGACTCCTTTGGAGAGGTTATAAATCCCCACGTTCTCAGGTCCATTCCCATCCTGGTAAAATTCCTACGGGAACAAAGCCAAGCCGATGCCTTACCAGGGAAGATGGAGACACCCGGACGAGGAGTGAGCTTTCTGCTTCTGAACCAGTCACCTGTTTTGCACATTAATCATTTGAACAGCTGGAAGCCAGGGGAAAATTAAAAGCCCTCCAAAACTTCCAACAGAAACGTCACCTTTTTCATTCAGTCAACTAACATTTACTGAGCACCTGCCATGCGGCCGGCCCAAGGCTGGGCCCTGGCTGCTGCCACGGCTCTTGTTTTCAGCGTGGATTACATTCTGATACGGGAAGACAGAAAATCCATGCAGTCAACAGAGAAGTCAGTAGACATCAGCTAGGAAGTCACAGAGCTTAGCAGGAAATAAACAGGGAGCAGGACAGAGTACCCTCCGCAGAGGCTTGTTCAGCTTGGCCTCAAGACAGGCCCCCCCACCCCCTGACGCAGGTAACACTGGGGGGCTTCAGCCTGAATGATGAGAAAAAGCAATCACACTCAAGTTGCAGAGAAGACGCAGCATTTCAGGCAGAAAAGAGTATGTGCAAAGGCCCGGAGAAGGGACCGAGCTTGGTGTGGAACTGGAGGCAGCTAGTGCACGAGGGGGAGATGGGTAGGGAGTAAGACAGGAGTCAGCAAAGGGCTGGCCTTCATTAGGAGTACGTTCTTAGTCTAAGAGAAACGGAAATCAAGGACTGGTTTCCCGAATCCCTCTCGCTTGTTCTCAACTGGATAGTAATCAACCCGTTTCCTGTAACAAAGCTGTCTGTGGACCATTTGTAGTTAAGTGGTTCGAGTGTTCAACTGGCATTAGAGAGACCAGTCTCACTGCTCTGGTGTCTAACATAAGCAGCCACTTAATTGTCATTTGCCCCCGTTTTGCCACTGAGATCTGACAATGACACCTGCCATTGCTAGAAGTCAGAAGATTATACGAAGTTCAGAAACAGACCTACGCAGGGCTACACAGATGCTCCCATCCTAAAACCCACTGGGTAACTGCCAACCCAGCCACAGAGACTGCAAGAGGACAACCAACTCTGCTCAGCTGCACCTGTTCCTAAGAAAGAGCAGGGTACACAGGAAAACTTCAAATACCTGAGAGATTTACTCATACCTCACTACAACCGTGGGGAGTGAGTATTATGATCTCAAGTTCAGAAAGAAAAATGGAGGCTCACAAACATTACTTGAACTTGGCAGGGCCTACAAAGCCCACATGCTCTGCACTATATCAACAGCTTTCCAAAATCACTAGTCAAAGTTAGAGTTTAACGTCGAGCCAGGACAAGGAACTCTCCCCAACAAAGGCATCTTTCCACTAAGGGACTTAAAATGCTTCCTGACGGTGTTTCCATAATAGGTGGGTGAGCTGAGGGGCAGAAAAGGAAATCTGGCTTGACTATGCTGATGGTCCTCTTGGCACACCAGTCCTTCTCTCTCTCCAAAAGGCGAGTGTCCTTCCAAATAAGAGCATCCTTAGCAGCCCGCTTACCAGAGTGATGGCGTGGGAAAGGGAGCACCGCAGCATGTAGCCCGTCTGCCTGAACTCAACGGCGGACACATCGTCCTCCAGAACCTCCACCTCCAGACTCTTGTTCTTCCAGCACCAGTCTTCATGCAGGATGCTGACTGCAAAGGACACGACACGGACACCATGTGGGCAGAGCGTACCACCTCCCTGAATACCCCCAGAGAAACAGTGCTAATGAAGTGCGTGAATGAGTTTATATACACGCTGTTCTTATTGTTCAGTCGCTCAGTCATGTCCGACTCTTTTGAGACTCCACGGAGAGTAGCCCGCCAGGCTCCTCTATCGAATTCTCCAGGCAAGAATGCTGGAGTGGGTTGCCATGCTCTTCTCCAGGGGATCTTCCCGACCCAGAGATCAAATCTCTGTCTCCTGCTTTGGCAGGCAAATTCTTTACCACTGAACCACCTTGGAAGCCCCTATACGCACATACATACAAACACGTATGTGTGTGTGTGTAGGTATATGTACAGAACTGGCCATGCTGGGAACAAATAATTGCTTAAAAAAAAAAAAACAACAACAACTGAAACCAATGGCCGTTAAAATCACTAACAAAGAAATACAACTAAGCCTAAGACCAGGCTATAGGTAAGACATTCAGACACTGGCAAACTTGCTCTCTAAGGGGCCAGAGAGTAAATATTTTCACCTCTGCAGGCCACACGGTCTCAACTATTCAACTCTGCCTCTGCAGGACACAAGCAGCCACAGATGACAGACAAACGGGTGTGGCTGTGTTCCAATAAAACTTTATTCATAAAAACAGGCAGCTGCCCTCAGATCATAGTTTGCCAACACCCTACATTAACAGAAAACATAATCTCCCTGAAAAATCAGTCTACTACTTTCGAGGCTGTTTACAGCCAGCAGCTTCAAGCTGAATTCTGACAGAACAAAAGTATAGGCAATGGGCAGCTTCTTGAGGAAGACAAGGAAAAGTGCCTTCTCCTTCCCAGGCACTGTGCCGGGGCTTTACAAACCGGATTCCATCACTCTGCGGAAAGGTTCTGCGACTCCTGCTTCAGAAGGGGAAACCGGGCCCCAGGGAGATCAAGTAAGCTGCCAGGCTCACACAGCTGCTAAGTGGTAGAGCACGTCAGTGTAATCATGTGTCACTGTTTTCAGGAATTTACAAATAAAATGGCATGAGGAGAAGTGCGTGGATCATCCTGATAAGGTGGCAGTTGGTTCAGAAAGCCTCAACTCCTGCATCACTGCCCAAGCTAAATGATGCAAATCCAAGGTCAAAGGACAAAGACAAACAAGAGTTAAACAAGTATCGTTGGGATGCAACTAGAGGGCGAGTTTTCAGAAAGTTTAGAGAGACAGGAAGTGCTGCCTTCAGCTCTTACTCTTGTATTTTCCTGGCAGCACGTTGTCAAACATGAAAGTCATCGAGTTGACCTTGCTGGAGAGCTGGAGGCTCCGCTTCTCGCCCTGGCGGCTCAGGGACTGCAGGGTCACCAGCAGGTCACCACAAGTGTCTGTAGAGAAAAGATGCAGGGGCCTCACTTGGCAGCTCTGGGAACCACAACACCTGTTCCAACCCTTGACTGCTGTGAATTGCTTGCTACCACTTAGCTCCTGAAGGGCAGCCCCAGGAGGGGTCCTTCAAAGCTAACAGGCGTCTACTTGATTCTAAGAAGTTTCCTCAACACCCCCACCTCTCCCACCACGTAAGGCACTGGCACCAAGCAATAAGGCTGCCCAGCATTTACCACACTGGCAGCAACAGTATCTAGGGAGTACCAACGGGAGCCAGAGAAAAAGTCAGACAAGCAGTGAAACTTTCTTGAATGCCCACTTCATACCAGGTACAGAACTGGGCCCTTTATCATCATCATCATATTACTAACAACGGCAAAGATTTATATGGCTCTTGCTGTGTTCCAGGTACTTCTAATGGCTATGAAAAAACTGTTAGCTGCTCAGTCATGTCTGACTCTTTGAGAACTCGTGGACTGTAGCCTGCCAGGCTCTTCTGTCCATGGGCTTCTCCAGGCAAGAATACTGGAGTGGGTTGCCATGCCCTTCTCCAGAGGATCTTCCTGACCCAGGATCAATCCTGGGTCTCCCGCATTGCAGGCAGATTCTTTACCATACACACACTGACTCCTTTGATCGTCACAATGACCTTGTGAGGCAGGTACTGATAACATCCCCACGTTACAGATGAGGGACTCACAGCACAGGTTAAGTCACTTACCCTACATCACACAGCGATGGTTCAAACCCATGTGGTCCGGCTCTGGAGTCTATGGTCTTAACCACTATGCTATACGGTCTCTTGATATGACCACATTTAAGCCTCACTGAAACCCTCTGAGAGCAGCAGTATTCCCATTTTACTGAAGGAAAACTGAGGCTGGGCAAGTAAATGCTTATAGTCTCATACTGGTAAATGACAGAGCTAGGACTGAAACCTGGGCCCAACTCCTTTCAGAAAAAGAATCCCACACGTTCTTTTGGGAGCCAAAGCAGGAGTATTCCAAGAGAAATGTTCCTGATGATTGCGGCAATTATTCAGAAAGAACTGCACACAACACGGCCTCACACACACCACTCCCCCAATCAGCTTCTGCTGTGATCTTTGCCACCGCCCAGTGAGGAAGAGCCCACCCAAATCCCACCTCTCTCAGCCTGGTTCTTTGAACTCATCCGTTCTTGCTTTCAACTTACCCAGACAAGAGACCTTCCCAGAAACCGATGCCAAAAACTGCACAAAGGCCACGTCCATCACAGGCCTGTCGGTCACAGCCAGCAGCAGCGCCTGGGGTTTCAAAGTCAGCCCCGCCCTGGTCTCTGCCTCAGGAACCATCACCTGTGGGACACACAGGACAAGGTCAGTGGCTACATCAGGGTCACTGCTCCCTGGCCAACAGGACACCAGATCATCTGGGCCTGAGGCTAGACGGATTCTGAAGGAGAAGGTTCATTCCTAGGCACAGTTTTATAATCACAACAAATCTGCATATTGCTGGTGTGAAGAAAATGTATTTCTAATCAGACACAGAACACCAGCCTTCCGTGGTGTCAGGGTGCACACAAAAGCGTATCAGGGCACGCAAAGCTGTTACTGATCACTAAATCCTAGAACCAGGATTCTAGAATCCTAGAATTCTGGTGTGAGGTCACTTGTGACATGAACTGTGAGCTTGTGGACCCACGTGGATGACCAATAGTAGACCTGGGCCATTTCTTTTTCCCTCATTTCTGCATGCCTTTCTCTCACAAGAGGGGCTGGGAGAAGAGGCGGTGCTGGCCTTCCTCATCCTTAGAGAGATCACATTCCAGAGCTGCCCTTCCTTGGAAAAGTCCCTGACTGTGCCTCTGATGGAGTCTCCAAAGGCTTGTCTATGTGGCCAACATCACAAGAAGCTGGCTGGCTGGTAAAGGAGCTGACCACCCACACAGCATGCTGTTCCTGGACGCAGGGGGAAGGCTATGCCTCTACCCCACCTCCTCAGAGTGGGGAGATTCCACTGGCCTGGAGGAGAGCAAAGTCTTAGAAGGACCCTCCCTGACTCCCTCCCCTCGTCCAACCGCTGCAGCAGCAGCAGTTGACACGGTCTCGGTGCAGGGCTGGTGGGCTGAACCTCTGCTTCTGTCTCACCTCTGGCCTCCTGCCCCCACCTGCGCTCAGGCCTTCACCCCAGTGGTGAGACCACAGGCCAGGGTCTCCCCGGCTTCTTCACCAGGGAGATGGATAGAGGAATCAGGGGGGTGCCTGCTCAGCATCTCCAATTTACAGCAGGGCAGGAAATGGGAAGCTCCATTTTGGCCTCAGGGTCCAGAAGCCATGCTCTGTGGATGTAACTGAGCTGCCACTAGTAGAGAGTTCACTCTGATCTCATCTGGCGACCCGTGGATATTCTACAGCAGCCAGAAGCCTGAGGAGGTAGACGTGTGACTGGCAGCCTGATACTAACCCCTAACAAACATCAGGACGGGAAAAGAGAAACACCTGTCGCATCCTTTCAAGCCGGCTGCCTATCTGCTCTACTGACATGCAGGAATGTAAAGTTATCAAAATAAGAAGCTGGGAATGAAAATGCTCCTTCTCTGATCCCATCTTAAAATAACCCTTTCAAATCCTTGTTGTTGTTGTTTGTTTGTTTTTCAAATATCTTAAAAGAAACAAAACTCGTCATACCTGAACTTTGTAGGTCCCTGGTTTCGCTTTAAAACAGAATGATCCCTGAGCGTCCGTCTCCACGGTGACTAAAGACTTGTCCTTGTCTTGAGAGGCCAGGACAACTTTGTATTTACTCATCTGCTTGACAGTGTCAGGGAAGCGAATGATTGATATCTGGCCACACACACTGAACCTGCAACAAGAGGACCATTCAGCCCAACAGGAGAACTCAATTATCACAGGAATGATGCTGGCAACCCAGACTTGGAATCCCGCGTCCAGCCCTCATCCTTGAGACTAGTGTGATCTTAATGAAGAGACGGGAATACAGACCAAACGACTTCAATTTTATAAGCAATCATTAGAAAGAAGATTGGACCTCTTTCTGCACATGGAAAGGCAGAGAGAGGGCCTGGGGCAGGGCTGTTTGTGTGTTCTGGGTGACAGCTGGCCATTCCCCACTGCAGAAGCGGTTTTCAGACAATTTGTGGATGATAAAAATGTTTCAGGTAATTGGATCGTTGACGGTGGAGCAGCCACAACCAAGAATGCGGATGAGTCCTTAAAGGCAAGAGCTGTAAGCTGCCTAAGGAAGTGTGGTATTACCCAGGCGATAAAACAAGGCAAGGTTATCAAAGACGGCTTCCTCGCCTGTGATTATATATAATGCACACAGAAAAGCAATCTGAGAGATCTGAATAGGAAAGGTAATTAAGTTTAAAGAAATGCAGAGCTAAAATTGAACTCCTTAGGAGCTAGGAGCTACAGAAGCAACTTATAATTGAAAAGCCCTATTAAGGTAATGACTCAGACTGGAGACTGTAAATGAGCAGAGTGTAAAGTACGGCATGGCACATTTCCAGAAGCACAGGAAAGGCACACCCACCCGCTAATAAAAACCAGCAAAGCCCAGTGTCCCCTGGGTGGCCATCTTCATGCTTAGTCAGTTGTAATCACGTCCCACCGCTGGAGGTCACAAGCAATTCTTCAACGGCCTAAAATTTACATTGTGTAATCTTCAAGAGGATCGCTTTAGATAAAAACCAGTTGCTACTTTTGACAGGAAGAGAATAAAAAATGCTGGGTTCAGTGCTGGACAGTAATGGGGTGCACTAGGTGCTGGCAGGCCCACTCGGCTGCAAAGAAAAAACAGAAGGAACCACGAGGCGGTGCAGGCCACAGTCGTCTCTCTAGAGCAGAGGCCCCCGCCTCCTGGATCTAATTAATGCCTGGGGATCTGAGGTGGAGCTGATGTCATAAAGGAATAAAGTGCACAATAAATAAATAAAGTACACCTGAATCATCACAGAATCCCCCTCCTTCCCCTAGACCATGGAAAAACTGTCTTCCAAAACACAGATCTCAAAAGAGAAAAAAAAAAAAAAAACATGTCCCTGGTGCCCAAAAGGCTGGGGACCACTGCTCTAGACGGACGTGACCAGGCTGGCCACCAGGGTTCCGGCTGGACAGCAGGGGGTAAGACACCACCGCCCACGGGTCAAGTCACACCAGCCACCTGTTTTGGTTGGGATCGTGAGCTAAGAATGGTTTTCCCACTTTTAAAGGGTTAAAAAGGAAAAAAAAAAAATCAAAAGCCTATCTCATGACATATAAAAAGTATATCATTAGAGTGTACGCACATAAAGTTTTCCTGGAACATGGCCACGCCCATTCATTTATGAATTTTCTATGGTGGGCTTCGTCACAAAGACTGTATGGGCCCATGAAGTCTAAAATATTTATTCTCTGGTCCTTGATGGAAAAAGTGTGCCAAGCCCTGATCTGGATGCAAAGGTTTGCCTTTTTTTTTCGGTTCCCTACTGTGTGCTTTCAGAGAAAATCGACAGGAAGGGAATACTGAAAGAACTGTTCCCAAGGCCCTCCCATACGCTCTTCATTTGTGTCTTTTTCGGGGTGGGGGGGGCGGGGGGAAGTCCCTTTATTCATTACAAGTTGAACCCCCTTGCCTAAGTTTTAATACTTTAACCATATGATGTGTTTTAGCTCATATTCTCCATTAAAGAGAAGTGACCCATTACACTAAACCCCAAATACACATTCATTTAGAAAAAGAACTAAAAAGCTGGTAGGAGAGTGTTTGTTATACTGAAGCCCTTAAAAATCAATTTGTGCCAATAAATTCTTTCATCAGACAATATTGGTAATGGGCTATATCCCAATACAAAATAAAAAGTTTAAACTCTGAAAAAAAAATTCTTTCATCAGAATTTAATACATTTATGGAGAGAAATTAGTAATTTTGGTGCCTAGTGAGACAGCTACATTCTGTCATTTAACTCAGTTTTTCTCTTTTTCAAATAATGTTTTAAAAGAGAATAAAAGAAAAACAAAGAAATATCAATGAATTAAAAGACAAACGTGCTATATGGCCCAAAAGAAAAATGATCAACTTCTCCAAAGATATTCAAAGAACGCGGTTTCTCTTTGATTCAAAATTCCATTTCAAAGAGTAAATGTAAAATTAAACTACGTTTCCCTACCTCCATGAACGGGGAATGGTACCTCCTCCATCTACCCAAATGGCTGAAATAGGAAACCTGAGCTCTGAGGCACAGGCCTATCACACATCAAACTTACCCACTCCTCCCATCCCCCCCAGAACCCGGTCTCAGGTCCCACGGGTCACCATCTCCTCCAGGAAACTCCTCCAGCACCTCCTATTTACTCCCTCAAGTTTACTCTGGCTCCCCACTCCCCCATTTATTCCCCACACAGCAGTCAGGAGAAGAAAAGAAAACCTTTCCAAAGCACCCTGATTCACAGCTCCCTTGCTGAAAACCCATCCAGGGGCTCCACTCACCTGGGGAAAAGCTCACCCACACAAGATGGCCACAAGGCCGCACCGTCACCCCCACCCACGCTGCCTGTCCCCCCAGCCCTCTACCCAGAGAACCTTCCAGGAGGAGCCCCCCTCCTGCAACACACTGACCCCTCCACCTGCCAAGTCGCCCACTCGGCTACCTTTCAGTCCTCCCTAAGGTCTCGGCTTCCACAGCCCCCAACCTGAAGGGAGTCCCCTGGGGGTCCCCAAGCGCTTCCGGCACACCCCCCGTAACTCACAGTCTGGCTCACTGTGCACACCCAGCATTCACCTCGGTGCCTCACCCAGAGTGGCCGCTCAGAACTGCTCAGGAAGGGAGAACTGAAGCCCAGGATCACTTCCTGAGGCTCCTTGGGGGTCTGCTTCCTCGCTGGAGCCCTGACCCAGAGCCCCCACCTGCCTAGAGAAAACCTCCTCAGTGACCAGGCCAGTAACGCATGCTTCAGGGCTCAGCTCCCGGACCCCCGTGACCGGCGGGAGGTCACAGCTAAAGCCCCCGCCCCAGGCTCTCCTGAGGCCGCCCCTCGAGGACTGACATTCTACTTCCGGTCCACAGATTCCATGCCAGGAATTCAACCACGGCATGTCCCCTCACAACTCACGCTAAGCACAACAAAACAGGAAGAATTGTGACCCATGACCTGCTCCTACCCTTTCCAAGGTTCTGCCACCAAGTCTTCCGGAGTCACAATCCATCTGAGCACCTGGTGAAGAGCGCCACCTAGCGGGCCTGCGGACCCCGTGGTCACAACCGAAGCCTCAGCCCCACCTGGCTCCTCTCCAGGGCCTCGGCCTCTCGGACTGGGAACCCCGAGACATTTCTCCATCAGACAACTCTGCTTTCAGCCTCCCGCACCCTCATCTCGACCCTTCGAGGCCTGCCCCACCATGGCACCAACATGTCTCACTGAAGACAAACGTCTAACCATGTTACCTCCATGTTTATAGCTGTTCACTGGCCTTTGACTTTTCTCCCTGATGGAAAAAGCCCTCCACTTCCAATGGGGCATGAAGAGGCCCTGCGACACCTGCTCCCTCCATCTGCGCAGCACCTTCCACTCCAGCAATGCCAGGCGCTGTTCCCCCATCCCTCATCCACACCACGCTGCTCTGAGAGGCCGCTCTCCATGCAGACCCTGCCCCACCCCGTAGCCCGCCAGGCTCCTCTGTCCATGGGATTTTCCAGGCAAGAATACTGGAGTGGGTGGTCATTGCCTTCTCCAAGGGATCTTCCCGACCCAGGGATCGAACCCGGGTCTCTCGTGCAGTGCAGGCAGATTCTTTACCAACTGAGCCACCAAGTAACTTGTTAGTGAGCACCTATTGCCGAGGAAAAGATGGCAGCCTCCCCCCACCTCCACTCTCTAGGGAACATGCAGAGAAGAAAGACCCAGATTCTACTCCAAGGCCGGGGTTCTCTGCACTAAACGTTGTCACTGTGTGATGAAACTACAGGAATTCAACCACGGCATGTCCCCTCACAACTCACACTAAGCACAACAAAACAGGAAGAATTGTGACCCATGACCCGAAGCATCTTACAACCAACGTTCTCAACCAACTACACTACCTTCCAATTAAGCCAAGGAAGGCCCCACAGATGTGAAATCAGGCACGACAGATCCTCTTCTATCGTAAACCCACTTTAATTCTGAAGCAAGATGATTTTCGGGAAGCAGCCAACAGCTAAGTACCTTCAGTTTATAACGTTTAGCTCTCATCTTTTTAAAGTAGCCAACTGCGTCTCCACAGGTGTCAGAGATTGGATGAGACTCCGTGGTAGAAACACGTGGTCAGATCGAAGGTGTTCTGGTCTCTGCTGACTGCCAGCATAAGCCCTGTGGCCCCCCCCATGACCCCCTTACCCTGTGGCGATGATGTCAGCCAGCTGAGGTGTGTTGGGTGCGATTTTGATCGTGACGGTTTCAAAGTACAGGTGCTCCTTCTGGGCATGGATGGTGTACGTCCCGGTGGTTATGTTCTCCAGGCGGAACGAGCCATCAGCTTTTGTTCTGACTGTGGAACAAAAACATGCTGACAAAGGATGAGCCAAAAACAGCTACATGCCCCTCATCTACACGGGGATACCGAAAGCTGGCCTGTTTTCAGAGTCAAGATTTTGTTTCCTTTCCATTTCCCCCTGTAGCAAAACCCAGCCCCAGAAATCAGGCCTGGGCCCAGCGTGTCTGCCCACCTTTGATCTGGCTGTTCAGGGTGACCACTGCATCCGGGACACCTTCGCCTTCCGGTCCATTCAAGACCCTCCCAGTGACAGAGAATCCCATGACGTGGAACACCGGCTGAAGAAGAAGAACAGGGAGAAGCTGTCGTGTACTTGAGCTGAGAAAGCCCCCTTTAGGCCCCTCAGGCCATCGCTCAGCACCTCGGCCCACACTGGCTCTTCCTGGTCCCCTGTGACAGCCCAGCTCCCTCTCGACTCACCCACCAGCTACCCCTTCCCACGACTGTCTTCCTTCCTTCTCAGATTCCCAAAACCTGCTGCTACTGCTGCTGCTAGGTCACTTCAGTCGTGTCCGACTCTGTGCGACCCCACAGACGGCAGCCCACCAAGCTCCCCTGTCCCTGGGATTCTCCAGGCAAGAATACTGGAGGGGACTGCCATTTCCTTCTCCAAAAACCTGGGTATTTGTCAAATAACTAAATGAAAAAGATCAAGAGACTGACTTCCCCAGAGACCACTGAGTCAGACCTGTGAGAGCACCCCTCCATGCCCGCTCCCCTCCAGATGCTGTTTCCGGGGGCCAGACCACCCCGCAGTCTCCCAGCCTAGACCCAGGATCACCCCACTGGGCACCCCGCTGCCCAGCCCCCAGCATCACAGGTGCGTGGATTCCTCCTCTGCAAGGTCCCTCGGGCCCTTCTCCTGCCTTCCCGCCACACCGGAATTCAAGTCCTAGGTCCGCCTACACCCCCAGCTCAGCCCTGCTGCTGCGCATCCCCTCACCCCACATTCTCAGCTCGGTTTATGTATCTGCACCCTCCCTGCCTGTGAGGGCCAGGGCCCAGCCCTCCACAGCTGCTGGGCTCCAGCCACTCTGATCTGGGGTTCCCATGTGCCTTCACCACAGCTTTCATACCAGCTGCTCCCTCAGCCTGGATCTCCTCCCACACCTGAGAAGATGGGAGACGGGCCGTCCCATCTCATCCTCCAGGTTCTGCTCAAACCGTCACCACCTCCGAGACGCCATCCCTGACTACCCTCTCCTGGGAGCCCCTGCCTCCTGCCCCAGCCACGCACTGACAATCACACTAATCCACTTTAGCGGCTTCAGCAAA
Organism: Ovis canadensis; assembly: GCF_042477335.2. Classification (NCBI taxonomy): domain Eukaryota; kingdom Metazoa; phylum Chordata; class Mammalia; order Artiodactyla; family Bovidae; genus Ovis; species Ovis canadensis. The sequence continues at coordinate 29,781,053 of NC_091268.1, read as the reverse complement.
AACCTTCCCAATAGCCAGTAACTTTCCAATGTCCTTGTTTGATTTCTTCCTATTTTGTCTGCCTCCCACTAGAATGGGAGCTCCATGAAAACAGGGCCCTCTTCTGTCTTAGTCACCTGGTACACAGTTGCTGCTGCTGCTGCTAAGTCACATCAGTCGTGTGTGACTCTGTGTGACCCCACAGACAGCAGCCCACCAGGCTCCCCCGTCCCTGGGATTCTCCAGGCAAGAACACTGGAGTGGGTTGCCATTTCCTTCTCCAGTGCAGGAAAGTGAAAAGTGAAAGTGAAGTTGCTCAGTCATGTCCGACTCTTCGCGACCCCAAGGACTGTAGCCCACCAGGCTCCTCTGTCCATGGGATTTCCCAGGCAAGAGTACTGGAGTGGGGTGCCATTGCCTACACAGTAGGCACTCAATAAATGGCTCCTGAATGAACGGATGGAAAGCATGCATGTGACGGTATTCGAGAGCTTTAAGAAAATGGCTTCCTCTTCAGTCAGATAGCTCTTTGTCTAAAAAGACATGGTTAACCCACTTATTAAATCATCTATTTGCTCAACAATCATCTTTATTAGGCACCTGCCATGTACCTGGCACTAAATCACGTGCTAGAAATACCATAAAAGAACAAGACTCAATGGTCCTACATTATTTAGCTTATAGACTGCTTCCTGAAATTCCACTCATGTCTGTTTAAAACTTTGGTTTGCAATCGGGAAATGTGTTTCCCCACTCACCTGCCCCCATCCTTCTGGGCAAGTCCCTTGAAGCACCAAGGGCTTGACCTTTACCCTCCCATACAGTCAAATGCTTTAGGGGATCTTAAAAGGCAGAGTCAGAATCCTGCTGAGCATGTACCCTGAAAGCTAGCTTCCACCCAGTTAAGCTACTTCAATGCAGTCCTTTTTAATGTAAAAGAAAACTATTAAAATCTACTGTTTTCAATAACTGTAACACTGTAGGTGGTCCACTTATAAAAGGCTGCTGTTTTCTTTGGGGATTTGACCTAGCGCATTTTCTATAGTAACCATCTTCTACCTCTGTAATTAAAGATAGAAAGGTGATGAAAAGCACGTTCACCACCTGGTTTAGGTCTAAAGCATTTGTCAGGCCACCTCTCACCGTACCCGTCACCTCACCTGTCAACCCACAAGGCCCAGACTCTGTCAGGTCACCTGGTCTCCTGCCACAGCCTCCAGGCTGGTCCCTTGCCTTCACCTTGCCCCCTGCAGACTCTGCTCACCGTGGCAGGCAGGGGGGCGCACATGCTCCTGCTCAGAACCTTTCAGTGGTGCCAAGTGTCGCCCAGAAAGCCCGCCAGGACCTGCACGACCTGCCCCATCACCGCTCTGGCCCCCCTCCTCCTCCCTCCTTCCTCACTCCCTCCGTTCCAGCCGCCCTGACTTCTGGGGGTTCCCCACACTTCCTAGCCACGCTCGTGCTTCAGGACTTTCGCACTTGCCACGCCCGGGTCTTACACACACTTCCCACAGACATAAGTACACTTCACTGCCTCTTCCCCTTGGGGCTGTTACTCAAAAGTCACCTCCCCGTGAGGCCTACCCAAGTACAACCCAGGAGACCTCAACCCCCACTTGACCTTGAAACGGTATAATCTCCCTTCTTGCTTCGTTTCTAAAGAACACATGCCCTTCTCATACACTTTCTGATTTACTTATTTATAAATGTATCGTCTCCTTCTGCCATCAGGACATGAATTACACAAGAAGAGGAATTTTTGCCTCTTTCAATTACTCCAACAAGCCCATCACTAGAACAGTACCTGAAATATATGTTACTGACACTCAGTGAACATATCTCACTGAACGACGTAGATAAAACTAGGGCTCCAATTCACTAAGATACAGATGTTATGTGAGCGACATGAAGGATTCCGTGGATCCCAGAATAAAGTGGAAGAAAGTGGAAGATTCTGTTTTTTCCAACAGCACTTTTAGATAAATATTAATTGTTTTTTAACACGCTTGCAACACCTGTGCCCAGGAATGGGCACCCCAACACCTGTCCCTCCAGAAGGCAGGGAGGCCTCACCTCAATTTTCAGGCTGTCATGTTCCACGGTAAAGTCAAGTCTGGAAGGAGCAACATCAAAGGTAATCCTCTCTCCTCTATAGAACGGAATCTGGAAGGGAAAGTCTGTTACTTACCAAGAGCCAGGAACATGATTCAACCATCAATACTAACACTCAAAGCCAGCAGCCAACAAATAACTAGAGGTTCAAAGTGGGCAAACAGACACTATTAAGCATAACGGTTTCACATTTAAAAGAGGAAAGACTTAGGCTTTCTGCAGCTGTTACTGAGAAGACAGAGTCACAGCTTAAGTTACTGCTAAATAAAATGTTTGTGGAACTGCAGGCCAACCATTCAGTCCTTTGATATTGCAAGGTCAATGATACCTCCTGTCCTAAGACTCCCAAACATAAACAGAACAGAAGTCAGCTTTGCTCACCACAGTGTAGCCCCCGCTCGGCAGGGAATAGAAGGAGAAGGAGCCGTCTTCCTTGGAGACCGCATGGCACAGGTACTCCAGACTCTCGTCCTGGGGCTGGAACCCGGGCACCGGGGAGAGGTTGCAGCCCAGGACATCCTATGTCAGGAGAAAAAGGTCAAAATGACTTCCTTTTCCACTTCGACGTTCTGATTTTTATCAAATAGCCACCTTTCAAAAAACTTGCCTAAGTTTTATTTCACAAAATATTTCTGAAACCTACGATGCAGTAGAGAACAGAGCACAATGTAAAAATCTTTACATACAAGTTTGCAAAGTTAAGGTTTTCCCAGGGGGCTCAGATGGGAAAGAATCTGAGTGTAATACAGGAGATCCAGGTTCAATCCCTGGGTCGGGAAGATCCCCTGGAGAAGGAACTGGCAATCTACTCCAGTATTCTTACCTGGAGAATCCCATGGAAAGAGAAGCCTGGTGGGCTACAGTCCATGCAGTTGCAAAGACTTGGACATGACTGAGTGAGTAACACTTCAATTTTCATTCGCAAAGTTAAAAATGGTACAGCCTTCTTAGAAAAAAAAAATGATGACTGTCCTCCCCTACCATGGATCACCATAGTCCGGATGAGAAACCATACTGGCCCAAGTTCACACAGCTGCCCAGAGGCAGAGCTGGGATCTGTCTGAAGCTGGGTCTGTTCCATTTCAAAGCCTGGGCACTTTCCACTGTTACCCTGCCTCCCAGAGCAGACATTCAATTTGTTTTGAGTCAAAAGAGAGATACAAGGTTCTTAGATGGTGAGACTATCCATCAACTTTGATCTGCATCTTTTTATTTAATTGAAGTATAGTTGGTTTTCAATGTTGAATTGCATCCTGCTATACAGCAAAGTGATTCAGTTATACATATATGCATTCTTTTCCAGATTCTTCTCCATTACAGCTTCTTGTTGTTCAGTCACTGACATGTCTGACTCTCTGTGACCCCACAAACTGCAGCACACCGGGCTTCCCTGTCCTCCACTATCGCCCGGAGTTTGTGCAAACTCATGTCCATTGAGTCAGTGATGCCATCCAACCATCTCATCCTCTGTGGTCCCCCCTTCTCCTCCTGCCCTCAACCTTTCCCAGCATCAGGGTCTTTTCCAGTAAATTGGCTCTTCGCATCAGGGGGCCAAAGTACTGGAGCTTCAACTTCAGCATCAGTCCTTCCAGTGAATATTCAAGGTTTATTTCCTTTAGGACAGACTGGTTTGATCTCCTTGCAGTCCACAGGACTTTCGAGAGTCTTTTCCAGCACCACAATTATACAGTTTATTACAAGATACTGAATATAGTTCCCCATGCTATCCCCTGGAGGAGGAAATGGCAACCCACTCCAGTATTCTTGCCTGAAAAATCCCATAGCCAGGGGAGTCTGGTGGGCTACAGTCCATGGACTCACAAAGAGTCAGACATGACTGAGTACGTATGCACCTCTGTGCTATACAGTAGGATCTTACTGTTTATCTATGTTATATTCAGTAGTGTGTATATGTTAATGTCAAGCTCCTAATTTATCCTCCCCCACCCAGCTATCCCCTCGGGTAACCCTAAGTTTGTTTTCCATGTCTGTGACTGACCTGAATTTCTTACTCTCTGACCTCCCATCTCCTCCACTCCCTGCCCACAATCTCTCTTGCTCTTCACCCCTCTTTGCTTACCTCTTTGGTCACTAAAGAAGAAAAGAGAAGAAACTTCACCCCTTTCATGGGTTCCCCATCGCTGCGGACAGAGCCAGACACATTGTAGCCGGCCACTATGAGGGGACCCGCGGCGTTGGCGTTGGAGCTGGTCACTCGCACAGTGGTGCTCGCCTACAAAAGAAGATTGCAACTTCCAAAAGGACAGATGCTCACGAAGCGTTTAACAACAGGAGGACATGCTTCCACTAAAATATTAAGTCGGAGAAAAGCAACAAATGAAATGGTATAAAATTGCATATGAATGTGGAGCATGATCACAACTGTTTTTAACGGGCAAGATGAAGTGCAGGGAAAAGCAGAAAAACGGAAACGATGATGGTGGCATTTTATTTCTTTTACACTTTTCCACCTTCCAAAATCTCCACTTCCACTCCTTTATGTTCTTGTGTACATTCCACTTTTTTTTAATGAACACTTTTTTCTATGTTGAATGGTATGCATCCATGTATTTTTAATCTCTTGGTTAAAGTACAATTCACATAGGAACAGTAATTCTCCCCAACACACCATGCATCCAGCACCCAGACACGGAACAGACACTGGGTCCTCAGAAGCCCCCTCTTGTTCCTTTCCTGATACTGCTCCCCCAAAGGGCAACCATTTTCCTGACTTTTAATAGCCTGCTTTACTCTAAAACACAATTTTACATGAATAAACTCAAATTCCTTTTGCATACAACTAACAAACAACGCAAATCTTAAAACGTATTCTATTTATAACCTGTAAGCTACCGAGTTTTAAGTGAAACATTTTAAAATGTTGACCAAAAGAGAGATCCTAAGAACCAGACCATAGACAGGATACAGACACATCGAGGTGTGAAATTATACCATCACTTTTAAATGCATAAAACTCACAGAGTAAAAACTGAAATTCTGATGCTTCTTTAGCAAGAATGAAACACAGCCTCAAAACCAATATAAAAACTAACCTTTTGAAATGTCCTTTAGGTCTTATTTCAAACTGATTTTTCAGTTATTTACAGAACCACATTTAGTAGGTCTTCTTTTTTTCGACCTTTTATTATAAACTATTTCAGTCAAACAAAAAGATACAGGGATCTATACCAAAGAAAACCTATATAAGCTCCAACCAGCTAAAGAATAAAAGAGAAGGAATACAATTCCAGACTCTGCAGCCCTGCACACTACCACCCCCCCCACCCCGCACCGGCAGACATCAGCACCATAATGAATACACTTGCCATTCGCATTTGCAGCATCTTTATGGGTTTCCACATATGAATGCATCCAGAAGTGGTTCTGATCACAAGTGTTTCTAATCACTATATAAATGGTATCATATTTCCTTGTCCTTCAGCAACTTGCCTTTTCCCTTCAATGTTATATTTTTAAGTACAGTCATATTGATACGTGTGGCTCTGGTTCATTTGTTATTGCTGATATACAGAACTCTATCATGTGGTGAAACCACAATCCACTCTCCCCTTCGTGGACATATAGGTTGTTTACACTATTCTGCTATTACAAACAAAGCTGCAATAAACACTCTTACATATTCTCCTTGGGCACAAGAACAAGAATTCAGAATAAGTACTGCTGTTACAGACAGAAAAAAGAACAATAAAATAATCTCATCAGGTCCCTCTGGTGTTGATTTAGTTTAAAATAGGTATAAGTTAATAACAAACCAACTTCACAGCAGGAAGACAATGTTGTTACCTAAAACAAAAATCAACATAAGCAGCATCTGCTACAGTGTGGGAGTTTTCCTGTATAATCACCACCAAACTAATCAGCAGCATTACTATTTTTTCCATCAACTTCTAGAAAAAACATAAAATAATTTCATATCCGGAATTGAAAACCACTCCATTTGTCCCCAGATCAGCACATTGTTGGCATGGCCATCAACATACTGGAAATAAATGCTCACCTCTTTCAATGGCCAGGTTGGATGAGTTGCAACGATTTCATAATCTCCAGGAAGAACTTTAAAAAATGCAAACCTAAGAAATAAAAAATACCACTTCACTTTCTCCCAGCAACCTGAATATTTGTACTTTAGGACTACTCTTCCAAGCACAAGAAAATGATGCATGAGTTACCACAAACTTGCCCTGACCCAGTAAAAGGAGCATAAATGAAATTCAATCCTTCACTGTTCAAATCCCCATCAGACAGCACTTACTGGGCACTGGCTGTGTGCAAGGAGAGGGGCTCGTGTGCTGACGAGAAGGAAGGCTGATGTTTTCCTGGAGCCCCAGGGATTCTAGTCTAAACACCAGCCCCCGTGGTTCAGCAGGGGTCAGTCACAGATCATTCAAGTGTGTGCCGACAGAGAGGCATGAAGAGGTGAGGAGAGGGGAAGTGTCTAAACGAAGAGAAGTGGGAAGGGAGGAAAGATCTGTGAAGAATGGGGGACAGGGACTTTTCTGGCAGTCCAGAGGTTAAGACACCACACTTCCACTGCAGGTAGCAAGGGCTCAACCCCTGGTTAGGGAAGGAAGATCCCACATGGCACATGGTGAGGACAAAAAATAATACTAAAAAAAAAAAAAGGCCACAACTAAGTAACTAACCGAACTCATTAAAAAATTAAAGGAGAAAACTGAAAAAAAGCAATCGGCGGACAGGCCCGCTGAGCTGAGACGGACGCTGACGCAAGATGACACTAAGCGTCAGGGGACAGGTGATAACGAGCTTGACTCCAACCCCAGACAGTTTATTCAGATCTGTTATCAGGAACAAACAGAAGCCACTCTGGGCTCTTGCGCAAAGCAACTGTGATGAAACCAGAAGCCGACGAAGACTGTTCCAGCAGTTGTGAACAAACCAAGACCAGAGTGAGATGAGTTGAGGCTGGAAACACTGCCTCCAGGATTCTGACACAGTCAGCCCTTCAGATGTGCAAAAGCACCAGACCACAGGCGGGTTAATGCCAGTGACAGGAATGCCAAAATTTCAACTCAGTTCCTTCTTCTGCGGTGGTATTTTATCACATCCGATGTCTCCTGTAGTAACAGCACAGGGCCGCGCCGGCTGCAGGGCCGTTGATACTGCCACTGGATTTCGCTCCGGGTCAGATTCAGCCTCTAGCTTGTGCTTACAGCACCCCAGTTCTGCATGTGACTCTCCGTGTAGTGTGCGCACAGGAAGGAGGTTCAGAAAGCTCAGGTCCCTTTCCCCATCAGGGCCAGCAGCAAATTACTGAGACCAGAGAAAATGAAAGCCCTACATTCCCTTCTACAGATCAGAGGAGGGAGTTGGAGAGGCAACAAGAAGTATTTTTCAAAACTGAAATATAATTTCAACAAGCATCAGTTAAAAATTGGATGATATACTGACAGGCTCATTATAAATTTCTATTTTGCAGTTTAGTCAGATTTGTGTACTGAAGCAGTCAATGGTGATTTGTATGCTTTCAAAATGATCAGTTGGAACTATTCGGATATTAATCTTGGCACATCTATTAACATTTACAATGCAACAATATAAATCTATTACATAAATGCTTTAAATTTGACTCAACAAGGTTAATTAAATAGTCATCAGTTCCAACTACAAAATGATTGCGATGTAATAGTGATAAAATGATTTTTGAAAATCGTAATTGAGCTAATCTGTATTGAGCTAAAAGTTATTAAGTGCATATTCTATGCCAGACAGTTTGAAACAATAATATCATAATTTAATCTTCTCAATAACCTTAGGTGGTAGGTTCCATGATTATCCTCATTCATAAATGAAGAAACCAAAGCATAGAGGTCTTAAGTAACTTGCCGTGGGGCAGACAGCTAGCAAATGGGAGAAACAGGATTCAAACCAGCTGCTGGGCCCCAGAGCCAGTGCCACGCCACGCCTAGTCATGTTCAGTTCTTTCGTGATCTCATGGACTGTAGCCCACCAGGCTCCTCTGCCCATGGAATTTTCCAGGCAAAAATACTGAAGTGGGCTGCCATTTCCTATTCCAGGGGATCTTCCCAAACCAGGGATCAAACCCACGTCTCCTGCATTAGCAGGTAGGTTATTTACCACTGAGCCACCTGGGAACCAGAGCCAGTCCCAGCCAGTAAATGAAGGCCTAGTCCTGCAGTGGGTGCTTTATTTATCTCATTTTTAATCATCTCATCACCACTAGATATGGGTCAAAAGACTTCCACTTCACAGGTGAGGAACTTGAGGCCCTGTGAGGTATGAACCTGTCTGAAGGTAAGAGGCTGAATCAGGGTCTGAACCCAGGCCTCCCTCAATCCAGAGCTCCACCCCCCAGCATCAGGGTCCAGCCCTAGCTGCAGGGCAGGGCAGCACAGGCATTAACTCACTTTCCGCCAGGCTGTGTGACTGTGTACTGGATCTTCGCATTGGTGCCCGTGTTTCGCAATGACACCTGAACTCCTGCAGGGCCCAGGGGCTGCCCTTTGCTGAGAACCTGCCGCGGAGAAGGAGGAGGAGGTGAGGAGCCGCCCAGCAGTCACATGCTCCCCTCAGCAGCACTGTCCAGCCTGCGCCCGCTGCCATGACCTTCCTTGGGTCAGGATTCCTTGGAAAAGACGGTAGAGACCGTGGCTGCCCTTCCTGGGGAAGCAGGGGCACAGGGAGAAGGAAGGGCAGCGGGAAAACGGCCCTTCAGCCACTGACTCCACTGTGTGCTTGGCTGCTCCGTCATGTCCAGTCCTTTGTGATCCCCTGGACTGTAGAATGCCAGGCTCCTCTCTGTCCATGGAATTTTCCAGGCAAGAATATCGGACTGGGTTGCCATTTCTTTCTCCAGGGGATCCTCCTGACCCAGGGATTGAACCCATGTCTCCTGCGTTAGCAGGGGGATTCTTTTACCTCTGAGGATGACTTTTACCACCTGAGAAAGACTCTAAAGCATCATCAATTAAAGATGCATGACTAAACCACAGAGGAAGAATAAATACCCAGGGTCCCCATCTCCAACAAGAAACCCAGACATAAAGCCAGGACCAAAGGCCCTCCCTCTCAGGGTAAAGGGAAAGGAGAATAAACCCACCGTGAAGAAAAGGCAGGCAATAAACAGGCGCATCCCAGCCGCGGCACTGCAGGCCGCGAGGGGGAGACTGGCCCCTGAGACCCCATCTCTCTAACAAGGCCCTCCTGCCGGCTGTACTTGGACAAAGGAGTGACCCGCAACCTAGACCCAGCCCCCAAGAACCCCCGCCACATTCTACACACAGTTTCATCGAGCTCCCAGGCCCTCCTGAGGCTTGTCTGTGCATCCCTTAGAGCCTCAAAGCCTCCCGTTCCAAAATTCTCGCTTTTTTAAAGGTAAGAGGAGACTGAGTCTGTACCACAGAGCAAACGTGACAAACGCCAGACCTTTCCATTCACGGAGAAGCCTGTGAACACGAAGTTGATGTCCCCGCCCTTCGTGCAGATGTCGCTGACACCATCCACGTACAGCTCCACAGTAGTCGGCTCTGCGCAATGACAGGGGGGTGGGGGGTGGGGGACAGAACGGGACACAAAGCGAGCAGAGTTCTCAGACAGGAGATAAACTGTCACATAAAACCTACTGCACTACTTAACTTTCACTGTATTCATTTCTGAGCCACTTTCGTGGCTGGAAATCCAAAGGGAGGAGGAGGAGGGAAAAGTCTCCCTCCCCCACCCCAGAGGGAACCAGGGTTAAGAGTATAAGATAACAGTTTGTAACAGTCTCGCGGCTGACTTGTATCTCAGAGTCCCAAGGAAAATCTAGTGAGTGCCAGAAACTTTTATTTACTGAACACCCACCAGAGACCAGGCACTGAGCTGGGTGCACTTAAGCCTGACAATTATCTCAGAGGTAGGCAGTAACACTGCAGCTGACTGGGGGGGGTAAACTGAGGCACAGGAAGGTTAAGGATTCTCCTAAAATCACAGAGCTCCTGGGGACAGAGCCCACTCTCAACCCCCAAAGTCTGGCTCCAGATCTGTCTCCTGATCAAGTACGTGAGTTCAGCCACATTATACCAAGACCATAAACGCCAGTGTCCATAGTAAACAGGTGGACTGGAAGTCAGCAGAGGCCAAGTGTGGACTGAGGCAAAAGGAAAAAAGGGGACACCTTCCACTCACTATTGCCACGTGACCCGGTGCTGCCCGAGCTTCTAAGTTCTCGTGAAAAACTGAAAATCTGGGTCTTATCTGCTGTGTCCTGATTTTTCAGTATCAGCAACCAATTCAAGGAAATTAAAAATAACTGAAGAGTTCATCATAATATGGTTAAAGTTGAGTTTTTAAAAATTTAGGAAGAATGTGAAGTGATAGGTACAGAAAAAAAAAATGGACAAATCAAGAGAATTTCAGGGGAATTCCCTGGCAGTCCAGTGGCTAGGACTCTGCACTCCCACTGGCAAGGTCCCAGGCTGGATCCCTGGTCAGGGAACTAAGATTCCACGTGTTGTGTGGTGTGGCCAAAAAAAAAAAAGATAATTTTTTTAAAAAGACAACGTCGGGTAAAATAAAGAATTACACACACACTCAGGGGAAGATGTCAGTGAAAAATGGTTAAAATCCTTATCAGGCACCTCACAAAAGAGAATATCCAAATGGCCAATACACACATGAAAAGGTGTTCAATCTCATGGACCATCAGGAAATGCAAGTTGAGACCACGGTGAGTGGCTGAAACCGCTCCACCCTCAAGACGGCTAAGATAAGAGAGACTGACAGCTGACACTGGTGAGGATGTGGAGGACTGAACTCTTACACGCGGCTGCTAGAGCAAAGCTCTGCAACACCTACTCTGCCGGTCTAAAAATCCCTACTAGGGCTGCATTACATGTAAAAAGTCTATTGCCCAGCAATTCCACCCTGGCATATACTAATACTCAACAGGAACGCAGACACGTGTGCACCACAAGATTCACAGGAGTAACAAGGATGTTCACAGGAACACTATTCCCAGTGGCCAAAATCGGGACACAATCCAACTGCCCACCAACAGCAGAATGAATAAATCACTTTCTGTCACACAGGAATCGAATGAACTAACATAGTAACACACAGTGAGGGTGAATCCTGTGAACAACATCAAGAAAGAAACCAGGCACAAAACTGTACCTTGGATGACTCCATTTAGTCAAAACAGGTAAAATAATCTATCATTTTGGGTCGGGCAGGGCAGTTCGTAAGCGCCTGGGGTGGAGCACTTCTGGGAGCTGGTCAGGTTCTGCCTCCTCATCTAGGTGGTGTTTCTGTGTATTCATTTTGTTGAACTTCACTGCCTGATACCACTGTGACGAGAATTTCTGAAACCAAGAGCATCGGGTTCTATCCCTGGGTAGCAAAGATCCCCTGGAGGAGGGCATGGCAATCCACTCCAGTATTCTCAGGTGGAGAATCCCATGGACAGAGGAGCCTGGTGGGCTACAGCCCATGTGGCTGAAGCGATTTAGCACACGTGCACTCACGCATGCTATGATTCAATTAACAAGCTTATCAAAAGAAAAAGAACTGACAAGAAGGGAGGGGATTCACACAAAACACTCCCGCAGGCCTCCAATCTGTGACCTCTCGGGCCAGGGCTTGGCGCTGACTCCCCTCCAGCTTCTGGACCCCAGCAGCCAGGCAGCCCCAGCTGTGACCTGAGAAAGATCTTGGTCTCCCAGGTGCACGTCACTGCCTCTGTGACAGCAGGGACTCAATTCCTCGTCCCCTAACTCACAGGCAGGCCTGGTAGGAACAACTGGGCCCCCTTTGTCCCCTCAAGCTACAGAACTGGGATCACACACCCACCTCTACCGAATTATCCAGGCTCTGCTCTCCAAAAATATCAGCCACACCACAGTAGAACCCTTTCTTCTGATCAACCCCACTTTCGCTCCTCCCACCGTGCTAAAAGACACTCACCTCAGGGAAGTCTGCAGCTTCTCTGTGTGCAGAAAGACTGCTTTCAAGAGTCGGACACAACTGAACACATTTTAAGAGTCGTGTCCGACTCTTTGCAACCCCATGGACTGTAGCCCACCAGGCTCCTCAATCCATGGGATTCCCCAGGCAAGAATACCAGAGTGGATTGCCATTTCCTCCTCCAAGGGATCTTCCTGACCCAGGGATTGAACCTGTGTCTCTTGTGTCTCCTGCACTGGCAGGTGGAGGCTTTACCAATGAGCCATCTGGGAGCCTGATGGATGCTGACCCAGCGGAAATAATTCATCCAAAGTTGTCACAGAGCTGGTAAGGCCTCAAGGTTGCCAGATCTTCTGATTTCTTAAGCAGATCTGAATTTTTATGTCAAACTTCACAATGTTTAATATTACCATTAATTCACTAAAAAAAAGTTTATTAAAAAAACACTGAGGGGGCTAAGAAAGAAGCCATCCCAGGCCAGAAATCAAGTCCCCACTCCTGACCCCTATAGTCATCAAGTTCTTCTGGCACTTAATGAATGAAGCTGCAAAAACAGAATTTCCTATCATGTACAAGAAAAGATGCCTATTTCAAGAAACAAGAAAGAAAACCTTAGGATAGGTCTAAAGTAAATTCAATCTACTCTAAAGTAACAGGGATGGAGCAGTTAAAAAAAAACAAAATGTTCTTGCACACTAGAAATGAATCCCTCATATTTTAACAATTTCTGCACTCCATCAATTCAACATTCAGCATACAGCCTAATCCTTTACAAAGTATACCTGGTTATTTGTTAACTTACCAAAACTCCACCCTAGAGGAGGCTCAATCTTCAGAATGAAATCTCCCTATGAGGGGAAAAAAAAAAATCAATGCAGAAGACTAAGAACTGATGATGCTTCAACTTTTACAATCATGAAAAGTAGAATTTTCACACCCGGAATGGAATTCCAAGTGTAAACTTTGCGCTCAGAAATGGGAGTGGACTTTGGACTCCCTACCAGTGTGGCAAGTTCAACCCCAGAAACTCCTACTTAATCCAGCACAGACTTGGAGACACTGTATTCAGCCACTCACGGTCTTTCGATACCAAACATTCTACTGTCTCATGTTAACCCTTCATATGTTAACCCTTAACCTTAAGCCTGCCAGGGTCAGCCAGATCTTTAGAAACTAAAGCCAATTCTTAAAACGAGATTTTATTCATACACCCTTGAGTAAAGGGTTCCTTGAGAATGCTTTTAAAAAAAAAAAAAAAACAGATTTCAATATCAACTAATCCACCTCTAGAAAACAATCTTAGGTATTATGTATAGATATAAGTTCAAGAATATTCATCTCTGTGTTGTTAGTAGTAACTTTTGTAACTTCTTGTGTTTATCTATATTTCCACATAAAAAGCTGAAATGTGGGGAGGATGGGGAGTAGGAATACAAGCATGCGGATACCCATCTCTGAGCACATGCGTTTGCATGTCTGCGTATGTGTACATGCATATATATTCTTGGATATCTGTACAACTCGAAATACTGAGAAAGCCATCTGCTAGGATATGCACCAAAACTCCTATCAGAAGTCATCACTACAGAGGGAGGGGGACTTGGGGGGTGAAAGATAAAATTTACTTCATATACTTCTAAAAACTTTGATTTTTTTCCCCCCACGATACTCATGAATTCACACACTACTCGTATAATACTTTTCAAAAATTATTTGCTTGTCTGTTTACTGGCTGTGCTGGGTCTTCACTGCTGTGCGTGGGTTTTCTCTAGTTGCAGCAAGCAAGGGCTACTCTCCAAGGTGCCCAGTGTTTTCACTCCGGTGACCTCTCCCGTTGCAGACCATTGGCTCAGTAGCCATGGCGCACGAGCTTAGCTGCCTTGCGGCACGTGGGATCTTTCGGGAAGAGGGATCAAACCTGTATCCCCTCCACTGGCAGGGAAGCCCTCTGTAATACTTTTTAACAACGTTTTAACCCGCTTCCAAGTATTAATAGGAAGTTCTATTAAGTCAGGGTTTCTCAGAACTTGGAACCACTGACATTTTCCCTGACCTGCACAGCATAGCAGCCTGTTTAGCTCCATTCTTGGCCTCCAAGCAGGAGATAATGGACCACTCTCCCTCCCTCACGGTTGTAAAAGCCAAAATGTCTCTAGACATTGCCAAGTATCCCTGGAGACACTGAGAATCACTGCTAATCAGTCAAGCCAGTATATAAGCAGTCACCCTCATAGTTTGGCCAGAATTGCCATATTCCGCTTATAACTTACAGAACAGAGGTGTATTTGCTCACTTGGGAAAGCCACTCTCCCAGTCAGCGCAGCCCTGTGGGCCACACTGACAACTTCCCATCAAAAACCACTAAGTGCTCTCTCTTCTTACCTTATCATACAAGGGGATCATAAAGTAACCATTGTTAGGGGCACAGTCTGTCTGGTATTTCAAAGTCCCATGTTTGGTATACAACTTTATCTAGAAAGGAAAGAGAAGTCATGATATCACCACTGAGAATTAGCTACATACAATGGACCTGAATGCATTCAGTCAAAATGCACTTGCTGAGGACCTACCTTAGGACGCTGTTAACAACGGGCATTGCAGACAGAGGGAAATAAGACAAAGCATCCCAAATAATGTGATTTTCTATTCTTCAGATTAGAAACTAGTCTAAAAAGTTGTACTTTTCAATGCTTTTCAGTTTATTTTAGTCTGTCTCTATGTTGTTTTGGGGTCTAAAACCAATTTTGCTATTAGAAAGGGGCTTGTTAAAATGCAATTCCCGGGGAGGGTTGGATGGGAAATTTGGGACTACCAGAAGCAAGCTGCTGTATATACAAGATGGATCGACAACCAGGCACAGTTGAACAGCACAAGGAACTATATTCAATATCCTGCAATAAACCTCAATGAAAAAGAATGCATATACACATATAACGGAATCACTTTGCCGTACACCAGGGACTAAACACAACACTGTAAGTCAACTGTACTTCTTTTTTTTTTTAAGTACCTTAAAAAAAAGCAATTCCTAAACTCCACTTCTGTTTCTAAAACAGAAGGTCTAAGGTGAGGGCCAGAGATCTGTATAAAGAACCCCAAAATATTAATACTTGGAGTAACATCCATCTAAAAACTTTCAGTGTTAATAATCTGTGACTTTAACATGAAAATGATAGAACTCAGTCATACCAGCTAAGACGATGAAGAAAGCAGCAAATTCACAATGTGTGTGCTTGGGAAAGAAACACTGCAAACTGTGCAAAGAAAGACTGCAGGCTCCCATGGGCAGTGACCACGGCTGACACTTCATGGTGCCTGGGCCAGTGTCTTATGTAGTGTAAACACTCCATAAATACCCGACCTTATTCACAGGCCAGAAAGAAAGTCAGATGCATGCACTTAAAGCAGGGACTGAAGACCCACCTGTCCAGAGGGGGCCAGGGAAGTCCCATCAATGGGCATTCATCTAAAAGGGGACAGGACTGCTTCCTAACCCAAGCCAAGTTTTGCAGCCCAAAGATCAGCTGGCTTTCCAGGGAAATCAGGAATGCAGTTTTTAATGTGAAACCTCCTAAGTGTTAAAGAATTAGCAACGAATATAGTTTTTCTTTTTTAGGTACTTTGCTCTGCTCACTGAACTGTTGCACCCACCAGGGACAAGGCTTCAGAACACGCTGGGGCTCACTCAACAGTTACTGAATGAATATGATGGGAAAATACCCAGAAGGGAAGAAGTATGGAGAGGACTGAAGGTAGTTTTACTGGGACACAGAAAACACAACCCAGAAATGACTGTAAAATATCTTATTTACATTTATTCTGTAAAGCACAGGTTAGGACACAGAATGACAAGATACATTATGTGTATGAAACACTAGATTTCATAATCAGAAATGAAGAAAGAATGAATTTCTCAGGCCACCTGGACAGGCAGCCCTAGGGCTCAGGGAACATATTTCACACTAGGTCACAGAACCTGCCCTCCACTCTCCCAGTCACTATTAAGTGTTCGGGGTGGGAGTGTCCCTGGCGCTCTACACGTTTCTCCTGAAGCCCCAGGAAGCTACAAGTTGCAACGCTGTTCAAGACAGCTTCTGGAATGCCCTGTGCCCACAGCCCAGAAGGTGGCATGGGCACCCAGAGATCCTAGAAGCCTTGCCACTGCCAGTGGGTAGACTCATTAAACACCTGACTTCTTTTTAGATTTTTTTTTTCTTTTTATGTGGACCATTTTTAAAGTCTTTATTGAATTTGCTACAATATTGCTTCTGTTATTCATGTTCTGATTATTTATGTCCCACTGGGTTTGTGGGATCTTAGTTCCCTGACCAGGGATTGAACCCACAACCCCCTGCATTGAAAGCTGAACTCTTAACCACTGGACCTTCAAGGAAGTCCCATGCCTGACTTCTTAAGACCAAAAATGATGGAAAAGCTACAGATATAGGAATCTTGAAGGTGATGAGTAACTTCTTTAGGAAATACACGATGCTGAGCTCTGCAGCCTCCCTCCCACTCCTGTGTAATTCCAATAACTACCAGCGATCAGGGCGCTGACAACTCTTCATTATCGGAGGAAAGGGGTCCCAATGGGGGAACCAGGGAGATTAAAAATAGTTTCCCAGCCCCAGAGATGCCAAGAGACAGTAACTGGGTCATGATCTCTGGGATGAGAATTCATGCTCTTTTAAAGCTTCCCAGAGGGTAGGAGGAATGGTCGATTAGAATTTGGGGTAACTCAGTGCTGTGGATCACAATAAACTGTGGAAAATTCTGAAAGAGATGGGAATACCAGACTACCTGACCTGCCTCTTGAGAAATCTGTATGCAGGTCAGGAAGCAACAGTTAGAACTGGACATGGAACAACAGACTCGTTCCAAACAGGAAAAGGAGTGCATCAAAGCTGTATATTGTCACTCTGCTTATTTAACTTATATGCAGAGTACATCATGAGAAACGCTGGGCTGGAAGAAGCACAAGCTGGAATCAAGATTGCCGGGAGAAATATCAATAACCTCAGATATGCAGATGACACCACCCTTATGGCAGAAAGTGAAGAGGAACTCAAAAGCCTCTTGATGAAAGTGAAAGAGGAGAGTGAAAAAGTTGGCTTAAGGCTCAACATTCAGAAAACTAAGATCATGGCATCCACTCCCATCACTTCACGGCAAATAGATGGGGAAACAGTGGAAACAGTGTCAGACTTTATATTTTGGGGCTCCAAAATCACTGCAGATGGTGACTGCAGCCATGAAATTAAAAGACGCTTACTCCTTGGAAGAAAAGTTATGACCAACCTAGATAGCATATTCAAAAGCAGAGACATTACTTTGCCGACTAAGGTCCATCTAGTCAAGGCTATGGTTTTTCCAGTAGTCATGTATGGATGTGAGAGTTGGACTGTGAAGAAAGCTGAGTGCCGAAGAATTGATGCTTTTGAACTGTGGTGGTGCAGAAGACTCTTGAGAGTCCCTTGGACTGCAAGGAGATCCAACCAGTCCATTCTGAAGGAGATCAGCCCTGGGATTTCTTTGGAAGGAATGATGCTAAAGCTGAAACTCCAGTACTTTGGCCACCTCATGTGAACAGTTGACTCAGTGGAAAAGACTCTGATGCTAGGAGGGATTGAGGGCAGGAGGAGAAGGGGACAACAGAGGATGAGATGGCTGGATGGCATCACTGACTCAATGGACGTGAATCTGAGTGAACTCTGGGAGATGGTGATGGACAGGGAGGCCTGGCGTGCTGCAATTCATGGGGTTGCAAAGAGTCGGACATGACAGAGCGACTGAACTGAACTGAACAGTGCTGTAGGGGTTAAGACTTGCAGTCTCTACGTTCTGGAATATCGGTTTCAGGAAATCTGAGTTTCAGAAAGTCTGGGTTACTAGGGGTTTGAGGATCTGGGGTCTACGTTCTGCTGAGAGTAGGTTTTAAGAGATCTCGGGCCTGCATTGTGGGGATCTGGAGTTTTCCTTCTTAAGTATCTGTACCATGCTACAGGAACAAAAATTGGGACTTGGAGCAAGGCTAAGTCAAACAACTGTAGAATCTACTTCTGATCCCTCCCCCAAATTCTCAGGAACCTGCTTTGTAGGAACACACTGGTTCAGCTCTTCACCATAGCCCTCTAGCTACTCAGGCAGAATGCCTTTGGGGTCTTGGTCCCCAGTCCCTTCGCTTCGGCATCTCCCAGGATCTTTCTTTTCCAATTCCCTTCTTTTGACTCATCATCAGTAACTACCCTCCTAAAATAGAGGCCAGCCCTCCCTGGGGTCCCTTCCTATCTGTCCTGCAAGTGATTTTCTATGCCCACCTCCATCTATCTCCCTTCCTCTTCACAAAAGCTTTCTGGGTCACAATTCCACTGAGCTAATAACCATCTGACTGTAGAGAGCTTTGCAACTTAATAAAAAGACTTCGGCAGAAATCTCTTGTGTAATTCCAATAACTACCCAGCGATCAGGGCACTCACAACTCTTCATTATCAGGAAGATTAAAAATAGCTTCCCAGCCCCAGAGATGCCAAGAGACAGTAACTGGGTCATGATCTCTGGGATGAGAATTCATGCTCTTTTAAAGCTTCCCAGAGGGTAGGAGGAATGGTCGATTAGAATTTGGGGGTAACTCAGTGCTGTGGAGGTTAAGACTTGCAGTCTCTAGGTTCTGGAATATAGGTTTCAGGAAATCTGAGTTTCAGAAGGTCTGGGTTCCTGGGGGTTTGAGGATCTGGGGTCTGCGTTCTGCTGAGAGTGGGTTTTAAGAGATCTCGGGCCTGCATTGTGGGGATCTGGAGTTTACCTTCTTAAGTACCTGGGGTCTCGATCTGGGAGATCCTTAGTTTTGTGTGACCTAACAAAAGTTATAAACCATTATCATCGTCACCAAAAACGTCCTTCACACCCATATGTACACACCTTCAGAGCTCCGCACCCCACCCCCACCCCACCGCGTAGCTGACCCCAACATAAGAACCCCCACTCCAGCGCTACCGGGGAGGAGACCAGCGGAGAGCCCGCAGAAAGCAGCGCCTCTCAAGAAGAAAGGGCTCCCAGAATGCGGGGAGTTGCGGGGAGGGGGTGGTGGCAATCGCCTGGGAGGCGAGATCATCGCGGCTCAACGAGGCTGTGCGCCTGGCCCCGGGTCACACACCGAGCTCCAGGCCGCGGGGCGGGCACTCACCTCAATGAGCGAGTAGTTGATCTCCACGTCCGACTTGACGAAGCCCCCGCAACCCACCACGATGTCCTCGGAGCCGCACGCCGGCTCTACCTGGCTCAGCAGCAGCAGAACGGTGGCGGCCACCACCGCCGGCTCGGGTGGCCCCATACCCCGGCGCCCCCGCATGGCCCGGCCTCTGCAGGCCTCCGGGCCCCGCCCCTCACTCCGCACGCTGCCGCCGGCTTCCTCCTCCGATGGCAACTGACAGCCCTGTCCCCGCCCCCGCCGCGACCGCGCATGAGCGTCCCGCCCCCACGGCTATTCCCCCAGACCAAATAACTACGGTACAAGCTCAGCAATGAAAGGAGATCATTGGTGCCCTCTGGAGGCCTGGAGGACTCCGCGCACCTTCTGGCAGGTACAGTTGCAAGGTGCGGATGTACAGGCATAAACTGCAAAGTTGCATTTCGTAGTTTACTAGTTTGGAATTAGGAATTTGGAATTCCAAATCTCCTACTTTGTAATTCAATAGCAGTGAAACTGGAAATGACGAGAGACTATGGATCGAAGTATCCAACAAATTTCCCGAATCTATTTGACCCGTAAATTTCACAAGTGATGTATAATCTCAAACCCCTTTTAGGGATTTATGTTGACTGGGTAACTTTCCATGATAAATGATCAATTAGCTTTTTTTAAAGCAAAACATGTCGTTTAAGTTCAGCATAATATTAAAAAAATATTTAAATTGTATTTAATCCCACCTCTAGTAGCATTTTTATAGAAACAAACTTTGAGGGTTTTCCCCTAGGAAGCAAAATATACATGCAGTTTGACTTACTTTGAACTAGCTCTGTGAGGTGATGCATGAAAATCATCTGAAAGCATCTGTCTGAAAATCAGTTCAAAAATCAGCATGTTATGTTTTGTCTCAAGACTGAATGTATACCATAATGAAGATGAACTACAAGTCACTATATCAAAATAGACAAAAACTGCCCTTCTGACCAGATGTTTGAAATGCTTCCATTTCACTTAAGAAAATCAAGTGCTTTTACTTTGATAGTTTTTATACCTTGCTCCTAAATGATGAAGTAAAGAGATTTCCCACTGAAATTTGCCACTGTGGTTAAGACTCAAGCACTGTGCAACTATGAATCACTAAACTACACAGTGGCAACAATGGAAGGATACATCCACTAGAGGATCTCAGCCAAGAGCATCTGATTTCTCTCTCTTCATTCTCATTCCAAATACAGTGAGACTCTCAACTCACTGATTATAAAGAAAAACCATTTAAGTAATTGTTTTATTTTTTAGAGGTTCATTATTTATCATTACAATTAAAACAGATGTTTCCATTTGTTTCCTAACATAAATCCCTGGTTTGTCTTAGCAAATACCAGGAGATTGAACGTCATCAATTAGGAAGTGCTTGGCCTATGGAATCATCTTATTTTACAGACCGGAAACGGAGGCCCAGAGAGGTAAGGGGACTTATCTAGGGTTGGGGTTTTCCTTGGTGGTTGAGTCAGTAAAGTATCTGCCTGCAATGCAGGAGACCTGGGTTCTATCCTTGGGTCAGAAAGATCCCCGGGAGAAGGAAATGGCAACCCACTCCAGTATTCTTGCCAGGGAAATCCCATGGACAGAGGAGCCTGATGGGCTACAATCCATGGGGTTGCAATAGTCAGACATGACTTAACGACTAAACCACCACCACCAGAGCTCGGCACTCAGCCATGTGCTGTTCAGAGAGCTGGAAAGTAGGCTCTGGGATATTTGAGTTCTGTTCTTGGCTTACCTGGTTGATTTCCTCTTGTGTGCTTTCTGCCTATCTGACCATCCCCCCTCAAACCTTCATCATTTCCCTCAAATTCATCTTCATATATACAAAGAAATAAAGCTCTAGGACCATGTCCAGTTGCAATGGGGACTGGGAGGGGGGCCGGTCCTCAAGCCTCCTGATAATTTCCGTCAGCCTTCACCAAAACCACCTCAAACGAACAGAGATGATCAGAATGTAAACAGCAGACCTGCCACACTCAGCTTCAAGAAAAAGCCTTGAGGTTTCGCATCCCCGCTCTTCCAGAAGACCCAAGCAGGAAGACAGCTGAAAGCATACTGCTGGGGCCCCAGAAGAGGGTTGAGGAATCTCAGGAAAGGAAGGGGAGAAAAGACCAGGGAGCCCCTGCTGTAGCGGCCCTGAAAAGGGCAAGAGAAAAAGAAGACACCAAAGTAACAGCGCAGCCTGGACAGTGCAAAAGATTTTCATTCTTCACCCAGACTGAGCACCTGTTCTTGTCTGTCTGAAAAAGCTCAGTCTTTTATTCCTGTCTTGAAAGGGAATACATGGTCATTGCAGAAGAAAAGAAAATAGAAAAAGGAACACAAGGAAAAAGAAAAGAAAATCAGGAGTTCCATGACCACTGCTTTAATGCATTTCCATCGTTTTGTCTATGCATATATGTTACATAAAGTCATTTCCCTATTACACACATTACTTTTAAGACCCAGAAGAAAACCGTAAATGACTTGAATTCAGTCCCCACTTTCCCTAACTTAAACATATACTATTTTTTTCTTTGCACATATATCATAAACTATTTTGTATTATAATCTTTTTTTTTTCTCGCTTAGCATTCAGTAACCATTTTAACGTATTAAACCTATTTCTTCAATGGCACTTTGAACCACTGCTCAGTAACCTAGGGATGAAATCATACTACGAATGCTAATAAAAGTTAACTCTGATTGAACATTTAGTGTGCCAAACACTCTGCTAGACATTTTATTAGTAATCTTAAAATCTTCCCACCATCCTAGAAGAAGACAGGGTCGGTCCCACAGGTGAGGGGGCTGCGGCTCCAAACTTAACCCAGGGTCCTCCCATCCCCCATTCCCATCCCCCATTCCGTCGGTCGCTGGACTTGTGCGCACCTGTTGGGTTCGTTTATCTAGATAAATTCCTGGAATTGCTGACCCACAGTATTCGAGAAGTTCGGGATGACACTTGCGCCAGGGGCAAAGGGGATTATATGCAGACATCGCCGCACTTTCTGGGGCTCCGGGACCCCCGCCCTCGCTGCCCTGGGTGGCCGTCCTGAGCGCCTCGCCACCTCGCCTCGCTTCACCCCTCCGCGCCCCACCCCCGCCGACCGGCCGGACCTTGCCCCCTGGCCTCGCAATCCAAGAACTCGAATCCCCGCCCCTTCCCCCGGCCGGAACGCGGCCAAGGAAGCCGTCCTCGGACCCCGACAGACAGACCAACAGACGGACGGCGCCCGATGGCCGGGCAAGGCGAGCCCTGCGCGGGCCCGGGGGTGAGTGTCCCCACCCCGCTTCACTCCTTCTCCGGCTGGCTCGAGAGATCTCTTGGACAGATCTCTCTCGGGCTGCGATACAGGGGAGGGGCGGACCCCCGGGAGGGTAACAGATGTGCCAGGCTAACAGCAAGGCTGGGCGATCTCCTTAACCAAGCTGTTCCCCAAAGAGACCAACCCTGTGAAAGGGGCCTCTAGACACCCCCAGCTACAGGACTCCCCACGTCTCTGGCTCCTGCCTCAGCAAAAGTCTCTAGTGGGAGGGTGGCATTGTGTAGGAGGGAGAGAATTAAAGCAACCCTGTTTTCTGAAATTCACATTCACACTTCTCTGGTTAGGAAAGGCCAGCAGAAGATCTGAGGTAAGAAGTACAGATGGAGACCTCAGGTAGAACAAGCTTCAGAGTTAGCCAGGCTAGCGCGGAGTCAGCTCTGGCCCTTCCTATTTGCGTGGGCCTAAAAGAATCTGTTACTTTCCCAGCTTCTGAGGTTCCTGGTCTATGAAGTGGGAACAGTAATACCTGCCTCCTAAAGTGGTTTTAGAGCTTGCCTGGTGGCTCAGTAGTAAAGAATCCACCTGCCAATGCAGGAGACATAAGTTCGATCCCTGGCTTGGGAAGATCCTCTGGACAAGGGAATGGCTATCCACTCCAGAATTCTTGCCTGGAGAATCCCATGGACAGAGGAGCCTGGTGGGCTACAGTCATGGGGTCACAAAGTGTCAGACGTGACTTAGCTGCCAAACAACAACAGCAGAGTGGTCTTAAGTCTGTGCCCAGCACTCATCATGGATCCCAGGTCTCCTAGATTCTGGGACCCAACTGCCTTGGTTCAGATCCCAGCACCACCCCTGTCCAGTTGGGTGAGGTCAGCGGAGTTACTCACTTATGAA
Source organism: Ovis canadensis (assembly GCF_042477335.2). NCBI lineage: Eukaryota > Metazoa > Chordata > Mammalia > Artiodactyla > Bovidae > Ovis > Ovis canadensis. The sequence continues at coordinate 29,757,644 of NC_091268.1, read as the reverse complement.
GTACTCTAGGGACGACAGAGGATGAGATGGTTGGATGGCATAACCGACTCAATGGACACGAGTTTGAGCAAAGTCTGGGAGATAGTGAAGGACCGGGAAGCCTGGCATGCTGCAGTCCATGGGGTTGCAAAGAGTTGGACGTGACTCAGTGACCGAACAACAACAAAAAGTGCTTAGCACGTTTTTCGTGTAAATATTGGGGGTCCAAAGAGTTGCCTGGCCCCCCAGGTGGTGAGTTTGGGACCCCTGCATTGTACCATCGTAAGGGTCACCCTGGTGTTCCCTCAGGTCTGGAACCAGACGGAGCCCGAGCCTGCCGCTGCCCGCTTGCTGAGCCTGTGCTTCCTGAAAACAGCAGGGGTCTGGGTGCCCCCCATGTACCTCTGGGTCCTTGGCCCCATCCACCTCCTCTACATCCACCGCCATGACAAGGGCTACATCCAAATGTCCCGCCTCTTCAAGGCCAAGATGGTAGCCCCTTCCTCTGGGAGCCTATAATCAGACAATGGTCAGGGGGTGGGGGAGCAGGCCAGAATCAGGCAGAGACCCCAAAGTGGACACGTGGGACCCTGTTAATCAAATAGAGCAATACCCAGAGGCTGCAGAGGGAAACTCAGTGGCATAGACGCTCTCAAACCAATCATCACAGATAATAAAAACCATACATCCCAAACACACCCGCAGACACCCACACACACCCAGACGAGTTTATGGCCACCACAGCCTGGCATTCCCCAAAGTGTGCGGTGTACACTCCTGAGATACACAAGGTGATTTTAGAGCCACCCCAGGATGCACCTTTTAAATGTTAACACTTAGGCATTGATTTTTGTGTTTCCCCTCCGGGCAGTACTAAAGAACACTCCTTAAAATTGATGTGTAGTTGTTGTCCAGTGTTAGAAAAACACTGGCATTCCAAATGGTGAGCATCTCTGCTCATTCTCCTGTTCCCCAAACCCCTAGAAGCGCGCCCTCCATGGTTCATTTACTCCCACACCACCTTGTAAATGTTTGACCTCTTGCCAACCACCTCTCCAGGGTCAGCACACTCTTCCTTAAAGGGCCAGAGAGTATCAGTACTTGTCTGAGATTCCAAGGATGTGTGGTCTCTGTCTTAACTACTCAATTCTGCTCTTGCAGCAGTAAAGCAGCCACAGACGACAAACAGTAAACAAGTAGACATCACTGTGTTTCAGTAAAACTTTATTTATAGTTACAGAAATTTGCACTTCGTATCAATTTCACGTCAAATTTTCGTTCAATGAGTGAACAATGGGAAACCCACTCTTAGTTCCGAGGTGATACAACAACAGACAAGAGGCCAAACTCAGACCACCGATGGTAGTTTTGACTCCTGCTTAAGACTAACTGACATGTTCGGTGGTTTCTCCGAGGCTCCCAGGTCTGCGTGTGTGTGCTCTCTCCCCTTCTTGATTGTCCAAAAGAGAGACCGATTTGACCGATGGCAGCTCGGTCAAAGAAGGCCTGGAAACGTATCAGTCCCAACAGAGAGTCCCTCCTTGATTTAACAGTAGGGATGGAAAGAGACTTAAAGAGGGTATAACTTTTTCACCTGGAGAGTAAATAGCTTTTCATGCTGTTCCTTCATCCCCGAAGCACCCTCCTGTGCATTGTGGGAGCACCACTGGCATTTTGGAAACTGCTGACGTTATTTGTATGGTGCATTATGTATGTGACAGTTACAGGTCAAGCTTGAGCAGCATCACCCCTTACAGAGTTTTTCTTTCACGTCGGCCTGTTCAGTGGTCACGCTGGTACATTACAGTGCCCCACCTGGGGCCACTGTCCAGTTGGACGTGGAGTCCCTGTCCAGTTGGCAGGGACTGGCAGAAAGGTTGCCATCTTTCTTTCCCCCACCAGCCTTATCCCAGCCTGTTTCCCCAGGTGCTTGGGTTCGCCCTCATAATCCTGTGTACCTCCAGCGTGTCTGTGACTCTTTGGAGAATCCAGCAGGGAACGCCCCAGGCCCTCGAGTTCCTCATACACCCCACGGTGTGGCTCACCACAATGGTGAGTCGTGGCCCAGACCTGCTGGCTTGCTCCTGGCTGCTGCTTCTCCTGCCCCAGTGGAGGGGTGGGGCAGAGGGGGCTCCCTCCCGACCCTCTCCTCCCCCAGCCTCCTCCACCCCCGGCCCACCTCCCACCCGACCCTCTTGTCCAGAGCTTCGCCGTGTTCCTGATCCATGCGGAGAGAAAGAAGGGCGTCCAGGCGTCTGGGGTGCTCTTCGGGTACTGGCTACTCTGCTTTCTCTTCCCAGCCACCAGTGCCGCCCAGCAGGCCTCGCAAGGGGTAAGTGGGGGCCTGGGTCACCCGGGAACCAGTATGGTGGTTTCAGGCCTTGGGTCCCATCCGTCCTCCTCCCGCTTCCACCACGGCTTATTCTCTCTGCAGAGACACACACTCCGCAAGCACTGAAACTCAAGCAACACACACAGGCATTTCACATAGACGTTCTTATCACCCCATACCTTTTTATCAACCGAAATTCTTATTGTCTTACACACTCAAGTCACACACTTCACTTGCACACACTTGTATGCCCCCATTCACACACTGGGCTTCCCTGGTGGCTCAGACGGTCAAGAATCTGCCTGCAATGCAGGAGACCTAGGTTCAATCCCTGGGTCGGGAAGGTCCCTTGGAGAAGGAAATGGCAACCCACTCTAGTATTCTTGTCTGGAGAATTCCATCAACAGAGGAGCCTGGCAGGCTACAGTCTATGGACTTGCAAAGAGCTGGACACCAGTGAGCAACTAACACTTTTCACTTCACTTTTTTTCATTCGTGTATCACACAACCACAGACTCCAAAACATCACACACACACACACTCGCCTGCACTCACACTTGCTGCCATCCAGTTATGTCTATGCTTTCAAGCTCCTACAGGACTTGTGCACAAATGTCCCACACTCATACACACACACACACACACACACACACACACACACACACTGCATGGGCACCGACACACTGTTGGTTCAAAACCTCAGAGGTTCCTGGGTGAAGTTAGAAACCAACTCCAGATCTGGAGGGCCAAGAGAGAGCAAAGAAACAGGCTGCCACTGCAGTTGGAAGGTGACGATTCTCATAAGCAAGGGAACTTACGGAAGATGCTTGTTTTGGCCGGTGCAGAATACATTGATCTCCGCACCTGCCCGCCAGAAACTTAACAGTTTATAGAGGTTTTAACAGGCTTCAGTCATATGTGCCATCCAGTGGATCTCACCAACACATTGCTCTTTCAAGGTGGCATCCTTGAAGTAGTTTCTAGTGCAGGAACAGTGTGGCCAGAATGCACACTTCAAGGACGGGAGTGGCGAGTTGGGGTGAGGAACCTCTGGGTCCAGCTCCCAGGTCAGCCAGGGGTCACGTCCTCTGGATGACCTCCTCTGGCACACAGCTGTGTTCATTCTGACGCCACGTAAGTGCATGTCTCTCCTTATTCTCCACCTTTACCCGTGCCCTCATGCATCTGTATTTACACACTCATTTTGCGCACTCACCTGTATTTCCACGTTAGGGGGCGTGATCTGCAAAGAGAAAAATCTATAACCTCAACCAGGGTTTTTCAACCTCAGCACCGGTTACTTACTTCCCTCTTGGGTGGGGGCGGAGAGGAGCTGTCCCATGTGTTGTGGGATGTTGAATAGCATCCCTGGTCTCCACCCACTGGATGCCAGTAGTACCACCCCATTACGGAAACCTGACAGGTCTCCTGACAATGGTAAGTGTCCCCTGGGGGCAAAGTCACCCTCGGTTGAAAACCGCTTGCATGGCTGGTATGCTCACCCAAGACGTCTGATCAGGAAACTGATCAGAGTCTGCTGGTCAGCATTTCATGTGGTTACTCCCTCCGGCTCCTGAAAGAAGAAGGCAGAGAAACACTTTCTGTCCTAAAGGACAGATTTTTAACAAAGCAACTTTTGTAACTAATGGGAATAGCCCCCAGGCCCTCCACTGATTTACCAGAGGGTAGAGAAGGCAATGGCACCCTGCTCCAGTACTCTTGCCTGGCAAATCCCATGGGCGGAGGACCCTGGTAGGCTGCAGTCCATGGGGTCGCTAAAAGTCGGACACGACTGAGCAACTTCACTTTTTCTTTTCACTTTCATGCATTGGAGAAGGAAATGGCAACCCACTCCAGTGTTCTTGCCTGGAGAATCCCAGGGACGGGGGAGCCTGGTGGGCTGCCGTCTCTGGGGTCGCAGAGAGTCGGACATGACTGAAGCGACTTAGCAGCAGCAGCAGCTTTCTACGTTGACTTAGCAGCTAGCTGTTTGGAACACAGCACTGAAAGACTAATATTGGGGCCATATATGCTCTGGAGCTCCATGTGCGAGGCCCTGTGGCAGGCACTTGATGTCATGAATTCAGTGAAGATCTGAATGATCCCGTTTTAAAGATGAGGAACCCTAAGCCTTAGAGAAGTGAACGACTCCCTCTAGGTCACGCAGCCAAAGTCCATCTCACCCAAATTCAGGACAACCTTTCCGACAGAAACGATAGTAAAAATGGCACTATGGGGAGTGATGTAGCCTCACTATCAAATTGTCTACTATCTGTCCCCCAAAACGAAACCAAAAACAAGGAAGGAAAAAATCCAATAGAGAAATTGTGATCTGAAACTTGGGCTCTTGTTTAAAAACATAAAAATTCAGTTCACACTGGCTCAAGGGGGAAAAGTCCCAGGGTATCTATTAGCTCACATACCTGGGACCTGCTAGTAGGCAGAGCTGGCCCAGACATTCAGAGAACTCAGCTAGAGCTCCATTTCTGCCTGTCCCTTGGCGCTCGCCTCTTGGCTTCACTCTCCAATGGGATGGCAAGGAGAGCCCCAATTATTCCAGGCTTTCGCTTCACAAACATAGCAAACCTGGAAGATCTCCTGCTGGGTCCAGCTCTCAGTCCAGCGCAGGTCCTGCGTCTGTTCCTAGCCCAAGCATGGTAGCCAGGGACGGGAACATGCTCGTTGGTCAGGCCTCCATCATCTGCCTGCCCTGCCTGCCCCCCCTGGATGGAATCAGCTCTACATAAACCTGAGCATGAGGGGAAGAGTTAGGGAGCTCTGGCCAGAAAGGGCAGGGGCTGCAAAAGCAATCATGGCAGGGCAGCAAGAGCTCGCGATCTGGAGCAGATCATTTGTGTGGCCTTGAGCAAGGTACTGTCATTTCTCTGAGCCTTGGTTTCCCAATGAGTAACAGAGCAAGTAAACCCCAGCTGGGGCAGGGTGGGGAGGGACTTGACGAGACAGTGTGTGTAAAGACTCCAGCATGTGCCCGAGGCAGAGTGAATGCTCCCTGAAACCAGCTCCCTTCTTAAACCAGAAAACACTGGCCACAGAGACTGGGACGGGAGATTGGGGGGTGGGGTTCCTTTGTTGCCCAGAGAGAAGGACAAAGTGTCCTTCAATTTGTGTCCTGGTGGCTAAGGCCAGTGGTCACCTAAGGGCACACTCCCTGCCTGCCATTTGTCTGGACAGAATCTGTGTAAGCCAAGTGTTTTCAAGGCCAGGAAGGCTGGGGGCTCTGACTCTCAAACCTGGTGGCTCCAGCCCCCAGCAGGGCACTGCTCCCAGCATCAAAAACCCCGTTCCGCCTCCATCCCTTCTCCCCTTCCTGACACCCTCCCCAGTCTCTGCTTCTCCTAAGCCCCAACTCAGTGAAACTTCTGCTTTCTCTCCCGCAGGATTTCCAGAGCGACCCTTTCCGCCACCTGTCACCCTACCTGTACTTGTCTCTGGTGATGGCGCAGTTTGCACTGTCTTGCCTCGCTGATCAACCCCCGCTTTTCCCGAAAAGGCCCCCACAGGCTGTAAGTCACCACGTCTCGAACCAATGCCTTGCTTGTCCCTGTTCCTCTTCTGGTCCTCAGTGCCCCCCAAGTGATGGAAGGAAGTTAAAGCACAGGCCTTTATTTTTTTTATTATTATTCATTCAGCCAAAACCATATTACATATCAATTCTATGCCATGGGTTAGCCAACTCTTTCTGTCCAAGATAGAAAATATTCTGGGCTTTGTGGGCCATATGGTCTCTGTATGGCAGCTACGGAGGTCAGGTTTTGCAAAAAGCAGACAGACTATATGTCAACAAAGGAACATGGCTGTGTTCCAGTAAAACTTTATTCGCAGAGAAAAAACAGTGGGCCAGATTTGGCTTGGGGGCTGTAGTTTGCCAACCTATTCTGTGCGCCAGCTCAGTACTGAGGATCTTTAATAAAAAGTGATGTCTCTGTCCTCATGTGACTAATACCCACTAGGGGAACCATTAATCACACAATTACCCAAATGTGTGGAAAATTAAAACTCATCATCATAAAAATTCAGGATTAAAGTGACTTGCTCAATAGAAGTGCTCCATAGACGTTCATGGTCCATAAGAGTTTACAGCAGATAACACTGTGAAATCCGGAAAGAATTCTCTGAGAAAAAAACAGTTGAGTGGAGATCATCTAAAAAGATGCTCAACAATTTGAATAATTAAGTTAAAATGTAACAGGACTTTGTCCAATGAGTAGCAGAAAAAAATTAAAATTGATAACACACGCTGATGGCAAAGATGTGGTGCAGTGAGCATTCTCATGCCCTATTGGTGAAGAGTTTAAATCTGTGCAGTCTTCCTGGAGCCAATGGTAAAATCTCACCTCTTCTTCACCTCCTTGTCACATTCACTGAAAGATATTGTTGAAAACATTGCTGGTGTCATGCATGGTCCTTGCTTTGAGAACTTCTTGATCTCAGTATTTATTAAGTTGTTCTGAGCAACTGTTAGTTCTTACCTAGGCACTTTACTGAAAATACAAGAGAGTTTCAGAAAAACATCTATTTCTGCTTTATTGATTATGCCAAAGCCTTTTACTGTGTGGATCACAATAAACTGTGGAAAATTCTGAAAGAGATGGGAATACCAGGCCACCTAACCTGCCTCTTGAGAAACCTGTATACAGGTCAGGAAGCAACAGGTAGAACTGGACATGAAACAACAGACTGGATCCAAATAGGAAAAGGAGTACGTCAAGGCTATACATTGTCACTCTGCTTATTTAACTTCTATGCAGAGTACATCATGAGAAACACTGGGCTGGAGGAAGCACAAGCTGGAATCAAGGTTGCTGGGAGAAATATCAATAACCTCAGATATGCAGATGACACCACCTTTATGGTAGAAAGTGAAGAAGAACTAAAGGGCCTCCTGATGAAAGTGAAAGAGGAGAGTGAAAAAGTTGGCTTAAGGCTCAACATTCAGAAAACGAAGATCATGGCATCTGGTCCCATCACTTCATGGCAAATAGATGGGGAAACGGTGGAAACAGTGGCTGACTTTCTTTTTCTGGGCTCCAAAATCACTGTAGATGGTGATTGCAGCCATGAAATTAAAGGACGCTTACTCCTTGGAAGGAAAGTTATGACCAACCTAGACAGCATATTAAAAAGCAGAGACATCACTTTGCCAACAAAAGTCTGTCTAGTCAAGGCTACGGTTTTTCCAGTGGTCATGTATGGCTGTGAGAGTTGGACTATAAAGAAAGCTTAGCACCGAAGAATTGATGCTTTTGAACTGTGGTGTTGGAGAAGACTCTTGAGAGTCCCTTGGACTGCAAGGAGATCCAACCAGTCCATCCTAAAGGAGATCAGTCCTGGGTGTTCATTGGAAGGACTGATGTTGAAGCTGAAACTCCAATACTTTGGCCACCTGATGTGAAGAGCTGACTCATTGGAAAAGACCCTGATGCTGGGAAAGATTGAGGGCAGGAGGAGAAGGGGATGACAGAAGATGAGATGGTTGGATGGCATCACCAATTCAATGGACATGGGTTTGGGTGGACTCTGGGAGTTGGTGATGGACAGGGAGTGCTGGTGTGCTGCGATTATGGGGTTGCAAAGAATCGGACACGACTGAGCAACTAAAGTGAACTGAGGCACTTTGAGTCCTGTGACCAAATCCCTTTTTGCCTTGCCTGCTAGGAAGCACCAAGCCCTTTGGTATCTATTGGGGTTAAGGATCGGAGAAGGACATGGCAACCCACTCCAGTACTCTTGCCTAGAGAATCCCGTGGACAGAGGAGCCTGGTGGGCTGTTGTCCATGAGGTCACACAGAGTCAGACACAACTGAAGCAACTTAGCAAGCATGCATGCACTGGAGAAGGAAATGGCAACCCACTCCAGTGTTCTTGCCTGGAGAATCCCAGGGATGGTGGGGCCTGGTGGGCTGCCGTCTATGGGGTTGCACAGAGTCAGACACGACTGAAGCGACTTAGCAGCAGCAGCAGCAGTGGTGAAGTATACAGGACATCTCAGTCTGGTTTTCAGTATTAAGCTTGTTGTCAGTTCATTCTGTCTTCCTGCCCTTAGTTCTGCTTGCCACATACTGGCCATGGATTATGAGACCACGTCCTCCCACTTCTAAATCTTTTGTCTTTGCAGAATCCATGTCCTAAGGCTGGGGCCTCCTTCCCCTCCAAGGCCATGTTCTGGTGGGTTTCTGGGTAAGTAAAGTAGCAGGGAAGGGGCGGAGGTGGGGGTGGGGGGTGCCCCCACCCACCTACATGTGCTGCTCTTATTTGTTACCACAGCTCTTTCCCAAGGAGATTTCCCCAAACCTACCAAAGTCAGCCAGGCTTTCTCCATCCCAACCTGGGTGCTGGGATTTTAGTGTGTCCACCATCCATATCCCATTGCCACTCACTCACTGGAGTGAGATTGGAGTCCTGGCTCTGTCTCTTAGCTGGCCACATCACAAGCATTTAGTCTAAGTTTTCCCCTCTGTAAAATGGGAACAACTCTACCTTCATTAAATGCAAAGTGCTTAGTGCTTGTATATAGAAGGCACTCAATAAAATCATATCTCTATCTAGTCCTTCCACCAACATAGTAGGTGTTTAATAAGCACCTACTATCTGCCAAGCACCAAGGGTGAGGAGGCAAAAGACCAAATCTTTACTCACTAGAGGCTGCCAGGCTGGTGGAGAAGATGTTTCTCCAGGGTTAGCACACCAGGCATGGAGGACATACCTACTTCCTGGACCCTCTCTTGACCACACTGCCATCAGATCATACTTGAATTCCGTCTCCACCACTTCCTGGCTGTGTGACCTTGGGCAAGCTACTTAACCTCTCTGTGCTTCAGTCTTGCACTTGTCAAATGAGGATCATAATAGCATCTACCTCACAGGGTTGAGGATTAAATGAAATGAGGTTTCTGAAGCACTTAGAACAGAGTCTGGCCCATAAAGTTTTGTATAAAGTGGTTGTTAAATAAATGAAGGATAGACGACAATGAGGGTTTTCCAGGTGACTCAGGTGGTAAAGAATCTTCCTGCAGTGCAGGAGACAGGTTCGATCCCTCTGTTGGGAGGATCCCCTGGAGAAGGGAATGGCAACCCACTCTAGTATTCTTGCCTGGAGAATCCCATGGACAAGAGGAGCCTAGAGGGCTACAGTCCATGGGATCACAAAGAGTCAGACATGATTAAGCGACTAAACAACAACGAAGACTACTCCGAGGGTATGGAATTGGTGGAGGGTATGGAATTGGTGGAAAGAACCTGGAAGTTTGCTAAACATCTCTGAAGAGAACCTAGCCCGCTGTTTACCAAATGCAGGCATTTATGGGCCATTCCTCAAGCTTTTTGCCTTATTTGGGTATCACTTATACTCAATGTACTTAATGTTTTTTCTCTAGATTAATTTGCTTTCTCTACTTGGTGTGTGTGTGCTTAGTCACTCAGTTGTGTCTGACTCTTTGTGACCCCATGGACTGTAGCCCGCCAGGCTTCTCTGTCCATGGGATTCTCCAGGCAAGAATACTGGAGTGGGTTGCCATTTCCATCTCCTTTCTCTACTTTAGTAACCTTTTATAAGGGAAACTTTCTATCACTACCAAGATCACAAAAATCTAGAATCCCTTGCCATGTAGAATGCTAAAAGTAGTTTCAGTGAAAAACAAATATTATGAATAATTTCTGGATTCAAACTGTTGCTTGTCTGAGTTTACTCTGTATTAGAAAAAGGAACTTGAAAGGTCTCAAAAGGGAGCTCAAGACCAGCTCCAAACAAGGCCTCCTTGGTGTCACAAGAAAGATGAGAGACCTAAAAGGGAAAAAAAACCATTCCTGCTGTGGAAGTCTGCAGTAGTTAATTTCTTTTCTTTATGGCCTGCAGGCCTATTTGCCCCAAGGTATATGGGATCTTAGTCCCCTGACCAGGGCTCAAACGCATATCTTCTGCATTGGAAGGTGGATTGCTAAATTCCTAACCACCAGGGAAGTTAACTTCTTGTGTATGCGTGTTGGTTTGAAAACTGGCCTCAGGTAACCAAGGGCAAGGAGAGACAGAAGAGGCAGCCACTCCAGGCTGGAAGGAGGCAGGGTTAACAACAAGCCAGGGATCTTACATCCGAGGCTTGTCTCACTGGACTCCCTAGAGTTTACAGAGCAGCCTTAACAGGGTTCAGACATGTACACCATCCAGATAGTCTAACACTTACTCTCAAAGTAGCTCCTAATGTGGGAACAGTGGACAGAACGTATGTCCCAAGGACAGGGGAGGGAGGAACCTCAGATTGCCCGGGTCCAGGTCATAGGTCCACCAGTGGCCACAGCCTCTCAATGACCTCCTTCAACAGTGCACCAACTACAGTCATCTCATATAGCAGTCCCAAGCGCGAGAAAACATTCTCATTTTAAGGTGAGAAAATTGAGGTCCATTGCTGGGAAGTGACTTGCCCAGGGTCACAACACTGAAAAGTGGTGATTTTATTTGACAAATCTTGTGCCCGGAGCCCGCTAGTGGTAAAGAACCTGCCTGCCAATGCGGGCGACATAAGAGATGCAGGTTTGATCCCTGGGTCAGGAAGATTCCCTGGCAACCCAATCCAGCATTCTTGCCTGGAAAATCCCATGGACAGGGGAGCCTGGCAGGCTACCGTCCAGGGATCACAAAAGAGTTGAACATGACTGAAGCGACTTGGCACCTATGCACACACATGCCCTGAGCTAGGAGGAGATGATAGAAGAGGCAGAATCTTTGTCTCCATGAAACTTATCGCTAATGGAAGAGAAAGACTAAATAAACAATCAGACCAAAAAAAAAAGTAAACAATGATCATCCCAGCAAGCATTAGAAAGAAACAGCTCAGGAAACTAAGGGATCTTGCAATGGGAGAATCTACCTGGACTCAGGTGTGGGGGTCATCAAGCGGGCTTTTAAGAAAATCATGTCCAAGCCAGAGATGAAGGACAAGTGCAAAGTGGCAGGGAAAGAGTTTTAAACAGAGGGACGTGCATGTGGAAAGGTCCTGAGGCCAGGCGGCTGGATCAGTGAACCAGGAGGAGAATGGGGAGAAGTTCAGTTTTCCTCCACTGTAATAGTTTTCAACTCTGGACTTCTGATTCCTAGGGAGGCTTATTTCCCCTGTTACAGGGTCAGTTCAGTTCAGTCACTCAGTCGTGTCCGACTCTTTGCGACCCCATGAATCGCAGCAAGCCAGGTCTCCCTGTCCATCGCCAACTCCAAGAGTTCCCTCAGATTCACGTCCATCGAGTCAGTGATGCCATCCAGCCATCTCATCCTCTGTCTTCCCCTTCTCCTCCTGCCTCCAATCCCTCCCAGCATCAAAGCCTTTTTCAATGAGTCAACTCTTTGCATGAGGTGGCCAAAGTACTGGAGTTTCAGCTTTAGCATCATTCCTTCCAAAGAAATCCCAGGGCTGATCTCCTTCAGAATGGGCTGGTTGGATCTCCTTGTAGTTACTCCTTGGTTAAGTCACTTAATCTCTCTGAGCCTCTGTTTTCTTCCTCATCTGTAAAATGGGTCGATAGAAATCTATCATATAGGCTTATGTGAGAATTAAATGAGATGATGTTTGTAGTCTGAGAAGCGCCTACCACTGTTAGTGCAGTTAGATAAATTGCTCTCCTTGTACAGAGGGGCCAGCGGAGGTGGAGAGAGGTAAACAATTTACCAGGGATCACACATCTACCAAACCAGGACACTGCAGAGGTGGACGCGGGAAGGGCTGGCTGTTGTGACCCTCTTTTATAGGTTGGTCTGGAAGGGCTACCGGAGGCCACTGGGGCCAAAAGACCTCTGGTCACTTGGGAGTGAAAACTCCTCTGAAGAACTGGTTTCCCAGCTTGAAAAGGAATGGACAAGGAACCGCAGCGCCACCCAGCGGTGAGTGTGTAGAAGGTGGGCGCTTAGCCCGGAGCTGGTCAGCAAAGCCCTTGGTCCTACAAACACCCCCTCCCCTACTCTGGGCTGAGTCCCTGAGAAATAAGTTCTCAAATAGGTATAATTAAGCCTGGGTTAAATGTAGCCCTGCCGTCGAGTGGTTGATGACCTGGGACAAGTGGCTTGACCTCACTGGAGCTTGATGTTTCAGGACACGGACAAAAGTAGCTCTGTGGCAGGACTGCCAAGGTTCCCTTGCATACTCTAGGACCTCGTGGTTACTGTTATTGATGGCTAAATCCCACACATTAGAAGGAGCCAGAGAGAGACAGAGTCTACTGGCTCATATAGCTGAGAAGGTGGGTCTGGCCTCAGGTGTAGCTGGATTCAGAACTTGCGTGATGTTCAATTCTTTCCCTCCATCTCTAAGCTCAGCTGTTGTCCCAACACTGGTCTCTCCATAAGGCCTGTCCCATGCTAGGCCAACTCAACACCCGCTTCCCCACCATCCACCTAAAAAAAAAATCTCAAGGAAGGATTCTGATTGGCTGGCTGAGTCATGTGCCTCTCAGGGGCCAATCCCATGGCTGGAGGGCAGGCCACATGATTGGCATCAGAGCCGCACAAGGAGGGGAGGGGCTGCTCCAGGAAGGAAGAGTGTATGTTTTCCAAAAGGGATAAATAATAATGACAACTCGAAACAGCAGCTCTCTCTCACCTCAGGCATATCTTGCTGTACTGCCTCTCCACTCTTAAATGAGTTTTGAGTTCATCCCAATGGTCCCTGGAGGTCTTGTCCACCCTCTCCCAGCTCTGCTCTCCACTGCCAGCATAAGAATGACGGTCACCCAGTATTAGAGCTACAGCAGAAGCATTCTCCAGGACGGTTTGAGAATCTGTGAACGACTGACAGTAAGAAAGCAGAGTGGCAGGTTTATACAGAGATCTGGCTCAGGCATTTTCTGAGCTCACTGCTTACGCACAGGAGAGAACTTTGGTTTTGTTTCTGAAAGATGTTGCAACCTTTGCGGGAAGGGTGAAGACGTCATCTTAGGTCACAGACCGATTCGTCTGCTGGCCAAGTCGGGGTCACAGGTGTGTTTGGCCAGCATGTGTCTTGCTGTTGTTTGAGGTTTGTGCTTTGTTTTGTTTTGGGGGGTAAGTCACCAACATTTAAGCTGTTGGAGTTGTCACAAAAATATGGAATTTGGGTGTCTCTTAAAGTAGAATGGCAGTGTTAGGTCGCATCCCTCGTGACAGCGGGATGGATCTGGGAAGTGGTTGCCCTGTGGAACAGGGCATGTGCGCTTCACTTTGCCACAGTCTCTACCATTCCCTTTTACATCCCCCAGCTACACCCAGCCCTCACACCCTCTCCCTTGCTCTGTGGTCATTTTTGGGTCTGGCACTAAATTGCTTTGGGACCAGACACCAAAGACCAGCCAACAAGTCTAGTGGCTTTCCTGGTGGCTCAGACAGTAAAGAATCTGCCCACAGTGCAGGAGACCCAGGTTTGATCCCTGGATGGCCGGGCCAAGGAAAGGCGACATCTTGGGGCTACAGGGATGACCAGGGTAGAGATGTGAGTGCAGGGTTAGAAAAATGGCTGAATTAGAAATACTGCTGGCCTCAGAGGCTGGGGGTAGGGGTAGGCTTCAAGACAGGTAGTAAACTAATATTTCTTTATTTCTTTGCAAGCAGGTTGGTAATGACTGGCTCTTTGTAGCCTTTTGTGCTAAAAATACCAAATTGTCCTAGGACTGCTAGTTGAGATTTGTCCTTCCGCTTCATCCTAAGGGGGGCTTCCCTGATGGCTCAGAGAGTAAAGAATCTGCCTGCTATGCAGGAGACCTGGGTTCAATCCTCGAGTCGGGAAGACCCCTGGAGAAGGGAATGGCTACCCACCCCAGTATTCTTGCCTGGAGAATTCCATGGACAGAGGAGCCTGGCGAGCCACAGTCCATGGAGTTACACACGACTGAGCAACTCACACTCTCACACTTTTCATCCGGAGGAGATGCTCAGAAGATTCTTGAGAGGGGAAGGGGGGACTGGAGGCCCAGCTTGTGGTGGAGGGGTATTCACCCCGTTAGCTGCGCTCTGGGAGTATAAAGGCTGATGTTGAGGGGGCAGGGAATGGGGATATCACAAGTCGTCTCTCTGAGGAAAGAGGCCCAGGAACGCCACTGATCCTTAAACTCACTGACGTGGAGGAGGGCTGGGCCGTTTGCTCTGCAAGGCAACTGGAAACTCGGCTCTGTTAAAACGGGCCCAGGAGAGTAGTTGCACAGCATTCTAGTAAAAGCAACCAGTGGGTTAAGCTGAGTGTCAGGAGGAAATCTGGAGAAGTCAGTCCATTCCCAGGCCGTGGGTGCTTGACTGAGGGCCTGGCAGCCAAACCCTGTTTGGAGGATGGGGATAACAACCGAACACAAGACAGCTGAGGCCTCTCGTTCCAGAAAGCTGATTTTTTGGTGGAGGAGACAGATACTTGCAAGTCGAAGTCAATGCTGGGACAAAAATAAGGGTCTGGGATGGGGAAACAGCTACGGCAGCTGGAGCCAGCAGGGAAAGTGTCTTTGAGGAGGTGATGCTGAAATGGGAGTCAAGCCTTGGGCAGACACATTCCAGATCAAGGGCAGTTTGTGCCAAGGCCTGAGAAAGGTGAGCTGCGGATGTGTCAAGGAGCGGAAACAAAACCAGCCCAGGAAAGAGGGCCAGGAGGAAGTGGGGAAGTGGGCGGGGGCCAGGCCACACAAGACTGTGTCTAGAAATGGAGACATTTTATTAAACCGTTGAAGGATTTTATGCAGAAAAAAAAAAAAAAAAACACGGTCTACCCACTTGGAGTCCTAACAAGACGGATGAGAACAGGAGCTGGAGACAGCATGGCTCTGAGGCTGATGAATGAAATGATTCCATCCGGTGGGCAGGGGTGGGCAGGGATGGCCTTTATAAGAAGGTAATATCCTTTTGGCACTCAAGACCCAAGTATCCAAATGCGAGTGGCAGGCCATGCCCAGCTCATGACGGAGGCCAAGCCACAGCTCATCAGAGATGCCAAGCTAAACCACAAGCTGGGCCAAGCAGGGATGGGCAAGACCTTGACTTCGTTCGTGAGGGCGTGGGTACCTACACTCATCAAGGGTTTTTTTCTTTTTAATTTTTGGGTGAGAGAGGGGGCTCTGTGTGAATTGTGAGTCAAGGTCTGGGTTCAGGACTTCCCTGGTGGTCCAGTGGCTGAGACTTCCACCTTCCAGTGTAGAGGATGCAGGTTCAATCCCTGCCCAGGGAGCTGACATCCCAGGTGCCTCACAGTGAAAAAACCAAAACATGAAACAGAAGCAATGTTGTAACCAATTCATAAAGCCTTTAAAAATTATCTACATTAAAAAAAAATCTTCAAAAAAAATTCTAGGCTCAAATCCCTGCTCTGTCTTCCATGTGTGACCTTGGGCACCTGTCACCACCTCTCAGAGCCTCAGTCTCCTCTGAGGTCAAATAGGGACCCTGTGACACCCAGGGGGCAGGGAGGTCGAGAGGAGTTGATGAGCTTATGTGCGTGAAGGACTGATCCCAGTGCCTGGCCCTGGGTCCCAGCTCTCAGTACCACTGAAGTTCTGATAACTTCATAGGCTGTCAGAGCTGGAAGGGACCCAGAGTGGGGCCAGCTCCATCTTTGCATGAGGATACAGAGGCACAGAGAGGGGAGCAGCCTGCCCAAGGCCACACAGCAACCGCCTGGCCAGGCTCTCCCTACGGCCAAAGCCTGCCTCTGGAAGGGCCCTCGGGCCTCCCTGCTCCTCCTGCCGCTTCTTCCCCCGAACCTTTCCCTGATAACCCAGGGCCTGGGATCTTAGACGTCACAGCTGCCAGAGCTTCCATCTGTGGTTTCACTCAGACCAGGGGTGCCAGGCTCAGACCTCAGCAGTGATTCTAAACTGGTCCTCAACCAGCTCTGAACCACCTCAGGGCTGGCTGGGGTGGGCTGCCTAAGGGATCAGAAAGTGCTGTGAAGGTTGGGATTGAATCCCAACCCTTTCATTTCTCAACCGTGCATCCTTCCCCAGCTTTACCTTCTGAGCCTCAGTTTCCTCATCTGTGAAGTGGGGTAACACCCGCTCTCTGGTGTCTTGTTCTTAAGGTCACTAATCCCATTCATGAGGGCTGCACCCACATGACCTAATCACCTCCTAATACCATCACACTGGGAATTAGATTCAACATGAATTTGGGTGGTGGGCAGGATGGGGGTGGGGACATAAACCTTCAGTTTATTAAAAGGTCCCAGAGCTGATGTCTTCTCTCCCCTAAGGCACACCAAGGCGACAGCATTTAAAAGGAAAGGAAGCCATAACAAGGAGGCCCCAGAGATGGAGACCCTCTTGCCGAAACAGCGGGGGCAGAGGGGCCCGCTGCTGAGAGCCATCTGGCAGGTGGGCCGCTCCACCTTCCTCCTGGGGACCCTCAGCCTCATCATCAGTGATGTCTTCCGGTTCACGGTGCCCAAGCTCCTCAGGTGGGTCCAGGCCTTGGGTGCCTTGTTGAGGCTGGTGGTCCCTGAACAGTGTCCTTCCAGGCCTGGCAGGCCTTCAACCCTCCTTCCACCCTTGCCTGGACGTTTGTTGCTCAAGGCACTGAGGGTGGATGAAAAGGGTGCTGAGGAAGAACAGAAATAAATGAAAAAGTGACTCCCCTTTCCCTTGGGAAGGGAAAATGAATGAATTTGGCCTGACTGGATCACTTTGCTTTCACTGTACCACAAAAGTCCCCCAAAGTGAGGGGCTTCAAACCGCTTCCTTAGCTGTGATGGTGTGGGGCATCAGTTCATGCTGGGTTCAGCTGGGTGGTTCTTTCCTTGGTGGGTTCAGTCGTGTGTCTGCAGTCACCAAGGTGGTCTCAGCTGGGACACCTCATCTCTCCCCTGATGGTCTGTCACCCTCAAAAGGCTGATTTCCAGCTCGTTCACAGGGCTGCTTGGCAGGGTCTCTAGACAAAGCCCTTTTCTTTTGAAGCTGAAGCTGGTTGTACAGCCAGCCCAGATTTCAAGGGATGGCCTGTTACTTTGCTCAAGCTGCCGTAGCAAAGGACTACAGACTGGCTGTCTTGAACAGAAATCCTTTTTCTGGTGCTTATCTTTTCTACTGTCATTTCTTTTTTGTAAAATTGAAGTTTAGTTGATTTATAATGCTGTGTTTCAGATGCACAACTAAGTGATTCAGTTTCATCAGATTCTTTTCTCTTACAGGTTATTACAAACTATTGAGTATAGTTCCCTATTCTGTACAGTGGATCCTTGTTGGTTACTATTATTTTATAATAGTTAATCCCAAACTCTTAATTTATTCCTCCCCCTCCTCTTTGGTAACGCTGAGTTTGTCTTCTATGTCTGTGAGTCTATTACTGTTTCGTAAGTTCATTTGTATGATTTTTTTTGCTTCCACATATAAGTGATGGCATGTATTTGTCTTTGGCTTACTTCGCTGTGTGGAAATCTCTAGGTCCATCCATGTTGCTGTGGATAGCATCATTTCATTCTTTTTTATGGCTGAGTAGTAACCATCTTTTTAATCTGTTCTTCTGTTGATGGACCCTAGGTTGCTTCCACATCTTAATTATTGTAAATAGTGCAATGAACATTCAGCTCAGTTCAGTTCAGTCACTCAGTCGTGTCCGACTCTTTGCGACCCCATGAATTGCAGCACGCCAGGCCTCCCTGTCCATCACCATCTCTCGGAGTTCACTCAAACTTACGTCCATCGAGTCGGTGATGCCATCTAGCCATCTCATCCTCTGTCGTCCCCTTTTCCTCCTGCCCCAAATCCCTCCCAGCATCAGAGTCTTGTTCAATGAGTCAACTCTTCGCATGAGGTGGCCAAAGTACTGGAGTTTCAGCTTTAGCATCATTCCTTCCAAAGAACACCCAGGGTTGATCTCCCTTAGAATGGACTGGTTGGATCTCCTTGTAGTCCAAGGGACTCTCAAGAGTCTTCTCCAACACCACAGTTCAAAAGCATAAATTCTTCGGCGCTCAGCTTTCTTCACAGTCCAACTCTCACATCCATACATGACCACTGGAAAAACCATAGCCTTGACTAGACGGACCTTTGTTGGCAAAGTAATCTGCTTTTGAATATGCTGTCTAGGTTGGTCATAACTTTCCTTCCAAGGAGTAAGCGTCTTTTAATTTCATGGCTGCAGTCACCATCTGCAGTGATTTTGAAGCCCAAAAAAATAAAGTCTGACACTGTTTCCACTGTTTCCCTCTCTATTTCCCATGAAGCAATGGGACCAGATGCCATGATCTTCATTTTCTGAATGTTGAGCTTTAAGCCAACCTTTTCACTTTCATCAAGAGGCTTTTGAGTTCCTCTTCACTTTCTGCCATAAGGGTGGTGTCATCTGCATATCTGAGGTTATTGATATTTCTCCTGGCAATCTTGATTCCAGCTTGTGCTTCTTCCAGCCCAGCGTTTCTCATGATGTACTCTGCATAGAAGTTACATAAGCAGGGTGACAATATAGGGCGCATGCATATTTTTGGATGGTGTTAGTGATAAAGAATCATCCTGCCAAGGCAGGAGACACAAGAGATGTGGGTTCAATCCCTGGGTTGGGAGGATCCCCTGGAGTAGGAAATGGTACCCAACTCCCGTATTCTTGCCTGGAAAATTCCACGTAGAGAAGAGGCTGGCAGGCTACAGTCCCTGGTGCCTCAAAGCGTCGCACATGGCTGAGCGACGGAGCACACGCACACACACTTTTTGAATTATAATTTTCTCCGGATATACCCACGAGTGGGGTTGCAGGATCATATGGTAGTTCTATTTTTAGTTTTTTAAGGAACTTCCATACTGTTCTCTTCCCCAGGAGAAGGGATAGGCTATCCACTCCAGTATTCTTGGACTTCTCTTGTGGCTCAGCTGGTAAAGAATCTGCCTGCAATGTGGGAGACGTGGGTTCGATCCCTGGGTTGGGAAGATGCCCTGGAGAAGAGCAGGGCTACCCACTCCAGTATTCTGGCCTGGAGAATTCCATGAACTGTACAATCCATGGGGTCACAAATAGTCAGACACGACTGAGCGACTTTCACTCACATTCCTACCCTTCTCACATTACATTCCCAGTAACAGTGTAGGAGGGGTCTCTTTCTCTTCACACCCTCTCCAGCATTTATTGTTTGTAGGCATTTTGGTGATGGCCATTCTGACCAGAGGATGAGATGGTTGAATGGCATCACCAGCTCAATGGACGTGAGTGTGAGCAAGCTCCGGGAGATGGCGATGGACAGGAAAGCCTGGTGTTCTCCAGGCCATGGGGTCGCACAGAATTGGACGTGACTTGGTGACTGCACAACGACAAAGTCTAACCGGTGTGGAGTGATCCCTCGTTGTAGTTTGGATTTGCATTTCTCTAAGAATTAGCAACGCTGAACATCTTTTCATGTGCATTTTGACCATCTATGTGTCCTCTTTGGAGAAATGTCTGTTGAGGTCTTCTGTCCATTTTTTGTTTGGGTTATTTGGTTTTTTGATATTGAACTGTGGGCGAGGTTTGTGGATTCTGGAGATGAATCCCTGGTTGGTCATATCGCTTCTCCCCGTCTGGAGGTGGTCTCTTCGTTTTTGTTTCTGGTTTCCTCTGCTGTACAAAAGCTTCTAAATTCACTTAGGTCCCATTTGAACAACAGACATTTTTGTCTTCCCATCTCCAAAGGCGAGAAGTTCAAGATCAAGGTTGTTTCCGCTGAGGCCTCTCTCCTTGCCTTGTACACAGCTGCCTTCTCTCTGCGTCCTCACGTGGTCTTTCCTCAGAACACACGCACCCCCGGGGTCTCCTTGTGTGTCTGTCCAGATTTCCTCTTCTTCTAAGGACACCAGTTGTCCTGGACTCAGGCCCCTCCTAACGGCCTCGTTTGAACTGAATCGCCTCTTTAAAGGGCCCTGTCATCAAATGCACAGTCATATTCCCAGGCACTGGGGGTTAGGACCTTAACATATACATTCTGGGGGGACACAACTCAGCCATAACAGGTGAGGATAAAAACTCCACCTATTGATTGGAGGTGTAAGTCATGGTGGAAATGAGCATGGACAGTGGGAGAAATAGTTGCAACCGTTTTTGCAAAAACAAAAGACCCTCCAGTACTGTCTGGTCCTCCAGACCTGGCCAGGCTTAGGCAGAGGCAGTAGCCACGGGCACCCTCTCTCACCAACTTCTCCCTCCTTCTCCTGCTGCAAGCCTCTTCCTGGAGTTTATCGGGGACCCCAACACCCCGGCCTGGAAAGGCTCTCTCCTCGCCGTGCTGATGTTCCTCTCCGCCTGCCTGCAAACGCTGTTCGAGCAGCAGCACATGTACAGACTCAAGGTGCTACAGATGAGGCTGCGAACGGCCGTCACTGGCCTGGTGTACAGAAAGGTGAGCCCCGGGGGAGGGGCGTGGCCTTTCCTCCCTTTCCAGCCTGTCCCAGTTCACACACAGACGTCCCAGCGGAGGAGAGCCATGTCACTGAACTCTCATCTGCGCCCCCAAGCACACTCATTCATCACTTTTCTCATAGTTGCTCACACTGCGCTCTCACCTTCTTGGTTATTTCTGTAAGGCCTTGTGTGATCTGACCCTGAGACTCTTCTGTCTGATTACATCACATGCTTCCTTCGCACCTCCTTCCCTTTCCTACAGCTGCACCAGTCTCCTTGCAGTGCCTCAAGCATCCTTCTGCCTCAGGGCCTTTGCACATGTGGTTCCCACTGCCTGGGCACCCTTCCCCCAATTCTTCATGTAGTGAACTTCCGCCCGTCTCTCTGTGGATAAAGGACTAACCTTTGGGCTGTGTGGAAACCAGATAAAGGTAGACTGTCAGCTCTTTGACCAGGTTGCACTGCTTACAGTTGAAATGACCCCTGAGCCACTGGTAAATGGAATCTGGGCTGGAAGTTCTGTCAGTGAACTGGGACACCCAGAGGGAAGCCAGTGCTTTGGGCTTCTCTCTGTGCAGTCATTCTTGGAAACGAAGCCCCTGAGGCTGCTGCTCTAAGACATGTTGGCCCCTCTGGGTCTGCAGCCTCTGAGCCAAGGTGACCCAGTCCCCGCCGAGTCCCTTTCTCACACCTGAGCTGTCACCTGGGAGAGGAGGGGAGCAAAGGGAACAGCTCCAGGGTGACTGTGTGAGTGGCTCCTGAGTTCCCAACCACGTGGCTCGCTGGGGACGGGTGTGGCCTGTCCCATCTTTTGAGTCCACATGTGGAGCTGAGGCTGCGGGAAGGCAGCCTAAGGGCTTTGCACTTCCCATTTTTTGGAGAATTTCAGGGCAGCCTCTTCATCTCCTGATGGGTCAAACCCCCCAGTCTGCCCTCTGGGCTGCTTCTGTATTAACCAGGTTTAAAATTAATTTATTTTTGGCTGCGCTGGGTCTTTGCTGCTGTGCTCGGGCTCTGTCCATTTGCGGCAAGCAGGGGCCACTCTCGAGTTGCGGGCTGTGCGCTCCTCGTTGTGGTGGTTTCTCTTGTCGTGGAGGACGGGCTCTGCTGTGCAGGCTCTGTAGTTGAGGCTCGCAGGCTTAGTTGCCCGAGGCATGTGGATCCTCCCTGGCCAGGGGGTTGAATCCATATCCC
Organism: Ovis canadensis; assembly: GCF_042477335.2. Classification (NCBI taxonomy): domain Eukaryota; kingdom Metazoa; phylum Chordata; class Mammalia; order Artiodactyla; family Bovidae; genus Ovis; species Ovis canadensis. The sequence goes on along the minus strand of NC_091268.1, from coordinate 29,735,835 downwards.
CTACACTGGCAGGTGGATTTTTAACCTCTGGACCACCAGGTAAGTCCAGCCGTGCTTCCTTATTTTCTGCGTCTGGTGCTTCAACATCTGGGGCCTCGCTGACCCTGGAGGGACTGTCCCTCTGTCCCTTCCGAGGTCAGCCAGTTCCTCCAGATGGTAAGTGACTTATCGGAAAGCATGCCTTTCACATGCAAACCAACCCACCCTAACTCACAATCCAGCTGCCTCCTTTTGAGGCCCTCAGCCTCTGGCCATTGTCCTTGCTGTAATCACCCCAAGGCCAGGTATCAGACAATGAGGCCCAGTTCCTATGCCCAGAGCAGATGGAATTACTCAAACTAGCCGATCCTAAACTTGCCGACCCTGTCTGACTTTCCCATGAAAACCTCAGCAAGCTCTTGCCTATGGTTCATCCCACCCTGCCCCACCCCAGTGCTTCCCCAAGTGCCCCCCTCCCATAGCGTGGAATACCCCTTTCTTTTGAGATTGTTGAGTGTAATAAACCCTCTTGTCAATATCAGTCTTCTCTGGTCTGTGGGCTTGCCATACTTGAATAATAATAAAACCTATATTTTAAAACACTTCATGACACTCGTCATAATTACTATTAAACGGTGAACTGTGTACATCTTTAATTTTGCTCCCCAGCTCAAACTCCAATCCCAGGAGACCAAGCACCTCGCCTCTGTTGACCGTAGAGCCCAGTGTGAGGCCCAGAGCAGGTGCTCAGTAAAGACTGGAAGATTTTTTTGGAAAATTTCTGTACTTGTTTATTTCCAGCCCATCATTTCACCCCCTCACTTCTTCCCTGACACACCCAGCAGAGAGGATTGCAAGTAGGATGTAGTATTCAACAGGCTGGAAGGGGTCCACTGTGACCCCAGAATCAGCGCAAATTTGTGGCTGTTAGAAAACCAGGTTAGTATCTACAAGGCACGTTGAATGCCTGGGGGGGATCAGTCTAACACTCTGTCTAGCCTCTGTTATCCTGGATTCCAATCCAAACCCTCTGGTTCTGGGCAAGTTGGTCAATTTCTCTGTGCCTCAGTTTCCTTGTCTGTGAAATGAGATTAATAATTATCCATCTCATTGATTCTAGTTTCACTTTTTCTTTCCTCTTTTAATCAAGATGTTTTAATTTATTGAATGGTTGGCATTGATTTTTTTCCCCCCAAAGTGATACAAAAATTGTTGTTTACTTGCTAAGTCATGTCCAACTCAGTTGTGACCGCATGGACTGTAGCCCGCCTGGTTCTTGGGTCCATGGGATTCTCCAGGCAAGAATACTGGAGTGGGTTGTCATTTCCTCCTCCAGGGGATCTTCCTGACCCAGGGATTGAACCTGCATCTCTTGGGTCTCCTCCAGTGGCAGGTGGGTTCTTTACCCCTGCACCACCTGGGAAACCCTATGTCCTAGGCACTGTGCTAAATAAATGAACATTCTCTCATTTTTTCCATGCTGGGACACAACAGACAGCTGTATGGAACAGGCATAGTATGTGTCGTTTAATTTAAAACACTGTGGATAAAACACTGTATATTTTTGCAATCAGGCTTCTCTGGTGGCTCAGTGGTAAAGAATCCACCTGTCGATGCAGGAGGTGTGAGTTCAATCCATGGGTCAGGAAGATCCCCTGGAGAAGGAAATGACAACTCACTTGAATATCCTTGCCTGAAAAATCCCATGGACAGAGGAGCATGGTGGACTACATTCCATAGGGCTACATAGGGCTACATTCCATAGGGTCACAAAAGAGTGAGACACGACTGAGCCTGACCAACTGGGCAGAGAACAGCACAGCTAGGACACTGCGCCCTGCAGATGGCTACCAGTATCATCATAAATCCAAGGTTTTGATGTACTGTGTTATTGTTATTGTTTCCAGTACTTCAGGGAAATCACAGTATTTTCGTTTTTGTCATCTCCCTGGATTCTTACAGTGGTCCTGGGAGTTGGGCTTAAGAGATTTTATCAGGCCACTTTACAGATGAGTAAACTGAGGCCTAGATGGTAAAGAAACCTGCCTCAGCCAGCAGGGGCAGCATAACTTAGAGCCCAGCCTGCCGGGTGGCCGTCGGCCTCCCCCGCGTCCCTCCGACTCAGGTCTCCATCTGCCCGCCCCTCCCAGGTCCTGGCTCTGTCCAGCAGCTCCAGAAAGTCCAGTGCAGTGGGGGACGTGGTCAACCTGGTGTCTGTGGACGTGCAGCGGCTGACCGAGAGCGTCACCTACCTCAACGGGCTGTGGCTGCCGCTCATCTGGATCGTCGTGTGCTTTGTCTACCTCTGGCAGGTGTGCTGGGGCAGGGGGAGCGGGATTTGAGCGGAACCCTGCTCCTCCTCATCCCCTTTAATCCTGTCTATTTCCGCACCCCGTGGGCTGCTGTTGTGGCCAAAGTCTCAGGCCAGGGCGGCCTTCACTTTACCCTGGGCAGGATGCTCACCTGTCTGGGCCTCGGTTGCCCCGTCTGTCAAATAATGATGATGGTGGTGATGGCATGGGCACTTTGGGGGTGTGATATCGGGGCTTCCCAGGTGGCGCTAGTGGTAAAGAACCTGCCTGCCAGTGCAGGAGACGTAAGAAACATGGGTTCGCTCCCTGTGTCAGAAAAGTCCCCTCGAGAAGGAAATGGCACCCACTCCAGTGTTCTTGCCTGGAGAATCCCATGGACAGAGGAGCCTGGCGGGTTACGGTCCATAGGGTCACAAAGAATCAGACACAACTGAAGTGACTTAGCACGCAATTATGCACACACGCATGCATCAGGATACCAAGTAGGCTGGTTGGGCACGTTTTGAAGTTATCAGTAACTCTGGGGCAGCACCACCACCACTACCACGAACAAAAATGAAACAGAAAGAAAATTTAGGGGCAGGATTTTACTACTTAGTTTTCAAAACACATAAAGTAGTCACTGGGGGCTGGGGTGGGGGGGAGTGGAATCAGAACTTAATTCTGACTCCCTTACATCTGTTTTGTGATGTAGGACCTTTTTTTGGTTGCCCACGCAGCTTGTGAGATCGTATTTCCCTAACCAGGGCTGTACCTACACCCTTGGCAGTGAAAGCTTGAAGTCCCAGCCACTGGACCACCAGGGAATTCCCTTCTTTTAAAATTTTTAATTAAAATCACAGACCTTGTAGTGAGCTCATACCCTACTTTTATCCCTTGCTAGTTGTGAAACTTCCCCATAACCAGCCCCTCTGTGCCTAATTTCCTCATCTGCAAAGTAATAACAACATATAAACTCTCTCTGGCAAAAATGCTACAAATGCTAACCCCAATGCCCACCCTCCCCCTTTACCAGGGTCTCCTGGTGACTTTCTGACGTTAGGGACCGTCTGCCAGGAGGCAAAGTGATGGGTGGTGTCATCTGCAGATTCGCTGGGGTCGTTGGTCAGCCGGCTTCACTGCCCTGCATTTTCCCCCATGTCCTTCCTCTCTTTCTCTCCAGTAATAATAGTTAACGTCTGTGTACTTGCTGAGCACCCGCTGTGTGTGCTGGGTCCTGAACTGCAGGGTGGCAAGTCGAAAAGCATCCAGGCTAGAAGCTTTTATGGGGGTGGAGTGGGGATGGAAGCAGCAGCCGAGGTACAATAATGATGATAACACGTAACTGGTATTCTGGAACATTCCACGCATTCACAGCTATTTAGCCACCAATACACCCACCCAAGGGCCCGTGAAACCCAGCATGCAGGCCAGATTCCTCCACCTGCTTATGTGCGGACCTCAAGCTCTACAAAATAATCAGTAACTTTTCCAAGAGAGACCCTACTGCCTCCAACATCATACCCTGCATATGGAATTAGAGAAAGGGCCTCTGCCCTTGAGTTACGGAATTCTTTGAGTGCGTAGACAGGGAGACCCAGCGGTACCCTATAAGTGTTTGTCTTGTTGATTACACATGGGGGTGGAGCACTTTAAAGATCTTCTGCTCTGCTCCAGGTGTGGGTGTCAGGCTCACAAACATTTCTGTAGAGCACCAGGTCAGATATATTTTTTTTCTTTTTTAAAAAAAAGCTTTTGTATTTGGAGGATAACTGCTGTACAATGTTATGTTGATTTCTGCTGTATAAGTCAAATCAGTCATGACTACGACTATCTACCTGTCTATATATTTATATCCCCTCCCTCTTGAGCCTCCCTCCCACCCCCTCCCCACCCCTCTAGGTCAGCAGAGCGCCAGGCTGGGCTCCCTGTGATATGCAGCAGCTTCCCACTTACACATGGTAGTGTGTATATGTCAGAGAAGGCAATGGCACCCCACTCCAGTACTCTTGCCTGGCAAATCCCACGGACAGAGGAGCCTGATAGGCTGCAGTCCATGGGGTCGCTAAGAGTTGGGCACGACTGAGCGACTTCACTTTCACTTTTCACTTTCATGCATTGGAGAAGGAAATGGCAACCCACTCCAGTGTTCTTGCCTGGAGAATCCCAGGGACAGAGGAGCCTGGTGGGCTGCCGTCTATGGGGTCGCACAGAGTCGGACAAGACTGAAGCGACTTAGCAGCAGCAGTATATATGTGTCAGTGCTACTCTCTCAATTCGTGCCACCTTGTCCTTTCCCCGCTGTGTCTACAAGTCTGTTCTCTACATCTGCATCCCCATTCCTTCCCAGCAGATAGATTTCTTAGTACCATTTTCCTAGACTCCATATTATGTGCATGAATATGCAATATTTGTTTTTTCTCTTTCTGACTTGACTTCACTCTGTATAACAGGCTCTAGGTTCATTCACCTCACCAGAACTGATGCAAATGTGTTCCTTTTCATGGCTGAGTAATATCCCATTGTGTACAGGTTCCACATCTTCTTTATCCATTCATCTGTCAATGGGTATCTAGGTTGCTTCCATGTTCTGGCTATTGTAAACAATGCTGCAGTGAGCATGGGGGTACCTGTGTCTTTTTGAATTGTGGTTTTCTTAGGGTATGACATTCTGGGAGCAGCAGGGTCTCTCAGAGACCATACTAATCAAACAGGCCTGGTGGGCTTCCAATAAAATCACTTATGGACACTGAAGTTTGAATTTCACATAATTTCCACATGTTGTAGAATCTTCGTTTGATTTTCATTATCAGTCGTCTGGTAGTGGAAAACCTATGGATCATTTTGTACAGCTTGAGGTCTGCACATAAGCAGGTGGAGGAATCTGGCCTGCATGCCGGGTTTCACGGGCCCCTGGGTGGGTGTATCGACGGCTTATTGACTGTGGGTGAGTGTGGAATGTTCCAGAATGCTAGCTGTGTGATCATCATTATTGTACCGCAGCTGCTGCTTCCACCCCCCTCCCCCCATAAGAGCCTGGATGCTTTTTGACTTGCCACCTTGCAGTCTAGGACCAGCACACATAGTGAGTCCTCCGCAGGTAAATAGATGTTAGCTGTTATTATTGGAGAGAAAGGGAGGAAGGACACAGAGTAAAATACACGGCAGTGAAGCAGACTGACCAGTGACCCCAATGAATCTGCAGATGATACCACCCATCACTTTTGTCTGCCTCTTGGCAGACGATCCCTAACTTTAGAAAGTCACCAGGAGACCCTGGTAAAAGGGGGAGGGGTGGGCATTGGGGTTAGCGTTTATAGCATTTTTTGCCAGAGAGAGCTTATTTAACCTTCTGTTCACAGTCCTTTGAGTATTCTCCCAGCTCTGGCAGGTGTTTGCCTTCTGGGAGCCTCTCCATGTGACCCCTGGGTGGCGATATTGCTGCATAAATGAAACAGACGGGCCAGCTGTTTCATTTTACTGTTTCGGCCACATAAAAATCATTTATCCTCTTGGCCACTTTCACATTTTCCGGAGAGACAAACCAAAGAGTGAGGGAAGAGACCTGTCCCCAGTCACAAAGCTGGTGGGGGCGGGGCTGCCAGAGAAAATACAGGACGTCCAACTAAAGGTGAATTTCAGATCAACAGAAGTATGTCTTATAAGTCTATCCCAGACATGACATGGAATATACTTACACTAAAAACTTATTTGCTGCTCATCTGAAATTCAGATTTAACTGGGCCTGCAGTAAAATATATTTGTTTGCTAAGTCTGGCAACCCTTGCGGGGGGTGAATTGAAGATTCAGCTAATGATTGTACAACAGCAGCACTTGCTACAGGTGGTGGAAACAGCTCCATTCCCCTCTAATATAAGGAAACGGCAGCTTAGGGAGGGATAGTATCTTGCCCAGGTGTTGCTGTTCAGTCGCTCAGTCATATCTGACTCTGCGACCCCATGGACTGCTACACGCCAGGCTTCCCTGTCCATCACCAACTCCCGAAGCTTGCTCAGACTATGTCCATCGAGTCGGTGATGCCATCCAACCATCTCATCCTCTGTGTCCCCTTCTCCTCCTGCCTTCAATCTTTCCAGCATCGGGTCCTTTTCTAATGAGTCAGCTCTGCCTCAGGTGGCCAAAGTATTGGAGCTTTAGCAACAGTCCTTCCAATAAATATTCAGGATTGATTTCCTTTAGGATTGACTGGTTTGATCTCTTTGCAGTCCAAGGGACTCTCAAGAGGAGTCTTTTCCAACACCATAGTTCAAAAGCATCAATTCTTTGGCACTCAGCCTTCTTTATGGGTCCAGCTCTCACTTGCCCAGGGCCACACCAAAGTGTGGCGTAAATTCAGGATTGGAACCCAGATCCCCCTCCAGAGTCTGTTTTCACCATTGTAGCCAGGCCCAACCCTACCCATCTGGATGCATGTCCTGTCATGACTATGACCGCGCCCTCCATCATGTGAGGTTCATCATTTTTCACTCCCCCACCAAACACAGGTGGGCTCCATCTTCCATGTGTCCCCTTCTAAGGAGCCCAGGAGTCCCGATCTCTATGACCTGGTGGCTTCTCTCATTGGACTCTCTGACACCTCACTGCTTGGGACCCGAGTATGAGCATCACAACCACTTCCCACCATCAACCAGCCTGGTATTGACAGCTAGGCTCCTGGAGGCGTCTCATGACATCTGGCCCCCTCTTTATCCAGCTTCTAGGACCATCTGCCCTCACCGCCATCGCTGTCTTCGTGAGCCTCCTCCCTCTGAATTTCTTCATCACCAAGAAGAGGAACCACCATCAGGTTTGGCGTTTGGAAGAAGGGACGCTCCAGGCCAGAAGGGGGTGGCAAGCCTGCAGGTCTCAGGACCCGCGCTGGTGCAGAGGGGAGGAGGCAGGTGCAGGGCAGGGGTGGGGGCTTGTGGCGGTTGCAGAAAAGGAACTTCTATCCTATTCCAGACTTCCTATCCTCTCCTCTCTTCTTCCCTCTGGTCCCAGGAGGAGCAAATGAGACAGAAGGACTGTCGGGCGCGGCTCACCAGCTGCATCCTCAGGAACGTGCGGACGGTCAAGTACCATGGCTGGGAGGGAGCCTTTCTGGACAGAGTCCTGCACATCCGGGCCCAGGAGCTGGGCGCCTTGAAGACCTCCAGCCTCCTCTTCTCCGTGTCTCTGGTGTCCTTCCAAGTGTCCACATTTCTGGTGATGTCACTCTGGTCCCCTTGCAGAGCAAGGACTGGGGGCGGAGTGCTGGGGGTGCGGGATGAGGGCTCCCCATATAGGCTCACGGGGTCCCATCACACCGAGTGACCGTCACAGACTGACCGTCACCTAGCATGACCATCGTATCAACAACACCCAGACACATCACACCACCAACCCCTGGAAATGAACCCCCCACCCACTGACATTTAGAACCACAAGTGCCACCAGGACCCAGAGCGCTCCGTGGTGGCTGATACCTGCAACTTGAGTCATCTTCCCAGAGTCTAGAGTAATAAATCCCACTGTTGTCTAGACCCACGAAAATGCTAACAAGATGGAAAAATGCATCATCGTCCAATGCCTGGAACTAAGAGTTTCTGATACTAAGAGTGGGGGCCACATGTGCACAACTCCCTCCATTAGCAGCAGAATCGGGGGGACGGTCTGGGCGGAAGAGAAGCCATTCCAACATGGCAGGTGTGGCCTTTGGCCCCTGGAGACACTGCAGCTGCCTGCCTTCCCTGGCCACAGTTAGCAGCTCACTGTTACCACCTGTGTCTCACCCAGGTGGCACTGGTTGTGTTTGCTGTGCATACTCTGGTGGCCGAGGAGAACGCCATGGACGCCGAGAAAGCCTTCGTGACCCTCACGGTTCTCAACATCCTCAACAAGGCCCAGGCTTTCCTGCCCTTCTCCATCCACTCCATCGTCCAGGTGAGGCTGCGGGGAGGGGAGGCTGTCCAGGAGGAACTTTGCAGGCTGGGCTAAAACGATGAAACAAAGCAGGGAAATAGACAGGAGGTCACAGGGAACAGTGGGAAGAAGCCAGCAAACATCCTCAAAATAGGCAGCATCACCTTTCTAGCAAATCCATCTGCGAGGATTCATTCTGGTCCCTTTTTCACATTAATACAAAGGGATCTCATTTCATTTCTCTTCCTTTACTCTCTCTACTCACACTGTGCCTCCTTGCGGGTGATGAAAATGAGAAAACTGCTCCAGCCGAGACATTCCTATTTATTCTTTCATCTCTGAAGATGGGCTTGGGGCTGGAAGTGGAGACACCCCCAGGTGGACAGAGTTTGTAATCATTCCTGATGTCAAGCAATCAAAAAAGCCACCGTCCTCCTCCCTGGTCTGGTCTGCAGAATGGAAGCAAGGAGGTGGGAGGTCGCCACCAGCATTGCGCCAATCTCATGCGCTTCATTGTCCGCGACCTGGAAAGCTTTGTGCTGTTGCCTTGTAAATGCGTAGGTCTTGGTAGTCAGGAAGCTTTCCCACTATCCTGAGGCACCCGACACCCAAAGTCTGAGTTCCTCTGTGGCCCTTAAGGTACAGCTGACCTAAGGCTTTGGTTTCTCCAGGCCCGGGTGTCCTTTGACCGCCTAGCTGCCTTCCTCTCCCTGGAAGAAACTGACCCTGGGGCTGTGGACTCGAGTCCCTCCAGATGCGGTGAGAGCTGAGTTCAGCAGGAGGGGGTGGGAGAGACAAGAGAGCCAGCAGGGCCCCCCTTCCCACTGGTGGAATGCCAGGACCCCAGCTGGGGGCTGCCAGCAATGGGACTGCATGTGTAGACCATGCTGTAGGCTGTGTTACTTGGAACAGGCATTGTGTATGAATCCTCCCCTTGTCACTAAAGAAGCATCAAGCTGCCTACCTAGAAATCATCCGAATCCAAATTCTGGCTCCAGCATGGACCCCAGAATGGGCAACCTTGACCAGTTATTAATCTGCCCGAGCTTCAGTGTTCCCATCTGCAAAATGGACATGGTGATTGTCACAGCACCTCTGCACAGAATTGTTGTGAGGGTTGAATGGGTCCTCTGAAGCCTCGCAGTTAGAGCAGGGCTCTGAAGCAAATCAGCATCCAATGCATTTTAGTTAGAATTATTATTGGTAAAAAATCCAATAATCCAATAAAACTTACGTTAGCAAAGAGACCTCTAAATAACCCCAGATTGGTGTTTCTGAGGCTCCTCATGGCTCTGGCACATTTTCAGCAGGGCACAGCCATATTTAGGCGAATTGGTGTGATTCAGGTGTTTGGAAGTGGATGCTGGCTTGGAATCCCAGGATTGCCTTGCCAGCTTTGTGGCCCAGGCAGTAACAACCCCACTCCTGGCCTCTGCTCCCCACTGTGGCAACCCACCTCCGCCAGGACTGTCCTGAGGGCCACCAAGAGACAGCAGGCCCCCGACTCTCGGGAGCTGCCCGATAACTAGCCTGGGGTCTGAGATGTCATGCCTGAATCCTGGCAGGAGGCCCCGTGGACCCTGGACCAGAACCCCTGAGTGTTATTTAAGTCATGACTCTGACACCCTTGATCACCTGCCTATGACCGGAGCCTCACCACACCTCCTGCCCCCACCCCAGTCCTTGCTCTTCCCGTGAAGGTGTGTGACAGTGAGGTTAACACAAACACCAACAGCTGGCAATGACCGAGCATTTAGCATGAGCCAGCACTTTGGAAGCGCTTTACTTAGTGATGACCCCCTCGAACCTCCTCACCACGGCACCACGGGGTAGGTGCTCCCGTGACCAACCCACTTCACAGATGGAAGTGAAGTCGTACCCCCACACCCCAGACTGTTAAGAAAGGACAAGCCCCTGGAGCAGGGTAGCCAAATTCACAAAAACACAGGACTCCCAGTTAAATCTGAATTTCACGTATTAAGAAATTTGGATTTTTAAGCATAAGTATCTCCCATGCAACGTGTGGGGCAAAATTATCCTGAAAAAGTGCTCATGGTTTATCTGAAATTCAGATATAACTGGGCATCCTGCAGTGTGTCTGAAACCCTCCCCCAGAGACCATCCAGTCCAGTGGGTGTTGACTGCTTATTAAATGTAGGATTCTCAGGCCTCACCCTCAAGCAGAGTCTCCTTTATTGGTTTGAGCTGAACCATGGAGAGCTTTGTGTTTTTTTAAAAAAATCTTTCCAGATGATTCTAAATGTGAATTCAGGGTCTGAAACCACTAATCTGGTGCCTCCCTTATTACATAGATAAAATATCTGAGACCCAGGGACATGGGGAGACTATATGTCCCTGGTTACATCAGTGGCCCCAATGAAATTAATAACACTCCATCTCCAGGGTCCAGGATCAGGTGATAAATTGTATCAGCTGCCCTCTAAACTTTTCTGTGAAGGACCCAATTGTACTTGTTTTAAGGAATAGGCTACCCTCTCCAGTATTCTGGCCTGGAGAATCCCACAGACTGTACAGTCTGTGGGGTTGCAAAGAGTCGGACACGACTGAGTGACTTTCACTAAGCTTTCCAAGTCCTTTTTTCTCTGTCGAAACTGCACACCTCTGCCTTTCTAGTGTGAAAGCAACCCCAGGAATACATAAATGAATGGGCCTGGCTGTGTTCCAATAAAACTTTATACAAATAGGCAGCAGACAGGGTCTGGCCCCTAGGCTGTGGTTTGCCAACCACCGAGTTATGTAACCATCCGACAGGGAGAGAATGACCACCACAGGTCACACGAGCCAGTGCGTGGAGGAACCATCTGTTTAGTGGGGGAGATTTCCTGTGGCCCGTGGGTGTCCTGGGGGAGGGGCAAGCCGGGAGCATCTTGTGTAACTGGCCTGTATGCCTTGTAGCTGCTGGGGAGGACTGCATCAGCATACAGGAAGGCACCTTCACCTGGTCCCAGGAAAGCGCTCCCTGCCTGCACAGGTACAGGTGGTGGCCCTGGGAACAGCCTTCCCTTGGATGTTGGCGAGGTGGGGGAGGACGGGAAAGCGAGAGTTCCCATAGATGGACGGGGAACAGGGTTTCAGAGCCTTGCCTGTCAGGGAGGAGATGCCCCCCTGGTCCCCAGGCTGGTCATGCTGATGTTGACGGAGGCCTGGCCAAGAGGAGCCCCAGGGAGCCGTGGCGGCTTCTGTCCCTGTTATATCGGACTGGCCACTGTCTCCTCCAGCCCCCAGCTCTTTGGCTGGGTCTCTGTGGCAGAAAACCCCAGCAAACTGCAAAGCTCCCTATGAAGGGAGAGGAAACACCCTGGACTGTATCTGTGTTGCTTGTCATCCACTCATTTCATGGTGTTTATCGAGCACTTGCTATGTGCCAGGCCCTGTTCTAGGAACTAGGAATAGAGTGAAGAAAACAGACAAGGGCCCTGTGCTCTTGGGGCTGACATTCTGATGGCAGGGGGTGGGGTGGGGTGTGGGTGGGGCAGCGGGCACAAATGAGAAGTTAGGGTGAGGGGGCAGAGTGATGTCAAGGGAGGGGTATGTGCAGTGAGGGAAGGCCTGGCACTTAAACAGAGGTCAGATGACGGGCAGGAATGAGCCTTGCACGTGTTTGGGACAGGAGCTTTCTAGGCAGTGGGAAGAGCAAGTGCCAAGGTCCTGAGGCAGGTGTGTGCCTGGACCCAGGACTCTCCACCTTGGCATCACTGACATTTGGGGCTGAGAGTTCTGTGTGGTGGGGGCTGTCCTGTGCCCTGTCGCAGGATTAGCAGAACTCCCAGTAGATTCGAGAACAGCCCCACCAGGTGTGACAACTGAAAGTATCTCTAGACTTTGCCACTTGACACTTGTGGGGCACGATCCCCCAGGTGTGTTTGAGAAACAGGACATCAGCATGGCTGCAGTGATGGGATGCTGGGCGTCCTTCAGGATTGTCGGAACCTCACCTTTTACCCCAGGAGAAGCGGGAACTGCTGGGGCTGCCACTGGGGAGTTGGGTTTGAACAGGTCCCTCGGGCCCGTGTGTGGGGGATGGACTGCAGGGCCTAGACAGGGTGGGGGGCAAGGGCTTCAGTAGGGAGAGCTATGAGGAGCCTGTGGCTATGACCTGGGCCACAGGAGATGCTAGTTAAATCCTCCCAACCAGTAAACTCTGCATGAGTACATGTGTACATATGGGTGTACATGTGTACATATGGGTGTACATATGGGTGTACATGTGTGTGCATGAGAGCATTTATGTATGCACTTGTGTCTGCATAGATTGTGCATACATCATGTGCATGTCTCTGTGCACATGTATGGTGCGCGTGTGTATGTGTACTTGTGTGAGGGTGTGCATCTGTGTGCAGTCTGTGTGTACAGTGCATGTGGGCAGTTACATGTGCCCTTGTGTATGCTGGCATGTATGTATCTGTGTACAGGTGTGTGTGAGGTATGGTGTAGTGAGTGTGCACAGACCCATGTGAGCACTGTGTACATGTGTGCATGCATGTGTGATGTGAGTGTGCACAGACCCTTGTGTACCTGTGTATATCTGTGTACACGTGTGCCTGCATGTGTGATGCGAGTGTGCACAGACCCTTGTGTACCTGTGTATATCTGTGTACACATGTGCAGGTGTGTGTGGTGCAGTGTGCCCAGACCCATGTGCATGCACATGTGGATGTGGTATAGTGTGCACAGACCTGTGTGCGTGCATGTGTACATTTGTGTACACATGAGCATGTGAGTGTGCAAGACCCGTGTGTGTGTGCAGCTGTGTACACATGTGCATGCAGGTGTGGGCACGTGTACAGTCGCATGCAGGATGGCAGCGCGCATAGCCATACAGGGGTTGGGAGAGGAAGGGAGGCCCCAGACATCCTCTTAGCGGCCCCCCGTGAGTCACCAGGAGCCGAGGCCAGTTGTCTGGGGTTCACCAACTCTGCCCAGATTCAGGCTGAGTCCTACTCAGGGACACGTCGCCCCTTCTGTGTTGCCAGGATCAACCTCACGGTGCCCCAGGGCTGCCTGCTCACTGTCGTCGGTCCCGTGGGGGCAGGAAAGTCCTCTCTACTGTCTGCCCTCCTCGGGGAGCTGTCCAAGGTGGAGGGGTCCGTGAGCATCAAGGTGAGGCTAGGCCCCTGCCATTCACTGGACTGTCCCCTACCTCTGCTCTTCCCGGTTCACAGCTAAGCTCCTCTCTGCCTTTCACCACTGCCAAGAACCTGGCTCCCACCGCTCCCCCAAAACTGCTCCCAACCCCGTCCCTATCAGCCTGTTTGTCTTTTAGGGTCCGGTGGCTTATGTGCCCCAGGAGGCCTGGGTCCAGAACACGTCTGTGGTGGACAATGTGTGCTTCGGGCAGGAGCTGGATGCACCGTGGCTGGAGACGGTCCTGGAGGCCTGTGCCCTGTGGCCAGATGTGGATGGCTTCCCTGCAGGGGTCCACACCCGAACTGGGGAGCAGGTGAGGGTCCTGGGGGGCCTTCATGGGCCAGGGAGGCGGGGCGGCTGGGGGCCATTGGTTGCCCTGACCTGTGAGGGAAGGATACAGGGGAGACAGAGTGGGAAAGAAAGTAGGGGAGGAAAGGGGCCCAGCTCAGGACCAGGCACATAGCAAGTGCTCAATAAACAGTCTTAATGAGAATGATTGAAAATGGAGACTGAAGAGGCCAGGAGACATGGCAGGGGTTGGTGGGTGGGGGGTGGAGGCTCTGTAACAACTGGGGATGAAGTGACCCGGGCTCCTGCCCTGCCTCTCTGCGTGACAGTGGTCAGATTGCTTCCTGTCTCAGGACCTCACCAAAAAATCTGGGCTGAGATGTCTGATAAACAGGATGTGTGCATCCAGAGCTATGGGTTGGGCCGGGATTGACAAACTATGACCCATAGGTCAAATCCAGCCCACCAGCTGGGTTTGTAAATAAAGTTTTATTGGAACCCAGCCATGCACATTCATTTACCTGTGGTCCGTGGCTGCACTTGCACGATCAGGGCAGAGATGAGCAGCTGTGACAGAGACTAGGGTGGGGGTGGGGCAGCAAAGCTTTATTTGTTTATTTTCGGCTGCACTGGGTCTGCGTTGCTGCATGTGGGCTTTCTCTGGCTGCGGAGAGCAGGGCCTGCTTTAATGGGGATGCACAGGCTTCTCACTGCGGCGGCTTCTCTTTGTTGCAGAGCGTGAACTCTGGTACACGGGGCTTCAGTAGCTGCAGCATGTGGGTTCAGTAGTTGTGGGACACGGGCTTAGTTGCTCCACAGCATATGGGATCTTCCCAGACCAGGGATCAGACCAGTATCCCCCTGCATTGCAAGATGGCTTCTTAACCACTGGACCACCGAGGAAGCCCCTGCAAACCTTTAAATGGTTCCTGTCTGGCCCTTTACAGAACACATTTGCTGACCCTTGGATTAAGGAATTGAGGGTGGAGAAATGGGAGATAAGTTAAGTAAATGGGTAAGGTTTCCTGGAAGGAAGAGGAGAGTTTCCAGGAAAGGGTCTGGAGGAGCCAGAAAGAGCAGCTGAGAAGGAACATTGGGGAGAAAGACAAGGCATCCTGCAGCCAAACAGAGGGAGTGGGGTGCCGGCTGCCCTCCACTTCTGTCACATCCTAAACCAAACATGATTTCCTGTTCCCTGCTCCCCCGAAACCCACCCCATGCTGGATAACGGAAGCTCCATCCTTGCAGAGCTCAGAGCCCAAACCTTGGTGTCCTCCTTGATTCTCTCTTTTTCTTACACCCGTGTCTAATCCATCAGCAAATCCTGCTGGATCCCCCTTTGAGGCAGACCTAGAATGTTCCATGCCCCACCCCAACATCAGCTCTCCCCACATATTAGCCATGCAGTAAATATGAGTGGAATGATGAATGAATGAAAATAAGGACTGAACGTTCCCACTGGAACTTTCCCACTGGATTAGGCAACAGGGGAGTGACTGGTGTCCATGAGGAAGACTGTATCAGTGGAGAAATGGGAATAGAAACTGGACTCAAGGGGAGGGAGAGGCAGATGCAGGAAGCTTGGCTGGAAAGGGGAGAAGCCAGGCGGGTGGAGGCTGGGGGCATGTTGTCTTGAGAGCACGTGCTTCCAGTTGGAGGTGGCTATGGAGGACGGGCACTGTGAGCCATAGCTCACTCTGGTGAGCAGGCGTGTCCCCATCACACTGGCATCGCAGGTGTAGACCCAGGTTCCAGTCCCTCCCTTGTCACCACAGGGCATGAATCTCTCTGGGGGCCAGAAGCAGCGGCTGAGCCTGGCCCGGGCTGTCTACAGGAAAGCTGCTGTGTACCTGCTGGATGACCCCTTGGCAGCTCTGGATGCCCATGTTGGCCAGCATATTTTCAACCGGGTTATTGGGCCTGACGGGCTGCTCCAGGGGACGGTAAGTTTGGAAAAATGTCTCAGAGGCCATAGTCCAAAGGTAGAGAAATTTCTAACCAACATCTGCTCACCACCACCCTCCTGGAATTCAGTTTTCCTCTTTGTAATGGTCAGCTTTTGCTGTGACCACGCTGTGTAACAAACAGCCCCCAAATCGCAGTGGCTCACAACTTCAGTCATTTCTTGCCTACAGGTCTGTGGTTAAACTACCACAGCTCTACGTAAGGTCACTGGCCAGGTTCAGGTGAACTGTGTCTTCTGGTTTCAAGACAGGTTGAAGGAGCTCCTTTACTTCTCTGTTGGGACATGCTGTTTTCAAGAAACAGGGCAGGAGCACAAGAAGGGGAGGTCTCCCCACTCTGAGCCCCAGGACACTGCCAGCCCCCTCCCCCAGCTCTGGAACAGTGGTCAAGTGCGTGAGTGTAACTTCCATCCCTTCCTGCCAGACTCGGATTCTCGTCACCCACGCACTCCACGTCCTGCCCCAGGCTGATTGGATCGTGGTGCTAGAAGATGGGGCCATTGCAGAGATGGGTTCCTTCCAGGAGCTGCTGCACAGGAAGGGGGCCCTGGTGGGCCTTCTGCATGGAGCCAGACAGCCAGGAGATGGAGGAGAAGGAGGTACTGGCTGGGCTTTGCTGGTTCTCTGTGCCTGGCTTCTGCCACCCTCTGAGAGGAGGCTACACAGCTCCCACTGGCCAGAGTGGAGCCTTCAGACCACACCCTCCCTTCAGGCCCAGGCCAGAGGCAGACGGCTCTCCCATGAGGCCACCTGTCCCCCAGTTGGTGCCAGTGGAACTTTCTATGAGCCAGGGACTGTGCTAAGTGCTTCTATAAACATGCATTGTCTTATTTGGTCTTCACAACCCTCTATGAGGCACTGTGCAGCTATTTTTTTCACCTTATTTTTCATTTTTTTATGCAAATGCAGCATACGAGTCCAACTTTCATGCGTATATGTCTTTACATGAGCCAGGCTCACATCTCTTCATCACAGTGGTGGTTCACAGACTTTTGGATGCAAAATTTTACTTGAAACACTCATTTAAAATGCCATTCCAAGCTCTCCCCATGAAGATTTTGGGATTCAAAGGCTTTTGATGGTTGTGGTCAATATACCACATTTTGAGTAACAAGGCCCAAATATGATATACCTAGACTAGCTTCTCAGCCTTTTGGCCAAGGTCAAGTACATGCGTGCATAGTTGTTCAGTCGTGTCCGACTCTTTGTGAACCCTTTGGACTTGAGCCTACCAGGCTCCTCAGTCCAGGGATCCAACCCACGTCCTCTGTGTCTCTGGCATTGAAGGCAGATCCTTTACCTGCTGAGCTCTCAGGGAAGGTCAAGTATAATACAAGGGCTTCCCTGATGACTCAGTGGTGAAGAATCTGCTTACCAACACAGAGGATGCAGGCTGGATCCCTGAATCAGGAAGATCCCCTAGAGTAGGAAATGGCAACCCACTCCAATTGTCTTGCCTGGAAAATTCCATGGACAGAAGAGCCTGGTGGGCTGCAGTCCATGGGATCGCAAAGAGTTGGGCATGACTTAGTGACTGAAAACAGACTAGAATACCTAGATGTACTATGATATACCAAATAAGGCAATAAGAATGTAGCTCTAATTGGCTAATGTAACTGAGTGGAAAGTAAATTATAGCATTTTATATCAGAACAAGTAGGTATATATAAGTAGGTATTCATGCAAATCTTCAAGACAGCCACACAAGAAAGTTTTGTGTTTTTTGTGGGTGCTGTGTACCACAGAGGTATTATTTGATTTTGTTACTAGATGGGGGGTATGCACTTGCTCAATGAATTGCCAGCAGTTTGAAAGTTTGACGTTCGTGTTGGGGCAGGAGATTCATCCTGAGTTTATTATTTATGCCATGATTAATCCTACTGAGTTACATAGCATTATCAGAAGCATTGTTGGGTGGGACTTCCCTGGCAGTCCAGTGGTTAAGACTCTGGGTTCCTGGTGCCGGGGCCATGCGTTCAATCCCCCATGCTGCAGGGTATGTCCTGGCCGAGAGCTTCCTCAGGACCAGGTGCTGGGGCAGCAGATTCAGGGCACAGCTGTGGACTCTGGGCGCCCACTGCCGCCAGCCCTCAGACAGGACCCACCACCCCAGATCCCAAGCATATCCAGTGCCCCCATGGCCTCGTGGTGGCCAAGGAGGAAGGGGACGGGGCCGCCAGGGTTCAGCAGCGGGGTCCAGGTCGGAGCAGGAAGAGGCCCACAACGTGCTTACGAGAGTGCTCTGTGAGTCCATCCTGTGTGCAGTTATCGCAGCCACTTTTCCGAGGAGCAGCTCAGCCAAAAGAGAGTTAAATAATTTGCCCAAGATCTCAAGAGTAGAACTTGGGTGTGTTCAGCTCCCAAGTCTGTGCTTGTAACTGCTACAGGGACCGAGCAAGGAGGTCACTTGGTATCTTGAGGCCAGAGGCCCCTGGGCGTGCCAGCTAGGGGTTCTACCTACCCAGAGAACACAATCCTTACTGGAAAAATTGACAGTGTTCTGGTAGGAAAGTCAGTGATCCATGTTCAGCCACAGTGATGATAAAGAACTGCCAAGGTCACCTCCATTAACTCATTTAATCACCACTTAGCACCTGTGAGCTCAGTACTGTACTCACCTTCATTAAAAAAATATTTATTTATTTTAACCGGAGGATAATTACAGTATTATGATGGCCTTGGCCATACAGCCACATGAATCGGCCACCGGCATACTTATGTCCCCTCCCTCCCTCCTGAACCCCCCTCCCACCTCCCTCCCCACTCCAACCCTCCAGGTTATCACAGAGCATCATCTTGAAACACATGCATTATCATATGTAAAATAGATAGCCCACAGGAGTTTGATGTATGACACCGGGAACCTCCATTTTTTAGATGAGAACAGAAGCCCGGAAGTTCAAGAACTGGTCCATGTTGACCTGATTCGTAAGTGGCAGTGTCAGGGTTTGAACCTCCATCTGTATGCTGTTTGCTGCCCCTGCAAGACAGAGTTGGGGCTCACAGCCAGTTTTCCCCCATCCCAGGCTCTGCCTCCTCTGCTAAGCAGTGGCTCACCGTGGTAAAGTCCCTAAACTTTGATTCACTGTGTCACCCACCTGGGGCTTGAAGATAGGACCCTCCCAGCCTGGGGGATGGTGGGCAGGAGGGTTCTTCCTTGGGGAGAGGACATCTGAGTTTGGGTGAGAGCTACCTGGAAAAGAACATTCCAGAAATGGTGAACTGATTGTGCGAGGGCACTGAGGGGTCTCAAGCAGTTGGACTTGGTGCAGTGATTATTGCTGTTTCCCAGCCCCAAGTTCATAGCAGATGCTTGGTTATTTTTGCCAAGTGAATAAGTGAGTGAATGAATGAGGTTCCGGGAAGAACCCAGGGAGAACGGAGTGAGAGAGAAGGAGCCAGGTGAGAGGACGTGGACGCTCAGCGAGTGGAAGCAGCAGAGCCAGTGGGCGTCAGAGCCAGCATCCGGACCCCGAGGCACCGACCTGCATCGAGTGACGCGGCTCCCTTGACCTTGCAGAAACAGAACGCCCGGCCGGTGCCAAAGACCCCAGAGGCTCTGCTGCAGGTGGGAGGCCTGAGGGCGGATCAGAGAGGTGAGTTCGCTGTGGTGCTGAGCACAGGGAAGGCCCGAAAGCCGAGGCCAAAGCAGAGGTGCAATGTTATACCGCCTGCATCTCAGGAGGGTGGGGCGGCCCCAACCGTTCTGGATTGAACACCTGCTGAAGACCCACCACGGGGCCCAGTGCAGGACGACTCACCAGAGACCGCTGACCGGTCAATTAGCCAAAATAACTAAGTCCCCACGTGTCCCTTTCACAGAATGACCAATCTCAGGTGTGATGAAGGCCGTGGGTTTTGTCAGAGTTGTCTCGTGGCCGTAGTGGGGCAGGGCCGATGCAAAGAAGGAGTCAGACCATGCTTGTTAATGTCCGTGCCAGGCCCTGTGGCTCATGCTTTGAGGGGTTTCAGCGTCACTTGGTGCTGGCGGGGTCACCAGGGGGAGGCCTGGTGTCCCCCTTTCTCCAGCTCCCTCTAGCCACTCACTGATGGACTCACTGAGGTGCCATCTTCAACAGGGGGACGGACCACCCATGCGCTCCATTTTTATGGAAAGTGACCTTGTAAAAGAGAACAAGAAGACCACTGGGTGCCCTGAGGGAGAACTTAAGTGCCAATCGCTGGGGGACTACAAGGGACAGTGGAGGGGCCTCAGTCCTTGAGGCTGGACCCAGTTCCTCCCATCACAGCCAGTCACCCAGAGCACTTCTGGGCCATTTGCTGGGCAGGCCCACGGTGTATAGTATCCTAAGTAAGAGCAGATAGATAGACATGTAGCTAGATGATGGGTAGACAGATAATAGGTAGAGAGGTAAGTAGGTAGGTAGATACATAAATAGCAAGACAGAGAAAAACAGATACATTGATGTAGGTAGATGAATACTGTATTGGAAAAACTTGCTAATCATCCACCCCCTTTCTCTCCATCGTTGTTGTCTTTTCATTGCTAAGTTGTGTCCGACTCTTTTGTGACCGCATGGACTATAGCCCGCCAGGTTCCTCTATCCATGGGATCATCCAGGCAAGAATATTGAAGTGGGTTGCCATTTCCTTCTCCAGGAGATCTTCCCAACCCAGGGTTCAAACCTGTGTCTCCTGCATTGGCAGAGAGGTTCTTTACCACTGTGCCACCAGGGAAGCTCTCACACAACTACATCATTCACTTCTGACACCAGATGGGTGCTCCCCTACCCCCCGCAAACCTTCACAGCAAGCGATTCTCCAGCACCAACAGGATGTCCTACAATTGAACTCAGTTCTGACGCTGACCACCTGGAGAGAATGTCAGATCCCACAAGCGAAGAGCTCAGTCCCTCAAGCCTGCTCCCCCCACTTCAGATGCCAGTCACAAGTAGTAGGTCCCCAGGGTTCACACAACTTCTGTCCTACTTGGGGACGAATCGGGGGCTTGCATCACACCCTCCTTGAGTTTGATTAATTTGCTTAAATAGCCCACTGCATTCAGTTTATTGAAGGATGTGATCAAGGAGATAGAACAGCCAAATAAAGAGACACACAGGGCGAGGTCTGGGAGGGTCCCACACACAGGAGCTTCTGTCTGCGTGGAGCCCGGTGTGTCAACCTCTAGGCATGGTTCATCATTAATTCCATTTCCCGCCCCTCTTCCCTCACTGGAGAATTGGGGTGGGGCTGAAAATCCCAAGCTTCTAATCATGGCTTAGTTTTTCTGGTGACCAGCCCCCATCCAGGAACCCACCCAGAGTCATCTCAGTAGAACAGAGATGCTCTCAAGGCTCTTCTCACTTAGGAATTTACAAGGGTTTTAGGAGCTCTGTGCCAGGGATGGGGTCAAAGACCAAATACATATTTCTTAACATAAATCACAATATCACAAAGATAAATTGATAGATGAATAAATAGATTGATGGGTAGATGATTGGTTGATAGATGATAGATAGATAGACATAGATTATCCCCATTTTACATCTGAGGAAACTGAGGCACGGAGAGATTAGTCAACTGCCCATGGTTTCACAGTAAATGGCAATTCATACTTAAGGTCATCTGCCTACTCAGCCACAGTTAATAGGAACAATCCGAAAGTGTTCAGCAGACTTCCTGAAAACCTGGACTGACAAATCTGAGAGTAAACAGCTGGTGCAAAATGACTGCAGCAATGCTCAGGCCAAAATGAAAGCCGAGGAGCTCCTTCAGTGAGATGGCATTGGAAGAACAGGCTTGACCGACTCTGGGGTAATAGGTGGCATCTAGCTGGCACTGCAGATGGAGAATGGGAGCGTGGCACCTAATTGGTGCTCACAGTGTTAGTTGAATGAATGAACTAACAATGAGTGAGTGAGTGAGGGGCTCAGTGGCTACCGTACACCCCATGAGGAGAGATGCTGATTTGTCCTCATTTGCTCTAAATGACAGGTTCGTGAAGTTAGTGCCTGAGAAGGACAGCGCTGCCTCAGAGGCCCAGATAGGGCTTCCCCTGGATGATCCTGAGGGGCCAGGACAGCCGAAGGGAAAGGACCGCACGCAGTATGGCAGGGTAACCATCTGTGCCCCCCTCCCCCCACATCCACGGCTGCTGCTGCCCCCGGGGCTCGGGACCTCCCAGCACACACAGCACTGGGTGCGGGAAGAGGCTGGGGGGCACGACTCACCTTTATTGACCACCTACTATGTGCCAGGTAAGATTCCAGACACTTCATACTTCTTAATGTTCACAACCACCATAAACTCAGATGATGATGGCTCCGTTTTAGGGATGAACAAACTGAGTCCTTAAGGAGTTTAGAGATTTGTCTGTGTTGTCACAGCTAGCAAGTGACCACTCGGGACTCAAACTTAGGACCGTCTGAATCTGAAGTTTACAGTATTTCTCCTTTCCTATGCTGCTTTGTCCACCCATCCACTCCCTACCTATTCATTCATCCACCCATCCATCTTCCTTCCCACCCTCCCATCTACTCAGGCTTCTATCCATCTCACCCAGCTATCCAACTCGTCACTCACCCATCACTCACCCGTCCATCCGTGCTGCCATCCGTGTCTCCACCCAGCCTCTTACAGGCCCACTCTTTCACTCTTCCGCCCTCCCATCTACTCAGGCTTCTATCCGTCTCACCCAGCTATCCAACTCTTCACTCACCCAGTCTCCCACCCGTCCATCCGTGCTGCCATCCGTGTCTCCACCCAGCCTCTTACAGACCCACTCTTTCACTCTTCTGCCCTCCCATCTACCTGCTCACTCACCCATTCGTCCACTCAACCGTCCACCTACTCATCCACCCAGCAAACATCTTCAGAACTCCCACGTGTGCCAGACCACGTTTCTGCCTTGGTGGAGATTGCAGGCCAGTGGTGGTGGGGTTAGGAAACAATTAGGCTAATAAGAAAGGTGATATCAGGTAATGATAGATGCTGTAAAGAAAATAAAGAAAAGTGATGAGACAGGGACCAACCAGGAGTCGGGGGCCTGCTTGGAGAGGATGCTCTGAAGAGTGACGTCTGTCATCCCTGAAGGAGGTGAGGGAACCAGCCATGGGAAGAGCAGGGAAGAGCACTGCAGGCAGAGGGAACCGCCGGGGTCAAGGCCTTGAAGCGAGAAGAAGCTAGAGAGAAGGATCCCATGAGACCGGCAGATAGTGCATAGCGGGCGGGTGAGGTCAGAGGTGTACCGAGGTTCGGAATTTCTTCTGAGAGCAAGAGAAAGTCAAGGGCAGGTCAGCAACAGCAATGCAGGGTCAGGTGGCTGTTTGAACAAGTTCATTCTGGGTGCAGCTGCATGCAGAATTTCATATTTGTAGGAACTAGACCTTAAATAAATGACTGACCCACTCTGTGCCTCAGTTGCCCATCTCTCAAGGGGGAAATAGGAGGATGGAGACACGTGCCTGTCTGTAGTAGGTGTTCAGATAAACACTCCCAACCCAGAAAGTGCCACCTCCTGTCCTGTTAAGGCTCCCACTGGCCCCCTGGGAGCCACAGAGGAAGGGGGTCCTGAGACCGGGCGGGCCTGGGGGAGGTGGTGTTCCAGGCGGGAGGTACTGCATGGTGGTTCCATCTGCCTGTTGGCGTGTTTTGGGAGCCCCACCTGGCCCTTCCTGTCTCCCCCGGGGACGTCGCTCTGCCCGCATCTCTCCTATGTGTGCTACAGGTGAAGGCTACCGTGTACCTGACCTACCTACGAGCGGTGGGCACCCCGCTCTGCCTCTACGCACTTTTCCTCTTCCTCTGCCAGCAAGTGGCCTCCTTCTGCCGCGGCTACTGGCTGAGCCTGTGGGCAGACGACCCCACCGTGGACGGGCAGCAGACTCACGCGGCCCTGCGGGGCTGGGTCTTCGGGCTCCTGGGCTGTCTCCAAGGTACCCCTCTCCATCCTCCAGCTGCACCCAAGAGTTCCTCGGGGCTGCCTCACCTATACACCTGGGCTCACCCTCTCTTTCCTGAGCATCTGTGTATCTGTCCTGGGTACAAACACAGACCTGCATCCTCAAGCTGGGGCTAGGGAAGTCCCTACTTTTACAGACCCGTTAGAGTCTCTCCCAGCCTCATTGGCAAAGGCAGAATGTTGGCCCCCAGGTTTGGGGGCACCTGAGCACTTACGTGGGGCAGCAGGTCAGCTGGACTCTGTCCCTCCCCCAAGCAGAGGACCACTCCAAAGTCTGGCTGCTGGTGGCTTCCAGCACCCCTACACGGCTGCCGCTGCCCCCCTCCCAACCCCCAGAGGAGGTGGATCCTGAACCACTTCCCCACCATCATTGCCCCCAACTTCTCTCTCTCTCTTTTTTTTAAATAGCTTTATGTTTTGGGTTCATAGCAAAATTGAGCAGAAGGTATAGAAACATACCCCCCACCTCGGTATAAATATAGCCTAGGTCATTATCAACATCCCCCCTAGTGGTGGGTTTGTCACAGATAATGAACCTATATCCTAGCTACCTGAAGTCCACAGTTGTTGTTTTTTTTTAACAGTCCTCTTCTTCTTTTTTGGCGGGGGGTGGGGGTGGGGGTGGGGGTGGTGGTAGCTGTGCTTTGCCTCAGTTGAGGCACGTGGGATCTTTGATCTTCGTTTCAGCATGCAGGATCTTTAGTTGCGGCATGTGGGATCTAGTTCCGAGAGCAGGGATTCCCCCCTGGGCCACCTGCATTGGGAGTGCGGAGTCTTAGCCATTGGACCAGGAGGGAAGTCCCCCGGAGTCCCCGCTTTTCATCAGGGTTCACTCTGAGAGTTGTACATCCGGTAGGCTTGGACAAATGTATAATGACATATATCCACCATTAGAGTGTCATACGGAATAGTTTCACTGCCCTACAATTATCTGCGCTCTACACGTTGACCTCTGTTTCATGGATCTGAGGGTCTGTGCTTTCACCCAATACCACACAGTCTTTTTTATTTTTTTCTGAGTTCTATACCCTATTTTTCTTCCACATTTACTGATGTAGTTGACACGCAGCACTGTGATTTGACTTACATCATGAACTGATTACCACAATAAGTTTAGTGAACACCTGTCATCTCTGTATGAGATACAAAATGTTAAATATTAAACAATTTTTCCCTGTGATGAGAACTCTTAGGAGTTACTCTCTTAGCTTTCATATACAACATGCATCAGTGTTAATTAGGGCTTCCAGGTGGCTCAGATGGTAAAGAAGATGCCTGAAATGCAGGAGACCCAGGTTCGATTCCTGGGTCGGGAAGATCCCCTGGAGAGAGGAATGGCAACCCTCTCCAGTATGCTTGCCTGGAGAATTCCAGACAGAGGAGCCTGGCGCGCTGCGGTCCATGGGGTTGCAAAGAGTTGGACACAACTGACTAACACTTTCACTTTCAGTGTTAATTGTGTTTAGCATGTTCACGTTACACCCCTAGTATTTACTTGCCTAGTAGCTAGAAGTTTGTGCCTTTTGACCACGTTTATCCAGCTCTCCCTCCCCCCATACCTCACCTCTGGTGACCAGAAATCTGATATGAGTGTGCTTGCTTTTGAAGTGTAATACATACAACGCTGCGTTAGTTCCTCTTCAGAGTTTGCACCTTTCCCTTACGGTACTGGTTGACTGTTGGTCTCATGCCAGTTTCCTGTTAAATTCCACAGTAATTTGACATTTGTCTGCATTTCAAAATGATGACCACGGGAGGTCTTAGTTATGCTCTGTCACCATAAAAAGACAGTATATAATTATGGACAATATTACCTCACACTGTATATTTCATGCCTCTTCACCCATTTACATCGTGAAGGGAAATTTGTCCCTTTTAACCTCTCTGACCTATTTCTCTCCTCCCTCCTCTCCCCTCCCCTATAGCAACCTCCTGTTCTTCTCTCTGTATGTGTGACTCTGTTTAGTTACGTTTATTTGGTTTGTTCTTTCGATTCCACATATAAGTCAAACTACACAGGATTTGTCTTTCTCTGTCATTTCATTTAGCACAATGCCTTCTAGGTCCATCCATGTTGTCCCAAATGGCAGGAGATTTCTCTTTGGCTGAGTCATATTCTGTTGTATATATACTACGTCTTATATATCCATTCATCTATCAGTGGGCACTTAGGTTTCTTCCATATCTTGGCTTTTGTAAATTATACTACAATGAGCATAGCGGTGCCTATGTCTTTTCAAATTAGTGTTTTCATTTTGGGGGAATAAATATCTAGACATGGACCTGCTGGATTGTATGGAAGTTCCACTTTTAATTTTTTGAGGAGTCCCCATACAATTTTCCATCGTGGCCATACCAGTTTACATTCCCGTCTACAGCGCACAAGGGTTCTCTTTTCTCCACACCCTCACCAACACTTGTTTTGTTGTCTTTTAGAATAGCTGACATTGGCAGGTGTGAGATGATACCTCATTGTGGTTTGATTTACGTTTCCCTGATGACTAGTGATGGTGAGCATCTTTTTAAGCACCCATTGACCATCTGTATGTAGTATTTGAAAAAATATCCATTCAGATTCTCCATGCATTTTTTAGTTGGGTGGTTTGGTTTTTTGACATTGAGTTGGATGAGTTCTTAGTATATTTTGGATATGAACTCCTTATCAGAAATATCATTTGCAAATAACTTCCCCCATTCAGTAGGCTAATTTTTCATTTTGTTGATAATTTACTTCACTGTGCAAAAGCTTTTTAGTTTAATGTAGTCATATGTTACTGAGAGAGGTTTTTGTTGTTTGGGGGGGGGCGGTTATTTTTTGTCACGAACAAGCGCTGGATTTTATAATCTTTTGCTGCATCTATTGATATGATCATGTGATTTTTCTTCTTTAGTCTGCTCTGTAGTAGATTACATTAATTGATTTTTCAAATGTTGAAGCAGCTCTGCACATCTGGGATAAATTCCAGTTGGTCATAATGCATAATTCATTTCATACATTGTCAGATTTCATTCGTTATTTTGTTGAGGATTTTTACATGTCCATTCTTTAGAGACATTGGTCTATGTAGTTTTCTTGTAATGTCTGTCTGATTCTGGCTTTAGGGAATGCTGACCTCATAGAGTAAGTTAGGAAATATTCCCACTGCTTCAATCCTCTGAAAGAAATTCTAGAGAATCTGAAAAAGATTGTAGAGATTAATCTAATTTCTCCTTAAATATTTGTTAGAACTCAACGAGGAACTCGCCTGAGCCTGGCACTTTCTGTTTTGGAAAGCTATTATCAATGTAGTTTCTCTAATAGTTTCTGAATAGGCCTACTTGGATTATTTCTTCTTGCATAAGTCTAGGTAGATTGTATCTATCAAGGAATTGGTCCATTTCTCCTAGGTTGTCAAATTTATAGGCATAGAGTTATTCATAGTATTCATTTATTATACTTTTAATATCCATGGGACCTGTAATGACATCCTTTTATTTAAAAGTTCAGATATTAGTAATTTGTCTCCTCTCTCTTTTTTCTTAGTCTGGCTATAAGCTTATCTTTTTTTATCTTTTTTAAAAAACTTTTTATCTTTTCAAAGAACTTGGCTTTGTTTTCATTGATTTTCTTTATGATTTCCTGTTTTCCATTTCATTGATTTTTACTGTTTACTTTCTTCTGCTCATTTTGGATTCCGTTTTCTCTTCCTTCTAGTTTCCTAGGGTGAAAGCTCAGATGGTGAATTTTAGATCTTCCTTCTTTTCTAATATGTACGTATTCAGTACGATCAGTCTCTCACTAAGTCACTTCAGTCTGACTCTTTGCCACCCTATGGGCTGGAGCCCCCCAGGTTCCTCTGTGCATGGGACTCCCCAGGCCAGAATACTGGAGTGGTAGCCATGCCCTCCTCCAAGGGATCTTCTCATCCAGGATCAAACCTGCATCTCTTATGTCTTCTGCGTCGGCAGGCGGGTTCTTTAGCACTCACACCACCTGGGAAGCCCCATTCAGTGCTACACACTTAAGTACTGTTTTCACTACATCCTCCAAATTTGATAAGTTGTGTTCTTATTTTCATTTAGTTTAAAATATTTTAAAACGTCTCATGAGGTTTCTTCTTTGACCCATGTGTTACTTAGAAATGTGTTGTTGAATCTTCAAGTATTTGGGGATTTTCCAAGTATTTGTTGTTTCTGTGTAATTCCAGTGCAGTCTGAGGACAGACATTGTAAAGTTTCTCCTCTTTTAAATTTGTGAAGGTGTATTCTATGGCCCAGAATGTGGTCTATCTTAGTGAATATTTCATATGAACTTAGGAATTTGTGTTCTGCTGCCATGGGATGAAGTGATCTGTTGATGCTCATTGTATCCAGTTGACTGATGGTGGTGTTGAGTTCATCTCTGTCCTTATTGATTTTCTGCCCACTGCATCTGTCCTTTTCTTATAGAGAGGAGTTGAGGTCTCTAACTGTGATAATGGATGCATCTATTTCTCCTTGCAGTTCTACCAGTTTTTGCCTCACATATTTTGATGCCCTTTTGTTAGGCAGTACACATTAAGGATTGTTCTGTCTTTTTAAGAACTGACATGTTTATCATTATATAATGCCCTCTTTATCCCTGATAAATTTCCTTACTCTAAAGTCTGCTCTATTTGAAATTAATATAGCTACAAACTATATAGCTATAATGTACTAACTATATAAAACTATATGTCTCAACCTAGTTTAAGCAGCAGGAGAACGTATTGGCTTATGTGACTGGAATCCATAGGTAACTAGCTTCAGGTATGGCTCGATCCAGAAGCTCAACAAATGCTAGAAGATTAGCTTCACTTTCTTCCTCTATGATAGCTTCCTGTGCAGGCAGGCAACCTGCTTTGGTGGTAAGATGGTATCTCACAGCTCCAGTCTGGCCACCTCAAAAAAGTGAGCACCGCTTCCCAAAAGTCCTAGCAAAGTCCCAGGTCTCACTCTTATTGGCCTGACTTGGGTCATGTGTTCGCCCCTGAACTAACTGCAGAGGTTTGGATTGTCCAGGGATGAAATTCTCCCTTCTCTAGAAACAGAGAGTGAAGTTAGCTCCATTCCAAGCACATAGGTGGGCTCTGGGAGGAAGTGGGTATATTGGTTTCCTAAGGCTGCCATGGGCTTCCCAAGGTGGCACTAATGGTAAAGAATCCACCTACCAATGCAAGAGACGCGGGCTCGATCCCTGGGTCAGGAAGATCCCCTGGAGGAGGAAAGGGCAACTCACTCCAGTATTCTTGCCCGAACAATCCCGTGGACAGTGAAGCCTGGCAGCCTAAGGTCCATGAGGTCGCAAAAGAGTCAGACACTACTAAGCGACTAAACGGCAAGAACAACAGGGCTGCCATAAAACTGATGACCACAAGCTCGGTAGCTTGGAACAACAGAAATTTTATTCTCTCACAATTCTGAAGCCAGAAGTCCAAAGTCAGGGCGTCAGCAAAAATCGGTCCCTCTTGGAGGCTCTGAAGGAGAGACTGTCCCATCCCTTTCGCCTAGCTTCTGCCGGTCACCGGCCATCCTTGGCCTACCTGGGCTTGTGGTGCACCACTGACTCCACGTTCACAGCATCGTCTCTTCTTATCCAGTGGCACCAGTCATTGGATTTTGCTGCTGCTGCTAAGTTGCTTCAGTCGTGTCTGACTCTGTGCGACCCCATAGATGGCAGCCCATGAGGCTCCCCCATCCCTGGGATTCTCCAGGCAAGAACACTGGAGTGGGTTGCCATTTCCTTCTCCAATGCATGAAAGTGAAAAGTGAAAGTGAAATCGCTCAGTCGTGTCCGACTCTTGCCGACGCCATGGACTGCGGCCCACCAGGCTCCTCCACCCATGGGATTTTCCAGGCAAGAGTGCTGAAGTGGGGTGCCATTGCCTTCTCCTCATTGGATTTAGACCCTGCCCTAAATCCAGGATAATTTTGTCTCAAGCTCATTCACTAAAAATATCTTCAGAGACTCTATTTCCAAATAAGGTTGCTTTCTGAGATTCCTGGTAGACATGAGTTTGGAGGGGGGACACTGTTCAACCCTCCACATGGTGGTTCCATCAAGGGATAATCAGGGTGGTCAGATCATAAGATAGCCACCACGGGGTGATGGGGTCCCCAGCCCTGATGCCCTGATGTCTCTGTCCCCAGCAATCGGGCTGTTTGCCTCCATGGCCACAGTGCTCCTCGGTGGGATCCAGGCATCGAGCCTGCTCTTCCGGGGGCTGCTGTGGGATGTGGCCCGGTCTCCTATTGGCTTCTTCGAGCGGACGCCCGTTGGGAACCTGCTGAACCGCTTCTCCAAGGAGACAGACACAGTAGATGTGGACATCCCAGACAAACTCCGGTCTCTACTGATGTACGCCTTTGGACTCCTGGAGGTTGGGCTGGTGGTGACGGTGGCCACCCCACTGGCTGTGGTGGCCATCCTGCCGCTGCTCCTCCTCTATGCTGGGTTTCAGGTAAGGAGAGCTCAAGGAGGCTCCTGGGGTCATCCAACGTCACCTCTACCAGGCCCTGTCTCTGGACAGGACTCAGTGTAAGAGGTTCCACACAGCTGGACATCTAGGGGCCACCCCTAGAAGAATTCTCAGAGACAGAGACACCACAGTCTAACACTTATTCTCATCTCTGTCTTTCAAATGTTCACATCAAAGTTCTTCATGTCTAACAGTGTATCAGGCTGCTGCTGAAATCAGCTTCCTGTTCTCCAGTGATCTGGAAACCAAGGAGGCATTGCAAGCTCTTGAAGACTGTTGTATTAGGCTAGACTCTTTCAGTGGTTAAAACCAGAGACCAGCTGAAATTAGCTTAAACACAAGAACCGAATTCAATGACTTATGCTCCCAGAGTGTAGGGGATCAGCTGTTATCAGGGTGCTGTCACTCCATATCACCCCTGAGTGGATCTCAAAGTGTGTTATTAGAAGAGAAGCATCAGTTTCACCTGGGAACTAGTTAGAAATACACCTTCTCAGGCCCCATCCAAGACCCCCTGATTCAGATACTATGGAGGTGGGGCCCAGAAATCTGGATTTTAAAGAACCTTCCAGATAATTCCAATCCATGCTAATATTTAAGAATCACTTATTCAGTTCTGCTTGGCCTAATTTTGCACACATGCCTTCTCCAGAGGGCAGGTCTGATGGCCCAGTGGTATCACTTCCCTCCACAACTATCCCAAGTCTCTGCTATGCCCTCTGGAGCTGGGAGAGGAACTGCTTTCTCTGTCTGAAGCTTTGGAGTTGGGCAGAGATGGATTTGAATCCAGGTCCTGGCACTTGTGTTCTGTAGAGGCTTGGACCACTTCTTAATCCCTCTGAGTCCCTGGTATTCTTACATATAGGCTGTGAATGATGCTTATTGCTTCTATCATCACTGCCCACCTCCAAATGCCCACCTCACCATGACCGAATACTGCAGTTCAGCCTTGAACAACATGGAGATTAGGGGCACCAACCCTCCTTGCTATTGAAAATGTGCTTCCAGGTTACAGTCACTCCTCTGTAGACACAGTTCCTTCATATCCACAGATTCAGCCAAGCCTGGATTGTGTCATAGTGTAGTATTTACTATTGAGATTTACTGAAAATCCGCAAATAAGTGAACTCATGCGGTTCAGACCCATGTTGTTCAAGAGTCAGCTGTATTTGGAAACAGCCTGGCATGCAGCCCGGTGATACAAAAGCAGGTTCCTCCCTCCCTGCCAGCTATACAACATGTCCAATGTCAAAGCAGTTAACAACATATGTTGTGTGCATCACTGTGGCCCCAGCACCCGACATGTGATCCTCGAGTTAAGTGAATGCGTTCAGCTTGTCCAGCTGCCTTCC
Organism: Ovis canadensis; assembly: GCF_042477335.2. Taxonomy (NCBI): domain Eukaryota; kingdom Metazoa; phylum Chordata; class Mammalia; order Artiodactyla; family Bovidae; genus Ovis; species Ovis canadensis. The sequence continues at coordinate 29,704,515 of NC_091268.1, read as the reverse complement.
TTGCCTGTTGTGGCTTTGTTCCCGCAATGACTGGCCCTGCATGAAGCAGTTGGTCTTGGAGCTGAGAATGAGACATATACAACAAATTAGTGCTTTCTCCACCCTGGCTGTGCTTGAGACTCACTTGAAGGCTTTTTAAAAATTCCAAAGCCGTGCTGATGATGCCAGAAATTCCGACTTAATAGTTCTGGGGTGAGGCACTGGGAGTTTTTGAAGCTTCCCAGGTGATTTTAAAACGACCCATGGAACTCTGATTCTGAAAGGACATTGGAGCCCAGAGAGGAGAGGCAACTGACCCAAGGTCACACAGCTAGCTGGTGACAACTCCCTCTGCTTCTCAGACTCTATGTTTGTGACTTCTCTGCCGTCCCACTTCAGAGCCTATACGTGGCCAGCTCGTGCCAGCTCAGACGCCTGGAGTCAGCCAGATACTCGTATGTGTGTTCTCACGTGGCCGAGACATTCCAGGGCGGGCCAGTGGTCAGGGCCTTCCGGGTCCAGGGCCCCTTTGTGGCTCAGAATGACGCCCACATGGATGAAAGCCAGAGAGTCTGTTTCCCGCGGCTGGTGGCTGACAGGTAGGAAGGGGTCAGAGAAGCCCCTGTAATCCATCTGTGTCCTCTGAGAATGAGAGAATGTCATACTGTGTGGCTGGAGAGGTCAAGTGGCCTGCCCAGGGTCACACCGCGAGTTGAGGGTAAACAGAGCCTAGATCCCAGGGGTGCACAGGGCTCACACTATGAGCAGATGCAGATTGGCCTGGGGGTTCCCCAACAGCAGGTGGGCAGGAGGTACAGATGTCAGAAAAAGGGCAGAACACTCTGTTGCCTTAATGACAAAGGGGCTACATAAATAGCCTCAGCCTTCTTCCAGTACTAAGCAAGAATAAGAACGCCAGCTTTGAGCACAGACAGACACAGGTGCAAATCCCAGCTCTCCAACTTGCTAGCTGGGTGATCTTGGGCATGTCACATAACCTCTCTGAGCCTTATTCGTTAAAGTGGGTTTGCACTTGTGGAGTGGCTGTTGAGATTAAACAAATATACTCATAGCTAATACTTGTAACGTGCTCACTACATACCCAGCACAGTCCTGAGCATCTTCTGTGGGTTAATTGATTTAATCCTTTTAGCAACACCACCAGACAGAGACTCTTTTACAGAGGATGACTCTTAGGCACAGAGAGATTTAGGAACTTTCCCAGAGCCACACAACAAATATATGGTGGAATCAGAATTTGAATCTAGACAGTGTGATGCCAGAGTGTGGAGAAGGGCAAGCACGTAGCAGATGTGAATTCAGTAAATGTCAGTTCCTCTCTTTTCTGCCCAGGTCCCCAGCCAGCTGGGGCTGTGAAGCTCTGTAGCTGTGGGTAGTGTCTCAACTCCATCTGCCTTCTGGGGGACCTGCCCTGGCCCCTTCCTGGGGTCCTAGCCTAGGGAGGGGGAACCTTACAAACATCTAGGAAGCACCTACTTTGTCCAGAGGTCAATGATTTCTGCACCATATATGGCGGGTGTATCTCATTTAACCCTCTCAACTGTAATAAGCCAGATATTATTTCATTCCACAGATGGGTAAGCTAGGGAGGAAAGAAGTGAAGGGACTCCCTCAAGGTCAGCCATCTAGGAAGTGGCAGACCCTCAATCAGGCAGATGTGGCTTCACATTGCTGTGTTTATTATGTGTGTGGACTGGGACCCTCTGAGCCCCTGTGTCCTCATCTGTCCATTGGGGACAAGAGTCTCCCCACCATGGTGTTGTTAGGAGGACTAGGTGTTATGTGCAGTGAAACCCAGAGCTCCCTGAAGACAGGGCTTTTTATCTTGTCCCCAGCATCTCCTGCATATGTGGCACACAGTAAGCGCCTAATACACAGCTGCTGAACAAATGAATAAACGAATGAATGGTAGCGCAGGGATGCAGTAAAAGGGGCGTGTCTTTCTCCAGCCACTCGATGCATGTCTGTTGAGCACCCACTGCATGCCGGATCCCGTGCTGGGCTCTTGGCGGGGACAGAGCCGTGAGCGAGACGGAGTTGCTGCCCTCATGGAGCTCACGATCTGCTGGTGGAGGCCGACAGTCAAGGGCAGATTAGTTTAGTTTTCAAGAGTGATAGAAAGAAGGAGCGGTCTGAAGGGCTCTCCGAGGAGGTGATATCTGAGCTGACTTGTGTGAGGGTAGGATGTTGGTCAGGTGAAGATGGAGGTGGGGTTCAGGCAGGGGGAACACAGGGGATGTGGCTTGCCACAGCCCAGGGACAGAAGCAGAGTTTACTTGAGCACCTACTGTGTGCTGGGTCCTGAGCTGGGCGCAGGCGAGATGAGGCAGCCTGGGCTTCCCCCACTCTCCGAGCTGGGGCGGGGCCTGGGTGTGAAGGAGATTGTAGCCAGGACCCTGCGGGCACTCGAGCTGGCACAGCTCTTGTGCCCAGGGAAGCAGGTGTCCCTCGAGAGGCCCCCACTGACCCCACTCTTACCTGTCCCTTCACAGGTGGCTCGCTGCCAACCTGGAGCTGGTGGGGAACGGGCTGGTGTTCGCGGCTGCCATGTGCGCAGTGCTGAGCAAGGCCCACCTCAGTCCCGGCCTCGTGGGCTTCTCTGTCTCTGCCGCCCTCCAGGTACTCCAGACACCCCCAACCTGGGCTCTGGGCTGTGGGCAGAGTGGACGCAGACCCCTGCCAGGGGGACCTTCAAGGACCCGAGTCCAGCCTACCAGCCATTGAGGAAAACACGGCTCTGCAAGAGCCTAGGCTGGACCTCGGGCAAGACTCTTCTTCCCTCCCAGAGCCTCAGTGTGCTCCTCTGAAAAATGGGCAGTAACCCCTTCCTTCCAACTGTTGTAAAGATTCATTGAGATAACGTATATAGAGTCCATTTCCAGCATGTTGTTAATGTTTTGTTAACTCTTAATAACAATATCTAGTGTCAGGTTATGACATCTGTAAAGGATGGCTTCCCTGGTGGCTCAGACAGTAAAGAATCCACCTGTAATGCAGGAGACCTGGGTTTGACCCCCGGGTCAGGAAGATCCCCTGGAGAAGGGAATGGCAACCCAGTCCAGTATTCTTTCCTGTAGAATCCCATGGACAGAGGAGCCTGGCGGGTTCCAGTCTGTGAATCACAAAGAGTTAGACACCGCTGAGCAACTAACACTTTAACTTTTTTCACTTCTAAGGGAAGAAAAAAAAAACATATATATATATATAAACACACACTTGCACACGCAAGTGGCATTCACTGTGAATGAGACATTGTTCTAAGAGCTTTATAAACACTGGCTCATTCAGTCCCGCAGGTACTGTTATTGTCCTCATTCTATAGTTGAGGCAACTTAGCTTAAGGATGCACCAAGTAAGAGGAGGGACCCTGCCTGACGGAAGGGTCCTTTTCTAGCGCGTGGTCCAGAGGCAACGCTGAGGAGGGGGCCTGAGATCTGTGACTCTTCAGTGGGATGATGGGGAAGGGAAGTGGAAAGTGGTCCTGGTATGGCATCAGCAGGAGGAAAGGCCCTGGCATGGGAGGAGAGGTGCAACTGCTGTTAGAGAACAGCATAAAAGGCGGTGTGGCTGGAGAGTGAGGGCAAGCTTAGAGGGAGAGGCTGGGAGGGCTGGGGGCAGGGCTGGTGCAGACAGGGCGAGTGGGCCCTGGTGAGGAGCTCAGTGAGGTTCCCAGTGTGACGGGAAATCCATGGAGGGAGTCCTCTCTGAATGGAAGTCAGTGGGTCTGGGCCCTGCTGGTGTCCTAGGGAGGGCTGTGTGCCCTCTCTGGTCCTGTCTCCCTACCTGCTTCAAGAAGGATTGGACAAGCTGATGTCTGAGGGCTCGTTTCTGGTCCACATACTCCAGTTTCACTAAAGGGAAAGAGGGGTCCTTGTGGCTACTGTCAAACTCTGCCCCCTTGTCTGCCCCGGATCCCACCTCCCAGCCCCTGCCTCACCTACGGGGTGGTCTTGCTGAAGCTGTCCTGAGGGGTCTTTTCGCACCAGGTGACCCAGACGCTGCAGTGGGCCGTTCGCAGCTGGACAGACCTGGAGAGCAGCATTGTGTCGGTGGAGCGACTGAAAGACTATGCCCAGACGCCCAAGGAGGTGATGGGTGGGAGGTGGGGGGGGGCAGCAGGTCCCATCTGAGCTTCACAGCACAGGACGGCAGACCCAGGTTGACATCTGCCGCTGGCTTCAGGGCCCCCGCCGCTGTAGACCGGAGTCACAGCCCAGGGGGCAGTCATAGTTAAGAGGGTAGGGTCTGGAACGAGGTCAAATCCTGGTTCCTCTGCTTCCTAGCTGAGGCACAGCAAGGCACTCTGAATGACAGGGGGCCATGAGTAACAGCATGATAGTAACATGATGGCAACATTACAGAAGCATAGCAATAGCGTGATGGTAACATGATAGTTGGAGGCTTCTCTGGTGGTTCAGATGGTAAAGAATCTGCCTGCAGTGTGTGGGAAACTTGAGTTTGATCCCTGGATTGGGAAGATCCCCTGGAGAAGGAAATGGCAGCCCACTTCAGTATTCTTGCCTGGAGTATTCCATAGACAGAGGAGCCTGGCAGGCTACAGTCCATGGGATTGGTTTTGCTGAAACATAATTGAAGCATTGTAGGAGCAGAAGAGAAACACAGCACCAGCCTAACAGTTCTGGGTGTACTAGGAGGTCATCCCACAATAAAGACTTCATACCGAGTCCAACACACCATAAATGCTCAACACATGTCCACCGCTCTCATTAGCCCCATTTCATGGATGGGAAAGTCAAGGCTCAAGAGAGTGGAGTGACCTGTTCAAGGTCACAGGAATAGCGTATGGCAGCATGAGTCTTCAGACTGCACAGAGTTGCACTTTTCATTAAGAAAAAAGGAGAATATCTACCTCTATTAGTGAAAGAATATTACTTGACAATTCATACTGGCTAGTAATAATAATTTAAAGAGTAGCAAACACCATTATAATTTTCACAATATTCAATATTTGTTTTTAGCCTTGCTATAGTCTATGCCCCCTAAGAACTCTATAGAATAGCAATAAATATGCCCATTTTATGGGGCTTCCCAGGTGCCACTACTAGGTAAAGAATCCACCTGGCAGTGCAGGAGACATGATTGACATGGATTTGACCCCTGGGTTGGGAAGCTCCCCTGAAGGAGGGCATGGCAACCCACTCCAGTGTTCTTGCCTGGAGAATCCCATAGACAGAGGAGCCTGGCGGGCTATAGTCTGTGGGGTCCCAAAGATTCAGATGTGACTAAAGTGACTTAGCATGCATGCCGATTTTACAGAAGAGGTAACTGAGGATCAGAGAGGTAGGCCATTTCATGAGAAGCCTGGAGAAATGCTCCCCTGACCCAGTGTCCCCTCCTGCCTCAGGCTCCCTGGAAGCCGCTTACCTGTGCAGCCCACCCACCCTGGCCTCGTAGGGGGCAGATTGAGTTCCGGGATTTTGGGCTGAGATACCGACCCGAGCTCCCACTGGCCGTGCGGGGCGTGTCCTTCAGGATCAACGCAGGAGAGAAGGTGAGCGGCTCACCTACAACTTCCTCCTCATGGTGGCCAGGCTGGACATCACCCCAGAGTCCCGGTGCTTAGCACCAGCTCCTTCCTTCACTCCCCCACCTCAGGTCCCCAGTCTCCAGACCCCCCACTCCCTTGATGGAACTTACCATCTTCCCCAGACCAACTTCCTTCTCGGTGAAACCACTCACCTTCTTGATGTCTCAGATAATGAAGCATCTCCCCAACTTCTTTCTTTTTCCTCTGTCATTAGTTGAGCTCCTACTATGTGCTGGGTGCTGTGCTGAATGTCCACATATTATCCAGTCCGCATGGGCTCCGTTTCTGGCTTTGCTATGGCTGACCTTGGGCAAGTCACTGGTCTCAGTTTTCTCCTCTGTAATAATGGAGATAATAATGGCAACCTCCTAGAGCTGTTGAGAAATTGAACTGGGTTAATACATAGAAACTGAATGGAGCAGTGCCTACCTGGCACATAGCAAGTGCTATAAAAGTGTTCACCAATTCTTTTTTAGTCATGATTATTTGCATTTTCACTCCAACATCAAGCCTAGCATCATTTTATTTACAGATGCCTAGTCAGGAGAAGGAAATGGCAACCCACTCCAGTGTTCTTGCCTGGAGAATCCCAGGGACGGGGGAGCCTGGTGGGCTGCCGTCTACGGGGTCGCACAGAGTCGGACACGACTGAAGCGACTCAGCAGCAGCAGCAGCAGTCAGCCTGCTTCATTGAATCCCTGAATCCGTCTCTACCCTCCCCACACAACGGTACTTCCTCTCTGCCCTCCCCCCACTGCTCCAGGCCCCCCAACCTCCTGTTTCACAACCTCCAGCCTGTTTTCCTGTGATCTTGATTTGAGCGTGTCATTTCCCTGCTCCAGACCTCCCTCCCTCCTCACGTTCTTCCAGTAAAACCCAAACTCCTGAGCTTGGCATGCAAGGCCCTACCCAGCTACCCACTTCACTCACTGTCCGACAAGGGATTAGGCACCATTTGTGGAGCAGCGGCCTCTAGGCCAGATGCACAGACAGTGGTGCCCTCGGAGAGGTTACAGCCGTGTACTTGGTATCATTCAGCTGGAATCTTCGCCCTCCCTGAACTCCTGCTTATCCTTCAAGATTCCGCTCAAGTATCTCCTCCTCCATGAAGCCTTCTCTGATCAACCTTCATCCCAGGCAACATGAACAGCAGCTCCGTGCTTGCCTCCATTGCTGCAGGGCCAGAGCTTGACTATAGCGAGGGCTTGTTCATCATACTGTGTTAAAATTAAGTTTACTCAAGGGCGCTATTTCCAAGACCATATGGTGAGCCCTTTGGAGCAGGGACTCCTTGGTTTCTGTATTCCTGGTGCCTTAAAGAGTGCCTGTCATACAGTGGGTGACACAGATGCTTCATTCATTTATTAAACCGTGTTGATCCCCCACAAAATGTCAAGGAAGGATGGGGGATGGATTAAAAGATGGGCAGGTAGATGGAAGGATGAAGGATGGATGGCTGGGGTTGGGGGCTGGATGGAAGGAAGGAAGAGGCATGGATGGAAGGATGGAAGGATGGATGGATGGATGGATGGATGGATGGATGGATAGGGTGGAGTGAAAGAGACAGAAGGAAGGAGTATGCATGAAGGATGGTGCATGGAAGGAAGGATGGATAGATGAAAGGATCAGAGTGTAGTTGGAAGGAAGGGTGAGGGAGGGAGGGGTAGCAGGAAGGGGCACTGAGAGAAGGATGGGACATAGATGACATGGGATGAAGGGAAGGTAAGAGTGATGGAGTGGTGTGGATGAAGGGATAGGGAAGGATGGAGGAGCAGGAGGAAGGGTGGGGGAATGAATGGAAAGATGGGAGAGAGACATCAGGATGAGGAAAAGATGGAGAAGAATGCAGACGGACGGTTGCACGGATTGATGAATGGAAATATGGACAGGTGGGCAGATGGAAGGATGGATGCACAAAGGATGATGGATAGATGGATGGATCTTGGGTGCAGGGTAAACATCTAGCAAAGACATGTCCAGGAACCCTCTGTGGCCTCCCTTCTGGCCAGGCCTGTTTGGAACAGACCATGCCATCCCATCCCCTGGCAGGTGGGCATTGTTGGCAGGACAGGGGCCGGAAAGTCCTCCCTGGCTGGGGGCCTGCTGCGGCTCGTGGAGGCGGCTGAGGGCGGGATCTGGATCGACGGGGTCCCCATCGCCCAAGTGGGGCTGCACACGTTGCGGTCCAGGGTCACCATCATCCCCCAGGTGAGGCCTGGGGAGGGGTGGGCAGAGGCGGGAGGTGTAGGCAGAGGCGGGAGGGGTGGGCACAGATGGGAGGGGTGGGCAGAGGTGGGAGGGGTGGGCAGAGGTGGGAGGGGTGACTGGGCCCAGCTCTGACTCGCTGTCCCTCCTGGCCAGGACCCCACCTTGTTCCCTGGCTCCCTGCGAATGAACCTCGACATGCTACATGAGCACACGGATGAAGCCATCTGGGAGGTCTTGGAGACGGTGCAGCTCAGAGCCACGGTGGCCAGCCTGCCTGGCCAGCTGCACTACGAGTGTACTGACCAAGGCAACAACCTGAGGTAGGGTCGCCCCAGCCAGCCAGAAGCTCTGGGAGGTGCTGGGGGAGAGGCAGGTGCGGCCAGTGTCCCCCCCCCACCCCAAGGTAGGGTCGCCCCAGCCAGCCAGAAGCTCTGGGAGGTGCTGGGGGAGAGGCAGGTGCGGCCAGTGTCCCCCCCCACCCCAAGGTAGGGCCGCCCCAGCCAGCCAGAAGCTCTGGGAGGTGCTGGGGGAGAGGCAGGTGCGGCCAGTGTCCCCCCCCACCCCAAGGTAGGGTCGCCCCCGCCAGCCAGAAGCTCTGGGAGGTGCTGGGGGAGAGGCAGGTGCGGCCAGTGTCCCCCCCCACCCCAGGGTAGGGTCACCCCAGCCAGCCAGAAGCTCTGTGAGGTGCTGGGGGAGAGGCAGGTGTGGCCAGTGTCCCCCCCCCCACCCCAGGGTAGGGTCGCCCCAGCCAGCCAGAAGCTCTGTGAGGTGCTGGGGGAGAGGCAGGTGCGGCCAGTGTCCCCCCCCCACCACCCCAGGGTAATATGCCCTGGAAGTCGTCTCCATAGGATTATCATATAGGATTATCAACCCTGTTCTGTTCGTAACCTCAGTACAAATCCCATCCCTCATAAGCAATTCTAACTCCAACACAATCTCCGAGTATCAAGCTTCTTTTTCCTAAAGTTGTTCCTAAATTTCTTTGGTGTCAAAAGCCAACCTCTACTGACACAAGGCAATTTATGTCTTTATTTTTCTCACTGGGGTTGTTAAGTAATATATGATGTATGCCTTTAAAAGCTTTAAGAAATTGTAGTAAAATACACATAGCATAAAATTTACCATCTTAACCATGTTTTAGTGTTCAGTTCTGTAGAGTTAAGTACATTTACGTGATTGTGCCTCCAGAAATTTTTTCATTTTGTGAAATGGAAACTCTATAGCCATTAAACGGCAATTCTCTATTTGTCCCTCCCTCCAGCCCCCTTTAACTTTGTTTCACTGGGTTTGACAATTCTTGGTACTTCATTTAAGGATATTGGGTCAATTCTTCTCCCTCGGTTCTTGTCTTGTTATAGCAAAGGATTGAAATGACAGACCAGGACGGCTCAAGCAGGCAGGATTTATTAAGCAAGCAGTACTCTCTTGAGAGGAGAAAGCAGACCAACCCCCGTAGGAAGGGTCTTGTCTCAGTTTTCCTTTTTATATCTCTTGTTACTTCCTCTTTGGTGGTTCCTGGGGCTTGATTGGTTGTGCCCCATGCAAATGAGTCATGAGCCCAAAACCAATCAGGGAAGGGGTCGTGTCTTCCCTCTGGGCTCCAATTTCTTATGCTAATGAAGCATAAGCCGAGACCAATCAGGGCAGGGGTTGAGAGGAGGATGTTGTGCAAATGTAAATGAGGCATGAACTCGGCAGGTCCAATCAGGGAAAGAAGTGTGAATATGTTCTCCCATTGTCATTTTGGACCACCATTTGGGGCCCTGTTTCCCTATTTTAACTACCTAGCAAGTAGAATATTATAGAACTTATCTTCCTGTGACTAGCTTATCACACATAACTTAACTGTCCTCCAGGTTCACCCATGATGTAACAAGTGCCAGATTTCCTCCTTTTTTAAAGGTTGAATAATATTCTGTTGCATGGATAGATCACATTTTTCTTATCCGTTTATCCATTGACGGGTGCTTGGGTTGTTTGAACATTTTGGCTACTGTCAATAGTGCTGCTGTGAACATAGATGTGCAGGTGTATCCCTTTTTAAAACTCAAGACATTCTGGGTTCTTCAACCCTTACCCATGGGTAAGGGCCCATGGCGGGTAAGGCCCCATGGGTGGTCATGGCAGTAGAGGGGCAGCAGAGCTTGGTGGCCAAGAGCATAGACATAGTGGAGGACCTTGGGCAAGTTATTTAATCCCCTGTGTTTCAGTTTCCTCATCTGCAAAATGGGAATAATAATTAGAACCTGCCTACCCATGAAAGGATTGAACAATACATGTAAAGTTGTTGACATGGTGCCTGGTGTGTAAGAAATATTCATTTTAATCCTCAAAGCTACAGTCTCACTAATCCCATTTTACAGAGTTGGAATCTGGGGCTTCAGATTTACCAACTTGTCTGGCTCATAAGTGGTGAGTCTGGAGCAAGGTCCAGGCATCTGACACCCACCAGGCCAGTCAGTCCAGGTTCCCTAAAGGGTTTACTCAGAGCAGCAGCTGAACATGGCAGGAAATAGCCCCTCAAAGACCCTTGAGCTTCCAGGCTCTGGGAGCTCAGTGACTGCGTGTCCTTGACCCTCAACTTCCTCATCTGTAATAGGGGTAAAAGAAGGACTTACTCTGTGATGATCACGGCTTTTATATGACTTAGCTTGTCCTTACAACCTAGTGAGGAAGGATTCTGTAATATAACCCCCACCTTTGTGGTCTCCATGAGATGAGTCAGTATCCACCAGCACAAGGGATGTGTCTGGCACACAGTGAAGACCATAGCATAGAGATAGAAATAGCCATTCCACAGATGGGGAGACAGGCACAGAGGCTTTGTATGACTTGCCTAATGTCACTCTGCTCGAAAAAGGCAGGGTGAGGATTCCTATCAGCTCTGTAGACAGGGGACCTGCAAGTAGGGACACGCATCCCTCTCTCCTGTGGCTCCCGTGGGAGTGGGGGCACATTTGTGGGCACGTCCTGCAGGTCAGGCCCGAGGTGCAGACATCTGGCCTGACTGTCCCACTCATTCCCAGCGTGGGCCAGAAGCAGCTCCTGTGTCTAGCACGTGCCCTTCTCCGGAAAACCCAGATCCTCATTCTGGACGAGGCCACGGCTGCTGTGGACCCAGGGACAGAGCGCCAGATGCAGGCCGCCCTGGGGAGCTGGTTTGCGCAGTGCACAGTACTGCTCATTGCCCACCGCCTGCGCTCCGTGCTGGACTGTGCCAGGTAAGACTCCCTCCCCTCCATCTCACTCGATGTAGCTGGCACTCCTGCAAGCAGAGGAAGGCATCAGGGTTTAGAGCTGGAAGGGCTCTGGAATACATTATCAAGTGCCCATTGTACAGATGGCAAGACTGATGCCCACAAGGGAAGGATGAGCCTGAGGACACATGTCCAGCAGATGCTTCCAACTGGGTCATCAGGGTCAAGAAGCTGCATGGAAGGCCAGACTCTTTCAGAGCAGACATGCTCGGCCTTCAGAGCAACCGAGTCTGTGGGCTGGAATCTAAGGAGCTGCCTGTCTTTCTCCCCTGCAGGGTTCTGGTCATGGACGAGGGGCAGGTGGCAGAGAGTGGCAGCCCGGCCCAGCTGCTGGCCCAGAAGGGCCTGTTTTACAGGCTGGCACAGGAGTCAGGCCTGGTCTGAGTGTGGCCCCTCGCTCCTCCTCTGGCCCCACCAACCTGGAGATTCTGCCAAGCCCTGGAGACATGCTGACCTGGGGTCATCAATGGCCCCATGGAATTGAGTCTAGACCCCTCTGGGAGGAGAAAGGGCCATATCATCCCAGAGCCAGGAGGATGCAGCCACCCCAAAGTTGGCCTGATCAGGGCCCATCCAACCCCTTCTATCCCAGATCCAAAGTCAACAGCAGCTCTCTGCTCTGGCTGCCCCCTGAACTCAACCAGGGACCCCCAAATGTCTGTGCCCAGGCTCCACCACAGACCAATGAAATCAGAATCCCTGGGGCTGGAGCAATGGTGTGTGTACCTTTTACAGAGTACCCCTTCTATTTTGAGATGATTGCAGATTGACAAGCAGTTTAAAAAAAAAAATAGTCCAGAGAGCTCCTGTATACCCCTTCCCCACTAATAGTAACATCTTTCTTTTTTAAGTATAGCTGATTGACAATGTTGTGATAATTACTACTGTATAGCAAAGTGATGACACATATATTTTTTAATATTCTTTTCCATTATGATTATGAGATTAAGCATAGTTTCCTGTGCTGTATATACATCATAAAAGTCATAAAATATGACTATAACCATATTAATCTTCCAGTTCAAGAGCATGGAGTATCCATTTCTTTGAACCATCTTTGTGGTTGTTATCATTCACTCACTCAGTCATGTCAGACTCTTTGCAACCCCAGGCAGCACGCCAGGCTTCTCCGTCCTTCACTATGTCCCAGAGTTTGCTCCAATTCATGTCCATTGAGTCAGTAATGCTTTCCAACCATCTCGTCCTCTGCTGCCTCCTTCTCCTTTTGTCTTCAATCTTTCCCAACATCAGGGTCTTTTCTAAAGAGTTGGCTCTTAAAATCAGGTGGCCAAAGTATTGGAGCTTCAGCATCAGTCCTTCCAATGAATATTCAGAATTGATTTCCAATTAGGATTGACTGGTTTGATCTCCTTGCAGTCCAAGGGACTCTCAACAGTCTTCTCTAGCACCACAAATTCCTTTTATTAATATCTTAGAGTTCTCAGCAATATGTCTTTTACCTCCTTAGGTTTATTCCTAAGTATTTTATTTGGGGGTTGCAATTTTGAAAGTTTTTTTTTTACTTTCCCTTTCTGACATTTCATTGTTGGTGTAAACAAATGCAACAGATTTCTATGTTAAGCTTGTATCCTGCTATCCTGCTGAATTTATCAGTTCTAGTAGGTTTTGTGCGGAGTCTTTAGGGTTTTCTATATATAGTAGCATATCATCTGCATATAATGACAATTTTGCCTCTTCCCTCCCAGTTTGGATTCATCGTCTTGTCTAATTGCTGTGAATAGGACTCCCGGTACTACCTTGAACAGAAGTAAGAGTGGGCATCCTTGTCTTATTCTGGACTTTAGCAGAGAGGCTTTCAAAGTATTCTGAGCTGTGGACTTGTCATAAATGACTTTTATTATCTTGAGATATGTTCCCTCAGTACCCACTTTGCTAAGACTTTTTCTCATGAATGGCATTTTGTCAGATGCTTTTTCTGCATCTATTGAGGTGATTATGTGGTTTTAATCTTTTGTTTACGTGGTGTATCACATTGGTTATGTGTGTTGAACCATCCTTGTGAATTTAGGATAAACCCCACTTGGCTGTGGTGTATGATCTTCTTATGTGTTGTTGGATTCAGTTTATTTATATTTTGTTGAGAATTTTTGCATCTATATCCATCAAAGATGTTGGCTCATAATTTTCTTTTTTGGTGGTGTCTGTCTGGTTTTGGTATCAGGGTGATGGTGGCTTCCTAGTATGTCTTTGAGTGTTCCCTCCTCTTCGGTTCTTTGGAAGAGCTTGAGAAGGATAGGTATGGTATGTTTGATAGAATTCACCTATGAAGCCAACAGAAACGTCTTAAAAAACAATAGCTCAATATCACAACCAGGAAATTGACACTGGAACAGCCCACAGATCCTGTTCAGATCCCCAGTTTTACTTGTACTCACTGTGTGTGTGTTCACTTTCTATGCAATTGCATCACCCATACAACTTCCTGCATCTGCCACAGTTGGGATGCTGCCCGCTTCCATCTCCACATGGACCCCTCAACCACGCCTGCCTCCCTCCCGCCCCCATAATCACTGGTGTGGTGTCCAGCCCGTGATTCCAATGTGTAGCCGGGACTGAGAACCACTGCTCCAGCCTCATCCTTGAGCTCCTGGGAGTATCTTGTCTGAACAGATGCACAAACCACAACGCACACAAGGGATGGCCCTCTCCAGGCACAAACCCAGCATGCAGTTCAGTTCCAAAACCGAGATGTGAGGAGCCAGGTCTTCTGGGCCTCAACGGGAGAATTTGCTCAGGACTTGGAGTTTCATCCATTTGTTTATCAAAGACCGAGTTTTGCCCCAGCAGCAGTTGGAACACCCAGGGAATTTCTGGTCACACTTCTGCCTACCAGGTGCCAGGGGGGGAGATGCTGTTGGAAAGCCAAGGTCAGGGACGTCCTGTGCCCCTGTGCAGGATGGTCAGTGATATCCCTGGCCTCCACCCACTTGAAGCCACTAGCACCCTCTCCTCTAGTTGTGATGAAACAGTGACTGCCCACTGAGTCACTGATCCCCGCCATCAACAATGCACCAATACCTGGGCACCGTGGTCGTGAGTCAGAGGAGCCTGTCGACACCCACCTACTTGTCAGGACACAGCCTGCCGTGTCCCACCCAGCTCGAGGTGTCCATCCTGACCTGGGATTTTCAGCCCAGAGTAATCTAAACCCAGCTGCTACCTCCCGCTTTTCAGGATGTGACCAGAAGTTCATTTTGACAACTTCAAAATGGGTTGGGTGTTGTCATCTCTTGCCTGCCCGTCATGCCAGCCAAATGTCGTCATTACTAGTGATTTTGCCCCATTCTGCAGATGAAGAAACTGAGGCTCGGGGAGTGGATGTGACCTGGTAAGGGCCACCCAGCTGGGAAGTGGCAGAGCGGGCATCTACCCTGGGCCTGATGCCAAAGTCCACGTCATCTCAGGCGGGTGTCCAACTGCAAGATGCGGCGACATGCGGCAAAGGACCAGACACAGCACTGCTTGTGTCTCTGCCTGGAGCTGAGCCACCTGCCACCCGGGAGAGCCCCCATGGGCAGCAGCTGTGTGGTTGGCACCCTCCCTTGGGGTCGTTCCAGGGCCACAAGAGCCTCCTTCATGGAGGGAAGTGTTTTGCCAGGAAGCAGAGCGTGGGCCACGGAGCCAGCACCCCGAGAGCCTACTGACAAGGCTGCTGTCGGGCGCACCCCACGGCGCCTTGGACACCAGCCCATTGGCCACCCGGGCCATTAATACCCCTGCTGTGGGTCCTGCCAGCAGCGCCTGGCTGGCAGGCGGAGACAGTGAAGAGCCAGGAAAGCCACATACAGGCCTTCCTTGGTCAGCGCCTCTCAGTAGGTCCTTTAACCTCACCCGAGTCCCACTGGTCACTGCCAGCAGAGCCAGGCTCTAAATGCCTGTTGCCCAGTTAATCCTCACAACTACCCTGCGCCTTCCTAGGATGCTTTGCTGAGGAAGGTAGTATTATGAGGCCCCTTTTACAGGTGAGCAAAACAAGAGCGTTAAGTAGAGATTTGAATCCAGGCAGGCTGGCTCTTGAGCCCCCGACTGAAGTGCTGTGCCACACCACTCCTTGCACATTTCTCTAACATCAGCTCACGGATAACAGCTGAATTCCACTTCAGAACCACCACCTCCCCACCCCCGAGGGAAAAGGATCTTTTTCTTCTTGGGCCGAGATGGGAGATTGGTGCATCTGTGTTGGCTGGGCTCTCCCTGGCCCCAGCACGGTACACAGCACATAGGAGGGGCCAACATTTACCTACTGTATGGACGGATGGATGGAGGGCGAGATGGGGAGGGAGAGATGGACAGGGGGATGGACGGACAGACAGACGCATGAATGCACGAGCGGCATCACCACGTATGAAGGCATCCTAAGGGCGAGGCATATGCTGGGTGCTTTACCCCCATCAGTGTTCACCCTCACAGCCACTTGGTCAGGTGGATACGAGGGTCCCAGATCTACCAGTGAGGCCGTGACTCCAGAAGGGCAAGTTCTAGGGCCCCAGTGACTCCACTCTGGGCTCAGGCCCGGTTCAGAGAACGTGGCCACTGAGCACGCGCCCTGTGCCCTGCTCTAGAGGTGGGCGTTCAGCAAGGAGCAGACAGCCCTGATCGCACGGAGCTGCCGCTGTCAAACAGGGAGGAGAGCAGGGGACGCCAGCAGCTGGGGGGAGAGGGAGGACCCCGAGGCTGGAAGAACAGCGGCGAGGTGAGCAGGCGGGTGAGCCTGGGGCTCCTCTCTGGCCCAGTTCCCCTCCCAGAGGACACCTGTGCAAAGCACTGAGTCCAGACCTGACACGCAGCAGGTGCACAACCAAGCTTGGTCCCCCTTCTTCCACGGCACTGGGGTGCTCCCCTTCCTCAGGCTGCACCCACCCCTCTTCATGAAGCGGGTGAACCTCAACCACAGCGTCCCCACAGGCACATGCAGGTCCCATGGCCACGTGGGATCTGACCCGGGATCTTAACACTCAGCATCAGGCCCTGAGACAAATACACGCACATCTAAAACTGACCAAGCTCTCCCACGTGCCTCTCATTCTAAGGGTGATAACCTCGCAGCTGCTTTTCCTCGAGCATCTTTACCCCCCACCCCCCAGCTCCTCTGGCAAGGCAGCCTGGAGGGAGAGGGACACCGTCGTGCGGGGGTGGGGGGAATGCATTCCAGTGGAAGGCAGATTCTTAACTGCAGGACCACCAGGGAAGCTCCCAAGGGAAATTCTTGCCACACGTGATGCTTGCCTTGCCTGTGTCTTAGAACCCAACCTGGGCCATGCACGTAACACCCACATCAGTGCTCATCTTCATAGCAAGCCCAGGAGGCAGGTATGATCAGCCCCATTTTACAGATGAGGCAACTGAGGCACGAAGACTAAGTGACTCGCCCAGGGTCACAGAGCCTGCAGAGGATGAGGGCAGGACTCAAGTCCGTCCACCATGCCACGCTGAGTCCCCACCAGATTCTTAACCTCTAGGTCCCCAATTCCAAGAGCTCCCGCTAGAAACAATACGCTTGCCAAGAAGAAAGGACAGCAGCAGACGAGAAGTGCCCCATCCTGACTCTTGGAGAAAGAGCGGAAATCCTCGATAGAAAGAATATGGAGCAGTCGTTTAGAAAGAAGTAAATTTTTTTTTTTTTACTGCAAATTATTTGCAAATGTTCACGTTTCCAGTGTTAAGTCATTACAAAAAGATCCCCAAGAAACACTTGGTTTATCTAATGTGAAAGAATGGTTTAACTTACAAAAAATAAATATATATTTTCACCTAAAAGGAGAAAGATGCTTTTCTGGTTTGAAGTCACCAATGTAATTCACATAGCGAGCATGAATAGCAACCTCTTTCTGCTTTTTGGGTCTCACTTTGGTCTCCAATTGCGGGACCTACAGGACTGAGAAGACAGCCCCCAACCTCCAGATGCTGGACCTACCTGGCCATTCCCTGGGGTGCCGCTCTTCGGCCTAACGCTTCCTCCCAAGAAATTAAAGTCTTGAGACTGTTCATCTCCCTGGAGCAGTACTTTAAAAAAAAAGAAAATCACTGACACTTGTGAAAAGGTCCTTTTTTTGTCTCAGAAGAGACTCAGTAACCGTAAGTCAAGTCATCCACCGTGCCGGCCCTGACAGTGAACCAGTGGCCCCCAGTGAGAAACTGAAATCTACAAACGAGGAGGGGACTCACGGGGGCTCTTTTCAGTACCAGCTACTCCCACCCGGAGGGACCAGCACTCCTGGCTTAGAATGCTTCATTAACTATGAGCAGGTTTTCATTCTCAGGCACCTGGAGGCGTAAACCCATTCTAGCCGTGAGTAAAAAGACGGAGGGAGGAAGGCAAAGACTGGGGTGGGTAAGGAGGTGAGCAGCCAAGCGGGGAAGCTGGCACTGAGAGGGCTCTCCCAGCCTGGACCTCCAGGCCTGGTCACCCAGAGTCCAGCCAGCAAGTCCCATTGGAGGCAGGGCTGGGAGGCTGGTTCCCAGCAGCTGAGCACCTCGTAGACCAGATGGCTGGTGAGAGGGCTGTCGGTGGTCCTTGGGACACTGCCTGAGGGTGAGCATGGGCTTCATCAGGCCCCTGACCTCCAACTGCAGCCCCGGGGAGACAGGCATCTAGGGAGAGCCAGGCAAGGACGGAGAGGTGCCGGGGACCAGCGAGCTTCCCCAAGGCGCGGAATCCACAGACTTCAGCTGGAGAGACCTGAGGCAGTTGGCTGGATTTGGTCACTAGCAGATTTTACGCAACCGATTTCTCTGGAAGTCTGGTGGCCCGAATGTCCCCACAGAGCAGGGAGAATATACGTGCCCTCCCAGGGGCGTGAGGGCGTGTGTCCATCTGCAGGGGGTAACAGAGCCGAGAGCGTGTGCATTGTTGGGGGCGGCTGCATCCCAGCGTCTCTCCTGTTTCCTCACGGCCAGTTCCAGGCAAAAGGGCCAGAGGGCGGCTGCTCTGTGCATGTTTTGGTTTTGGGGGTTTGCATTTTTTTTGGTTTCAGTCTGAGAGGCTTGGGTTCCGAAGGATGCTGACTCGTCCCTGACTGCTCGCAGGTTGGCCCTGCAGTTCTGACCAGCTGCACCCGCTCCAAGCTCACACCAAGCCAGCATCTTTGGCCATGCTGTAAAAGAGACCTCTCCGCTGCAGGAGGTCGGAGGGGGAGCCCCATTCCCGGATCTCTCCTTTGTCCAGGACGATCACCCTGCAAGGGAGCGACGCAGACATGAGGTGTCGGGGAGGAGCTGGTACCCCGTGCTCCAGGAGTCTACCTGGGCAAGTCCCTGCTTTGGGTCAGACCCCTAACACCCTCTGCCAGGCCTGCTGCAGTAGCCATCCACCTGGCTGCCTGTCCTCAACCCCAGTTCTAGTCAATGTCCTGTGACATCACCTTCAGTACTCTCTTATCGCCTTGTGTATTTCCCTCCCAGCAGAATTCGCTTTTATTTGTTGCTGTGTTTATTGTCTATTTCTGCACCCAGCCCCCAACTAATCCATAAGGTCCCTTAGGCAGGCTCCTTGTGTGACAGCTCCCGGCTCAGTACCCAGTGTCTGGAACAGGGCCAGTTATGTGGCTGACAATCCACACATGTGTTAACTTTTGACTGAGTGATGGCAAGAATGTCTGGTACTAACCAGGACAAAGAGACACCAGGGCTGTCACTAGGTATGAGGTCAGTGTTGCATGAATGAATGAATGAGTGGGTAAACGGGGTGGGTGGGGTGGACCGTGAGGCCTGGAGGCCTTCTGGGCCAAGGGCGTCACCTCGTGTAGTCCATGATGGTGTTGAGCCGGTGAGCGATGGTGAGGACGGTACAGTCATCAAATTGCGTCCGGATGGTGGACTGAATGAGGTCGTCCGTTTCCAGGTCCACGGCCGCCGTGGCCTCGTCCAACACGAGGA
Source organism: Ovis canadensis (assembly GCF_042477335.2). Lineage (NCBI taxonomy): Eukaryota > Metazoa > Chordata > Mammalia > Artiodactyla > Bovidae > Ovis > Ovis canadensis. The sequence goes on along the minus strand of NC_091268.1, from coordinate 29,685,606 downwards.
TCTTTGTCTTCCTCAGCAGGGCCCGGGCCAGGCACACAAGCTGGCGCTGCCCAACGCTTGACCAGGAGAGAAAGACCAGGAAATGAGTGTCAAAACCACCCCTGACGCTGAGTCCAAGCCATAGCTGAGAGGAGGAAGAGGAGACACTGTCTGCTGCTCAGACCAGGAGGGCACGTCCACCCGCCACATCCGTGCCCACACTGGCCATCACTAATCGATCAGCACGGTCTTCCTGTTGAGCTAGAAGCAGCCTCAGATTCTCTCTCAACACAGAGCTCGGAGGTGATAGCCAGGATATCTGATCAGTTCAGTATAGCGAATAGAACAATTAGCAAACTGGCCCCAAGCAAAGTTTGCCCCAGAAGGCAAACTGCCTTCTGCAGGGCCTCTCTCAGTGGACTCTGGACTCGGCCCTGTGCCTGGCTTTGGCCACTGGGATGCTGGCAAACCTAGAGGCTTGGAACAGGGTGCACACCAGGCTGTGCTCACGCCTGCACCTCCGCCATCACCGTGACAACATGCCTGGGCTGGTCTGCCGGGGAAGGAGGGACACCCAGGGCCAAGCCTAACGGCCCCAGAGGAGGCCAGCTAGAATATCCGCCTGCAGCCAGCGGCTCCCACCCACGTGGGTGAGCCAAGACCAGCAGAGCCGCCTGGCTGGCCGCCCCCTTGCGTGAGTGGCCCCGGCTCTTGCTGAGCACACCTGAGGGTTGGTGCTTGGTCGTCATGGTGATGGATGCAGCAGATCCCTGCTGTGCCAGGCATCACCGCTCTAGTTGCTGGATCCCGGGTGGAGCCTGGGAGAAGGGCCAGGTAGCTGGGGCCTTGGGTCGGGGAAGGGAGGGCCCAGAGCAGGGCTATTTACTGACTGGGAGAGAAGCCTTTCCAAAATGTGACAACTTCACTCTCCACTGAAGGGACCTGGTGTGAGAAAGGAGCTGCTGGGATCATCCTGGTTACACCTCACGGTAAATATCAGCCCAGCATGAAACCCGTTTTAGATACTGAAACTTGACGCCCAAGAGATTAGGGGACAAATGGCTCATGTGGCAGAGTTGGAACTCAAGCCCAGGTCTGAATCTGATGCAAACAGACAAAACCTACCAAGGCCCCGACAGAGGTGACGTGGAGGCCCGGCTGGGCATCACTCCGCCTACCTGAGGTTCTCCCCGCCTTCTGCGCACTCGTGGTTCAGTTTGTCAGGAAGAGCTGACACGAAGCCCTTCAGGTGGGCAAGCTCCAGGGACGTCCAGACCTCTTCATCCGAGTACTGGCTGAATGGGTCCAGGTTCATGCGGAGGGAACCCGAAAACAAAACAGGGTCCTGTTTGGAGGGAAGACGGCAGACAGCGTGTGAGGCTCGAGGCACAGTCGGACATGGGTGGGGCAAATAGGTGGGATGTAGAACGTTCTTGCTAGAATTGTTCAAAATGGGGTTTTGGAGTTCCTCCAAATCACCATTTCTGAAGATGTCGAAGATGGGGGGAAAAAATCTGGAAAACTCTTGAGTTAAGGGAAATAAAACAGATTTCTTTCTTGTCATATTTCCCAGAGCATTCAGTACACAAACGTGTTGGGAACTTTCTGGAAGCAAGAACCAGCATGCAGATTAGGGCGATTCCTAATTGCAAGGTAAATGGATTCCCCTCCATCTCCTGCCTCCAAATTAAAATCTGAGAAAAAATTTAAGGCAAGACAACACTAAGAGGCAACATATTATGCAATTGCCACCTACAGGAATGAGTCTAGAAAATTCATCATTCTCACCTAGCTCTTGGCAAGGTGAGAGATCCTGTCCAGCAGAGAAGCCACTGTCTTAACTGGATGCTGTGAGATGCTTAGGACACCGCCTACTGGGTGGCAGGAGTGAAGGGATGAATGAAACCTACCTAATTCTCCCTGTTATTTATGTGTGAAGGGGAGATTCCATGAAGAAACATGGCACAATTTCAGTAAAAAGTCATGAAAACCACAGAGCAGGGACAAATGTCCATCTGTTCTGAAAATGCACACGCGTCACTTTCAGTGCGACCCCACCCACCTGGGGGATGATGGTGATCTTGAAGCGGAGGTCGTGCAGGCCTATCTTGGCGATGTTGACGTCATCAATGATTATCTCTCCCTCGGCTGACTCTTTGATCCGAAACAAGCCCAGGGTTAGGGACGACTTCCCGGCTCCTGTCCGCCCCACGATGCCAACCTGTGGGGCAGGAAGGGCCTGGGTGAAATGGGAACACTGGTATCTGGGCTGACCTCTTGCTCCTCACATCCTTAAGTTTAACCAGCCACAGAGCAGTTCAGTCATCTGGTCGACCCTCCCTTCTTCCACTCTATCTACTCCCCTCAGCAGCTTCCAGAGGCATTCCTTTAGGGGCTGTTTTGGGTAAAGGTCAAGAAGGACTTCCTTGTCTCTGCCAGCTCTTTTTAGAAATTAAAAATTATAATCAGTTCCTTTAGTAAGTTATTTGCAACTCAAGACAGTATTAAGTAACAATCAAATGGTTTTTCAGTTCTATGATGGTGAGTTTCCCCACCCTGAGGTGCTGGAATATCTCAAAGGTTCAGGAAGATGCCCCTGTATCCCAGCTGAGTGAGCAGAGATCATGGGTATGACCTGGCCTCCACTTATCCTCTTGAGGGAACTGGGCTCCCCACTTAATGGCTAATGACTGACGTTCCAGGCAGAACTCTCCCCTTCTCATCTGGGCTTCAGAGAGGCAGGCTCCTCCACCCTCGGACAGCAACTCACAGGGCAGCCTCATTATGCAACATAAGCCAGAAAGCCTCCATGAGAACACCACCCACTCTGTTCCTCCTCTTGTTACAAGTTAGAGAAACTCTCTCATGGGAACGGAATATTCTGGGCCTCCTGACTGGGTGTTTAACAACTCCTGCATGTTCAGAGAAGAAAGAAACACTGGCCTCTGGCAAATGGGCACAAGACCCTCGGTCTGACTCCTCAGGAGGGTCTGAGGGTCTCAGGGCAAAGACGTCCTCTAGGAGCAGCAATACCCTTGAGCCATCCCTAGTAGTGAGGAGGGCATCTTTCTATTCTAGAGGCCTCGTGGCTAAGGGGGCACATGGAAAGGGGAGGAAGGGACTGGTCAGTGAACTGGGAGGCTCACATCTTATCTAGAAAGAGCCAGGTGGGGAGGATGGGCCCGGTGCTGCCAGAAGTTCTGAGCTTTCAAGAAAAGCAGGAAATGGAAATTTTTTTTTTAAACATAAAACATTCCAGATTTTTCAGTGTTGGCAATTTCCAAAACGTATCTCCTCTGGCTCCTGGACTACCAGTCTGCAGTTGGGACGCTGTGAGCAGATTTTACTGCCAAAGGCTCTCCCCCTCGACTCTGTGGTTCAGGGGCAGGGGAAACCTGGTGGCAGCCTGTGCCCACCCACGGACGGGCAGGGGTCGAGGGGCACCCACCTTCTCCCCGCCATCGATGGTGACGTTGATGTTCTTCAGAACCAAGTCCAGGTCCTCTCGGTACCGCAGGCCATAGTCCCGGAACTCCACTCGGCCCACCTGGGGCCAGTCGCTGGGCGGTGCCATATCCTGGATTTGCCAGGGAGCCTGCGATGACAGTGGGCAGTGGGTGGGCGTGAGGGGTCTGAAGTCTGTCTCATGTGTCCCAGGGCTCCACGTAAGCGGCTTCCATGACCCCTTTGACCTCACAGCCCCCTCCTTCCCACTCACTGCCTCACTGCTCTCGCACTGACTTCTGGACTGTTCCCCAAACACACCCACGTGTGCTGCTTCTGGGCCTTTGCACTTGCGGCTTCTGCCTGGAACATTCTGTGCCAAACTACCCCCTTGGCCTGCTTGGCTGCTGTGGATCCCGGTTAATGCAACGGCCCTCCGAGCCCTGGGCCCCTCTTCTCCCACACTCTCTGCGTCCACTGTCTTTGAGGGCGCTCACTACCTCCTGGCATTGTAAGCAAGTGTCTCTTTACTCCGTCACCCACAGCTCACTGGAACAGCCCCTCTGCGAGAACAGGTTCTTTCACTTGTTCACTGCTACATCCTAGAGCCCAGAGCACGCAGGAGGTGCTCAATAAACATCTGTGGACTGAATCAATGAATGGCGGACTCCTCTAGACAGACACAAAGCTAAAGGAGAGATACTCTGATGGCTTCGAAGGCCTGGAAAGTTTGAAAGTGAAAGTGAAGTTGTTCAGTCGTGTCTGACTCTTTGGGACCCCATGGACTGTAGCCTACCACGCTCCTCCATCAATGGGATTTTCCAGGTAGGAGTACTCGAGAGGGTTGCCACTTCCTTCTCCAGAGGATCTTCCCAACCCAGGGATCGAACCCGGCTCTCCCGCATTGTAGGCAGATGCTTTACCGTCTGAGCCACCAGGGAAGTCCATGGCCTGGAGGGCGACCGTAAAAGCAGCAGCCAACACTTGACGGTCACTCTATCCCATGACCTCCTTTAATCGTCACTACAATCCCAAGAGTGGAGTCCCTTCCCATCCCCAGTTCACACACGAGGGAACTGAGACACAGAGAGTGAAAGCAACTTGCCTGGAGTCACACAGCCCCTATTTCTGAAAAGCTACTCCGTTCAGGTCACATTTCCTGAGGTCTACACCTGGATATGCTCTGGGCTACACTCCGTACTCTCTTCAGGGAAGAGAGGAATGGAGAAGACAATGAAAGAGGACTTCCATCCTTTCTCCCCCATAAACTTCTTACGTTAATTTTTTTACACCCCTCATATAAATAAAGAGATACTGCTCTAAGAACACGGAGGGGACTGGAGAGAAATCAGTGGAACTTTCTACCTAAATATATATCGTATGTAATATATACAAAGAGATAAGTAAACAGATATATTTTAATAGTGGTTAAGACTCTGGGTGATCTTTTTCTTATATTTTTCAAATTTGCTCTTATTCTAAAACTATAAAAATAAATAATTAGAAGTAGTGAAAATAAGTACAGTATTTTTAAAAGTAAAAAGCTGAATTTTATACTTTAAATGAGTGAACTGCATGGCATATGAATTATACCTCAAGTGAAGTTGCTCAGTCGTGTCTGACTCTTTGCGACCCGTGGACTGTAGCCCACCAAGCTCCTCCATTCATGGGATTCTCCAGGCAAGAATACTGGAGTGGGTTGCCATTTCCTTCTCCAAAATCAAGGAAGGATAAATCAGGTAGGGTGGGAACCTGCTGTTGTAATGTGCTCTTATTTCCACAGGTGGCACTCACATCATTCTGAAGAATGCTCTCTGATGAGGTGGGCCCTGGTTCACAGAATTCAAGGACTTGGCACAGATCACTTCAATAAATCCCTAAGTCAGAGTCTAACCAGGGTCCCTTTAGTTTCATTCCCGGGGGGCATTTTCTTGGAATGCAGTGATAGTCACGCAGTTGTGTCCAACTCCTTGAGACTCCGTGGACTGTAGCCCACCAGGCTCCTCTGTCCACGGGATTCTCCAAGCAAGAACACTGGAGTGGGCTGCCATTCCCTTATCCAAGGGATCTTCCCAACCGGGAATCAAACCCCGGTCTCCTACATTGCATGCAGATTCTTTACTGTCTGAGCTACAGGGAAGAAAGCCCATGTGATCTTAGGCAAGTAACTAATCCTCTCTGTGTCTGTCTCCTCACCTGCAAAATGGGGGTGATAGTAGAAGGTCAGTTGCAAGGTTGTGTAAAGGATGAATGGATTATTCTACGCAGAGTGTCTAGAACAGGGCCTGACACCGCACAAGGGCACAATGTGTGTGTCCCTATTATTACTGGTGGTGGTGGGATGGAGTTATTGCTAGGCATTACTGCTATTGTCATTAACACTACTCCTGCTATTCAGAGATGGTGTGCAGACAGAATAAGGCAGTTACTAGGGGCAATGTGACACCAAAGCCTTGGGCCCTACTCCCAGTTGTCCTGCTGACCATGAACGTGACCTCAGACCAGCCATCGCCCCTCACTACGTGCCCTTTTCCTCCATCCATAAAATGAGGACTTGGGTGAAATAACTGCAGGGTTTCCCAAACTTCGGGAAACTCGTTACCAATAATAGCATAACTTATGCAATATCCTTATACTGATTCTCTTGTTACTGATTACCTGATATTTTTAAATGACTCACTTGTACTTAACTTTTAATTCTAAAGAGAAAATTAGTATGATTCATTTTGCGTAATGTAAATCCCCATTCAAAACACATAACAAATAACAGAGGGGTTTTTTTTTTCCCCTTTGGTCAGGTGGAGGCTGCCTGCAGAAGGCACATGCTGGGGTTCAGAGGATTCTTCTGAGTCAAGTTACACCGAAGACCATGGTCAAGAGGTCAGGCTGGGGACTTATGTTACCTCCTTCTCAGTTTCCGAATATTCCTTGAGTCTCTCCACGGCCACAATGTTGGTCTCCATCTCGGACGACATCCGAACGAGCCAGTTCAAGTATGCGGTGACCTGTGAGGGGAAGAGTCATCCGAAGGAGCGTCTAGAGTGAGCGTGAGTTGTTTTCTTCTCATAAAGACAGAAAGAATTATGAAATGATTCAGATAATGAAGGCCCAGAAGATAGCTACCTCAGATACCGCGGCCAGACCTGCTACTGTGCGTCTCTTATGCCAGCGTCACATTTCAAAATAACCCGCGGGGCTACACAAGCAATCAGAAAGGAAATGAGAATGTATTCCCAACTAGATGACAGTTAGGAAAACACGCTGCATCGGAATTTGGGAGATGCAGCTAAAGCAGTGCCTCGAGGGAAATTTATAGTATTGAGTGCATTCTTCTGGTAGCTGAAGGCATCCTCTCAGGCCGTCAGGGACGCTCCTTGGCTGATGGGGGAGTCCTGGCTGCCCGTCTCCTTTCTCCCCTGCTTCAGTCAGTCACTGGGCTCTAGACCTGCACCTCAAACTCCACCTGGCCTCGTCCCCTTCCCCCACGCCCACAGAGATTCAAAGTAAAGGCCCAAGTGCCTGACAACCGGCTCCCCAGTAAGAGAAAAGTCCACCTGAGAGTGCCCCCGGCTTACCTGCAGGGAGTAAGACACCGAGAGGCCCACCAAGCCCGCACTGAGGCTGTGCCGGGAGATCACGGCAAACAGGGAGGCGAACAGGACGATGCAGTTGCCCACACACTCCAGCCGCACGGCCAGCCACCTGCGTGGAGACACAGGCAGAGGGACAGGGACACACACGCACGCGCCCAGGTCAGCTTCTCAGAGGCTTGGTTTCCGGTTGAGAGGGGTGGGGGAGCTGGGTGGCCACTCTGCTTACTGAAATAATTCCCCAATAGCTTCTGAGAGAGGCCTTGTTTGTCTAGTTCATGGGACATGGGGAAGAAGGGACACAATTTCAGGAATTCTTCATTGGTCTGGCAACCCCAGGGACTAAACTAGAGTTCTCCGTAAGTGATCTTCCCGGGAAACTGAAACTTGCTTTCTTAAGAGCCAACCTTTTCTCACTGAAACCTTAAAAATACACACCCATGTGTGCATTTAAAAAAAAAGATGTCTCAGAAACTTCCGAAATGCTAAGAAAAATCATCAACTCTGAGAGGCACCCCTGATTTAAAACAAACATCTTTTGGCAGCATGGGGGGAGGGGAGAGTGAGAGATAAACGACCCTTCTCAACACAGCCAAAGGGTGCCCAGACCTAGATCACTGCTATTTTAGAAACATTAAAATGTATTATCTTTCCTTTAAAATATAGACAGATCTACGCGTTTAAAGCTAACTTTTGTATGCTATCACATAGGAACACTGTTTTTATGTTTGAAAATGTAAAGCATTCTAGAGAGGCAGTATTATCTGGTTTTTTTCCCACCACATTCTTGAAGATCCATGTGACGGATCCTCCGGGTGTGAGTTATTCCCACAGAAACCCAGATTTCAACAAACTCCCTAAACAAACTCTGCAAGGGAACTGCAAGGCCTTTCCAGCAATGCCCGATCTTTCCACCTGTCTCACACTAAGGGATTACCCGGTGTGCAGTGGGTCACTGCCAGGGTGCTCTGACCCCTCCCCGGAGTCCTCTCTCTCACATCTCAAAAAACATCTTAGGATGTAAGCAAGTGAGGACGGGCCAGTCTAGATTCAATCAATAATTAGCCAACTTCTACTCCTTCTTCTTTTAAGCCCGATGCTATTCAACCATGCTTGATCCCCCAAAGGGCAATTTCACACGGTCTAACCTAATAGTATTACTAATAAAACTGCTTCCCACACTCATCACCCGCGGGCGAGGGTGAAGAGAAGCATGTGAGGAGAACACTCAGGAGCCGAGGCCGCCGTCACCGATGGTCCTGTATCACCAGGGCCACGGCTGAAGCATGGCCCTGCGAGATCTCCAGACTCATAACTCTCTGCGCCTGCGCTTCAGCGGGCCCTGCGGCCACACGCGCGCTGACCGCCCCGTTTCTAATGGTCTTTCCGTCCTCTCCTCTCGCCGAGGCCAAGCCTCCCCCCCGTGAGGCCGGCGCTGGGCCCCACACCCCCGCTCCGGGAGCCTCCCCCACGGCCCCGCGCCCACCTGTTGGCCACGATGCTGGGGTAGTAGGCCTTCTGGTTCTCGTCCACCTTCAGGTCGCTCTGGCGGATGAAGCGCTCCTGCTCCTCGAAGGCGCGGATGACGCTGACGCCCAGCAAGGTCTCGTTGAAGTGGGAATAAACCGGCGAGCGGCTGACTGACTCGAGGCGCTTCAGCTGCCGGGAGGAGGCCACGTAGAACCTCTAGGGGAGAGAATGGACCAGGGGTAGGCGAGGGGCCCCTCATCCCATCCTTCCAGGGCCGTGCTGGAGAAAGACTGGCCGTAAATGACCCCTCTGGGAGCGGAATGCTGGACCGGGGCTGCGTTCACCCGAGGAACGGCAGGTGCGCTGACTACAATAACCAGGGCGGCAGCAGTGATAATAGCTCACGCTCCGGTGGAGCCTGGATCTCTGGTAGCTCAGCTGGTAAAGAAACTGCCTGCAGTGCAGGAGACCCTGCTTCAATTCCTGGGTTGGGAAGATCCACAGAAGGGCTAGACTACCCACTCCAGTATTCTTGGGCTTTCCCTTGTAGCTCAGCTGGCAAAGAATCGCCTGCAATGCGATTCTAGGAAGACCTAGGTTTGATCCCTGGGCTGGGAAGATTCCCCTGGAGAAGGGAAAGGCTACCCACTCCAGTATTTTGGCCTGGAGAATTCCATGGACTGTATAGTCCATGGGGTCGCAGAGAGTCGGACACGACTGAGTGACTTCCACTACACTACATGCGAAGCCCAGCGTCCCAGCACTACCTGAAGCACCTTCACAGCCATCAGCTCTTTAATCTTCATCAAAAACCTAGGAGGCGCTCAATCCTGTTTCACAACCAGTAAACTGAGGTCAACCTCTTCCCTAAAGCCATGTGGCTAGGAAGTGGCAGAGCTGGGATTCGAACACCAACAGTCCGGTCTCAAAGAGTTGACCTCAACACAGCATGGCCTCTCTGATGCCACTGACCTGGAGGGTTTATGGACCCCACAGCGTTGCTTTAGGACAAGCAGACCTCAGCGTAAACCCTGCCTCCGCCTGTCCCCATGGGCAGAGACCACATCCACTCTACTCCTGCCCTAACCCAGGTGTTCAGCTCATTAAGAGACAGAACAAGAGCCCCCCGGGAGCACTGAGGCGCTCTGACAGAGACTGGACTGGCCATCTGAAGACTCCTCTGTTCTCCTGGCTTCAGTTTCTGCATCTGTACAAAAGGACCCGCTGAGACCGAAGTTCCCTCTCCCGGACGTGCTGAAGATGTAACGTGTCTGCACCAGCTTCAACAGCAGAGCCGGGCAAGTGAACACAGGTGCTGAGGGACATGTCTCCTGCCTCCTGGGCTGTGCTGGGTGCCCTGGGCTATCTTCAGGGGCAGAGACCTTCCATGGAGAACACTGAACAGAGTGGGTGGCTCTTGCGGGTTCTCCAAACTTTTTCTGGATGCCAGCTCACATGGGAATTTGAACCACATGTTAGGGAGCCCTCCAGGGGCCCCAGAAACTCTGAGAACCCAGGGGTGACACCAACCCAGGCCGCCTCAGATCGGGGGTTCTGCCAATCCCTGCACATGGTCAGATGCCACCTGTCCTCCAGTGGCTCCCACTGCCTTGGGATGCAGTCCAAACCCGTGGTCTGGCTCAAGGACCCCGGCATCTGCCCCCATTACCCTCTTCTGGGATCACCTCCTCTCCCAGCTTTCTTTCCTCCTGGGTGAAAACGGTTCTAAAATGTTTGACCTGCTCGACTTATTCCACTTGTCAGGTCCTCTGAATTTTATTTCCTCTAAAAAGTAAACCCGAGACTTATTTTTGTTATGGAATAGTATGATTTTTTTTTAAATAATTATTACTTTTCTTTTAATCTTTATTCCTGGAGAGAATCCACCCTGTGGACTCACCTGATTCTTCCAAGGAGTGCCTGGTGCTCATGAATGAAAATGAAATGTTCAACCTACACCTGTCTGGTGCTGGCCTTGGGCTGGGAGCTAAGACACTAAGGCAAGTGCCAGGGAATTTTCACAGATGCCATGCAATTCTGGGGGTAGAAATTACTTATTCCGACAATCTGGAGGCCCCAACAGAATTCCACATCACCTTACCTCTTACATTCCTTTTCCTAAAAATGACTTGCAAACACTAATGTATCAGTTCAGTTGCTCAGTCATGTCCGACTCTTTGTGACCCCATGGACTGCAGCATACCATGTTTCCCTGTCCATCACCAACTCCCAAAGCTTGCTCAAACTCATGTCCATCGAGTCAGTGATGCCATCCAACCATCTCATCCTCTGTCGTCCCTTCCTTCTCCTGCCTTCAATCTTTCCCAGCATCAGGGTCTTTTCCAGTGAGTCAGTTCTTTGTACCAGGTGCCCGAAGTATTGGAGTTTCAGCTTCAGCATCAGTCCTTCCAATGAATAGTCTGGACTGATCTCCTTTAGGATGGATTGGTTGGATCTCCTTGCAGTCCAAGGGATTCTCAAGAGTCTTCTCTAACACCATGGTTCAAAAGTATCAATTCTTCAGCACTCAGCTTTCTTTATAGTCCAACTCTCACATCCATATATGACTACCGGAAAAACCATAGTTTTGACTAGACGGACCTTTGTCCGCAAAATAATGTCTCTGCTTTTTAATATGCTGTTTAGGTTGGTCATAGCTTTTCTTCTATATTTGAAAGTGAAAGTGAAAGTCACTCAGTCGTGTCCGACTCTTTGCAACCCCATGGACTGTATAGTCCCTGGAATTCTCCAGGCTGGAATACTGGAGTGGGTAGCCTTTCCCTTCTCCAGGGTATCTTCCCAACCGTGATCAAACCCAGGTCTCCTGCATTGCAGGCAGATTCTTTACCAACTGAACTATAAGGGAAGCCCTCTTCTATATTAGTGTATATTAACTGTTAATATAATTATAGTGTATATAATATACAATTCATGTATATTAGATACACACTAATGTATATCCATTTAAATTTTTTTTTCAAGTGATATAGATAGGATGATTAGAAAAACATTAAAGTCAATGATCCTGAGATAACCACTACTCTGATTTCAGTGTATAATGTTTTAATTATTTTCCAGAGAGAGAGAAAGAACACCTACCCTTACACACATACATCTTAAAAGGCTCTTTTTGAGATGCAACTTACTTCCACTGGAAAGTGTACTAAATCTTTACAGCTTGGTGAATTTAATGTTTATCTACACCTGTATGTGCACCACCGGATCAGAATCTAGGAAATTCCCTCGTGTTCTCTCACAGTCAATTCCCCGTAGAGCCACTATTCTGACTTCTATTTCATTGCTCTTGCCTGTTCTTCAACTTCATAAAAACAGAATCACACAAATGTACTCTTTTGTGTCTGGCTTATTCTGATCAGTATAGTATCTCTGAGACTCATCCTCCTTGTGTATATTAGTAGCTCATTCCTCTCTCATGCTAGGTCATGTCTTTTGTATAAATACACTGCAATGTATGCATCCATCCTCCTGTGATGGACATTTGGGGTAATTATGAATCAAAACGCTAAGCACATTCTAGCCGATTGGTTTCTGTGATACAGTCTCTTGATTCTTTTTTTTGTTGTTGTTAAGTTTATTTATTGGGCTGCGCCAAGCCCTAGGTGAGGCACAAGGGCTCTTTGATCTTTGCTGTGGCATGTGGATCTTTGGTTGCACCATTCAAACTGTTAGTTGTTTTATGTGGGATCTAGTTCCCCAGCCAGGGATAGAACCCAGGCCCCCTGTATTGGGAGATCAGAATCTTAGCTGCTGGACCACCAAGGAAGTCCCTCTCCTAGCACACACACTGAGTGAGATGCTGCGTTAAAGGAAATCAACGCTGAAGATTCACTGGAAGGACTGATGCTGAAGCTACAATACTTTGGCCACCTGATGTTAAGAACTGACTCACTGGAAAAGGCCCCTGATGCTGGGAAAGACTGAGGGCAGGAGGAGAAAGGGGCGACAGAGGATGAGATGGTTGGATGGCATCATCAACTCGATGGACATGAGTTTGAGCAAACTCTGAGAGAGGATGAAGGACAAGGAAGCCTGGTATGCTGCAGTCCAAGGGGTCACAAAGAGTTTAACATGACTTAGCCACTGAACAACAACAATATATAGTTAAAAGCTATGAAAAAAATTCTCCCATAATCTCTAAGGATTAATAAGGCAATGTTTTCATTTTTCTACCTCCATTTCCAGTCCTGCCCACGCACATTACGCATTTTGTCAGTTATAATGACAGTGTGCCGACAACATGGGCCTTGGCTAACTTCTTTCCCTTTGTTGTTTAAAAATAAAATTGTTGGTGCCGCAACAGTGTGTTCCCAGTTCTCCTGTTAGAGGGATGTTAGTAGTCCACTGCCACATTATCCGCGGTGTGCTCAAGGCCCTGCTGCCGGCAGGCATCTGAACTGCCCTGAAGTCACCCTGGGCCTCCTTGTTTGTTCTTTTGAACTGGGTCCTCCAGGAAAAGGTCCAGCCAGGGTCAGAACACGGGTAACATTTTTGATAAATGCAGCTGGAGGACTTTTCACAAAAGCTGGCATTGATTTAAAGAGAACACCGAGAGGGTCTGGGAACTGGACGTGCTCTGATTCCCTCTTTGTTCACACACCAATGCCGGGCCACAGGGTGATGCCAAGCCACGGTGTGGGAGGGTATGGGGTCTGGCTGACCTGGCCAAGGCCTCTAGGAACCCACACCAACAGGCCACACACAGTGCAGTGTGAGGTACAGAGCACCCCGTGGCTTCTTATTCTTATTTTGTGCAACAGCTGTTAGGCTCGCATCTAAACAGCAGTCTCCCGTTAGCGTGTATGCTGCAGCTACTTTTTTAATTAAAAAAATATTTTTACTAATATACATGCATTTGACGGAGAAGGCAATGGCATCCCACTCCAGTATTCTTGCCTGGAAAATCCCATGGACGGAGGAGCCTGGTGGGCTGCAGTCCATGGGGTCGGGAAGAGTCGGACAGGACTGAGCGACTTCCCTTTCACTTTTCACTTTCCTGCATTGGAGAAGGAAATGGCAACCCACTCCAATGTTCTTGCCTGGAGAATCCCAGGGACAGGGGAGCCTGGTGGGCTGCCGTCTATGGGGTCACACAGAGTCAGACATGACTTAAGTGACTTAACAGCAACAGCAACATGCATTTGATGACTCTGAATTTAGAACACTTAAAATCAGCATGAGCAAGGTAAAAAGGTGTCCTTTTCAGGGGCAGGAAAGCACAGTGACAGTTACATCAGACGTGAGTTCACATTCCCAGTTCTGCCCCCTGGACCTCAACATGCTGATCTGTTAACTGGAAGCACCACAGTGAAGCTGATGCAGCCATCAAATACTCCCTTACTCTGTTCACTTTTCTTGAGCTTATTTGTGATGGCTGGAGCTCCAGCAGCCATCTTGGACCATGAAACCAACTTAAGAATGGAAGGCAAAGATGACAGAAGCACACACACAGACACACACACACACACACAAACAAAACAAAACAAAACAGTGAAGGAATCTGAAGCTACCAAACTTATGAAGCTGTCAGATGTGTGCGTGTGTGCTAAGTCGACTCAGTTGTGTCCGACTCTGTGTGACCCTATGGACTGTAGCCCACCAGGCTCCTCCGTCCATGGGATTCTCCAGGCAAGAACACTGGAGTGGGTTGCCATGCCCTCCTCCAGGGGATCTTCCCAACCCAGGGACTGAACCCGCATCCTTATGTCTCTTGCATTGGCAGGTGGGTTCTTTACCACTAGAGCCACCTGGGAAGCCGGAAGCTGTCTTATCAGCCCTGAATAGCACACCTCTAAATTTCTACTATGGCTTCCTTGATGGCGCAGATGGCCCTGGGTTGGGAAAATCCCCTGGAGGAGGGCATGGCAACCCACTCCAGTGTTCTTGCCTGGAGAATCCCATGGACAGAGGAGCCTGGTGGGCCACAGTCTCTGGGGTTGCAAAGAGTCAGACATGTCTGAGCAGCTCACACTTCCACATCCACTTTCAGATTCCTATCACAGGGGAAAAAATATCACAGCTGTTATTATCATGTCGCCATTATCTGCCCTGGAGAAGGAAATGGCAACCCACTCCAGTACTATCGCCTAGAAAATCCCATGGATGGAGGAGCCTGGTAGGCTACAGTCCACAGCGTCACAAAGGGTCAAACACGACTGAGCGACTTCACTTCACTTCACTTCTTCATGGCTATAGCTTATTTCCTTTTAAAACTTTCAGCTTAATAAAACGCTTATTATTAGGAAAAAAGGATGTTTGATTATTGCAAGCTGAAAGCCATCAACTTAGGTATTCAAAACCAACAAAAACAAACCTTAACCATCCTCTGGGACATCCTCCACAGCCTCACGCTGGGGAAACTTAAGTGGTCCCCATTTAAGTTAAAAGTAGAAAGTTTAAACCATTTAAACTTAAATGGCTCTCTCGGGACAGTGACACAGAGCAGGGCTCGTCCTGGATCCCAGGACCCACCCCTCACCTGCACAAAGAAGTAGATGAGGCCCAGGGGCGGGATGATGACGGCAGCCATGGGCGTGGCCAGCAGGATGATGATGCAGGCGCCGATGACGTTGAACAGGGAGCCCATGAACATCTTGATGACCTGCGGGATCATCGAGTCCACCGTGTCCAGCTCCTTGGAGAAGCGGTTCACCAGGTTCCCGCTGGGGGTCCGCTCGAAGAAGCTTATGGGCGACCGGAGGACGTTATGCAGTAGGTCCAGGTGCAGGCGGCGGGAGGCGAAGATGCCCCCGATGGACACCGCCATGGAGTAGCCGAACACCGTGATACCTACAAACACTCTCGTGTCAAACTCCACGGCAGGAGAGGGACCGAGCTGGGGCAGGGGCAAGGAGCCATGTGACCATGTGGACAAAGCAGCCTGGACTCCCAGCTTCTAATAACAACCATAATGGTGGCTATTATTAACCCAGCACACACTATGTGCAAAACTCACCGTGTCTTTTATGTGCATCTAATCCTTTTGAGGACCCTGTATATGTTCTATTAGTACCTGTTACAGATATGGAAGAATACTAGAGTGGGTAGCCTTTCCCTTCTCCAGGGGAATCTTCCCAAGCCAGAGATCAAACCCAGGTCTTCCGCATTGCAGGCGGATTCTTTACCAGCTGAGCCACCAGGGAAGCCCAACTGAAGCTCAGATGGGTGAACTCCTTTGCCCTCAGGAAGAAGAGGGTGGGCTCTGAGCCACACTACCTTGCTCAGTGCCAGCTCTGCCATGAATAAGCTGTGTGACTTTGGGCAACTTACTGCACCCTTCTGGGCCTCAGTTTCCGCATCTCTAAAACTAAGAAAAATGAGCTCCTACCTCATGTGACCACTGCAAAAGTAGAATAAAACACCTTAAAGTGTTGACAACAGAACCAGACATCAGGTAAGTGCTGCAAACGTTAGCTATGACTGGTAATGCTGTTGCGTCTGGGGATCTTTGTGGGACCACAGGAAGGGTATACACAGGACTTCTCAGCATCCTCCCTGTTAACCTCTGAGGTTGGATCATCCTCCACTGTGGAGTCTGCGCTGGGCACTGCAGGACGTTTAGCAACATCTGGCCTCTAGATCCCAGCAGCACCTGCCTCCACGGGGAAGTTGTGGTAACTTCAAGTATCTCTAGATATGACTAAACTCTAAGTACCTCTAGACATGAAGGTAGCACTGCCTGTGTTACGAACCACAAGTAGAAACTAATTCCCGCCTTTGGGCGGAAGGCAAAAGTCCACAAATAGGACTTCACAGAAACTCTATCACCCTGCCAGAACAATGAGGGGCAAGGGTCCCTGGTCACCTTCTGTTTCTCAACTCATCTGTAAAATAGGCACGTTGGAGCTCCCTTCCCCTCTGTCTCCCAGAGCCACAGGAAACAGAGCATCCGAGAAACGTTCATTCTACAAATATCTGAGTGTCTATTATGTGATAGTGTTCATGTGTGTTTGGCTTGGTTTGTGGATCTAACAAAACCCTGACAAGTTGGGGGATCTGATTCTATAACAAGAAATGGAAGTGGCTCCTAGTGCCAAGAGCAAGTGGGGGCCTGGGGAGGCTCACCTTGTGAAATGCCCAGGGCTCCATAGACACTCAGCCGGACTTTCGTGTGCTCCTGGGTCCCGTTGACGATGGGGTCATCCGTCCAGAGACTGAGCCAATAGTTAGAGGCCAGGGAAGCCACGTGGTTACACAGGAAAAGGAAGATGCTCAGAAAGGAGATGAAAAGTCCAATCGCCTTCATGTAGTCCCAGTATACGGAGAGCTTGACCTGAGACCAGGAGAGAAGGCATCTTACAGAACACACCCACCAGCCATGCCTACCCAAGGTAAGCAGCCTCAACAGACCCTGTGCAGTCCACTGTCCCCACCTGTGCTCAAGCATACAATCCCTTTCCCCTTAGTTACTTGGCAAAGAAATCAACAGAAGCAAAGCCAAGGTTTCTGCCCTCATGGAACTTCCGGTTGAGCAGTGAGACAGGCTTTCATCAAATAACTGCCCAGATAAATGTATAATCCCAGAGAAGGGCTGGAAGTGGTACATGATTCCACGGGAATATGAAACTGGGTACCCTGACCTAACCCAGGGTGGAGAGGAATCAGAGGAGGTTTGCTGTAAGGAAGGGACATCAAAGAATTAACCAGGTGAAAATGAAAAAAAAAAAAAAAAAGGCATTCCAGGCACAGGGACCAATATGTGCAAAGGCCCTGAGGTAGGAGGGAAGCAGAAAGGAGGCAAGGCTGGAGAACAGGGAGTGGCTGGACCACACAGGACCCGAGGGATCCTGGACAGGATTAAGTTTTACTCCAGGACTATCAGGAAGGCATCAAAGAGCTGGAAGAAAATGGGGAGATGGGACCTGTTGCCTAGCAACCATGACCAAGTGTCATACCCACTCCCCACACCTCAGTCCTCTGAACATAATACCAATTCCTGCCCCTCGCAACTGGCCTCCAACCGCTGGGCACTTGCTCATCCTGTTTCCCAGCTCCACGGAGTGACAGCTGGG
Organism: Ovis canadensis; assembly: GCF_042477335.2. Classification (NCBI taxonomy): domain Eukaryota; kingdom Metazoa; phylum Chordata; class Mammalia; order Artiodactyla; family Bovidae; genus Ovis; species Ovis canadensis. Next base: position 29,668,094 of record NC_091268.1, on the reverse strand, counting down.
GGCCTCTTTTACTCCAGTATCTCCTGTGGAGCCCCTCATGGGGTCCATGTAAGTACATGTGGTGACTCAAAGCGCAGCTGCACACCACGGATGGGTGCAGTGTGCTCTGGGTCAGCCTGACACCCAACCTGCGTGACGTGCAAACTCCAGGTATCTTTCCCTGTGTGTGTGCTCCCTGTCACATCAGGCTTTTCATGAGGGTGGACTCCTCATGAATGGGATTAGTGCCCTTATAAAAGGGATCCCTCACCCTTCTGTCATATGAGGATGCTGCGAGAGGATGGCCGTTTATGAACCAGGGAGCTCTCTCACCAGACACTGAATCTGCTGGCGCCATGATCCCAGACTTGCCAACATCCAGAATTATGAGCAATAAATGTATGGTGTTTCTAAGCCACCTGTACCACGGTCTTCTGTTATAGCAGCCCAAAGGGACTAAGACAGGTATTAAAAACAAAGCCCCAGCTGAGACCTTCTCAGTGATCAACAGGGACATCTTAGACACTTGTAAGCTTGGTTCCAGACTACTACAATAAATCGAATATCCTGATAAACTGAGCCACATGAATTTTCTAGTTTCCTGGTGCATATAAAAGCTATATTTATGCTATACTGAAGGCTATTAAGTGTGCAATAGCACTATGACTAGAAACACAATGCACACACCTTAATTAAAAATACTTGGTTGTGTACCATTTCACGCCAGTCAGAATGGCTGCGATCCAAAAGTCTACAAGCAATAAATGCTGGAGAGGGTGTCGAGAAAACAGAACCCTCTTATACTGTTGGTGGCAATCCAAACTAGTACAGCCACTATGGAGAACAGTGTGGAGATTCCCTAAAAAACTGGAAATAGAACTGCCATATGACTCAGCAATCCCACTGCTGGGCATACACACCGAGGAAACCAGAATTGAAAGAGACACATGTACCCCGATGTTCATTGCAGCACTGTTTATAATAGCCAGGACATGGAAGCAACCTAGATGCCCATCAGCAGATGAATGGATAAGAAAGCTGTGGTACACATACACAATAGAGTATTAAGCAGCCATTAAAAAGAATATATTTAAATCAGTTCTAATGAGGTGGATGAAACTGGAACCTATTATACAGAGTGAAGTAAGCCAGAAAGAAAAACACCAATACAGTATACTAACGCATATATATGGAATTTAGAAAGATGGTAATGATAACCCTGTATGTGAGACAGCAAAAGAGACACAGATGTATAGGACAGTCTTATGGACTCTGTGGGAGAGGGAGAGGGTGGGATGATTTGGGAGAATGGCATTGAAACATGTATAATATCATATATGAAATGAATTGCCAGTCCAGGTTCAATGAATGATACTGGATGCTTGGGGCTGGTACACTGAGATGACCCAGGGGATGGTACGGGGAGGGAGGTGGGAGGGGGCTCAAGATGGGGAACACATGTATACCTGTGGTGGATTCATGTTGATGTATGGCAAAACCAATACAATATTGTAAAGTAATTAACCTCTAATTAAAATAAATTTATATTAAAAAAAAAACTTGGTTGCTAAAGTGCTAATCATAATTTGGGCCTTCGATGAGTTGTAGTAGTAACATCAAGGATCACAAATATTATAATGTTAACATAGTATAACAATAATAAATATAATATTTTATATTAATAACAAACTATAATAATGATAAAGTTTGAAATATTCTAAGAACTACCAAAATGTGGCACAGAGAGCCAACGTGAACAAATGCTGCTGGAGAAATGGCACTGATGTTCAACATAAGATTGCCATATACCTTCAATTTGTAAAAAACAGCATTTGTGAAGTACCACAAAACCAAGTGCCATAAAACAAGATCTGCCTGTAATAAGGGCAAAAATAGAAAATAAAAAGAAGTGAAAGATAATCTTTTCTGATGACACAATTAATGTCCTTCAGGGCTGCGTCTGTGATGACTTGAAACCGACCCACACAGAGCTGACCGCTGTGAGGCTGGAGCCTGGATTCAAGGCATCGCGTCATCTATGGCCACCAAGGCCCCAGCTGCTCAAAGGAGGCAGCGGTCAGGCAGGCAGAGACTACAGATGCCAACCCTGGAGCCTGAGCGTTGGGTTCACATCCCAGCTCTGTTGCTCACCAGCCGTGACCTGTGGCAAGTCACCTTGGCCCTCCACCCTGGTTTCCAGCGCTTAAAACAGTACGTTTCAAGCCTCCTGGGGAGAAAGACGTAAGTCAAGATGACCAGAACACCCCGCCCAGGGCCCAGCCCCCGCAGACGCACAGCAACCTGACCGCCATCCTCACCTGCCCCGTCTGAGCCTTGTCCGCCTCCACGAGCTTCCAGGTCTCCTCTGTGGGCCCGGGCTTCTGCAGCTCGGCGGTGCTGGTGTGATGCCGGCTCACATCCCCGCTGTAGGAGGAGGAGTTGCTGAGCTGCCTGGGGAAGCAAGGCACACGGGTGTCCCCCAGATGAAGGCCCTGGGCAGGGTCAGTGCCCCCCCCACCCCCCGCCCTAATCACCAGGCCTCGTTCACGCTCCTGATTATGTAGAGGAGACTCATAGAGGGGAGGGGTCTGCCCCAGGGTCCCATGGGAGAACTATTCCTTTAGGCAGATTTTATTCAAAAAGCATCTCCCCTCCACCCCCACCCCGTGCTCATCAGCTTTATGCGGATCATGACAGATCATCACCCAGAGAGCTTTCCTCCCTGGGGAGGTGTGTGCTTGCGGGACGTCGTGGGGTGTGTGTGTTCATGTGTGTCCGCGTGTACACATGGCTCAGATCCACATGAGCAAAGGATGGGGTGCAACTTCCATCCTGTAGTCAACTCTGCTGCCTTCTTGGTTTGTTTGTCTGCCCCGATGCTGTGAGTGTGGAGGTGGGAGAGGCCCAGGGAGCTGGGGACGGAGGGGTCCTCCAGGATGTGGCCAGTTAGGGACTGAGGAACCACGTCCTGCCAGCAGCCTCGTGCATTTGGAAGAGGATCCTTCCCCAGACGAGCCTTCAGCTGAGACCCCAGCTGATGCCTTGGTTACAGCTTTTGAGAGACCCTGAGCAGAGGAGCCAGCTAAGCTGTGCCCAGACACCCCGACCCATAGGAACTGAGATGGCAAACCACTGAGCTTGTGATCACTTGTCACGCAGCAATAGAAAAATGAATACCCAGTTGCTGTGTGTTTCTGCTCGGTCCACCCATGGCATGCTGCTGCAAGCGTCCTGTGGTCACCTGCTCCGAAACCCCAGGACTGCCTGCAGGCGCCTGCCCCATCTCAGCCAATTCTTCCCTTATGCTGGCCGCCTGCACAGACCAGGGCAGTGCCCCCTCAGCCCCGTGCATGCTCCAGGCAAAGCACTTTTATGCGTGCTTCACACACATGCCAAGCTCACACCCTGACTGCTGCCCGAGCAGAGAAGGAAGTGTGTTGTGTACGACACACAGCTGGGCGCAGGAGGGGACTGTGGGCAGGGTTCTGAGGGGCACAGAAGCTCATGCTCATTTTCTTCCCAGCCCATGTCTGTGAAATCCCCCCACCCCTAAAGAAGTAACCCCAGGCAGCTCCAGCTCACCTAAAGAATAACCGCGCAGCATTTACTGAGTGCCGAAGGCAGGAGGTACAGTTCTAAGCGCCCACATGCCACATCACAGAAGCCTTCCTACAATCCTACACGGCAGGGGCACCAAAGACCCCATTCGACAATGGAAGAAACTGAGGTACAGACAGGTCAATGCCGCTCCTCCAAATACCCCATGATCTGACCAAAAGCAACCTTCTTTAAAGCACCAAAGCATAAAACTTAGGAGCACTGGCTCAGAGGCTGAACTCAGGTTCAAATATTCAAGCCTGGCTTCTCTCTGGCTGTATGGCCTGTGGACAGCTCTCAGTCTGCCCACCTATAAAATGGGAAGATGAGAGAAACTACCTCCAGGTTTATGGACTATACAGGACTTGGCACTGCACCTGGCTCCTTAATGGCACATAAAACACAGCTGCTACTGCTACTGTGACTATTTTGAATTGGCTGTTGGCTCTTATAGCCTCAACATTCCAGGCCCCACTGAGTGACTTGAGCAAAGAGCCACGCCATGTAGGGAGCTTGAGTGTCAGAAGTGCAGACGGATGGTTAAATCCAGCTGTGAGGCCTGCGTGAGCCATGCCCCCTGGCAGGAGCACAACGAGGCTTCCCCTTTGAGCCTCTACTCTCTGGGAAGTGAGGTTCTGCCAGGATTTGGGGTGGGGGGGGTGGTGGGGGAAGCAGAAGCTAAAGGCTTTCTTTTGGCGTTGAGCCTTGCTGCGGACACCCCATTCCTCCTCCCTCCCCACTAGCAGGGGGAGACACGTGGTGCCGGGAAAATCCACAGGGTCCCCCGGCCTGCTCCACCTCACCTCTGCATTTGCTTCCCTGCAGTGTCCGTCACCAGCATGCCGTTCTCCATCTGTTTCACCTCCTTCCCTGGACCGCCGACGCCTGCCAAGCCTGGCAGAAAGGAGGAGGGGGAGGATGGTGATTTCAAGGGCTGGACACCAACACCTGTCACCGTGTGGGGAGACAACAGACAACCTGGCCGCCAGGAAGCTCAGAAAGCAAGACCTGCTTTGCAGCGGCCACAGACAGGCTTCCCGGCTGGCCAGCTCTCTCAGGGACAGGGATGGTGTTTTGCAACCATCTCAAGAGTCCTGAGCAAGTGCCCTGTGCCAGCAGCAACCAGCAAAATCCAGTTCTGCTGATGGTCTCTGGGCTGTGTGCAGCCTGGCTCATGGGGTCAGGACACAAATGAACCATGCAGGGGAAAGGACACGCTCTTCTGGTCCCCAAGCATCCGAGACAGGGGTGAAACCCCAAATAAATAACAACCCCTGTGGACAAGGGCATCAGATAGTGGAGTCCCAGGCGCCCCCAGCCAAGGGGTTAACCCACTGGTTGCAGGATCAAGGGGAGGTCCTGAAGATCGGGGTAAGGGGTTACCTGGGACTGCTGGGGCAGTGGCTGTTCTCCCAGTAATACGGAACTATTTCAACAACTGAAACAGGCACCACGGGCACACCAGCTGGGTATCTGCTCCAATCCCAGGAAGTATCCGCCCAGCATTAAGACTGATCCCTGTCACCTTAGGGACAGTGGCTGACATTTATTCAGTGTCAGCCACTGCGCTCTGCTGAAATACATTATCTCCTTTAATCTTCCGGCAAGTCAGGGATATGTTTATTACCGCCCACTCTGCACTGACTTCCTCACTCTTTGGTGCCGGGAGACAGAGAGCAGGAGAGAGAACATAACGTAGGACTCCAAAGGGCTGACCCCGGCAGAGGATGCAGGAGAGAAGCTACAAAAGGGTATGAATACACAGCCGGCAGCGAACTCACGAACATGCTGATGCGACATGAATCAAAGCAGAATCCAGCAAGAGTGACTCTCTCAGGCAACAACCACGGGAAGTGACAGAGGATGGCAAGGAAGCAGGGCTGGGGGTCATTCCTGGGCTGATGCGGGGGCCCTGAGCCGGTGATTCTCAATCTTGGCCGTGTGTGAATCATCTGGGGATGACCTGGGGCCGGCCCTGGCCCCTGCACTGACTCTGCCAGGGAGGCTGACCCCACGCTGCGAGCAGTCAGGGGGCTGGGATGCGTGGGAAGTGCTTGCTCACCTCCTAGCTGTGTGAACTAGGGAAGCAATGAACCTCTCTGAGCCTCACTTTCCACATCTGCAGAATGGGAGGAACAGCAGCACCAGCCCCCATGAGCAAGAGGAAGAAATGACGCTGCGCTTGTTGAATGGAAGACTAGGTCATGGTGCTTACTGTTATCTGCATTTTCAAACGTGTTCCGTAGATAATTCTGGGGCACATCCACGACTGAGAATCACTGCTTTAAATGTTTCCTTTAAAATCAGCAATTTTTTTTAAATTGGGGGGGGGGGAGTAAAACAAATGAAAAAGAAGAGTGATAACAGGTAGGACTTCCCATGCAGCGGCCTGCAGACAGCGCAAGCACACATGCACAGCACTGGGGCCCAAGCCTGACCTTGACTGTCTTCCGCTGTGCAGGGTGGGGTGCTTTACAACACTCCCAGAGACCCCCGTCTTGCAACAGGTACTTCAGAGAGCCCCGTCCTGCCCAGCTGCCCAGGCGCCCTCTGGAACCTCAGCCTTCTCTACCCCCTCCTGCTTCACATGCAGTGGAGGTCCCCTTCATCAAAACCCTATTAGCCCACTGGCGATACACCAACTGGGGCAGCTGGAAAGCCTTCGTCTGCAAGGGAGGGACCGTGAGTCCCAGGAGGAGAATGGGAATGTGTGCGCTACATCGTCCTATTCTTTGCAGGGGATTTGCCCCCTTCCCCCGTCTCCCAGGATGCCCAGGCTTCCCAGCCAAGGGGGACCCTGCCCAAGGTCAGCCCATCAGGACCCCTCCCCCAGAGGACTTTGAGTGGTGGCCCCACAAGGACCAAAGATCTGTACAACTGCTCTGTCCCCAAAGGAGTCTCACGTCCAGAGCTCCCAATGTCTGAGTCTTGATCATCCACTTTTGCCTTTGATTTCTGCTATCTGCTTTTGAGTTCCTTTTGCTACTTGGAATCCTACTGGTAAACACCCCTGTTTAAGTGGCCAAAATCAGCTTCAGTCGCTGTCAAAAGGGGCCTTGGTGTGAACCCCCAGCCACACACTGCTGGCTCTGGAAGGCAGAAGGCATGGGTCTGCTCTGGGGCCAGTTCATGCCTTTCTGTCACTAGAGGGAGACTGGGCAGCCTTTCCTGCTCAAGTTCTTCTAGAAGACATGCCACCTCTGGGCACCCCTGGCACCTGCAGCTACTCCACGAGGGGCTCATCACCCTGTGCTTGGGTCTTAATCATGCCCAGGAGGTGTGGGTGGGATCGTAATAACCAAACTGCTACCATGCATCTTCCACCTACTGGGTGCTGGGCATTTCACAACCAGGGTCTCTTTCAAGGCTTGCTGCCTGTGGTCATCTGACCTGCGACACAGTACAGCTTAGCCACGGTCACTCAGTTGACCAGTGAGAGGTGGGGAGAGTCGATCTGTATCCCCAAGGGACAACCGCAAAGCTGGCACACAGTAGGTGCCCAATAAATGCTGGATGAATGACGGAAAGGGATGGAAATGCAGATGTTCACGGGCCCCTCCCCAGGCATGCAGCAGCAGGACAAGTCATGTGCAGCCTCGAGCTGCAGGCACAGCCAACTCCAACCCGCTGGCACTGACCTTCCTCCTCATCCACCATGTTGATGCCTAGGAATTCACAAGACCCAAGAAAGTGTTAAGAACCAAGGCAAAAGAACCCTCCCCATGAGACCCCCATTTAAATGCCCAGAGAAGGCGGATGAATGTTTTTCCTTAAAGGTGAGGGGCAAGGACAGCTAAGGGACCTGTTGCGTTTGTGCTTTTTGGTTTCCCCATCCCACGTGATCTGGGTGTATCCCTGACAAGAACACTACTGCCTGGGGCCTGCTCCCTTCTCTAAAAGTTCCAAGTGTTTAAACATAAGGAAAGCTAGAAAAATGCAGGCTGACCTTCTGTCTTCACGCCTGTTTTCCGGGCACCAGAGGGAGAGAGAGAGAAAGTATTACAGTGTGAAGGGCAGGCGTGCCAGCCAGAAGGTGGCACAGGCCCCTAGCCAGTGCACAGTCCTTGCTTCTTCAAGGGCACGAACACCTTGCTCTGAGCCAGTTCCACGTGGAGAGGAGGGGGGAGGGGTGGTGACTCGGCTCAGATATCATCTGGGACCTTCCCAGGCTAGGACAGGGACCCATCTCAGGGTCCTTCCAACTCCCCAGGCTCGCCTCCCTCACACGTTTAGCACCGTGATGTCCTTGATTATTTAGCATTTTGTCTCCCCCATCAGACTGTGAGCTCTCGAGAGAGAGCATTCCGAGGTCTTATCTACCACTCTATTCCCAGCACTTTGTGCATCTGATGGCCATGTGGGGTTGCACAGGATGTGCACTGCACAATCCACAGGGCACCATTCCACATGGTAGCTCAAGTACCAGATGTCCCCGTGGCACACAGCAGAGAAGCAGATGGACAAATTAACAAATGAACGGCCACAGGAACAAGCAGAGATGACCTTCCAATGCCGGAAGAGGCACCATATCAGACACAGTGATGCCATGTCGTAGCCCAAATCCACAAAGCTGGTTTCTGAACCAGCCCTGAGAGAAATGTGTAAAATCGGCTCACAGTTGTTCCCAATCTGGGGTATATACACAGCTGTGTTACTGTCCAACCACTACGCAGGACGTGCCTTAAACGATACAGATGTAACTCACTCATTCACTTATTAACACATTCCCTGAGTATCTATGATGCACCAGGCACTGTTCTCAGTCTTGGGGACACAGAGGTGACCAAAAGCCCTCACAGAGCTTGGATTCCAAGGGAGAGAAAGAGAGTATAAAGTAGCAGATCCAGAATTTACTGTGAGGCAGTGTTAAACGCTACAGAGAAACAGAAAGCCAGGTAAGGAGAAAATATGAATGATGCGGGGGTGGGGGAGTTGGGAGAGGAGGATCATGTAAAATAATTCAGAAGCAAAGACATAAGACTTATAATCCAATGGCTCTCCCTGAGGGCTTCCGAGCACCCAGGGACGGGGCTGTGATGCTGGTAACCAGGCATCTCCCGGCCCTTGAACCACATAAACGCTGCCTGGGCCGAGTGTTCAGCCAGCCGCTCATCCTCAAGGCTGGCACATCGCAGGCTGTTTATTCTCAAGAAGGTTCTGGAACTCTGCCTGGGCAAGAGCCAGCAGGCAAGCTTCCCCCTTGAGGGAAGAATTCAAGTCACTGCTTTACAGTCAATGCCGGGTTTTTGACCAAAAACGGAATCGACTGGCTACATCACCCGGCCCGAGCCTCCCGCCTCAGCCCTGCAAGTTCTTCAGACTCAAAAGGGGAAGAAACACGGACACTGAGGACAGAGGGGAGGAATGTGCCATCTGTCTGACGGGCTCTCCAGCTGCTGTTCGGTGCTTACGACTGACTTTTTTGCAGCAAGGGGAGGCACCTGGGACCTAGTGTTAAACAAAGAAATGAAAAAGAGGGACAGAAAAACTGGCGACAAAAAGGCACCCTAGGAAAAAGGTCCTAAACGAAAAAGACAGGTGGGAAACAGGCCAAATGCCAGGGCAGCTCCCCTCGGGGTGGTGGGAGAGCTGAAGGACGTTCTTTTTGCTGGTTCTTGGAGCTGTTCTACCATTTGCCATGGTCTACAAGCGGCACATATTGATTTTATAATCAGGTTAAAAAAAAGTTCAGAAAAATCTGGAAAAGAGGGGAATAAGACTGAGTGACAAGGTTGAGAAAATAAGACTGGAATAAAGTTTCAAAAACCGGTCACGTTGCTGGAGTCAAGGTCTTTCTCCCAAGATAAGGGAAGAGCCTGGGCAGAGAGAAGTCAAAGCAGAGTGGCTTTCACACCCTCAGCACCACTGACATCATCGGGGGGTGATTCTCTGCTTCTGGGGGGTGGCGGGGGGCAGGCCGGAGGGGGCTGCCGCGTGCATGGCCGAGTGTTTAGCAGCATCCTTAGTCTCTCCTGATAAGATGCCAGGGATGCCCCCCCTCCCTCATTATGACAACCAAACACACCTGCAGACATTGCCAAGTGTCCCCGGGAGGCACAAATGTTGTTTGCAAACTGCCATTCTAGGTTTTAGGTTCCTAATAAAGTCACCAGAGTAAATAAACATGTTCTATACCTTCCAGGTACAAAGGTTAATGAACCACTTTGTCAATCTCTCTGCCAACAAACAAAAAGTCTCCTAGAAACAGGATAAGGCATATTCCCGGGGAGGGAGTCAGTAGCACCCCCTCGGCTCCTGATGCCTCCCATCCCAAGCCTAGATCCCATTCTCCATCTGAGAGAGACAGAATTCCCCCAAACCAAACACTCGCCCTCCAGCCTGGGTGTTCTACAAAAGACGTGATTAATCCAACACGGAAACAAAAATTTCCCTTTAGAAGGAGCCAAAAATGTGTTTCAGACAAATCCAAGGTCACTGGCACTGGCCACAGCTGAGCAAGATTGGTCCCTGACGCCAAGCCTTATCATCAGGGTCCCTCCAGAGAGGTGAAAAGACCGGAGGGTGGGGGGAGAGAGCAAATTTGATTTTAGACCCACAGTCAGAGGACCTCTGTGACCTGCCTAGCAGGGGGCTGAGTGGCTAAATTGGAGAAATGACCCCACAGTGGTGCAAGGGCACTGGATGGTATTTTTACCACCAAAATTAAGTGCTGACGTGCACACACAAAAAATTTTTTAATTGGCAGCATCCCATGTTCTGCATAATCTGCTTTGGATATGTGTGTGGCTGGGGACAAAGAGAAGGGAAAAAAAAAAAAATCCCTTCTGTGGCCAATAGGGTGTAAGGACTGTCCTTGCTCACCTGGAAAGAATGGGGAGAAGAGAGAGAATTCATTCTGGGGAAAAAAACTGAGATAAATCCACAGAGGGTTATTTTTGCCTAAACGAAGGAAATGGCAACCCACTCCAGTGTCCTTGCCTGGAGAATCCCAGGGATGGTGGAGCCTGGTGGGCTGCCATCTATGGGGTCGCACAGAGTTAGACGTGACTGAAGCGACTTAGCGGCAGCAGCCCACCAAGCAGATGTGGGAAATATGTTATTTCAAAATTGCTACCACACTTTGTGTGACCTTGGCCTGACTTGGGCTAAGAGACAATCTGAGAAAGGAGACTCTGTAGCAAGAGGAGAGCTGGTTAGACTTACAGCAGAACTTTCCGACCACAGGCGCATAGACGTGTAGAAACTCATTTGATCGGGCATTTAAATGCTAAAAGGGAGAGTTGGCTATCTCACATTGGCAAAAGTAAATACTTGTCTTTTAAAACCTCTAGGGTTCGCAGCAGCACTATTCATAATAGTCCAAAACGGGAAACAGCTCATATGCTCATGAGCCATTGAATGGATAGATAAAATGTGGTGTGTCTACACAACGGAATATGATTCAACAATCAGAAGAAATGAGGTTCTGATGCAAGCTTCCACAGACGGACCCTGGAAACGTCACGCTAACCAAATGAGAGAAGCCAGTCACAAAAGAATCCTGTTCGTACAGAAATGTTCAGAGTAGGACAAACCTATAGAGAAAGTAGATTTGTGTGGTGACCACCGTGACAAATAGAAATACCACCGGCAACGAACACAGTGTTGTAGGTAAGTTACGCTTTAAAAACAAAATAGAAACAAAGATCAGATTTGTAGTCACCAGAGATGGTGCGGGGAGCAAGAATTGGATGAAGGCAGTCAAGAGGCACTAACTGCCAGTTATAAAGTAAGTGCTAGAAATATAATGCACATGATTAATATAATTAAAACTGCTTAGTAATTATTAAGAATTCTCATCACAGGAAAAAAAATTCTTTTTCTGTTTCTTTACTTTTACAACTATATGAAATGATGGATGTACACTAAACTTATGGCGGTCCTATTTCAGGATGTACTAAGTCAAATCCCATGCCTCAGATTTACACAGTGTTCTTTGTAAATTACAAATCAGAAGAAATTGCAACTCAAAAATCAGAAGGAAAAAAAGCAGATGAAGTGGTTGCCTAGGACTTAGAGGGCAGGGAGGAAATGGGGAGTGACTGCCAACGGATGGGAGGTTTCCTCGAGGGGGTGAGGCTGTTCTGAAACTCAGCTTGGTGATGGCTGCACAAATAAAATACTGGAGTATTTCTAAAACTCACTGAATCACATGATGTGTGAATTGTATCTCAATAAAGGACTTATTAAAAACCACTAGGGGGACTTCCCTGGCGGTCCAGTGGTTAACACTTTGCCTTTTAATGCTAGGGGTACAGGTTCTATCCCTGCTTCGGAGCTAAGAACCTACATGCCTTAGGGCCAAAAAACCAAAACAGGAAACAGAAGTAACACTGTAACAAATTCAATAAAGACTTCAGAAAAATGGCTCACATTAAAAAAAAAAAAGAAAAAGAAAAACCCCAAACCAGGAGGACTCCAGCAAACTCTCACGCAGAGGAATGAAGCTGAGCATTCTGGCTGTGGGCCCGCCCGTCTCTGACATTCATCAGCTCCCCAGCTGCAATGAGAACAAACCCCAAACTCCTCACGCTGAAAGACCCGGACGGGTAACCCCCTCGCCAGCCTCATCTCCCACCCTCAGCCCTTGCCCACCATGGTGTGGCCACACTGGCCTCTTTCCTGTTCCTTGAACAGACTGAGCTCATGCAAGGGCTGAGGCCTCTGCTGTTACTTGGGTCAGAACACTGCTCCCCAGAGGGAACCCTAACCATGCTGCCTGAAGTGCCTGAACCCCCAAACTCTTCAGCCCATTGCCCGACGTGCTCTCCTTCACAGCACTTAATGCTGCACAGAACCATTTCCACTGGCTGACTGCTGACTGCCTTTCTCTCCCACTAGACCCTGAGCTCTGTGAGGGCAGGACTTGCCTGGATCTTGCTCACTTCCGTCTCCCCCAGACCTAGAACGCTTCTAGTTTAAGGGCCAAACTACATCCCCCACCAACTAAATTCATACGTTGAAGTTCTGACCTCCAGTACCTAGGAATGTAACTGCATGAGGAGCCATGGTCTCTGGTGTTAACTGTTCACGTGGGCTCCTGAGGATGGACCCTAATCCTATATAATTGATGCCTCGTAAGAAGGGGAGATCTGGAGAGACACACACAAAAAGAATCCCGTGTGAAGAGGAAGGCAGGACTGGCTGATGCTCCTGCAGGCCAAGGAATACCACAGAGCGCCAGCAAACCACGAGATGCTGGCGGAGAGGCATGGCACCCTCACGGCCCTCAGGAGAAGGCCGCCACCTTGACCTCAGACGTCCAGCCTCCACTCCCACTGTTTAAGCTAGCGGGATTCTCGTTACAGTAGCCCTAGGAGAACGACGCAGAGCTTAACACATGGCTGAGTGCTCAGTGAACACCAATCAGTGAATGGTGAATAGCTTTCTTAGGGCTCAGCCGCATTCACGAGACAGGGACCCGCCTGCCCCTGGCACACGAGGGACAAGACCCCGTTTTTTGTGTTTTTTTTTTTAATCTTTTAGCCACACCACTTGGCAAATGGGATCTTAGTTTCCCAATCAGGGACTGAACCTGAGCCCCTGCAGTGGAAGTATAGAGTACTAACCACTGGAGCGCCAGGGAAATCCCAGGACGAGCTTCTTGTAAGCCTCAGTTTCCTCCCCGGTGGACTGGGCACCACCATCTTCCCTCCCATGAGAAGCTGTGAGGAGGAGTGAGTGAGCCAACGTGATGACCCCTGTCGGGGACAGAAGCCCTGGTCAGCAGTCAACAATCACTCACTGACGTGTATCCTCACATCACAGACACCCCGATGACAACTCTGCCCACGGGAGTTGTGCAACGGGACAGTCCTGCAGCCCCAACCGGGGGGTGGGGGGGGGGGTTGGGAGACAGCCTATCTGAGACCTGCCTGGGGACTGAGGATGTAACAAACACACCCCAGGGGCCCAGGGAGTCTGTAATTAGTTCCTGGAAGAGGGAGATCACAGCAGGACAGGCCATCTCGCTTTAGTTCCACTCTTTTTAGCAACAGCTGAAACCAAAGCAGAAAAGGCATCAGATGACTTCTTTCCTCTCTGTGTAAGGCAGGTCAAGGCTCCTTGAGGGGGTGGGGAGCAACCAGCAGAGGATCCGTTCCAGATGCCCATCTGACGTAAATATAGGGCAACCCGCAGGCCAACCAATTCCCTGAATTTCAAACCAACTAAAGGAGAGAACGGGGCTTCCCTGCTGGCTCAATCAGTAAAGAAACTGCCTGCAATGCAGGAGACCCGGGTTCAATCCCTGGGTAGGGAAGATTCCCTGGAGTAGGAAATGGCAACCCACTCCAGTATTCTTGCCTGGAGGATCCCATGGATAGAGGAGCCTGGTGGGCTACAGTCCATGACTGCAAAGTCAGGTACGACCCAGTTAAGATGCATACACATAATAAGAGAGAACAGGATTCTTAGACGCCTCACCCTATTTGCTTCAAATAAAGACAGGGTAAGGCCCCAGCCCAGAATTCAGAGCATGCTCTTGTGAGGACAGAGCAGGTGTGGTGGTTGAGAAGTGGGCAGGTCTACCTGAACCTGGCAGATGCCACATGCGTAGGGTATCAGGGGGCACTCTTCCCAAGAAAAGTAACAGCAGCAGCTGTCACTGGCACTGTGCCAAAGGCTCCAGTAATCTAGCACATTCAGGCGCCAGAAGGTCGGGTCTGTTGTTTCAATGCTTCATCAGGAATGGCCAGACATCACACAGCTGGAAAGAGCAGCAGCTGAGACTGGAACTAAGGTCCTGCCAACCTCCAACCTGCAGGCTCAGCCACCAGGTCTGGCCTCATGACCCGTGTCACTGCCTCAATGGGCATGAATGTGAGCAAACTCTGGGAGACATCAAGGGACAGGGAAGCCTGGCGTGCTCACGGGGTTGCAAGGAGTCGGCTATGACTGAGCAACTGAACAACAAGGTGAATGTGCCACTGGCTTCTCACAGCCTCCTGGGAGCCAGGAGGACTGTAATTATCACTACCTCCATCTTTGTCATGAAACCCCTATAACTCCACAGGCCCAGAGATATATTACATTAAAGTACTGGGACTTGTGTCCAGTTCTGCTGATCCAGCTGTCTAAAGTACTGGGACTCCCTCTCAACTGAAAGTCCTTCCAGATGGTTCCTTAGAGGGCCTGGCCTAGCCCCCCACCTGATGCCCTCCTGAGCTTCCAGGGCGACTAGTGAGAACTTTCAGAGGGAGACCTGGGGCTGACTGGGCACCACCCGCACCGGAGGCCCACACAGCCCTACCATCGTCCGGCTGCCCCTGCTCCTGCTCGGCGCTGGCGTAGGTACGCAGGAACTCGGCGAAGGCACCGTCCCGAGCCAGTAGCTCCTGGTAGGAGCCCATCTCTGAGATCTTGCCGCCACTCATGACTATGATAACATCCATCTGGGGCAAGTAGCTGATGCCATGCGTGACCAGGAGCCGCGTCTGCAGGGAGAGCAGAGACACGGCCACATTAGCGCATGCGCGCAAGAGGGAATTTCTCATCCCACCCCCACCCCACACACCTGTACATGCGCCTGGGATGCAGGCACACAGAAGCACTGCAATCTGCAGGCCAGGAGCTGGGGTGAGGGGGTCGGGGGGCGCGGGCAGGAGTGAGGGAAACAATGATCCTTGCTCCAGATTCTAGGGTCCGGACCGATATGAGTAAAATGCTGTGTGCTGTGTTGTGAGCACGTGGAAATAAAGTGGAAAGGATACCGAGATAGGGGGGTGGGGGGGTTGCAATTTTAATAAGGGTGATGAGGAAAGTTGGTTTTGAACAACAATCTGGAGGAGACGCAGAGAAGGAACCATCCATGTGTAGATGAATAAAACAATGACGCTCCTGCAAAAAAATGTGCATGCTGTGACTTACGTTTTTCATTTCCCCACCCCCAAAAGACTACAGCGTTTGTACATGGGTATCTATTTTATCTAACTGAAAGTCTGGGAGGATGTGCATCAAACCGTTTACACAAGTTGGCAAGCTTTTTCTTAAAACAGCCTAATGGTAAACATTTTCAGCTTTATGGGCCCTCTGCTCATACACAAGACATAAACAGATGGGCTGGCCATGATCCAGTAAAGCTTTATTTATGGAAGCGGATATGTAACTTTAATACAATTTTCCTATGTCACAAAATATTTGTCTTCAGGATTTTTTCCAACCACTTAAAAATGTAAAGACCATTCTTGGCTGGTGGGCTGCCTACAAAACAGGCAGTGGGCTAGATTCACTGGCCCCTGCTTTTGAGAGCAGCTAGGGCTGCAGGATGAGGGAGAATTGTTGTTGTTTTTTTTTTAACTCTACATATACTGTCTGGTTTTGTTACTATGGGCATGTATTTCTTTCACAACCAAAACAAGTTTTTAATATGTAAAAATTAAACAGAATTCTTATGGGGTGCAGGGGAATGCTTACAACAGATTAAGGAGCATGTTTATTGTATGTATACATATATATATGCATGATGTGATAATCATATTAAAAAGCTTATACAGAACTTCCCTGGTGGCCCAGTGGTTAAGAATCCACCCACCAGTGCAGGGCACACAGGTTTGATTCCTGGTCTGGGAAGTTCCCACATGTGAGGAGCAACTAAGCCCTTGTGCCCTAAAGTCTGTGTTCCACAAGAGCAGCCTCCACAATGAGAAGCGCGCACATGGAAACCAGACAGGGGCCAGCCAGCTCCATGCGCTCCCAAACAACCAAAGACAGTCTGTGGGCAACAAGGAAGACCCAGTGCAGCCAAAAATAACAAACAAAAAAAGCTTATATACACAGCAAAAAGACTTGAAAGAAATACAAAAATCTCTAAGTGGTGAGACGATGCATAATTGTTTTTCTCCTTCATGGTTTTCTGAATTTGCTACATTTTTTCCCATGGGCATGTCTTACTATTTAATGGGAGAGGCTGAAGAAGAGCCTCTGTAACTCCCCTAAACAAACAAATTTCAAAAAGAATAAAAGAGGAAAGGAACCCTTTCCTGTCATGTTAAGGTCTGGTGGCCGTTTTCCTGCTCAAACCTCTGTCCCTCAGCCCATGGCCACGTCAGCAGGGAAAGGAGGGCCAGCTCCTTGGGACAGGGGATGGTGTGTGTGGGAGGGTACTTCCCTCGGCAACACCACCCCTATTGTTTAAGCAGAAAGAAAAGCTTCTTTCTGCCAAGCTGAGGCAATGAGAACAAGAAGGCTGTCCCCGGAAGGCTGCCAAGGGATGGATTCGAAAATATGATCTCTAGTCCAATCAAGCGAAGGGGTCCCAAAGGGGACCCACCAGACCTGACCAAAGAGCGGGGACCCAAAACCGCCCCCACAGCAGGTACCTTGTTCTTCAGAAGCCCCTTGGGGCCAACCACGTTTTCAAAGATGTGCTTGCCCACGTGGGCGTCCACAGCCGAGAGGGGATCGTCGAGGAGGTAGACATCGGAGTCGCAGTACACAGCCCGCGCCAGGCTCACACGCTGCTTCTGGCCCCCAGACAGGTTCACACCCTGCGGAGAAACACGGCAGAAGGGTGGACCTCCTGGGAAGCCGAGACAGGCAGAGGGGTGCACCAGCTCACCATGCATCGCCCCTCGCCAGAGCCCGCAGGGCTGAGCCTGCCTCCTGCGGAAGGAGCAGTGGTAACAGAGCGAGATCGCGCCTGCGCCAACGTGAGTTCAAGTCCTGGCTCCGGGTTCAGCCTCAACTGTGAAACCCGCCAAGAGAAAACCCGAGCCGCTGGGTGCTGCTGAGCAGGGCACGGTCAGGAAGGCGAGGCTGGTGGCACCACACAGTGCTGGCTACAGGAAGGCTCGTGATCTTGAGGCTTCGCTCACTGGTGAAGCCATGCAGTCAAGGCTGGCTGTGCCCCAGGGGTGCTGCAATCCAGCCTGCACCCCACCAGCCAGCAGGAAGGGCAATGTTTGCTAATCTGAACCAGGGCACAAGGTCCATGGGGCCCTCCTGCAGCAGGTAAGCCAGCATCACTTGCATATCTGGCTGGAGTCAGAGTGGACACCTGCTAGGCTAACTGCCCAGCTCCCGTCCCAAGAGATGCCCACCCTCCCCCTGCTCTGAGACAGGGTCCTGGGAGCCAGGTTCATTATGAGAGTTCCTCTAGTTCACAGCTTTTTGGGCCCAGGCAGACATCAGACCCAAACTAAGCCAATCACATCCTCTCCCTCCAAAACTGGGTGCATGTGTACCTGAGAAGTCACTTTGGTCGTGTCCAACTCTGTGGCCCTATGGACGGTAGCCCACCAGGCTCCTCTGTCCATAGGATTCTCTAGGCAAGAATACTGGAGTGGGCTGCCATGCCCTCCTCTAGGGGGTCTTCCCAACCCAGGGATCGAACCAGCATCTCTTACATCTCCACAAGTGCCACCTGGGAAGCCCCCACATTGATTACTAGAGCCTAAACAAGGAGAGTAAGGAATCTCCAAGTGGCAGATATATACATTTTGGAAAAAAAACAACAAAGCTCCGCAGAAAAGCAGAGATGAAATTCAGAGGAGGAATCAGTCCCTTCCTGAGCCCCACCACATTCCAGCCCTTGGATTCCACACAATGCCTGTAAATTAAGTTCTCACTCAGGATTCTTTGCCACTTGAAAACCCCAAAAGCTCTAATAATTTTGTTTTTTTCTTTCCAAGGAACTGTAGGTTTCACTCAAATAAATGGCTAACGAAGTAGGAAAGTTGGTGTAGCCACTGGCTTGCATTAATAACTAAAAACAAGGGCGGGAAAGCTCTTTAGTTGGCTCCAGACCATTTGCACTCCTCATGTGCACACCACTTAACCACCAGGGCGCAACTGAGCAAGCCAGCCAGGCAGAGAGGAAAGCATGTGCAAAGGCCCTGAGATGGGAAGGGGCTCCGGAAGTCATTTGGCCTTCCTGTGCCTCCTTTTCCTCTACCATTACACAGAATTAACAGTAAATCCCATCTCCTGGGCTTGCTGTAAGGACAAGATATGTATAAAGTGTTTAGCACTGTGCCTGGCACATAGCAATTACTCCCTAAGTGTTAGCTATTGTATTATTATGTGCATCATTATCATAATGATAATGTTTTGAAAAGGGCTGTGGACATTTGAATCACTGACACCCCTATGCCCTGTATAGTGCCAACGGTCTTGGGACTTGTCTGTCATATGACCACAAAAGTAACATGCACTCTCTGGTTCTTTGTCTTCGGGTTCAACCAAGTGATTTGCTTTATGGGTAGAAAGGATGGTGTGCTTTACAAGACATCACATTTTGCTGTTCTTGTTGTTGTTCCCTTGGGCTTCTGCTGCTGCCATTGAAAAAGCTTGCCCCTGGGGAGCTGCTGTCCCCTCACCCAGGCCCTAGTAAGAAGCCACTGGGGAGACCTGAGCCACAGCCACAGCCTGGAACCGGGCTTAGCTGGCCTGCAATGTGGAACAGAGCCACCCAGCTGAGCCCAGCCTGGGTCACCCAGTCATGGTTGACCCACCCATAAGTAGCAAAGTGTTTAACATCATAAGTGACTGAGATTTTTTTGTGCTCGTTTGTTACACAGCAATAGCTAACTGATACGGGGCCATGCTGAAGTCTACTGACCTTCTCACCAATCTCTGTCCGGTCCCCACTAGGCAGGATTTCCAGGTCTGGGAGGAGGGCACAGGCTTCTATCACAGCTTTATAATACCGTTCCTGTAGCTGGCGTCCAAAAAGGATGTTTTCTCGGAGAGAAATGTTCTGAATCCAGGCCTGCTGTGGGACGTAGGCCACTGAGCCCTAGGTGGCAAACAAAGAAGGTGGCAGGACAGACAGACTTGGTTATCAAGAGAGCAGCCGGCCTACACCCTGTCCAGGAAGGCCTTACTGCACAAGATACCTTCATCACATCTATGGTTTCAACAAGAGGGAAACCAAGTCCCAAAGGACTATAGACACCAGGGCCAGGATCAGAGTCCATTCTAGGCCAGTCACTGGCTCCAATATTGAGAGTTTGAGAGCTGAAGTCCTTGTTAATGAGATTAGTTATATATTTAGTAACTATTCACTGGATAGCAGCAAACAAAACGCCTAGCTCCCCTACGCTGCACACCTGAATCTTATAAAATGCTGTACATCGTCTGTGCGCTAAGTCGCCTCAGTCACATCTGACACTCTGCAACCATATGGACTGTAGCCTACCAGGCCCCTCTCTCCATGGGATTCTCCAGGCAAGAATAATGGAGTGGGTTGCCATGCCCTCTTCCAGGGGATCTTCCCAACCCAGCGATCGAACCCACGTCTCTTATGTCTCCTGCACTGACAGGCAGGTTCTTTACCACTAGCACCACCTGGAAGCCCGCACATCATCTATATTTCAACTTAAGAAATTTTATAAAATATTTAAAATAAAATAAACTTTAAAATAAACAACAACCAAAACCTCCTGGTTCCCAAGAAAGGGAAGTACCTGAATAATAATAATAATAAAAATTATTTGATTATTGTTGTGGTACAGGCTAAGAGAGAGAAAAATACAAGACTTTCCAAAAAGTCCTTTAAAAGGAAGACTTAACCTATACTGGAAAAGAATCTGAAAAAGAATACATACACACATTTACCTGAATGACTTCACTGTACACTAGAAACTAACACAACATTGTAAATCAACTATAGTTCAATTAAAAAAAAATTTTTTTTTTAAGGGAGACTTAGTTTGGGACAACATTAAAAGAGCCCTTGAGATTTCCTTGATGAAATTTAAGCAAAGATATCTGTATAAGAACCGTCCGTTTCTAAAGTTGCTGTATATTTCCGCATAATGCAAGGTGTCAGAATGGCATAAGAACAAAGACTACGGGGAGGGCATTTGTTTCATGTATCTCAGTAACTGAAAAAAAATAATTTAAACAAGGACTGACAGGTGAAAATAAGTTGGTCTGATAAAGAGAAGAGGAAAGAGCATTTCAGTCTGAGGAACTGCGAGAGAGGGAGGCAGGGGACAGACAGGCTCCAGGTTAGACATTTACACGTGACCTCTGCCTGCGTTTCTTGAGGGGACGAAGAAGTGAGCTTCAGGTTGGATGCTTACAACTAGTCTCCTCTTTGCATTTCCTGAGACAGGAGAGGTGGGCTCCAGTCAAGGCATTTACAGTCAGCCTATCTGCCCTCCAAAATGGAACAACAGAAACAGGGTAAATAGGCAGTCTTTGTCTTGCAAATATCCTTAAGAGAATAGTCATGGCCAGGACAAAGAAGGGCAAAATCCTGTTTGGGTAAAGGATTAAGGGATCTCCACTCCCCTCCTTTTTCTGGAACAAAGGAGACACTGCACAAGCATGGGAAGGCTCTTTAGGGTCAAAAGTCAGAGAATAATGCCAGACCATAATGAGTCTTACTCCTCCCAGAAGCCTTCACTTTGAGACCCATCTTGGCTAAGGTGTGCACACCTCAGGGGAAGACAAAGACATGGAAAACGGCCCCCTTATGAAGGATTTAAACTTCCGAAAAGCAACTACGAACTCTCTGAGTTTGCCCACGAAGCTTTTTGCAGGCACTTTTCTTTTCAACAAACTTTTTACTTTACTCGTACCTTCTGCCTCCTCTCCTGAATTTGTTCTTGACCAAGTGGGCAAGGGCTAGGGCTAGGGACTCAGGCCCTAACTGCTGGCTCCTGTGGTCCAGGGGTTAGGACTCCCAGCTCAGGAAACTAAGACCTGGCTGCCAGCTGCTGCTCACTGCCACTTGCTGCAAGCTGCCCCTGGACTGCTGTGTGTGTCCAAAATCAAGAGGAACTTCGCAAGTCTGAGCAACGGGAAGGCCAGTGTGATGGGACCATGATGTGAGAGGAAGACAGGCAGGAAGGAGCTGGGGGGTGGGAGGGGACTCACACGAGGCTGGTAGTCCTAGTGACGCGCGCGCGCGTGCGTGTGTGTGTGTGTGTGTGTGTGTGTGTGTGTGTTAGTTGCTCAGTTCAGTTCAGATCAGTTTAGTAGCTCAGTAGCGTCTGACTCTTTGCGACCCCATGGACTGCAGCCCACAAGGCTCCTCTGCCCATGGAATTCTCCAGGCAAGAATACTGGAGTGGGTTGCCCATTCCCTTCTCTGGGATGAGAAGTATGAGCTTCACTAAAAGGGCAAAGGGGAGCCCTCAAAGACTGTTAAATAAAGGGATGCTAGGAGGATGAGGCTGGAAATGAAACCCAGGGAGCCCAGCTCTTCATCTCCACTCTCAGATAAATAACCAAACTGCTGACGTCAATATCCTAACTTAAAGTGGCCAGACTGTCACAAAGCCTCACTGCAGAACCCACAGGTAATTCCCACAGTATGCATGAGCCCTACCAACTAAACTACTGAGACAAAATAAACATTTTAAACACATTTCCCGCACTTTCCTTGTTGTAGTTAGTTGCTCAGTTATGTTCGACTCTTTATGACCCCATGGACTGTACCCTGCCAGGCTCCTCTGTCCATGGAATTTTCCAGGCAAGAATATTGGAGAGGGTTGTCATTCCCTTCTCCAGGGGATCTTCCTGACTCAGGGATCGAACCTGGGGTCTACCTACATTGCAGGTAGCCCTTCACTTACCAAGGCAAAATAACCAGTCACAAATAAATCTACAACCTCATCAAACCCCAAATATTCAAACACCCTCACTTTTTGGTCCATCATCTATATATTCAGTGGTTCTCAACTGGGGGTAATTTTGCCCCCCCAGGGGACATATGTGACAATGTCGAGAGACACTTGTGGCTGCTTCTGGCATCTCATGGCAGAGGTCAGGGATGCTGCTGAACACCCTACAGTGCACAGGACAGCCTCCACAGCAGAGAATTATCTGGCGTGAAATGTCAATAGGGCTGTGATTGTGGAAACCCAGGGTTAATCGAACAGAAGGCAATGTGGATCCCAAAATGATCCCGAGTCTTTTTCCAATTAACCTAGCTCATGCTGCTTATGAACTTTACTTTATAACATGTATTTGAAAGTAATGACAGATCATTTCTTAAAACAATAGGTCCAAGGGATCTTCCTGACCCAGGGATTGAACCTCCGTCCCTTGTGTCTCCTGCACTGGCAGACACGTTCTTTACCACTAGCGCCACCTGGGAAACCCTCATTAGTCTGGACCCAACTATCATACACTTTGCTCTAACGCACATTAGGCTCAAGGGCATATGATCATCAACAAAGAAAGGATTTTGCTCTGAAATGAAAACTATGGCACAAACCAGCATCCCCCAAAAGTAGACTCCAGGAGACAGTAATCTTAAGACATAAGGAGTTGCTGTCTAGGCAATGAAGAGGTGCAGGCAAATGTGTCTGGGAACGCAGGATTAACCAAAGTTAAACAGGTGGTTTTTTTCGGCCCCCCCTCCCTGCAGGACTTATCAGAGCCTTTAAGTGTTCAACAGGAAAGGAATCAGAATCTGTACTATTTCCCAAGCTTGTTTGAGCCCAGGACTCTTTATTCCCTGAACAGTAAGATGAATTTGCTGCAGATCACGCTCCAAGAAATGCTGGTATCAACAAAACTCTGGAAGAAAATATCCTCAACGCCAGGGAAGGGTCTTGGGGGTGAGGGACAGAGCTAAATGCCAAACAAGGCTCCTGATTCTGATGTTACACATCTGTTCACTAAGGCAGCCTCTTAAACTCTCTCCCAAGACACTGCAACTCAGTTCAAAACACTGTGTATTTAAAAGCAGTAAAAACAGTCTCTTTTTAGCCCCATATTAAGAATCCAACAAACACTGAGAATTTAAATAAGTCCCTTAAAAAGAATTCTCCAAGGAAATATTCCAATGACATCAATAAAAAATTTTAAGTGTTGTTACATTTGCCAAAAGAGATACAAGGAGAACCACAAAGAGAAAGAAGAAGCCCGAAAGAGCCATGCTTGAGGCGGCCCCAGGATGCACACTGCAGGGCGGCGATGGGGAGGGAGTCGAGGGCAGAGGGTGGACCAGGGGGCATTCGTGTGTTTACTAAATACTTATCCAGTGCCTACTACATCCCGGGCACTATTCTAGGTGCTGAGACACAGCAGGAACTAAATGACACCACAATCTTGCCTTCTAGGAGGGCAGAGAAGAAGAGAACGAAGGAGTCCCCACCTGCTGAACAAGGTCATAAAAGGTCATAAAAGGAAACACTGCATTGCCCTTTGGCCTTCCCTTTGGCCGTGAGTTACCTGGCCCCCACCCAGGCCTCCTACCTTGACAGTCACGTGTCCCTCCACCTTGTCCATCTCGGCCAAGAGCGCTGAGAGTAGAGATGATTTCCCACAGCCCACCTGGCCCACCACGGCCACCAGGGAACCTTCCGGAACAGAGAACGTGATGCTGAAACGACATGACACACCCTGGGCTCAGATGGGGGAGCCTGGCTTCCCGACGCTGGATGGGCCCCGAGTGGGGAGAGAGGGAAGGCAGGGTTGTCCAGAGTCTTGAGGTCTGGACATCACTCCCGCTGTTTCTACAATGAGCTTATTAGTTCAGAGAACTGCCCCCAGAGGCTTCTGTGCCAGGCCTGACACAGCTGCATCTTAGGAAAGACCCTGCAGGAGCAACCTGAGACAGGAGAAGGGGGCTTGAGTGGAGGGGGATTCCCTTCACCTGGGGGCATGATGCAGGTGCTCAAGGAAGGGTACGTGTGTGCTCACTTAGTCATGTACAACCTTTTGCAACCCCACGGACTGTAGCCCACCAGGCTCCTCTGTCCATTGAATTCTCCAGGTAAGAATACTGGAGTGAGCTGCCACGCCCACTCAGGGATTGAACACACATCTCCTGCACCTCCTGCATTGCAGGTGGATTCTTTGCTACTGAACTAATGGGGAAGCTCAACAAAGAGGCCACCCCAAAACCAAGGCTAGAGGAAGGGTGAGCATGACCCAGACACCTGGGGACAGCCTGAGGAAAGGCCCGTGGGTGTGAAATCACAGGTGTGGCCACAGGTAGACACATCAATGACACAAGATGAGGCAGGGAGTGGGGGGGCAGTCCTGAAGAGGTGGGTGGGTGGCGTCCAGACTCGAGAGGGCCCCGGAGGACATGCTTCCCAGCTGGAAGCCAGACAGGAGGGCCTAACACATGTGAATCAGAGTTTCAGAAACATGTCTCTACTGACATAGCCCTTTGGCGGATATAACAGTAATCAAAGTATTGGGCTGGCCAAACTGTTTGTTCAGGGTTTTCCATAAACTGCTACAGAAAACTCCAAATACACGTTTTGGCCAACCAAACACAACAGGCTCAACACTCTGCGGACAAGATGGGCTGCCACACGTCATAGGACCAGGCCCGGCCCTCCACAGCAGACAGCAAAGTGGAGATGGGGGATCCCACCCACTGGGGGAGGGTGGGCATGTCCAGGGCCTCCTTGGGTTCACCTACATTGGCTGCTCTTTCCAAGAGCTGCTATTATGATTTCAACATATTGGTGGAAAGGTTGGAAAGGCTGATGGCTTTTGCTCACATTGTTCAATTCTTTCGTACATGCTACGTGGTCACACCGATTGCTCTTTTGTCACACCGATTGTTCTTTTGTTCTACGCTGGGAGGAAAATGGATGAAGGGGCCAGGACAGAACAGTCAGTCCAGTGAGGCAGCTCCTGTGATCATCCAGGCAAGATGGGAAAATTTTATAGGTCTGGATGGAGAAATCTGGGGTCGGTGGGGGTTGAAGGGTGGATATTCAATGGGTTGGTCAAGGGAGGGTGACGGGAACAAAAAGTTCTTTGAGGCTGGAAGGACAGACAGAAGGACAGAGGCATAGACACAGACTACTCACTTATGAAGCAGGACAAGAGAAAAGCTAAAGTTGAAGCTGACATGAGTTAAGTTAGACATAAGCAAGGACTTCCTAAACATGCAGTCCCATCCAGGGTAGCGTTACACAGACTCGTTTCTCCAGAAAGTCTGATCTGCCCCTCCCCACATCCTCAAATAAAACACCGCGGTAATTTGGCTACTCAGTAAGGGGGCAATTATTTAGGGGCATGGAGGGATATAAATCTGGCCCCTAAAAATGTCCTGTCTGGCCCTGTGATGGGGGACTCCTTAAGGAAGTCTGAGATCCCCGGAGCAAGGCCTGCAGTTGGAAAGAACTCAGAGGCATTTGACAAGCAGCCGGGGAAGCAGGTCAATTCCCAGGATGCCGTGACTTAGAAAAATAAGGACTGAGGTGGGCAGTGTCTCAGACATAGAAATGGCGGGAAAGGGTGAACCAGGCAGCTAACAGAGAGGATGGAAAACAACCCAGCCTGATATCACATGTGAGCGGACAAGTTTTCAGCAGACCCAATCCTTCCTGCCACCATCACAACTTCCGACCCACTCAGCCAATCAGTGTGCTCTGTCTCTTCTGGCACAGCGATTGGCTCATGGAGAAGCACGTGACCCAACCTGGGCCAATAAGAGGCAAGTGGGTCTCCTGATGACATAGGAGGGACATCTGGAGTCGATGGGGGCCATTTGGACCTTGAGGGAAGAGGACGTCTGAGAAGGAAGCAGCACAGATGGCTGGGGAACAAAGACACGAAGGAGAGGCACTGTCTGAGTCCCCGGATCACACCAAACCTGAAAGTGAACCTTGGCAGTTACGAGAACCAGAAGTTTCTCTTTGTTGCATAAGCCGATCTGGGCAAGGTTCGAGTCACTCACAGTATGAGGGAACCCTCTGAGCTAGGCCCACGGTCATCTGCTCCCCCCCGAAGCCCAAGCAGGTGCGACGGGACCTGCCGGATGAGCCGAACTGACGCTCATTAAGGCAAAGTGACCCATTCACGGTTACAGAGCTGGAGCTCGCTGGAATTCAGACCTGCGTTTCCCAGGGCCCCGTGTCTCTCTCCACGTCCCACTTACCCATGCAGCGTGGGGGGATCATTCCTGGCCCACGTGAATGTGGCGTTCTTCACGGTGATGCTGTTCGTGGCTCCAGCTGGAAGGCACCAGAGATAACACGTCAGGCGGAGGTGCCGCCGCGGCCTGCGCTGGAGCAGCAGGCTCTTACTTTTTGTTTTTCCCTATCAGGCAGTTCAACTCCAGAGGCTGGACACCCATGCTAGGCATTATCTGGTCACATCAGTCACTGTTTCTGAAGAACTTCAACCAGCAGCTCTGGAAGCGGCCTCCACCCAGAGAGCCGAAACCACGAGAGGGCTCTGCCTTTAAAAGATAGGAGGCCGCACAATCTGGGAGGGCCAGGGACCCCCCGGGGCCTACCGTACTCATTCCTGGGAGCTTCCGGCAGCTCTGGGGGAGGGGCGGGGGCGGGGTGAGCAGAAGCTAAGGGCACAGGGCGCCAGCAGCTCAGGCTGGCCCTCATTACACCTCCAGGGCCCCTCCTCTAATGTTCAAAGTAGGGTCCTTCACCCTGAAACTCCCGGATTCCGGGGCGGCCTCCTAACTCACTTCCCTGCATCCCCTCTCTCCCTTCCTCCAGCCACGACGCTCACGTCAGGGCAGGTCAGTCTTCCCCTCAACACCAACCTCTGTAAACTGTGCAAACTTGGGGATGCAACAGGAAATGGGGAATCGTGGCAGGGGAGGGGAAGGAACGCCAGACAAAGTCTGCGTAAGGCGGCCCTACGTGTTCTAGCCCCTCTGCCTGCATCAACATTCCCTCCTTTTATTCTCTTTTTACTCCATGCCCCTCACTTACACAAACAACTTCTGACCTAAATGATGAGGCAACTTGAAACCATCTAAAGAGAAGATGGGCGGGTGGGGGGGGTGGGGTGGGGGGGTATGGGGGGGTGCTTCTAAGTTGTCAAAGGCATAAATAAATTGCCCCACCCACCAAAGCAACAAAATCTGTGAGGAGCGGAAGTTACTGGTTAACCGAACTTAACCTGCCTGGCTCCCATCTGTCCCCTGTAACAGCAAACAAGGAGGAAGCTGGAAGGTGCTATTTAAGGAATTTAAGAAAAGCCACTAGAGTCGGCCAAGCTAGAGGCTATAAGACTTGGCCAGGAGCTGCCTAGGGGCCCCCATCTGGCACCTGGAGAGTGTGGATAAACTTCTCAAAGGCTGAGCACCTAAGAGTGGCTGCCTTCAGGGCAGGGAATCGGGGCTGAGGCCTCAACTGAGGCCTGGACCCAGGCCCAGGGGTTTTCCAATGTGACTCTTGCTGTGAGCTGATCTGGGGAGCTTGAAACCTCCTTGGTTGACCCCAAACCCTTGAGTAGATGGCATCATTCTGCAACGTGTGTGTGTGTACATGTCTGTGTACACATGTGTGTGTGTGTGTGTTGGGGGCAGGGAATAACTCGATCCTCAACACAACAGAAACTGGACAACCACAGGCCAGGGAAATCGGGAGGGAGGTTCCAGGAAGTGGTGGTTCTCAACTAGGGGGTGACTTTGATCCCCCAGGGACACAATGTCTGGAGACATTTTCAGTTGTCGAACCTGGGATGGGTGTTACTGGCACCTAGGGGTGCTGCTCAAGCAGCCTATAGCACTGGTCAAAAAACTCTGGGTTTTTCGTAACATTATGCAGAAAAACTCAAATGAACTTTCTGGCCAACTCAATACAACGTACAGGACATCCCCACAGCAAAGCGACCCTGACCCGAATGTTGGTGGTGCTGAGGCTGAGGGGCGTGGCCCCCCATGCCAACCGCCTCGTACATACATGGGGGGATCGACTACCATGATCTTTGTTTGTCAAGTGCTGTGCTGGGTGTTCCACGCACCACTGAGGACATCTGAATGCCTGCTGCACCGCTCACATGTACACACCTGCTACACTGCTCACGCGTGTACATGCGATGTGCTGCTCACATGCATACGCACGTTCATCCCTCTGACCACATCGACTGGGCTTGGGGGCCAGACTCTGTGGGTTCAAATCCCGTGTGGCCATTTCCTAGCTGGAGAAGCACAGGCAAGTTAGTTAACTTCTCTGTGCCTCACTTTCCTCATCTGTAAACTGAGATTGTTAATGGGTTCAACCTCACAGGGCTGTCATGAGGAGAAAAATGAGGCAACACAGACAGTCCTTAGAACAATGACTGACACATAGCGGGTGCTCAGTAAATCTCAGTGCGGAGACGTGGAACCACGGGTGAGAACACAGATTATGCTGACGGGCTGCAGATGTGAATCCTGACTACTTCGTACTAGTGTGTGAGTTACCCAGGCAAGCGTCCTCATCTGCTGATGGAGGGTTTCCACAGCTGCAGTGAGCAATGGACGGGTGAGTATGGTGACGTCCTTAGGACAGGACACACCTAGCGGGCGTGCCATTGCAATGAAAGCAGTTACTACCACTAGTGCTATGAATATTTCTTATTGAGTGCCTGGAGATCCCTGCTCAGGGGTCCGCTGGGAAAGGATAAATCAATAAGCTACAGGATAACAAATCTACCAAACACAAAAGAAAGAAAGGCACTGTCCTTTCCATTGCCCAGATGGGGAAAGTGAGGCTCAGAGCAGTGAAGTGACCCGCCTGAGGCAGCACAGCTGCAGGGGTGGCGTCTGCTGAGTCTCCAACTTCCTCAGTTTGCTGATTCGCCCAGAATGGAGTGGAAGCTGGGGCCCTGGAACCTGGCCCTCGGGGAGGGGTGGGCCTCTCACAAGAAGGCGAGATAAGAGAGGTGCACTTTCACCCTCCTGGGAAGGCCTGTAGGTGGTCCACGCTCCCCGGACGCACCGTCTTTGATGGGCCGGCGCTGGATGCTGTCAGGGTCCAGGTCCTCATGGGACAGGAAGACCCTCAGGCGCTTCAGGGAGACGCTCGCCTGCACGGAGAGCAACAATAGGCTGCAGTTATTTTTAAACACGTTTTTGCAAAAACAGACCCGAAGCTAACTCACAGTGGTTTCCCCTGGGTGCGGAGGGGCCCACATCCTCTCTTTTCTGTGAAGTTTCTGCATTTCCTACCCCGAGCGGACGCCTCAGAAGAAAAAATTAAATGGGTCTGGGTTCTAGTGTATCTTCCTTTAAAAGGCCCACAGGTGGCATTACAGAGGAGGGTGGGGGACCATCCTGGCTGACGAGACTTGAGAAGCAACCGAAGGCAATTGGTCTTGCTTAAGATAAACTTGAAACTCGGAGATAAAGTTGTCCTGAAGGCTGAATGCACTACACAGTGGCTGTGGCCAAGGATACTGTATGATAAACTCCACAGCTGCTAAGAGACGAGAACTGCATGGCTCCCATCACAAAAAACAAACGATAACCGTGACAGGTGACCGAGGTATAGCTGACGCTATGGTCGTAACAGCAGTGCCACAAGTCCATGTATCAAATCACTATGCTGTGTGTACTGAACATACGTTCACCAAAAACAAATTTTAAGAAAGCAAAGGTTCTGATTTAAACAGCCCAATAGCAAGGACATTTCTGAGAGATAATCCAGAAAATTTTAATATGGAACAAGTATTATTTTAAGAGATTACTGTTACTTCTGTTAGATCTGATAATGGTGTTACTTATGTAAGAAGAAATGCATGCTGAAATATTTATGGGTGAAATGCCAAGAGATCTGGGATTTCCTTTAAAATTCTTCAGCGAAGAGAGAGAGAAAAAGGAATGAAGGGAGGAAGGAAGACAGAGGATCGGATGAAGTAATCACGGCAAAACGCTGGATCTGGGTGACGGGCACGCGGCATTCTTATACTATTCTCGCCACTTCTGCATACACGTGAAATTGGTCATAAGAAGAAGGGGTTTTACTGGCTTATTTTTTAAAAGCTTTGACCAGGGCTTGGACAATGAAACCTTAAGGCTTATTTGTCAATG
Source organism: Ovis canadensis (assembly GCF_042477335.2). NCBI lineage: Eukaryota > Metazoa > Chordata > Mammalia > Artiodactyla > Bovidae > Ovis > Ovis canadensis. Next base: position 29,637,826 of record NC_091268.1, on the reverse strand, counting down.
TGGCTAATGATACAGTTTTCATGGAAACGTGTGGACAATTAGGGAGAAGAGTGTGACCAATGCCGTGGGCAGGAAAGTGCAGGAGCTTCAGAGGGTATAAGTGTGACTGAGTGGCTTCCTTTCCTTTAGAATCACCACCCGGGCCAGGGGCTTCCAGGGAGTCCAGCTGGAACTTCTCAAATGGTGAGCCAAGCCCGTGAGTGGGTTGCAAAACCAATTTAGTGGCGGCACATTTTTTTAAATTTTATTTATTTTTAATTGAAAGATAATTGCTTCAATTACAATATTGGTTTGATTTCTATAATACATCAGCATGAAGTAGCTGGAGATGTAAGAAACAGAACATGGTACGACAGGGCAGGGTGGAAGAGACTCAATTAGAAGAGGATCCAGAAAGAATCTTGTGGCGCTCAGGAAAGCCTAGCTGCAATAACTTTTGTTTCATACACCTGGGGCATCCCAGGTGGCGCAAGGGTAAAGAACCCGCCTGCTAATGCAGGAGACACGAGACGTGGGTTCGATCCCCGGGTCAGGAAGATCCCCTGGAGAAGGAAATGGCAACCCACTCCAGTATCCTTGCCTGGAAAATCCCATGGACAGAGGAGTCTGGTGGGCTACAGTCCATGGGGTCGCAGAGTCAGACATGACTGACTGAGCACAAGCACGTGCACACACATACACTTGGGTATGCATGTCAGTAAATAAAAACATCTCTTTTTCTTTAGGGCAGGACCAACAAAAGCACAAAGGTCCCGGCCTCAATCACCATCCCCCCCGCCCTGAGCACAGTGGGACAAGTCACACAGAGGCAGCTGCATCCAGGGGACTTCCGTGCCCTTTGGCCTTGTTTCCCCCAAGCCCCTTCCCTGAAACCCCCCGGTCTCGCCTGTACCTGCACAATGCTGCTGATGACCATGGGGAGGATATTCAGGGGGAAGCGGAGGATGTTGAACAAGGCCAAGGACACGAAGGCCTTCTGGGCATCCAGGATATTGTTCTCGTCGACGGTCACATAGACGGCAAATGTAGACAGGGCCACCTGCAAGCAGGCAAGGTCAGAATCTCAGTCACAGGAGCAGTGGCACATGCCCAAAGCCTAGCATACAGCAGGCACTCACTAAACACCCAGAGAATGAACTGGATAAACCAATGGCTAGGAGCCAAAAGTCCCGGCCATTCCCACCACCATTCTCCAGGGGACAGTGAACAGGCATTCAAGGGGTCCCTCAACATCACCAAGCGAGATCAAACCTCTGAGCCAACGTCAGTGCAGTGCCCTCTGCCCAAAACAACTTTCCCATCCAGTCTCTCCCTGTTCTGAGAGGATGCCCAACTCACAACAGCCCCAAGACCACTCTCCATCCTTGTTGCTACTGTTTAGTCGCCAGGCTGTGTCTGACTTTGTGACCCCATGGACTCCAGCACACTAGGCTCCTCTGTCCTTTACTATCTTCCAGAGTCCGCTCAAACTCACGGTCATCGAGTCAGTGATGCTACCTAAGGATCCCATCCTCTGTTGCCCCCTTCTCCTCCTACCTTCAATCCTTCCCAGCACCAGGGTCTTTTCCAGTGAGTCGGCTCTTGACATCAGGTGGCCAAAGTACTGGAGCTTCAGCATCAGTCCTTCTAATAAGTATTCAGGGTTGATTTCCCTTAGGATTGACTGGTTTGATCTCTTTGCTGTCCAAGGGACTCTCAAGAGTCTTCTCCAGCACCATCCTTACACCCTGGTTTATTTTTCTTCATAACACCTATCACTACCTTACATTGTAAGATCACAGACATTGAGTGTCTGTCTTCTGCACTGAAATGCGAACTCCACAAAGGTAGGGACTTGTGTATGTGGCCGTATCCTCAGTGCCTAGAATGACCCCAGGAACACAGGAGCCCTGAGACCTCAGGCAAGTCACCTCCTCTCACCAGCCTCCACTGTCTCATTTGTGAAATGGGGGTGGACATGGAGGACTCATACCACTGCTGAAAGCTCCTTCCAGCTCAGAGCACCCTCAGGAAAGGAACGTAGGTTTTTTTAAAAAAAGAAAAAACAAACAGCCAAAGGTCTTCAGCCTACTCCCTTCCCCACAAAATCAGACTTTCCTTAAGTCCTGTGGGGAGGCTTGGGATTTCAACTCCCAGGCAATGGGAATTTGGGTTCAGCTGTCTGAGACAGTAGGCCCTCCCTCACCAAGAAAAAGGAAAGACTCCGAATAATCCAAGGCTGGGCAGCACTGTTTAGGTGGGAAAAGATCAACAGGTGTCTCCCCGGGGCCCGCCCCTTTGCTGGGGCCAGCACAGTACCAGGTGTTGCCAGCGAGGCTAACAACATCCCCTGGAGGTCACCAGCACACATTACCAAGGCAATCTGGAAAACCTTGGACCCAGCAGATGGGCACAAGTCTCCAACCCCACGTTAGCCCAGGTTCCAAGAGCCATTAAAGGCTTTCCCTGGGGGAAAATAAACCGCCTGGGACCTCATTCTTGAGCTCGGGACAGATGGCCAGCAATCAATCAGGAGATCCCAGTGTGGCCAAGATTCTGGCGCAGCTGAGGTCCGGGATATTTTCAGGGTCTCAGCTGCCTCATTTCTTTGCTACCTATTAGAAGGTAATACATCTTAAACATTAAACCCATAAGCTCTGCTTGTTTATCAGCTGTGTGACCCTGGGCAGTAGACAGCCTCTGTTTTTCCATCTATGAAGTGGGAAATCAGGATAAGCATGCACAGGGCTTTTGGCAGCAAGGAACCAGGCACTAGTGAAAAGCGCTTAACCCTGTGCCTGGGGACCAGTAAAATGCAACAGCTGGCGGCTGTTTTATTTCTTGTTTTAGGACTCAGTTCAAAGTCCTTGGACTATTTTTCCAAAGAATCTATTAACCGGGTCCCAGTCGGTAAAGAATCTGCCTGCAATGCAGGAGACCTAGGTTTGATTCCTAGGTCAGGAAGATCCCCTGGAGAAGGAAATGGCAACCCACTCCAGTATTCTTGCCTGGAGAATTCCGTGGTCAGAGGAGCCTGGCGGGCTACAGTCCACGGACTCGCAAGAGTTGGACTCAACTTAGCAACCAAACCACCAAGAACAGGGCACTGGAAAGCAGAGCAGGTTCTGACATTAACAAGGGAGGTGACCCTGAGGGAAGGCATGGAAATTTTCCAGGATCTGTGGCCACAAGGGAGGTTAGGTGCTCAAAAAGCCACCGACACCCAATCCCTGGGAAGCCTGCACATGCTGGCTCCCCTCCCCCAGGTTCTGATGCCACACTCGCCTCCCACCTGGAGAGTCTCCTCACTCAAAACTCCCCCACCAGATCCACACAGAGGAACAGCATTCAACCTCAAAAAGGACTGAAGTGCTGATGCCCACTGCGCCACGGATGAGCCCTGAAAACATGGTCCTAAATGAAAGGAGACAGACATGGAGGCCACACACATTATATATGATTCCATTTAAATGAAATATCCAGAAAAGGCAAATCAAAATCAACCCTGAATATCTGATGCTGATGCTGAAGCTCCAGTACTTTGGTCATCTGATGAGAAGGGCCAGCTCATTAGAAAAGACTCTGATGCTGGGAAAGACTGAAGGCAGGAGGAGAAGGGCACGACAGAGGACGAGATGGGTGGATGGCATCAGTGACGCAGTGAACAGAGTTTGAGGAAACTCTGGGAGATGGTAAAGGACAGGGAAGCCTGGTCTGCTACAGTCCATGGGATCACAAACAGCTGGACACGACTGAGCAACTGAACAGAAACAGAGACAGACGGTAGAGAGAGGACGCCCTGGGTTGGAGGATGTGGAGTGACTCCAGTAAGTACGGGGTTTCCTTCTGGGGTGACGGAAGTGCTCTGGAATTAGGCAGTGGGGATGGCTGCCCAGCCCGGTGAATACAATAAACACCACTGAACTGCACACATAGATGTGGTGAATTATTTATCATTAAAATAAAATTTTAAAAAAAATCACCTGTCCAATATCAGTCTATTTTACTCACTGTAGAAGCCACAGTCTTGACTCAGGCCCCAGGATCTGACTGACTGGTAAACAACACAGCTCTGAACTTGTCTGCCCTCCTCTCCCACCACTCTCCCCACTCCTTCCCTCTGTTCCAGCCCCGCGGCCTCTGTGGTTACTCTTCCGTGAGGCAGACACAATCCTGCCACAGCGCCTCTGCACTCACTCTCCCTTCTCAAATGTCGGGCCCCTGACTGCCACCAGGTGAACACTCGGGTATCGCCTTTTCAGTGAAGTCTCGGATCATCCTTTTTTCTTTTTTGGCCGCAGAGTGCAGGATCCTAGTTCCCCGACCAGGGATAGAACCCACGGCCCATGCAGTGGAAACGTGGAGTCTTAATCACCGGATCGCCAGGGAACTCCCATGATCATCCCGTTTAAAAACTGTGAGCCCTCACAGCTGCTCTAGCCAAAACCTTTTTTTTTCCCGTTGCACTTATGACAGTTTAGCATACTATCTATTCTTTATGCATTCATTATGTGCACTGTCTATCTCTCCCAGTTAGAATGAATGAACGAACACCCCACGAGGGTGAGGGCTTTTGTCTGTAGTGTTCACCTCTCTATCATCAGTGCCTGGGATAGCACCTGGATCGTGGCAGACACCCAGAAAATGTTTGTGGGTGGGTGAGTGGATGGGTGGGATAGGTAAGTAGATGGATGGATTTGCAAGAAAGCACACACCCAGGGGTGTCTCTTCAACAACACAGAAACCAGGCATCTCACCACCAGGGTACCCCAGCTCCACTGGCCCGACTGATGGGTGACTGCTGGCAGCACGGGAAGGGCATTGAGCGGCCCTGTGAGATCTGCAGCGTCCGCTTCTCCAGGAAGTAGAGGGCACTCACTCATCCATCAGTTGCTAACTGGGCCCCCTCTGTGGACCAGGCACTGTGGACGGCGGGCTTGGAGATCCTGAGACTTACAGTCGAGCAGGAAATAGGTAGTAAACCAGGGTCTCTGGAGCAAGGGTGTCTGCCAGTGTGTGGAGGTGGCTGGGGAGCTGGGGTTTGCCACAGCCTTACAAACGGTGAGGGTCAAGGGTTTGGAAAATCCTTCACAAACAAGGAAGAATTACTGACCTCTCTGGGTGAAAACAGAGCCTCCCTTCACACTGAGAAATGGGGCAAAGGCCCAAACCAACGACCCCAGCCCAACCCCTAAAAACCTGCCGTGTCTTTGTGAGAACATCTGTTCCTTCTGCCTGGTTGGCATCCCCTCTTGTTGGTTGTAACAACACGTCAGTTTTCCTTTGGGCAGCTGAATCTCCCCCAACTTCAGTCCACGAGGTTCAGCCACAGATCAAATGTCCATATTACAGCCTAATCTCTGACAGAAGTCACATGATCCAGGCCTGGCCAATCCAAGCATCCCTGTTCCCTGACTCCAGTGATTCAGGGACAAGCACTCAATCAACCATAACCAGTGAGACTCAACCCCACAGCTTTGCTGTGGGAACTAATGGGAAAAGGGGAGCTCTCTCCTCATGGCGGTTACTGAGATGACAGGATCAACTGTAACTGCATGCTGACTTTGCATCTGACTAAGAAACCACTGTGGAGAAAGCAAAGGTAGGAGACAGGGAAGGAATTATACCCAAGATTATCTTTGGAGCACCTGGATCCAGCCATGCCTGAAACCCCAGTCATGCTTAAAACCAACATCTTCCTAGACTTTACAGTTTCGTGACTCAAAAATCTCCCTTCTTTTCATTTTACTTGAGTGGATCTAAGAGGTTTCTGCCACTTGCAAGATGGTTCCTAACTAATACAGTTTATCCAAATCTTCAGTCTATTCATTTAGTCAGTCATTCTACATACACCTAATGAGTGGGTACTATTTGCCGAGTCCACTATGTTTCAGTGGCTTCCCAGGCTGTGCTAGTGGTAAGGAATCCTCCTGGCAATGCAGGAGACTTAAGAGATCCAGGTTTGATCCTTGGGTAAGGAAGATCCCCTGGAGAAGGAAATGGCAACCCACTCCAGTATTCTTGCCTGGAAAATCCCATGGACAGTGGGGCCTGGTGGGCTACCTGCAAACAGTCAGACATGACTAAAGCAACTTAGCATGCACTGTGTTTCAGGGATATAAGCAATAAAAGAGAAGAGCCAGGCATGTTCTGGTTGGTGGAGAACTGCACAATGGGCAATCAGCATACAGAAGGGTAATTATTCTAAAGCAGGGACATACAAGGCACAGAGATGACAAGAAGCTCACAAACCTTCTAAGATAGCAAATGCTAAATACTGACGACTGCCTGGGGATGCTATTTTAGGAAAGTGCATTAGGTGGACATGAGGACATGATAAATGCCAGGCTCTATATTCCAGAAAAACAATCCCATCAATCCTGCCACATGGCATCCCCGTTCCTGCCTGACCCCTCAGGACTCTGTCTTCCATCACACCTACCAGAGGGTAAACACATCATCATCCTTGAAGTGCAGGAATCCACCAGTGGAAAGAACATGCAAACACCTTCCAAGGGACTCAGAGGCCACATATTTTATCCTAATGTAGGCAGAGGCTTCGATGTCTCGGCCAGGGTCAAGGTCCCCGACCGACTCCTAGGCTCATCTGTTTCATGACAAACAGCTCAGCCAACTCTGTCTCTGGAAGTCCACCATAACTCCAAAGCTGAATGGCAAACTGAAGGTCAAGAAAAGCCAGTCACACTTTTTAAGCAACTCTTGCTGTGCTTTCCTAAGGGAGACCAGGGCAGGAAATGATTATTTAAACGGTTGGCAGTTTGGGTGACTAGCTAGAAATGGCCAGGTTTTGTCAGAGGATCTGATGTGCAGAGCAAAGGGTTATGGGGAAAGATCCTTTCGTCCTAAGCATAACACAACTGACTGACTGATCGGACTTCAGATCTTTGCCTATTTATAAAAAAGAACAGAAAGGAATCCAAACATCTTGGATTTCTGTGTGATTTGCTATCACTAGTATGAAAGTAGATAAAATAGATGTATCAGTTGCAGTACATTTATTGTATATAGTCAATGTTATGCTGGTATACATGCAGGCTGTTTCCGTAAACACACAGAAGAAACTGGTATGGACAAGGAAGCTGGGTGATGGGGGCCGGTGGAGGCAAGAGCAGTGCCTTTCACTGCAGACAGGTGTTTCTCACCTGGGGATATTTTGATCATCATAACTGGGGAGATGGGAGGAGAGGTACCCTTGGCATCGAGTGGGGGAAGGCCAGGGATGCTGCTCAACATCCTACAGTGCACAGGACAGCTCCCCAAGAAGAAACAACGAATTATCCAGCCCCAAATGTCAGCAGTGCTGGAGCTGAGAAGCTCAGCTGCAGACTCTTCAGAACAGCTTTAACTATCTTTACCACACGAATGCATTACTTTCTGTTTTTAAAATAAAATGCATCATATATACAGTAAGGACTATTTAATAGTTGTATTTAATGCATAGAAACTATTGAACATTTGAGCCTCCAGAAAGTGGCTCAGACAGTAAAGAATCTGGCTTTGATGCAGGAGATGCAGGTTCGATCCCTAGGTGGGGAAGATCCCCTGAAGAAGGAAATGACAACCCACTCTAGCATTATTGCCTGGAGAACCCCATGGACAGAGGGTCCTGGCGGGATCGAACAGTTGGAAGAAAATAAGAACAACCCCAGTTAACTACCATGCAGTATTGTATTTTTTACTTTTAACAAAACAAAGAGAGTCACTAAGGACCTGGGGAAGGCTGGGGAGGCTGGAGTGTGAAAAGAATGAGACAGCAGACCCTTCCAGCCTGGAGTGTGGGAGAGTTTGAGCCGGAGGGGATCTTAGGGAACACAGAGACCCAGAACAGCTAAGTGACCTTGCTGCTTGGGCCAACTCCAGTCCACTAGCAGTGTTCATGCCCCTGGAGGACTGCTTGAGCATAATTCAGTGGAAGGGAACACCATGACTGTCCAGGGGTGTCGGCTGAGGCAAGGGGCCTGCGGAGGGCAGGGCCGCGCGCACAGCCCTGGGGCCCAACCCCTTCATCAAAGCCAAGTCAAGCCAAATGCTCATGGTCAGTCATGTCCCACTCTTTGAGACCCCATGGACTATAGCCTGCCAGGCTCCTCTGTCCATGGGGATTCCTAGGCAAGAACACTGGAGTGGGTTGTCATTTCCTCCTCCAAGAGATCTTCCTAGCCTAAGGATCCAACACGTGTCTCCTGCATTGCAGGCAGATTCTTTACCAGTGAGCCAGCAGGAAAGCTCCAGCCCCTTCATCTCTCCTGCTCAGAGATCCAGAGGCAGGGAGGTAAAATGACCAGCTGCAGGTCACTCCGTGAGCTGGCAGCAGAATTCAGCAGGCGTCCTGACTCTCAGAGAAACATTCCACTCCTCTAAGCCAAGACTCAGCTGGTTATGTCTCAGCCCATGAACTTAGGACGGAGTCTACATTTTCAAATGATCTAAAAAAACCCCCAATTTTTAAATGATCCGAGAAAACATTTCATGACATGTAGAAGAGTATACAAAATTCAAATTTCAGTGTCTATACAGTAATTTTTATAGGCTCACAGCCATACCCATTCATTCTGTCTTATCCATACCTACTTTTTTTTTTAATTTTTGGGCACACCCCACGGCATGTGGGATCTCGGTTCTCTGACCAGGGATTGAACCTATGCCCACTTTGGAAGGAGAAGTCTTCACCTCTGGACCACCAGTCAAGTCCCATCCATAGCCACTCTTGCACTACACCAGCAGAGATAAACAGCTGCCACAGAGATCACACGGCCAAGGACACCTAAATTATTCACTGGGTGGTCCTATACAGAACACTGTGCTTACTCCGCCTTTTTGCCCATGTTTTTCAAACATTAATGTGCATACAAATCCCCTGGCGGGGCAATTGCTAAAATTTAGATCTGTCTTGGCTTGGTCTGGGGTGAGGCCTAAGAGTCTGTATTTCCAATAAGCAACCTGGTGACGCCGATGCTACTGGTCTATGGGCCCCAGTGCTGAGGACAAAGTGTGGGCCCCAGGCCCACAGCAGCAGCAGCCCCTGGGAACACGTTAGAAATGTGAATACTCAGGGCCTTCCTAGACAGACTGGATCTGAAACTGGGCCCAGCGAGCATGGCTTTAACAAGGCCTGCAGGTGAGTGTGAGGCCTGCACAAGCTGGAGCATCACTGATTCCCACCACATTGCCTTGTGTGTGTGTTAAGAATCTAGAAGACATCAAGCTGAGCCTAACAAAATCCAGTATCCAAATGAATATACTTTGACAAACATCAAAAAAAGCAGGAGCTTCCTTAAACATTCCACCTGCAACTTGGTAGCCTATTAGAAAACTCTGTGTCTTATTTATGAAAATTGTGGTTTTGGTCATAGGAACTTCCCATAGGAATACATATTTGCCAATGTAAGTAAGAAGTAACACTCACTACTAGCACAACATTTTCAAAAAAGAATGACATAGTTAATAATACAAAGACAGAAAGAAAAAAGAAGCATGGCGGGGAGTGGTGGGGGGACGCATGATCTGAAGTCATCCTTAACAATGTTTAACTGTCCACTGGGCTTAAAGGGTTTCCACAGTCCCTCTCTATATGGTTCCTGGGTTTTCGGCCAGGTTGGGAAAACAGTAACTTACACTCTTGTCTTTAAACGTTTCAAGGATGGCCAGCTAGGAACAGACCCATTACAGGAACCCAAGACGTGTGTATCAGAACATTCAGTAACAGCAAAGAACAAGGAGCAGCCTAAAAGGCCAGCCATGGGAGATGGGTTAAGTCCACAACGGCACACCCACGCTCCGGACAAGTATACATCGTTCAAACAGATGAAGCAGAGCTGAATGCATGAACTGAGCAGTTACATACTAAGTCCAAAGGTCCAGAACACCATGTAAGTGTGACTCCTTTTGAATATATAATAAATATTTTTAAAATATCCACACACATCAACATTTTTTTCCTAAAAAGATATACGAAACTGTCATTTTGGAGGAAAGGGATAGATGGAAGGATAATATACCTTTATTACTTTTTATTTCGTAACTTTTCATATGATTTGAATTATTTTTTTCAATGAATGAGAAGTATTTGTTGACCACCTATTATGCACTGGTTCTGGCACTAGGGTACAGAAGGAAACAGAAAAAAATCTTTGCCCTCCTGGAGCTGACATTCTAGTGGAGAAAGACAATTCATGAAACAGTAAGCAACTTTTAGAGTGTGTTTGGCACGGCCACTTAGAGTGTGGTCCACAAGTCACTGCCAACCCTCCGTGTGTGACCAGATGCCCACAGATAAGGAGCTGACACCATCAAGTGGCTCAACTAAGACACCAAGCATGCAGCTTAGTTCTGCTGACTTTTTTTGTTTCTTAGCCAGACTTTTTGGATGAAGGACGCAGAGAGCAGAGGTTTATGTTCCAGCACGAGCTTCTCCGCTCACGGTGAACCTGTAACAGTTCCTGAATTGGCTGCTCCAGGTAGCCCTGGGCTAGAAGCCATTAAGTGCTGTGAATAAAACAAAGGGCAGGGGTGGTACTTTTAGAAAGAGTGGTCGGAGAAGACTGTGCTGAAATAGCGACTTCCGAAAAATACTTAGGCAATGACGACACGATAAAATATCTGACCGTGTGGGCCAGGAGAAATCCGGCTTCACTCACCAGGAAAGGGGTGCAGACCCAGGTGAAGGTCCCCACGGCGGCCAGGTAGGCAGATTTCTTCAGCACCTTCAGCTCTTCCTGCCGGATGGCCAGCACCTTGTCTTTGAATGCCAGCTCCCAGGCATAAAGCTTCAGCACTTTGATCCCATTGAGAATTTCATTCATCAGCTTAATCCGATTGTCCTTGCTCTTCATGTGGGCCACCTTGGAAGAGAGAAGCGGTCAACACCTCACGGTGGGGGGGCGGCTGGTCGCTCACTTCTGGCCCTGGCACCAGACCAACAGCTCCATCTGTTAAGAATGGGCCTTCCTGAGGGTGGGAAAGCGGGCCTGCAATCCCTGGGAATCCTGACTCTGGACCCTGAGAGCCCTCCAAAGGATTCGTTTTTTCAAGGCAAAAAACTGCTTTGAATCATGTTAGATTTGACATTATTAGCAAAACCTCTTAAAATTAGAAAAGAGGCAAGAAAAACTTTATAGCCATCCAGGGAGGAAGGGGCACATGCCTTACTCTGCTGATCCAAATATGAGAGATACTTTTCCCCCCTCCATTTTCTTATTTTCTTTACTGCTTATCAGCCAGTACATGGTTGTGACAATACTAAAGTATTTCTGTACCTGCCAGCACTGGTTCTGACCACTGGGTACCCGTGCTATAGAGCTGTTAAATATTTTTGATATCACCTAGCCTTTTCCTTAAGCCAGACACTTTTCTAAGCTTCTCACAGGCATTTAGTCCTGCTCACAAGAACCCTATCATTAAGTGCTATGTCCCTCCTGGGTCACAGAACAGGACAGTTTAAGCAACACGAGGTCAAGGACAGAGACGGAAACTGCTTCAGAGGTGGACCATTCAAGGGAAGAAGATGAAAGGCCATCATCATCCCCCTACCCCCCCAAACCTCATCCCACCAGGCCCACGTTCTGGAACCTGTCTCTCCTACAGCATCATCAGTGCGGCCAAGCTCTCTCATTTGAAATTCCACAGGCATATCATAAATAACCATCAATGGGGAAGCAAAAAAAAAAAAAAAAAAAAAAAGAACTCCAGCCCACCTCTGTTATGGACCATTAGACATGAGCTCAAGAGAATGAAGTCAGACCACATGGCATGCCACAGAAAGATCCCCCAGGCATGGTATCAAACGACAAAATCATGCTGCCAAAAGGGCCTGTGTGTGTTAAAATATATATGGCGATAGCACCACAATGCACACAATTATACACACCAAGCCTAACTAGACAGGGAGTCTGATCTCTACATAACCACACAGAAAGTTCTAGAAGGATTTTCTTCGGTGTGTTCACTGTGGTTGAAAGGACAGGGAAGGGGACAGGCCCTACACTTTTGCATTATTTGAACTTTTAAAATATAATGAGAAGACATTCACTCTGTTACTTGACTATTTGAAAACTTAAAAAATACTAAGTAGCTGTGACCAGCATAAGGTGATGGGGGAAAAAAGCAAGGGGTGGTTTTTGCTCAGCTCTGGACAATGCATACCCACATAAAGGAATAGAACCCATGGAAAATGAGGAGTCTCCCAGAGGTCCACAGATGCGGCTTCACACACTGGCCCACGAGGTCTAAATATTTCAGCAGCTCTCAACCTTGGCGGCCCAATGGGAAGCTTTAAAAACCCGATGCCCAGGCCCCACCCATATCAGGTGGCTCAGAATTCCTGGAATGGGGCGTGGGGACCAGCATTTATGAAAGCGCCCCAGAGGATTCCCACAGGCAGGCAAGGCTGAGGCCCCCATGGCCTTTGCAGAAGGAAGTCAGCCAACACTTCAGCGGAAAGGCCTCGGGCAGGGGCCCGGCCCGGAGTCCACGGAGACACCCCCTTACCTGGTAGGTCTTGGTCTTCATGGCCATCACAGCATTGAGGGGGACCATGAGGACCATCACGGCCACCCCTGCCAGGACGGAGGGGCCCAGGTTCTACGGGAGGAACGAGAACAAAGCCTCAGCACAGGGCCTCCACGGGCTGAGCCACCCCATGCAGTTCTTTCACTTCTCAGACTGATCCCAGAGCAGCCCTCAGGGCCCCACAAACCCTGTAAGAATATTAAGGCCACGATCCTCTATCTGAAACCCTTAAGACCAGGTTGGGGCTTTTGCTGTTGTTGCTGTTATTTATTTTTCACTGAAGGATAATTGCTTTACAGTATTGTCTTGGTTTGTACCAACAGGGTGGGTTTTGCAAATGAGAACTGAAAGATTTCAGAAAGGTAATGAGACGTGAAACAGAAAATAGTGAATACACCCACCTGACGGGCTATCTTGCTCAAAGGCCCCTGGCTAGGGTCTGGGTGCTTGGGTTTGGAGAGAGCTCCCAAAATTGTCAGAACTGATGTAAGACTGACTCACTGTGCCTAAACGGTACAAACAATATGGCTTCTGCTGATTAAGCCTTTTCCCCCGTGGGGTCTGGAACTTTGGTCTGTGCCAGGTAGAGGCTACCGGTGTGATCAGCCCCCAGTGAAAACCCTGGACTCGGGGGTCTCTCGAGAGCTTCCCTGGCTGGTAACGCTTCATACATGCTGTCACAATCGTCCAAACTGGGGAATTAAGTACCTCTTGTGTGACCTCTTGTGTGAACTAAAATGGACTGGAATGGGTGAATTTAACTCAGATGACCATTGTATCTACTACTGTGGGCAGGAATCCCTCAGAAGAAATGGAGTAGCCATCATGGTCAATAAAAGAGTCCGAAATGCAGTACTTGGATGCAATCTCAAAAACGACACAATGTCTCTGTTCATTTCCAAGGCAAACCATTTAATATCACGGTAATCCAAGTCTATGCCCCAACCAGTAACGCTGAAGAAGCTGAAGTTGAACAGTTCTATGAAGATCTACAAGACCTTTTAGAACTACCACCCAAAAAAGATGTCCTTTTCATTATAGGGGATTAGAATGTAAAAGTAGGAAGTTAAGAAACACCTGGAGTAACAGGCAAATTTGGCCTTGGAATGCGGAATGAAGCAGGGCAAAGACTAATAGAGTTTTGCCAAGAAAATGCACTGGTCATAGCAAACACCCTCTTCCAACAACACAAGAGAAGACTCTACACCTGGACATCACCAGATGGCCAACACCGAAATTAGATTGATTATATTCTTTGCAGCCAAAGATGGAGAAGGTCTATACAGTCAACAAAAACAAGACCAGGAGCTGACTGTGGCTCAGATCATGGACTCCTTATTACCAAATTCAGACTCAAATTGAAGAAAGTAGGGAAAACCGCTAGACCATTCAGGTATGACCTAAATCAAATCCCTTATGATTATACAGTGGAAGTGAGAAATAGATTTAAGGGCCTAGATCTGATAGATACAGTGCCTGATGAACTGTGGAATGAGATTTGTGACATTGTACAGGAGACAGGGATCAAGACCATCCCCATGGAAAAGAAATGCAAAAAAGAAAAATGGCTGTCTAGGGAGGCCTTACAAATAGCTGTGAAAAGAAGAGAGGCGAAAAGCAAAGGAGAAAAGGAAAGATATAAGCATTTGAATGCAGAATTTCAAAGAATAGCAAGGAGAGATAAGAAAGCCTTCCTCAGTGATCAATGCAAAGAAATAGAGGAAAACAACAGAATGAGTAAGACTAGAGATCTCTTCAAGAAAATTAGAGATACCAAGGGAACATTTCATGCAAAGATGGGCACAGTAAAGGACAGAAATGGTATGGATCTAACAGAAGCAGAAGATATTAAGAAGAGGTGGCAAGAATACACTGAAGAACTGTACAAAAAAGATCTTCACGACCCAGATAATCACGATGGTGTGATCACTCATCTAGAGCCAGACATCCTGGAATGTGAAGTCAAGTGGGCCTTAGAAAGCATCACTACGATCAAAGCTAGTGGAGGTGATGGAATTCCAGTTGAGCTATTTCAAATCCTGAAAGATGATGCTGTGAAAGTGCTGCACTCAATATGCCAGCAAATTTGGAAAACTCAGCAGTGGCCACAGGACTGGAAAAGGGCAGTTTTCATTCCAATCCCAAAGAAACACAATGCCAAAGAATGCTCATACTACCGCACAATTGCACTCATCTCACATGCTAGTAAAGCAATGCTCAAAATTCTCCAAGACAGGCTTCAGCAATACGTGAACCGTGAACTTCCTGATGTTCAAGCTGGTTTAGAAAAGGCAGAGGAACCAGAGATCAAATTGCCAACATCCGTTGGATCATCGAAAAAGCAAGAGAGTTCCAGAAAAACATCTATTTCTGCTTTATTGACTATGCCAAAGCCTTTGACTGTGTGGATCACAAGAAACTGTGGAAAATTCTGAAAGAGATGGGAATACCAGACCACCTGACCTGCCTCTTGAGAAATCTGTATGGAGGTCAGGAAGCAACAGTTAGAACTAGACATGGAACAACAGACTGGTTCCAAATAGGAAAAGGAATACGTCAAGGCTGTATATTGTCACCCTGCTTATTGAACTTCTATGCAGAGTACATCATGAGAAACGCTGGACTGGAAGAAACACAAGCTGGAATCAAGACTGCTGGGAGAAATATCAATAACCTCAGATATGCAGATGACACCACCCTTATGGCAGAAAGTGAAGAGGAACTAAAAAGCCTTTTGATGAACGTGAAAGTGGAGAGTGAAAAAGTTGGCTTAAAGCTCAACATTCAGAAAACGAAGATCATGGCATCCGGTCCCATCACTTCATGGGAAATAGATGGGGAAACAGTGGAAACAGTGTCAGACTTTATTTTTGGGGGCTCCAAAATCACTGCTGATGGTGACTGCAGCCATGAAATTAAAAGACGCTTACTCCTTGGAAGAAAAGTTATGACCAACCTAGATAGTATATTGAAAAGCAGAGACATTACTTTGCCAACTAAGGACTGTCTAGTCAAGGCTATGGTTTTTCCAGTGGTCATGTATGGATGTGAGAGTTGGACTGTGAAGAAGGCTGAGTGCCGAAGAATTGATGCTTTCGAACTGTGGTGGTGCAGAAGACTCTTGCAAGTCTCTTGGACTGCAAGGAGATCCAACCAGTCCATTCTGAAGGAGATCAGCCCTGGGATTTCTTTGGAAGGAATGATGCTAAAGCTGAAACTCCAGTACTTTGGCCACCTCATGAGAAGAGTTGACTCATTGGAAAAGACTCTGATGCTGGGAGGGACTGGGGGCAGCAGGAGAAGGGGACGACCCAGGATGAGATGGCTGGATGGCATCACTGACTCGATGGACGTGAGTCTGAGTGAACTTCAGGAGTTAGTGATGGACAGGGAGGCCTGGCGTGCTGCAATTCATGGGGTCATAAAGAGTTGGACACAACTGAGCGACTGAACTGAACTGAACTGAACTGAACTGTGTGACTCCAGGGTGAGAGG
Source organism: Ovis canadensis (assembly GCF_042477335.2). Lineage (NCBI taxonomy): Eukaryota > Metazoa > Chordata > Mammalia > Artiodactyla > Bovidae > Ovis > Ovis canadensis. The sequence goes on along the minus strand of NC_091268.1, from coordinate 29,621,824 downwards.
ACGCCTGGAAGCTTGTCCCTGATTCCCCTTCAACCTTTGTTAATCTTGCTGTAACCCTAGCAAATCATGAACCTGCTGGAGTCCTGGGACCCCCAACATAGGTGGATATGCCTGTATATTGTACCCCACCATACCCTGGAACAGCACTCCATAAGGAAATGCAATTCTTTTTTTCAGTAGCAAATGGGAAAATTCCCACTGAGAGGGATAATCAAGACGATAAATCACACATCTGCTCAGGTCAGCTCTGGCCACCAAATGAGTTAAAAAAATCTTTCGGTTTTTAGAGCTTTTTGATACGAGGACTTGTAGATAAGAAGCCATAGACTGCTCTGTGGTCCTATTTGCAGATTAAGGAAACTGCACCTCAGAAAGGTTAAGAAATCATGACTGGGGCAAGGTACTGATCAACATTTTTCAACCTGCAAGTTACACACATCAGAAGAGACAGCCTGAGGAGTCTGCCCAGTGTATACGCACTCAGCTGAGATGGACGGTCGGAACTACAGGGTAAGCATGTTAGTCCCTTCCAAGGAGTCACCCTTGGGTGCTCCAGTCCTAGTTACCAAAAAGCTGCTCTACTGCTCCAGCCTACTGCTCTACTGTCACTTTGCCAACAAAAGTCTGTCTAGTCAAAGCTACGGTTTTTCTAGTAGTCATGTATGGATGTGAGAGTAAGACCATAAAGAAGGCTGAGTGCCAAAGAATTGATGATTTCAAACTATGTTGCTGGAGAAGACTCTTCAGAGTCACTTGGACAGCAAGGAGATTAAACCAGACAATTCTAAAGGAAATCAACCCTGAATATTCATTGGAAGGACTGATGCTGAAGCTTAAGTTCCAACACTTTGTTCACCTGATGCAGGGAGGCAATGCATTGGAAAGACCCTGATGCTGGGGAAGATTGAAGGCAGGAGGAGAAGGGGGTGACAGAGGACGAGATGGTTGGATGGCATCACCGACTCAATGCACATGGGTTTGAGCAAGCTCTGGGAGATGGTGAAGGACGGGAGCCAGGCGTGCTGCAGTCCATGGGGTCACAGAGTTGGACACGACTGAGCGACTGAACACCAACTGCTCCAAATGTTTTCTGTCATGGAGCTCTGCTCGGTGACGATTAATCTACCTCTAAGAATGAAGGTGATTCCTACCAATAATCTGAAGTATTCAGAATCAACTCTGAAAGCAAATCATAGTAACTAAAAGACACCAGGCAGATCTCTGTACCACGTACTGCTCAGGGAACACTACCTGCAGCAATTCATTCAACTGTCCTGACATCAATCACTGCAATGACGTTTCCTGACTGTCAACAGTTTACAGGTGAGGACATCAAGACGTAGCGACATTAAGCCATAAGAGCTGCAAGAGGCAGGATCTGAACTGGGGCAGCCCGATTTCAGAGCTGTCTTGTTGCCTGTTATCCTAGGTTCTTGACTGTCAGAGAAAGCGTGGTTTTGGTCTGATAAAGCAGTTCCCAACCAGCGAGGCATATTCCCCCAAGGGACATCTGAAAACATCTGGAGACCTTTTCGCAAGTGGTGGTGGGAGTGTAGGGCTGAAGAGGTGGTATGTGATTGGTGTCTCCTAGGGAGAGGCCAGGGAGGCAACACACAGATCAGCCCCCAACAAAGAAGAATCATCCTGCCCCACGTATCAATAACACTTTCAGCAACTCTCATTTAAAATAAAGCCATTTTCTTAGTGGTCCACAAATCAACCCTGAAGGCAATTCTAAAAGGACTGTTCCACGACAGCACTTTCTGGGGGAAGTAGATGCCCCAAGACACCTGCCAGATGAAGAAGTCCATCTAATTGAAAGGGGGCAAAAATCAGAGGAAGTGGTATTTATCACAGCCTTAAATTTTGGGATAGTCTGGAAGTCCTTGTCATCAGTAGGGAGGAAAGAGAATTCCTGGTGGAAGGAAAGGCATGTGCCAAGGCCCAGAGGTAGAAAGAGTAAGGCCTGGATTAGGCTATGAGCATCTTTGCTCATCATCTTCATACTTTGGGAAGTGCCCTTCCCCATGTGGAAGGGCTGTCAATCACACCCCTTTCACAATGAGAGAGAACATGTGACCCAGGCTGGCCAATCAGAGAATGCTGCCTATTTCACCCTGACATTTTTCCAAGGATGCGACTGGGACTGTGCTGGGCCACAGGCCTCCCTGGGAACCTGACTGAGACAAAGAGGAAAGGAGTTATCTTCTCTTTCGTCTGGCACCAACACCTGTGAATGTGATATAAACCCAAAGCTATGGAAGCCGTGTGAAGAAATCCCACTGAGAATGAAGTCAACTCAGAGAAACACCAAGCTAAGAAATGATGAGGGCATGAGCTTGTGTCCTTCCAGCACTGCTTGAACTCCCAGACCCATCCATCCCTGAAGCCCATCCCCTAGACTCTTCAGTTACCCCACCCATAAAATTCCCTTTACTTCCTTATGTCGCTCTAAAACTCACTTCTACCCCCTGCAACTGAAAGACCAACATAACTTAGGACTCATGAATAAATGAGTTTGCTGACTGTTTGGGAAGACACAGAGGGAGAAATACAATGGATATGTTATAGAGTGGTTAACTGCACTTACTGTCAAGAAGAGACATATGCAAATAAATACCACAGACATACGCAAATAAATACCACATCACCTGAGAGAACATAACCCAACAACTGAAGAAAGGACCAAAATATCCAGGAGCTGGCTGACAAGCCAGAAAATAAAATGTGAATGGCGGCAAGAAACGCCAGCAAGCAAGTTATATGGCAGCCTGGATGGGAGGGGGGTTTAGCGGGAGAATGGATACATGTATACGTATGGCTGAGTCCCTTCGCTATTCACCTGAAACTATCACAACATTGCTCATCAGCTATACCCCAATACAAAATAAAAGTTTGTGTTATTTTTCTTTTAAAGAAATGCCAGTGAGCTACAGAGGTTCTTATCCCTGGCACCCACTCCGTCGCCCCCCACTGCCCACACATGAAGGTCCCTCCCCACACGCCACGGGAATGACGTCAAACACACACCAGCCACAGGAGGTAGAGGGCAAGGATGACTTGCAGAGGGGCTGACCAGATCATGTTAATGTACGTGGCCAGGTCCATGAACCTCTGGGCGTCCACGGACATGAGGTTGACGATCTCCCCGACCGTGGAGGACTTTCTGGCCGCATTGGTGATCACCAGGGCCTGTGGGACAAAGGAGAGGGAAAGAGGGTGGGTGTGGTGGGGGAGAGCCAGGGCCCCCGTCCAGGCCCACGTGGAGCAAGGAGACAGCGCACCAGCAGAGAGGTCGCCGCTTTCTCCTCCCCTGGTGGCTTATCTGCCTTCCCAGCCCGTGTGTCTCGTCGCACAGGCCCCTCTCTTATCGACAGCACCCACTGCCTCCCCCATCCTGAGCTCGTCAGTACAGAAGGGACCTCAGAGGTTGCCTAAACCCGGCTTCATGCACTTGAGTTTGTACATGTACACACACACTCCAGGTAGGCTGTTAGGAGACAATTTCTGACTCCGTAAGACTGGAGGGGGACTATCCGTTGCTAACAAGCCCAGGAGATGCTGACACTGCTGGTCTCCACTCCACCCTGAAGGACCAAAGTCTCAGCCAGGGTCTCTCCTTTGTGACACTACTGACGCCTGAGGTCAGATGATCCTCTGGGGGGCTGTCCTGTGCACTGTAGGACGTTCAGCAACATCCCCAGTCTCCACCCCCCCACCCCCAGTTATGACAACCAGACACTGCCAACATCTCACGGAGGGATAAACTTGCCCTGGCTCTCGATGGCTTCATGCTGTCACCTAGGGAGTTTTAGAAATACTGATGCCTGGCCCCCCACCCCTAACAGAGATTCTGACTTGATTTGGGTCCAGCCTGGTCCTTGGAAGTTTCTGAAGCTCCCTGGATGAGTCTAACATGCAGACACGGCTAAGAGCCAATGATCAAATCCATCTTTCCCTACCAGCTGCCGAAGAGCTTCTTCCTAACCTGTGGGGCCCAGAGGCTAAGAAATGAAGGGGCTGAGGAGGTAATTCAGTTCCCTTAAGGCTGTCTATGCTGACAGTCTCTCATCCAGGGGAGGTACCATCTTCTCGGTTCAAATGGAGAGTCAGAACACGCTCACGTATAGGACATTAACAGTGGGGCGAGGATCTGGATCGTCCCAAGTCAAGAAATGCAATTACCCGCAGTGGACCCAGGCACGGGGGCTCCTGGGCACTGCCCCCCAGACAAGCCTCTAGGAGTAGCTCTGCTAAGCTGTCAAGCCTGATGGTCACCCCCTGCCAACCCACAGCCATTCAGACCACCTTCATGCCGCTGGTCTGCAAGCTGGGCCTGAGAGATGACCTGGCCAAGCCCCCACGAGGGTTCCGCGGGGGGCCGCGCCCCACCTTCCGGTACACGGCCCCGATGACGGCCGTCTTGATGCGCATGCCGCTGACGAAGCAGATGTGGAAGTACTGGTGCAGCACCAGGGTCTGCAGGCAGGCGCTGATGAACAGCAGGGCCGTGTAGAAGTAACCCTGCCATTCCGGGGCCTTCTTGTCGTTCACGAAGTTGATGAGCAACCTGTGCGGCAGCGAGGACAGAAGCCGGCGTGAGAGACCGCGACAGCATGCGCCCACGCGGGGGCAAGCCCTCTGGTGTCGGCAGGTGGCGCTCTCCCGAGCCAGCCGGGCGAGCCGGGCACTCGCGCTTCGGCTTCAAGGATGGGAAGCCCAACCCACACGGGGCTGCAGGGGTGAAGCCCGGGGCTCCTCACACTGACCGCTCTGCCTCAGCAGGCGAAAGCGACCCAGCAGGGAGCACAGGGCGGAGGGAAGGAGGCAAAGAGAACAAAGGAGTGGCCCTCAAGAGACACAGAGAAGCAGAGATGGAGGGAGGGAGGGAAACCTTTCTTGTTTCAGCTCGCAGCTTTCAGACAATCTGACACTCCCTTGAAGGAAAGTTAACAGGGCTCAAAATAGCCTGGAGTGAAAACTCTCCTCTGGGTCCTCCCCACCATTCTATGCAAAACAAAGAACTCTCACCAGAAGGAAAAAATGGACAGTAAGGTTGATTACGCCCAGCTCCCAGCTGGTCCCAGCCTCTGGCTGATCTGAATTCCTTGCCCCAGCCCTTTAAGAGATAACTAATCTGAACAACCTTGGAGAAGAACAGGCCCCTTAAGACAGTGAAGTGAAGTTGCTCAGTCGTGTCTACTCCAGGCAAGAATACTGGAGTGGGTTGCCATTTCCTTCTCCAGGGGATCTTCCCAACCCAGGGATCGAACCCGGGTCTCCTGCATTGCAGGCAGACGCTTTATCCTCTGAGCCACCAGGGGAGAGACAGTAAATTTCCACATATATGCCTATAGAGCCTTACTCTTTTCTTGGGTTAGTACAGCAGCTCACTAACCTGACTGCTGCCCCTTCTCACCTCATTAAAGGTGAGCTGTTCTTGCAAAGTGTCGGTCTCTCTTTTCCTGAACCTCACCTTCTCTAACTCCCTTACCCTACATCCCTGCTGTTGACTTCCAGAGATAAGCCTCCGTCTTCTCCCTTCTGGCTTCAGGGGAGCCTGGTAGATTTCTGTTTCTGACAACCATCGTGGTTTAACAAGCCTTTAAGATGGCTTATTAAAGCAAAGCATCAGGGAAAGCAGGTGAGGATGGGGAGACTTGGCTCTGAGCCCAGGGAACCCTGAGCGTGTGACCCCAGGGGAGGGTGAGGGGTGTCGCCCAAGTGGAAGGTCAAGGACGATGCCCGGCTGGGATGGGGTGGGGGGCTTACTTTAAGATCTCCGGGCCAGCAAACATCATCAGGTCATGCACAGCCTTGAACAAGAAGCTCATGAGGAAGTAGGGCCCAAAGGTCTTGTATAACACCTTGAACAGGGACGGGTCCCGCTCCTTCTGGGGGCACTTGACAATCAGAGCCTCGGCCTCCTCGTTCACATCCACCTTGGAGCTCCCTTTGGACTTGGCGGGGTCCTTGGAGGAGTACACGATCTTCACCGGCTGCCTGGAACACAAGGAGTGAGGGGCGACTGTGGGGTCTGCCAGGGCCTCAGTCCACCAGCCGGGAGAGGACTGGAGAAGCCCACCCCCAAGAGGCCTAGCCCCAGAAAACCAGTCACTGCAGAGAAGCAGCTGAGCATGGCAGTTACGACCGCAGACTCAGGACCCCGGCCAGCTGTGTGACTTCAGGCGAGTGTCTTAACCTCTCCAGCTCTTAGTTTCTTCATCTGTACAATGGGGGGAAAGTAGGACTTGCCTCCCGGAGCTTTAGTGAAAATTCAGTGACTTACTGTAGGTGAAGGGCTCAGAAAAGCGCCAGTCTCAAAATGACCTACAGAATCAACGCAATCTCTATCAGAATCCGAGCGCTCTGTACAAATGAACAAGCGAATCCTAAAATTCATATGGAAGCTCCAGGGATAGAAAAGAGCCAAAACAATCTTCAACAAGAAAAGCAGAGTTGGAGGATTTACATTTTCCAGTTTCGAAACTTACTACCGGACAACCATAATCAAGACAGACACATTGCTGCTGTTTAGTCACTAAGTTATGCCCAATTCTGTTGTGACCCAAGGACTGTAGCCCACCAAGCTCCTCTATCCATGAGATTTCCCAGGCAAGAATACTGGAGTGGGTTGCCATTCCCTTTTCTAGGGGATCTTCCCAAGTCAGGGATCGAACCCACATCTCCTACATTACAAGTGGATTCTTTACTGTCTGAGCCTCCAGGGAAACCCCCAAGACAGGCATGAGGATGGGCATATACAGAGATCAATGCAACCCAATTCAAAATCCAGAAATAAACTTGACTGATTTTTGACAAAGTTGTGAAGACCATTCAACAGGAAAGGAATCGTTTTTTCAACAAATGGTATTGAAAAACTAGATAGCTACAGGCAAAAGAATGAAGTTGGACCCTTACTTCACACCGTATACAAAAATTAATTCAAAATGGATGAAAGACTTAACATAGAACTAAAACTGTAAAACTCTTAGGAGGCAAAAAGGGGGCAAAATCTTTACGACCTTGGATTTAGCAATGGATACTTAAATATGACACCAAAAGGACAAGCAACAAGAGAAAAAAATTAATTGAATTTCATCAAAACCAAAAACTTCTGTGCTTCAAAAGGTGCTACCAAGAAAGTGAAAAGACAACCCATGGAATGGGAGGAAATATTTGCCAATTAAAAACCTGGTAAGAAAAAAGACAACCCAATTTTAAAAAGATGCAAAGAAGACGTGTGAATGGCCTAAGCACATGAAATATTGCTTAACTTCTTTAGGTCATCAGGGAAATGCAAAGCAATACCAGGATGAAACACTGCTTCACACCCACTAGGATTGCTATCATCAAAAAGTCAGATAACAAGGTTTCAGGGATGCTGAGAAATCGAAACTCTCATACACGCCCCTGTGAAGTCCCCTCCCACTCAGAATTGGATATTGGAGAAATGACTTCACAACTTTGTCAAAAAACGGAGAAAGAATTGTCACCTGCAAGATTAGGTTGCAGAAAACATCACGGTTTCTGTCCTGCCCTCTCGTGAATCACTCTCTCTGGGCAAAGCCAACCACGAGGTCATGAGGACACTCAACCAGCCTTCTGGAGAAGACCCCATGGTGTGACTCTGCCAACAGCCAGCACAGTCACGCCCACCATGTGCAACGTGGAAGGAGATCTGTGCCCCCAGCCAAGCCTTCAGATGACTGCAGCCACCACAGACCCTGAGCCAGAACCTCCGACCCAGACCCATCCCAGATTCCTGACCCAGAGACATGGTGTGAGACAGTAAACGTTCACTCTTCCCTAAGCCTGCTACATTTTGGGTGACCTGTTGTGTAGCAATAGGTTCAGTTTACCTCTCCCACAAAATGCAGACAAAGCAACACCCTCAAATGGCCAAACGTGAGCTCCAGCTCCAGCTCCTCCACACACAACCATAAGGTTCACAATTTACAGAATTTGTCCACAGCAGGAGATCACTGAACAGCGTTTAATCACAGGGCACTGTTGCCTCTTCCATCCAAGCCACACCTAACAATCTGGACCAGCTCAAATGCCCTCCTGGAGACCACAGCCTCCCCATCTGCCTTGGTTCCCTCCCCTATCCCTACTCCAAACCATGGGCACTGGTCTGTACGTGCATGCATGCTAAGAAATCTCAGTCGTGTCTGACTCTGTGACCCTGTGGACCACAGCCTGCCAGGATCCACTGTCCATGGGGATTCTCCAGGCAAGAACACTGGAGTGGGTTGCCAACCCCTCCTCCAGTGGATCTTCCTGACCCAGGGATTGAACCTGCGTCTCTTACATCCTCTGCATTGGAAGGCAAGTTCTTTACCACTGGCACCAGCTGGGAAGTGGTAAGAGATCCGGGCACTGGAGTGGGCTCTGTCAAATCCAGATCCTTCCCTTCGATGTTCCTACCCCAGGAAAGGACCAGAAACATGGGAATCCTCCCTGACCCCCTTTCCTCCACGCTCCCAGGTCCAATCAGCTGTGTGTCACGTACGTCCCACTCCTGGAATGTGTGTGCAGTCATCCATCCACACTATCCATCACCACGGCCTCCAACCCACACAAGTGACCATCACCAGGGCCCCCTCCCTGCTCCCCCATTTCCTTCCACTCTTGTTCCTTGACAACCAAGCCCCTGCATGGCAGCCAATGGGATCCTCCTAAAGCGCTTCACTCCCCAACCTCGGCTCCACTGCTGGCTTCCCAACGCGTCTAGACTCAAAAGTAAACTCTGGGTGAAGTTGTAGGATTGCCTGTGGCTGCTGCGACCAGTGAACACAAACGAGTGGACTGAAATAACACAAAGCTCACATCTCATAGCTGCAGAGGTCAGAAGTCTAAGCTGGCCCGCAGGCTTCATGGGAGAATCTCTTCCCACCTTTCCCAGCATCTAGAAGATGCCTGCACACCTGGGCATGGAGGGCCTGCCTCCTCGTCCCGCCAGCAGCTCAGCACTTTCCCTCTCTGACTTCCTGTCTCCTCCTTATAAGGACCTTCATGATGATTACATCAGGCCCACCCAAAAAACCCAGCATAGTCACCTTTCTCAGAATCCTGAACTTAATCACATTTGCAAAGGGACTCTGCCAGTTCCCCAGGTGGCACAGTGGTAAGGAACCTGCCTGCCAATGCAGGAGACACCAGAGGCGCAGGTTTGATCCCTGGCTTGGGAAGATCCCCTGGAGAAGGGAGTGACAACCTGCTCCAGTATTCTTGCCTGAGAAATCCCATGGACAGAGGAGTCCTCCGGGCTACAGTCCATGGGATGACAAAGAGTTGGACATGACAGAGCACACCCTGAGCTGAGCTTTGCCATGTAACGTATACACAGTTTCTGGAGATCATGATGTGGATATACTTTATTTTTGGGGGGTGGGGGGTGGGGAGGACATTCTACCAACCACAGAGGATTATTGCTATTTCTTGTATTGTCAGTGAAAGCTCTTTCCCTGCTCATTTCACTGACTTGCCCTGAAGCTGGGATCCTGGCGGGGATTTTTAGTGTGATTTCATTCTGCACACACATGCCCTCTTGGAAAGGAGGACAACAAGGCAGGGCAGGGGGACAGGAAGTGGCTCCGTTCCCCACACCCGCCATTCATTCTCTGCACCACGTCCTAAGCTGGGCCCTGGCGCTGACACAGGATCGTTTCTGGCGGGCCAGGAGACAGGCGGCCAAAGGGCCTGGGGGAAGGTCTCGGATGGGCAGAGAGGAGGAAGGCTTAGGCCTGGGTGGAAGGAGCAGAGGGAGGGACCAGCTATGGCGAGTTAGGAGAGAAAAAGACATCCAGTGAACAAGAGGCTTCCAAGGGAAGCAGGCGCTCTTGGAGGGAGGAAGAAAGCTGGGCATCTGGATGGTCTGGCCGGGAATGGAAGGAAAGTTGGAGAGGGAAGGTCTGAGTCAGGAGAAAACTGCCCAGGACAGGGGAACAGGAAGGGTGGGGAAGCTGGAAGCTGGGAAGAAAAAGGAACTTGCCCATCGTGCTCTCCTCCACGAAGGCCCTGCTTGGGGTTGAGCCATGGGGAGAGCCCCGCCATCAAGCAGCCCTGTGAGAGAATCTGATCAGTCTGTGTGAGGGGCAGGTATATCATGGAGGCTTCCTGGAGGAGGTGACATCAAAGCTGAAACCTGCAGGATGAGGGAGCGAGTCCACTCGGTGAGAGAAAGGGCACTCTAGGCAGGGGGAACCAGATCAGCATGGCCTGGGACTGAGGGATTCTGAAAAGAGGTGAGGCAGCCACTCCAAGAACCTCAAGGAACCAGAGCAGACTGGGCAGGGAGTGAACCAACCAGAGGCCCACAAGGAGCTCCCACAGGCTGTGCTTGTCATTTGTTATTAAAAATAAATAAGATCTCTAACGTTATGGCCAAAGGCAAAAATCTCAAACTGAAAAAGGTCATAGCTCAATCAATTTTATGGATGTACTCTGAGCATGGTCTTTGATCCGTAATATCCAGTATAATACAGAAGGGCAGAGAATGAACTTAACACCCTTAACGCATATTTTTATCCTCCTCAGAGCTGTAGGGATGATGGTTTTGGAAACCACAGATGGGTGTGGCAACAGCCTCCCCACCCCTACTAAAGTACGGCCAGGTAGGATTTTAACTGTGTCCCATACTCAAGATCATTCTCCCCCTTTCTGTTGTTGTTGGAGAGCACTTTTTGTTTCTCAAAAACAGGCTGTCAAGGGGGTTTCTCAGCCTTTGACGTGACGATGACTGGGCCAGAGACCAGGCTCTCTCTGACATCGGGCAGGCGTCCCCAGCCCTGGTACTGGTCCGCAGCCTGTTAGGAACTGGGCAGCACAGCAGGAGGTGAGGGCCAGATGAGCAAGTGAAGTTTCATCCCTATTTACAGTTGCTCTACCCCGCTTGTATTACCACATTATCATGATGTAACAATCACAGAAATAAAGTTAGGGCTTCCCAGATGGCTCAGTGGTAAAGACCCCACCTGCCAATGCAAGAGACACAGGAGAGGCAGGTTTGATCCTTGGGTCAGGAAGATCCCTTGGAGAAGGAAATGGCTACCCACTCCAGTATTCTTGCCTGGAAAATCCCATGGACAGAGGAGCCTGGCGAGCTACAGTCTGTGGGGTCACAAAGAGTCAAACATGACTTACCAACTGATGCACCCAATAAATGTAATGCTCCTGATCATCATGAAACCATCCCCTACCTCCTGCTTCATGGGAAAACAGTCTTCCATGAAACTGGTCCCTGGTGCCAAAAACGCTGGGTACCACTGACGTACTGGACCATCCCAAAGGAAGACAATCCCACCAGGCACCCATGTAGGTGAAGAGCCTGCCTTGTTGTTGTTCAGCTGCCCAGTCAAGTCCGACGCTTTGCGCCCTCACGGACAGCAGCAGGCCAGGCTTCCCTGTCCCTCACCATCTCCCAAAGTTTGCCCAAGTTCATGTTCATTGCAGAGTCTGCCTAAAATCACCCAAATCTATGGATATGTTTGTTTTTGCCATGCTGTGCGGCTTAGATCCCTGACCAGGGATCAAACTCAAGTCCCCTGCAGAAGCAGCACAGAGTCTTAACTATTGGACCAACAGGGAAGTACCCCAAATCACCCAAATCTTGACTCTAACTCCATCTTCAGCATAAATTCACTGCTGTTATCGTTGTTCAGTCGTTGTGTCTGACACTTTGTGACCCCCATGGACTGCAGCATGTCAGTCAATCCTAAAGAAAATGAACTCTGAATATTCATTGGAAGGACTGATGCTGAAGCTGAACCTCCAATACTTTGGCTACCCGATGCAAAGAGCTGACTCATTGGAAAAGACCCTGATGCTGGGAAAGACTGAGATAAATCTATACACAGCATGTATTTTCTTTTGCAAGATGAAATACACCTTGATTTTTTAGAAATGCAGTCAGCGTGCAAATTAAGTTTTGTCCAGAACTTTGCCAAGTATGAATCGCCACTTGGCAAACCCTGTCCGTGAGGGTGACGATGGTTCTGGTCTCCAGAACCACCAGACCCAGTTGGTCAGGACTTGCAGCTGCCGCAGAAAAGGTTCCACTTATGAGCACACAACGATTCCTCGCTCTCTGTTCTAGCGCGTGCCTGAGCATTTACATAGACACACATGGCGATTCATTACAAATCACTCACCTTTTAGCTTTAAAGCTTAGCAAGGACATTTTGTTGATTTTTAAACTAAGACACATGGTTGGGTTATTTTAATGGATATCCTTACATTTAAGGAGGTGTTATACTAATATCTATATTTAATGTCTTTAATAATAATGTCTTTCTTATTAAAGGGGGCAATGGATCTGAAAGGTTGGGAACCATAGCTTAACACCTGTATTTTGGAGCCTTTTGGTTTTTGTTTGTTATTTGCTGTTTGCAATCCTTTATGAAATAGAGACAATTAAGTTAAAATGGCCACCTTTCTTTAAACACTACTGCTTTCTTATAACTGATATAAGATCAAGGCTTCCCTGGTGGTTCAGATGGTAAAAAAAAAAAACTGCCTGCAAAGCAAGTGCAGACACTTCAAGTGCACAACCTGATGGACATATTTATACACCTGTCAGACCATCTGGGAAATCAAGACAATGAACACACCTAACACCTCCACAGGGCCCTCCTCTCTCTGGAATTTCTCCCTCCCATCTGACCACTTCCTCCTCCTTCAGGCCGCCACTGATCTGATTTCTGTCACTATTGACTTGCTTTCATGTTTCTTGACTGGTACATAAAAGGAATCACCTAGTAGGTACCGCTGCCTGGCTTTGTTTGCTCAGCTTAATTATTTAGAGATTTTCACGTTGCTGAGTGTATCAACAGTTCATTCTGTTGTATTGCTCAGAAGTGCTCCCTTGCATGGCTACACCAAGATTTGCACACCTATTCACTTGTTAACTGGAGAAGAAAATGGCAACCCATTCCAATATTCTTGCCTGGAGAATTCCATGGACAGAGGAAGCTGGTGGGGTGCAGGCTGTGAGGTCGCAAAGAGTCGGACACGACTGAGTGACTATCACTTACTCACTTGTTAACAGCTGTCTGGGTTCCTCCCAGCTTTGACCACCACACACAAAGCTGCTATGAACATCTCTGCATGAGCTCATGAACATACATCTTCGGTTCTCTCAGGTATACACCTAGGAGTAGAATGGCTGGGTGGTATCGTAACTGTTTAACTCCCACGGCTGATACATGTCGATGTGAGGCAGAAACCACAATACTGTAAAGTAATTAGCTTCCAATTAAAATAAATTAATAAATTAAAAAAATATTTTTTGATGTGGACCATTTTTAAACTCTTTATTGAATTTGTTACAATATTGCTTCTGTGTCATGTTTAGGTATTTTGGCCACGAGGCCTGTGGGATTCCCAGCTCCTGGACCGGGGATCAAACCCGGACCCCACCCCTGCATTGGAAGGTGAAGTCTTAACCACTGGACCACCAGGGAAGTCCCTAACTTTTTTTTTTTTAACTGCCCAAGTCTTTTTCAGAGCTGCCAAATCATTTTATAGTCATCCCAACAGGAACCACTGTCCAGAGTGGCCTTAATCTATGGGAGGCCATTAAGTTGAGAAATTTCCACTCTTTTTTTATTACACTCAAAATCATCTGATGAAAACCAATGAACCACTGGATTTTAAAACCCAAAGGTCAGGGGAGTGGGGGAAGCAGCTCGGACCTGGCCCTGAGAGGAGGCACTCAGGGGTGAGGAGAGGAGACGGAGGCCTGAGCCCAAAAAGCCAAGGCGGCCCTCCTGCCCAGGCCTTGGTCCCCTGCTCCCCAGGAGCCCCGGGGCGCCCAGCAGACCCTCCCCACCTACACCCACACCCCCAGGGGTCACAGGTGCTGGCATGGTTCACACCTCCAGGAGTAGAGCCAGGGACCCATCTCCCTCGATTCTCGTCCCACGATCCACCATCCCCAGAGCATCCCAACTGGTTGTTACAAAACAGAACTCCCAGGGGCTTCCCTGGTGGTCCAGTGGCTAAGACTCCACACTTCCCATGCAAGGGCCCCAGGTTCAATCCCTGATCAGTCAACTAGATCCCACAACGTGCCGCAACTAAGAGTTTGCATGCCGCAATTAAAGATCTCACATGCCAGGAAGACCCAGAGGATGCGCCACTGCCCTGCAAAAAGCCCACCTGTCTTCCCACCACATCCGGGATCAAACCCTAGCCCAGTACCATAGCCTATGAAAGTGAAAGTGAAGTTGCTCAGTCGTGTCCGACTCTTTGCGACCCCATGGACTGTAGCCCACCAGGCTCCTCAGTCCATGGAATTTTCCAGGCAAGATTACTGGAGTGGGTTGCCATTTCCTTCTCCAGCGGATCTTCCCAACCAGGGATCAAACCCAGGTCTCCCGCATGGCAGGCAGATGCTTTACCATCTGAGCCACCAGGCAGATCCATGAACCCCTGCAAATACTTCTCTTGCTTTTTCTCCTCCCGTTCTCCGCACCTCTTACTGCACTTCAGCCACACAAGCCCTGTGCTGCTCTGTCAGCACGCCACCTCACCGCTACCTCAGGGCCTTTGCACTAGCCGTTCCTGCGAACTGAAAGCCCTTTCCCATGTTTGCACTCAGCTCCCTCCCTCTTTGACACCGAATCTCCACTCAGAGGGGCCACCCCTGGCCACCCAACCCCGTCACTCTGGCCCTCATGGCCCCTCCTTCTTAGGCTCATCATCTCACCTCACACTCTCTCCAGCCTCTCACAGGGTGTGTTCGACTCCTTAAGCCCTGGATCCCACATGGAATCTAAGTTGCACCAGACAAGGATCCTGTCTCTCCTGTTCCACTCTCTGAACCTCCAGGGCCTAAACCACACTCAGCACACCAGCAGTCATCAACTCCATCTGCTGAACAAAACAACCAAGGGCCAGGCCGGTGATGGAGCTCCTCCTAGCAAGTCTCCTTGCTGACCTCTCCCACAGCTGCAGCAACCGGCTCATGGGCGGAGCCCCAGAGGACAGCCGGGTGGGCACCCCCTGCCACCTCGCATGGGAAAATGCCTGTGGACACGCCTTCTCGTCAGGGAGGAGAACCGGAAAGGGAACCGGAAACCTCAACTATGCCCGAGAACCTCCACTGGGTCACAGACACGGCACCCAGCCAGAGTCACATGTGCACAGAGCACCTCCTCACCACGAAGGCCACAGAGGCTCAGCTCAACCCACCTCCCAGGAGACAACGTCTCCTCTGTTCATGGCCACTGCAGACCGTCACAGCGTCCTCTGCTGACGTCCTGGTGACCAGCAGCATCAATGGCCCACATTCCCCACCCACAGCCTGATGCAGCTTGAAGACCTGGAGCTTGGACATTCCTGCAAAAGGTGAGGAATTGGAGAGCCGGGGTTCCTCTCCTGAGAGGCCAGCTGCTCTGTGGGGCTGTGTACCAGGCTTGGGGCTTCCCAGGGGGCACAAGGGGTAAACAATGCAGGAGACGCCAGAGACATGGGTTTGATCCCTGGGTAGGGAAGATCCCTTGGAGGAGGGTACAGCAACCCATCCCGGTATTCTTGCCTAGAGAACCTTATGGACATAGGAGCTGGGCAGGCTACAATCCATAGGGCTGCAAAGAATCAGACACAAATGAAGCGACTTAGGCTGGGCCCTCGTCAGCCAGCTCTCCACGGTGGGCACCATCCCATAATGACTACAGGGGGACTGACACCATCCCCTGCCATCAGAGTCCCTCGCGAGTTCCTGTCGGGCTTCTCTGGACGTGGGATGCGTCTTGAGTCAATGTCATATCCCGGTTTAACTGGCAGCTGTTTTCCTTGGTGCATCACACAGGTGATGACATCATAATGATGCATAGCACAGCTGATCACTCTTATATTTGAAGAAATAAGACACAATACATGCTGGAGAGGTCCTTGCCTGACGCCCAAAATAACCCAATGACAGAGCTTGGGGTTGGCATACAGCTCGCAAGGGGGGGAGGGTGTGAAATCCAAGACAGAGAGTGAACAGTGATGTAAACCACGTACTCAGTGTGGTCTTATAGGCTGCCACCGACGTGCCCCTCTGGTGGGGGTACCCTGACAGCGGGTGGGGGAGGACTGTGTGCAACTCTGCAGCTTCTGCTCAGCCCGGCTGCGAACCTCAAAGTGCTCCAAAAAATAAAAGTCTGTTGAAAAAAAAATCCAGTACAGCCCAAATCACCCTCAACTGGGGCTTCTTAGGCTGAACACCTTGAGAAGCAGTTGATTTGGCATGTTAAACCAAACCGTTTAAAATAGTAAGAACACTCAGGATGCCAGCTGCTCAGACAGAAGGGGGGGAAACGAAACAACTCTGGGAGGACGGGGTCGCTGAGGGTCGCGGCAAACAGAATCCGCTCACTTGACATCTTTCTCTTTTCTTTTCTATCCAAATTGCCTGAGCTACATGTTGGACTCCGTTCGCAGGTGAGCAAACCGTGGTTCTGGGAAGGAAAGCAGCCCGCCCAGGGCTATGACACTTAAGGGGTGGCACTGAGACCATCCCGGGCCACAGTGGAGGGACAGGGCTACCGGGTCAACCTAGTGAGTGTCCGGCTTGCCCGTGGCCAGATGCCTGGTACTTACTTTCTGGACTTGGCACATTCCTTCTTCCAGTTCTTTACCAAGACCGGCACGACTTGTTCTGACGTGTCCTCCTTATTCAGGGACCAGAGGTCGGTGCTCTCCAGGGGCTGGCGGTAGCCCTGAACCATCATCCTGTGGCCAAAACACAAGAGGGGAGGCGATGAGAGTCAGAAGGAGATGACACGATGGCCCTCCCTGCTACCGCAGCCCACACAACCGCAGGCAGCCGTGATCAGGGAAATCTCAGCATGAACGGACATGTGGGCACATGGCACCATTACTGCGAATTCCATTAGATCCCCCAGGAAAAACGGCCTCGTTTTTAGGCAAATATACAGAGTATTTAGGAGGAAAGTAGCAGGATGTTTCTAATTTACTTTCAAAAAAATTTTTTAAGGCTAATATCGCAGAGCATTAACCATCATTATATTAGGTGATGAGTTTAAGGTTTATTAGCCTAGTCTTTCTGCTTTGAACACTTTCATTATAAAAGGGAAACTCAGTATTTTAACTTGTTATTTCGAAAGATTTCAAATTCACAGAAAAACCATAGGAATTGTACAAAGAATTCCTGTCGACCCTTCACCAAGCTCACGACTATTCACATTTCACAAGTGTGCGAACACATACAAGGCAGACCTCAGAGATACCATAGGTGCGTTTCAGACCACCACGATAAAGGGAATACCACAACAAATTGAGTCACAAGAATTTTTTTGGTTTCCCATACTACAGTTATATTTACGCTAGCGTTATGTCTAAAAAGTAACATACAGAGCTTAACTTAAAAATTCTGTATTGCTAAAAAATGCCAAGTTAAGCATCATCTGAGCCTTCAGCAAATCCTAGTAATAATAGCAAGGATGACCATAATAAATATAATAATAATGAAAATGTTTGAAAGATTGTGAGAATTACCAAAATGTGACACAGAGACACAAAGCGAGTGAAAGCTGATGGGAAAAGGGTGCCAACAGACTCATTTGACACAGGGTGGCCACCAACCTTCAATCTGGGAAACCCGGTAGCTGGGAAGCACAATGCAGCATGCCTCTATCTTTTTTCTGAACCATTTCAGAGGAGGCTGCAGACCCTCCACACCTTCACCCCTAAATATCAGTGTATATCCCCCTAAGAGAAAGGACACACTCTGATATCACCAGAGGACAGCGACCAAAATCAGAAACATGAGCTTGGCTGGCATGACCTGTGGGCCATGCCCAAACCCCATCAACTGTCCCAGAGCTCTTCTTTAACAGCAACTGAAAATCAGTTCAGAAAAATACTAAATTACGAAGTGTAAAAAGTTCATAAAGACAAGGAAACAATGCTGGGGCGGCGGGGGGGGAGGGAGGAGGGATTTAAATAACCCCTAGTAAGACGCTGACAATGTACAGAAAACAACATGCAAACCAGAGGAGGCCGAGCAGGCAGTGTGCTGAGCTGTGGGTGGCGGCGCCTCTGCTGCGACCGGTCCAGACACACTTCTCTCACCC
This sequence comes from Ovis canadensis, assembly GCF_042477335.2. Lineage (NCBI taxonomy): Eukaryota > Metazoa > Chordata > Mammalia > Artiodactyla > Bovidae > Ovis > Ovis canadensis. The sequence goes on along the minus strand of NC_091268.1, from coordinate 29,603,735 downwards.
CCTTTCCCTGTGTCATTTATTTCGGGGGGCGGGGTGGGGGGGTGCGATCATTATTTATCTCAGGGGGGAGGGGAATAATGATAATAATTATACCCAGTGCAAAACAAAACCAGCCAAATCTGAAGCTGAGCCAGGAGTGTGCAGCTTCTTGCCCAGGCCGAGCTATTTATACATGTATCACATGACTGCGGGCTCAGGGTCGGTGTCTCCAAGACCCATGCCCAGGGCACACACACTCAGGACACAGCCCTGCCGGAAAGCGCGAGGGAAGGAGAGCTGCACACTGGCGGCCTAGCACCCGCCCGAGGTTTGGGGGCCAGGACTTACCCTGTGATCCACCAGAAGGTGATCCTGGAAAGGAAGGAGGCACTGGATTCCGGGCAAGGATTCTATGGAGAGAGAGCACAGGGTGCAGAATCCAGGGGAAATGACAGGTTAAACTTCTCGTCTATGCCAGCTCCAGGCAGGGAGCAGCCAGCTTCCCTGGTCCTCCCAGTGGGCCAACGGTTCATTCATTTATTCCACAAATATTTACTGAGCATCTACAAAGTGGCAGGCACAGACAAAGTACTAGCATTATCTCGTATCTTCACAGAACCTGGTATGACCTCTATTCCTTTCTTTCATTCACTCACTCACTCATCCTACAAGTATTTTCTGAGCACCTACTATACACAAATCCAAACTAACAGACATAACCCTAATCCAGGTCAACTAACACTCTGCTAGCTAGTAACAGTTCTGTTTTAAATGTTTTATGAAAATGGTCTCCTTTAATCTTCATAATCACACTAGGAACTAGATAAAGGCATCGTCTCCATTCTGTAGTTAAGGACACTGAGGGGCAGAGAGATGAAAAGCCATGCCCAGGGTGCGAGAGCTGGAAGCGGTGGAGACAGAACATGAGTCCCAAATAGTCAGAGAGAAACATTAATCAATCACGTGAACAAATTCAAAACCACAACTGTAACAAGGATTATATCCCGGAGGCAGGTTAGTATGACTGGGACCTCATGGGCTGATCCAGTTGGTGGAGGTCAGGGAAGGCATTCAAGCTGAGGTCTGGAAAGTGAGGAGAGGATGACTAAGTGAAGGGGGAGATGGGAGGTGGTCCCAGCAGAGCGATTGATGTGTGCAGAGGCCCCGAGGCAGAGGGGAGTGCAGTGGGCTCCAGCCAACAAGAGGGGGCCTGAGCAGTCTACACTGGAAGCTGTGCTCAGGCTACAATGGAGGCCACATGTGGGATTTTGGTCTCCATCCCAAGGGCAACAGGAAGTCATCAACAGATTCTAAGCAGGCTTTCAAAGAACCTCTTTCCCAGAGCCACAGAGATGAGCTCCAGTTCAGGGCCACACAGCCAAGGCCATCAGACAGAGCCTTTGGGACTGCACACGAGGGCTGATACATTCAAATCTAAATCTGGGGACATGAGCATTGGCGAAGGTGGGGTGACCAGCCTAACAACGAGATCACTAGCCGAGGACGTCACTCTCCATCCCAGAATTTTGCAGAGATAAGATGCTGGGGAGGGATGTCCCTGGAGGTCCAGTGGTTAAAAGTTTGCCTTTCAATGTGTGGGTTCCATCCCTTTAGGGGAGCAAAGATGTCACATGCTTAGTGGCCCAAAATATCAAAACATAAAACAGAAATGATATTGTAACAAATTCAATAAAGATATTTTAAAACTCCTAAAAAAGAAAGAAAGAAACTGAGAGACGGATGAGGAAACACATTCTACCCAAGCGGTTGTCCACCCCGGCCGGGGGCACTCAGAAAACACACTGTATCTGCCCCGCTCCCCAGAGATTCACATCTAGCTGGTCTGGGGTGGGTCCAGGTACTTGAATTATTGTTTTTGTTTTCAGCTCCCATTCTCCTTGGCCAAGTGGCTGGGCAGGAAATGTACAAGATAAGCCCAGAATATCTTGTCACACCCAACAAGACAAGGGTAGGTAAAAGACCTCAGATGCAACCAGAAGCAGCTCTCACGAGCCCAGAAAGGGACAATTTGAGCTGCAATACAGACAGTAAGGCAAAAGGACTGAGACACATCACATTTTAAATACACAAGTCCACCTTGATACTGGAAGAGAAGGAAAACCTCTTGGTGTCAGTGATGATGGTGCTAGAGAACCAAGTCACTGTTTTGAAAACAGACGGAAAGAAACAAGCATTTGTCTATGACAACACGGGCTGACCAAAGAGATGAGGGGACGGGTCTTTGCATAAAATGGTTCAGCTATCAGGTGGAGAAGGAACAATACCACTTAAGGGGCTGCACCGCTCTGCAACCACAGTGCATTTCTGGAATACTTGGTGATATTAAGGAATCAGTAAGTTGTTAGGCCATATAATGGTACCATTGTTGTATAACTTAAAATCCTCATCTCTCAGATATTATTGTGGAAAGCTGGAGAAGGGTATACAAGAACACCACCATTTTTGTAACTTTTTGTGGGTCAAATTATTTCAAAATAAAATGTTTAAAAAAATTTTTAATTCCTTATCTGTTGCAGATACCTAATGAAATGTTTACATGTGATGCAGGGTAAATACTCCATGGCAGGCAAAAATTTAAAATAAATAAATAAAACAGTCCATGGCACTCATTATACTATGCTGTCCACTGCTGTACAAAGCTGAAAGTTTCTATCATGAAAATCTTCCCCAGTGAGTCAAATATGAAGCCTGAGCCGAGAACCACCGGGCTTCACTAGTCCTACCTGTCCCAGAATCACCTGGGGAGCGTCATAAGCACAGGTGCCCTGAATAACTACATCACCCTCTCTGGGGGTGGGACCCTGGCCATCAGGGTAGCTTTCATCAGATGCAGCTGGCCCACAGACCTACATTCCGAACCAACCAAAAGCAACATGGTCCTGAGTTTGAATCCCCCAACCCTGCACTTTCTACCTGCATGGCCCTGGGCAAGTCCTCTCACCCCAGAGTCTCAGTTTTCACACCTGGGAAATGGGAGTCAGGTGAGACACACTGCTCAGCCTCCCCTAGCAGACTCTCAGGAGGAATGAGGTCCTTGGGATAGCGTGGAAGCTACAATTTTTCCAACCTGAGGCCGCAACATTATTCCTGGAGGAGGTGGTGGTATTTGCTTTGCAGGCTTTTTTTTTTCCCCCCCGGGAAGTGGGCAGGTTATCAAAGAGTCACAAATGCACTTCAAATATCGCCTAGTTCCTGCCCCTGTAAAATGCTGGCAGAGAGAGAAGGAGACGCTTGGGACAGTGACTCATTTATTTCTTAGGCAAATACTGAGGGCGGACCTGCTTATATGCCAGATAGCTAAATATCATTATATCCAAGACCAGCCTGTGAGGTCCTCGCTCTGTACCGCCTCCAGGACAGTAAGCAAACCAAGATGCAAATAAATACACAAAAATAAATGGTCAGAGCTATGTGGAGAACAACAACGAAACAAGGGGCGGGGGGGGGGGGAAGGGGGGAGGGGGAGGGCGGGTACCAGGGTAGGAGACGCCTAGAGGTGAAGCAACATGGAGCAAGGTGATTGGAAGGAGGTTTGAATCCCAGCCCTGCCACTTACTGACTGAGGGGCCTGGGCCATGTTACTTGGTGATGGTGAGATTAAATGAAATAAAGCCTGCGAAGTACTCAGGACAGTTCCTGGCGCAGAGCAAAAAGCTCAAGCGATGACATTAGCAGTATTAACATTAATACTAATGGTAACCCCAGTAACAAGTCCGTTTCCTGCAGACCCTGACATACCAAGCAGATGTTTCATGTCAAGATTGGCAAACTCAGGCCCACAGTCCGGCCGCTTACAAAATAGTTTTATTTGGACATGGTGATGCCCATTTATTTCCGTACTGTTCATATCTGCTTCTGAGCTACAGCTGAACTGAGTACTTGCGACAAAGACCGTGTAGTCTACAACTATCCAGCATCTGCCTCTTTACAGAAAAAGTTGGCTAACCCCTGCTTACATCAGACCTCATGACATTAAAGATGGGGATTCTTAAGGAGAGGAACTGGAGCTCAAATGCAGCTTCTTTCAGTCTTGGCCATCAACACAGGGTCAGCCCTGCACAAAGACGCCCAGCCAAGGGGGCAAGTGGGGGCTGAAGCTCAGCCGGTGCCTGGACCTGGGGTCCAGGGGGGCCTGAGGGAGGGGGGACTGCATTAGCAAGAAGGACGCAGGGCCTTTCTCAAATTCACCCACCCAGGGGGGCCAGACACCTTTTCCTAATTTAAAAAAAATTTTTTTTTCTTTTTGGCTGCACCACACGGCACGTAGGATCTTAGTTTCTCAACCAGAGATGGAACCCACGCTCTCTGCAGTGGGAGCACAGAGTTATAAGTATTGAACTGCCAGGGAGCTCCCCAGGTGCCTTTTTCTAACCTGCATAGAGACCCCAGTGCAAACTGTCAGCGTGTCAGACTTACATGGCCAGGGGCCTCATAAATCCTGCCATTCCTTTGAAATCAGGCAAGCCTGGATGTGGATCAGGAATGAAACAGCGCAGGATGGAATGTTGCATCTCCAAGCCTTCCCTCTAAGTTCCTGCCTCCTTTCCCCCAAGTCCTTAGGAGGAAAGCTGTAGCATCTTATTTGGCGAGCTTCTTTTTCTGCCCTCATTCTAAAGAAGCGATGCCCTTTCTTCTTGCTCTTTTTAGTTCCAGGGCCTGGTTGTAACTAACTGGGCTTGAGTGAGTCTGGGCAAAGCCTCTTTCCACTGCATGGATAAGTCCGACTTGTAAGCTGTTGTTACCATTCAGTCGCTAAGTCCAACTCTGCATCCCCATGAACTGCTGCACGCCAGGTTTCCTGGTCCTTCACTCTCTCTCAGAGTTTGCTCAGATTCATGTTTATTGAGTCCATGACGCCATACAACCATCTCATCCTCTGTCACCCCCTTCTCCTTTTGCCCTCAATTTTTCCCAGCATCAGGGTCTTTTCCAATGAGTCGGTTCTTCACAGCAGGTGGCCAAAGTACTGGAGCTTCAGCTTCAGCATCAGTCCTTCCCATGAATATTCAGGACCGATTTCCTTTAGGATAGAGTGGTTTAATCTCCTCGCTATCCAAGGGACTCTCAATAGTCTTCTCCAGCACCACATTTAAAAGGCATCAATTTTTTAGCGCTCAGCCTTCTTTATGGTCCAACTATCACATCCATACATGACCACTGGAAAAACCACAGCTTTGACTGTACAGATCTTATTGCAATATTCAGGCTCAAATTGAAGAAAGTACAGAAATCCACTAGGCCATTCAGATATCACCTAAATCAAATTCCTTATGCTTATATAGTGGAGCTGACGAATAGATTCAAGGGACTAGACCTGGTAGACACAGTGCATGAAGAACTGTGAACAGAGGTTGGTGATACTGTACAGGAGATGGTGACCAAAACCATCCCCAAGAAAAAGAAACACAAGAAGGCAAAGTGGTTGTCTGAGGAGCCCTTACAAATAGCCGAGAAAAGGAGAGAAGTGAAAGGCAAAGGAGAAAGGGGAAGATATACCCAACTGAATGCAGAGTTTCAGAGAACAGCAAGGAGACTTGTAAGTAGCCAGTGAATCACTAAGTGGAGTTCTTCCATGATGTCTTTTGTTAACATGGGTTTCACTTTTTCCAAGGATAACCCCTTACTGCCACACTGTTGATTTAAACGATGACAAAAAAACATGTGTATTAATTTAAAATTAAACCCAGCCCAGACTGTTCTGGTCTGTCCCAATTTGGGGGGTGAGGAGGGTATTAATATAAGGTTTAAGGAAAAAAAAAAGAATGAAGCAACCTAGACTTATAATGCGGAGAAGGCAATGGCACCCCACTCCAGTACTCTTGCCTGGAAAATCCCATGGACGGAAGAGCCTGGTAGGCTGCAGTCCATGAGGTCGCTAAGAGTCAGACACGACTGAGCGACTTCACTTTCACTTTTTATTTTCATGCATTGGAGAAGGAAATGGCAACCCACTCCAGTGTTCTTGCCTGGAGAATCCCAGGGACAGAGGAGCCTGGTAGGAGGCCGTCTGCGGGGTCACACAGAGTCAGACACGACTGAAGCGACTTAGCAGCAGCAGCAGACTTATAACGATAGTTTTATAAACATATAGTAACAGTGAATCACTATGATGTGTATCTAGAACTGACAGTGTTGTGGGTCAATTATACTTCCGGTTTAAAAAAGGACACGTAGACATAGGACTCCAGTCGGTTCTGCAAGCGAAAAATATTTACAATTGCTATAATGCTGAAAACATTAGTTACTGATATAATTGAACGTATGATAAAATTGGGAGGAGCGGATGAGGAAGGAGAGGTGGAAGCATTCAGTCTTGGTCTCAACATTTGTAAGTTTAGTGTTAGTCACTCAGTCATGTTTGATTCTTTGCAACCCCATAGACTGTAGCCCTCCAGGCTCCTCCGTCCATGGGATTCTCCAGGCAAGAATACTGGAGTGGGTTGCCATTTCCTCCTCCAGGGGATCTTCCCAACCCAGGGATTGAACCTGGGTCTCCTGCATTGCAAGCAGATTCTTTACCATCTGAGCCACCAGGAAAGCTGCTTTTGCGGGGAATCCCCTGGAGGTCCAATATGATTTCACTGAGGGCCTGGGTTCAACCTCTGGTTGGGGAACTAAGATTCTGTAAGCCACGCAAGGATCCTGGTTGGTGTAGATCAGCCCAAAAAAAACCCTGCTTTTTTCTTTTCCTTTTATTCTATCTGTATTAGACAACAGATGGTAACTAAACCTACTATAGTAATCATTTCACAATATACGTATATGAAACCATCAATGTTGCACACCTTAAGCTAAATCAGGGATGTAAGTCAAATACTCCTCAATAAAACTGGGGGTGGGGGAAGGGAGAAGGCTGCATAAGTGGAGATGAATTCAACCCCTTTATACCCAACTGTGCCCAGATGGAGTCCTACCTGAGACCACAAGGCGTGATGTCCCAGGGGCAGAGATTCCTGCTCACTCTGGCTAGTACAAATCCTACCCTGGGAGAGCCAACCCCACTTTCCCCCGAGCCCAGATGCAGTTGAGGCTGGGTCAGCAACATGAGCATTGCAGTTTCTAAGCCACAGCATCCAGGAGTCTCCCCAAATTCCTCTCCCCAGCCCTGCTCCCCACCCCTGGATCCAGACATAGACTTTCAGATCACACTGGGCAGACACCAAGTCCCATCACCAGACAAGAAATTACATAATTTGGGAGCCGGTTTCTGGAAGTCCCTATCTGACACGAGTGAGAGGCCTTACGTGATAACATAATCAGAGGTCTGAAGTAATCAAGAGCTGATCGTTAAAGAAGAAGAAAAAAAAAAACAGGAGGGCTGCTGGCCAAGGATCCAAGCAGCACTTCATTCAGCTGAAACAAAGCAAAGCTTTTCTGGTCTAATCCACAAAGAGGAGAAGGCAAGGATGTTGGCTCGGGGCTTCTGGGCCTCTGAGACTGAAACGGAGGAACTGCTGTCCCAGGAGGAAGGAAGCTTATTAATAACCAATCCCCCGTTCAGTGAAAACGAGATTAACTCAGGCCCCAGCTGAAGGTGGATGAAGAGGAAGGAATAAGCTGTTCATACAGAGGGAGCTGTTCTTTGGCATCTTTACCTGGCACGGGAGGTTTAAACTAATTTGGTACAACAGCCCCAGGCGCTGGCTCTGGGAACTGGTCCCCCATGACCTCGCAGGGGCCACTCGAAGAACCCTGTCTGGGGCCCTCAGCCCTCAGCTATTTCCATCAGAAACATTCTGGGTGCCCCCCCGCCCTTTCTGGTTTTGATTCTGCTTTTTAGTTCAGTTTTCTGCCAAGGACTCCATCTCGGCATGCCTAAATGCCCAGCAGTAAGAGATGCATGGCAGCAGTGTGGCTCGGACCAGAGGTTCTCAGACCCCACCTCATCACCAGCATCTGCGGGCCTGGGGGTTTGTCAGAAACAGAAAGCCTTGGGCTCCACCCAGACCGACTGACTCAGAAGCTCTGGGGGGCAGGGGGGACCCAGCAATGATCTGAGTTGTAACAAGCCCTCCAGGTGATGCTGATGCCTGCTCAGGTGTGAAGGGCTCACCCCCCGATCCAGCCCTATGAACTTAGGTGACACTACACCACCCTGAACCTCAGCGTTCCCATCTGTAAAATGGGGGGAGACTCATAGTTCCACCTCAATGCTGGGTTGCAGTGAGGATTAAATAAGTTAATTTTATTAACCCAAGGCTGCTATTATTATTATTGATTAGAACCACCCAAATGTCTGACAGTAAGAAATCCAGTGATACAGTGTGTAACACTGGTGTTCTTGGTTCGTTCTGCTCCTTCTCAGCTACGCAAATCTCCTCCAGGCTCAGGACCACGGTTTCTTCTACTGTGGCACACACACACCACGTGTGCTTTCCCCAGGAACTTGTCCGTCTTCCTTCCGAGGCTTTTGAACAGGGTCACTCTTCGGGCCAGCGTTCCTCTCAATCTGCCTGGGCTCCGGTAATGGTTTCCTAGGTGCCACCAGCCTCCTGCACCCTCCTTTCAGCCAGAGGGATCGTCCAAAAGAAGAGGGATCTTCCCACCTGAGCGTGTCACTCGCCTCCAGCTGAGAAACCTTCCCTCGGATTATAATTCCAAGTTCATGTGGTGACACTCAATTCTACCCTTGATCTTTCATGCTCAGCTCCCTGGCTCCCCTAACTTGGCCAAGCACAAGGCCATGCAGGTCCCAAACACCCACAGATTCCATCACACCGCTGGGCCTGTGGGTATGCTGCTTCTACCAGCAGGAGAACCTTCCCATCCATCCTCCAGCCTTCAACCTGCTGGCCAGAGGCATCCCCTCGTCTGGATGCCGGCTCTGGGGCCCCAGGCTGACTTCAGGACCACTGGCTCCTCGCTCCTCCACAGCCCCCAGCACTTCCCTGCCTGGGAACCCTCTGTCCATCCCACAGCGCTGGCTTATTGGCCCTCTGCCTCCTCCTCCATCTCTCCTTTGGGGTGGTCAAGCTCTGTTCATTTCTAGGTACTCAGAGCCCAGCAGAGCCCCTGGCACAATGAAGTACTAAACGGTAGAGAAAGGAATTACAAATGGAGTTTTCCATGCTCTCATTAACAGTCTACGCCCAGCAGTGGCCTCTGGGCTGCAAGGGGTAGGGTTGGCATGAAGGAACAGGAGGGGACTTCCTGGGGCTCCAGGAGTTTGAGTTATCATTTGTCAGAACTCATCAAATGGGTAACTTAAGATTCAGGAAGGTCATTATGTAAATTTACTTGAAGGAAGAAAAAAAAAAAAAAACCCAAAATAGAACCATAAAGAGATACTGAGTTCTGGCTAATGATTCGCATGGTTAAGTGTGCGGATGAAGGACACTGATGTTATTTCAAGGTCAGTTCTAAATACCAAAAATCTTAGCCAGCTGGCTGGCTAGACAGATACGTGATAAAAACAAGTTTAGCAAAATGTTAACTTTTAGCAATCTAGCTGGCAGGTAGATGGCAAGTACTCACTGCGTCTTCCAACTTTTCTGCAGGTTTGAAACGCTCCGTGTAAAATATTCCATATCTATGAAACAGGACTAAAAATACCTCTTCCACCAAATGAGCTGAGTAATTTTTAAGAATGTGCTAACCTGGTGCTTTTCCACCGTGAACCAGCCGGGGATCTTGTGAAAATGAGACCCCGACTCAGCGGGACTCAGCAGGCCTGAGACTGCATTTCAAATGTGCATCTGGGGGTGCTGCTGATGCTGCCGGTCTCGAGGGCCCCCACTGTGAGAAGTGGCGGCGGGGCGGGGTGGGGGAATGGAGGCGGTCCACAACCTGCCCCATTTGCTCCTGATGCCCCCAACTGCTGATGGCAACCCTGACCCCACGCCCCAAGCGGTAGCCTCAGGGCCAGAAGATCAAAGGATCCGATGCTGGGGACAGGCAGGAGCCCCCGAAAGCCCCCAGGGCCTGGGCCCTAGGCCTGCACGTGGAGGGGAACAGCCCCGCCGGGAAGCAGGGCCAGGACACGGCTCTGAGTCACACATCGGGCACAGCGCCAGCTGGGGAGGACGGCGCTCAGTGACTCAGCAGGGAGAGCAGGACGGCACCGCCAGCCCCACCTGACCCTGGGCTTGGCTGAGCACTCTCGCTGAGGACAGGCGACTTGTGACGGCTGCTCGGAGAACGGGACAGGGACCGGGGCTGGACCGGTACCACCTTCCCCGCTCCACCATGATGCCAGCCTGGAGAGTGACAAGGGAGCAGCAGAGGTGTCACCTGACAGGTCCTCCTCCCAGGTCACAGGCCTCGGCTCTGGGGTGGGGGTGGATCGGGGTGGGGGGTGGTGGGGGGCAGCTGGCATCACACTGAGCCTCAACCCGTTTTCAACGATGGGACGCTAAGGTCCTGAAAGGAGGAGTGACTCGCTCAAAGTCAAATCCAAAAGTCACATAACTTGATCCTCAGTCTTCATCTCAATTGTGGTCGGCTGATCTGCCTAACAGGATGGTAAGCTTCCTTGGGGGCGAGAGGTAGCCAGTACTTTTTAAAGACAGCCAGGCATCACCTGCCATCTCACATACTGGTCCTATAATGAGACCTGGCCACTCCCAGGTCTAGAGTTCACTCTCGGAATACACACCCTTATAGACCAGCTGCCAGGCTGTGAGGAAGCCCAGGCAGCTGGGAGGAGACCACGGGGGGCCTTCAGCCAGGGGCCAGCGCTAACCACACGACCTGTGAGCCTGGAAGCCTTCCAGCTGCTATCCAACCACGACTGCAGAAGAGACCCTCGGTGAGAACCACACAGCTGAGCCCAGCCAATGCCCAGGCCTGTGAAACATCCTAACGAAGGGCTGTTGCGATCCTGTGCCACTAAATTCAGGGTGGGTGTGTTAGGCTAACAAATAGGCCCGGCAGGGCACTGACGACATCTTTTCACACACTGCTGTGTCCCAGAACCAAGCACCATATACAACCGGTACCTAAGAAATATCTACTCAAGGGATAAAGGGACGCAGGTGAAATTAAGCCCAGGGTCTGCCTGCCTCCAAAACGAGTCTCTCCTCCTGTTACCACACTGCCTCCACCATTAGACTGAGGCTCTAAGTCCCCAGGGTGGCAGGCCAGGCCCCACACCCTGGAACTGCAGGAAGTTCGATGGGAGGAGGAAGTCAGCTCTGTGAGTCACCCCAGAGTGCACACACCCAGGAGAGAAGGGAAGGGAATTGTATCTGGATCCCAGAGGGGACCAGAAAACAGTAATTCCCCATAAAGCATCAGCAACAGTCCATAGCGAGCCTGAAGAATTGGAAGATCCACAAGTGGGCCTGTCTGCCTCCCACGGGCTCAGTTTACCCCCCGAGCACCCCAGGGCCTGCAGCCCTTCAAGGGGCTGTGACTTGTTCCTTGTGATCCCCTTCTCCACAGAAGAGCCTGATATCTACCCACACTCATGCACACCAACACCGATCAACAGCAGACGTGAGAGCCGGAGACATCTGAGCCCCTCCTCTGTGCCAGGGAGGGGCTGGATCCCCTGGTGCCCACGCATGGCTGCTGCCCTTGTGAACTTTATACGTACACAACACACACACACACACACAAACCCACAAAAAACACACAAATGCCCACATTCACACACATCCACATGCATACCTGTACATGTACACATGTCACACATACACACCTATGTGCATGAACACACACATGAACGCGCACACACACACTTTGCTAATTTCTCCAATCCAGCTCCTCCTAGAGCAGGGAGATGGCAGAACAGGGCCTCTCCTAGGATGGGACATGCTCCCCAGTTTCTAAAGCTCACACTGGAGCATCGCTGCTTCCTCTGAGCTGATGCCCCCCCAGGTCCTTTCATCACCCCATAAAAGCAGCCACAGCCTTTTGCTGAGGTCCAGGACAAACCCCACAGAACCACAGCCGAAAACTGCTCCTACTGCAGTTTCGCCCATTAGCAGCTGACTAACCATGAACAAAGCATCAGATGATTGCTCCAAAGGCTCCCCATCCCTCTTGGAACAAAATCCAAACAGCTCACCCGGCCCAGAAGTGACTGTCCCACCTCTCGGAGGCCATCCCCAGCCTCCTCCTGCCTCTTGCGGCTCCAGCTGCTCTGGCCTTTCCTGCTGTGATGGTGACATTCACGGCAGCCCTGCCCCAGGGCCTTCGCACTGGCCACCCTTCTGCCTGAAACCTCTCCCCCTGGACACCTGCCTGCCTGGCTCCCTCGCTCCTTCAGGTCTCTGCTCCAGTGAGGTTTCCTGGGGGGATGGGGTGAGGTGGGCTTCCCTGATTGCTTTTATCAGAACCACACACAACCCCCAACCATCATCTCCCCCTCCTTTCTTTGCATTTTTCTTCACAGCTTTAACCACCACCTAACTGGTAGGATATATATACTTGGGTCCGGGGTTACTGTTTGTGCCCCTGCCCATGAAAACATGAGCTCCAAGTGGCCAGAATTCTGCTTTATTCACTGCTACAGCCCTGTGCCCAGATCAGAGCCTGGCACTCAGCCTGGATGGAAGAAGGGAGTGCGGGGGAGGAGGAAGGAAAATAGGATGGAGGGAAGTGGGGAGGAAGAAAGGAGAAGGACCAGGATGATAAACAGCCACGTTCCCTTTCCTCCTACCAGCAGAAGAGCGGCCACCCCCACCCTGCCCACGGATACGCTTCTGCACAAGCAGGATTTTCCTCAAACTGATGCAGGAGACCAAGGGTCTCAAACTCAAATCCTCCAGGGGCCAGGCACATACGCAGGTGAGAGGAGCAAGACTGTCTAACACACCAGGGAGCAGTGAGGACTGCGGCAGGAAACCAGGGCCACGTGCCTCAGCGCCGGCCGACCGCTCACATGTGGAATAATGGCACTGATGCCGCCAGAACACTTTTCTAGAAAACCTGGACAGTTAAGAAGGCCTGTGGAATTTCCTGATATTTAAACGTTCATTCGTACTGTCTAAAACCACTACGCCCACCAAATGGGCTGGAAGACACAGCTGTTTACAACTATGAATGGGACAGCCTCCTTAAGTACCCTCCAGCCACGTCTGCGGTTCGGTTTTTCCACTGGTAAAGCGGGGAGGAAGACGTTACCTATGGCCAAGTGTTTGGGGAAGACAGGATGAGTTCCCAGATGGACGGTACTGGCTCATATCAACGTGAGCTATACTGTGTCTTCTGCACACACCCACATGCACACATGCGTGCCTCTGTGCTCATCTGCGATCACACTTACGGGGTCGTTGATGGTTTCGGAGAACAGGGGCGAGCGGTCGGAGAAGCAGGACAACACGAGCTGGATCAGCACGAGGCCAAAGTAAATGTAGAAGGTGGCGTCGCGAAAGACATCAGCTTGGGCATCCTGCACAGGAGGGGAAGGAGGAGGAGGAGGACAGGTCGCTTTCTAGAAGCAGCTGCAGGGGCCGGGTTATCTTCCGGGTTATCTCCCCTTCGAGATAACAGAAGACAGGTGTTTACATCATGGTGTGGTCCACCCTGCCTGGTCAGGGCAGCTGACATGGGGAGGAGCCCCAGGCTTGGGAGTGGATCAGGCCGACCTTCAAGGCCTGGCTCAGCTCACACTGGCCATGGCCATGGGGCTTGATCAGCTTACTAACCTCTCTGTGCCTCAGTTTCCCCACCTACAAACAGATCAGGGGTTTTCCACAGGACGGGCGACTTCGCCTTCCAGTGAACATCTGGCAGTTTCTGGAGACATTTCTGGAGACATTTCTGTTCGGGGGTGGGAGGGCTACTGGCATGGCCCCTAACCATCCTGCAAAGCACAGGACAGCCCTCCCCCAAAACAAAAGGAAGACTCGGGCCCCAAACACCAATCCCTGCTGAGGCTGAGACACCCTGGCAGGGTAAGTAAGATTATTCACAAAAAAGACTCAGTCCCCAGCCTAGCACTCTGAAAACATGAACTCAACAAATGGCAGCCGTCGTCACTATTAAAGACCACCTGAAATGTACACCGCAGTTGCTCAATAAACGTTTGGTCACTCCTGCTCACTTTGCCTAATGCCAGCTTCTGATTAGCCCGAAGGTGGCAGGGAACAGCGGGACAGTCTGAAATGACCCGCTCTTCACAACTCCTAGGAGCAGCAACAAGGGCCACTTCCCAGCTGGAGTGGCACCAACGCAACGTAGGAACCAGTCCAGGGCCCCCCAGGGGCAGTCGCCCTGCAAACACCACTCCCCACGCGGGTGCATTCCAGACAAAACACATGGAGAGCCGGCCTGCTCGGCTGTCACCACTGACAGAGGCTCAAAGCATGGTGCACATCTGCCTGCTGCTCCTGCCCCTGACAGAGACACAGACAAATGGGGCTTGGAGGAAAGAAGCTTCTAAAACAAAGGTTGCATCAGGGGGAGGGAAATTCCCAGGGAAGAAGCTAGACCCACGTGGTAGCCATTCTCTGGTTCCCAAGGAAATGCATGGTTTCCACACGAGTCAGAAGGAACAGGCATCTCCCGGGCGCTGCCAAAGGAAGACATGGAACGAGGTCACACTTACCTCTTTTAAGGCAGTCATGATTTTGGATCTCAGGATGGCAAGGGCACACAGTAGGGCTATAAGCCAGAAAGTGAGCATGATCCCTGAGGACTGGACTCCCCTCCTTCTCTCGATCTGAATTAAAAAGGTAGCAAGCAGCTGGAAGAGAGAAGCATGAAACAAGAGTTGTCAGGAGAAGGTCGGGTCCCCACGGCCTCCCCAGTCTGGAGCCTGGCAGATACAGGGCCCGGAGGAGGGCTGCCCCCAGGACAGTGGTAGCAGAATGGCCTGGCTTCAGTCCCAGCTCTGCTCTCGCCTCGCTGGGTGACCTTGGGCATGTCACCAAACCTCTCTGAGCCTCTGCCGCCTCATCTGCAAAACGGAGGTGACAACAGTATTCATCTCGAAAGCCATGAGAATTTAACAAGATCCAGGATGGGATGGAAAAGTTGGGGGTGGGGAGCTCAGTTTATCACAGAAATCGGCAGATTTCTTAAAGGACCAGAAGTAAATATCTTAGGATTTGTGGACCATGGCGTTTCTTTCACAACCACTCCAATCTTCACTGTAGCATGAAACCAGCCTCATATGAGACAGGGAAGAGTGGATATGGTCACCTGCCAATAAAACTTTATTTATAAAAACAGGCTGCATGCCACCCCGATTTAGAGAAGGAAGTCCAGCCTGATGCAGTGGGCTCGTCTGCTTCGGGCAGCAGTGGTAACCGCTCTCCTTTACTGAGCCTCTCTTTCCTCCGCCTCCTAGGACGCACTCACCTGCACTGACTCAGTGCAACCTGTTTTCAGCCCCAGTTTGCAGATCAGGAAACTTACTTAACCTGCTACAGACAGATACATAGTTGTCTTCAGGGAACTTTATTAGAATGACAGTGGTGGGGGGTATTCATTTCCTGGTACTCTGAGCTATGACTTCCGTTTTACACTTGACTCAGTGATCCACTCCAGTGTTCTTGCCTGGAGAATCCCAGGGATGGGGGAGCCTGGTTGGCTGCCGTCTATGGGGTCGCACAGAGTCGGACATGACTGAAGTAACTTAGCAGCAGCAGCAGTGATCAAGGAGAAAGAACAATGAAACCACTTTTCCTTGAAAGAAGGAGATGCCTCTGCCCTTCTGCAGACAGCCCTCTGAAGGCAGACCCCAATGCTGGTCACAGTCATGAACCCGATTCCCAAGGAGCTATGGGCACCCAGGGCACTGCCCCTCAGCCCCTAGCTGCCAGAAACCTGGATGTCTGTCCTCACCTGTCCTCCCCGGTCCTCTCGTCTCCCTCCCTCCCTGCATCTCGCCATCAGCAATGCACCTGGCTCTGCCACCAAGGCCACCCTCAGTTCACCCACCGCTCACTCTGGTCTCAGCCTCCATCCCCCTGGCCCAGGTGCCCCTGGGCCCCTACTGGCCTCCCAGCTTCCACTCCTGCTCACAACCCATTCTCACCACACTCAGCTCTTAAATAAGCACAGCCTGCCATGCCACACCTTTCCCTTTCGGGTGAGGGGTTTTAACCCAGGGTGCATGAGGCTCTGGATAGAAGCCAGGGGGTCCATGAACTCGGACGAGAAACAATCATAGCTTCGCTTTCCCTCATCAGCACCACCAATGACAACTGAAAGCAACAAAGCGCAATGGCATCAGCAGTGCCCGGGGCTCAGTCACCACTAGAAGTCATACCCGAAAACAAAAAGCGAAAGGCCTCTCCTCCAACTACCATGGACCCTGCGTTGCTGTCTGGAAATTAAGGAGGTATCACACCCGCTGGTGGACCCTGATGTGAGATGCACTAATAAAGAAGCCCATTTGTTTTTGCTGTTTACTCTTTTGCAAACTGTGATTAAAGATAACTGGTTTCCCACCCCAAATGTCCTGCAACTGAAGAATCCATCTAGTCCATACAATCAAACACACTGAGCAACTGTGGAAAAAAATAAAATAAAATAAAGGTCTTTGGAACAGCAGAGGCTGAGAAGTCAGACTCCAACTGCTCCAGCTTGCATGGTTCCATGCACATGACTTTCTGGAAAAGGCAAAGTCACAGGGGCAGAAAACACAGTGGGAGTGGGGGAGTGGGGGAGGGCAGGGGCAGCAAGAGGGAGCTTTCGGGGGCTATGAATTGTTGTGTTGCTGTGAATCTCTATTGTGTGCATGGTGCTTACCTGACAGTATCGGTTTATCAAAACGCATCAACTGCTCAAGGAAAAAAGTGAATTTTACCCTATGCAAAATAAACCTCAAGTGAAAACATAAACGGACCTCATTAAGATCTTCACACATATACATATGTGTGTATGACTGGTTTCCTCCACAAGCCTATGTGTTTTATGATTTTAAGAACATTATTCTGAGACCAGACTGGCAAAGAAGAAAGGGGTGTGTGGCACAGAAAAGGTTTGGAACCCAACTCTGGGACTGAAAAACAAGACAAAACCCGCTCACCCTAAAGCTCAAGGTCCTTCAGAGTCAGGCCCCTGCCCTTCCAGTTCCCCTGCGCCCCTCCTCGCTGCCTCTGCCCCAGCCACACAGGCCAACTGTCCATCTCCCCGGCTCTGACCCCAGGACATTTGCACGTGCTGGTCTCTCCACTGGATCCTCCCTATCTCTAGCCCCTTCAGCTTTAACATCCCGCTCATTCTTTACGCCTTAGTTCCATCATCCTTTCCTCCCTCCTCCCAACAAGACCAAACCAAATTCACCCAAGACAGCCATATTTCTACTGTACGATCTTCTCATTTCCAAATGGCAGCCACTACTTACCATGGTGATGCCCAAGAGGGTTGGGCTGACCAGGAACACTGGAGCCAGGAGCTTGCCCATACTTCTTTCCCAGAAAGAGTAGAAGAGGTCTGCCCAGCAGACGATCCATAGCAAAAATCCCAAGGCCTGGAAGAGAAGTGCATGCACGTCTTACAGTGGACAGCCCTGGAACTGCTCCCAGCACCCCTGCAAGAAGCTCAGTCTCGGAGGAACCGGCTACCCCCTAAACCGTCACCTGTGGTCTTCAGACACAGCACACATCCTCTGGGATCCAGCCCAGTCCTAGGCAGGGTGAGCCAGTGTCCATGCCGCCCCATGCGGTCTGTGTCTCCTCTGCACCCCCGCCATGACTCTGTCACTATTCTCCCCAGCACCTGAAGACTCCAGTCTCCGACTTAATCGACATCCATGGCCTACATGGGGGCCCTCACACAATGGCCATTCATCCAACAATATTAAGCCAACCAAAATTTACTGGGGGCCTACTATGGGCCACAGACGTGAAGGATAGAATGATGAATAAAACAGACAGAAGTCACTGCTTTCATGGAGCTGTGATTCCAGTGGATGGAACAGGCAAGAGACAAACCGAAAAATACACAGTGTAACGCTAGAAATACACAGTATAACGCCGTTCAGGTATGACCTAAATCAAATCCCTTATGATTATACAGTGGAAGTGAGAAGTAGATTTAAGGGCCTAGATCTGATAGATAGAGTGGTGATGAACTATGGAATGAGGTTCGTGACATTATACAGGAGACAGGGATCAAGACCATCCCCATGGAAAAGAAATGCAAAAAAGCAAAATGGCTGTCTGGGGAGGCCTTACAAATAGCTGTGAAAAGAGAGGCGAGAAACAAAGGAGAAAAGGAAAGATATAAGCATCTGAATGCAGAGTTCCCAAGAATAGCAAGAAGAGATAAGAAAGCCTTCCTCAGTGATCAATGCAAAGAAATAGAGGAAAACAATAGAATGGGAAAGACTAGAGATCTCTTCAAGAAAATTCGAGATACCAAGGGAACATTTCATGCAACGATGGGCTCGATAAAGGACAGAAATGGTATGGACCTAACAGAAGCAGAAGATATTAAGAAGAGGTGGCAAGAATACACAGAAGAACTGTACAAAAAAGATCTTCATGACCAAGATAATGACAATGGTGTGATCACTCACCTAGAGCCAGACATCCTGGAATGTGAAGTCAAGTGGGCCTTAGAAAGCATCACTACAAACAAAGCTAGTGGAGGTGATAGAATTCCAGTTGAGCTGTTTCAAATCCTGAAACATGATGCTGTGAAAGTGCTGCACTCAATATGCTAGCAAATTTGGAAAACTCAGCAGTGGCCACAGGACTGGAAAAGGGCAGTTTTCATTCCAATCCCAAAGAAATGCAATGCCAAAGAATGCTCAAACTACAGCACAATTGCACTCATCTCACATGCTAGTAAAGCAATGATCAAAATTGTCCAAGACAGGCTTCAGCAATACATGAACCATGAACTTCCAGATGTTCAAGCTGGTTTTAGAAAAGGCAGAGGAACCAGAGATCAAGTTGCCAACATCTGCTGGATCTTGGAAAAAGCAAGTGAGTTCCAGAAAAACATCTATTTCTGCTTTATTGACTATGCCAAAGCCTTTGACTGTGTGGATCACAATAAACTGTGGAAAATTCTGAGACAGATGGGAATACCAGACCACCTGACCTGCCTCTTGAGAAATCTGTATGGAGGTCAGGAAGCAATAGTTAGAACTGGACATGGAACAACAGACTGGTTCCAAATAGGAAAAGGAGTACGTCAAGGCTGTATATTGTCACCCTGCTTATTGAACTTCTATGCAGAGTACATCATGAGAAACGCTGGACTGGAAGAAACATAAGCTGGAATCAAGATTGCTGGGAGAAATATCAATAACCTCAGATATGCAGATGACCCCACCCTTATGGCAGAAAGTGAAGAGGAACTCAAAAGCCTTTTGATGAAAGTGAAAGAGGAGAGTGAAAAAGTTGGCTTAAAGCTCAACATTCAGAAAACGAAGATCATGGCATCCAGTCCCATCACTTCATGGCAAATAGATGGGGAAACAGTGGAAATAGTGTCAGACTTTATTTTGGGGGGCTCCAAAATCACTGCTGATGGTGACTGCAGCCATGAAATTAAAAGATGCTTACTCCTTGGAAGAAAAGTTATGACCAACCTAGATAGCATCTTCAAAAGCAGAGGCATTACTTTGCCGACTAAGGTTCGTCTAGTCAAGACTATGGGTTTTCCTATGGTCATGTATGGATGTGAGAGTTGGACTGTGAAGAAGGCTGAGTGCCGAAGAATCGATGCTTTTGAACTGTGGTGCTGGAGAAGACTCTTGAGAGTCCCTTGGACTGCAAGGAGATCCAACCAGTCCATTCTGAAGGAGATCAGCCCTGGGATTTCTTTGGAAGGAATGATGCTCAAGCTGAAACTCCAGTACTTTGGCCACCTGATGCAAAGAGTTGACTCATTGGAAAAGACTCTGATGCTGGGAGGGATTGGGGGCAGGAGGAGAAGGGGACGGCAGAGGATGAGACGGCTGGATGGCATCAGTGACTCTATGGACCTGAGTCTGAGTGAACTTCAGGAGTTGGTGATGGACAGGGAGGCCTGGCGTGCTGCGATTCATAGGGTCGCAAAGAGTCAGACACGACTGAGCGACTGAACTGAACTGAGCGCTAGACAGGAATGAGTGCGTGAAAAGTGGGAGTGCCACTCGCTCAGTGGCGCCTGACTCTTTATGAAACCATGGACTGTAGCCGCCCACCCCCAGGTCCCTCTGTATATGGAATTCTCCAGACAAGACTATTGGAGTGGGTAGCCACACCTTTCTCCAGGGGATCTTTCCAATCCGGGGATGGAACCTGGGTCTCCTGCCTTGCAGGCAGATTCTTTACCGTCTGAGCCATCAGGAAGAAGAAATAAAACAGATAAGAGAGGGTGGTCAGAGAAGGCCTCGCCCATCAGGTGACATCTGGTGAAGAGCCAACAGTGACTACTTGAGGGAGAGAACAATTCGGGCAGAGGATACAGCAAGTGCAAAGGGTCCTGAGGCAGAAATGTGTTCAGTAGGTTCATGCCTGCTGCGGCCTGAGCCATGGGCGTGACAGGAGGTGGCTTAAGAGGAGCCTGGAGCCAGATCACGCTGGGCCACTGAGCGGGCGTCCAGGTTTTACTCCCTACGATGAGAAATTAC
Organism: Ovis canadensis; assembly: GCF_042477335.2. Taxonomy (NCBI): domain Eukaryota; kingdom Metazoa; phylum Chordata; class Mammalia; order Artiodactyla; family Bovidae; genus Ovis; species Ovis canadensis. The sequence goes on along the minus strand of NC_091268.1, from coordinate 29,583,268 downwards.
TAGAGTGTTTTTCAGCAAGGTACAGACAAAATCTTACTGTTTTAAAAAATGTATTTTTATTTCTTTGGCTGTACCTGGCCTTAGTTGTGGCATGCGGGATCTAGTTCCCCCAAGGGATTGAGCTCAGGGCCCCCTGCCCTGGGAGCATGGAGTCTTAGCCACTGGACCACCAGGGAAGTCCTCTGATTTACATGTTAAAGGGAGATGTTGCTCTCCATGAAAAGTACAAGGTGCTGCTAGAGGTCTAAGAGGAAGACACCAGATCCAGCTGAAGACAGGGGAGCAGACAGCATGGTGAGATGGGCTTGGAATGTGGTCTGAGCAATGGTATCACAGGCAAGGGGACAGCTTCGGTAAAATCATTCAAGTTTACCTGTTTGCCAAGGGCTTATGGAAATCAATCTCGGGAAATGGGGCTTTAATAAAGGACCGAGACACATGGTAAGAGGAGAAAGTGGAACGCACACACACACATACACACGCACATATACAGGATATATACATGCCCTTCACGTATCTCCCCCAGAAAGCTCATTCTTACAAGGGGCATACCAGCACCTGTATAGTGGAGAAACAGACTCGCTGACCAGATGACCAGAATTAAGCCCATCAATGAGGGGCAGATGGACACCACGTGGCCTTAGATATAACCCAGAGAAGGACCCCGTGGCCCTTTTGTAGTTCTCCAGCCAGACAGGCATTACTGAATCAAACCGTGAGAAAACATGGTCCCAAGAGCCCAAGTTGAGGAACTGACTCTAAACTAACTCGCCCATGTTCCCCAAATAGGCCAGCATCGTTAAAAGAAAAACAAAAATGGTGAAAAGGTCTTCCAAAATAACAGAAAAATAAAGAAACAGTGTGGCCAAGAGCAATGCATGACCCTGAAATGAGGGGGAGGAGGAGGGGATGCCAGAAAGGATAGAATTGGGACAAGCGACAAAAGGGGAATATACATAGTGGTTTTTACTTTTTCTGTTAAAGTATTGCGTCCATGTTGAATTTCCTACATTTAATTGTGCTGTTGTTACATAACAGAATATCCTTGCTTTGAGAAAAGATACACTGAAGAAGGGGCAAAGAGGCATGGTGGATGCTAGCTTTTCTCAAATAATTCAGAAAAAAATAAATACTGTGTATATATGGAGAGAGCAAAAGAGAGTAAGAAGATGTTAAAATGTTAAATGTGGCGAATGTTAAAAATCGGTGACTATAAATAATGGGTATTCAGGGCTGAGGGAGTACTTAATATCATCCTTGTAACTTTTCTGCAGTTTGAAACTATTTCAATATAAAAAATTTTTTTTTTTTTTACTTAAAAAGACATCCTTGAGTCAGGGAAGAAGACCTCCATATGATCTTGTGAGATAGATTCTATCACCACCACTGTAATCATGGGGAAACTGAGGCTCAGGGAAGTTAAGAAATTTGCTCAAGGAAAAAAAAATTTCTTCCCATTTCTTTAATTTTGTATCTATATGAGATGGTGCATGTTCATTAAATTTACTGTGATAATCATTTCATGACCTATATAAGTCAAATCATTGTGCTGTATACTTAATGCAGTGTTGTTTGTCAATTATATCTCAATAAAACTGGAAGGAAGAAACAAATTTGCTCAAGGTCATATAGCTAATAAGTGGCAATGCCAACACCTGAACCCACATCTGAATTCAGAGCCCCAGGCTTTATTCACCACGTTATTATTCTGTGTCCTAGTAAAAGGCAGCTCAGGGTCATGTAAGCAGAAGGAACATGTCCGTTTTCACAAGTAGTCTCCCCTGCCCCAGCACACACTCCACCCCCCAATACGCACATCACAATAAAATCCCATGAGACTCACAGTCTTGGCTTTGTTGAGATGCGTCATCTGAATGTAGCCCCGGTCATGGTGGGAGAGATAGAGGAAGTAGAAGGGGAAGCAGACCCAGAGGTAAGAGCAAGGCACCCACACGAGGACGGTGTTCTGAAAGCACTTGGTGAAGTCGGGGTTGCTGGTGTTCCACGTGACATTCCACTCCTGCGGACACAAACACAGGCACAGGTAAACAGGACGCCCCCAAGTGTGTGGACCAGGGGCCTGCACAGAGTTCAAAGCTACCTGCTGTGGGGTTTAAGAACTATAATGCCCTCCCAGGCAGAACAGGCAACCTGGAAAGATCCGTAGCCAGAAAGACTTCAAACAAAGAATGACAAATGAAGGTTATGTCTCACCTTACCTCACAGATAAGTTCCTGAGACAACAATGGGCAGGTTCCATTATTGTACAAAAGATGGAGACTGCCACTTAAAGGACTCCTAAAGGGTATTCTCCTGTAAATCGAGTCATCCTTTAATCACATAGATCATGCCTACTTTACAATCCTGTGAATTAAGAGCTTTCTAATATTCTTCTTCTTTGCCATCCCTATGATCCCCATATCACTGTATCAATGCATCAGTGATCACATGACAGGGATCACATCATGATCACTTTCATCAGCACCATCAGCATCACTATAGCAGTCATCATCAGCACCACCATCTTTGTCACTGGCATCAGCATCACCATCAGCACCACCATCTTTGTCATTGGCATCAGCATCACCATCAGCACCACCATCTTTGTCACTGGCATCAGCATCACCATCAGCACCACCATCTTTGTCACTGGCATCAGCATCACCATCAGCACCACCATCTTTGTCATTGGCATCAGCATCACCATCAGCACCACCATCTTTGTCATTGGCATCAGCATCGCCATCAGCACCACCATCTTTGTCACTGGCATCAGCATCAGCATCGCCATCATCCACCATCATCAGCACCACCATCTCTGTCACTGGCATCAGCACTGTCATCAGCAGCATGACCACCAACAGCACCACCACCATAGATAATACCCAATTGCAGTTCTGTGTTCTAGGCCCCATTCTAAGTTCTTTGTATGTATTATCTCCTTTAATTCTATAATTACTTTATCATTTCTTTCTTAGAAGGGAAAACTACAGTGCAGAGAGGTTCAGTGATTTCCCAGTATCTCACAGTACCTACCCTGTTATTTGGTAAGACCTGGAGCCTGACTCAGACTCAGGCAATTCGATTCTGGAGTTCCTGCGTTTAACCACAAAGCTATCCAGGCTGAGAAACAAATCTGCTTTACTTTTATCTTTTTAAGAAGCCACCTGTATTTCATAACAGACAACGCCAAATAGGTAAAAAGATAAACACATACATAAATAGAGAAGGTATTTCTGCCCAAGAAAAAAACTTCAACCAGCCTTCAGACTTCTGCAATGGAAATTTTAATTCAAGCCCTGATCTGACCACTGAACTGTTATATGACTTCGGGGAAAGGTATTACCCTATCCAGGGGTTTCAATTTCCTATCTCTACCATAATTAGGCGGCATAAAATTCAAGGTCTGAAACAGGTGACTCCCAGGCTGATTAGGGCCACAGAGATGATCTGCAGTTATTGTTGGTACTTTAAACATGCCTTTTAAAACAAAATCTCAGTTTAGCTGCCAACACTTAAAAATGAGGAAATTTCATATAAAAATTGGATTCCCAGTGTCTCTTTAAAAAATAAAAAACCAGAAAGTCTGGCAGCACTGGGCCCAGATTCCCGCTTCACAACCATTGGGAGGAACTAGGGACGAGCCAGTCTTTGGGGAAGGTTCATGCGGTCCAGCGGCCAGTCCCCGTGCAGCCCCCTCCCCACAGCACCGTCTCCCCACCACTGGATGTGTGCTCTCCAGACACCTCTGATTCCAACAGCCTTCCCAGAATCAGATTAAGAGAGACCACCAAGGAACTCCAAGGAACCTGGATTCTTAAAACTCCAAGCAAGCTTTAAAGCCACATCAAAGAACATTACAGAATAGAAAGTAATGGGAATAAGCAGACGATTTTACATTTGATCATCAATCAAAATCTATGTTCTGAGCTTTATAAAAGAGACCTAGATGTGTACCAGTGCAAGCATACCTAATGCTACTAAGATGTACACTTAAAACTGGTTGCTGCTGTTCAGTCGCTCAGTCATGTCCAACTCTTTGCAACCCCATGGACTGCAGCACACTAGGCTTCCCTGTCCTTCACTATCTCCCAGAGTTTGCTCAAACTCACGTCCACTGAGTCAATGATGCCATCCAACCAGCTCATCCTCTGCCGCTCCCTTCTCTTCCTGCCCTCAATCTTTCCCAGCATCAGGGTCTTTTCCAATGAATAGGCTCTTCCTATCAGGGGGTCAAAATATTGGAGCTTCAGCTTTAGCATCAGTCCTTCCAATGAATATTCAGGGTTGATTTCCTTTGGGATTGATTGGTTTGATCTCCCTGCTGTCCCAGGGACTCTCAAGCATCTTCTCCAGCACCACAATTCAAAAGCCATCAATTCTTCAGCATTCAGCCTTCTTGATGGTCCAACTCTCACATCCATACATGACAACTGGAAAAACCACAGCTTCGACTATACCGACCTTTGTCAGAAAAGTGACGTCTCTCCTTTTTCATACACTATCTAGGTATAAAAATGGTTAAGATAGTCAAAAAAAAAAAAAAAGGGAAGCAGAAAAAGAAAAGATTTGACTTTAAAAACAGAGAGAGAAAGATCTAGTATTAAGTAAGTACCCAAACTGGTTCTTCAGAGGTATAATTATTCTATGATATAAATGGTTATTTTTCCAGAACCAAGGAAAAGGAATTATTGAAAAATAAACTTTAAAAGGTCAACACAGACAAAGGAATTTAGCTAGGAAACCTCTAGACACAAAGAAACCCTAAAAAGGACAAAGTTCATGCCTCTGTAGACTTGGGCACTTGGAAGACAGCCTTGGAAATAATTTATCTGATCATGGAGAGGAGTAGTTTATGTCAAAGACTAATTATTTTAATTGATTTCACACCTAAAATTCTTAAGATGATGGTGAAAAGGGGGATTTAACTGTTGGTGGTTATTATATACGAAGCAGATTCTGGCCAGAAAAAACTCATTCCAAAGGAATTTGCCTTTGTACTAAGAAAACAATACCAAGACTTAATAGAGTCATGTATATAACTTCCCTAGCAGGAAGGGCTTCCCTTGTGGCTCAGCTGGTAAAGAATCCGCCTGCAATGTGGGAGACCTGGGTTCAATCCCTGGGTTGGGAAGATACCCTGAAGAAGGGAGAGGCTACCCAGTCCAGTATTCTGGCCTGAAGAATTCCATGACTAAGTCCATGGGGTCACAAAGAGTCAGACACAACTGAGCGACTTTCACTTCACTTCTCTATTATATAAGAAGCTTGGTTCGTATTTGAGACATTTCAATCACCTGATCTTTGCCCCAATTATTCCTTGACTGGACTGCTACAGTAGCTTGCTAGCCACACCCTGCTTCCAGACCCTCTGGGCCTCACCTAGTCCTCCCCACCACAGCCAAATAAATTTTCTATCTTATACATCTATACATGCATCCACAGATATAATTATCCACTCATCTGTGAACCCTTCCATCCACCCACCCACCCATCCAGGCACCAAGTCATTCATCCATCTACCTATCTATCCACCCACCCACCTCCTCTACCCATGTACCCATCCAATGATCCACCCACCCACCTACCCACCCACTGATTCATGCATCCATCCACCCACCTGTCCACTCAGGCATTCATCCATCTGTTTCTTCTACAATTTTTCCCGCCCTATTTCCCAGTGTGTCCACTTGGCCTCTCTTCATGTTAATTTACTTTTAATAGGTAACACATTTCTGTGCTAAACTTTCCCCAACTACCCAAAATGGTACACTGTGAAAAATGAGTCTTGCTCCCTGAACTCAAAGCGCCCCCTTCCTACCCCACAGGCAAAACTCCTATATTGCTAACAATATATTGATATTCTTCCAAATATAGTTTATCTACTTTGTTTCCCCCGAAGGTGCCATAATACATACCTGTTTGGCACCTCACTTTTTTCCCCTTAATATTAGAAACTGATCTCTGTCAGTGCCAGAGATTTGCTTTATTGTTACTAGTTTAACCCCTTCTTTTGAACGAAGGGTAGAAGTGACAAGCTACCTCCCGCTCCTGGTCCCAAAATGGTCCCTCTCTCTAGAGGCGACACCATCCATTTCTTCTATATCCTTCCAGGAAACATTTTATGCATCTATAACAAAAATAAATACATATCTTCTGTAATCAGATGGAGAGAAACATACTCCACACCCTGTTCTGTACCATCCTTTCATCTCTTAAGAACAGATCTGAGAGATTATTCTACTCTGCCCATTTCCTCATCCTTTGCTCCAGCTGTTTTGTATGGATGGGCTTGACCTTACATAATCAGCTAATGGGGCACTAAGCTGCTCTCACAATGAAGCAGTGAATAAATCCAGGAAGTGCCTCATTTCACGCAAAGCAAGCATATTTGTAAGATAACTTTCTAGACGTGGACCTGCTGGACTAAAGAGTGTACGCATTTAAAATTTAAACGGTCGCTGAATCCAATGGGTACCATCAGTTTATTCTGCACCACACAAAGTACCACGGTCATTGCTTCCCAAACTACAGTATATTAGAAGCTTTTGATCTCTGCCAATCTGATAATGGAAAATATCTCCCTGTAGCTTAACTTCCTTTCTTCATAATGATGAATGAAACTGAAGATTTTGCCACTTTGTGTGTTTAAAAGCAGTCAGTTTCTTCTCTTAAGAGGAAAAACCATAGGCTTAAATACCTATGCGTTATTAAATGGGACCGATCTGAACACCCATCTCCCCTGGGTAAACAGCCTCCAATAGCTTCCGGTCACCTTCCAGAGCCAATCCTTGCTTGCTTCATGAGGCCTTCCACGTCCACATTCAAGCTCCATCTGTTTCTTCTACGATTTCTCCCGCCCCATTTCCCAGTGTGTTAACTGGGCTATTCCTTCAAAGGAGCATTTATCAAGCCTGTGTCAGGCACTGTTCAAGGAACTAGAGATTTAGGAAGGCCTGTGGTCCCCGCCTTTAATGCATTCCCCAATTGCTGATCCAATGATTGGTGCTTTGGGATATGTCTTGCTAGATGCTCTTCCTGCCTTTCCATAGTAACAAACTCCTACTCATCCTTCAAAATCCAACTCAGAGACACCTCCTTTAAGAAGCCTTTCTCCTGGGCTTTCCTGGTGGCTCAGAGGTAAAGAATCCACCTAAAATACAGGAAACACAGGTTCGACCCCCGATCCAGGAAGATCACACAGGCTGTGATGCAACTAATGCCCGGGGGGCCACAACGGCTGAGCCCGAGCTCTAGAGCCCGGGAGCCGCAACTCCTGAAGCCCGCCGGCCTAGAACCCGTGGCTCTGCAACAAGAGAAGCCACCGCAGTGAGAAGTACATGCCCCGCAACTAGAGAGCGGGGGGCCCGCTCACTGCAACTGGAGAAAAGCAGCACCAAAGACCCAGCATAGCCAAAATAAAGAGACAAAATTATTAAAAAAAAAAAAGCCTCACTCCCCAGACTATGAGAACAGCCCCCCCACACTGCAATGATGACTTACTTGTCCATCAGTACCTCTGTCCTGCCAGGACTTCTGACTCTTCTTCTCCTCACCCAGCAGGGACCCAGAGGTTACTGAGTACACAAATGACCCAAACCAGGCCTCCCGTCCTCAGCATTATTTGCTACTTTGTTTTCCAGGAAACAATCCATCCAGGTAGAACCTGACTATGATCCTGGCTTTATGGTCGGATGGATGTGGATTAAAAGGCGCTGACCTCACTTGCACCTGGGCGGGTTACTTAAAGTCTCCAAGCCTCCATCTCCTTACCAGTGTGGCCAGGGAAACATGCAGGCCTGGAAGAACTATCAAATGGGACTGTGCTTTGCACCAGCTGGTATGGTCTAGAGGTAGTAAGTGGTGGCTATTAGCTGCAGACCAATAATTAATAATAATCACCACCGCTACCCTCAGCGCTGCCTAGCATTAGGAAGCTTCAAGGACAAAGAAAAGTTCAAGTTCAGAAGTGAGCAAGCGGAAACTCGGGAGCACCCCAGGACACAGAACTCCAGGGAAGGAGAGGTAGGAGAAACGCTTAGCCAACGAAGGGGTTTGGGTTTATTCTTCAGAAGGCAGCTTCCTCCCCAGAGCCAGATGGCCAGCCCTGACGGAGAGGGCAGAGGAGGAAGGAGGCAGGTCTTGAGAAGAGGAAATCTGACCGTGACCTTGAACTTGCACCACCTCCACGGCCACGACCACCCACCAATATGGCCCTGACCACAACTGTCACAGCAGTGATGTAACAAGGTCAGGGGCCTCTGGTGTGTTCCTCACTGGCCAGGTCTCTGATGAATCCTTTGTCCAAAGGGGGCTTCCCTCGTGGCTCAGTGGTGAAGAATCTGCCTCCCAATGCAGGAGGCCAGGGTTCAGTCCCTGGGTGGGGAAGATCCCCTGGAGAAGTAAATGGCAACTCACTCCAGCATTCCTGCCTGGGAAATCCCATGGACAGAGAAGCCTAGAGGGCTACAGCCCATGGGGTCAAAAAAGAGTCGGACAAGATTTAGTGACTAAACAACAACTGTCCAAGGGAACTGATCCCTGCCCCCATGCCCTTGATAACTCCTGGAGACAAGCAGCAGGGTCCCCTCTACTGAGGGCTTCCGGGGGAAACAGGGAATGCTGAGGGCCATTAAAAGGCTTAAGGAAGGAGGATTCATGGAGACTACCAGCTACTTGCTGTCCCCAATCCCAGTGGTGACAGCTAACCCTGGTCTTCCTCCCTACGGTCTCTGCCTCCTCACACAGGGAGTTCCAGAAATCAAGCTGGTTGGAACGCTGCCCCGATTCTGCTGAGCTTCCATCAGTTCAGTTCAGTCGCTCAGTTGGGTCCGACTCTTTGTGACCCCATGGATTGCAGCACGCCAGGCTTCCCTGTACATCATCAATTCCCAAAGCTTGCTCAAACTCATGGCCATAGAGTCGGTGATGTCATCTAACCGTCTAATCTTCTGTCATCCCCTTCTCCTCTAGCCTTCAATCTTTCCCAGCATCAGGGTCTTTTCCAATGAGTCATTTCTTCGCATCAGGTGGCCAAAGGATTGGAGTTTCAGCTTCAACGTCAGTCCTTCCAATGGACACCCAGGACTGATCTCCTTTAGGATGGATTGGTTGGATCTCCTTGCAGTCCAAGGGACTCTCAAGAGTCTTCTCCAACACCACAGTTCAAAAGCATCAATTCTTCAGTTCAGTTCACTCAGTCGTGTCCGACTCTTTGTGACCCCATGAATCGCAGCACACCAGGCCTCCCTGTCCATCACCAACTTCCGGAGTTCACTCAGACTCACATCCATTGAGTCAGTGATGCCATCCAGCCATCTCATACTGGGTCATCCCCTTCTCCTCCTGCCCCCAATCTCTCCCAGCATCAGAGTCTTTTCCAGTGAGTCAACTCTTCACATGAGATGGCCAAAGTACTGGAGCTTCAGCTTTAGCATCATCCCTTCCAAAGAAATCCCAGGGTTGATCTCCTTCAGAATGGATTGGTTGGATCTCCTTGCAGTCCAAGGGACTCTCAAGAGTCTTCTCCGACACCACAGCTCAAACGCATCAATTCTTTGGCGCTCAGCCTTCTTCACAGTCCAACTCTCACATCCATACATGACTACTGGAAAAACCATAGCCTTGGCTAGACGGACCTTAGTTGGCAAAGTAATGTCTTTGCTTTTCAATATACTATCTAGGTTGGTCATAACTTTTCTTCCAAGGAGTAAGCGTCTTTTAATTTCATGGCTGCAGTCACCATCTGCAGTGATTTTGGAGCCCCCAAAAATAAAGTCTGACACTGTTTCTACTGTTTCCCTATCTATTTCCCATGAAGTGATGGGACCAGATGCCATGATCTTCGTTTCCTGAATGTTGAGCTTGAAGCCAACTTTTTCACTCTCCTCTTTCACTTTCATCAAGAGGCTTTTTAGCTCCTCTTCACTTTCTGCCATAAGGTCAGGGGCAGCGGCCTAGAGTGCCAGGCTGCGACGGCACAGGAACGGCCGAGAGGAGCTACCGTGTGTCCGAGGTCAGTGGCGCCGGCCGGGAGGAGTTACCCCACGTCTGAGGCCAGGGGCGGCCGGGAGGAGGCACCCCGCGTCTGAGATCAGGGGCCACCAGGAGAAGCCACCTTGCGCCTGAGGCCAGGGGCGGTGACTTTGAGGAGCCACCCTGAGCCCGAGGTCAGGGCCAGTGGCCAGGAGGAGCAACCCGAGCAGTGGTGGCTGCGCAGGCACAGGAGGGCCTAGAGGAGCTATCCCATGTTGAAGTTCAAGAACAGTGGCGCTAAGGAGATACCCCTCATCCAAGGTAAGGAACAGTGGCGGTGCTTTGCTGGAGCAGCCGTGAAGAGATACCCCACGCCAAGGTAAGGGAAACCCAAGTAAGATCAATTCTTTAGCACTTAGCTTTCTTTATAGTCCAACTCTCACATCCATATATGACTACTGGAAAAGCCATAGCTTTGACTAGACGGACCTTTGTTGGCAAAGTAATGTCTCTGCTTTTTAATATGCTGTCTAAGTTGGTCACAGCTTTTCTTCCAAGGAGCAAGCATCTTTTAACCTCATGGCTGCAGTCACTATCTGCAGTGATTTTGGAGCCCCAAAACAAAGTCTGTCACTGTTTCCATTGTTTCCCCATCTATTGGCTATGAAGTGATGGGACTGGATGCCATGATCTTAGTTTTCTGAATGTTGAGTTTTTAGCCAGCTTTTTAACTCTCCTCTTTGACTTTCAACAAGAGGCTCTTTAGTTCTTCGCTTTCTGCCATAAGGGTGGTGTCATCTGTGTGTCTGAGGTTATTGATATTTCTCCCAGCAATTTCGATTCCAGCTTGTGTTTCATCCAGTACAGCATTTCTCATGCAGATAATATACTCTGCATATAAGTTAAATAAGCAGGGTGACAATATATAGCCTTGACATACTCCTTCCCCACCTTGGAACCAGTCTGTTGTTCCATGTCCGGTTCTAACTGTTGCTTCTTGACCTGCATACAGATTTCTCAGGAAGCAGGTAAGGTGGTCTGGTATATCCATCTCTTTTAGAATTTTCCACAGTTTGTTGTGATCCACACAATCAAAGGCATTGGCATAGTCAAGAAAGCAAAAGTAAATGCTTTTCTGGAACACTCATGTTTTTCTGATGATCCAATGGATGTTAGCAATTTGATCTCTGGTTCCTCTGCCTTTTCTAAACCAGCTTGAACATCTGCAAGCTCACGATTCATGTACTGTTGAAGCCTAGCTTGGAGAATTTTGAGCATTATTTTGCTAGCGTGTGAGATGAGTCCAATTGTACAGTAGTTTGAACATTCTTTGGCATTGCCTTTTTTGGGGATTGGAATGAAAACTGACCTTTCCAGTCCTGTGGCCACTGCTGAGTTTTCCAAATTTGCTGGCATATTGAGTGCAGCACTTTCACAGCATCATCTTTTAGGACTTGAAATAGTTCAACTGGAATTCCATCACTTCCACTACCTTTGTTCATAATGATGCTTCCTAAGGCCCACTTGACTTTGAAATCCAGGGTGTCTGGCTCTAGGTGAGTGATCACACCATTGTGGTTATCTGGGTCATGAAGATCTTTTTTGTACAGTTCTGCTGTGTATTCTTGCCACCTCTTCTTAATATCTTCTGCTTCTGTTAGGTCCATACCATTTCTGTCCTTTATTGAGCCCATCATTGCATGAAATGTTCCCTTGGTACCTTAATTTTCTTAAAGAAATCTCTAGTTTTTCTCATTCTATTGTTTTCCTCTGTTCCTTTGCATTTGATCACTGAGGAAGGCTTTTTTATCTCTCCTTGCTGTTCTTTGGAACTCTGCATTCAAATGGGCATATCTTTCCTTTTCTCCTTTGCCTTTAGCTTCTCTTGCTTTCTCAGCTATTTGCAACAACTCCTCAACCATTTTGCCTCTTTGCATTTCTTTTTTTGGGGATGGCCTTGATCTCTGCCTCCTGTACAATGTCAGGAACATCTGTTCATAGTTCTTCAGGCACTCTTATCAGACCTAATCCCTTGAATCTATTTGTCACTTTCACTGTATAATCGTAAGAGATTTGATTTAGGTCATACCTGGTCTAGTGGTTTCCCCTACTTTCTTCAATTTAAATCTGAATTTGGCAATTAGGAGTTCATGATCTGAGCCAAAGTCAGCTCCACCACTAGGAAACAAGTTCAGTGACAGGTAAGCAGTCTAGAACACAAACATCAGCACTGGCCCAGGCTCTGCATTTCCAGGGCTCTGGTCCAAGAAAATCTTAGAGGAGGAAAGGCACCCCCGACCATAATTGAGGCTTTCTTCACAAGACATGTTCGTCCCCCTTTTATGTCCCTCTCTCTCCAGCGCTGAAATTCAAGGATCTGTGGAACACAGTCCAAGCCTACTTAGCCCACAAACTTTGGGAGTTCATAAAACTTCTATCGTGTGTTATCACGTGGTACTCTAACCTCGCTCGAAGCCAGCATGTTCTGAGCAGGATGGGCCATGCTCATCACTCAGCCCTCAGGAGAAGTAGCACTGCTGTTATCCCCATTGCACAGGTAAGGAAACCGAGGCAAGACAAGACATTTTCCCAAAAGTCATGCTGCAGTGGATATGAGTTGTCCAAGGCCCACACATATTTTCCCTTCTTTGATAACAGTGGGAGCTGTTGTTCTTACACAAATCCTTTGGTCAGCCACATGCTTGGGGCAAAGCTCCAGGGAATGAGTCTGCTAATCAGCAGCTCCAGAACGTGGTCCAAATCTATCCAATCACTGTAAGGACATATGCTCCCTTGTCCCCAGTGATACAGAGTGAGGATATGGGGTTTACAGGTGTCTTAGCCATTTTATATTGAGCCATCACTGACTCCATGGGCATGAGTCTGAGCAAGCTCCGGGAGATGGTGAAGGACCGGTAAGCCTAGCGTGCTGCAGTCCATGGGATCACAAAGAGTCAGACAAGACTGAACAACTGAACAACAGCCATTCGTAAGGAAAGCACCAAGAGTCGGGAGTGGAGGGAAGGGGTGGCACCACTAGGGCACGTGTGAAAATGAAGCTGATGTCATGCAAGGCAGAGATGAAAGAAACTGGAGCTTGGCGTTTTGTAGGCTGCTGGATCAAGCATCACCTGCAGCACACCCTCCCAGTGAATCTCTCCAATAAATTCAACAGTTACACAAGTTCGAAATAAATTTACTCTCACCTATAACACAAACTGTCCTAGTAATACAAGTTCCGATCCACTGCATCAACTTTTATTCAACAATACAATTCAGAATTTGACACAAGCGAATTTAGGCCACAGATACACCGTTACTAGTAGCATACTGCTGGGTAGGTTGCTGTTCTTCTCTCAGGCTCAAAAAGCCCACCAGCAAAATGGAGGTACTATCATCTCCTTCATGGGGAATCATAAAAAGCCCTAATAAATATTGATTATTACTATTATTTATAAGCTCTTCAGCTGAAATTTTGGAATTCACTCTTGTTCCTATTCTCTTTTCTCATCACCCGTCCTCCCTTCCCCTCAAAACTATCTGTCCCCTTGTCCCTTTTCTTACAGGTCCAATTTTCTTCTCTGCTGTGTGACCTTAGACAAGTTATTTAACCTCTCTAAGCCTCACTTTATTGTTGTGGGCTCCAAAATCACTGCAGATGCTGACTGCAGCCATGAAGTTAAAAGACACTTACTCCTTGGAAGAAAAGTTATGACCAACCTAGATAGCATCTTCAAAAGCAGAGACATTACTTTGCCAACAAAGGTCCATCTAGTCAAAGCTATGGTTTTTCCTGTGGTCATGTATGGATGTGAGAGTTGGACTGTGAAGAAAGCTGAGCACCGAAGAGTTGATGCTTTTGAACTGTGGTGTTGGAGAAGACTCTTGAGAGCCCCTTGGACTGCAAGGAGATCCAACCAATCCATTCTGAAGGAGATCAGCCCTGGGATTTCTTTGGAGGCAACGATGCTAAAGCTGAAACTCCAGTACTTTGGCCACCTCATGCAAAGAGTTGACTCATTGGAAAAGACTCTGATGCTGGGAGGAATTGGGGGCAGAAGGAGAAGGGGACGACAGAGGATGAGATGGCTGGATGGCATCACTGACTCGATGGACTCGAGTTTGAGTGAACTCCGGGAGTTGGTGATGGACAGGGAGGCCTGGTGTGCTGCGATTCATGGGGTCGCAAAGAGTCGGACACGACTGAGCAACTGAACTGAATTGAACTGAAGCCTCACTTATGACTACGGCTAAGAATCAGTTCAGTTCAGTCACTAAGTCATGTCCGACTCTTTCTGACCCCAAGGACTGCAGCACAGTCCTTGGGACTGTGACCCCAAGGACTGCAGGGAAGCCAGGCTTCCCTGTACATCACCAACCCCCTGGGTTTACTCAAACTCATGTCCGTCGAGTTGCCATCCAACCACCTCATTCCCCTGCCATCCCCTTCTCCTCTTGCTTTCAATCTTTCCTAGAATCAGGGTCTTTTCCAATGAGTCAGCTCTTTGCATCAGGTGGCCAAAGGATTGGAGCTTAAGCATCAGTCCTTCCAGTGAATATTCAGGACTGATTTCCTTTAGGATTGACTGCTTGGATCTCCTTGCAATCCAAGGGACTCTCAAGAGTCTTCTTCAATACCACAGTTCTAAAGCATCAGTTCTTCGGTGCTCAGCTTTCTTTATGGTCCAATTCTCACATCCATATATGACTACTGGAAAAACCCTAGCTTTGACTAGACGGACCTTTGTTGGCAAAGTAGTGCTCTGCTTTTTATTATGCCATCTAGGTTGGTCATAGCTTTTCTTCCAAGGAGCAAGCATCTTTTAATTTCATGGCTGCAGTCACCATCTGTAGTGATTTGGGAGCCCCCCAAAATAAAGTCTTTCACTGCTTTCATTGTTTCCCCATCTATTTGCCATGAAGTGATGGGACTGGATGCCACGATCTTAGTTTTCTGAATGTTGAGTTTTTAGCCAGCTTCTTCACTCTCCTCTTTCACTTTCATCAAAAGGCTCTCTAGTTCTTCTTCGCTTTCTGCCATAAGAGCGGTGGTATCTGCATATCTGAGGTTACTGATATTTCTCTCAGCAATCTTGACTCCAGCTTGTGCTTCATCCAACCTGGCATTTTGCATGATGTACTCTGCATGTAAGTTACATAAGCAGGTTGACAATATACAGCCTTGACGCACTCGTTTCCCAATTTGTAACTGAGTTTCCCCTTCAGTCAGTCTCTCCCATCAGGAAGCTTCCATAAGCCTCTTATCCTCATCCATCAGAGGGCAGACGGAATGAAAACCACAATCACAGGGAACTAATCAAACTGATCACATGGGCCACAGCCTTGTCTAATTCAATGAAACCATGAGCCAGCAGGGCCACCTAAAACAGACGGGTCATGGCGGAAAGTTCTGACAAAACGTGGTCCACTGGAGAAGGGAATCGCAAACCAGTTCAGTATTCTTGCCTTGAGAACTCCATGAATGGTATGAAAAGGCAAAAAGATAGGATGGCTAAGAATACTTATCTCCTATAGCTATAGGTCCAGGGCTCAGTGTCATATATTAACACTTGATAAAGAGCTGTTGTCACTAACCTTAATTCTTACATCAGTAATAAAAATAAATGAAGTTTATAGCATTATACTCAATATGACAATGTATTTATAATAATACCACCTAGCTTTAACTGAGCACTAACTATATGCCAGGCACTGCTTCCCTGCACTTCATGTGAATAAACTCATTTCCTCTTAATGATTACACAGAAGGCAGGTTCTGTTTTGATCCCCATTTGGTAAAAGAGGAAACTGTGACACAGAGAAGTTAAATAATTTGCCTGAGATCACACAGTTTGTAAGGGATGAGGCTGGGGCTCAAACCTAGGAAGCTTGACTACCGAGTCACCCCATCCCTGACAACGACTCCCAGTGATGGGCAATGTAAGAATTTTAACAGGATTTTCTGGAGCACATGCCTTTACCCACGGGGTATGTAGGCCAAGAAGAAGATGTGAACATATCCAAAGACCACCAAGTTCAGAACCAATTACCTGTAACAGCGTCCTACAGCTGCTGACGCAAATTTATTTATACCATAAACATCATGGTTTGAAACAACACTGATTTTTTTTTTCATCCCATAGTTCTACAGGTCAGAAGTCTGAAATGGGTCTGACCAGGCTAAAGTCAAGGTGCCGTCAGACCTGAACACCTTCTGCAGACTCTCAGGGAGGATGCATCCCCTCACCTTTCCCAGCTCCTGGAAGCCGCCCACACTCCTTGCTGGCGGCCCACTCTTCCTTGTTCACAGCCGGCAGCGTCAGGTCAGGTCTTCCTCAGGCTGCCATCTCTCCGGTTCTCTCCTCTGTCCCCTCCTCCACTTTATAAAGACCCTGGTGATTACCCTGGGCCCACCAGATAACCCAAGACGATGGCACGTTTTCAAGGTTAGCTGATGAGCAACCCTAGTTCCACCTTCATTCCTTTGGCCACGTAACCGTAACGCAGTCACAGGTTCAGGGGATTTGTTATAGCCATCTGTGGGGAAGCCACCGTTGTGCCGACCACGCCCTTGGGTTTATTCTGGTCCGTCCCAAATACTCTATGGATGTCCAGGGACACCATCGCTCCCCTTAGCTGGGTCAGATTCAGAAGCCATCACAGTCCTGCCAGCTTCAAGCAAGACCTCACACCATCTGCTGGGATGCTGACCGGCCCTTTCAGCTCAGCTGTGCTTGTCCCAGGAGTGCCTGGGTACCAGTTGTCCCCTCTGCTAGAGCCCAGGGTCTCTGCGGTGCTACCCTTATAGCCCCGGCCTGGCCGACACAGCTTCACAGACACTTGGCTGGGGCCTGAGTAGTAGTAGTTGTTGTTGTTGTTGTTGTTTGGGTCTGAGGAAACAACACAAACAGCCCTGCCTAGGACCCAGCTCGCCGACCTCAGGACAGGACGGAAGCTGCCGAGAGGAGGATGGGCAGACAGCAGGCGGGGGGTATGACTGTGAACCTGAACTGCTGCTCAGTGTCACCAGCATCGGGGAGCGCAGTCGCTCTGATGCTGTCCAGTAACGAGGACCTACCAGGACCACGCTGTTCCCCGGGGCCTGAACAGCCATTTTCCCATTCAACTGTCTCAATAATGTACAACCAGCAGGTTTCCACGGCTCGATGGACAATTCTTAATCATGAGATCCCTATGTGCCAATACCCTTCAGAGGTAAATAAGGTTTCCATTCTCAGTTTCGTACTATTACAAGAGGTAGCTACTAAACAAACAACTCTGTGTATGCCTAGACAGCAAACGCCCTGATGAAGAGTCAGGGAAACAGAAGATCACGGTGGGCGCTGGATGCTCCTCTGATACCAGGTGGACAGGAAAGGGCTCTGGGCCAAAATGACAGCTGAGTGACGACGTGAAGCAAACAAAGATACGTGTGCTGCCTTCTACTTTCTATGGAAACAGAAAGACTGAGGGCTGGTTAAGGTTCTTAGTAGCATGTGCCAGGACTGATCTAAGTGCTTTACATCACAAACAACTGTAGGAGACACGGCCTAGAGAACAGTTAAACCCATCTTACAGATACAGAAACTGAGGCTGAGTCCTATAGCCTGTAGGCAACATGAATAGCCAAGGATCTGAATTTCAGTGCAGACGCGTCTATGTACACAGAAAATGTACTGTTTGCAATCTCTGTCATGTGCGTGTACCCCTATTGCTATTTAAAATTAGTATCGAAGAGGATGCAGATGCTTGTCCAGGCAGGGAAATGTTCTTAGCAGGAGACAAGAACAACAAAAGCTAACATTTTGTTAACATGGAAAGTGAATATCTCCAGGGGGTAGGGCTGAAGCTAGTGAGAGGAAGGTGACTACTAGTTTTTGTTTTATTTCCTTTGTACTGTCTGAATTTTTTTACTCTGCATGTATTACTTCTAAAAAATAACAAAAACAAAACTAGTTCACACTTTAAATAAACAGCAGCAGCGGGAGTTTATTGAATGTAGAAATTTCCAAATGCTGAGCTGGGAATAAAGAAAAAGCACATATTGTGGGGCTGCCTAGTCTATTAGGACACAGTTGCCACGCCAGACCCTATGTGTGGACTTTCCAGGTGGTACTAGTGGTAAAGAATCTGTCTGCCAATGCAGGAGATGCAGGATCGATCCCGGGTAGGGAAGATTCCCTGGAGGAGGAAATGGCAGCCCACTCCATTCTTGCCTGGAAAATTCCATGGGCAGAGGAGCCTGGTGGGCTGCAGTCCACAGGGTCGCAAAGACTTACTGGGCACACGAAGCTTTCTAAGGGTGAGTCCCTTTAAACCTCACAGCAGCCCTGCAGAGTTGTGACTGTGAAAATGCCACCTTTTCAGGGGAGAACTGTGAGGCTCAGAGAGTTTACAGAACTGGCTCAGGGTCACACAGCCAGGAAGACACAGGCAACATGGGGATTTGAACCCATGCACAGTCTGACCCTGAGTTCTTAACTTCTGGGCTCCACCATCTCTCAGCCAGGCTCTTGGAATGCTAAGGGCTTTGCAAGGCCAATGGCCCCACCCCAGAGGCAGCCTGGAAGGCCATACTGTCCTCAGGCTTTGGGGATTCCAAGGTCATCTGTACGAAACAGAGAACCAATGTGCTGACTCAGACACAGAAATCTTCTACAGCTCGTCCCCTCAACGTGAGCCATGCAGGGTGATGGTTAAGAACCGTGCTTCAAGGTCTGGGCTCTAGCCCCCTTCAGGTCACTGATGATTGCCCCAAAACAAGGCTTCTCGAGCTCAGCACTACTAACAATTGGGGCTGGAACATTCTTTGTTTCAAGGGGCTGGCCCGTGCACTGTAGGGTGTTGAGCAGCATCTCTGACCTCCACCCAGTAGAGGCCAATAGCACTCATTAGACTGAATCCCCATAAACCACCCTGGGAGGCAGGTATTATAATTAAACCCATTTTACAGAGTAAGAAACGAAGGTGGCATATACAGCCAGCTGTGACAATTACAATGTCTCAGAGATTGCCAAACGTCCCTCCTGGTGGGGGCGGGGGAGAATGGGCAAACTGCCCCCACTACACTAATGCAGTGGCCTTGCCAGGCCTGGGTTTCTTTATCTGTGAAATGAGACTTAATTCCAGGACCTTCCTATTGTAGAAGATCAAAAGGGTGAGATGGTCCAAAAGGCTCCAGTTTCAGTTCTTGGCCAAGAGGCTAATCAACAGACACAAGTGCAAGGTTCCACTCATTCACTGTTCAATTACTCCATCATACAAGAATATGTACTGACTAGCTACTCTGTGCCAAGCTCTGGGCTCAGCGTGGGGACACAGGGATCAATCAGGCACCAACCCTGCCCTCTTAAGACTCACAGTCCATGGAAGATACAAGCTCACGATTCAAAACACAATTACAAGGGACAACGCTTCCTGTGAAGGGGGGAAAGCGACGGGACAGAAAATAACAGGATGAGGGTATGGGAAGGGTCAGGAGCAGCCAGCCGCTCAGAGATGGGGGAAACATGTACAAGGAGGGGGAAAGAGACCACGGTGCCTGTCCACCCTTTCAGAAATGGAGAAGTAAGAGGAGGAGGGGGAGAAAGGAGAAAGGAAATAAAAGGAACACGAACGGCAGCACCAGCTACAAAGCGTGGGGACCCTGGAGCCGGTGAGCCTGGGTTTAAATCCAGTTGCCACTTGGCTCTCGGCCTTCAGAAAATTAGCTCATCTCTCTCGCCCTGGCCCCTCACCTACAAAACAGGACTAATAATGGCATTAATGCTCGGATCCCCTGTGAGCAGAGGGTAGGAGGGGAGAACTTGGCTTGCTGGAGGGGCCCCGTCAGCAGCAGAGGCTGGGATGCTGGGATGGAGAGATTACAGAACAGGCTCCAGGCTCAGTGCCACCAGCCACGATACAGGGTGCAAGCCCAGGGGGCGGACACGCAGCCCAACAACAGCAGTAACAGCAGTAATAAGATGGCAGCCTGACTGAGACGCCAAGTGCCACGCCCTGGGTTCAATGTGCATCAGTCCCTTCCACCATCACCATCACCGCCCTGTGAGGGAGGCTCTGATTATTTCCATTTTATAGGAAGGGACACAGAGGCAAACGGAGGTGAGAAGAATTGCTGTAAGGGACCTGGGCAGCACCTGGCAGAGCCCGGATTCAAACCTAGAGACTAGGCCAGCTCCCCAGCAAAGGGAGGAAGGAGATCAGGAGGACCGAGCCAAGGACCGGGGCCCACCATGGACCGGCAGGGATGGAGAGAGAGGCGACAGGCCGTGGATAAAGCCCATGTGCAGAACGGTCCTGGGTGCGAGATCCCCGGCAAAGGAGCAGCTCTGGAGCAAAAGGGAAGCTTGAGAGGAAGAAAGCTGGGAGGTCTGAGTTAGGTCAGGGGACCTGCTGGGCTTTGGGACATTAATCTTGTTTACAGGGATAGCAGGGGGCCTCCAGCGCCCCACGCGGTCCTGGAAGAGAGCCGGGCAAGGTCTGAGGCTGCCGCCCGACACAGCAGTGGAGAAGGCGGCCTTGCCAGCATCACGCTGTGGGCAGAGCCGAAGCCCTCCCCCAGCTCTGACTCACCAGAGCTAAGAATAAAGCCCAGGGACCTGGGGGGAGGGGCAGGGCACCAGCCAGCCCTCACCCCCAGCGCCTGGGAAAGCCCTGGCCCTGCCCAGGAGGGAGCCCCAAAATCCTTGCCGAATCCTCACACCCAGGCTGCAGATTTGGACACTTTGGTGAGAAAGGGACAGGAGAGACATGCCAAACTAAGGCTCCAGCCTAAACAGCACTTCCAGTGCCAAGAAGAAAACAGCCATGCCTGCCCATCACGGGTGTCTGAGTGTCAGCCTCAGGCGGCCTGCTCTGACCTGCCTTGACCCCAATCCGCTCAGCGAGCACCTCGGGGCCTCTCCAGGGCCCTTCCCCATAAAGCACACACTTGTCCCTGCGCTCTCCATCCAGCCCTGACCCCTTTGCCGAGACTCCTCGGATCAGATGCCAGGGCTTCACCCAGGCCTCCATCTGGTCAGGTTCCAGGGACCGGTAAGGAGTCACAAGTGTGCCAGGCACAGGAACATGTCTGGGGACAAACAGGACAGACAGCGTCTCTCCATCCAGCGAGCACCAGTCCAAGGGCTGAGGGCCCTGCAGTGAACGGCAGGGACAAACGGCCTACCCTCCTGGGACTGACAGTCTAGACTGATGATAGGAGATAGAGCATCAGCTAGAGGGGATACATACACACACACACTACAGATTATACAAAATACATATATAATGTCTGCGTGTGATGATGACGATCAAAAGGACTCAGACAAGGTACAGGTGAGCGAGGGCTTGAAGGAAACAAGAAAGTAAGCAGTTTGGGGAAAGAATCTGAGAGAAAAGCACTCCAAGTAGAAAAAACAGCAAGTGCAAAGGCCTGGAGGTAGGAACACATCTGGCATTCGGGAGCAGTAAGACAGAGCCCAATATAATCCAAGAGTAACAACAGATGCAGTCAGGGAGGAAGGTGGGAGACGGGGAAGGACAGACCGCGCAGGACTCACAGGCCATCGGAGGGATTCTGACTTTCACTGAGTGACACAGATACTGTGGATCTGATGTGTCTTCATCTGCTTTACGTTTTCAGATAGTGGTTCTGAACCAGATGCAAGTTATCCCCCAGGAGACACCTGACAATGTGTGGAGGCATTTTCAGTGTCATTCCTGAAATGGGGCTGAGCATTTCGCAGGAGGAAGTCAAGGCTACTGCTAAAGTCCACAATCCCCGGACAGCCTCCCAGCAGAGAATCACTTGGCCTCAAATGTCAGTAGAGCTGAGGCTGAGAAATCCCGTTTTAATAGAATCCTGGCCTCTTACCAAGGTTAGAGGCCGTATTCTCCAACCCCTTTATCAGGCAGACAGAGTTTCAGCTACTCACCATGCATCACTGGGCAAGCAACTAAGCCTCAGTTTCCACATCTGTAAACTGGGAACACAAATCAGATGATGCAAACACACACTCAGTTAAGCAAGAACCAGAGCATACGGCAGGTGGGCAACAAATGTCCCTGCTATTCCTGTCTAACTGCCAGGGGTCCACCTCTTGCTCTGTCCCTTCCACACTTTCAGCCTCACCAAACGATTCTCTCATCCAACAAAGATGTTCTGTGCCCCCACAATGTGCCAGGAACTGTGGTGGCCAGAGTCCACCAAAATGCCCATCTCCCAATCCCAGAATGAGTGAGGGTATTACCATACTTGACAAAAGGGACCTTGCATATGTGATTAAGTTGAAGATCTTGCGATGCAAGATGATCCAGGTGGGCCCCATGGACTCACAAGGAAATCACAAGGGTAAAGAGAGGGGCAGGGGGGCTGGAGTCAGAGAAGATGTGTTGACCAAAGCCAAGGTCAAAGTGATGCAGGACCAGGAGTCAATGAACGCAGGCGAGTGGCCTCAAGACACTAGAAAACCCAAGGAAATGGGCTCTCTCCAAGTGCCACCTGAAGGAACACAGCACCACATTTTGGCCTCTGACCTCCTAACTCTAAGAGAATAAATCTGTACTGCTTTAAGCCAAAAGTTTGCAGTGATTCGTTACAGTGGCCACAGGACACTCATACAGCAGAGCCAGCAGGGGGACAAGGGCTGGACAGGGAGGCCCCCAGCAAGAGACACACCTGCCCGCCTCCATGCCCTCCTGCAGGCCCTGGCCCCTGCCCTGCTCTGAGTCAAGGTCAGCCTCATGGTACCTGCTCCCCGATGCCCTGGCTTCTGCTGGCCCAGGGCACTTCCGACACCTTCCTGAAGGATGGGCTCATCCTTGCCTCCCCCTGAGGGGAGCTGGGAATGATGGAAAACATTGACTCATTTTTAAGTTCATTTTAAAAGGTCATGCATGACTCAAATTAAGTTCATAAATGCGTGTATGTGTGTGCGGGTATACACACACACATACCATGGACTGTAGTTCACCCGGCTCCTCTGTCCACAGAATTCTCCAGGCAAGAATACTGGAGTGGGTAGCCACTCCCTTCTCCAGGGGATCTTTCCAACCCAGGGATCAAACACAGGTCTCCTGTCTTGCAGGCAGATTCTTCACTGTCTGAGCCACCAGGGAAGCCCCAAGATATATATACATATACACACACATATATATATATACACATATATATATAGGCAAATAGTAAAAAGTTACTCTTCCTTCCTCTTCCCCATAAGCCCATCCGCTCTGCACGGTCCCAACTGCCCTCCACTTGGGTGACTGCCAACCTTTCACTATTCCAAACAATGACACAATGAATTCCCTTAGAAAGCACTCCTTAAGCTACAGAAAACATGGATAGCCTGACCCGAAGACCAACACGGCTTCCCTTGATCGCTCGAAAGCTCTGCAGGCAGAAAACAAGGTGGCCCAGGGTACCCGTGACAACCTAGAGACACAGAATGAGAATTAGGACACTGAAGATAAACACTGACCCAGGGACTCCTGTGGGGATACAGTCCTTAAAGCATGACGAAATACACTCAAAGAAAATGCAGTCACTCTGCCCCACGTCCACCGACCGCCAGCCAGGACGTGGACGCGAGCCGAGTGCCCAGCGATGGATGAAAGGGTAAGGACAATGTGGTACACACACACGGTGACATATCACTCAACCATAAATAAAGGAAATCCTGCCATTCGTGACAACACAGGTGAGCCCTGAGGGCATCATGCTGAGTGAAATGTCAGACAAAGACAGTGCTCTGTGTCCATTTACACGTGGAACCCAAAAAACGGAACTCAAATGGGGAAGACGACGGTTGCCAGGGGCTGACGCTGGGGGAAATGGGGAGATATTGGTCAAAGGTCATGCTTCCAGTTGTAGGATGAGTAAGTTCTGGGGATCTAATGTCCAGGGTAGTGACTACAATTAATAACACGGTACTGTATACTTCAAAATGGTCAAGAGAGTAGGTCTTAACAATTATCACCACAAAATGAAGACAAAAAAGGTAATTACGGTGGGGCTAGAGGTGGTAACTAACCTCACTGCAGTAATCATTTCACGATATACACATGTATCAAATCGTCACGCAGCGCAGCTTCAAATTACATATGTTGTATGTCACTAATACCTCAATGAAGGACTTACTGGGGAGCTCAGCTGGTAAAGAATCCGCCTGCAACGCAGCAGACCCCGGTTCAATCCCTGAGTCGGGAAGATCCCTAGAGAAGGGACAGGCTACCCACTCCAGTATTCTTGGGCTTCCCTGGTGGCTCAGTGGGTAAAGAATCTGCCTGCAATGTGGGAGACCTGGGTTCAATTCCTGGGTTGGGAAGATCCCCTGGAGTGGGGCATGACAACCCACTCCAGCATTCTTGCCTGGAGCATCCCCATGGACAGAGGAGCCTGGCGGGCTACAGTCCTGGGGTCGCAGAGTCAGACACGACTGGGTCACGAAGCACAGACACAACACGTCACTAAAATCTCAGTAAAGCTAACTGAGCACAGCCCACAGAAATACAACACAGGCCACATATGGAATTTCAATGTGCAGTCACATTAAAACAAAAACAAAAGCAGGTGAAATGACTGGATATGGATTTGCTGCAATAAGACATAGCCACAGACTTTTTTTTTTTTCCCTCACTGTGCCACATGGCTTGCGGGATCTATAGTTCCCAAACCAGGATCAAACTCAGGCCCCAACAGTGAGAGCATGGAGTCCTAACCACTGGGCTGCCAGGGAATTCCCAAGCCATGACCTTTTGATAAATATGAAACCCTTTTGAAAGCTAACCTGAAATCATACAATAAGAAAGGAAAAGAGTGACACACCATGAGAAGGTATGTGATTGCTTCCATGTAAACCAAACCTGACAAATGTTTATGCCACCCCAGCCTCCCAACAGGCGGCCCGATCCGCCTCCAGTCCACCCTCCACACCATAGCCGAGGGGACAGCGTCAGCCGACAACCCCATCCCACTCCACCCCGGCCACAACTCCTCACGGCAGCCTCTGGCTCTCGCCCTTCCTTGCTGTTCTTGGACCACCCAATGCCTCGGGGCCTCTGCATGCCCAGTTTCCTCTGCCCTGACTTCCACTCAGAGGCATCCTTTGATTCTGCAACGAAACATCCCTTCCTCTGGAGGCCTGCCCAACCCCCAAGCCCTGTTCAAACAAACCCCTCACTGAACTCTGTTTTTTTAGGCACTCACCAAACTCTGTCCTTACATTTCTTTTAGATATGATTTATTTGTTGACATCATCTGTTATTCAACATTTTATACGTTACGGAACATGCAAAAATATAGCATATATTATGTATAGTGTGGGCTTGCCACGTGGCTCAGTGGTAAATAATCCGCCTGCCAAGTAGGAGACATGGGTTTGATCCCTGGGTTGGGAAGATCCCCTGGAGAAGGAAATAGCAACCTGCTCAGTATTCTGGCCTGGGAAATCCCATGGACAGAGGAGCCTGGCCGGCTATAACGAGTGGGGTCGCAAAAGAGTCGGACATGACTCGGCGAATAAACAACAATAATATACAGTGTATGACTGAGATAAACCGTATGAATTACCAGGTAGGTCACAGGCTGGCAAGCTGCAATGCATGGGCCAGATTTGCCCAGATTGCTGCTTCTGCACAGTCCCCAAACTAGGAATGGACTCCACAATTTTAAAATTTTAAATGTTAAACAAAAAAAAGACAGTTTGCTTTTTGCCAAGGGTGTGGCTTGATGTTGCCTCTTGTATTGCAAAGCCTACAATATTTACAACCTGGCCCGCCGCAGAAAAAGTCTGCCAAACCCTGGATACAAGCCAAGAAACACTGAATGCATTTCACATGGCTCCATCAAATGCTACTAATTTTTTTTAATATTTATTTTTTGACTTATTTTTTGCTGCATGAGGTCTTAGTTGCAACATGAGGGATCTTCATTGAGGTGCACAGGTGTAGTTGCCCCTTGGCGTGTAGGATCTTAGTTCCCCAACCAGGGATCGAACTCACATCCCCTGCAACGGAAAACGGATTCTTAACCACTGGACCGCCAGGGAAGTCCCTGATGCTACTAACTTTCTATGTTACTTCTTCTGCATCCCGCTCTCCCACCAGACTGTCAGTCCCAGGTCTGGTTCCTGGATGTACCACTCCCTGTTTCTTCACCTGCAGGTCCTGGCATGTGGCAGGCACTTGTGAGCACCTGCGGAAGCCATGAGCAGGCACCAGAATAAGTCTCAGCAAACTGCAAACTGGATGCAGCCACCATGTGTGATCCCGCCGGGCACACGCTCCACCAGCTCTTAAGGACACAAAGATAGGCAAATGGAGTGATGGGATGTTCCAAATCGATAGTGGTGATGGACCTACAGCTCCGTGACTATAATAAAAGCTGCCAAATTATACATTTTAAATGGGCAAATTACATGACATGTGAACTATTAATATATCTCAGTAAAGCTGGCTTTTAAAAAAAAAAAAAAAAAAAAAAGGATGACTAAGACCCAGGATCATTTTAACTCTGTTAGGTTTTCAGCTTGCACTGTTGTTATTGTTCAGTTGCTAAGTCACCTCCGACTCTTTGCGACCCCATGGACTGCAGTATGCCAGGTGTCCCTGTCCTTCACTATCTCCCGGAGCTCCCTCAAACTCATGTACATGGAGTTGGTGATGCCATCCAACCATCTCATTCTCTGTCATCCCCTTTACCTCATGCCTTCAATCTTTCCCAACATCAAGTTCTTTTCCAATGAGTCAGCTCTTTGCATCAGGTGGCCAGAGTATCGGAGCTTCAGCATCAGTCCATCCGATGAATATTCAGGATTGATTCCCTTTAGGGTTGACTGGTTTGATCTCCTTGCTGTCCAAGGGACTTTCAAAAGCCTTCTCCAGCACCACAGCTCAAAAGCATCAATTCTTTGGCTCCCAGCCGTCTGCTCTCCTAACATATGCTGTCCTTAAACCTAACAATCTTAAAAACAAATTAATAAATATACATAAACCCTCCCTCACTCACTTCATTACCTCGGTAAGAGGACACATCTAGAAGGAATTTGTTTGCATTTTTTTCTCGTTAAAGAAAAAAATTAATGCAATGTCTTTTCCTGTTGCCGTCTTGCTTACAACTAGATTAATCTGCTCCCTTAACCCAAGGTTCCTCACCTCCACCCTAGTGACATTTGGAACCATTTTAATTCCCTATTGTGGAGCTGCCCTGTGCATTGTGGGATGTCTGGCAGCATCCCTGGCCTCTACCCACCAGAAGCCAGCAGCATCCTCTGCCCACTCCCAGTCACGACAACAGAGCTCATCAATGTCCCCGAGAAGCTTAACTGCCCCAGTTTTGATCCGCTGTCATAGCAGCTTTTCTCTCTGGCCCCACTCCCGCCACGGATACCTAGTGACTCTGAAAACCTGCCCACCTGCCCATTCATTCATATGTGTGTCGCTTCAGTCCCATCCTGACGGTTGCCCGCCAGGCTCCTCTGCCCATGGGATTCTCCAGGCAACACATTTACTAAACCTCACTTTGTAACAGGAGTGAACCAGAAACATCCACATTTGTATCCTGCTCTCAAGAAGTTTAGAACTTTGTGCAGCAGGTAGGGCAGGTAGATACACAAGTGGCTAAAGGATTTTAAAAGCCCTAAGTGCCATCAAAGACATACACATAAACGGCAAGATGTTTTCAGAAAAGGGAGAAGGGTTCGTTCCAAAGCGAACAGGAAGAAAACTCAGCTTCCTCCTCCACATGGCAAGGACAATAATACCTACTTCTCAGAGTCATCAGGAAGACTGAATCCACAGAGCACGTTATTTCATCTTCATCCCCAACCCTCTGGAGTGGGTACTATTGCTCCCATTTTGCAGAGGAAGCGACCAAGGCACAGAGAGGTAAAGGAACTTGCCCAAGGTGGCACAGCCTTGCGGCCAAAGCAGACTTTAGCCAGTGGGCAGGCTGGCTCACTACGGCAGGTCCTACCTCCCTGAGAAAATACACACGCGACAACAGACGGGTACCCAGCCACCACTCCCTGCCACTGCACTTTCCACTTGGGAACTCAGCAGGCTACTGCCTGTAGGCAAAATTTTAAAGGGAGGGGCCCCAGGTGTGCTCATATGCAGACAGGAGGGAACGGCACTCTAAGAGGAGCCCTGGGCAGGATGGAAGGTAGCTGCTAGACAAGCTTGGGGCGTGAGTGGAACAAAGAAGTGGAACAAAGTGCCAGGAGGGGACTGGGTGACAAACAGGGCTGGGAGGGCAGGCCAGGGCCTGAACGAGTTAAGCAAAGCAGAGCAGAGATTCACTGAGGATTCCACCGGCAAAGTGCTGCATCACCGACACACTGCAAAAGCTCCAGGGAGTTGTGAAACCCAGAGAGAAAATTTCCTGGCTTACTCTTCTCATTCCCTTCTCTTGAATCGGGCCAAGAACAGGAAACTGGGAAAGCCACCTCATCCGTAAAAAAAAAAAAAAAAAAAATCCCCTGGAGACACTATCGCAGTCCCTGCCCCAGAGCCTTCCAACCCAAAGAGTTATAGCTCGCTCACTTCCCCATCCCGGGGTCCCTACACCCAACTGATACCTGAATTCTGGGCTCTGCATCCGCGCCAGGAGCCGTCACAGTGGAGACGGCCCAGAGCAGGCCCTGTTAAGGGAGGACCACGACTCAGTGGCCAAAAGCACAAGCTTTGGAGCAGAAGGCCTTGAATCCTACCCCCACGGCTTCCTGGCTGTATGGCCTTGGGGGAGTCAATCCACCTCTCTGACTTTAAGCCACTCATCTCTCATTGGACTACTGGCAGTCAATGTTATGGGACTTCCCCGACGGTCCGGTGGCTAAGACTCCAAGCTTCCACTGCAGGGGGCACAGGTTTGAGCCCTGGTCAGGGAACTAAGACCCCAAGTGGCATGCAGCGTGGCAAAACGACGGCGACAGAAACCAAAAGCACTCAGTGTTGGGGGCGGGGGTGGCCACGGGGGTTAAGCACGCTGCTGCTCCTTCTCCCGTATTACCGTGGTTGCCGTTCAGTCGATCAGTCGTGTCCGCCTCTTTGTGACCCATGGCCTCGGCGCGCCAGGCTTCCCTGTCCTTCACTATCTCCCTGAGCTTGCTCAAACTCCTGTCCATCGAGTCGGTGATGCCATCCAGCCATCTCATCCTCTGCCGTCCCCCTTCTCCTCCTGCCTTCAATCTCTCCCATCAGGGTCTTTTCCAACGAGTCGGCTCTTTCCATATTACCATTACTGCCACTGTTATCGGCACTGTCGCCATCGTCGTCATTTCAGTGAGGACAGCTGCTCATAAAGCCACGTGCCAGAATGCTGAAGCCTCCCCCAGGAGACTTTCTTTCATCTCTCCGGCTCCAGGCTTAGTCATCTGACGTAGTCTGTTGGAAAAGACTCCACTCTGTCCCACCCGCGTCCTCCAACCACAGCCACAGACCTGCAAGCACCCACAATATGTGAGTCACTCTGTGTCTGACTCTTTGCAACCCTATGGACTGTAGCCCACCAGGCTCCTCTGTCCATGGGATTCTCCAGGCAAGAGTACTGGAGTGGGTTGCCATTCCCTTCTCCAGGGGATCCAGACCCAGGGATCAAACCCAGGTCTCCTGCATCACAAGCAGACTCTATACCATCTGAGCCACCACGGGGGACCTACAACGGCCACTGTCAAACAGGCCACTACGGCCACAACCAGGGACACTCCCATCACAGTGGAGATGGTGCCACCCTTGAGAGCCTAGACCCTGGGCCAAACATCGGGAACGCCATCCAGCTCTACTACATGTGAGCTGTAAGATCTTGCGAAGTCACATAACAGGCCCAGGCCTCAGTTTCCCATCTGTAAAATGGGGATGATAACAGTCTATTAACCTCATAGGGCTGTTTTGAGGATTAAATGGAAATTGTTTCATACACGGCTGGGGACTAACGAGCACCGTGAGTATTAATCATCAGTTTCACTGGATCTCGGAAGGCACAGTTGTGCCCCCATTTTGGCCCATGATACTCTCTTTGGCCCCTGACCTCTGATGCTCCAGCCTCAATGGCCTCCCCGTTGCTCTTCAATCACACTCAGCTTTTCCCCATGTTAGGGCCTCACACCCGCTGTTCCAGCTTGGAATGCCTGTGGCCTAGCTAGCTCCTCCTCCTCTTTCCAGCAATGCTGGAGGAGAGAGGCTACCCGTCTCAAGTGCCCCCTTCCTGGTTCTTCACTAGGACCTAACTCTGTGTATTCCCTTCCTTTCCATGTTTACAGGGCAGCACAGGACACGGGTTAGCATCCAGACTCGAGCCAGACAGCCTGGGTTTGGATCTAGCTCTGCCATCTACCAGCTGGGTGACTTCCCCTCTCTCTGCCTGTTTCCCCATCAGCCTCTATTCTACTACCGTTGGGATGGAATCATTGGGACTTACAAAGAGCTTAGTACAGTCCTCGGAGCTTCAGAAATGCCCACAAGTCAGCACTCTCAATTAGCTCCTAGCCGAGTTTTAAATGGCCCTCTTAGAAGACAACCTGTAACCTCCCCACAGTATGACCAAATTCAGGAGGCGCTCATTGAGGACTTGTTCAACCAACAAAAGGAGGGGATGAATAACTATCTGCCGAGCAATCCAGAAACACACAAAGAAAAGCCGGAACCTCTGTCCCTGCCTGTGACCCAACAATCCCAGCTATGGGCACGAGTCCAAAGGAAATAACCCAAATGGCAAGAAAAGGAACAATTTCACATGCTGGGCTGTTCTCAGTGACAACCAGGAAGCTCCCAGGCACGCAAGACCTGAGCAAACAGTGGCAGGGGATCCTGCTAAAAATGACCCAGCTGTCACGAACCAAACCCGGGGCCACCTCCGGCCCTGGAGAAGCCGCCAGTAGAGAGGGGGCGGGCACTGACCACCCGGCCTCGTGCCCTCTGATGAGGGTTGTTTGTGGGGCTTTTTGTTTGTTTCTGGCCATGCCGTGCAGCATGAGGGATCTCAGTTCCCACAAAAGGGACTGAACCCGTGCTCCCCCTGCAGTGGAAGCTCGGAGTCTTAACTACTGAACCTCCAGGGAATTCCTTCTGACCAGGGTTTCTAACCTGCACATAAAGGCAGACCAAGAACAAGAGCGCAGACCCCATCTACAACCACCAGGGAGCTGTGGTTACGGGTCAGGGAAAGACCCCACGCCAAGGAAACACTTGGTGCTGAAGGTGAAAAGGGAGGCGTGTCTTTTTCCGGAGTGGTTTAGAGACCCTCAGAACAAGTCCTTAAATCGCCCCAGGTGTGGTCTCAACCTGTCTAGTCCCTGAAACAAACCTCTGAGGACACGGGTCCCATTACTAGTCTCCAGTTAACAGATGCTTAAACTGAGGCACAGAATAAAGGGCTTCCTGACCTGGAGCAAGGGGCTGGTGTTACCTAGAAGACCAGAAGTGATCGGTGGCTAACTCAGGGGCCAATCAAGGGGCCTATGTTGCTGTCCAGTACTCTTTCCATTTCCACTTCCTCCTGGATCCTCAGATTTCACTTTGGATCAGAGCGGGGACTGCTGTGTGACAATGACTGATGATGAAGATGGCAGTAACAGTGATAGCGAGCAACAGTAATGATAACATCACTTCACAATCATAGGAGCAGCACCTTAGCTGTATATTAACTCATGTAATTTTACCACTCTATGAGGCAGGCACTCCCATCACCCCTGTTCTGCATACGTGAGAAAACGGGAGGCAGAGAGGCAAAGTCACTTTACCAGGTCACACAGCGGGTAAGCAGCAGAATCAGGCATCTGAATAGAGGCTACAGCAGCTCCCCATGCAGCTATTTCACTCTAAACAATTTTTCCCAACTGGTCTCCATGAGGCAGGGAGGCTGCGGTCTCACTTACACTTAGCATCGGACCTACAACAATACAAGGATTCATACACAGAAGAGGGAGGAACCAAAAACCATTATCTTACTGCATCGATGCAAAGACCCGTGTTTCTTCGCACGGTATCTGCGTCTCGCGATCAATGCATCCTACAATCTCTGCCGGCCATGCTTTCCTAGCCCAGCATCTCTGAGACGGGAATAAAAGTCACCACTGCCGGCCTTGTGGGTCTGATGAGACGTGGCGTGCCTCTCTCTACACCCCAGGCTCTTCTCTAACACTACTGCACATTAGGATGGCAAAAGAGTTTTTTCTAAGTTTCCAGAATCAAGAAGGAGAAATGAATGTAACCCTTGCTGCTGCTGCTGCTAAGTCGCTTCAGTCGTGTCCGACTCTGTGCGACCCCATAGACGGCAGCCCACCAGGCTCCCCCGTCCCTGGGATTCTCCAGGCAAGAACACTGCAGTGGGTTGCCATTTCCTTCTCCAATGCATGAAAGTGAAACGTGAAAGTGAAGTCGCTCAGTTGCCTCCGACTCTTCGAGACCCCATGGATCGCAGCCTACCAGGCTCTTCCATCCATGGGATTTTCCAGGCAGGAGTACTGGAGTGGGGTGCCATTGCCTTCTCCAGAATATAACCCTTACGTCTTAGCAAAGCTAACTCCCGAGAGGCAGACATCACTCCCACTCCCTCACTGTGGCTCCATAACAACTCAATTAACTTTAATGGGGGTGGAGGAGGATGCGTATAATTGTCAAGCTACCTGACCGGGCCACCCCAGGCAAAACTACCAGCAGCTTGATCTGATCATCTCCACCTGCCAGCTGCCTTCTTGTCTCCACAGCTCCTTCCACGGGCCCTTGCCCAGGCCAGGTTGTTTTTGCCAAACCCAGGCAGAGAGGAGGCAATAAAATCTCCTACTCAACTGAGTATGTACAGCCCTTTCCAAAAGGCCATGGTTTCTGCCTAGCTCCACAAGAGAAACCCTGTCGCCAGCACGGTGTTCTTTCCGAAACACGTCCTCAGATAGGACTTGCCCGGGAAAGGGGATATCATTTCAACCACTTCCAGCTCTACAAGCTCTCTTCACCCCGGTTTCTGTGAGGTCCCTGGGGAGGAGCAATCTGCTGAATTCAGGTCCACATGTAAACTACTTCTCGGGTTTACTGGAGATTGGACTCCCTGGCTGTGGGAACACGCCTGAAAACTACAAGCAAGCTTCAGATGTAAAGGGTTCCCCGGCCTCTACCCACTGGATGCCAGGGGTGACCACCAAAAATGTTTCCACTGTTGGCAAAAGTCCCCTGGGGGCAAAACTCCCTGGAGGAGAGAAGCAGTGATCTAGTCAGTTTGCAGAATATCCTATGTTTTCCTTTAGTGGTGACATATTTAATAACTATTAGGTAAATACAAGAATATGACTTCTTGAAACCTGAAACTTCACAGACATTCTAAAGTGATATGAAACTTCTTTGCAGGGGGGATAAGTTTATTTAGGTTACAAAAAAGTGGACTTATTTAAATTACTAAGTACGTATGTGGCAGACACTACTGGCTAGCTTACTCAACAGTCTTTCCCAACTCCCTTCTGTTTTGCTGCCTCCCACTGCTGCTGCTGCTAAGTCACTTCAGTCGTGTCCGACTCTGTGCGACCCCATAGACGGCAGCCCACCAGGCTCCCCTGTCGCTGGGATTCTCCAGGCAAGAACACTGGAGTGGGTTGCCATTTCCTTCTCCAATGCATGAAAGTGAAAAGTGAAAGGGAAGTCTCTCAGTCGTGTCCGACTCTTCGCGACCCCATGGACTGCAGCCCACCAGCCTCCTCTGTCCATGGGATCTTCCAGGCAAGAGTACTGGAGTGGGGTGCCATCTCGAAGCATAAAACCAAACGCTCTTTTCCTACCTCCTTTACAGATAGAGGTGGCCGTGAGATTTACTTTCCTGGATAAAAAGTAGGTAAATGAAGCTGGTGTGTTCCTTCTTTCCTCCTACCTTGAACCTAGATGTGATGGTTAGAGCTACAGCAGCCATTCTGCAGCCTTGAGGAAAAGACAAAGAATATAGTGTCAGTCCACTGGGTTGCTAATCCAATGCCAGCAACTTGTCAGAGGTAGTGGACCCTGTGATACATAGAAAAACAGATACCTTGATGTTTAGGCCACTAGAGTTACACTTTGTTTCTTGCAACAAATGCGATCCTAATGGTGATGCACTGAGATATAAATGTCAAGACCGTGAAGAATACACACAAACAACTGAGGGTGAGACAGCGGAGAGGAGAGCAGGCACTGAGGTCTAACTGGAGGGTTTGAACACCACCTGCTTACATCCTCTGCCAGCTGTGTGAATATGAGCAAATTTAACTGTGCCTCTGTCTCCACATCTAAAAAAGGGATCATAAGAGCACATACTCAGCATTACCATAAGCTGAAAACAAACCATTCACAGAGAAGGATTTACTACTTGACAGAATAATCCTCAATGTATGTTATTTATTCCTAGAAGTGAATTCTTACCAAAGTCACCCAGAAAAATAGGAATACAGACTAGAATTGATTTAGCCATTGGTTTAAGGATTCTGTGTTTAATAGCCCTGCCTCGGTGCTAAAGGTGACGCGAGGGGAGGGAAAAGCAAGCATCCCAGGCTTTCTGGAGGATCCACGTCTAGAGTCCAGGTCTGTCTCCTCACAACACCCCCCTCTTCTTTCCAAGTTCCAGCCACAATGGTCTTCCTTATTAAGCTGAAGCTTCTGCACATGCTTTATTCCACTGCCTAGAACATTCTAACTTTCTGCTTTTGCCTATATAGCAAACTGTTTTACCCCAATATCCACTCTTCCTGAACCCCTAGGATTGATCTTCAGCTGAGCACATGTT
The DNA here is from genome assembly GCF_042477335.2 of Ovis canadensis. Classification (NCBI taxonomy): domain Eukaryota; kingdom Metazoa; phylum Chordata; class Mammalia; order Artiodactyla; family Bovidae; genus Ovis; species Ovis canadensis. The sequence goes on along the minus strand of NC_091268.1, from coordinate 29,548,578 downwards.
TATTGAGAAAGGAAACTACATTTCCCAGACTCCTTTGCAGCAATGCGGTCATATGACTAACTTACTGGCCATGTGAACAGAAGTGGGATGTGTACAGAAGTGATGTGGGTGCCTTCTGGGTTGCACCCTTCTGCTTCCTTCCCTCTGGCTGGAGTTGACATGGGGGTACACATTCTTGATTCACAATGAGGGCAGCACCTGGGATACCAGAGCAACGAGACAGGAGGAGTCTGGGCCCCTGGCATCCTCAGGGACAGAGCTGCCATGCCAAGCTGGGATTTTTTACACCACAGAGAAATGGTGGTTGTTTACTCACTAAGTCGTGTCCATCTCTTTGCAACCCCATGGACTGTAGCCCACCAGGCTCCTCTGTCCATGGGATTCTCCAGGCAAGAATACTGGAGTGGGTTGCCATTTCCTTCTCCAGGGGATCTTCCTGACCCTGGGATCCAACCCGCATCTCTTATGTCTCCTGCACTGGCAGGCGGATTGTTTACCACCAGGGAAGCCCAGAGAGAAATTCGCTTCTATCTTAAGCCACTGTGTTTGGGGTCCTTGTCACACAGAGCTACATTTATATCCTCACACAATCTCCCCACTCAGGGAGTCTCTTCTTTCCATCCATGGATCAAATAAAACCCCTCCTGCACTCACTGAGCACCACTTAGCCCCACTTCACAGCCTTTCGTGGCTATGATTTTCCACTCATTTGTTCAATCTCCCACAAGACTGGAACTCAAGGATGGTGGGGAGCCCTGCTCTGCACATCTCTGGATTCCCAGCATCAAGTTCAGGGCAAGGATAATCAGGAGCCCCTCAGAGAATGCAGACTGAATGGGGCCAGGCCACGGGACCAATGGGCAAGAGCTCTGTCCTCACAGCCCTGGGGCACTGACCCTCAGAGGCTCTGTCTCCTGCCAGGGGCATCCGAGAGGGTGGAACAAGTGCCCCTCTGACACCCATGCAACCTTGCTTCACATCTTCCCCAGATGTCCCTTACACAGAAGTTAAAAAACAAGGCTATCCAACCGCCTAGAAAGGAAATAATTATTAGCAAATTATATAATTAGGCTCATGTTGACATTTCATCTTCAAGTAAATATATTCATTAAAAGTGGGTGGAATCCAAGATGAACAGTAAATAAAACACAGAGAACATTTTCATAAAACCTCACTCTTGTTTTTAAAAAAACATCTTAACATGTGGGATATGCAGAGGAAAGGAAGTGAAAATTAAACTGCCCATAACAGATAATCTCTAGAAGAGCGTAATTTTGGAGGACTGTCACGTTTTACTCTACTAGTTCCTGTCTTATTTCATTTTGTACTGGATCTCTTGTAACGTCAAAGAAGAGAATACGAGAAAAGTCCCTTTAAGTAATTCAATCATGACCATGTTTACAGTAACTGAAAACCTGGAACTTCCCAAGTATGCATCCGTCAGCAGCTCTCAGCTGTCAGAGCCCACCTTCATCCCTGTGTACTTAGGCACTTAAACACGTCTTCTGAATGCCAGATGACAAAGAAAATGTCCAGAACGAACCTTCCCACCCATCAGCCCAGTTTCAGAGCTGACACCCAACACCCCAGCATGCCTCACCCAGACCCTGACACCCTACAGACACCCTGTAACAGCTGGGCAAATTAGCCTGAATCCTCAGTTGCTGGGGACGGAGGTCTGAACCCCTGAGATCAGGCTGGGCTCCATCCTCGTTCTGCCAAGGCCTGCATGAGCCCAGAGGCTGCAGGGAGGTGATAAACCAGAAGAGAATCACCACAGTAGAAATCCCCACGCTACTGTCAGCGACTGTCCGACCCGGTCCCCTCCAGGCCAGCCTCCTACAGAAACACAGCACGTGGCTGCTGAGCTTTTCTGAGCTTCCTCTACATCCTGCCTCTTCTCTTTCCAAATCTGAGAGATTCACAGCAAGATCGTGATCCTCACTTTACAGATGAGGACACTGAGGTTCCCAGAAGTTAAGCAACTGGCCCAAGGTTGCACCAGCCTGGGAACTGGCAGGACCGGTTTTCGAGCCTCGGCTCCTGAACCTGGCCTTGAGACCCCAGCTGTATACATCCTTGGCTTTCTCTAGTGCTGCACCTTCCCCTCACCCAATTGGTGGCTTCAGCTACCAATTCTCTGATCCCCCCCCCACCTCCCCCGACTAATATCCATCCTCTTTGGGAATAAGAGGGTCTGACCCAGGGATAAGCCCTCTCTCCAGCCCCTCCCCACCAAATACGCAAATGAACTGGAAGGGGGCCAGCTCTGACTCCAGCATCAAGTGTGAAATGGTCCCCCTAGATCCCCCAGGGATCTCAGTAGACAGAAGTACACTGCTGGTGGGAATGGAAACTGTACACACACTTTGGAGAACAGTATAGAGATCCTTTTAAAAAACTTAAAAATAGAGCTACCATATGACCCAGCAATCCCACTCCTGGGCATATATCTGGAGAAAAACACGGCTCAAAAGGATACATGCACCCCAGGATCACTGCACCACTGTTTACAATAGCCAAGACATGGAAGCAACCTAAATGCCCACTGACAGAGAAATGGATATCCATACATACAATGGACTATTACTCAGCCATTAAAAAGAATGAAATAATGCCATCTGCAGCAACATGGATAGACCTGGAGATTATTATACTAAGTGAAGTAAGTCAGAAATAAAAAGACAAATATCGTAATATCACTTACGTGCAGAATCTAAAAAAAATTAAATGGTACAAATGAACTTACAGAACAGAAACAGACTCATAGTCTTACAGAATGAATTTATGGTTACGAGGGGAAGGATAGGTTGAGAATTTGGGACTGACATGTCCACACGGCTATATTAAAACAGATAGATAACCAGGGCTTCCCCGGTGGCTCAGTGGTAAGGAATCCACCTGCCAATGCCAGAGACTCAAGTTCGATCCCTGATCCAGGAAGAGCTGACATGCCTCAGAGCAGCTAAGCCTGCAAGCCACAACTACTGAGCCTGTACTTTGGAGTCCCGGAGCCGAAACAAGAGAAGCCTCCGCATTAAGAACCTTGCTCTCTGCAACTAGAGCAAAGCCCAGGCAGCAACGAAGACCCAACACAGCCAACAATAAATAAACAATTAATACAAACAACCAATAAGGACCTACTATAAAATAAATAAATAGATAGATTACTTTAAAAAAGAAAAGAAAGGAGAGCCCCATTGCGCTACCATCCTCAGAGTCTAACTTACCACGTGCCTTTTCTCCTCGGCCCTGGGTGAGTGAAATTGCTTCTGAGGAAGAAGCCTTATCAAAGAGCTCCTGGATAATCTAAATTACTACCGGGTCACCTTCCCCAGCACCCTGGAGTTTCAGCTTTCCCCTGGGCTTCCGGGTCTCCAGCCTGACAAGGCTGATTAGAGGAACGGGGGAAGGCACTGCCACTAATGTACACGTATCATCTGCTCTAAATAATCATGGAAACAACTACAACAATGATGGGCACCCTCTGAGAGACCCTGCTAGAACCGAGCTACCACTTTCTTAAAAACAAGCTGGGCTTGTTGCAGACAGGAAATAAAACATTTTTGATGATTTTAAATATTCTCTCCACTCCAAACAATATGTTCTAAAGAAGTAAGTCAACAGGCACTACCATATGATATTCATTATAATGTTCTCTTTGAAAGAAAAAAAAAAAAGAAGGGGGAAACAGCAATCTAAATGTCAAACCACAGGCAATAATTATGTAAATTACAGTCCACCAATACCAGAAACTACTGCTTGGACATTTAAAGGTATAATTACAAAAGTTGTGTAGGAACATGGGAAAATTCTCACAAGAATAAATGAAAACGCAAGAAAGAAAAGACCACATAACCATCTGGACAAGATCCGGATGTTAACGCACCAACAAACAACGGCCGATGGGAAAACACGAACAAAAGAAGCAAGAGTCCCAATATACCGAGTGTGCCCACAAATTAACAGGAAGGAGCAAACCAGAGTAAAAAACGCACAAAAAGGACAATTACATGCACACAAAAGAACACAAGAATCACCAAGGAATGTGTCGTAGGATGCTCAACTTCTAACTTCTAAGAGAAATACCGGCGAAAATAAGATATCTTTTCTGTCCATCAAATTAACAGAAGTCAGCCATGTACAGGGCTGGGAAGGATGCCGAGAAATGGGAATTCCCAGTCCCTGTCGCTAGGAATGGACTTGCTACAACCTTTCTGGAAAATAACCAGCCAGTGCCCACTGCATATGTGTGTGTCCGGTCATGTTCAACTCTCTGAGACCTCGTGGACTGTGGCCCACCAGGCTCCTCTGTCCATGGGATTTCCCAGGCAAGAACATTGGAGTGAGTTGCCATTACCTACTCCGGGAGATATTCCAACCCATGGACTGAACCTGCGTCTCTTGTGTCTCCTGCATTGGCAGGCAGATTCTTTACCACTGCACCACCTGGGAAACCCCAATACTCATTAAAAACGAAAATTTACAGAATTTTAACCCATGGACAAGGATGTTTACTGGAGCATTGTTTACAGAAGCCAAAAAATGGAAAACAATGCAAGCAATGTTATTAACTGGGAAACGGCTAAATCGATCATCACAGATCTATAACTTGGAATATTACACAATAGTTTAAGAATTACTGGTGAGATTATGTGTACCGCCATGGACCATGTTAAGCAAAAATAAAAGGTACAGTGATGATAATAATATAACCCACTTTATTTTTAAGCATATTATTTATGTTTGTAAACATTTCCATGATTACAGAGAAAGGACAGGAAGAATAGTTTGGTTATTGGTTAGAAAGAGTTAACACTTTATTTAAATACCTCTATGCTGTTTTCTCACAAGGAGTATCACTCGATGAACCAGAAAACTCTACAATTAAACTAGAAAGTTTACATGTAAAAAATAAATAAGTCATGATAAAATAACGTTTATCGTTTTAGCACGATAAAATTATGAGTAAAACTTTTACATGTTGTTGAACTGTTACTGTCAAAGTACTTTTTAAACAAAGAAGTCAAAAGATGTTTAAAATTTAAGCATATCTTTTTAAAATTAGAACATAAACCAATCACTCTCTGGACCAAATCCACTGGAAGGATGGTTTAACTGCTGGGCAAAATCCTCTCATACACAAGGAAGCAACATGAGTCTAGTCAATTCCCAGCCTGATCAATGCTTTCAAATGCCATGAGCACAACAGGTACTTAATAAACGCTGGTAAGTCCATTGTGTGTGTGCACTCAGCTGTGTCTGACTCTCTGGGACCCCATGGACTGCAGCTTGCCAGGCTCCTCTGTCCATGGAATTTTCCAGGAAAGAATACCGGAGGAGGTTGCAATTTCCTCCTCCAAGGGATCTTCACGACCCAGGGATCGAACCCACGTCTCTTGCACCTCCTGCGTTGGCAGGCAGATTCTTTATCACTGCGCCACCTGGGAAACCCAGTAAATCCACTAGTGGGAGTTTAAACCACAGCTGTCACTTGAGAATCAGAACTATCACATTTCTGACTCTTTGTGACCTCGTGGACTGTAGCCCACCAGGCTCCTCTGTCCGTGGGATTCTCCAGGCAAGAATACTGGAATAGGTCGCCACGCCCTCCTCCAGGGGCTCCTGCCAACCCAGGGATCGAACCTCAGTCTCCCACATTGCAGGCAGACACTTTACCCTCTGAGCTACCGGGGAAGCACATGTATATTATCATATGTGAAAGAGATCGCCAGTCCAGGTTCCATGCAGGAGACAGGGAGCTCAGGGCTGGTGCACTGGGATGACCCAGAGGGATAGGATGGGGAGGGAGGTGGGAGGCGGGTTCAGGATGGAACACATGTACACCCATGGCTGATTCATGTCAATGTATGGCAAAACTACTATAATACTGTAAAGTAATTAGCCTCCAATTAAAATAAATAAATTTTAAAAAAAATAAATAAAGGAGACTCTAAGAAAAGCAAAGAGAAAGAAAAAGAACTGTCACATTTCAAAATGCACAGATCCCCCACCGAGCAATTTCTCAGGGGAAACTGACTCTGCTGAGTCATTTACACCTCTCCACAGAGAGTACCGAGATGAGCACCCCAGCCTGTCTGAGGCAGCACTGTTCGCTCTGCAGAAAACTGGAACCAAAGACCCTGAAAGCAACCCAGGGAGGACTGGGTGAATACGCGGCACAGTCATGTAACAGGAGAGAGTACGGCTGGTAAAGTATTATTTCTTTTTCTTTCAATTTCCCTGGACTTAGCTTGGACAGAAAAATCAACACTGGTTTCTAAGCGAAAGGAGCAAGATATAGAACGTTATTTAGAATATGAAACTATTTGGGGAGGGAAAAAGATATTCAATCTCTCCCCGCCCACTCACACTTCATACATATTTGCATATGCTTGAAATTTTCTAGAAGGACACCCAAGAAACTACCATCAATGGTGACATCTGGGAACAGAGCGCAGGGAGGGGAAGTACTGAAACTTTTACTTTCCCTTCATATTCTTCTAGAATACAGCTTTATTCTAGCATTTTTAAACTTTTTAAAAATTTTTATTTTAATCGGAGGATAATTACTTTACAGCATTGTGGTGTTTTTTTGCCATGTATCAGCATGAATCAGCCACGAGTGCACATGCGTCCCCCCATCCTGAACCCCTCTCCCACCTCCCTCCCTACCCCATCCCTCTGGGTTGTCCCAGAGCACCAGCTTTGAGTGCCCTGCTTCATGCCTCGAACTTGCACTGGTCACCTGTTTTAGATACGGTGATATACATATTTCAATGTTATTCTCTCATATCATCCCATCCTCACTTTCTCCCAGAGCCCAAAAGTCTGTTCTTTACATCTGCGTCTCTTTTGCTGCCTTGCATATAGGATCGTTGTTACCGTCTTTCTAAATTTCATATATATGGGTTAGTATACCGTATTGGTGTTTCTCCTTCTGACTTACTTCACTCTGTATAATAGGCTCCAGTTTCATTCACCTCATTAGAACTGACTCAAATGTGTTCTTTCTTATAGTTGAGTAATATTCCGTTGTGTATATGTACCACAACTTCCTTATCCATTCATTTGCCAATGGACATCTAGGTTGCTTCTATATCCTAGTTATTGTAAACAGTGCTGCAATAAACATTGGGGTACACACGTCTCTTTCAATTCTGGTTTCCTTGGTGTGTATGCCCAGCAGTGGGATTACTGAGTCATATGGCAGTTCTATTTCCAGTTTTTTAAGGAATCTCCACACTGTTCTCCATAGTGGCTATACCATAAACTTTTTTTAAAGTTGCAACTTTTTATCTATTTAATATTTTATTTCTTTGGCTGCAGTGGGTCTGCATGGAGGCATCCAGGATCTTTTAGTTGCGGATCTTTTAGTTGCGGTATTTGGGATCTAGTTTCCTGACCAGGGATCAAACCTGGGCCCCCTGCATTGGGAGCACAGAGTCTTAGCCACAGGACCAAGAGGCAAGTCCCTAAAGTTGTAACTTCTAAAAGATAATTCTTTGAAAGCAATAGCATAATCAAAAGAGTTACTGTGCAAGACCTTCCAGGTCAATTCAACACCTATTTTAAAAAGAAGACTTTTTTAGCAACCCTTTAGAAAGTCATCTTAATCATATAAGAAAAGCACCTCATCATGTTAATGGGTCCTGAAAAGCCTCTGGAGGGGAATCAAGGGCAGTGGGGATTTCCAACCTGATCTGACCCTGAACAGTGTGGCCAATGTTCTGAAACAGATAAAAACATATAAACACATAAACTTAATTTTTAAAACCTGAGACCCATTCAAACCTAAATAAATCAGAAGACCATGATATCGGGGAGCAGGTAATAATGTTCCATCTCCCTGCCAAGCTGCAGCAAGCTTCCTCCTTGGAATTTCCAGGCCCTTCTTAGTTGCACAAGTGATTTTATTAGTGCTGTAGGCATTTTGGTAGGAGGCTCCAGGCCAGATTTTCCTTAGATGCGCTCCACAGTTCCTTTGATCACTCCATGCACCTCAGGGCCTTTGCACGTGCTGTCCCCTCTATCTGAGATTCCATTCCCCCAGCCCTCACACAGCCAGCTCTGCCATGGGTCGAAGGTCAAGAGTCATCTCCTTTGAAGACCTTCCCTGGACATACCCCTATCGCAGCTCACACCCTAGTCCATCCCAGTTCATGTCTTTGTGGCATTCGCCACTATCCAAAATCACTTTGGTCATCCCCAGCATCAGCTCCATGAGAACGTGGGTCTCGTCCGCCTTGTTCATGGCTATATCCCCAGTGTCTAGAACAGTGGCAGCGCATCGCAGATGCTCAACTAAAAACACAAGGCTGAATAAATGAATGAGTGAGAAATGGCTGTGGGAAGAACAGGAGAACGAACCCAGTTGTAAAGATCACACTCCAGTACTCGGCACCAGGGAAACACAGGCTCTTGATAACCACTCTCCAGGAAGGAGGGCACTCCAAGCAGGTAGCCAATAAAACATGAAGGAAGATTCTCACAGAGACAACTCACTGAGAGGGAAGGGAAAGTGAAAGTGAAGTCATATCCGACTCTTTGCGACCCCATAGACTGTAGCCTGCCAGGCTCCTCTGTCCATGGAATTCTCCAGGCAAGAATACTGGAGTGGGTTGCCATTTCCTTCTCCAGGGGATCTTCCCAACCCAGGGATCGCACCCGAGTCTCCCACATTGCAGGCAGACGCTTTAACCTCTGAGCCATCAGGGAAGCTGAGAGGGAAGGGAGAAGCCTCATAAAACCTCAATTACTGCCTGAGGGCTGGACGCCACCCTCCCTGGACATCTAGACCCATTTTCCAGGACCTGGCAACCTCCCCCGCGGAGATGCAATCCCACAATTAAACCAAGGGGACACTTAAGTAGAATCTCCACTTTGCAACTGTCCACCTCTCCTGGAGCAGTTTAAGATGCAGGAGCAGCTGATCTCTCTAGACAGGCACTTCACTCTGGGGCCAAACCTTCACACCACCCCACCCTTTCCCACCCCTCTCCCCAGCCAGAATGGATTAGGGAAGAGCAGCCCCAGATGGAAACAGGCAGGCAAACAGCATGAAAACAGCTGCAATCTCCTTCTCTGGCTAATTGGAGTTTAACCCTCTTCGCATCTCATTAAGCTTCTCCACGGCAACCCCAATAATCCAATTACGTGAGGTGTTCAATAGCCTAAAAACTCAGGGGGCTGCGGGTCGAGGTAAAAGTCTTGCCCCAGATTTCTTCTCCGGCTTCCTCCACATCAATGGCTGTGGGACTTCCCCACCCAGGGGACAGGTGACAACATCTGGAGACATTTTTGTTGTCACAACAGGGAGAAGGTGCTACCGGCATCTCATGGGGAGAGACCAGGGCTGCTGCTCAACAGCCTACAATGCCCAGGGCGGCCCCACAACAGGGAATTACCTGGCCCAAAAGGTCCAGCATGTCCAGGCTGAGAAACTGCTCTACACCTACCAGCCCTCCCCTACGGGGGGTTCCTCATGGCCCAGCTTTGTCAAGATAAGTCAAGTCCCAGGCCTTCAACACAAAAGACCTGTCTGTCCCATTACCAGGTAAGGCTGGGGAAACACTGGCCTCAGGAAGTTCAAGTCCTTGTCAGTATCCCAAAACACTTGTTGTTGTTCAGTCACTCAGTCATGTCCAACTCTTTGCGACAGTATGGACTGCAGCACACCAGACTTCCCTGTCCTTCACTATCTCCTGGAGTTTGCCCTAACTCATGTCCATTGAGTCAACGATGCCATCCAACCATCTCATCCTCTGTCTTTCCATTCTCTTGCCTTCAATCTTTCCCAGCATCAGGGTCTTTTCCAATGAGTCTTCTCTTCACAGCAGGTGGCCGAAGTATTGGTGCTTCAGTTTCAGCATCCGTCCTATCAGTGAATATTCAGGGTTGATTTCCTTTAGGATTGACTGGTTGGCTCTCCTTGCAGTCCAAGGGACTCTCAAGAGTCTTCTCCAGCATCACAGTTCAAAAGCATTTTACTAGCCATTTATTTCTTTCTGCAAAAGGTCCAGGCAAGTTTTTATGGGCTAGCATGTTACTGACCATTAAGATCTGATGAAATCTAGGCCGTATCCCACCATGAAAATCTGGAGCCAACATACAAAACCAGATGCTTGCTTCAAATTCCCTGGGCATTGATAATTTGTTCATCCAGCCCCCTCCTGCCAACACGACTAAGCCAGACAGAGCAACACCAAACTGGTGAGCCAGATCAGCCCAGTCATCTCATCAATGGGCTTCAAAGCAGGAGACACTGACTCAAACACCTACAGGTCCAGATGGGCTCCATCAATGAAGGAAGCAGACCAAGGGAGAAAGCACAAAGGGAAAAGGGCAATGGACGCCAAGCCTTAGAAGTAAAGTAGCAATAAGGAGGGGAAGGGATCGTGCCAACCTGGGGCCAGCCTATTCTGGTAGGCTGCTCTGTCGGAGGGGGCAGCCCCAGCCGACAACCCACGACGTACAAGGGAGGGCCCTCGTGCAATCAGATCTCCTGATTTTCCAAAAGTCAGAAATGCAGATCGTTCCATGAATTCTTCCCATCAGTAAATGTCAGCAATCACAGTAATTCCACGTTAAAATAAAGCCAGAGCAGAACACTAGAAAGCTAGATCTAATCCCCCAATGGAACTTGTACCTCAAGACACTCAAATTCAAACGTTAATTGCACCTACTATATGCGCAACACACTGAGTCCTGGAAAAAGAGAGGCCAGGCTCAGTTCTCAGCTTTGCAAGACGAAACATAAGCAGTCAGATGTGGAACCTGGAAGGCTCAGTCCACCTGGGTTTCCATTCCACACAGGTGAGGGTCTATTTCATCCTTAGAAGACTCTGGGAAGAGGCTTCAATCCAGCTCAAAAGTCACTCCAAAGCCTCCTGTCATTCATTCATTATTTACTGAGAATCTACTATGTTCCAGGCACTGAGGCTGGGATTACAGCCATAAGAACAACCACAGGCAAAAACCCCTTCCCCTGTGAAGCTGACCTTTTGGTGGGAGTTTACAGACAGTGAACAAAATAAGTAAACAAAAGAAGTAGACTTATTTTGGCAGTAAGTGCTGGGTTGAGGGATTGGAGGGAGCCACAATGAAGCAGCAGGGAGTCCAGGAAAGGCTGCTTGGGCTGACACTGGAACAAGGATCTGAAAGTCCATAAGCATTCTGGGCAGGGGAAACAGCAAGTGCAAAGGCCCCAAGGCAGCCGGTTCTGGAGCAAAGGGAGACAGACAGTGTGGTCAGAGAGGTGAGGGATCAGATGCTCTTAGGCCTTGTAAGTTTCTCTGAGGCCCTCTGGCTTTTTCCCTGAGGGATGCAAGGAGTCGCTGCAGGGTATAGGGCAGAAGAGGGTCTGAGCTGCATCTTTAACAGGATTCCTCTGGCTACAGGGCTGAGACCAGACTGCGGGGTCAAGGAGGGCAGCAAGGAAAGCACTGGGGTGGGAACAGCCAGCTGCAGGATTGAGGCTGTGATGGCTCTGGCCAGAGAGGAAGGCAAGGAGGCAGTGAGAAGCAGGCAGATTTGGAAACATTCTGAACAGGCAACAGGATTTGCTAATCAGATGTGGAATGGGAGGCAAGGAGGGGAGTCACGGCTGATACAGGGTTTGGGCCTGAACTTCTGGGGCAGAGCTGCCCTGGTCAACTGAGACGGGGAGGGCTGGGGCAGTCAAAGGTGGGGGAGGCATAGGGGGAACGGGAGGGAGACCTCTAAGTTCATCGTGGTGGCAGTGGCTTAGTTGCTAAGTCATATCTGATTCTTCATGATCCCATCGACTGTAGCCCGCCAGGCTCCTCTGTCCCTGAGATTTCCCAGGCAAGGATACTGGAGTGGGTAGCCAATCCTTTCTCCAGGGGATCGTCCTGACCCAGGGATCGAACCCAGGTCTCCTACATTGCAGGCAGACTTTTTACTGTGAGCCTCCAGGGAAGCCCAAGTTCCGCGTGGGAACTACGACACCCAGGTGGAAATGTCGGTTCCAAAAAGCTGAGAATGTGAATGGAAAGAGAGATTTTTCATCCACCATCACGTTCCAAAGGTAAAGCTACCCAAACAGAGCCTGTCCAGCGGGGAGAAGGAGACTAGCTTCACCCTGCCAGGTCGTTTCAGAGAATCCCCTTTTCTCCTCCCAAAGCCATTTACCTTGTCATGCTGCCATTCTGGGCCTCAGCTGGGGTGGACAGAGGGGACGACCCCACCAGTTTCAGGGGCCCTGTGGCTCTGGAGAAGAAAATGGCAACCCACTCCAATGTTCTTGCCTGGAGAATCCTAGGGACGGGGGAGCCTGGTGGGCTGCTGTCTCTGGGGTTGCACAGAGTCGGACACGACTGAAGCTACTTAGCTGTGGCTCTAGTCCGCATGGAAGAGGAGACCAGAAGGAGGGGCAGACGTAGAGGAGAGAAACGTGGAGGAAAGCACAGTGATGCGTCTAAAAACCCACAGGAAGCTTAAAGGAAGGAGAAAAAAATTGGCTCTTTCTACATTATAGTGAAGCCACAGGGAGTTAATTACGCCAGAAATTAGACTGACGCCAAGGTCAGACCTTACCCCAAGGAGAATTTCAAATGGCTTCTAAAATACTTTTGGGGACTTCCTTGGTGATCCAAGGGTTAAGACTCCAAGCTTCCAATGCCAGGGGTGTGGGTTCAATCCCTGGTCAGGGGAACGAAGATCCTACATATTGTGCAGTGTGGCCAAAAAATTGAAAAAATAAAACACTCCTTTCCTCCCACCTTTTGGCAACCAAACTGAATATTCAGGGGGTTACTGAGGTGGAAGAAGGCTCAGGGCATCTCCGAGGCAAATATCAACACCAGGACCAAATGATTAGCAGGACTCCATGAACCATGACACAAAGCCACCAGTCCGTTCACTCCCTGCAGCAGCAAGTACAGTAGCAAAAATTACCTAGAGAATTCCAGCTAGTGCATCACTTAAATTTACCGAGGGACACCTGTATAGCAGGGCTTCCCTGGCGGCTCAGTGGTAGACAACACGACTGCAACGCAGGAGAGGCAGGTTCAATCTCTGGATTCAGAAGATCCCCTGGAGAAGGAAATGGCAATCCACTCCAGTAGTCTTCCCTGGAGAATCCCATGGAAAGGGGAGCCTGGATGGCTATAGTCCATGGGGTCGCAAGAGTTGGACACGACTTAAAGAAATTAAACCACCAAACACCATACCAACTGTATACCAAGCAACAACATCCTAAGTACCTGCCAAGGATTTGCTTGGTACTGTGTTAACATCCCCATTATTCAGGTGTGGAAACTGAGGCATGGAGTTGGGGGGAGTGATTTGCCCAGGGAGTAGAGCCAGGATTTGAACTCTAGGGATCCAAGTACTGCTCAGAGCCGCCATACTCCACTGCTTACTGACTTGTCACTTACTTTTCAACATTTTCTGATTTTTCTACACTGGACTTGCAATAATAAACAATTTTTTGTTAAAAAATTAGCTTGCAAGGGGAGGCTCAGGCCTATTTGCCCAACCATCATTCAAACATCAGCCACAAAACAGCCCTTCCCACTTGCCCCACACCAAGCACCCTCAAAAAAAAAGCAAACCCAGGGCTGGTGAACTTGGCCCCTATTTTCCATTTAGATAACCAGGTTCCTCTTTTTTCATCCCAGAGCATTTGCCTGGGTGAAGGTGGTAAGTCAGCCAAACCCTCACCATGGGTTATTTCCACATCGTGTGGTTTTTCTGGCCCTTTCCTGGGGCTCAGAAGCAGGCAGACTCAGGAACAAAACTCTGATTAGAGTCTCAGGTGGGCTAGTCACGTTGATTTCTAAACACATGACCTTGGTCAAGAGAGGAGCCAGGCATGACCGGATGGATGGCCCAATCCCATGCCCCAGCTTAAGAAGAAGTCGGTCCAAAGGAAGGACCAGCAACTTGAAACACACAACTTCATCTCTGGAAAGAAAGCAATAACCATTGTTTACCTCTGTGCAGGGCATGGGCTGAGTGGCTTGCACAGATGAACTCAATTTACTCTTCAAAACAACCGCAGGAGGTTGAGACTGTGGGGGCCCACACCCCTATTTTACAGATGAGGAAGCTGAAGCACAGACAGACATAGTGGCTTGCCCGAGATCACATAGTTACCTAGTGGCTGGCAGGTTAGTCTCTCCTGCCCTTGAGTGGGTGCCCTGGGAAACACAGAAGTCACCTGCTTTTGATTACATTCGGTTTCTCAGCCTACCTGGAAGTGCTCATGCCCCCGCTGCCTGCACTCAAACCCTGGTTCCAGGGCACCTTGAGAAACTGGGACAACCAGTGAGTCCAGAAATCCAGAGGGAGGAAGGGCAGAGGAAAGTCTGCAAGGCCAAAGACTGGCAGGGAGATGGAGGGCCTGGCAGAAGGGAAAGCCAACCACCTGGCAATTTCTGTAGCAAAAGTCCTTGCAGGAGAAAAATAAAAAACAAAACACACAACTGACTTCCTCAGATGAGCTTCTTCAACTAAATAGAGGACACCCCCAAACCCATTCAATGTTGGAAAACCTGATGCCATCCATCAACCGCCAGTTGCCATCAATAAAATACATCCTGGTGAAGAACTCATGGTCACCTATTTTATCCCCTCTGTAATTCAGAACAAAATAAACAAGGAAATTCTCCAGTATCACAGCAACATTAGGCCAGATCCCCATCTGATTCTTGCAGAAATAATCTTGTTGTTGCCACACTGGGTACTGGGAGCAAGGACTCCTCAGATTTTCCTGTCTCTGCTAAGTACAATACTACTTTGCAAGTAAGTCTGCTCCCCAATCAATCCTGGACCTTGAGTGTAAAGCATCTGTACTATTTCCAGCCCCCAAGTAAATCCCGTTGGCCTGAAAATGTGAGACACAGCCAGATGTGTGTGGTTGTTCTAACAAGTGATACCTACCACCCCATCACCCCAATAAACCCTTCCCATGGGGCCCTCAAAGATGACTTATCAACACTCCAAACGCAGCCTTCGAGGAGAGGACCACAAAACAGAACAAGAAGGTATTTGGAGATGCTAATCGCTGGCTCCAAAGAACCAGGAGTGTTTCCCGATTCCTAAACAAAAGTGGGAAAACTATCCTGCCCAGGTTTGCCTACTGTTAATAATCAAGAGAGTAGGACACAGAAGTGCTTCCTGTAACAGACGCAAATCGCATTAGAGAGAAACTAAAGCCCAAGACACTGGGGATTAAGCCAGAGTGGCCTCCGGAGACCCGGCCAGCCTCAACAGCAAAGATTCAGAAGGAAGCTGGGGTTGGTCCCCACACAGAGGAGCCGCGGGTCTCAGGTGTGGAACGGCACAAAATCCACTGGTACCAGGACCCTTGGGTATCCTCAGCTGATCCCCAAATCTGACCCCAGGGTCAAGCAAGTCAGGGCGGGGGTGAGCAGCCCCACCTTCTTTCCTGGCTATTCCTGAAACTTCCCTAATTCTTCCCCTGTCCCCTCAAACTTGCCCCCCCCCAACCCAGACCCACAGTAATTAAACCGAAGTAAAGTAAAAGATGTCAAAAACATGCAACCACAGGAAATTAACGTGTATGCAAAACAACTGGGGAGGGGGCAAACCTCAAGTCAGCCACTGGAAGCCCCTTTCCACAGTCTGAGCCCCTCCCCAGCTCAGCCCTTTGGCAACCGGGTGTTTGTGAAAGCGGGGTTCCAAGCCACAAAGGAGATGGGGGAACTTAAGCAGGGAGACACCCCCATCTCTGGCGTCTTCGTCCGTGGAAGGTTATTTTCAAGCGGAGGGGGAACCCCAGAGAAGAAAGGGCCCCTCTTCTCGGCCCCCTCTCCCAGGCTCTGGCCCCTCACCTTTCCCAAAAAGCCCGAGAGCCGGGCATTTGCAACCCCTCCCCAACGCCCTGCTTCCCTGGAACCCAGTCACCCAAGTTTTCCGCCCCCATCAGCTGCGCTCCCGAAGGGGGCCGGCTGAGGGCAGGGTGGGGAGCAGGCCCCGCCAGGCCGGCTGCGGGGAGGAGAGTGCGGCGTTGGGGTGGCAAGGGACCCCGGGACCGCGGGCCCAACCCGCCCGAGCCCGGCGCTTCCCTCCGCCGGCCGGCCTCCCAGCCCGCCGGCCGCCCTCCCTGCCGCTCCCGCTCGCGTCCGCCGGCCCCGCGCGATCCCAGCGGCCGCCGAGCACGTACCCAGAAGGTGTCGGAGCCATCGACGCTGCAGAAGTCCCGGAGCGCCATGCGGCCGGCTCGGGCACGGCGGGCGGCGGCGGGCGGACGGGCCCGGCTGCTGGCGGCGGCGGCGGCGGTGGCGGCGAGGGCGGGAGGCAGCGACGGAGGGAGCCGGGGCCGCAACGCCGCCTGGTTGGCCGGCGCGTCACGGCGATGCGGCGGCCCCGCCCCGCCCAACCCCGCCCCGCTCACCTCGCCCGGCCCGCGTGGGCCACGCGGAGAGGCTGCACGCTAGACCTTGCGGCCGCCAGGACCGGACCCCCGCCCTCCCCAGGCGCCCGATCCCACCCCCACCATACCCCCATCAGAGGCTCGGGAAAGACCGAGCGCGACCCTTGCGTCCAGACCCCAGACCAGTTTTCAAATCCTGTTGTAGCAACATCGAGACGACAGCAACAGTAATAGAAACCAGCAGGGGCAAAAATATGCACTGATCCCTCTATGAGCGCAGAGCGCCAGAGTCCTCATTGGATTCCGGCGTGACTCCCTTTTCATGAAGGAAGAAAACTGAAGGCAGAGAGGTTGAGTGACTTCTCCAGGGTCCTCTGGGCTAACCCAGCCTGCTGGCTCAAGAGCTGACTGGGAAACTGCAGGAGTTGGATACTCAATCTAATCTGCGCTGTACAGATGGAGAAACAGGTTCAGAGAGGTGAAGCGACTGACGCAAGGACACACAGCTGACAAATAGCCAGAGTTGGACCAGCCTGACTCAAGGCCTGAAGACTCCAAACTCTATCCGGAACAACTCTGTGCAGAGAAGCTTGGCATTTTCTCCTCTCTCTCTGTAGCACTCAGGAAATAACCAGGCTATTATCCTCACCTTTGAAGTCAAGAAAGGGAGGCCTAGAGATACAGTAAAAATAAGCATTCACAATCATGGGGCTTCTGAAGGCTGAGTTAGCAATGAACTTGAACTAACTTGTGAAATGCTCACTAGAACCCCAAGAGGTAAGCTCTGTTATTATCCCCATCTTGCAGTTGAGGAGACTGACGCCCGTTGAAGCAAGAGTACTTTGTCCGGGGTGTAGACGGTAAGTGGCCTAGGTCCCCCTCAGGGTGAGTGGATTTTTATGGGATAATTACTTTCAGGTAAGCTCTTTGGTCTGTTGCTTTGACATTTATAGTGAACAAATACCTACTGAGCATTTACTATACGCTGGGTCTTGCTAGAAACAAGACAAAGTTTCTGCTCTTATAATGCTTTTATAAAGCATTGGGGTTTCTTGGGGGGGGGGGTTTCTTTGTGAGGTTTCTTGTGAGGGTTTAAGTGTGGGGTTTGTTTTTTTTTTTTATGGGAGGAACAGGTTAATCAGATGATCACATAAAGAGTATTTATAGCTGTGATAAAACCTAAGAAGAAAGTAGAAGTAAGAGGGTTTTAAAGGATCCTGGCCTACTGGCAGTGGAAGTCAGGGAAGGCTGCCTGGAGGAAGAATCTTTTGAGCTGAGGAAACAAGTGATGAGTCTGGTTTCATGGGGTCTGAGCTGTGTTCTGGGATAAGAAAATAGTTTGTGGAAAACCATGTAGCAGGACAGAGCAAGTCCCTGGAGGAACCTGAAGACAGGAATCCAGGGAGAGAAGCAGAAAGCGCTTATCTTTGGCAGGAGGGATCAGGAGGGCCCAGAGTGTGCAGGGCCATGTTGCCCAGGGGAGAGATTTCAGCCTGGTCCCATAAGTGATGGGGAGCCACTGATGGATTTTAAGCAGGGCCCAAGATGGTCAGATTTATTTCCATTTTTACTCAAATTCTTTATTCATCCATTCCTCCAACAAGTATTTATTGAGCAAACATATGAAAAGGTGCTCTCCATCATTAGTCATCAGGAAATTGCAGGTAAAACCCCAGTGAGATACCATTACACACCCACCAGAATGACTAAAAGGAAATCGCTAAATCTTCTCACAGCTGTTACAGCATGACTGAAACCGTAGTGGAAGTGTAAATTGGTTCAACCACTTTGGAAAACCATTTGGCAGTTTTTCCTAAAGCTAAACATATGCAAGTACACAGTGACACAGCAATTCCATTTCTCAAAGGAGTGCTTACGTCCACAAAAGACATCTACCAAAAAAGTTCAGAACAGCTTTATTCAGATACCCCAAACTAGAAACAACTTGTTAAAAGGATGAATGAACTGTGGCATATTCACACAAGAGAGTATGAGAGAGCAAAAAAAAAAAAAGCATCGAGCGACTAGTGCATGTAACAATATGGACAAATCTCACAACATGTAATAAGGAACAGAAAAAGACAAGCACAAGCACGAAAGAGTATATTTCTCATGATCACATATAGATAAAGGTCAAACAGGCGAAAACTAATAGATGTTGATTGACATCAGAATAATGGTTACTGTTAGGGAGTATGATTAGGAAGGCGTACAAGAGAGCCTGCTGGAGAGCTGAAAATGTCCTTAACTTGATCTGGTGGTCATTAGGTGGTTTATACCTACACACACAACATTTTAAAATTCATTGAGATGGACACTTAAGTTTGCTATACTTTGCTCTATAAAACTTATACCTTAGGGGACTCCCTGACAGTCCAATGGTTAAGACTACATGCTTCCACTTCAGGGCACAGTTTCAATCCCTGGACGGGGAACTAAGATCCCACATGTCACACACTGCGACTAAAAAAAAAAAAAAAAAAAAAAAGTTAGACCTTACATGAAAATTTAATGAGGCTTCCCAGGTGGCGCTAGCGGTAAAGAACCTGCCTGCCAATGCAGAGACGTGGATTCAGTCGCTGCATCAGGAAGATCCCCTGGAGGAGGGCATGGAAACCCACTTCAGTATGTTTGCATGGAGAATCCAATGGACAGAGGAGCCTGGCAGGCTATGGTCCATAGA
This sequence comes from Ovis canadensis, assembly GCF_042477335.2. NCBI lineage: Eukaryota > Metazoa > Chordata > Mammalia > Artiodactyla > Bovidae > Ovis > Ovis canadensis. Next base: position 29,529,532 of record NC_091268.1, on the reverse strand, counting down.
ATCGCAAAAGAGTCGGACATGACTGAAGGGACCTAGCATGCACACACACACATATACAAACAAGACACATTTTAAAATTCATTGAGCTGGCCACTTAAGGAAGCTATGCTTTGCTCTATAAGTTATACCTTAGGAAACTCCTTGATGGTTCAATAGTTAGGACTCCATGCTTCCACTTCAGGAGGCACAGTTTCAACCCCTGGTCAGGGAACTAAGATCCTGCGTGCCATACAGTGTGGCCAAAACAAACAAACAAAGTTATATCTTATATGAAAATTTAATATAGAAAATAAGTATAGAAATTAAAAATATTTATTGGTGCCTACCATATATGTGCTGTAGACACATCAGTGAACAGAACAAGAATCTCTGCCTTCATGAGGAGCAAGCAGAAGACAGACCAAACAAATGATGTTTCTGTTTTCCAGGAGCAGAAACTGGGGTTTAGAGGGATGAGTTAACTTGCCCACGATCCCACAGCTGGGATGTGGCAGAGAGGAGGCCCAGCCGTGCTCTTCACTGCCAAGCCCTCCCCGCACTTCTTTTCAGCCACAAACTCAAAAGTCTTCCCCTCCCCTTCTTTCCAAGCCCCTTCCTTCCTCTCTGCAGCCCTGAAACAGTAATGAACACCCTTAGACCCAGAGGCTCTGGGCCCTAGGCCAAACCCACCCAATGAAAGCAAACAAAATAAATTGATGGTGAAAATGCAGGATCTCAGTTTCAAGTATCAGCTGCCCTGGTAGACCATGAGTTCAGTGAATCATATATGAAGAAGGCCAGAGAGATCCTTTTTATTTTTCTCTGGAATCAGAACCTCCTGTTCCTGTTCATTTATTTCACAGGACTTTTCATTATTTGTAATCATCTAATTATTTGCGCCATAGAGGCCTCCCTAGCCATACTGGAAGCTTCCAGCTCCTGCTATCTCTTACCTGGACTGCTGTACCAGCCTTCTCCCTGGTCTCCCATCCCTGTCCCTCCCCACTGTGATCAAAGCTCAACATACCAACCAGGGGTGGGGGGTAAGTCCTATTAAAACAAGAAAGCAACACCCTTGTGAAAAGTTCCCCTGGCCTCTTATTGTGCTTAGTACAAAAGTCTATGGGATGTGATCCAGCAATTCCATTTCTGGGTAGACACCCAAAAGAAGTGAAGGCAGGAACTTGATATTCACACACCCGTGTTCATAGCAGCACTGTTCACAATAGCCAAGAGGCAAAAGCACCCCAAGTGTCCATCAACAGATGAATAAAGAAAACATCATCTACAGGCAATGGAACATTATTCAGCCTTAAAAAAGGAAAGAAATTTTCACACATGCTATAGGGATGAACTTTGAAGCCTTCAGTTCAGTTCAGTTGCTTAGTTGTGTCCAACTCTTTGCGACCCCATGGACTGCAGCACACCAGGCTTCCCTGTCCACCACCAACTCCCGAAGCTTGCCCAACTCACATCCATCAAGTCAGTGATACCATCCAATCATCTCATCTTCTGTCCTCCCCTTCTCCTCCTGCCTTCAATCTTTCCCAGCATCAGAGTCTTTTCCAATGAGTCAGTTTTTCGCATCAGGTCGCCAAAGTTTTGGAGCTTCAGCTTTAGCTGAAGACATTATGTTACGTGAAATAGGACAGTCAGAAGAGGAGAAATATTGGATGAGTCCACGTACATGAAGCTCCCAGAGTAGTCAATCTCACAGAGAGAGAAAGTGAAATGGTGGTTGCCAGGGGTGAGGGATGTGATGGGGACTTGATGTTTAATGGGCACTGAATTTCTATTTGACAGTTGGACAACAATATCAATATAATTAATGCCACAGGACTAACTATACACTTAAAACGATCATAAAATGTATCATTTTATGTTGTGTACATTTTACTACGATTAAAAAAAAAATATGAGGAAAGGGAGCAAGAAACTTAAAAAATCCTGAAATTCCCTGGTGGTTGAGAATCTCAGTCTCTTCCAGTAGTTGAGAATCTGCTTGCCAGCACAGGGGATTCGGTTCGATCCCTGGTTCAGAAAGATTCCACATGCCATAGGGCAACCAAGCCTGTGTGCCATACCTCCTGATCCAGGCTCTAGAGTCTGCGCTTCACAACAAGAGAAGCCACCACAATGAGAAGCCGCTAGCCTCAACTAGACAACAGCTCCTGCTCGCCAGAACTACAGAAAGCCCACGCGCAGCAACGAAGACCCAGTGCAGCCAAAAATAAAATAATAAAATTTATTTTAAAAAACAAACAAACACACCTACTAGGCCTCTGTGACCTGGTCCTTACCCATCCTTGTCATCTTTTCTCTTGTTAAAATTTAATTTATTTTTGGCTGTGCTCTCTGTTGCTGCTCAGGATTTTCTCTAGCTGCAGTGCACAGGTTTCTCTTGTTACGGAGCACGCACTATCTAGGGTGCATGGGCTTCGTAGTTGTGGCGAGTGGGCTCAGTACTTATGGCTCCAGGCTCTAGAGCACAGGCTCAATAGTTGTGGCGCGTGGGCTTAGTGGGATGTGGGCTCTTCCTGGATCAGGGATCGAACCTGTGTCTTTTGCATTGGCAGGAGGATTCTTTACCTCTCAACCACCTGGGAAGCCCCCCGGTGTCATCCTGAACCCCTTTGTCCTCAGTCGCTGTGCTGCTGTAGCCACACTGAGAGCTTTCTGTTTCTTGAACCTCCCACCAAGCTCATCCCACCTCCAAATCTTTCCCCTGGCTGATCCTTCTACCTGGAACGCCCAGCCTCTGGAGCCTCACGTAGCCCAGGCTCCCCTTAGACAGGCTTAGCCACCATCCCCTCATCTCACCCCTGCTCTAACGCAATCTGAAACTTGTCATTGGTTCTTCCTCCTTCTACAATAAGAGCATGACTTCGTCTTCTTTCCCATTTCAGTCAGCAAATATTTATTGCCAGCCTGTGTTCTGAGCAGGAGGTAAAAAACTACCACCAGCCACCTGTTTGTGCAAATAAAGTTTTATTGGAACACAGTCCCACATGTTTTCTTATAGCTGTTACAACCTTGGAGCTGGGTAGTTATAACAGAGCTCTCATGGTCATAAAGCCTGAAAAATTTTACCGATCTCTGGTCCAGGAGTTTGGGCTACATCAGAGAGCAAAATGTACCAAACTCCCCCACCCATACCAAGGAGCTGAAATCCTCATGGGAGAGAGAAGGAGATTTACCTATTTACAAGGCAAATAGGACAATATAATATAGATGACTTAGGACAGTCAAATGCTAAGAAGGAAAATATAAAGTATGGGTCTGGAGAGTGAGTATTTAGATGGAGTGATGCAGGAAGGGGCTTCCCAGGCGGTGCAGTGGTAAAGGGTCCACCTGCCAATGCAGGCGACACAGAGACGTGGGTTTCATCCCTGGGTCTGGAAGGTCCCTGGAGAAGGGAATGGCAATCCACTCCAGTGTTCTTGCCTGGAAAATTCCATGGACAGAGGAGCCTGGCAGGTTACAGTCCACTGGGTCACAAAGAGTTGGACATGACTGAGGAAGCATGATGTGGGAAGACGGGAAGACCACCACAGAGAAGTGGTATTTAAGTAAATGCATGAAGAGGGAGCAGTAAATCAAAGGTCTGGGCTGAAGCATGACAGCCAAACAACAGCAGAGAACCAGTGGGGCTGGAGTGGAGATGAGGCCTGTTCACAAAGGGCCTCGTAGCAAAGACCTGGGTTATCCTTGGAGTGAAGCAGAAGGTCACAGGAAGCAATTGAGTGGAGGAGCTGAAGTGACTTGATTTTTATCAGCATCATTCAGGCTGCTGGGTGGAAAATAGACCGTGATAAAAAAATGTCAACTGTCCTATTAGTAAATAAAGAATGTGTGGTCATCAAGCCATCAGCTACTGCAGCCACCTCCAGCTGTGTACCTGGGGGGGCAGGGGGCAGGGTGACAAAAAGCTGAATACTGACCCTATCAGTGTCCTGTTAGTTAAGGTGCCTATCAAAGGAATGATTTCAAGGAGCCCAGATTCTTGCATCTTCCCATGCATAGAGAAGCACTAAATCCTTTAATTTGGAATATCTAGTTTTCTTTAGTTTACAATAATCTTCTGATGTTCAGACTACCTGCCGTTTGTAGCAAAACCTCTATGTAACCTGGCTCCTCCCCTACTTCCCAGGAGCAGTTCTCCTAGGGTTACTTGAGATCCTGCCTCCTGGGCTTAAATCTGAAAAATTTCTGCCGAATAAACCATAACACTAAACGTTGAGATTGAGTGTATTCTTTCCAGTCAACAGCTCAAAGAGATCAAGGAATAAAGGGGTTAATATCAGCCTGGACAGCCAAGTGGACCCGAGGTCCTTTCTGAAAGCACACAGTTGAATAATTGTGGACCATTGTATTCGGAACATTTTTACCTGAAGCTCTGTTCCTGGCTTGGAACTCAAGGCAGCTCATTGTCTGAGTTGCCGGAGAGAGAAAGGCAGGACATTGATATTCACAGAATTTCAAACTACGAATTTTCTATAGTTTTAGAAAACAGAGTTTCTCAGCTAGTGAGAAAGTAGTGGTCGCTCAGAGCAGGAGGTCACTATGTCACTCCACAGCTGCAAGTGTCCTTGGAAGAAAAATTATTTCCTGTTACCTCGGCAGCCAGCTTTATCCTGTCTGTTAGCCCAGCCTAAGGAACGGCCTGGCTGAGTTTTCTTCTCCCAGTCCGATCCAATTTTTACTTTCTCACGAAGAAAGATCATGTACTACATTTAATATTTCTGGCTCTTAAGTGTCTTTTAATCTAGAAGAGTCCCCACTCTTATATTAATGAGAGCTTCCCTAGTGGTTCAGACAGTAAAGAATCTGCCTATAATGCAGGAGACCTGGGGTTCAGTCCCTGGGTTGAGTAGGTCCCCTGGAGAAGGGAATGGCAACCCACTCCAATATTCTTGCTTGGGAAATCCCATGGTTAGAGGAGCCTGGTGGGCTATAGTCCATGGAGTCGCAAAAAGACAGGCATTGCTGCCGCTGCTGCAGCAGCAGTTATGTCCGACTCTGTGCAACCCCATAGACGGCAGCCCACCAGGCTCCCCCGTCCCTGGGATTCTCCAGGCAAGAACACTGGAGTAGGTTGCCATTTCCTTCTCCAGTGCATGAAGGTGAAAGATGAAAGTGAAGTCACTCAGTCGTGTCCAACTCTTAGCAACCCCATGGACTGCAGCCTACCAGGCTCCTCCATCCATGGGATTCTCCAGGCAGGAGTACTGGAGTGGGGTGCCATTGCCTTCTCCGAGGTCGGGCATTACTGAGCCACTAACACTTTCACTCTTATGTTTATATACATACGTGTGTGTGTGTGTGTGTGTGTGTGTGTATAAAACATTGTCTTGTTAAAAAGATCAAGACAATTATACTGTAGAATACGCCACAGTCTTGGATTTCTCCTTTTTCATTTCTTCATTAGCATGGTTTAATGTGTTCCTCTGTCCTTTGTATTTTCTGTAAACTTATGATCTAAAGGCTTGATTGGAATCAGGTTAGTATACATTCTTCCTGGAATAGGAGCTCCTGGGTGAGGGATTATCAACGCAAAGGAGCACGAGGGAACTTTATGAAATAATGGAAATTTCCTGTGCCTTGAGTGCAATGGAAATTACACGGATGTATACTTGTCGGAACCCATCAAAGTGGATACCTCATATAGGTACACTCATATTAAACTATTTATATAATCTGTATAAAAATATCTTTATGAAGTTAGATCTCAACAGAGGAGAAAGAGAATCTGCTTAAAACTCAGCTTCTGTGTGTTCTCTCTCCTAAAACTAAGATACCTGAGAAAGTGCCAACTTGTTCCTGCCTTCACAATCCTCTTTCCTCCACTGCGCGAAAGCAAGGCAGTGCTTCTCAATCATTTTGAAACTTACTGAGGTGTGTTGTACTGTGCTGTAAAATCCTGGATGCCAAAGTCATAAAGATAAAAGATAATAATGTGTAGTTAGAAAGGACAACGCCCCCGAGGACAGGATGACAGATCCTTCTGCAATTTAGATGATTTGTTCTTTGCTTCCAACCAACATTATCCAACTTGTTGGATAATAAATTATTACAAATAATTTGTGATAACTTATCATAATGAGATATGTGGCAAATTACCTAGGCTTTCAAACATGGGTAATCTCGGATTACTTAGCTGTTACAAAATTTCCATTCAGGTCTCCTGTTAATGTGAAAAACATTTCTCAGAATTTACTTTATAAAAGCAAAAAAGTGGGGAAGGCAATAGCACTTTTTCTAAACTGTCGCATTTCAGCAATACATAATATTAATCCAGACATGTGTGCACACTTAGTCGCTTAGTCATGTCCTGCTCTTTGCGACCCCATGGACTGTAGCCCACCAGGCTCCTCTGTCCATGGGATTCTCCAGGCAAGAATCCTGGAGTGGGTTGCCATTCCCTTCTCCAAGGGGTCTTCCTCACCCAGGGAGCAAACCCAGGTCTTCTGCATTGCAGGCAGATTCTTTACCACTGAGCCACCAGAGAAGCCCCTTTTCCATAGACAGATAGACCTAAAATTATTCACCAAAAAATAACTAGCCCATCTCTCTCATTTAAAAGCTCATTGAGGACAAAACGTACTTTTCAGTGTATAACATTACTGATCATAATGCAATATATTTATGGTATTTTGATCAATTATATTCCAATAATAGTTGTAATGATAATTTAGAGAAAATTTTTAAAACTTGGAGCCTTATAAACACTGGATAATCGCCAAAATTCAAGTCTTGGGGAAACAGGACTTTAATATATATATTAATTATATATATATACACACACATATATTAATATACATAAGCATTTTGTTGCAGACAAGTATGATCTGGTGATTAATTTTAAAACTTTTCAAGTATATTATATTAGGATAGAAGTCTGTGAGAGAAATAGAATGGAAATACAAGTTCAAGGAGAAAAAAAACAAATAAAATAAAATTTCCAGCTAAGAGCCTGTTCTTATATTTTTTCCCTACAAGATTTTCCATTTATTTCCATAATGCTGTGTGATTATGCTCAAGGATTTTTAAAAATAAACAATGATAGGTATATTTAAAAGTATGAAGTAAAATTATGTTCTAAAATATCAATATTTATAATAACTGGGAAATTAAGACTGCAACTATTTAAACTTACAAAAAACAGATTTCAGACCTTAAGTAAAAATATGCAAGGGGTACAGAGTTCTTGGAAATTCTTTAAGAAGAAACACACATGAAATACTTGAGGATCTCTAAACAAGACCTTCTGTCCATCTACCGAGCAGAAACCATGGGCAGGCAAAATGCTTAAGATCAAGACTGACAGGTTCCTGCTCTCACAGAGATAACATCAAGTAATAAATATAAACAAAGGCAGAAAAACATCCTGTTTCAAGATTGATACTTTGAAGGGTGCAATAAGTGTAACAGACTGTTCTTTGGATAAGGATGAGGGCAGGGCTGGGTGAAGAGGGAAAGATGAATTGGTGAAGATCTCACAAAGGAAGTGACATTTGAACTAAGACCAGGGCAGGGAGGATGTCAGCAACCAGAAAATCTGGGTAGGAGAGATTCAAGCTGAGGAAACAGCAGGTGCAGAGGCCCTGTGGCAGAAACAAGCTTGGTGTGTTCCAGTAACAGAGAAGATGCTTGTGGCTGAGGCATGGTGAGCCAGGGAGAGTGTGGGAAAAGTAGGCTGGAGTGTTGTAAGCTGTGCTGAGGCGTTTGACTTTTATTCTGAAGACAATAGGAAACCTTTAGAACAGAGTTTCTCAATTTCTGCTCTATCGACATTTGGTCCAGATAATTCTTTGTGTGTCAGTGTGTGTATGTGTTGCTCAGTCGTGTCTGACTCTTCGCAACCCCATAGATTGTAACCTACCAAGCTCCTCTATCCGTCGGATTCTCCAGGCAAGAATACTGGAGTGAGTAGCCATTCCCTTCTCCAGGGAATCTTCCTGACCCAGGGATCAAACTCAGTCTCCCACACTGCAGGCAGATTCTTTACCATCTGAGCCAGGGAAGCCCCTACAATAGAGCTTGTCAGTCTACAGACTTCTCTTCACAGCAGAGCTTTGCAGAAGCTTTCGGTGCCTCGCTGAAATATGAACAGACAGCCAAAGACTGCAATCATCTGAGAAAAGCTTTGATTATAAAAGACAACTCCCAAACAATCAGGAAAAGCGGATTTGAAGAAACGGTGACAATGAGAAGAACAAAGTAAACTTCTAAAAACCTGCCGTAAACATCTTAGAGAGATGAGACGATGGTATAGCATTCCCAGAACAGTGCTATCTTTTTGGGGGGAGGGGGATTAAAATTTACTTATTATTACTTCTGGCATTACTGTAATATAATTGATATACAGCACTGTATAAATTTAAGTTGTAAAGAACAAGATATCTTTTAATATTCAGGGAACAACAACAACAGAAAGCTCTTGGAAAATCAAGAAACTAAGAAGTAAAAAATATTCAATGAAACAAGAGGAAGAAAGAAATTGAGGATGTCTTCCAGAAAGAAAAGGAAATAAAGAATACTAGATGACCACAGCAGAAGGTCCCATATCCACATAATAAGAATCTGAGAAAACTAAAATTGAGAAAACAAAGGGGAGGAAATTATCAAGAAAAAAAGAACTAAAAAAAACACTTTGGGACTTTGCTGGTGGTCCAGTGGTTAAGACTCTGAGCTCCCAATGGAGGTGGCCCAGGTTCTATCCTTAGTCAGGGACTAGATCCCACATGCTACAACTAAGACCCAACACAGCTCCCCCACAGAAAACTTCTCAGAACTGACTAGTGACCATTTTTCAGAGTGGTATACTGGAGAGTTTAAGGTGAAATGTCATGATCTCTGTAACTTACTTTACAATAGTTCAGCAAATCATAATATGAAAAGTGAAAGTGAAAGTCATGTCTGACTCTTTGCAACCCCATGGACCATATAGTCCATGGAATTCTCCAGGCCAGAATACTAGAGTGGGCAGCCTTTCCCTTCTCCAGGTGATCTTCCCAACACAGGAATCAAACCCGGGTCTCCTGCATTGCAGGTGGATTCTTTACCAGGTGAGCTACCTGGGAAGATACCACATTATACACATCAGAATGGCTGTAATAAAAAGACAATGTCAGAAACAGATATGGCTTGTGGTTTGTCTTTGTTCTTTCCAATTTGTGTCTAACTTCACCCCCTCTCCCCCAACTGCTGGCCTTGCTGATCTCCAAGAATTTTAGGCCCATTGAATTCTCTACCAGCTTCCACAATTTATAAGATTTAATCCCAGTAATAAATCCCTTGTTATGAATGGTAAGGACTCACTGGTTCTGCTTCTGAAGGTTTGATCATGGCAGCCCAGTGGTTCAGACTCAGAGTTTCCACTGCAGGGGCATGGGTTCAGTCCTTGGTCGAGGTACTAAGATTCCACATGCTGCATGGCGTGGCCAAAACAAAACAAATTTATGGCACTAACTATCCAGTGAAAGGTGGCTGTTTATTCATAGATGCTACTGTAAGCAGACTCTCTGACTGGCCTCACCAGCCACTAGTAATAAGAGGTATTTGGAGGGTGGGGTTTGGAGGTCCAGTGGTAGAAAGACTTTTTACCTATCTGTTTGCATTATTTTTTACCTCGTGATGTACACATTTTTAAAAACGTGCTAATGGTAAAACATAACATGCATCCAGAAAAAGTGCTGCATGTAGAATTTATGGTGGTATCTCATTGTGGTTTCAATTTGCCTTTCCATGATTACAAATGAGGCTGAGCACTCTCCCAGCCCCCCACCATTTATTACCCATATTGACTTCCTCCTTTATGCAAGAGTATCTTAAAGCCTTTTGCTATTTTCTACCAACTGTACTTTTCTTAATGATTTGAAGGAGCTCTATTCAGTCTAGGCACAAATGTGTTGCTATTTACATATATTTCAAATATCTTCTACTACTCCATGAATTTTTCTTTTTTACCCTTTTTTGAAGAATGTGTATTTCCTCTTGCTAGAGAACCCCTCCCTAAATTTATATGTTGAAACCTGAATCCCCAATGTGGTAGTATTAGGAGGTGGGGCCTTTGGGAAATGATTAAGTCATGAGGATGGAGCCCTCATGAATGAAGTTAATGCCTTTATAAAAGAGACCCCATCCCACATTCCACACAGTTTGGCCAAAACAAAAATTGAAACAAAAAAGATTAAACGAGGCCCCAGAGAGCTCCCTTGCCCCTTCCCCCATGTGTGCTACCTATGAACCAGGAAGAGGACCCCTACCAGAGCAAGACCATGCCGGCACCTTGATCTTGAACTTCCCAGCCTCCTACACTGTGAGAAGTCAATTTCTGCTGTTTGTAAGCCACCCAGTGTGTGATATTTTGTTACAGCAGTATCTGCAGACCAAGATACCACTTTTCTTAAGACAAATGCCACAGACTCTGCATCTTTTTTGACAAACTCTCCTGAGACTCTAGCAAGTAAGGTGAGAAAGCATAGGGCTGCTTTTGAACACAAGTGGCTGTGTTACTTACGTTCAGAAGAAGCTGAGTCTGCAAACCCATAGGCACTGATAAAGAGGTCTGTGGGGGAAGCCTCCTCCAGCACCACACTCTGTTCTCTGCTCAACCCTTTCCTTTTTTTAAATTTGTGGTCATCATTTGCTGTTGTCATTCAGTTGCCCAGTTGTGTCTGACTCTTTTGCAACCCCATGGCCTGCAGCACGCCAGGCCTCTCTGTCCCTCACCATTTATTAAGTTGCAAAGATCCAAGCCCTGTGCTAGGAACTGTATATACAAGAGTTCACTCCCCCCAGTGACCAGAGCCCATGTACCCATCCAAAGAAGGCACAGTGCCAAAGGCCAGGATACACTGATGGCCTCAGGAAAATGTTTTCATTGTTTTAAAATCAGAAGAAAAATAAATATAACCCTGCCTTTATTATATTAGTCTTTATACCAATTCCATCATAAAATATAGTTTTAGGGTTTTTTTTTTTTTCATTTATTTTTTAAATGGAGGAATGTGGCCCAGACAGCAACCTTACAAGGGGGTCATTATTGTTATGCAGTTTATTCAAGGGAGGAAACTGAAATCTGAGAAGTGACTTGGCCAAGGTCAGACAGCTGGAAAGTGTGGGAACAGGGATTTGAACTCAAGCTTGGGGAACCCAAAAGCTTTCACACTTGGCCACTACCTAAAGGGTCCCCAGGTCAACACTGTCACATCCAGGGGGTGTGCATGGCTGGAGCTGGGGTGATTTACCCAGGGAGGAAAAGACTTAGAGGAGATTTAATACAGTCTCCAAATATTTGAAAGCCTGTCACGTGGGAAAAGGATTAGCCCTATTTTTGTGGCTCCTGAGAATGGAGCCGGGATTGGTGGGGTACGGTTGCAAGAAAGCAGATTTCCATCCAGTCACCTGTCAGTAGCGATTTATCCTGAAAACCACAGAAGGGAAGTTTGACCCCTGTCCCTGACAAGGAAAGAATTCAAAACAAGGCTGCATTGGAGAGGATTACTGCCTTGGAAAGGGAGCTGGAGGAGAGCAAGATGAAATTTTAGATTCTACATTTGCAGATATTAGAGCTTCAGCAGATGTAGGTGAGTTGGCATCTTCCCCACTCCTACCCCAATTTGACCAATCCTTACTGAGACCTCTCATGCATTAACAGAGGGAGTATAAAAGGAAACAGCCTTTTCAGAAGAGGTATTGACAACATCTGTCAACACTGAGACTGTTCAGACCTTTTATGTAGCAATACTACATAGAAGAATCTATGCTATGACGTAAATGCACAAATATACAAAGATATTTGCTCAAGGGTGTTCACCACAGTGTGTTTATAATAGTACAAGGTTGACAACAGCCTAAATGTCTATCAGAAGAAGACTGGTTGGGACTTCTCTGGTGGCACAGAGGAGAAGAATCTGCCTGCCAATGTAGGGGACACACAGATTCTATCCCTGTGTGTAGGGGACACACAGATTCTATCCAGGAAGATTCCACATGCCTCGGAGCAACTAAGCCTATGTGCCACAACTACTGAGCCTGAGTGCCTAGAATCCATGCTCTGCAACAAGAGAAGCCACCACAATGAGAAGCCCGTGCGCTATAATGAAGAGTAGCACTCACCTGCTACAACTAGAGAAAGCCTGCTGGAAGTAACAAAGACCCAACACGGCCAAAAACAAACAAACGCAATTTTAGAAAGAAGTCATATTATAACAAAAAGGAAATAGACCGGTTAAATAAATGATTATATATATGTGCGTATGTGTGTATATGTGTGTGTGCTATACACCTGAAACTAACAACACTGTAAATCAACTATACTTCAATAAGAAATACACAATTGTTTAATTTAAAAAATTAATGAATGATGATAAATGATTCATGGATCATACAATTGCATTTAATGCTTTACACCTGAAATAAACACAACTATAGTAAGTATAGTAAATCAACTATACTTCAATTTAAAAAATGACACAATTTTTTTTTAAAGTTTAAAAAAATGAATGATGATTCGTGGATCATGCATTGCATTAATGATTCAGTCTCTGTTGTAAGCCCTGTGCTATGCTATGCTCAGTCGCTCAGTCATGTCCGACTCTTTGCAACACCATGGACTGTAGCCCTCCAGGCTCCTCTGTCCATGGGATTCTCCAGGCAAGAATACTGGAGTGGGTTGCCATGCTCTCCTCCAGGGCATCTTCCTAACTCGGGGATCAAACCCAGTCTCCCGCATTGCAGGTGGATTCTTTACCAGCTGAGCTACCAGGGAAGCCCAGTTGTAAGCCCTCAGTTCAGCTCAGTTCAGTCGCTCAGTCGTGTCCGACTCTTTGCAACCCCATGAATTGCAGCACGCCAGGCCTCCCTGTCCATCACCAACTTCCGGAGTTCACTCAGACTCACGTCCATCAAGTCGGTCATGCCATCCGGCCATCTCATCCTCTGTCGTCCCCTTCTCCTCCTGCCCCCAATCCCTCCCAGCATCAGAGTCTTTTCCAATGAGTCAACTCTTCGCATGAGGTGGCCAGAGTACTGGAGTTTCAGCTTTAGCATCATTCCTTGCAAAGAAATCCCAGGGCTGATCTCCTTCAGAATGGACTGGTTGGATCTCCTTGCAGTCCAAGGGACTCTCAGAGATCCCCAAATGAGCCTGCGTGACAAAGACCCCCTACCCACCCTATGGTGGTCCCCCTTATGGAGTGTGGGAGGAACACCAGACAGTAATCAGACCTATTTAATAAGTCAAACTGCATGTTAGAAGGTGGTGAGGGTTATGTTGATGTGGGATGGAGGTGGGGTGGGTTCCAACTTAAAGTAGGGTGTTCCAGGTAGGCCTCACTGAGAAGGTGACATTAGAGTCATGCTGGAAGCTCGATGGGACACCTGTCACTTGGCAGAGTCAGTGGGAGAACACCTTTGAAGGGCCTGGCATCCAGCAGGCCCTGAGGGACAGTAGCTATTGTTTATTTCAGTCCACAAATTTAACAAGAGCTCACAAAAAGCTTATCTAAGGAAGATGCCTAAAATTTTGCAAATGAAGAGTGGGAGGGCTTGGGCTCTGGTGACTGTTTTATCTGCCTCCCCAGAAAGAAGCTGAAACATCTCATCCAAGGGAGGGTTCCTGCCTGTGTGTCTTGTTTGCCTGCCTGCCTTTGTAGCAATCCATCTATCCATTGTGTTTCTTTCCATCGGTTTCACTGTGCGGAGGAGGCTTCCCAGCTCCCTTGTCCATGATAAAGCCCCTGAGGGCCCCTATTAGGCAATGATGAAGCCATTGGTGTGGTAAGATCTCTCCCTAGACCGGGAGTGACTCAGAAGAAACTCCTTAAACCACAGGAGTTGGTGCATATCAGCTCATTTCTTCTGAGTTTCGGCAACAGATAGATGGGAGGCATCAAACTGATCTGTGGCTTGCTCTCCCTGATTCCGAGCAGACTTTATCTAGTGCCTTCGTTTTTTAAAAAATATTTATTTATTTGATTGCGCTGGGTCTTAATTGTGGCACAGAGGATCTTTAGTTGCAGCTGGTGGGATCTAGTTCTCTGACCAGGGATCAAACCCTGGGCCCCCTCCACTGAGAGTGCAGAGTCTAAGCCACTGGACCATCACAGAAATCCCTCTAGAGCCTTCTAAAAATGGCTCTGGCCTTTTTAGGGTAACAGATAACGAGGTCTGCTCTGGTTTAGGGGTTACCTGAAATAGAGAAAGCGGCTCCTTTAAGGGGAGAAGAGACAAATAGATTTCTATACAAATAGATTTCTATAAGTGCCCCTCTGAGATCAATAAAGACCCAATGAGGGGATAAGAGAAGGCTTCCTTGGCACCAAAAACACTACTGATGGGACAGGAGGAGACACAGTTAGGGTTTTGACACAGAAGAAAGGGGGATGGTGTCCCAGGCAGAGAGCACAGCAAAGAAGAACACAGGGAAGCAGCCCGCAATGAAGCATATTCAAGTTGTTCTAAGCAGTTCTTTGTGTCCAGAGCACAGTGATAGAGAAAAGAATAAATAATAGTACTATGAGTGAACTCTGGGAGATGGTGATGGACAGGGCGGCCTGGCGTGCTGCGATTCATGGGGTCGCGAAGAGTCGGACACGACTGAGCGACTGAACTGAACTGAACTGAACGTTCACTGCATGCTCACTATGTGCCTGGCAGCATTCTGAACATTTAATCCTCCATCGAATGCCCACCACTATCCTAGAAGACAGTATATCAATAGCCCCGCTCTATAGGAGAGGAAACGGAGACAAATCAAAGATGATTTGACCATTTGTGGCTGAGAGGTTTGAAACATACCACCACCACCAATAATAACTGCAGTTATCAACTGCCACAGGTCCCTTCCTGAGAAGGCCATACCTTCTCTTCTGATCCAACCCTCACTGCCCAGGTGAGGAAACTGATGCTCCAAACTGCGGAGCTGGTTAAGGGCAGAGCCAAGATGGAAACCCAGAACCAACTTCTAAGTCCTAGTTCTTTGTCACACTGTTGAATGACTATTTCCTTAACTCACAAGCAACAGATGAAGATGTATCTTGTGCATATTCATCTGGCTACTGGAATTTGAAGGGGAAGGAGACAAGAAGTTTACTACCAGTGAGAGTAGGTAATCTGTCTGCCCAACAAAATCACTGTGAGAAATGTATTAGAGATTAGAGGAGAAGGGAATGACAGAGGATGAGATGGCTGGATGGCATCACTGACTCGATGGACGTGGGTTTGGGTGGACTCCGAGAGTTGGTGATGGACAGGGAGGCCTGGCGTGCTGTGGTTCATGGGGTCACAAAGAGTCAGACATGACTGAGTGACTGAATTGAGCTGAACTGAACCGGAATGGTGTTTCCAACAAAAGTGGTCCCAACATCCACTTTATGGGCAGCATAGCAATGTGGCTGATGGACTCTGGAATCAGATGGTGTTGTTGTTCAGTCACTTAGTCGTGTTTGACTCTTTGCAACCCCGTGGACCAGGCTTCCCTGTCCTTCACCATCTCCTGGAACCTGCTCAAACTCATGTCCATGGAGTCAGTGATGCCATGCAACCATCTCATCCTCTGTTGTCCTCTACTCCTCCTGCCTTCAGTCTTTCCCAGCATCAGGGTCTTTTCTAATGTGTCAGCCCTTCTCATCAGGTGGCCAAAGTATTGGAGCTTCAGCATCAGTCCTTCCAATGAATATTCAGGGTTGGTTTCCTTTAGGATTGACTGGTTTGATCTCCCTGCTGTCCAAGGGACTCTCGAGAGTGTTCTCCCACACCACAGTTCAAAAGCATTGGTTCATCAGCCTGGAATCAAATAGTCTGGCTTTAAATGCCAGCTCTGTTTCTTACCAGTTGTGCATCCTGGTAAGAATACCTCTCTGTAACCCGGTTTTCTCATGTACAAACTAGAGATGGTAATGCCTGTTATTTAGAGTTGCTATGAAGATTAAATGAGTGCATTTATTTTAAATGTTTACATCTGTATATAATAAACTGTTCAGTTTATTGTTCACTGTTCAGTAATAATCATGCTGTTGATGGGCAACTACGTTTGGGAACCAGCAAGTTAAGAACCTATAGAACTAATGTAAACTAGCATTTTCCAAATTGTATAGCTCTCCTCTGATGTGAGAGAGAATTGTCTTATCACATGTATTTATCAATAGGATATTTACTAAACAATAAGAGATGTTTCTGTTCTTAGGAAATACAAAGTGAAGTGTTTACTTGTAAAAGAGCACAATGTATGCAACTTATTCTCAAACCACTCAGCAATATATATGTATATAGATATAGATAATATAATTATATGTTATTACTGCTAAGCCATTTGACAGAATATATAGAGTATATATATTGAGGATATATGAAAGTGAAAGTGTTAGTCACTCAGTCATGTCTGGCTGTGACCCCATGGACTCTAGCCCACCAGGCTCCTTTGTTTATGGAATTCTCCAGGTAAGAATGCTGGAGTGGATAGCCATTCCCTTTTCCAGAAGATCTTTCTGACCCAGGGATCTAACCTGAGCCTCCTACATTGCAGGCAGATTCTGTACTGTCTGAACCACCAGGGAAGTCCCAAGGGTATATGTATATGTTATGTATAGAGAGAAGATATGCACACATGTCTATGCATGTATATATATACGTATGTATATGTATTTGAGAGAGAGAGAGATTGACAGAGAGACTAAGGAAGAGAGAGCGGAGAAAATGTAAGAAAATGCCAACAATGACTATATCCAGGGGGACTTCCCTGGCTGCTCAGTGGTTAAGACTCCATGCTTCCACTGTAGGGGGCACGGGCTCAGTCCCTGGTCAAAGGAACTGAGGTCTCGCATGCTGCATGACTTGGCCAAAAAAAAAAAAAAAGTATATCTAGGTAACAGATATGGAGAAGTTCATTGTGCTATTGCAGTTTTTCCATAAATTGAATTATTTTGTAAAATAAAAAGTAAGAAAAGAATATCTATTCCTTGAAAATCACAATGGCTTATTCAAGGCTCTGAGAAGTTCTGTGATAAATAAATTTGCATCTCCTAGTGCTCCCTGAATTTGTTCAACCTGAAAAGTGGTTTATTCCTTCTTACTTGTAATTCCAGGCAACACTTTGGGCATAGTTTAAGATGATACACGTGGGAATGAAAGGGGGAAAGGATTTAAAAGACGCAATAAAAATACAA
This sequence comes from Ovis canadensis, assembly GCF_042477335.2. Lineage (NCBI taxonomy): Eukaryota > Metazoa > Chordata > Mammalia > Artiodactyla > Bovidae > Ovis > Ovis canadensis. Next base: position 29,512,382 of record NC_091268.1, on the reverse strand, counting down.
ACCACAAGACTAGACAAAGTGAATCATAAATTTGGTCTTTGGTTGCTGGGATGGTGATGGAGCTGTTGATAAATTCAGCTCCTCTGCTGGATGGGAGTAGGGCCAGGTGAAGAAGGCATTAAGTTTTGATGCCTTTACGACATGCAAGTTGTAAACATGCATGCAGAGGCTTTTAGCAGATGCTTGTAAACATGGTCTAGAATTGGACAAAGAAGTCAACTTTCATTCTGGAAATCTGGTAAAGTAAATAGTAGGAGTCAAGTGAATGGCTGAGATCACTGAAAGATAGATGGACCATGGATGTTTGCTATGTTTTCCTACTTAGCATCCATTCCCCCTGCTTCAGCAATGTTAGTTTTCTTTTGCTGTGCTATTCACTCCTCACTGGGAATACTCTTGATAAGACTGTCAATCAAAATGCTTCCCCTCTCTGGCCCAGGAGTGAGCATGCGAACCAATCTGGCTAATTATACTCTCTCTCCTGAAGATCTTAGTACTGACCAAAGTGACATCACAATAAAAAATATTTGGATCCAATTCATTTCAAATCATTGCCCTAGGAAGACTGTGCATGTTCATTATCTATGTATCATCTTACCAAAACTGTTTAACTTGGATCTAATTATGCAGGGAAAATGAAAATGGGACAGTCTATTAGACATCTGACCTGGGTTCTCCTGGCAATGTCTTAAAATTTTTTGAAAAGGTGGAGGAGAATTCCCTGGCACCTCAGACTCCACACTTCCACACAGGGGGTATGAGTTTAATCCCTGTTTGAGGGAACTAAGATCCCACAAGCCAAGTGGTACAACCAAAAAAAAAAAAATGGTGAAGAAGTCATGCAACACATAGCCTTGATTGAATCCTGAACTGAGAAACAAAATGAAACCCAATTATATAAAAAAAGTAAAATTATCTAGACAAAGAGTTTGTCAGCTTTTTAAAATATGCTCAAAGAACTAAGGGAAATCATAAAAGCACTATCTTACCAAATAGACTGTGTCAATAAAGAGATAGAAATTATTAAAAGGAAACAGAAATTCTGGAGTTGCAGAGTTTAATAACTGAAATGAAAACTCACTACAGTGGTTCAAAATCATATGTGATCAGGCAGAAGAAAGAATTGATAAATTTGGACATGGATAAATTGAGATTACTTAGATTTTTTCCCTACTTAGTAGGAAAAAGATGAAGGAAAGTGAACAGACTCTAAGAGACTTCTGAGACAGCATCAAGTGTACCCAAAAATATATAACGGGAGTCTAAGGAGAGGAGGCAGAAAAAGAGGCAGAAAAAAAAAACATTGAAGAAATAATGGATCAAACATTTCCAAAGCTGATGAAAAATGCAGATCTAAACATTCGAGAAGCTCAATGAAACCCAAATAGGATAAACTCAAAGAGATTCACACTGAGTCACATTAAGATCAAACTGTTAAACAGAATCCTGAAAGCAGCAAGAGAGGAACAACTCATCACATATAAAGGATAGTTAAGGTCAGGAGATGATTTCTTATCAGAAACCATGGAGGCCAGAAGGCAGTGGGATGACATACAAAAGTGCTGAAAGCAAAAAAAAAATAGTCAGCCAATAATTCTATAATCTGCAAAACTATCCTTCAAAAGTAAAGGAGAAATTAAGCCATTCCCAGAAAAAAAAACAAAACTAGGGAGAGATCATTGCTGGTAGATCTGACCTGCAATAAATGCTGAAAGGAGTTCTTCAGGCTGAAATTGAAGGACGCTAAACAATAATTCAAATCTACATTAAAAAAAAAACCACTGGTTAACTACATAAGTAAATTTAGAAGTCAGTATTAACATATTTTTAGCTTCTTACTCTTTTTTCCTATGTGATTTAAAAGACAATAACATAAAATAATAATTAAAAATCTGTATTCATGGGCACACAGTAAAAAATGATGGAATTTGTGCCTATAAGAACATAAAGAAAAGAATGGGGCTATATAGGAGTAAATATTTTTATATAATATTAAAGCTAAGTTGGGGCTTCCCTGATGGCTCAGCTGGTGAAGAATCTGCCTGCAATGTGGGAGACATGGGTTCAGTCCCTGGGTTGGGAAGATCCCCTGGAGAAGGGAAAGGTTACCCACTCCAGTATTCTGGCCCGGAGAATTCCATGGACTGTATAGTTCATGGGGTCACAGAGTTGGACACAACTCAGCAACTTTCACTTTACTTCAAAGTTACGTCAGTATTAATTCTAACTATATTATTATACATTAATGTTAATTATAATTCCAAGGACCCACCAAGAAAATAACTGAAAAATATATAGTAAAAGAAAATTAGTACCAATCCTTTTAAACCTTTCAAAAAATAGAAGAGAGGGTGATACTTCCTATTTCATTCTATGAGGCCAGTGTTATCTTGATACCACAGACAGCCAAAGTGATCAAAAGAAAACTATAGCTCACAAGAAAACTAAAACTTCTGCTTTACTGACTACACCAAAGCCTTTGACTGTGTGGATCACAACAAAATATTTTCAGTTTCCACAAACTGTGGAAAATTCTTCAAGGGAGGGAATACCAGACCACCTTACCTGCCTGCTGAGAACTCTGTATGCCGGCCAAGAAGCAACAGTAAACAACTGGGCATGGACTCCTTCCAAATCGGGAAATGAGTACGTCAAGGCTGTATATTGTCACTCTGCTTATTTAACTTATATGCAGAGTACATATAAGTACATATAAGTATACTTACATGAGAAATGCTGGGCTGGATGAAGCACAAACTGGAATCAAGATTGCCAGGAGAAATATCAATAACCTCAGATATGCAGATGACACCACCCTAATGCAAGAAAGCGAAGAACTAAAGAGCCTCTTGATGAAAGTGAAAGAGGAGAGTGAAAAAGTTGGCTTAAAGTTCAACATTCAAAAAAGGAAGATCATGGCATCCGGTCCCATCACTTCATGGCAAATAGATGGGGAAACAATGGAAACAGTGACAGACTTTATTATTTTGGGCTCCAAAATCATTGCAGATAGTGACTGCAGCCATGAAATTTAAAGATGCTTGCTCCTTGGAAGAAAAGCTATGACCAATGTAGACGGCATATTAAAAAGCAGAGACATTACTTTGCCAACAAAGGCCTGTCTAGTCAAAGCTATGGTTTTTCCATTACTCATGTATGGATGTGAGAGTTGGGCTATAAAGAAAGCCGAGCAACGAAGAACTGATGCTTTTGAACTGTGATGTTGAAGAAGACTCTGGAGAGTCCCTTGGACTACAAGGAGATCCAGCCAGTCCATCCTAAAGGAGATCAGTCCTGGGTGTTCGTTGGAAGGACTGATGTTGAAGCTGAAACTCCAATACTCTGGCCACCTGATGCAAAGAGCAGACTCATTGGAAACTCCAATACTCTGGCCACCTGATGCAAAGAGCAGACTCATTCCCTGATGCTGGGAAAGATTAAGAAAAGAGGAGAAGGGGATGACAGAGGGTGAGATGGCTAGATGGCATCACTGACTCAATGGACATGAGTTTGAGCAAGCTCTGGGAGTTGGTGATGGACAGGGAAGCCTGGCACACTGCAGTCCATGCAATTACAAACAGTCGGACACGACTGAGTGACTGAACTGAACTGAACTCACTAGGACAACTGTAATATAAATGAATGGAAAATAACAACATCCTCTTTGACCAGGATGTGAAATCGGAGCACAAACACATCTTGCTGATGGAACGTAAAATAGTGTAGCCTCTATGGAAAACAGGGAATTCCCTTGCGGTCCAGTGACTAAGACTCTACACTCTCACTGCCAAGAGCCTGGGTTCAATCCTTGGTTGGGGAACCAGAATCCCATGAGGCATGTCACAAAAAATATTTTTTTAATAGAAAAATTTTTGACAGTTCTTCAAAAAAGTAAACAGAATTACCATGCCTCCATATGTGCCTGAGAATTGAAAACAGGTGTTCAAAACACTAACATGTACACAAATGTTTACAATACCATTATTCATAATACTTCCTTTGTGGCTCAGCCGGTAAAGAATCTGCCCACAATATAGAAGACCCAGATTCAATCCCTGGTTTGGGAGGATCCCTTGGAGAAGGAAACAGCAACCCACTCTAGTGTTCTTGCCTGGAAAATCCCATGGACAGAGGAGCCTGGCACGTTACAATCCATGGGGTCGCAAAGAGTCAGCCACAACTGAAGTGATTTAGCACATATGCACGTGTAAGGGAAAAGAATTCAAAAAATTATATACGTATAAACAGAGTCACTGCTGTAACTTGAAATTAACACAATATTTTAAATCAACTTCACTTCAATTTTTAAAGTCTTGACAATCAGGAGGATTTTTTTGTTTTGTTTTAGTGGAGGGGATAAGAAGTGGGGTGAAAATAAATTAGACAGACAGCTGCTGATTTGACATGTTCTCCAGTTTACTCAAAAAATCTGCCCAAATATGCTCAAGATCCATCTGTCCTCTGAAAAGGACTGAGGGAGATCTTTAATCTAGACAAAACCCTCAGGGACATAATATTTGGACATTTTAAACTGCTCCATAAACTGTCATGTATTTCCTATTTGATTGACCACAGAGAACAAGACAATTGGCTTTATTACATATTATTTTTACTCAAGAAGGAAAATTTACACATGTTGTATACAACTGTTCTTGTAAATATTCTGAAGAACACCTCTGAATCTCAAACAAATTTAATTTGTCATTCAGACGGAGAAGCAATTAAAAACAAATTATTGATCACAAACACAAAGTTCAGGAAGAGGCCAAATGAACTACCGGAGCATTCCAGGAAGGGTAAGCAGCAAGACAACCAAAATCCTAACTGAATTTAAACAGGACTCTTGGTTGCAAGTGATTAAAGTTAAAATCACCTTAAACCAAATAGTATTGACTTGTATCTAAAATGTCCAATGGTGGGAGTTCCCTGGAGGTCCAATGGTTAAGACTTCCAGCTTCCACTGCAGGGAGCACGGGTTCCATCCTTGGTCAGGAACTAAGATTCTGCATGCTGCACGGCATGCCAGGGAAAAGAAGAAAGAAAGAAAGAAAAGAAAAAAATGCCCAGTGGAAAATCTGGCTTTAATCGTGGTCCAGAAGCTCGTGGGCTTCCCAGGTGATGTTAGTGGTAAAGAACCCATCTGCAATGCAGGGGACATAAGGGATGCAAGTTCAATCCCTGGGTCGGGAAGATCCCCTGGAGAAGGAAATGGCAATCCACTCCAGTATTCTTGTCTGGAGAATTCCATAGACAGAGGAGCCTGGTTGGCTACAGTCTATGGAGTCGCAAAGACTTCAACAGGACTGAAGCGACTTAACAGGCACACATCACTTGGTACTGCTTTTCTGTTTGTTCGTGTTGAAAATTAATAAAGGAAACCTCAACTAAAATTAGAGGAGGTAATGACCTGCAAAGAAAACTCTCACATATTACCACTCACCATTATTTGCATACAATGACCTTCATTTACATGCTGCTGCTGCTAAGTCCCTTCAGTCGTGTCCGACTCTGTGCGACCCCATAGACGGCAGCCCATCAGGCTCCTCCATCTCTGGGATTCTCCAGGCAAGAACACTGGAGTGGGTTGCCGTGGCTCAGACGGTAAAGCCCCTGCCTGCAATGCAGGAGACCCGGTTCAATCCCCGGGTCGGGAAGATCCCCTGGAGAAGGAAATGGCAACCCATTCCAGTACTCTAGCCTAGAAAATTCCATGGATGGAGGAGCCTGGTGGGCTACAGTCCATGGGGTCGCAAAGAGTCGGACACGACTAAGCGACTTCACTCACTCACTTCATTTACTCTCCAATGCATACATGCATGCTAAGTTGCTTCACTCGTGTCCGACTCCGTGCGACCACATGGACAGCAGCCCACCAGGCTCCCCTGTCCACGGGATTCTCCAGGCAAGAATACTGGAGTGGGTTGCCATTTCCTACATTCACTGACCTTCATTTCCCTGCCCCGTAGGAAAAGGGTACATCCTTGCACTCCCAGATAGGAAATGCAAGTACTTTACTAGCCCAAGGGAAGCCTGTCTCCTTGCTCCGCGAAAAGTCCAGCCAATGGGAAACATCACAGCTCAGCCAATGAGAAGTCGTTGCCACCTACTTCCCTCCAATGAACTTTCATTTAGAACAGCATCTCCTACCCCCCACCCCCAAACAACTTTCCCCTATAAAAGCAGGCTTGCTTCCTTTGTTCTTTGGACACGCCTGTGGTTTGACATAGATTGCAAGTCTTGAAGTTCAGTTCAGTTCAGTCTCTCAGTCGTGTCCGACTCTTTGCGACCCCTTAAACTGCAGCATGCCAGGCCTCCCTGTCCATCACCAACTGCCGGAGTTTACCCAAACCCTTGTCCATTGAGTCAGTGATGCCATCCAACCATCTCATCCTCTGTCGTCCCCTTCTCCTCCCGCCCTCAATCTTTCCCAGAATCAGGGTCTTTTCAAATGAGTCAGCTCTTTCCATCAGGTGGCCAAAGTATTGGAGTTTCAGCTTCAACATCAGTCCTTCCAACAAACACCCTGGACTGATTTCCTTTAGGATGGGACTGGTTGGATCTCCTTGTAGTCCAAGGGACTCTCCAGAATCTTCTTCAACACCACAGTTCAAAAGTATCGATTCTTTGGGGCTCAGCTTTCTTTAAAGTTCAACTCTCACATCCATACATGACCACAGGAAAAACCATAGCCTTGACTGGACAGACCTTTGTTAGCAAAGTAATGTCTCTGCTTTTTAATATGCTATCTAGGTTGGTCATACATTTCCTTCCAAGGAGTAAAGCGCCTTTTAATTTCATGGCTGCAGTCACCATCTGCAGTGATTTTGGAGCCCCCAAAATAAAGTCAGCCACTATTTACAGTTTCCCCATCTATTTGCCATGAAGTGATGGGACCAGATGCCATGATCTTCGTTTTCTGAATGTTGAGCTTTAAGCCAACTTTTTCACTCTCCCCTTTCACTTTCATCAAGAGGCTCTTTGGTTCCTCTTCACTTTCTGCCATAAGGGTGGTATCATCTGCATATCTGAGGTTATTAATATTTCTCCCTGAAATCTTGATTCCAGCTTGTGCTTCCTCCAGCCCAGCATTTCTCATGATGTACTCTGCATATAAGTTAAAGAAGCAGGGTGACAATATACAGCCTTGACGCACTCCTTTTCCTATTTGGAACCAGTCTGTTGTTCCATGTCCAGTTCTAACTGTTGCTTCCTGACCTGCATATAGGTTTTTCAAGAGGCAGGTCAGGTGGTCTGGTATGCCCATCTCTTTCAGAATTTTCCACAGTTTGTTGTAATCCACACAGTCAAAGGCTTTGGCATAGTCAATAAAGCAGAAATAGATGTTTTTCTGGAGCTCTCCTGCTTTTTCCATGATCCAGTGGATGTTGGCAATTTGATCTCTGGTTCCTCTGCCTTTTCTAAAATCATCTTGAACATCTGGAAGTTCACGGTTCAAGTTCAGTTTTTTGCTTTTCCCAAATAAACCCATTTTGCTGATAAAACTGGTTGATTTTAGGTTATCAGTGTCATTCTCAATCAGGCTCTTCTCACTCAGAGTCAAAGATGACACCGGCAACTTCCAGCTATATCCTACCCAGCAACCCCAAAAACAGAGTGTATCCCTTGTCCAGTCACCCGAGGAATGCTTTGGACTTGAGTCTCATTGGCCCTGCCTGGGTCACATGTCCATTCCTGAGCCATTCACTGAGGCAGGTGGGGGTGTGTGGAATGTCCTCATTGGCCAGAACTGGGTTTTGAGTCCACCATTCCAGTCCTACTGAAAGAGGTGGGTTGGGGAGTAAACTGTACCCTGTTGGTACTTCAGGATGCTGTCTCTTCTGGAAGAATAGACAAGGGAAGCTGAGCAGAAACAGCATCACTTAAAGCACAGGACAAACAAAGTCCTGTATGGTCAGCCCCTTCAGATTCACTCGTGTCTCTCTTCTCTCTGCCTCTGGTACTTGGATCTGCTTTCTCTTCCTCAAACGTGCTCAGTGCTCCACCTCAGGGCCTTTCTAAGTGCCATCCCACGTTCCTGGAATGCTCTTCCACCACTGTGCCTCGTTAACACCTACTTACCTTTCAGCTTTCAGTTCAAACGTCACACTTCCTCAGGGAAGCTGTGGCAGTTATTGTCCAAATATGGCCACAGTTAACGTCTTCCACGGCACACGCTCTTCTCACAACGTGTCCTTGACAATCCGCTCATTGAAAAGTGTGATCTGTGTCCCTTTCCCCTGAATCCAGGTGAGCTTGAGACTGTTGCAGTGAAAAGGACCAAAGAGGAATGCGGGTTGTTGTTGTTGTTTTACCATTTCCTGAGAACAATAACATCCAGTTAGGACCACTGGGGGACAGTTTACTCCCCGACCTGCCCCTTTCAGTAGGGTGGCGGGGGTGGACTCAAGACCCCGTTCTGCCCACACACCCCCACCTGCCTCAGTGAATGGACATGTGACCCAGGCAGGGCCAATGAGACTCAAGTCCAGCAACAAAAAGGGAACAGTGACTAGGCCAGAGAATAAGCACAGATGCGCCTGAAAGAGCAAATCACCCCTAGTTTTACTTTAAAATAATTTTTATTCATTTACGTTCAGCTGGGCTGGCTCTTCGTTGCCGCGTGGGCCTTTCTCTAGTTTGCAGTGTGCAGGGGCTAATCTTTGTTGGGGTGTGTGGGCTTCTCATTGTGGTAGTTTCTCTTGTTGCAGAGCACAGGCTCCAGGCACATGGGCTCAGTAGTTGCAGTGCACAGGCTTAGTTGCTCCATGGCACGTGGGAGCTTACTGGACCAGGGATTGAACCCATGTGTCTGCATTGGCAGGCAGAGTCTTTACCACTGATCCACCGGGGAAGCCTCCCTAGTTTTACTCTAATATTTTGGCTACCTGATGCAAAGAACTGACTCATTGGAAAAGACCCTGATGCTGGGAAAGATTGAAGGCAGGAGGAGAAGGGGACAACAGAGGATGAGATAGTTGGATGGCCTCACCAACTCGATGGACATGAGTTTGAGTAAACTCTGGGAGTTGGATGGACAGGGAGGCCTGGCGTGCTGCAGTCCATGGGGTCGCAAAGACTGAGCAACTGAACTGAGCTGAACTGAATCTGCAGTCTGTAACTAGGTTTGCTTTTCCCCAAACTAACCTGACACTATGTAAATTACATCCTGCACCTATAGCCCCCTAACTCTGCATGAGTTATTAATACATCCTGCGCCTGTTGCCCTTTAACTCTACGATAGTTACGTCCTGTACCTGGTGCTTACCTTCTCCGAGCTCCCTTTGCACACCACTCCTTGTGGCTTTTTGGATTTCAGACATGAATGCTGCAGTACAATAAACCAGAGACCAATGTAAATAATAACCAGGCTATGGGACTGCCATATCCAGTTACCATGTTACCTGACATCAACTATGACTGTTTGGAAACAATTCAAAACGAAGAACGCAAGGTCTTCCCTGCTTGGCTCCTTATTACATACCCCAGACTCTGAGCCCATCTACACGACCCCCTCAGATGCCCATGCAGTGCAGCACAGTTCTTGAGGCACTAGTCTGCACTGTTCTCTCCTTGGCCAGCTGGGGATCAAAGCCATCTTCCTATTTCCTCCAAACTCTGTCTCCGAATGCTTTTATTTGGCTTTGGTGGGGAGGGAAAGCCAAGATTTTGATGGTGACAAGACAAGTATCAAAGGGACACTATGCGACATTCAAATTTAGTCACAAAACATGAAAAGTCTGCCTGATTCTCTTGGGACATTCACTCTTAGAACCCAGTTGTCATGTCATAAGGAAGCAAAAGAGCCCTGACAGAGAGAGGCTAGGATCAGCCCAAATCCCTCACTAAACTCCCAGCTGTCAGCCAGCACCAACGAGCAGGCCAGGTGACTCAGCCATCTTCAAGAGAATCCTCCAGAACTTTGACAGCATCAACGGACAGAAGCCAGACACCAAAGGCCACGTTTTGGATTCTTCCATTTATATGAAATGTCCAGTTATGAGTATCTACAGAAACAGTGATGAGAAATTGTCATATATTGAGATATACAGAGGTCATTCTGGTTTATACATGTTAACTTGAAGTTTCTTTTTTTTTTAATTTTTATTGCAGTATAGTTGATTTACAATGTTGTGTTAGTTTCAGGTGTATAGCAAAGAATCAGTTATGCATATATCCCCCCTTTTTGAGAGTCTTTTCCTATATAGGTTATTGAGTACACTTCTCTGTCCTGTACAGTAGATCCTTACCTGTTATCTATTTTATATACAGTAGTGTGTATATGTCATTCCCCGATTTATGAGTTAACTTGAATTTTACGTTAACATCTTAGTGTGCTTGTGGCCTATCAAACATACCTTGTGCATCTGCTTTAATTACTAGAGAAAAGGACATGTTGACCAAAGCTAAAGAATGTTCACGGTATGGAGAAGGAAATGGCAACCCACTCCAGTATTCTTGCCTGGGAAATCACATGGACAGAGGAGCCTGGCAGGCTACAGCCCATGGGGTTGCAACAGAGTCAGACGTGATTTAGCGACTAAACAACAACAACATGGATTTGTCAGTTTCTGTTATGTGAGTACTGTAAGAAGCTAAATAATTAAAAGCATTATTTGTGATTTTAAAAAAAAAGAACGTCTATGTTAAAAATAAAGATTAAATTCCTCTCTTCTTGGGATGCCAATGCTTATCCTCCTTTGATGATAAGACTGCCTTCCCAGGTGCCAAGGTCATGCTGACTCACTGTATAGTGCTGACATATGTGTTTCTTTTTCCCTTGAAATGTATCCCTGACTTGTTTAACGTCTTTGTTCTGACATGATACAAAACTGTCCTGGAAACCATGCTGCTCTGGAGCAGTTTCTCAGAGTCGTCTGGGAATCAGGCTTCCAGACTGGTCCTCAGTTTGGCTCAAATAAAACTCTTTTCTCTTTTTATTTTTGTTGTTGTTCAGTTGCCCAGCTGTGTGCAACTCTTTGCGACACCATGAACTGCAGCACTGCACACCTCCCTGTCCCTCACCATCTCCTGAAGTTTGTCCCAGTTCATGTCTATTCTTATTATACATTGTTCATTGATTATTTTCACTGATGACACAAAGTAGAGTAGTGATTGCCTGGGGCTGGGGAGAGGGAAGCATTGGGAAGTGACTGCCAAAGAGTACAGGATTTCTTTTCAGGGAAATGAGAATGTCCTGGAATTAGGTAGTGATGATGGCTGTACAACCTTATGAATATACCAAAAAACCTCTCAGCTGTACAGTTTGAAATGGTGGATTGTTTAGTAGGTAGTTTATATCCTTAGGGGGAAAAAAAAATTGTACTCTCCCATCCCAGTCAAGCTGTCCCAGATGATGCCCATGTGGAGCCCAGACTTGGTGGCCATGTTGAATTCTGCCCAAATTGGAGCTTTGTGGGCAAAATAAATGACTGCAGTTATTTTAAGTCACTAGGTTTTAGGATAGAGTGTTCCAGAATGTCTGAGACAGAAGCACTCCCTAACTACCTCCCCAGTCCAGGGCGTGGCCCCTGTTGTCTCTGTTCCATTTTGTTGTTGCTGCTGTTGTTATAGTACCTATTCAGTTTGTAATTAAATATTTGATTAATTGCTGTCTTCCTCATTGGCCAGTGTGCCCTGGCGCTGTGTTTAGCAAGGACCAGTTCCCAGAAGCATGTGCACTCATGGTATTTGAGAACCATGTGGCAGATATCAAGCTGGGTAGAAAGCAGGTAGGCTTGGCTTTATGGGACCCAGGTGGGCAGGAGGAGAGTGGTCACCTGAGGCCCCTCTCCCACCTGGATGCTGATGTTGTACTGATATGTCTCTCTGTTGGTAGCCCTGATAAAAGGACACTTATCAGGCAACATCAGATATTCATCAGAAAAACATCTCAGAAAAATGCACTCCAGAAGCCAAGCATTTCTATTCCAACAGACCCATTATCCTGCTTGAGAGAAGAAGGATCTCTGGAAAGATGAGTGCAGTAAGTGGGAGCCAACCAAGATACAGCAAGAGTCGGGAAAACTAGAGCAAGATGAAAGCATGGCAAACAGGATTGGTGCTTTGAGATACATGGAGTGTCCAGCGAAGAGCAAAGATGGAGGGAGGAAGGTTCTTGAAATGGGCGTGAGAACAGCTCTGCAAGCCAGAGAAAAGAAGACAAAATCTGGGCATTCCCTGGCAGTCCAGTGGTTGACAATCTGTGCTTCCAATGCAAGGGGCACCAATTCAATTTCTGGTAGGGAAACTGGATTCTACATGCTGTGGGTATTTTCAAAAACAAAAAAAGAAAGAAAACATCTGGGTGCTTTGTCTTGGGAAACTGCTGCAGAGCACACTCCTCATGCAGTAAATTTTTTAGTGCTGTTTATTGATCTTAGTGGATGATTACTGGCCTTTTTCATTTACCTATAAAATTAATCTAAGATTACATATCAGAAGTCATCTTGCTATCAGTGTTTAGAAGTCAACCATGCTTATCCAAACCACCTGGCCTGCCAGGGTCCCTCCACTCTCCCATCTGACACCAATCCCATAGACTATAGTCCACCAGGCTCCTCTGTCCATGGGATTCTCCAGGCAAGAACACTGGAGTGGGTTGCCATTTCCTTCTCTACCCATCTGACACACCAGGCACTGATTCAAGTTATAACTATCAGTTCAGTTCAGTTCAGTCACCCAGTCGTGTTTGACCTTTTGCAATACCACACTGCAGCACACCAGGCTTCCCTGTCCATCACCAACTCCTGAAGCTTGCTCAAACTCATGTCCATCGGGTTGGTGATGCCATCCAACCATCTCATCCTCTGTCAACCCCTTCTCCTCCTGCCTTCAATCTTTCCCAGCGTAAGGGTCTTTTTCAGTGAGTCAGTTCTTTGCATCAGGTGGCCAAAGGATTGAAGTTTCAGCTTCAATGTCAGTTTTTCCAATGAATATTCAGAACTGACTTCCTTTAGGATGGACTGGTTTGATCTCCTTGCAGTCCAAGGGACTCTCAAGAGTCTTCTCCAATACCACAGTTTAAAGCATCAATTCTTCAGTACTCAGCTTTCTTTATAGTCCAACTCTCACATCCATACATGACTACTGGAAAAATATATGTAATATATATATATAACTACTATATATAATAAATATAAGTGTATATAACTATAAAATAGTTACAACTACTTTATAACTAACATGTCCTGCTTGTCATCTGTCAGCTGTAAGGTATTCTGAGTCACTATTTCAGAGGTTTACTCCTTTATAGATTTCACTGGCCTAACTCTGAGGTGGGAATCCTGTTTTTTGAAGATGTATTCAGCCAGAAAGGCCCAAGTCCATGCAGTTGTGGAAAGTTACAACTCTACGGTTTCATGTTAGTTACAGTTACTGGGTAATTAGTGCCACTGAATGTAGGTTACTCCAAATAAATAAAACTACCCAAAACTAGATGTAGGGGTTCCCCCCCCCCCGTATAATTGGTACTAATATCTGTCATCCTTGTTGAATGTGTCTTTGTTTGTTTGTGTTTGTTTGTAAGAAAGTATATTTGAAAATAAAATCAGTTCCTCTAGTAAAAGATGGCCATACCACCTACATTTCTTCCCACACATCCCAGTATCTCCTCCCCAGGGCCAGGCTAAGAGAACTGGAATTTGGTTTCATACCTGAGGCACTTCAGCATCTCTGAAGGTGGCATAACCTGTCTCACATGGGTGGTGGAGGCTTGTTCTGGTCACAATGCTCCTTCTCATTCTTCCCAGGTTTCCTCCCAGAGGAGCCTCCAGTTCTCTTGGGGGTCACCCAGCATCTCTTGCCTCTCCAGCTGATTAAACATTTTTTCTGTATTAGTTGATTTTTTTCCAATTACTAAAGAATAAAGACAGTTTTCTAAAAAACTGTGCTGAGTGCTTATCTTGCATTAGCTAATTTGTAGCCAACATCCCAGGAAGGGGGCATATTATTTGTTTCCTTTTTAAGGATGAGAAAATTAAGGTCAGAGAAGTAGAGCAATTTGCCCAAAGCCATGTAACTATCTGGCATTTACACCCAGGTCTGCATTTTAACAGAGACTATGTAGATAACCAGAACCCTGCAGTGCTGTCCTAGGTGGAAAATCAGAGTTGCAAGGGTACCAGGGATGCGTTTCTAAGAGTGTTGTCAAAAGCCAATACAGCGGGGTGATGGAGAGAGATGTCCCCTTGCCTGGCTGAGCTTTTGCTTTGCTTTCTCAGATTCTCTTTGGGAATGAACTTCATGGGTCTTGTGAAACCTCTATCTTTTGCACTCTTCTTGCATCCACCATGAAGCCGTAAAAGGCTTATAGGGTTGAGTTGCTATTAAGAAAAGCTTACTCACCAGACAATGAATCTTTTGAATAGCAAAAACCTCTAAATTGAAAATTTTTCTCCTCTTAAAACAATGGTCTCATTGGTACCTATGGCGGGGTGGGGGGCGGGGCGGGGGAATAAAAAATGGATACAAAGAAATATAATGGCCAGCCTTTGGGACTCTCTTAATAAGGTGAAAGAACAGAAATTAAATTTAGGACAAATTAAAAACCAAACCTGACCTAAATCCCCTACCCCTCCTCTTACACACTTCTTATCCCCAACAGCCTGTCCCTGATCCTGTAGAAGAACTTTTGGATCTATGGACCCCTGGTCGAAATCCACTTCCAGTTCACAAAGGAAACAGATGACCAGCACTTTTCCCAGGCCTTCCTGCAAATGACCAGGAAATAGCTCAGCTGAAGGCTGACAGTCGAGATTAGATAGATACGATATTAGAGGCTGTCTCCTCTAAAGTGAATTGGCCTGAGGTTGATTGTACACTCAGAAACAAGGAAAACCATTAATAATAATTACTCTAGACTTCTCATTATAGACAATTACACTCCAAAATGCCTAGGAGAAAACTTGCATTGTCTCTATATCCCTTGAAGATGTAAACCGAACCATGTCTTCAAAATATAAATACCCAGGTGGTATCTAAAACCATGCTTGAGACTTGCTTGAGACTGAGAGAGTGAAAGTCGCTCAGTTGTGTCGGACTCTTTGCAACCCGATGGACTATAGTCTATGGAATTCTCCAGGTCAGAATACTGGAGTAGGTAGCCTTTCCCTTCTCCAAGGGACCTTCCCAACCCAGGGATCGAACCCAGGTTGCCTGCATTGCAGGCGGATTCTTTACCATCTGAGCCACCAGCGAAGCCCAAGAATACTGGAGTGGGTAGCCTATCCCTTCTCCAGTGGATCTTCCCAACCCAGAAATCCAACTGGGGTCTCCTGCATTGCAGGCAGATTCTTTACCAACTGAGCTATCAGGGAAGTCAACTGAAGAGAGTGTCTATTTCTTTATTTATGATGTGCTGCCCAGCCTGATGGATCTTAGCTCCTCAACCAGGACTGAATCCAGGTAGTGAAAGTGCTAAGACCTAACCAATGAATTGCCAGGGAATTCCCTACTTTATTTTTGAGGTCTTTTAAAAATAAACTGCTGAAAGGGCTCTCTTGCCCAAATTCTAGATCACAGCCTCCGTAAGATTACAGTTGACCCTTGAACAATGTGGGGATTAGGAGCACCAACTCTCCATGAAAGCGAAAATCCACATATAACTTTACACTCATTCCTCGGCACCTGCAGTTTCCCATCCATGGATTCAGCCAACCACAGATTGTGTGGGCCTATCCAGGACATGGACCTGTGCATTTCAAACCTGCATTGTTTGAGGGTCAATGTACTTGTCAAAGTCATCTCCTGTGCCAATTCTTTGCAACTCCATGGACAGTAGTGGCCTGCCAAGCTCCTCTCCAAGATTCTCCAGGCAAGAATACTGGAGTGGGTTGCCATTCTCTTCTCCTGCATCCCAGGCAGATTCTTTATCAAGTGAATCACTAAGGAAGCCTGTACTTGTCAAGAACAAATACAAATCTTAAAAATCTTCTCCACAAATATTAACAGAAAGCTTGAAAGTGTGTAACCTTAACATGTTTCTTTGTTTTAAAGGGTCTATAAACAACCTGCTTGGGTCATTTCTTAGGTCTTTTCAAACAGTTGCTGATCTGGGAAGGGAGGGAATACAGAAACACAAGAGGAACAGCCAAGAAATATTAGTGCAGCCTTGGGGCAGGGTTCTGGTTCCTCCTCAAGGAATATATGTAACAATATCTGTGAGTTCTGCAGAACTATGGCCCCCACACAGGTGGAGGATGGTAATTCAAGGACAGACACAAGATTCCTGGAGCACTGCCCTGTTACCTCACCAGCAACCAATCAGAAGAAAGTCATACATCCTGCAGCCCTCAACCCCAAACCTATAACACTTCTCCCCTAAACCACTGGGGAATTCAAGGGTTTTGAGCACGAGCCTCACTTGGCTCACTGAACTCCAGTGTTTTGGTTTGTTGGCCCTACTGTGCTTCAAGCACACAAACATTGTTGGGCAACACTTGGACTTTGCATCAGACTGAACGGTCAAGTCTTGGTCCAGCTGTCAGATCCAGGCAGGTCACTTTGCCTCCTGAAGCCTTGGTTTCCTCATCTCTTTCAATTAGAATAACAGTAGTACTTACCTCCTGGGATAATGTGAGGATTCAGTTATATGATACACAAAAAATGTCTCAACGGTCTAGAAGAGTTGAATATTTGAAAAATAACAGCCACTTCTATTTCTAACACTGTGCCTAGTGTGAAAATATTGCGGATAAAGACAGTAGCTGTTTTACTCCTTTATAAGTCAGAAAAGAATTTGAATCTCCTGGAATTCAGACCCATCCCTTTGACTCAGCAGCTTAGGTTCAGATGCCATAGTCTTTGGGACTGTGAATGGCTTATGTGCAGGCAAGTCATATTTTCAAAAGTTGCCTTGACTTGTCTGTGTTTCTATAAAGTAGCTGCCTCCAATTTGTAAAATTCCATCTGTGCTCCCCATCTCAGCCCTGTTCTCTAGACAGCCTTTCCTGCATTTCCTAAGAAAAGGCACCCTACCAGGAGGGAGGTAACTAAACCTTGGTTTGGGGCACTAAACTCTTCTTTTTTAATATTTACTTTTATTTATTTGACTATGCTGGGTCTTAGTTGCAGCATGCGGTATCTTTGATCTTTGTTGTGGCATGTGGGATTTACTTCCCTGATCAAGGATTGAACCTAGGCCCCTTGTATTGGGAGCTTGACATCTTAGCCACTGGACTACCCGAGAAGTCCTGACCCTTAATCTTTGGAACTCAACCTGCAACTTTGATCCAGCTGAGATCCTCTGATAGGACATGCCTGCAAGAGTTACCTCAAGAATTCCTTAATCCTAAATCCTTTTGGTAAACAAAGCATTGGGTAATTTATCACTCATTCCTCCATAAATGTCCTGTTGGCAGTGGCATGAGAATGTCATTTTATCTGGCAGGTCTATATTACTTCCTCTAAAGGACTGACGCTACTTGCCACTGCCTCATCTCATACCCCCCAAATTCCATTTTAAAATCTCACACATGGCAACGTTCCAATGTGAGAACTATGTATATGACACAGTGAGCAATCAGGACCTCTGATCTCCATAGTTTCCACGTTCTTCAGCAGTCTCTCTGGTGGCTTCCCTGGTGGCTCAGATGGTAAAGCGTCTGTCTGCAATGCAGGAGACCCAGGTTCGATCCCTGGGTTGGGAAGATCCCCTGGAGAAGGAAACGGCAACCCACTCCAGCACTCTGGCCTGGAAAATCCCGTGGACAGAGAAGCCTGGTAGGTTACCATACATGGGGTCGCAAAGAGTTGGACACAACAGCTATTTCACTTCACTTCAGTCCCTCTGGAAGAGGCGGCCTGGGCTGCATTCAGTCTCCACCACTCATAGTCAGTCATCTCTGGATCAGTTACTTCTCTGAAACTGTTTCATTTGTAAACAGTTCATTCATTCATTCAGCCATTCTACAAACATTATTCTACCAGAGAGGAGCAAGGTAGGCAAGCTTTCTGTCCTGCAAAGCAGTCCAGCGTGGGCACCAGATGTGGAACAAAGAGTCTCAGTCCAGACTGTGTAGGCGGAACTGCCACAGTGATGGTGCTGGTGGGGGAATTCTGAGGAGTTCTGAGGATGAGTGTCACCTACCGCTCTCCAGGTGCAATGCAGGGAACGCCCTAAACTCTGGAATTGCCGAGTGAGGAGTCATCAGAGAATGTGGGAAGGTAGGGGACCAAGGGCATTCCCATCTCACTGTTCTCTGGGATTTAGTGGCAGTATCTCTGAGAGCCACTTTACTAGGAAGTTGATTAGGGAGGGCACTTGGGATCAATACCTAGGGAGGAAGATGGGGATGGGGAGGGGGAAGTTGGGTTCCTGAAAGTCCTCAACCTACCACTCAGGAAGCTGTGAAGTTGACGGGATTCCACAGAATTGTCCGAAGTTGGGCTGCAGAGTGGAGTTGGTGATGGACAGGGAGGCCTGGCGTGCTGCGATTCATGGGGTCACAAAGAGTTGGATATGACTGAGCGACTGAACTGAACTGGGCTGCAGAGGCTGGACCTTTATACTCCAGCATGAACCAGGCACCAGAAGTGGTGTGCCCTCAAGAAGGGGACATGGACTTCCCTGGTGGTCCAGCGGTTAAGAATCCGCCTGCCAATGCAGGTGACACCGGTTCAATCCCTGGTCCAGGAAGATTCCACATGCCCTGGAGCGACTAAGCCGTGGGCCACAACGATTGAGCCTGTGCTCTGGAGTCTGTGCTCCACAAGAGAAGCCACTGCGTTGAGAAGCCCGTGCGCCGCAACTAGAGAGTAACTCTCGCTCGCTGCAACTAGGGAAAGCCCACGCGCAGCAACGAAGACCCAGAGCAACCAAGAATAAAAAATAAGTAAATAAATAAACAAAAATTAAAAAAAAAAAAGCAAGCGGCATGACCTAAGCCTCCATCTCTGCTTGGAAGCCTTCTTTCTGTATCCCTCCCTTTTCTCAGCCCCTCCCACCCCACAAAAAATAGATTTGAGAAGAGAAACCTAGTCTAGTGAACATTTAGGAAGAAAAGAGATTTAAACTGAGATCTGGAGAATGAGTAGAAATCAACTAGAGAGAGAGGAGAGACAGAAGAAGGAAGTTTTCTGGCCAAGGGAAGGGCATAAGCAAAGGTCCAGTGGTAAGGGGGCAGGGGCAAAGGGGTGGCAGGGAGGAAGCGCCTCTTGTTCACGATAGCTGAAAATAACTGAGCAGGGCTTGGTGGATGGGAGGTCGTTCTGATTCCGCCATCTGCCTGAAAGCTACGTAAACCATCCAAACCTCAGTTTCTACGTGAACAGGATGAAACAGGATGAAAGTGAAAAGTGAAAGTGAAGTTGCTCAGTCGCGTCTGACTCTATGCGACCCCATGGACTATAGCCTATCAGGCTCCTCCATCCATGGGATTTTCCAGGCAAGAGTGCTGGAGTGGATTGCCATTTCCTTCTCCAGGGGACCTTCCCGACCCAGGAATCGAACCTGGGTCTCCCACATTGCGGGCAGACGCTTTACCGTCTGAGCCGATGAAACAGGATACCTTTCTTTAAATCATTGGCGGTTTACTACACACTATCTCCCGGATCATGCTCTTAAAATTTTCTATCTCTGCATCTTACTGATAATTACATACATATGTTTAGAGCTCACTCTTTGGAATGATTGCTTGGTATTCCATTTACCTTAATTTACTTAAGCATTCCCCTTACTTTCTTTGGGATTGAAATGAAAACTGACCTTTTCCAGTCCTGTGGCCACTGCTGAGTTTTCCGAATTTGCTGGCATATTGAGTCCAGCACTTTCACAGCATCATCTTTTAGGATTTGAAATAGCTCAACTGGAATTCCATCACCTCCACTAGCTTTGTTCGTAGTGATGCTTCCTAAGGCCCACTTGACTTCACATTCCAGGATGTCTGGCTTTAGGTGACTGATCACACCATCCTGATTATCTGGGTCATGAAGATCTTTTTTGTACAGTTCTTCTGTGTGTTCTTGCCACCTCTTCTTAATATCTTCTGCTTCTGTTAGGTCCATATCATTTCTGTCTTTTATTGTGCCCATCTTTGCATGAAATGTTCTTTTGGTATCTTGAATTTTCTTGAAGAGATCTCTAGTGTTTCCCATTCTATTGTTCTCCTCTATTTCTTTGCATTGATCACTGAGGAAGACTTTCTTATCTCTCCTTGCTGTTCTTTGGAACTGTACATTGAAGTGGGTATATCTTTCCTTTTCTCCTTTGCTTTTCGCTTCTCTTCTTTTCACAGCTATTGGTAAGGCCTCCTCAGATAGCCATTTTGCTTCTTTGCATTTCTTTTTCTTGCAGATGGCCTTGATCCCTGTCTCCTGTACAATGTCATGAACTTCCATCCATAGTTCATCAGGCACTCTGTCTATCAGATCTAATCCTTTGAATCTATTTCTCACTTCCACTATATAATCATAAGGGATTTGATTTAAGTTATACCTGACTGGTCTAGTGGTTTTCCCTACTTTCTTCAATTTAAGTCTGAATTGGCAATAAGGAGTTCATGATCTGAGCCACAGTCAGCTCCTGGTCTTGTTTTTGCTGACTGTATAGAGCTGCAAAGAATATAATCAATCTGATTTTGGTATTGACCATCTGGTGATGTCCACGTGTAGAATCTTCTCTTGTGTTGTTGGAAGAGGGTGTTTGCTATGACCAGTGTGTTCTCTTGGCAAAACTCTATTAGCCTTTGCCCTGCTTCATTCTGTACTCCAAGGTCAAATTTGGAAAACATAGCAGTGGCCACAGGACTGGAAAGGTCAGTTTTCATTCCAATCCCAAAGAAAGGCAATGCCAAAGAATGCTCATACTACCACACAATTGCACTCACCTCACATGCTAGTAAAGTAATGCTCAAAATTCTCCAAGCCAGGCTTCAATAGTATGTGAACCGTGAACTTTCAGATGTTCAAGCTGAATTTAGAAAAGGCAGAGGAACCAGAGATTGAATTGCCAACATCCGTTGGATCATGGAAAAAGCAAGAGAGCTCCAGAAAAACATCTATTTCTGCTTTATTGACTATGCCAAAGCCTTAGACTGTGTGGATCACAATAAACTGTGGAAAATTCTGAAAGCGATGGGAATACCAGACCACCTGACCTGTCTCTTGAAAAATCTGTAGGCAGGTCAGGAAGCAACAGTTAGAACTGGACATGAAACAACAGACTGGTTCCAATTATGGAAAGGAGTATGTCAAGCTGTATATTGTCATCCTGCTTATTTAACTTATATGCAGAGTACATCATGAGAAACGCTGGGCTAGAAGAAGCACAAACTGGAATCAAGACTGCTGGGAGAAATATCAATAACCTCAGATTTGCAGATGACACCACCCTTATGGCAGAAGGCAAAGATTTAAAGAGCCTCTTGATGAAATTGAAAGAGGTTAGTGAAAAAGTTGGCTTAAAACTCAGCATTCAGAAAACTAAGATTGTGGCATCTGGTCCCATCACCTCATGGCAAATAGATGGGGAAACAGTGGAAACAGTTACAGACTTTATTTCTTCTGGCTCCAAAATCACTGCAGATGGTGACTGCAGCCATGAAATTAAAAGATGCTTACTCCTAGGATGAAAAGCTATGACCAGCCCAGACAGCATATTAAAAAGCAGAGACATTACTTTGCCAACAAAGATCCATCTAGTCAAAGCTATGGTTTTTCCAGTTGTCATGTATGGATGCGAGAGTTGGACTATAGAAAAAGCTGAGTGCTGAAGAATTGATGCTTTTGAATTGTGGTCTTGGAGAAGACTCTTGAGAGTCCCTTGGACTGCAAGGAGATCCAACCAGTACATCCTAAAGGAAAGTCCTGAATATTCATTGGAAGGACTGAAGCTAAACTCCAATACTTTGGCCATCTGATGCAAAGAAGTGACTCATTAGAAAAGACCCTGATGCTGGGAAAGATTGAAGGCAAGAGGGGAAGGAGATGACAGAGGATGAGATGGATGGTATCACTGACTCAATGGACATGAGTTTGGGTAAACTCCAGGTGTTGGTGATGGCCAGGAAGGCCTGGAGTGCTGCAGTCCATGGGGTCGCAAAGAGTCGGACATGACTGAGTCACCGAACTAATTCCCCTTTCTGATGATATTGTTATTTCTAGTAATTTTTTTAAAGTCAATTTGATTGGAGGTCTAGTGTACCTCCAAGGCAGTAGTGTACAGCTCTATTTTGATAAACGTATACAATCTTTTAAATTTTATTTATTTTTAATTGAAGGATAATTGCTTTACAGCACTGTGTTGGTTTCTACCAAACTATATACAATCTTGTAGTCACAATCAAGATGTAGAACAGTTCCATTACTCCAAAAGTCTCCTAGTGCATTTTTATACATAATCATCTTCTTCAATCATCCCCAGACCCTGGCAACCACTGATTTGCTTTCTGTTGCTTTTCCAAAATGTCATCCAAATGAAATCATACAGGATGCAGCCTTTGAGCCTGTTGTTCTCGCTAGGCACAATGCATTTGAGATTCATCTATATTGTTGTGTATATCAATGTTTGGTTTGTTTTTATTTCTGAGTTATATTGCATGATACAGATACACCACAGTTAGTTTATATCCATCACCAGTTGGAAGACATTGAGTCATTTGTAGTTGGGGCACTTGTGAATAAATCTGCTATTATTGCATACTGAGTTTGTGTGGACATTAATTTTTATTTCTCTTGAGTAAACAACTGTTGTTGTTGTTCAGTCAATAAATCGTGTCTGACTTTTTGCTGCTCCATGGACTGCAGCACACCAGGCTTCCCTGTCATTCAGTATCTCCTGGAGTGTGCTCAAACTCATGTCCATTGAGTCAGTGATGCCATCCAACCATATCATCCTCTGTTGCTCCCTTCTCCTCCTGCCCTCAATCTTTCCCAACATCAGGGTGATTTTCAATGAGTTGGCTCTTCACATCTGGTGGTCAAAGTACTGGAGCTTCAGCTTCAGCATCAGTCCTTCCAATGAATATTCAGGGTTGGTTTCCTTTAGGATTGACTGGTTGGATCCCTCTGTTGTCCAAGGGACTCTCAAGAGTCTTTTCCAGCACCACGGTTCAAAAGGCTCAATTTTTGGTGCTCAGCCTTCTTGGTGGTCCAACTCTCACATCCATATATGATTACTGGGAAAACCATAGTTTTGACTATACAGACCTTTGTCAGCAAAGTGATGTCTCTGCTTTTTAAAACTCTGTCTAGGTTTTTTCATAGCTTTTCTCCCAAGGAGCAAGTGTGTTTTAATTTCATGGCTACAGTCACCAACTGCAGTGATTTTGGAGCCTGACACTGTTTTTATTTTTTCCCCATATTTGCCATGAAGTGATGGGACTAGATGCCATGAACTTAGTTTTCTGAATGTTGAGCTTTAAGCCAGCTTTTTCACTCTCCTCTTTCACCTTCATCAAGAGGCTCTTTAATTTCTCTTTGCTTTCTGCCATTTGGTCAGTATCATTTGCACATCTGAGGTTGTTGATATTTCTTCCAACAATCTTGATTCCAGCTTATGACATTTTTATCTTTTGAGTAAGGAGTGGGACTACTGGCCTGTACGGTAAGTGCATGTTTAACCTAATAAGTAGTTGCCAAATTGATTTCCAAAGTCACTATACCACTTTGCTCTTCTACCAGCAGTATATGCAAACTCAGTAGCATTTGATATTATCATTGTTAGGTGTTTTTATTTCAGCCATTCCCATAGGTGTATATAGATGTCTATCTACTGCAAACAGTGTGACAATGAATATTCTTATACTAATATCCTTTGTAATCAGGTATAACTGTAAGTTATACCCTTAGAACTAGAATTGAAGGGCAAAGGATGTGAAAGTTTGATTATGTATTGCCAAAAAGACTTCTGAGAAGGTGGGGCCAGTTTACCTACCTGCAAGCTAGGTATGGCAATACTTGTTTCCCCACATCCTCACCAACAGAGTGTATTACCCAATATCCTTACATTTTTAAATGAAATTTTACTTTAGATAATTGCTCTATGAGTATCTCTCTCATAGGGCTGTTGGTGAGAACTTAAACCTCTTAGAGAAGTGCCTGCCACAGAGTGGCAATGCATGTTAATAGTTATTATATGATTACTACTATTAATCACTATCATTTGACTCTCTCTCTGAGTTCTTCATTAGTATATTCACAAATACGTTTCTTTGAAGAGCTCAAACATTCTACCTAATCTTTATAAATCTCTTCAGGTGCTCGCTAGGATTTCAGGCACTGTGGGTGTTACAGAACAAGGAAGTGTGACCCAATAGGACCTTTCTAAGGTTACAGGACGTATCTATGTCCCATGAAGTCAAAATGAATAGAGTATGGAACACAATTCCTCTAGGTTACAATAACTGTCAAGCTTTTTCTGACTGCTACCCACTTCAAGAAATAACAGCAGGAACCAGAACACAAATAGATCTGAAACAAAAGTTTCAAAAACAATACATCTATGCCTTCTATTCATTCCATTCCATTTCACTGAAAATATGTTCATTAGGTTATACTAATACATTTCAAAATCTATTGTTGGGTTAAGACTAGTGATTAAAGGGCACTCTTCTAGGTCATAAATGTTGATCTTCCTGGCTATATAACTGAAATCATAGAACCTCACACTCAGTTTTGGGTACATTATTTCCATGTTTCTTTCTTTCTTTTTTTCTTCTTCTTCTTCTTTTTTTTTTTCATTTCCTTGGAATGCTAGAGCTTATTCGTCATCAATCATCTTCACAACTAGTTCTTGGAATCCTTATGTGCACTGTCCAGTATTAAGCGCCAGTGGGAATAACAGGCATTGAAGAGCAAGAGGCCTCTCCACCATTTGCCGGTGATCTTGGTTATGCCTCTTCGGTCTTTAAACAGTTTCCTGATAACTCAGTAGTAAAAAATCTGCTTGCAATGCAGGAGACCCCGGTTTGATTCATGGGTTAGGAAGATCTGCTGGAGAAGGGAAAGGCTACCCACTCCAGTATTCTGGCCTGGAGAATTCCATGGACTGCATAGTCAATGGGGTCGCAAAGAGTCTGACACGACTGACCTACTTTCACTTCACTCCTTTGCGGAGTAATCATAAGAGAAATCAATGTCAACGCATGTAAAAAGCTTAGAGGAATGTCAGGGGCATTGTTAAGTCCTTAATACAGTGGTTCTCAAGGTATGATCCCCAAGACGACCAGCATCAGCATCATCTAGGAGCCTGTCAGAAATGCAGTTTTCGGATCTCACTCCAGATTTATCCAATCAGAAACTCCAAGGATGGGGTCCAGCCATCTGTTTTAAGAAAATTTCTAGGTGATTCCCACGTACGCTAAAGTTTAATACACGGTAACTATTAACAACTAGTGCTTGAGGTTGCAGAGATGAGCAGAGGACAGATGACGAAGGGTTTAGTAGCCTATTAAGCCCTAGGGTGGAGCAATGTTCGTAGTAACGGTTCCTACCTGCTTCAACTCCAACTTCCCCTTCCTACTTTCTCAGCACCGGCCTAGAGCTCCCGCCTCGCTGAATGGTGCGGTCTTTCTGGACCGTCACCACCCATCCAACCACGGAGATCGTAAATGGAGAGAGGCGGGACTAGGCACGGCTAGAGAGGCGCCTCTATTGGCTACAGACCACGGAGCACAGAGGGACGGAACTGCGCGTGCGCACAGCCGAGGCGCGCCCCAGGCGGCCGTTGAAAAATGGCGACGGTCGCCGAGTTGAAGGCTGGTGAGTGCGACTGGGAGGTCTATCTGGTGAAATGTGTCGGCCTTCAGTTTGTGAAAAGGATGGGACTAAAGGAGGGCCCGCGGAACACTAAAGTCAACCTGTCCCAGGGTCGTTCTGCGGCGTCAGGGCCTGCGGAGCACCCGGCGGGTGTGGCGACTGCAGCTTGGGGCCCTGGGGGTAGGGATGTGGTTGCATGGGGGCTGTTTTTAAACCGACTTTGAACTGGAGGAGGAGGAGCCCCGCACCTTGGTGAAGTCCTGCACCTTGGGGCTCAGGCTCATCTTTCTGGACCCTGCTGGGGGCGAGGCCTTGGCCCTGGCCTTTCCCTCTGGACTGATGATTGCAGTACTGAAACAACTGGGTGTTCGGCCCAAACGTAAACCATTTCCTTGGGTATCTCCCTGAATCCGTACAACCACCCGCGAGGTGGGTCACCATTTTCCATGGGGAAAAACTGGGTAGAAAGATGTCTGGCCTGACCATATTCTCCTGTGTTTTTAAGAAAACTTCCACAAAGAGTCGAGTCTTTTAAGCTGAGAGCATTTGTATACCGTTAGTCTTGACGCAGATGTCCAGACAAGTAATAGTAATTATGGTTATTAGTGATCGAGCTTCTGTCGGGCACTACCCAGCCCCTGTGTTATCTAACTGATTCTATATATCAACCTTATGCCCATTTCAGAGATTAGGAAATTGAGGCGCTGAGAGGTGAAACAACTCAACCAAAGTAATTTAGCTAGAAAAAGGCAGAGAGGGAGAACTTGGGAGATGCTGCACCAGGTCTGCAGGTCTTAGTTACTGAGTGATACTCAGTATCTGCAATAAGACCAGTTCCAATTTTCGGGAAATTTAGGCTCTAAATCAGTGATTCCTAGAGATTTGTTGGAGAAAACGATTTGAGAATATGATTCAGTAACTGTTGATAAAAATGTATATTTGTGGCCTCAGGCTGGTGAACAGTTATTAAAAAGGCATACCTTTAGGACTTCCCTGGTGCAGTGGTTAAGACACACCCGCTCCCCCCAGCCCCACACACATACAGTGCAGCCTGCCCAGTTTCCATCCCTGGTCAGGGAACTAAGATCACACAATGGGGCAGACTCGACATGAATTGGTGTACCCTCTCCCCAGGAAACACACATCACCTGTAATGTTGCATGCTACTTCCGAGGAGTTACAGCTAGTAAAGAACCTGCTGCCAATTCAGGAAAAAGACTCAGATTTGATCCCTGGGTCAGGAAGATCCCCTGGAGGAGGGCATGGCAACCCACTCCAGTGTTCTTGCCTGGAAAATGCCATGGAGAAAGGAGCCTGGCAGGCTACGGTTCATAGGGTTGCAGAGAGTCCAATATGACTGAAGTAACTTAGCACACAGCACACTGTATTTCCTATTGTTTAATATTTTACAATTTTGGTAAAAGGTTGTATAGTCCATGGGGTAGCAAAGAGTCCCACATGACTGAGCGATTTTCACCACTTTCACTCCGAGGATATAAACCAGGTTAAGAAGCTCTATCTGAAGAAATTGTCATGGTGCAGTGTTTTAATAAACATAATAGAGTGAAGGTCAGGATGGCATGGAGATTAGGGATGTATTACACAGATGTAGGGAGCCCTTGAGGTGTTTTCTGCATTCCTCAGCTCTGAATGTGCCTAGTGTTCAAGAGAAATCTAATGAAATGTTTGCCAATCATTTATATTACTTGGGCTTTCGCCTTTTTAAAGCACTTTGACTTCACATTTTCCTGCCTTACTTGGTTCTGCCTCAGAGACAGAGCTCATGTTAGAGAAGGCAAGTGAGGCAAGAGTTAGTGAACGAGCCCTGAGGTAGTGATGACATGCAAGGTTCCTAACTCCAAATTCTTCTTTTTCTGGTTATTTTTGTTTTTGGCTGCTCTGGGTCTTCACTGCTATGTGCAGGCTTTCTCAAGTTGCAGTGAGTGTGCATGGGCTACTGTCTAGTTGTGTGCTGGCTTCTCCTTTCGGAGGCTTCTTGTTTCGGAGCATGGACTCTAGAGCAGACTCAGTAGTTGTGGCATATGGGCTTAGTTGCCACGTGGCATGTGGAATATTCCTGGACAAGGGATCAAACCTGTGTTTTCCGTGGTGGCAGGCAAACTCTTAACCACTGGACCACCAGGGAAGTCCAGCTTCTTAATTCTCATTTCTCCGCTGAATTTGAATCTACGCTGTATACATATACAGAGTAATTGGATGTGTATAGCAGGGAATCTCTGTTTAATTTCCAAAGATGGAATTAGAGAACAGGGGTATAGTAATGATTCCAACATAATAAAGCTGTACCTTCCCTTCCCTTCATGGGCCTGTTATACAGTCTGATTGGGTGATAACTACTTTTAACCTACTTGCAAAAAACGGTTGAGGAGACGATCTAAATGTAAAGAGCAAGGAAGGATAAAGTCTAGTCTAGATTTATCCCTTTAATCATATGACCCAGATTTTTGTTGTTTATCAAAGCTTAAAAAAAGTTTCATGTCCGTGCCTACATGAATATAGTCCCTGGGCTCCCTTTATGAATTGTCATTATTGTGGTGTACTTATTTATAGCACAGTATATTTATTACACCAG
Source organism: Ovis canadensis (assembly GCF_042477335.2). NCBI lineage: Eukaryota > Metazoa > Chordata > Mammalia > Artiodactyla > Bovidae > Ovis > Ovis canadensis. Next base: position 29,484,097 of record NC_091268.1, on the reverse strand, counting down.
TAGTATACAGCACGGGGTTTCCCTGGTGATTCAGTGGTAAAGAACCCACCTGCCAATGCAGGAGATTCCGGTTCAGTCCCTGGATTAGGAAGATCCCCTGGAGAAGGAAATGGCAAACCACTATAGTATTCTTGCCTGGGGAATCCCATGCATAGAGGAGCCTGGCAGGCCTCAGTCCGTAGAGTTGCAGAGTCGGACACGGCTGAGCGACTGAGTGCAGGTGTACAGCACGTATTATAAAGCCTTTAGGCAGCATTTATTGAGCTCTTACTTTGTTCTAGGCACCCTGGGTGAAATGTGTTGCTTCTCTGGAGTTGTGATTTAGCTATTAGGGACCACATGGGAAAAAAAGTTTCTAGACAACTGTAAGGGATGATGCCAATTCAGCCCTATCCACGTTATTATTTATAGCTAAAATCTCATTATCATAACTACTGATATTTGTAATAGTGACCCTTGCTCATCAAGATGTTAGATTACATTCAGCATATATATCCCAGATTCCTTAAGATGGCATTGATAAGGCTACATGTTAGATTTCTAGTCAGTCAGTTCAGTCACTCACTCATGTCTGACTCTTTGCGACCCCATGAATTGCGGCACGTTAGGCCTCCCTGTTCATCAGCAACTCCTGGAGTTCACTCAAACTCACGTCCATCGAGTAAGTGATGCCATCCAACCATCTCATCCTCTGTCGTCCCCTTCTCCTTCTGCCCCCAATTCCTCCCAGCATCAGGGTCTTTTCCAATGAGTCAACTCTTCGCATCAGGTGGCCAAAGTATTGGAGTTTCAGCTTTAGCATCAGTCCTTCCAATGAACACCCAGGGTTGATCTCCTTCAGAATGGACTGGTTGGATCTCCTTGCAGTCCAAGGGACTTGCAAGAGTCTTCTCCAGCACCACAGTTCAAAAGCATCGATTCTTCGGCACTCAGCCTTCTTCACAGTCCAATTCTCACATCCATACATGACCACTGGAAAAACTATAGCCTTGACTAGATGGACCTTTGTTGGCAAAGTAATGTCTCTGCTTTTTAATGTGCTATCTAGATTGGTCATAACTTTCCTTCCAAAGAGTAAGCGTCTTTTAATTTCATGGCTGCAATCACCATCTGCAGTGATTTTGGAGCCCAGAAAAAGTCTGACACTGTTTCCCCATCTGTTTGCCATGAAGTGATAGGACCAGATGCCATGATCTTCGTTTTCTGAATGTTGAGCTTTAAGCCAACTTTTTCACTCTCCTCTTTCATCAAGAGGCTCTTTAGTTCCTCTTCACTTTCTACCATAAGGGTGGTATCATCTGCATATCTGAGGTTATTGATATTTCTCCTGGCAATTTTGATTCCAGCTTGTGCTGCTTCCAGCCTGGCATTTCTCATGATGTACTCTGCATATAAGTTAAATAAGTAGGGTGACAATATACAGCCTTGATGGATTCCTTTTCCTATTTGGAACCAGTCTGTTGTTCCATGTCCAGTTCTAACTGGTGCTTCCTGACCTGCAGATAGGTTTCTCAAGAGGCAGGTCAGGTGGTCTGGTATGCCCATCTCTTTCAGAATTTTCCACAGTTTGTTGTAATCCACACAGTCAAAGGCTTTGGCATAGTCAATAAAGCAGAAATAGATGTTTTTCTGGAGCTCTTGCCTTTTCCATGATCCAGCGAATGTTGGCAGTTTGCCCTCTGGTTCCTCTGCTTTGTCTAAAACCAGCTTGAACATCTGGAAGTTCACGGTTCACATACTTCTGAAGCCTGACTTGGAGAATTTTGAGCATTACTTTACTAGCGTGTGAGATGAGTGCAATCGTGCGGTAGTTTGAGCATTCTTTAGCATTGCGTTTCTTTGGGATTAGAATGAAAACTGACCTTTTCCAGTCCTGTGGCCACTGCTGAGTTTTCTGAATTTGCTGGCATATTGAGTGCAGCTCTTTCACAGCATCATCTTTCAGGATTTGAAATAGCTCAACTGGAATTCTATCACCTCCACTAGCTTTGATCGTAGTGATGCTTTCTAAGGCCCACTTGACTTCACATTCCAAGATGCCTGGCTCTAAGTGAGTGATCACACCATCGTGATTATCTGGGTCATGAAGCTTTTTTTTGTACAGTTCTTCAGTGTATTCTTGCCACCTCTTCTTAATATGTTCTGCTTCTGTTAGGTCAATACCATTTCTGTCCTTTATTGAGTCCATCTTTGCATGAAATGTTCCCTTGGTATCTCGAATTTTCTTGAAGAGATCGCTAGTCCTTCCCATTCTGTTGTTCTCCTCTATTTCTTTGCATTGATCACTGAGGAAGACTTTCTTATCTCTCCTTGCTATTCTTTGGAACTCTGCATTTAGATGCTTATATCTTTTCCTTTTCTCCTTTGCTTTTCACTTCTCTTCTTTTGACAGCTATTGGTAAGGCCTCCTCAGACAGCCATTTTGGTTTATTGCATTTCTTTTTCTTGGGGATGGCCTTGATCCCTGTCTCCTGTACAATGTCACGAACCTCCGTCCATAGTTCATCAGACACTCTATCAGATTTAGTCCTTTAAATCTATTTCTCACTTCCACTGTATAATCATAAGGGATTTGATTTAGGTCATACCTGAATGGTCTAGTGGTGTTCCCTACTTTCTTCACTTTGAGTCTGAATTTGTTAATAAGGAGTTCATGATCTGAGCCACAGTCAGCTCCCGGTCTTGTTTTTGCTGACTGTATAGAGCTTCTCCATCTTTGGCTGCAAAGAATATAATCAATCTGATTTCGGTGTTGACCATCTGGTGATGTCCATGTGTAGAGTCTTCTCTTGTGTTGTTGGAAGAGGGTGTTTGCTATGACCAGTGCATTTTCTTGGCAAAACTCTATTAGCCTTTGCCCTGCTTCATTCCATACTCCAAGGCCAAATTTGCCTGTTACTCCAGGTGTTTCTTGATTTCCTACTTTTACATTCCAGTCCCCTATAATGAAAAGGATATCTTTTTTGGGTGTTAGTTCTAAAAGGTCTTGTAGATCTTCATAAAACCATTCAACTTCAGCTTCTTCAGCGTTGCTGGTTGGGGCATAGACTTGGATTACCATGATATTGAATTGTTTGCCTTGGAAACGAACAGAGATCATTCTGTCGTTTTTGAGATTGCATTCATGTACTGCATTTCGGACTCTCTTGTTGACCATGATGGCTACTTCATTCTTCTGAGGGATTCCTGCCCACAGTAGTAGATATAATGGTCATCTGAGTTAAATTCACCCATTCCAGTCCATTTTAGTTCGCTGATTCCTAGAATGTCGACGTTCACTCTTGCCACCTCCTGTTTGACCACTTCCAATTTGCCTTGATTCATGGACCTTACATTCCAGGTTCCTATGCAGTATTGCTCCAATTTTAAAATGTTACTTTTTTTTTTTAGATTTATTTATTCATTTTTGGCTGTGCTGTGTCTGTTGCTGCAGGGGCTTTTCTCTAGTTGTGGTGAGAATAGTGCTGCTCTGTAGATGGGGTGCACGGGCTTCTCACTGCGGTGGCCTCTCTTGCAGAAGCACAGGCTCGAGGGCTTGCAGGCTTCAGTACTTTTGGCATGTGGGCACGCTAGTTGTGGCTCACGGGCTCACAGGCTCAGTAGCTGTGGCACATGGGCTTAGTTGCTCTGCGGCATGTGGGATCTTCCTAGATCAGGGATGGAACCCATGTCTCCTGCATTGGCAGACAAATTCTTCACCACTGAGCCACAAGGAAGCCCCAAATCTTACAGTTTTAAGGAGTTAACTCAGTTATCTTTAAAACCCAAACAAAACCCCAGAACAAAAGCCCATCTCTTTTGTTCAGAATGGGCCATTTCCCAAGGGTTCTGGGTATCGGTTTTATACAAAAGATACAACATAATCCTTCCTTTTTGGAGTGTACTTATTATTTTCAATCATATACTTTCTAGACCAGAGGTTTTTAGTGACAAATTGAACCTGTCTCTTGGGCTTTCCAGGTGGCTCGGTGGTAGAGAATCCACCTGCAATGCAGGAGATGTGGGTTCCATCCCTGGGTTGGGAAGATTTTCTGGAGAAGGAACTGGCAACCCACTCCAGTATCCTTGCCAGGGAAATTCCATGGACAGAGGAGCCTGGCAGGCTATAGTCCATGGGGTCACAAAAGAGTTGAACACAACTTAGCAAATTAACAACAACAGAACCTGTCTTCAGTGACAACTACTCTTGAAAAGATATGAGACACTGGGAGACAAGTTCAGGTCCTTATAAGCTGAGTATAATTCTTCCCCCCTTTTTCTCTTCAGTAAAGCTTATGTATCAGTCTGTAGCCTCTTACAGTGACTCTACTGGAAGGATAAACTTACATTTGGTTAACTAAATTAAAGTAGTAAATCATTGCAATTTGGGAACTTTTATTTTTTATTGCAAATATGGCTCGTGGTAACTAATGTGATGATTGCTCGGTTTGTCATATTTGATTGAAAGGATGTAATATTAAACATTTTGTTTTAAAGTTTGCCTAAGAATGGCAAAAAGTTATTCTATAACTGAAACATTAATACTTTATATTAAACAGTTTTAAAGGACACTTTGGAAAAAAGAGGAGTGTTAGGGCATTTAAAAGCAAGGATTCGTGCGGAAGTTTTCAGTGCCCTTGATGATGAAAGTGAACCTCGGCCATCGTTGTCTCATGAAAACTTTCTAATTAATGAGCTAATTCGGGAGTATTTGGAATTCAACAAATACAAGTATACAGCGTCGGTCCTCATAGCAGGTAAGAGGTTATTTATTGTTAATCACCTGAGGTGAAGTCTGCCTTTTCCCTTCCCCCACTTCTCAGAAAATGTTTAGCCTAGAAATCTAATTCTATTACCAAACGGTGTCAAATGGGACATGACTGGGACATAAAAATCCCATGGGCTCTTTTCATATCACAGCTTGAACAAGTTCTCATGATGTTTATTGGACTCCAGGAGAAAATGACTAAACATTTAACCTAGGAGCATACTTTGAAAATCATAATTTCTGATTCTGAGAATAAAGAGTTATTTACATTTTGCCCTATGTGCTGTCAGTCTTTTTCCTATGTATATGGTTTAAAAATACATACACAGAGACTTAATGTCTATTCTTTGTTAAAAAATATAAAACATTGAAGAGAAAGCCTCAAAGTATTGCTCCATGTATTGATTAGGCATGTACTCAGATGTGTGTAAAAGTGTTATATTTAAAAAGCACTAGATAATCTATAGACATTTCAAATCACTGTTGTACACCTCACACTAAAATAATATTGTGAATCAACTAAAATTTAAAAAAGAAAATGATTAGGAAGATAAACTCCAAGCTCATTCTAGTGATGAGCAGGAGAGAAATGGTACTGGGGGAAGGGGGTCACCATTAAAGCGAAATTTACTTTATCTGTTAAATTTTATTTCTTAAGAAAGAAAGCAAAAGAACTAGAAGAATAGGGACAGTAGTCAGGATCGGTATTGCCCCTAGGCTGGGGGAAATGAAGTTGGGAGGACGATCCAAGCACCCTGCATGTACATTACTTGATTCCCTTTTCCAATGTTTAACATAGGCTTTAAGGCTATTTGGTGCCTTGGAGATATGCCTCATTAAAGAAAAGAGATCATGAAGTAGATTCTGAAACAGAGAATGGATTCCTTATTGTGATGCTGGAACTTTCCATTGGATAGATCTTTTGTTAATATTCTAGGTCTTTTATTTAATGTTAAGCATATACCTTAACCGAATAAAGACTGATGATTTTTATTGGTTTAAGGATCATCAGTGTCGGTATCTTCACTGACACAGCATTTTGTTATAGATGGCTGTATAATATGTTACTACTCAGAAAAGAAGAATGTGAAAATACCATCAGTTAGATGTACTGGACTTGTGCTCACCTAGAATAAAATACAGATACAGCAGTCAAGTTTCTACAGAGTCTTGACTTTTAAAAAACTGAGATGTACTTAGCATAAAGATACTTTACCATTTTTAGTATGTAGTTCTGTGGATTTTGCTAAATTCATACAGTTGTGTGGCTACCGCCGTAATCACAATATAGAACATTTCTATCACTTCAGAAAAATTCCCTGTGCCCTTTTGCAGATAACTTCTTTGCCTACTCTCAACTCCTGTCAACCTCTGATCTGTTATTTTGTGTACCTGGTCATTTGCCTTCTCCAGAATGTCGTATGAGTGAAATCATCCAGGATGTAGCATTTTAAATCTGCTTCCTTTCACTCAGCATAACACATTTGAGACTATGCTGTTATTTTCCCCCCTGAATAGCATTCCACTGTATGGCTGTGTTGATTTATCTGTTATCAGTTGATGGACATTCGGGTTGTTTCTAGTTTTTGGCAATTACGAATGCAGCTGCCATAAACACTCACTTTCGAGGATTATCTGAACGTTGTTTTCACTTCTCTTGGGTAAAGAGCTAAGAGTGGCGTTGCTGGGTTGTATATGGTAAGTGTCTGCTTACCTTTGTAGTTGAATGCACCATTTTGTTCTCCTGCCAGCAAAGTTCTCCCAGTTGCCCCGAATCCTTGCCAGCACTTCATACTTAGTGTTCATTTTACTTTTAGATTTATTGCCAACAAATGGGTATCAGTGCTGTCATGCATTTAATTTGTAGGCTTCTTAGAAAATAGGACTTCTCAAGTCTAGTATAGAAACAGTAATTTCCCAACTCAAAATTTGGGGATTTAAAAACTGCATTTATATTAAAGATATGCATTTAATAAAGTAGGTATTTTGAAAGCCATAAAATCACGGTTGCATCTGTCTTGGTGTGCGCCATCATCATTCTTCTAAAATCTGAAAAATGTGTATACCTCATACGTGTGGTTTTTATCAAAATCCTATTTACTTTTTATATTAATAAAGCCTCAGTGTTTTGTGATTTTCCCCCCAGAATCTGGTCAACCTGTAGTTCCACTGGACAGACAGTTTCTCATCCATGAACTAAATGCATTTGAAGACTCAAAGAATAATACAATGTAAGAAGTTTTTTTTAAAAAAATAAGTTTTCAGATATTATTGTATTGGGGTCATAATTGTATAGTGGTAGTTTTATTTCATTTTAATTCATCAGCTACTTATTTGGGTCCAGTGTGTGTCTGGCACTGTGCCGCATCCAAGGTGTGTGGCAGCAAGTGCTAAGATGCCTGTGGTTTCAGAGGACGACGTGCCCCTGCTTCATTCTCAGGGTCAGGTCTCTTGGCTTCTTGATCCATCCTTTTGTTTTTCATTTGAGGCTTTGCTCTGTCGATTGTTTTCTGCCTCACATTTAATCTTCCTCCTCCGCTCCCTTTATTTCAGCTTAGGAGTGTACTCAATTCTCCCCATTCCCCAGAAAACCTATTTTTACCCCTGAAGTTAATGAAAATCAACCCTTCATTTTCATTTTCTTACTTACATTTTTTTGCCTTCTCTACATTTTAAATTTTCTCCTCATCATTTATACTGAAATGTTTTGCCTTCTCTGCATTTGGAGTTCTCTCCTCATCATTTATACTGAAACTATGCTCTTGAAAAAGAGTGACCACTGTCTATCGTTTCTTAGTTCTTTTTCTACTTTAATGTTTCATAAACTTTTTCTAGAGGATCCCTGAATGGCAGAAAAAATTATACCTAGGAAACCTGGAGCATAACTCAAAGTAGCCTTCCCCTAGTAAGAAATTTCTTTGAAATCTTATGTTTCTCATTCTAAAAGTTTATTGAATGTTTTCATTCTACTTCATGATGTAATTGTTTTACCATAAAAACGTTCAAAATGACATGCCAATTAAGTTGAACTCTCCCTCCAATCTTTGTGTAAAGTAAATGTTCTGGGATCATAGGCTACCTTTAACCTCTGCTTTGTATCAAGCCCCCAGCACTGAGAGTGGGAATATACCTATTTCCAATTTGAGAAGCTCAGTTTTACTTGAATTTCTGCAGTGTTTTGTAGTATTAACAGCTCTTCCTTAAAACACTTCTTGTCACTTGTCTTTTATGACCCTTTACTGTCTTGATTTTTTCTATCTCCCTAGTGGTCATCTCAGTTTCTTCACTGACTCCTTTAGGAAGGTTCCTTTAAATTGTGGGCTCTCCCCCAAGATTTGTCCTTAACTTTCTTCTTGCCCCCTGCCCCCTTTTCTTTCTAAGTATTCTTGAGTCCTTAGTGATGCCGCCACACTGGTGCCTGTGCCTTAAATCTGACAGATCTCATGAATTGCGGGCACACGTTTCTGCTGGTATCTCAAACTCGGTGTGTCTAAAAGCAAGTCCATTATTTTCATCTCCTCAAACCACCCCACTGTAGCTTCCTCATAGAGACATTCAGGTCCTCATCTCAGAGCTCACATGTGCTTCTGGCTCCTTCTCATTTCTCCACCAGTCACTTTGCGAGTTTCATCAATTCTGCTGTGCAGTTGTGTCTGTCTGTCCTTATGCCCTACATCGTGCATTTCAGGAGGCCTCTTTCCCATTTCTCCCCAGTCATGTTCTTTTCTGACTCATGTGTCATGCTGCCAACAGCTTGCTTTCTGAAGGACACTTATTGCTTTATTTAAAGCATTTCCACTGAAAAGATTTTAGAAAGTAATAAAGTCCGTATACCATTAGGTGTGGGTGCCAGTGGAAGTCTGAAGTAGCACTCAACGTTCACATTAATATTTTTCAGTGAAAGTTTAAAATTTTCACAATATGTAGGGTAAAGTATTTAGCAACCTTATATTCAGTTCAGTTCAGTTCAGTTGCTCACGTCCATTGAGTCGGTTATGCCATCCAACCATCTCATCCTCTGTCGTCCCCTTCTCCTCCTGCCCCCGATCCCTCCCAGCATCAGAGTCTTTTCCAGTGAGTCAACTCTTCGCATGAGGCGGCCAAAGTATTGGAGTTTCAGCTTTAGCATCAGTCCTTCCAATGAACACCCAGGACTGATCTCCTTTAGAATGGACTGGTTGGATATTAGGTCAAGCCATAACACCAAGTGAGTTTGTGCCAAATTTATGAAGAAAATTAGTTTTTAGAGTTTCTGTTTTTCAAAATTGCAAATAAGGCATTGTGAAGCTGTACTTTAAAAACAGTTATCACTGTTTTTAACTCAGGATTTTTTAAAAAAGAAACCTGATATTGATGAAGTTGCAGGCTAAATGAGCTGGTTATATGTTTGCTCATAACATTTAAAAATATCTAAAGCTTAAAAATTTTAAATCTTAAATAGATTTTATTGTAAATTTGGCAAATATAATTTTTTTTTTAATTTAAAAATCTCCTTTCATTAGTTAACATTTGGGGAAACAATGGTTTAAAGTTGACCAAGAGACCTATATTATATTCCTGGATACTGCTTTTATAAGAGCTGAGGCATCTTATTAAATAGAGAAACCCATTCTCTTGGTTTCCTTGTGGAATGGAAACATTGCTTTTGTGTGCCATTAGTTATTTGTTGCTGTATAACTGATTACCCCAGAATTTGGTGGTTTAAAATAGCAGACATTTATTATCTGTGGTGAGGAATCTGGGAGTGACTTCTGTGGCCTGGCTTAGCCTCAGTTGTGAGGTTGCAGTTAAGATGTTGGCCGGTGGGGGTGGCAGGCCAGTCATCTCAAGTCCTGGCTGAGGCTAGAGGGTCCATCTCCATGTGGCTCACTCACATGACTGCTTGTCGGAGGCCTCAGTTCTTCGTTACACGTGCCTTTCCATAGGACGGCTTGAGTGGCAGCTGACTTCCCCAGAGTGTCCGAGGGAGAAGGCAGGGAGGGCGCCACGATGCTGTTGATGGCCCAGCCTCTGACGCTGCAAGCGCTGTCACTCAGTGCCTGCCTTAGCTCCTGAAAACGTGAGTTCAGCTCGCACTCAGGAGACTCTACCTTTTGAAGGGAAGGGATATCATACTTTAAATTATCACACTTGCTAGTAAGTAGATAAAAAATCTCAAAAAGTCCATTAAATTGATGTTTTCAAACTGTGAGCCTGGAAACAAGAGAAACCTCTCTTTATTGTCATCAGAGCAGCTTCCATTGGTGCAGGGGCAGCAGGCAGCATATGCTAAGGGAAAAAATATGGGACTTGGGGTTCAAGTGTCAACTTTGCTTACTATCCAAGCAGCCCTTTCGCAAATCCTCTGTGAGCTGTGGTCTTCTCATTTATAAATTGGAGATGATGATTATGACACCATAAGATGAGGATAAAATAAGAGGAAAGAATGTTTTGTAAACTGTAGTTTTTAAAATTTTAGTTCTTACCTGACACCTATATGGCTTACATTTATATACCATTTAATACATGCCAGGCACCGTTCTAAACACTTGACATTTATTGACACATTCGGTCCATGACTGCCCTATGAGTTAGAGACTATACTTACCCTCATTTATAGAGGAAGAAACATTTATGAGGCTGGGGATATTAAAAATCTTGCTGACTCTTGTCAAGTGGCAGGGCCAGGATTTGAACTCACACAAGAATTTATGAATCCAATAAGTGTGTATTATATCAGACAGTGTTAGGTCATGGGAAATCTTATACTGGACTTGGAGTTAAAAGAGAAAAAAAAAGTTGATTCCTGTGCATTGATTGAATTTGTATTTCAGTTTAGATGAGGTTTAACTTGTTAACATGTTTCCTGTGAATTTTAAAATTGTAGAGTCAAATTGTCAGGGAAGGCAATGGCACCCCACCCCAGTACTCTTGCCCGGAAAATCCCATGGATGGAGGAGCCTGGTGGGCTGCAGACGATGGGGTCACTAAGAGGTGGACATGACTGAGCGACTTCCCTTTCACTTTTTACTTTCATGCACTGGAGAAGGAAATGGCAACCCACTCCAGTATTCTTGCCTGGAGAATCCCAGAGATGTGGGAGCCTGGTGGGCTGCCGTCTATGGGGTCGCACAGAGTCGGACACGACTGAAGCGACTTAGCAGCAGCAGAGTCAAATTGTACACTTAAATTTCAAAAAGCATGAATAGTTTGTAGTTTGGGTAATAACCATGCAACTCTTTTAAGTCTAGTGAATTATTTGGCTATTTTGGTGTCAGAGACTACTTTTTACAGAAGAGATATTTTAAAGTTTTTCCTGTTTATGCACATTTAATTAATTTTTATTTTCTTTCTGCTATAGACCTCTTTTATATGGGATTTTAGCTCATTTCTTGCATGGAACTAAGGATGACAACAAAAATACATTTCTGAAAGGGTCTTCACTCCAGCCTCTGAACCCAAATCTTGGCAGACCACCTAGTGGAAGAAAGCAAATGGGTATGAATTTTCTGGGACTTATCACTCGGCTTTTAGCAAGTATATTTCCTTCTTATCTATTTTTATCTTTGAGGTAGTTTTTCCTAAGATTTTGAGTCATAATTTAATTCTATTTATATCTAATATAGTTAGCCTGTATTATTAATCATCAAAAAAAAAACAAAATGGTTTTTGGAAAGACAATCTTGTGAGGAGCAGAGAAGACTAGAAAGAATTCTTAGATATAATTTCTATAAAGAAGTATTGAAAAACTTGATTTTCCCATAGATTTGTACTCTTTGGAGCAGCTTAGATCCTGAGCATGCTGAAGAAAGAGCTTTTTATCAAGTTATCTATTTTTTTTCCCTCTCAGACTGAGAAAAGTCAAGATTGCTGAAAACAGAGCAGTCACAGGTTTATGTGTTGTCCTTTGCATTTTCAGGGTTCTTTTTTAGTGGGGAGTGGGGTGAATATTCTTTGTGGTAATGTTGTAATTACAAATAAATTCTTAGGAGAATGGCTCATATTTCTTTCAAGAATAGTCACTCCAATGAACTTTCAGTTGTTTTGATTTTTATCAAAACACTAAAACCTCAATTTGGTTATCTAAATTGAATAGCTTATCGCTCAGTATTTCCAACTATGGTACAGCTGATCTCTCTTTTTAAGGACAGTCATAGGAGAAGGAAATGGTGACCCACTCCAGTACTCTTGCCTGGAGAATTCCATGGATAGAGGAACCTGGTGGGCTGCTGTCTGTGGGGTCACACAGAGTTGGACACGACTGAAGCGACTTAGCAGCAGCAGCAGCATAGGTGGGGCCCAGGCAGCTGATTATCAGAACAAATATAAATCTTGACTGTTGAAATAAACTTTTAAGAAATATCTAAGTGCAAACTGTCTTTTGTAGTTTTCCTAAATTGCCATGAGCAATGTTGATCATGTTAAATGTTTGCCACGTCTCTTAAGATCTGAAGGCGAAGTGGTCTCTTGGAGGTTAGTTCTGCCTTTACTAGGAGTTATCCTTCTGTTTATCTTAGAATTCTGAGTCGATGGGATGTTGGAAAGGAAATCCTTCCCATCACTTATTTTACAGTTGAGAAAACCAAGACTAAGAGGCCCATGCCTGTAGCTGGTCATTTTTAGCAGAATCAGCACCCTTGATTGCCATTCCTGTGCACTTTTCCACTTAAAGAATATGAGAAGTTTTCCTAGTTACTTTTTCAAGTATTGGTAAGGAACTGCCATTATTGCCCACTATTTGGCAAGAACTTAAAAGCAAAACCAAACACCTGGTACAAGAGTAACTCTCTAAACATCAATGATATAATGTAGAATTCCCGCAAACCTCATCTCCTTACCTCTCCCTAACACCTCAATTCCCCTCCCCTTCACAGAAGGTAGCGCTGTTAGCAGCTTGGTGGGTATCTTCAGGAGTCATTTCTGTTTAAAGTTATAAGCACTGTTTCTGTACATATGATCCTACACTTTGTTTTTTCACATGTGTTATCAATTTATGTAAATCTGCTTCTACCTCATTCTTAATTTCCTGTATAGTCTGTAGTATTCCATGGAACTACTACTAATCACTCTTTGCTAATGTACTTTTGTATGTTTTAAATTTTTTGGTTTTACAGTATTGCAGGGTAGTGTTAATATTTCTCTTATGTGCATACCTTGAAGTAGAATTGGTTCAAAATTTTGCATATTAAAAAATGTAGTAGATACTAATTCCCCTCCAAAAAGGCTTTACCATTTTATGTTTACGAAGAATATATGATAATACTAGTTTCTGTATTTGATTGTCACCGTGGATAGCGTATGCATCAACACTGCTAGCACAGCAGGCCTGTGACGTTGGTGTTTTTAGTTGTAGTGGGAGGGGAGCAGGAATGGGAGAGTGCTGGAGGGGATACGAGAGTCCTTGGGTTACCTTGGCTCCTCTCTGTAGAAAATGCCAGACATCACATAGAGTTGAGGTCAGCAAAGCTTTGGACCCCTGTTCTGTGGAAGGCTCAGAAAGGAGGCTGCATGCACTAATGAGAGAACAGTGGTGTTGCAGATTATTTTTCTTGATTATCAAAAGTGTTCTTGGCACAGAAAACAGGGACCGCGAAGAATTGTTAACCCCAAATTGCATAAGGTTTCTGTAACACATTTAAACATCCTATTTACTTTCTCAACTCAAACTTACTCTGTGAAGGATATGTTTTATTTGATAACATTGAGAAAGTTACAAAGATATTAAAATTATTCTTCAGATTATATACCCTCTATAAACATAAACTCAATCCAGGTGAAACATAAAACGCTAAAATTAAACTCTCTTTTACTTGAAAATAAGTCCAAAGCATGCCATCATGAAAGCAGTTTTTTTTAAGATTACTTTGTGTGTTTTTGGCTGTGCTGGGTCTTCGCTGCCGCTCCTGGGCTTTCTCCACTTGGAGCAGTAGGGGCTGCTCTTGGCTGGGGGAATGCAGGCTGGTCACTGCGGTGGCTTCTCTTGTTGTGAGCATAGGTTCTCGGTGTGCCGCTTCAGTAGTTGAGGCACATGGGCTTAGTTTCCCCACAACTAAACAATTGCCCTCTTGTTTTCGGCTAAAGACTATTTCCTGCAATTTCGTGGATGGTTTTCTGAACTTGGTAGGAAGTTTTCTTCTTGCCACAAGAGGGTGCTGCTGGGAGGATTTCTATTTGAAGAAGTTTTTGTTTTTGTTTTTTTTCTTTTTAGTTGAACTTTGGCATCCCTCAAAATGCTAATTGAAAACGCAGTCCTTTATTGTGAATTCCAGTCCTTACATACAGTGTAAGTTTGTAAGCACTTACCTATGAATTTACTTCAGGGTGTACTCTTTTCACTTAAAAAAATTGAATGATAAGCCCCTGCTGCTGCTGCTGCTAAGTCGCTTTAGTCGTTTCCGACTCTGTGCGACCCCATAGACGGCAGCCCATTAGGCTCCCCTGTCCCTGGGATTCTCCAGGCAAGAACACTGGAGTGGGTTGCCGTTTCCTTCTCCAATGCATGAAAGTGAAAAGTGAAAGTGAAGTCGCTCAGTCGTGTCCGACTCTGTGCGACCCCATGGACTGCAGCCTACCAGGCTCCTCCACCCATGGGATTTCCCAGGCAAGAGTACTGGAGTAGGGTGCCATTTACTAAACATTTCCGATTTCTTCAATAGTGTTAAAAAAAAAATCCAACATATTTTTTCATTGTCCTAAGCCATCTAAAGACCTTGTATGCTATAAATTTGTAATATCCTAAAATATGCTTAGGTAGGTCTGCCTGCTCCCCCTTTTGCCTTGGGATGAGCACTGACCTTCGCTTGTATTCTTGCAGAAGAACACCTGCGGCAGGAGCAGGGGAGGGGCAGCAACGCTGAAAGCCTGCACACTTCACCCTCGGAAAAGAGATGACACTTCCAACTGGGGCTTCTTTGATCTTAAACTTGCATGTATTAAATAACTTATTTATTCTCCCAATGTCATCAGAATTCATCACTAGTATTGTACTCTGTAAAAATGTGAAGTTTCTGCAAAACCTTTAGCCCCTCATGTTTTACTGCATTTGGGAATAAAAGCTAACTCTGTCATCTAGTTTACCAGATGACTTGAAAGAAAATGTGTGGTTTTTAGGATGATTTTAAAGGTCTCTAAATCTGGGAGAAACGAAAGGGTTTTTTTGGTACCCCGAATCTTTCTGGCCATATGCTCTGGTCTGTTTTTGGCTGTGCTTCACAGCTCGTGGAGTCTTAGTTCCCTGACCAGGGACTGAACCTGGGCCCTGGCACTGAAAGTGCTCAGTCCTAACTGCTGTATCTCCAGGGAATTCCCTGTTCTGTTCTTTACCATGGCACATTAATTAAATTTCTTTCGGGCTGGAATAATGTAGATTTACAGGAAAATTCATTCATTTAAAACACATACACACACACACACATTTAAAAGAACAATTAAGCCAGAAAAAACTAATTCCTATAAAGTTTGATTGGGGCGGGGGCGGATGAGAAACCAGCTATTTTTCAGATAACTATTTATAATTAGGTTTAAATATCTGAATTGCTATCTATATTTGAACTTTAAAACTTGGTAACAACGTACTTTTTATTTTCTTAAACAATTTTGGCTTCTCCTAGAAGATTTAATTAAAAGATGGGGGTGGGGGATAATTCTTTTAATTTTGCTGTAAGTAAAACAAAGAGTTTGTTACTTGAAGAATGTGGAATAAGCATGAAGATACAGGCTTTAGGAGAAATACCAGAAAGTACCTTTTAAAAGATGGCATTGTTTACCTTCCTTGTGGCCCTCAGTTGTGCAGTTACCAGATGAGCTATGAAAGGGACAACCCTCACTTGTGTGGGCTCTGAAAGCCTTCTTAAATGTCATGCTCTATTCCTGGGATAGAAAAGTAGTAACATTTCTTATAGTGCCATCTCTAAAACGCTTTGATATTTGTTGATATTTTTATAATGTGGAGTCTTCAGGCTGGCTTCACTGAAGCAACAAATGAGTGTAGTAGACAGAGCCTGATTGGCACACGATACAAGGTATATTCAGAACAAAACTGCATGGGCACCTGTACACTGACATTTAGCTTAAACATTTTCCATCGGGAAGGTGATAAGGAAGGACTGTAGCTGGCAAAACTGGCATTCTTTTCGGGTTGTTGAGTCTGTGCTGCTTTTGGAAACTTTATTTCTGAACCTTTATTTCTGGTGCTAGTCAAGTTTTCAGTATAAGGAGTTCAATCCTTACAGATTAACCAAGAAGTTTTATCTGAATACTGAAAACTGAAAGAAATCCCCTTAAATCATACTTTACAAGTCAGAAGATTTTTGAGAGGTCCTGTTGGTGGGCTAAAATTACATATACCAATGTAGAAGTATTATAAAGGGCTCATTTCCATTTTTTAAATGAAATCTATAGTATCTGATTACAATGATGAATTCCACTGTATTGTATAGGGGGATATAACTATCTGAATTCTTCTCAGAGGATTTGGTTTACACCCAGGAATGTTGGCAGTGGACACTGTTTACCTCAGGAATTGCAATCATGCAGGACTAGATTAAGAAAAAGTGCTGGAGTTTGTCATTTTGGATACAATATAAAATTATCAAAATAGAAGCTAAACAGAATTGTCACATGTAGTCCATACTGTGTCTGTATGCATTATTCTGTAACTTGTTTGTACCTAGGCAACTTTTATACTTTCAGTGTACCATTTAATAAAAAAATAAATAAGCAGCATGCAAAAGGTGTTCCTGTGACTCTTCTGTCATCAAGAGATGTCCACCAGAACCAGAAGAAGGCTTGGCGATGGCTCCTTAGGCTTTCTTTGGGGGTCTCCAGCAACCTAGTTGTTGGAGGGTTGAGGCTCGTTGGCCTCAGCCACGTCACCCTGGGGTAGTTATTCATTGGGTGGTAGTGGTTGGGGCTGGTGATGCTATTCTCTGAGGGGACAGTGTCATCATCTGTGGGACCATATACGGTTTGAAAAACACATTTAGTGTTGCATTTTGTTTTTGCTTTTGGTTGTGCCTTGTGGCTTGCAGGGTCTCAGTTCCCCAACCAGGGACTGAACCTGGGCCGTGGCAGTGACGGCGCAAAGTCCTAAGCACTGGACCACCAGGGAATTCCCATATATTCTAGCAGTTTAAGTAGCTTCTTGAGCTGAGACACTTAAACTCAAGGAAGGAAAAGATAAACATAGAAGACCTATCAAACTCTTCTCATGAACTCATAAACTAAATTAGTACATCATTGCGGTAATTTTCATGGGGTTGTTAGAAGAAGTTATCCTCTAGACATGCAGGAGAAGTTTTAGCAGAAAACTTATACAAAAATAGGATGGGAATTGGACTTGAAGAGGGATTTAGGAATAGCAGACATTTAAAACTTTGGCAATAAAAAAACTCATAGCAGGACCAGAGGTGGCTTTTGAAGATGATAAATTTAAGCTTAGCATATATGTTTGCTTAGTATCAACTAACAGCTTTATAATTAGGTGCAAGAACATATTTGTATATGTCCCACATGCCTGTATGATTATGTAAAATATGATGTGTTCTTTTAACCTAAAGCCAAGTGTACATGAAGGACTAACATTTGTGAGAAGATTCCTTTAAAGGCATTTGGGACAGTGGTTCCCAGCCACTGGGCATTTCATTTTTGTAACAGCCATTCTGCAAGAATTGTGTGTTATTCATTTTTAAAAAATGAAAGTGAGGTAAAACTACCTTTTAAAAAATAGCAATTTTAGAAAACAGTTTTAGATTCACAGCAGAATTGCATGTGAAGTACAGAGTTCTTGCTGCTGCTGCTGCTGCTGCTAAGTCGCTTCAGTCGTGTCCGACTCTGTGCAACCCCATAGATGGCAGCCCACCAGGCTCCACCGTCCCTGGGATTCTTACATACCCCCCAAAGTGGTACACACTCACAGGCTTCCTGTTACCAACATGTCCTCTGAAAGTGGTACATCTCTTACATTCAATGAACCTCCATTGACATATCATTATTACTCAAAGTCCATAGCTGATGGCAGGGTTCACCTTTGGTGGTGTATAGCCTATGGGTATACATGACACTGGGCTTCCCTTGTGGCTCAGCTGATAAAGAATCTTCCTGCAATGCAGGAGACCTGGGTTCGATCCCTGGGTTGGGAAGATCCCCTGGAGAAGGAAAGGCTACCCAGTCCAGTATTCTGGCCTGGAGAATCCCATGGATTATATAGTCCATGGGGTCGCAAAGAGTCGGACACGACTGAGTGACTTCCACTTCACTGCATACATGTCACTACATGCGTCCACCCATCACTACAGTATCAGTAATTTCAGTGCCGTAAAAATCTTCTGCTCTGTCTATTCTTCCTTCCTTTTTCTCCTCTAACTCCTGGCCACCAGTGATCTGTTCATGGTTTCTATAGTTTTACCTTTCCAGAATGTTATATGGTTGGGCTTATACTGTATGTAGCTTTTTTACACTGTTTTCTTTCACTTAGTAATACTCATTTAAGTTTCGTCCATTCTGTTCATGACTTGAAAGCCCATTTCTATTTAGTGCTGAGTAATACTCTGACATCTAAATGCACCACAGTTTATCCGTTCACTTACTTAGAAGGACTTCTCAATTGCTTCCAAGATTTGGCTATTAATGAAGAAAGCTGCTCTAAACAACTGTGCAGGCTTTAGTACAAACATAGGTTTTCAACTCATTTGAGTAAATCCCAAGGAGTGTGATCTCCTAGGTCATATGGTAAGAACACGTTTACTTTTGTAAGAAACCATAAAACGATTTTTATTGAGAATTTTAGGACTTTCCTGATGGAAGTAGAGAATCCAAAGTTACCAGGACACTAGAGGTGGAAATCAACAATAAAGGAAAGGAGCACTGCAAGATTAAACTATGCAATTTAGTCTTGAACCTGGAGAAGCGTGGGGGCCATAATGCCTGAAAGGAAGAGCTTGTGTGCCCGGGCAGAACCATGCTTGTGGTCAGGGAAGATGGCCCTTTATTCACAAGAAGGCAGAGTCCTGTGCAGATCTTGAGCTGGATAACCTGACTGCTGATGTTGTCAATCATTGTGAACCACATGCAGGAGCCACGCATCAACCCAGTCTTTGAAGTTATTAAAAACTGGAGAGACTCCCACTTGCACTTTCAAATTTTTTGAATCTAGTAGTAAAGTCAAAGCTATTTGATTAAAAAAAAAAAAAAAAAGACTCTAAAAGAGAGGAATTTCCCCACTGCCATCTTGTTCCATGAGTTCATGGAAACTCCCAGGACACGCCACCTCACAGGAGCCATGCCAAAGAAACTTACTTGACAGCCCTTAGTCAGTCACAGTTATGTTTTTTGAAAGTAATTTTTTTCCCTCTCAACCTTTAACTGGCTTTTTGAGCCATGAGAAATAAAACGAAGGCATCTGATTTTGAAGAGTCAAACATCTGAGCTGCATTAGATAGACATTGAATGACGACTCTTATGTGGCCACACTGTTCCTGAGGACTTCTAGAATGTACCAGAAATGCCTTCCCCATGTTGAGGCAAAGATTCTGACCATCTCTGCTTTTCTTTGAGAAACACAGGCTCAGAGGGGTTCACTGACAATCCCGTGGCCCCCTGCCTGGTGCTTAGCAGATCATGAGTTCACACCCTCAGACTTCTCTACTTACGCTGGACTCCATCACACAGCAGGGTGGGAGTTCCTGCTCCATCATTAGCTAGCTGTGCTAAATTGGCTGGTTATTTCACTCACCAAACCTGGTTCCTCCACAGCAAAATGAGAAGAAAAATGTTTAAGCACATACCTCATAGGGTTATTATAAAGACTAGGTGAGGTAATGTAGTGCAATTCAGTGTCTGTTAGAAAGCCTTCATTTATTAATAACTTAGTATAATAATTCTCTTTTAAAAGTTACCAAGTTCTTTAAAGAATCAGATGCACCGCTTTGGAATACCAATGTGAATGCCTCTGGAAACGGGCCGGTTTTCACTCTGAGGTCAGCGAGTTGGACTCTCACAGCCTGCTCTGGATTATCTTTCCAGCATGTGAAGGAGATGATCAGCTTCAGTTTTTTCCCCTTCCCCTTCTCTGCTCCACATCAGCTCTGTACTAACACAGGGACAGTTTCCACTCCTTTTACAGTGTAGACATTACGAGGCACATGGGGAAGCTGCCCATTCATCACTTTCTGAAGAACTTTACCCCTGACATCCCAGCCAGCTGAATGCTGGCTGTTGCAGACTCTGACAGGCCCATTATGTAGGGTGGAGAGCTGGGCCTGGGTGTTTTCAGGGTGGAAAGCAGGCAAGATGTTGGAGGGATGAGGACGGGTCAGAGAGGATCTGAGATGCAGAACTGCAGAGGGGGCTGGCAGCCCGCGGGAAATAGCAGGCAGGACAGGCTTTCATCATTACAAGGTCCTCTAGGCCAAATGCAACTCTGCTTGGTTTCATGTTTGTTTTGAATAATAACAGCTAACATGAAGCATTTTACATGGATATATGTTCATTTGGGGCTTCCCTGGTGGCTCAAACAGTAAAGAATCTGCCTGCAATTCAGGAGACCTGGGTTCAGTTCCCGGGTCGGGAAGATCCCGTAGGAGAGGGCATGGCAACCCATTCTGGTATTCTTGCCTGGAGAATTCCATGGAAAGAGGAGCCTGGTCCTCTTAGCCTGTAGAGGGCTACAGTCCATAGGGTCACAAAGAGTTGGACACAATTGAGTGACTAACACAGACACATGTTCATTTTACATGGATCTTCTCAAGGACCATTTACAAACAGCTGGGAAGTGAAGAAGTGACTGCTGTTCTTCCCATTATACAGGTAGGGAAACTGAGGCACCAGGTCAAACAACTAGAAAATGGCACTGGCAGATTCCAACTAACCTTAGTGGGGGTCTTTAGCCTCAAGGCTAATTCTTCTGGGCATTTCCCCTTAATGCCCCTCAGGAAGTAAATCTTGGCAGCTGTGGCCCTCAGACTCAGCAGAGGGTTCAGGCAAAACTCTTCACTCCTCCAGGTCCTCAGTTTTCTCACCTGCAAAATGGGGGCACTAATAAAGGCCTCACCATCACCTGGCCTGGTGGCAGAGGAGAGTTTGCTGGGTAAGATGGGGGCGAGTACCAAGCACAGAGCCGTATCAGGGTCTTCCAACATCTTTAACCCCCTCAGCAAACCCTCTGGCTTAAGCAGCTAGGACCAACGTGGGACTTGGGGGGCCACCTCCTTCTGACTCAGCCGCAAGCAGAGGGGTCCCCCTCCCACCCCACTGCCCTCAGATGCCGCCCCCCCAACCCCCGCAGGGCGCCGGGAGGCCGCTCGGCACCATATTTAGTCAGGGGGAGCGGGCAGCCCCGAGCTGGTATGCAGCGCTGGGAATTCCTGCAGGAAGGAGCCTGTGCCTGCCCTTTTTGGGTTGTCTCCCGCCCAGCGCCCCCCGCCGCCCGCCGCTCCCGCCCGGGGTGGGAGGACCGGCCGGGAACCTAGGAGTCCGGCCGGGCGGGGAGCGGGGCGCCCAGCTGCCCGTGGGTCCCCGGGCTGGCGCAGGGCCAGCCCAACGCTGCGGCTTCCTTTTATGGCCTGTGTGCGTGCGTGTGACAGGAGAGAGATGGGGGGAGAAAGGGAGGGCGATCTGGAGCCAGAGACACAGGGACCAGAGACAGACAGAGACAGAGAGACAGGAAGAGACAGCCATGGGAAGAGTGACGGAGACACACAGAATGAAAGAAAGGCAGAACAAGACAGACAAACGGTGACGGAGAAACCCGGTGTCAGACACACACAAGGGGGTGGGTGCGACACGGGGGGTAAGGGAGTGCTACTGAGAGGGACAGAGACAGGGAGAAAGCTTTCAGGCAGCTTCATTTGCAAGAATTTCTTGGGGCGGGGAGGAGCAGGAGGAGGGAGCTTTCAAAGAGCAGGGAGGCACCCACATTCTCCTTGGATCCTGACATGCACCTTGCAAATTACATAATTACCGCACACATACTTCAGCTTCAAATACGGAGGCTCAGAGAGGGGAAGTGACTTGCCTGAGGTCACACAGCCAGCGAATGGTACACCCAGTGCCTGAAGTCACAACAGTTGGGCTTTTTTTTTTTTTTTTTTCGCTTGTGGGTGGAAGTGGCGATGCCAAGGCCAAGTTGGGAAAAGTAAAAACTTCCCCTTTCCGCACAATTCCCAGCAGAGTTGGGGGCTCCTGCCTTGTACTTTGCAAAGTTCAGAAAATCCCCTTTCCCTGCCCGTCTCGCAGCATAGCCAGCCCGTTTCCAGGCAATAGGGACGAAAAAACTGGGGAGCGGGGAGAGGTGTCGACTCTGACCCCCACAGCTCCTCCCTTGCGGAAGAAGCGGTTAAAGCCTGCGCGGCTGGAACTGACTCAAGGAAGAAATTCTCAAGCATCCCCTAGAGACGCCGAGTGCTCTCCACCCGTTTCTCTAGGGACCCGAGTCTCCGCGACTGTCCGAGAGCCGGGGTTAGAAAGCCCCGAACGCCTCTGCCCGCTGCGCCCTTCCCAGGGGCCCCCACCCGGTGCGCCCCTTTACGGGCGTCGCGGCCGGAGCGCGCCAGGCCTGGACCAGAGCGGCGTTTTTCGGGCCCTGCAGGGGGCGCTGCGGAGGGAGCAGCGCGGGACCCATCCCCACCCCGCCCTCCTCGGCTGCCTCCCCTTTCCCACCCGCGGGCAGCTCCGGGTCTATAAAAAGAGGCGTCCCGGGCGAGCGCGGAGATTTGGACGCCCCTGCCTGGGAGGTGTACCAGATCTGAGCTCTCCGTCAAGTTTCTTCTCCGCTCTCCCCCCCAGTTGGAGATCTGTAAGTATGTGTTCCTGCGGGGGACGAAGTTGAGTCGGGGGTTACAGGATCCTGCAGGGCATCCTATAGGGGCTGGGGAACCATGAGGCGCATCTGTTGGCCATCCTCTTAAGGACCATTGGGGAGGGGCTGAGGGGTCACAATTTTCATTTCTCTCTGCCCCGTCATCCTATTCCCCAAACCAGCATCTCCCAAGGTAGTCAATGAGAAGTACCCCCTTGGGGGTACTTATTAAAGATAATGCCTAGGCCCATCTCCGGTTACTTTAGAATCTTCGGAAAAACTGCACTCTGGGTATATGAGTCCCAGATGATTTTTGTTATGAGGAGACTCTGGGAGATACACTGCCTTGGAAATATCAAAGATCCAGCTTCCACTGAAAAGTCATTTCCTATCTCAAAGGCAGGCAATGTGTGGCTCCAAGCGGAGTTGGAAGCATCAGTTTAAAAAACCATGGGCAGAAGGGGGAGTGTTTTTCCCCAGTCTAAAGCAGCAGTCCCAACCTTTTTGGCATCCCCATGGAAGACAGTGTTTGATGGACCAGGGTAGGGGATGGTTTCAGGATGATTCAATCACATCGCATTGATTGTGCACTTTATTTCTATTATTATTACATCAGCTCCACCTCAGATCATCAGGCATTAGATGCTGGAGGTTGGGGGACCCCTGCTCTAGAAGATGCGCTGCTGATAAGCCTTGAATGATACTCTGATCATGATCCATTTTTAAAGCTTGATTTTCTTCCAGACACACACACCACCACCCCCCCCCCTCCAAATTTTTAAAAATCTTATCCAGGTTGACCCCAGGGGCCTCAAATACTCAGATGCCAAAGCCCGCACTTGCTTACAGAGTCTGCAAGTGCATTAGGTAAGATGGGGCTGGGCTTTCCTGCAGAACACCATGTTGCTCTCGTGTCCCACCAAGTGGGCAAAGTGAGAGAAAGTGGCCGCCACCTGTTGTCTGTTCTCTGTCTGCACTGAGAGCTGATGGGGATTTGGCTGCCTGAGGAAAGGCAGCATTCAAAACTGCGCTCATCAAGAAGTAAAATCAAATATTGAGAAACCCCGAGAAAGGGAGCATTTAGTACAGTATTAAGAACAAATAGATTAAATTGCAAACTGACCATTATATACAGAGAAAGAGCTTGCAGAAGCTGAGCTGAAAGTCATTAGATAGCAGTGGGTGAAACAAGACATTGAAGACCCGTGGAAGTGCAGTTTCCTTGGTGCTTTCCCATTGAGATAAACTACCATTGACGGAGTGCTTATGTGCCAGGCACTGTAGCAGTGTTTGACTTCATTGACCTCATTTAGTCATTGCAACATTTAAAGGGAGGCATTGTGATGCCTGTTTAGTATACAAGATAACTGAGGCTCAGAGAGTTTAAGTAATTTGCCCAATGTCACACAGCTTACAAGTGGTGGATCCCATTCCTGCCAATTCTATACCCCTGACCCCACCAACTTTTTTCTTTACCATGAACAAAAACTTTGTTGGAATCAGGTTTCTGATGGGACCAGATGCGACCAGTAGGGCAAGTGTTTATCATCTCTTTGAAGAAAATATAAACTGACCTTTTGCAAATTTTAAATAAAATGCACTGTTTGTCCCCTGGTGGTGTGGTCATCTAGTTGACTAGATTAGATGGGCTGCCATCCCCAGAGTCCAAAAGGTGAACTAGCTGGGCCTTCCTCAAGAAGCTTTTAGGGCTGGTAAACACCGTGTGTTTTATTATCATGTCTGAAATAGACATGTTATTCCGTACAAGGTATTTGTTATGGATTTGTTATCGTTACTTTTCTGTGTGAGGGCTGAGATTGAGGCAAACATGCCCATTTATGGTAGCGTTTTCCATGAGGCTATCCCCAGCCCCCTCGCAAATTAGCCCTGTATTACAGCTTTGTTGGTCCTGCCCCTGGGGATTTCTCTGCCCTTGTCCTTTCCGTTTGGGAACAAGTTGGGGAGTCCGGAGAGGAAGACATTTGGGAGAAGAGGGGGATTACCTTCTCCTGCTCTCTTTTGTTTTGAAGTTTTATTTTTGGGGTGGGAAAGTGGTCTTCTCCTTTCCTCAGCATATTGAATCCAAACAGGTGAATTTTTTGCTGTAGGCACAACCATGTAACTCTAAACTCAGATACACATTAGATTTTTCTGGCAAACCACACCCAATTTTAAATTCACCAAAATCCAAGAATGTCACAAGCAAATGTAGAAATCATCCATGTTATCCTTCCCAAACCTCAGTTTTCTCATCTGTAAAATGGGGCTAATGAGACTAGCTAACATCTGTTGAGTGCTTTTGCTGGGACACCATGCTGAATCTGTTATAGGCATCTTGTTAGTAAGTCTTCACAACAGCTCTTTGGAGTGGATGCTGTTATTATTGGTCCTGTTTCACAAATGTGGAGACTGAATAACTTGCTCAAGATAGCTTGAGCTAGCCAATGAGGAAGACAAGATTTTACAAAACTAGCTCTTTCAAGACTTCAGTGCCTATGGAATTGCCCTGCTGGGAGGATTCAAGGGGATCATGCATAAGAAGGATTTAGCATCGTGCTTGGCCCCTGGTGAACTTCTGTGGATGGTTATTTATACATAACAAGACCTTAAGGATTTTGCTCAGTGTTGCCCAGCAGGTACTTGGTAGAACCAAGAAACCTACGGTGTAGTCTTTCCATAAAAGAGAAACCTGCCCTTAAATTTCTTTTCTTGTCATCTCTTTTCATAAACTCAGTTCCTATTTGGGTAAAGGTGGTGATTAGAATCTTCTGCACTAATATAGATATATTTCCTCGCCTGTGTCAGGAACATTACCGGGTATATTGGCCCAGGTATTTTGTGATTTGTGTAGGATCTCTATGGTGTCCTTGAAGAGCTCACCTGTGAGTGGGAGGAGCCTGTTTGTGAGTGGGAGTCACCTTCCAAGGTGACTCCTTTGATCCCTGGGGTCTCTTCCCTTCACTCTGACCATCAAACGCATTTAACCATGGCCACACTGTGGGAGAAAGGCTGAGTCTGCAAAAGGCTACGTAGGAATTTGAAGGAACTTTTTGTTTTGCTTTGTTGGAGAATAGTTGACTTTGAAGGAAATTTTGTAAGGGGTCAGATGATAAAGAAGCTAGCATTGCCTCTTGTTCCTGCAGAGGAAGTCAGGTGTCTCTGAACCACATCAGTGATTCAGAGGTGAAAGAGGAATGGTCCTCATCAAAGTCCCTAAGAAAGGGCCATGGGCTTGCCTCTTGTTCACCTGTACAGGCTTGAACTTCCCCTCCGCTGGTGAAGCAGGCAGCAAATGATACAGAATCTCGGAAGAGTTCTGTATCCCTCAGAGTCTGAGACCACTGGGGGTGGTTATAACCCTTCCCTGGTCTCCATGTAGAATGCCTCTCCAGTAGAATTCCTGAACTTCTTTGTCCTTCCCTGCCTCTCCACTCTTCCCCATCTTTAGATATAACCGTTGTTAATGTATTCTTGAGCATCTTTCGAAAACTTTTCTACGTCAGATCTTCCTTTTTTATACAAATATTGTTGGCTTTATAAATTAGCTGTTTTTTCACTTAATTGCATGTTTTTAACTTTCTATATCAGCATATTGTGGTGTTTTAAAATCACCTGCGTAATATTCTATTATATGGAAGTGTAGCATCTAATCAAGGAGTCAGGGAAAGACTCTGATGTGGGGAAAGACTGAAGGTAAAAGGAGAAAGGGGCGAAAGAGGATGAGATGGTTAGATAGCATCACTGACTCAAAGGACATGAATTTGAGCAAACTCCAGGAGATAGTGAAGGACAGGGAAACTTGGCATGCTGCAGTCTATGGGGTTGCAAAGAGTTGGACATGACTTAATGACTAAATAACAAAATAGCGTCTTACTACAACAACCTCTTATTGAAATTTACCAGCTTCATTCCACATATAAACAGGGCTTCAGGGACCATCTTTGTGTATCTATTTATATCTAATTATATGAGTTTATCTGCAGGATAAATTCCCAGCAATGCTATTTGCTAAGTTAGAGAGCATGCACATTTTAAATGGATAGATATTGCTAAACAGTCCTCTAAAGACATTGTCGATTTAAATTTCTAATGGACACATAGGAGACTACATGTATTTTAAGCTGTGCTAAGCCAGAGTTGCAAGAAACAAGACACAATGGGGCTTTTAGGACCAGAAATGGTCAGTTCTCTCTATCCTCAAAGCATCCTCGGTGGGATTCACCAGACCTCTTGCTGACCAAGTTCTCTTGGTAGGGAGGAAAAATTAATTTAGCTTTGATAATTGTAAGAACTTCCTTCTGGGGGTACTTTAAAAACAGTATGCAAATGGGTTAGGCAGATATCAGAAAGGGGTGCAGCTATGGCAAAGCCTCACAAGGACAAGTCCATGCAAGGAAGCCAAGCAAGGAGGACACTTCCTGCTTGGATCAGGTGTCAGATCTGGGTTCCAATCCTGGCTCCAACTTTTACAAGCAAAAGCCTTTACTTTCTGGGACCTCCATGGCCTTATAGGAATAATCAATAAAGCCTACCTCATGTATTAGAAAACATAGCAAGATGGTATATATAATAAATAGTCTAGCTTGATGTCCCATGAATAGAAAGGGGAATAAAGGCTTCCCAGGTGGCGCTAGTATTAAAGAACCAGCCTGCCAATGCAGGAGATATAAGAGACGCCAGTTTGATCCCTGGGTTGGGAAGATCCCCTGGAAGGAGGCATGGCAACCCACTCTGGTATTCTTGCTTGGAGAATCCCGTGGACAGAGGAGCCTGGTGGCTACAGTCCGTAGGTCTACAAAGAGTCGGAGACAGCTGAGCGACTTAGCACACATAGCACAGTGATAACAGTGCCTGTTATTAATGACAAATTAAGAGTCCCGGTTGTTCATAGTGACAGTTTGGGGCCTGGAGATCTGGTGCATCTGGGGGCCAGCCCCTCCCCCTGCTTCCCTCTCCACACTGACTCCTCCCTCACCTGGACCAGGTCTTGACCTAGTTTCTTCTCTGCAGAGATCCTGTCTACTGGTGGTCTGTATTCTAGATCAGGCCCCAAAGGTTTTCATTTTGCCTGCATGGCATTTGAAACATGCACTGATTTCCTTTAGGGATGGATATGATGGCTCAGACAGTAAAAGATCCATCTGCAATCCAGGAGACCTGGGTTTGATCCCTGAGTCGGGAAGATCCCCTGGAGAAGGGAATGGCTACCTACTCCAGTATTCTTGCCTGGAGAATCCAATGGACAGAGGAACCTGGCGGGCTACAGTCCATGGGGTCGCAAAAGAGTCAGACCTGAATGAATGACTTCACTTTCACTTTCATTTCATACCTAAATGCAGACTTCCAAGTCTGTTGGATATCTGGCAGTGCAGGGCCCACATCCTCACTCAGACACCCCAGCAGAGCTAGGAAGCTGCCCTGTCTCCTCTGGACAGAGCACAGGGCTCTGTCCAGCCACCTCCAGCCTGGGTCACTTTGCATTGCTTACCTGACCCCGGCGACATTTGAGTTGGTGTCTCTGGTCCAAAATCTTGGCAGTAAAATACTGAGCGTAGCTGTTAACTAGGGCTGATGACATGCAAATCCTGTTACAGTTTACTCTGGGGGATTTTATTCATTTTTCAATAATACAGAAGCAGAAGGGGCAAGATCTTTTACCCCTGAGTTCCTCTGGGGAAGATAAAACCAATGCTAAAACAAGCTGAAATAGCTAAACATTCTCAGTTGGTCCAACTCCAACCTTTTTGATCTGGAATTACAGATACCACAAAATGTTAGAGCCCTTTCTATTTCTTTCCCCAAGTGAAAAACGCAA
Source organism: Ovis canadensis (assembly GCF_042477335.2). Classification (NCBI taxonomy): domain Eukaryota; kingdom Metazoa; phylum Chordata; class Mammalia; order Artiodactyla; family Bovidae; genus Ovis; species Ovis canadensis. Next base: position 29,455,762 of record NC_091268.1, on the reverse strand, counting down.
GGCCCAGAGAGAGAGAGAGAGTGACTTGCCCAGAGCCACCCAGTGAGTTCAGCACAGAACTGGGATGTGTAAACCTGTGGTCTTACAGAGGCTAATGAAGAGCTCAAAGAAGGACGCTGGGTGTTGCTGAGGAAGCCAGGATGTGCCCAGAGCTGACACACTTGGCTGTGTCGGACGTTGCTGACGCCAACAGTGAAGAGTCCTTTGCTTTCATCAAAAGGTTGGATAGCAGCCTTAGATCATGAACTGGACGTAGTATCCATCAATCCTGGGTAATGAGCCCGAAGGTGTCCTTTCAGCTCTTAGAGCTGATGCAGGACATTGGACAGTACAGGGTGGGAGTGAGGGCGGGGATGGTGGGGGAGGAGAGCTTGAGAGGAAGAAACCAGGAGGGTGGGAGGCTCCTTGAGGTTTGGCTGTCTGGACTTCTATTGTCTGCCCTCATGTTCTCACCCTTCACGTGTGTGGCCTTCCATAGCTGGCATTCCAGGTCGGCTGGGACAGTCCTTCCCCTAAGGGACATCTAGCGATACCTGCATTTTCAATTGTCCCGTCTCAGTGGGGAGGGTGTGCCACTAGCATCGTTTGGGTAGAGACCAGAGATGCTGCTAATGGCCTTACAAGGCAAGGGGCAGGCCCTCTCCCTGCACATTCCGCCTGCCCCCGCTCCCCAACACTTCCACCCGCCATCCACCCCACCCCACCGGCAAAGAATTATCCATCCCCAAATGTCAGTAGTGCTGCCATTTTGAGAGACTCTGCTCTAAATTAAAGACCATGGCAGAGAGTTGCAGACCGCAGTTTTCCTGCATGTAGAGCATGGTGAATCCTATCACTGCGGCGTGCTCTCTGACCACTGCTACAGTCCAGCAAGCTGCTTTTTGTTCCCCCCTGTACCTCACCTAATGCCTGACCTGACACTGTCTGCCTGATTGTCCACTACCTCAAATTTTGAAGGCTCAAGCTTCTAGCTGCATGCTGAGGCAAGTCCTTACAGCAATAAAACCAAGTTACCTGCAGCCTTCAAGTTGCCAAAGACTGATCAAGGGTGTGTCCCGTGTGTGTCTGTGTTTCTTTCAGCCCTCAAGTTCTTTCCCTATTTCAAAGAAGGTAGGAGAAGGCAATGGCACCCCACTCCAGTACTCGTGCCTGGAAAATCCCATGGACAGAGGAGCCTGGTGGGCTGCTGTCCATGGGGTCACTAAGAGGTGGACATGACTGAGCGACTTCCCTTTCACTTTTCACTTTCATGCATTGGAGAAGGAAATGGCAACCCACTCCAGTGTTCTTGCCTGGAGAATCCCAGGGACAGAGGAGCCTGGTAGGCTGCCGTCTATGGGGTCACACAGAGTCGGACACGACTGAAGCAACTTAGCAGCAGCAGCAGCAGTACAGGAAAGGTTACTTGGAAAACATTTTTTATTCAGATTCCACCACATCTAGCTGTGCTATGATGGTCGAATTACTGACCCTCTCTGTGCCTCAGTGTAGCCTTGGGTAGCATTTTTTAGGGGTTTAAATGAGATAACAGCTGACAGTCAATTACAGCAGCAGTAGGGCTTCGCCAGTGGTCCAGTGGTTAAGACTCTGTATTCCCAGGGCAAGGGGCACGGTTCAATCCTTGCTCAGGGAACTAAGGTCCCCCATGTCACATGATGTGGCCAAAAAAAAAAAAAAAAGACAGAGCAGCAGCTGTGATTACTAATATTAGTAATATTAATTTGCTAGACTCACTACATTTTCTCAAGGACAAATCTATGGGATTTAATCGGTGTTTGGGGTCTGTAGTGTTCATGTGTTCAAAGATGTGTGGTCAAAGGATTGAAATAGCTTTCAGATGTCAGGACCTTGGATGTCCTGATGCGAGCTCTCCCTCTAAATGATGGAGGGAAATGGATAGCACTTCTCAAATGGATAGTGTCTCAACTTCCCTGAATCCTGCACCACCCCCACCCCAAGTATTAATATTTTGAGGGATTGGAGTTCCAAGGAACATACTCTGGGAAACGCTGTTCTAGAGTGAAGCCAAGCTCCTCTTTTCCTTATCTTTCTCTTGACCAAAGTGGATTTCACACATTGTGGCTGTCAGAGACCTCAACGACATGGGAAGCAGCCCAGCCTCTCTCTTTTGGACAAAGACTGGATCTTTGCACTTGATCTGTTTGTATTCTTGAGTCCTAGATTAGACACGGTTCCTGGCAGTAGAAATTCCTAAGTCCTTCTGCTTTTCTGCTGTGTTTTTTGCTTTTATTTTTTTTCCTGATTTTTAAGGCAGCTCAGAAGGCGATGGCACCCCATTCCAGTACTCTTGCCTGGAAAATCCCATGGACGGAGGAGCCTGGTGGGCTGCAGTCCATGGGGTTGCTAGAAGTTGGACACGACTGAGCAACTTCACTTTCACTTTTCACTTTCATGCATTGGAGAAGGAAATGGCAACCCACTCCAGTGTTCTTGCCTGGAGAATCCCAGGGACGGGGGAGCCTGGTGGCTGCCGTCTCTGGGGTCACACAGAGTCAGATATGACTGAAGTGACTTAGCAGCAGCAGCAGCACCAACATAGAAATTAGGAAGAGCCCACTTAGTTGTCATGCTGCTCAAAACAAATAAAATACATCTCCCGGTCTTCTTGGGTGTAATTGGTTACCATTCAAAAACTTCTCTTGATTGTACTTATACTACTCAACTGCACAATTAAATGGTAAAGATGGTAAATTTTATTATGTGTATTTTACCATAATTAAAGGTAAAAAGAAAAAATTTTCATTGAAGTGTTTTCTATATCAGAACAGTGCACATCTCTATAGGCATGTAGCTTGATGAATTTCCACCCATGTAACTGATACTCAGATTAAGAAACAAAGTTATCAGCTCCATCAACCTCCATCATGTCCTACCTTTCCAGTTACATCTGATGTCTAGCACCATAGGTTAGATTTGCCTGGTTTTGAATCTCATATACAGGCACACCTCATTTTGTTGTGCTTCACAGATACTGTGGGGGTTTTTTCCCTACAATTTAAAGGCTTATGGCAAATCTATGTTCAGCAAGTCTGTTGGTGCCATTTTTCCAACACCATTTGCTTACTTCTTGTCTCTGTGACACATTTTGGTAATTCTTGTATATTTAAGGTGATTTCATTGTAATATTTGTTATGCGATCTGTGATCAGTGATCTTTGTCGTTGCTACTGTGACTCACTGAAAGCTCAGATGAAAGTCAGAATTTTTTAACAATCATGTATTTTTCACTAAGGTAGACATTAGCTATAATTAGACCTTAGACATAATGCTATTTCACAGTTAACAGACAACAGCATAGTGTAAATGCAACCTTTTTATACACTGGGAAACCAAAGTATCCATGTAACTTGCTTTGTTGTGATAGTTGCTTTATTGCAGTGGTCTGGAACTGAGCCTAAAGCATCTCTGGGTTCTGCCTGTAAACAGAATCACACAGTATGTCCTTCTTGTGTCTGCCTTTTTTTCACACAAGTGTTTGTGTGATTTGTTCTTATCATGGTGTGGAGTTGTAGTTTACTTAATCAGGTACCGTTTTGAGGAACAGGGTTTTTAAAAAACTATTATACATCTTTGTTCAATAGATATCTGTTGATTTATGCGGCTTCTCTGGGTGTTAGTTGCAGCATATGGGATCCAGTTCCCTGACCAGGTATCGAACCCAGGCCCCTTGCGTCGGGAGAATGGACCGCTGGGCCACCGGGGAAGTCCCCCCCAAAGCCTCTTCTAATCTATAGGTTCCCCCCTTTTAAAATGGTTTACCTGTTAAAGAAACTGAGCCATTCATCCTACCTTGTGGGCTTTGTCACACGCCCGTGACCTTGGTTGGCATGTTCCCTGTGTCCTGCATTTCCCTTAAAGAGGTGTTAGAGCCAGAGGCTTCGTCAGTGTCTGTCCCCACCCACCCCCTTTTTCCTGTAAGAATATTTCACTGGTGGTGGTGGCCACTTCCCCAGGCATCCCCTCTAGAGGCACGTAACCTCTGATCGGCTTTGTTCTTGGAGCGTTAAGTTTGCTGGGTAGGTGTAGGTGGTGTCGGCCCGATCCATCCATTGTAAAGTTCTCCATCTGCTATTCAGGATTCCCAGGTGGCGCTGGTGGGAAAGAACCCACCTGTCAATGCAGGAGACATAAGAGATGCAGGTTTGATCCCTTTCTTGGGAAGATCCCTTGGAGGAGGAAATGTCAACCCACTCCAGTAGTCTTGTCTGGAAAACCCCATGGACAGAGGAGCCTGACAGGCGACAGTCCACGGGGTTGCAAAGAGTCAGTCACAACTGAGCACACAGCACACTTGCTTGTCATCTGACATAATGGGATGGGTCTGAAACTGTGGACCAGCATCCTCAGCATCACTCGGGAGCCTGTTAGAAATGCAGATCCCTGGGTTCACCCCAGACCTACTGGCTCAGAAGCTCTAGGGTGGGCCCAGGCGTCTGTGATTCCACAACCTCCCAGGTGAAGCTGATGCACAAGGAAGTTTGAGAACCACTGGTCTGATGTTTTAGCAACTTTGATAGTGATTCCCAAGACCCATTATTTTATTCAGAGTTCCAGAACTGCTACATTCTAGTTTCATCATTTCCTCTACATTTATATAGCAGGAATTCTTCTAAGTAGATGGTAGTGTGTTTTTTTTAAGCAGTGAAAGGGGGGTGAAGGGAGAATGCTGTTGGACTTACTATGTCCCAGGAGAAATTCAATAGCAATTTAAAAATTAAGAGCGACTTTCCTGGGGGTCCAGTGATGAAGACTCCGTGTTTCTACTGCAGGGGGGTTGGGTTCAGTCCCTGTTTGGGGAATCTGGATCCCACATGCCCAGAGTCACCCCCTCCTAAAAGAATTTAAAGTGCAGGAATTGTGATTGTTAAGCCTGGAACAGTGTACATTTTCTACAATTCTTTAGTTCACTTTTTGGGATAACTGGAGTGATTTTCCAGATTTAGGGAATGATTCCCTCATTTCTTATTTTATTTTTTAATGAGCTACTAGATCAGGTCGCCTGGGAGAAATAACTAACCTTTCTGAACAAATTAGCTCCTGGTTTTTGTTATTGTTATTTTCACCCCAGAAGAGGAAAGCTGGAGGAACTGCCCCTCTGATTTTTGCCTGGCAAAGTCTGCATTTTAGGAGTTGATAGCCCAGCTCCAAGGGCCCATTGGTGGGAGGTGGAAGTTAATCCACCTCCATGGGATTTGGAGTCCAAGCATGCAAATTATCCTGCGTCTCTTGCATCTCCTGCATTGATAGGTGGGTTCTTTCCCACCAGCGCCACCTGGGAATCCTGAATAGCAGATGGAGAACTTTATAATGGCTGGATTGGGCTGACACCACCTACAGCTACTCAGTAAACTTAACGCTGCAAAAACAAAGCTGATCAGAGGTTATGTGCCTCCCAGAGGGGATTCATAGCTAAAGGAGCTATGAATTGTTTTCTGCTGAAGGAGGGGCATCAACCACGCAGTATGTCCTTGTGACTGTACATCCTCACTCAGCCTGCACCTTAGTTCTTTGGAACCACCAGTGCATCGGGGAGGAGAGGTGGGAGAGGTGGGTCGGATTGGAGTAGCTGAACACGAGCCAGTGTTCCGAGGGCAGGACAGCTCCTGCAGGTATGGTCGGAGGGCCTGGGATGGGCCGTTGGGCGGGTCTGAAAAGAGTGTTGCCTCAGCAGCTCTTCTCCTGTACATATCTAGACAATCGAATGGAGAATCTGACACTTAATGACTTAATATTTCAGATAAAGACAGACTTCTTGTCAATTATTTAGTGGCCTTGAGGAAGAATTTGTAGAGAGGCAGAATCAGTGTCTTAGTTTCCCCCTCTTTCTTTACCAATTTTCAAAACCATGGGTTGATTCCCCAGCAGCTTACAAAGATGATCTGTGAATTTTTTTTTAACTATGATGAGCTCATGGATTTAAACATACTAATCTTTCAACTGTTGTATTTACCTTACTGATATTCAGACTGCCCCATATTTGACCAAACAGAACCTTGGTTTAATATTTTTGCGTGTAGTTTTCTAGACTTTTAAAAATGTATACACAGATGTATAAAATGATAAGACAGGGATGATTTGAGAGAATAGCATTGAAATATGTATATTATCATATGTGAAACAGATCACCAGACTAGGTTCGATGCATGAGACAGGGTGCTCAGGGCCGGTGCACTGGGATGACCCAGAGGGATGGGATGGGGAGGGAGGTGGGAGGGGGGTTCAGGATGGGGGGACGCATGTACACCCATGGCTGATTCATGTCAATGTATGGCAGAAACCACTACAATATTGTAAAGTAATTAGCCTTCAATTAAAATAAATAAGTTAATTTTTTAATGAAGAAAAAATAAATAAAATCACAAGACATTCTTTTATAACTATTTTATTCGGCTGTATGAGGTATAATGTACGTATAGTATTTCTTTGACTTTTTAAAAAATTCACTGGTTTTTAAGTGTGCAGCTCAGTGAATTTTGACAAATGTATATAGTCGTATAATCATTGCCATGATCAGGATATAGAATGTTTCCATCGCCCCGGAAGTTCCTTTGTGCCTCTTGGCGGCCACTTCCCTCCCCAGCCTGTGAACAACCACTGATCCATTTCCTGTTGCCACCCCTTTGCCTTTTCTAGACCTTCTTATCAGTGGAATAATAGCGTGTGTAGGATTTGGGTTCTGCTTCTTTCATTAAGCTTGCTTTCACAAGTCATCTCTTTTATTGTGTGATTGGTTCCTTTTATTGCTGAGTATTCCATTTAGGCATATTGGTTTTTGTCATATTGACTTTGCATGGCCAAAAGTCACCTATTGTACAATTCTGTTTTTTGCAGTGTCCAGAAAAGGCACATCTATAGAGACAGATAGAAGATTAGTCATTGCCAGGGAGTTGGGAGTAGGAACAGGGAGTGACTTCAGACTAGCATGAGGAAACCCTTTTGGGGATGGTGGGAATGTTCCAAAATTTAGCATCATGATAGATGCACAGCTCTAAATTTACTAAAAACCATTGAATTGTGCACTTACAATGAGAGAATTTTAAAGCATGTAAATGACAAATAGGTTAAGATGAAAGGGAAAAATCCTTATTTTTTATTTTACAAGTCTATAATTTGCATGTTAATTAATTTAGAGTCTTTTAATGTTTAAAACTTGTGGGCAAATCTGTAAACAGCATGAAGTCTATGAATTATCACTTTCATTCTTCTTTTTAACATTCTTTTTTTTAATATTCTTTTCCATTCTGTTTCATCACAGGATATTGAATATATCCCTGTGCTCTACATTAGGACCTTGTTTATCCGTTCTGAGTGTAATAGTCTGCATCTGCCCATCCCACACTCGCAGTCCACCCCTCTTCCTCCCCACTCCCCACCTCTTCCTCCCCACTCCCCCTTGGCAATCATAAGCCTGTTCTCTTTGTCCGTAAGTCTGTTTCCATGTTATAGATAGGTTCCTCTGTGCTATATTTTAGATTCCGCATATAAGTGACATCTTATGGTATTAGGGTTCTGACTTATCTCACTTAGTACAATAATCTCTTGTTGCATCCGTGTTGCTGCAAATGGCACTGTTTCATCCTTTTTTGTGGCCGAGTAGTATTCCGTTGTATCTATGCACCAGCTCTTCTTTATCCATTTGACTGCTGATGAACATAGGTTGTTGCCATATTTTAGCTATTGTGAACTGTGCTGCTGTGAACATAGGGATGCACGTATCTGTATGAATTATAGTTTTGTCCAGGCATATTCCCAGCAATAGGACTGCTGGGTCATTCTGGTAGTGATTCCTGGTAACTCTATTTTTAGTTTTCTGAGGAACTTCCATACTATTTTCCATAGTGGCTGCACCAACTTATATTCCCACCAACAGCACGGGGCCCCAGGGATGGGGGGCTTGAAAGGGCAAAGCTTTGTGTGTTATATATAAAAGTCTACATCTTGAATTTTGGGTGGGCTTATAGCATTCTGTTGCCTGGATGATCTGTAATTTAACAAGGCACTTTCTGAAAACTATTTGGATTATTTGCAGGTTTTGCTGTGCCAAATTGCACGGCAGTGCACATTTTTATACATCTGTTAACACTTGTCTGTTTCCGCAAACAAAATTGCTAGAAATGGAATTGCAGGTCAAGGGATGTGTGTGAATTTTTAGGACTTTTCCATCCATAAGGGCAATGTATGCAGAGCCCCAGCCCCTACTCTCCTGACCACACAGTGGTTTTCATCTTAGCCAAGTGGTGAGTGAAAAGCAACATCTCATTGCTTCACCTTGTAGTTCTCCATTTACTCCTGAGGCTGAACACCTTTTTCTTATGTGAACTGGTTATTCAAAGTCTTTTGTAAAGTATCTATTTTTGTTAATCATAAATTTAATAAAAGTTATAAAACTATATTGGCTTCCCATGTAGCTCAGCTGGTAAAGAATCCACATGCAATGCAGGAGACCTGGGTTCAGTCCCTGGGTTGGGAAGATGCCCTGGAGAAGGGAACGGCCACCCACTGCAGTATTCCGGCCTGGAGAATTCCATGTGGTCGCAAAGAGTCGGGCACGACTGAGCAACTTTCACTTTCACTTTCTTTCTTGGCAAAAATGTGTAATAGAAAGTGTACCCATGTTCAAAGTAGCATTATTCCCAATAGAGGGAATGTGGAAGCAACTCAAGTGTCCATCAATAGGTGAATGGATAAACAAAATGCCATATGTCTGTACAATGAAATATTATTAAGCCTTAAAAAATGAGTGAAATTCTGATTCATGCTCCAACATGGATGAACTTTGAAGACATTATACTAAATGAAATAAGCTGGTGACAAAGGATAAATACTAATTATTTCACTGACATGAGATCCTGAGAGTAGTGAAATTCCTAGAAACATAAAGTAGAATAGTGCTTGCCAGTGGCTGGAGGGAGGAGGTAATGAGGAATTAGTGTTTAATGGGTGTGGAGTCTCAGTTTTACAAGATGAAAATAGTTCTGGTGTTGGATGGTGGTGATAATTGCATGACAATATGGATGTACTTTGGAGAAGGCAATGGCAACCCACTCCAGTACTCTTGCCTGGAAAATCCCATGGGCGGAGGAGCCTGGTAGGCTACAGTCCATGGGGTCACTAAGAGTCAGACACGACTAAGCGACTTCACTTTCGCTTTTCAGTTTCATGCATTGGAGAAGGAAATGGCAACCCACTCCAGTGTTCTTGCCTGGAGAATCCCAGGGACAGGGAAGCCTGGTGGGCTGCCATCTATGGGGTCTCACAGAGTTGGACACGACTGAAGTGACTTAGCAGCAGCAGCAGCATGGATGTACTTAATGTCACTGAAATGAAAATGTGTAAGATAGTAAGTCTTATATATATTTTACTACAAAAAATTAGGAAAAAACTCATGAAAAGTAAAAATCCCTTCAAAACTGTACTCAATAAGTACATATTTCTCCAGTTATTTTGCCTATATGAATTTTAAATATTTTAAAATAAAAATGGGTTATTATACTAGTGCTTTACAATATTCCCTATATTTCATTTTTAAGCAGTTTTATTCAGATCCAGTTTAAATACCATGCAATTCACCCATTTAAATTGTGCAATTGAATGGCTTTCAGCATATTCACAGAATTGTGTATCCATCACTGCAGTACATTCTAGAACATTTTCATTACCCTAAAAAGAAACCCCACTCTCCTCTACTTCAGTTCAGTTCAGTCGCTCAGTCACGTCCAACTCTTTGCAACCCCATGGACTGCAGCACGCCAGGCTTCCCTGTCCATCACCAACTCCCAGAGCTTGCTCAGACTCATGTCCATCAGGTCGGTGATGCCATCCAACCATCTCATCCTGGGTCGTCCCCTTCTCCTGCTGCCCCCAATCCCTCCCAGCATCAGAGTCTTTTCCAATGAGTCAACTCTTCTCATGAGGTGGCCAAAGTATTGGAGTTTCAGATTCAGCTTCAGTCCTTCCAATGAATATGCAGGACTGATTTCCTTTAGGATGGACTGGCTGGATCTCCTTGCAGTCCAAGGGACTCTCAAGAGTCTTCTCCAACACCACAGTTCAAAAGTATCAATTCTTCAGCCCTCAGCTTTCTTTATAGTCCAACTCTCTCATCCATACATGACTACTGGAAAAACCATAGCCTTGACTAGATAGACCTTTGATGACAAAGTAATGTCTCTGCTTTTTTAATATTCTGTCTAGGTTGGTCATAGCTTTTCTTCCAAGGAGTGTCTTTTACTTTCATGACTGCAGTCACTATCTGCAGTGATTTTGGAGCCCAAGAAAATAAAGTCTCTTACTGTTTCCATTGTTTCCCCATCTATTTGCCATGAAGTGATGGGACCGGATGCCATGATCTTAGTTTTTTGAATGTTGAGCTTTAAGCCAACTTCTTCACTCTCCTCTTTCACTTTCATCAAGAAGCTTTTGAGTTTCTCATCGCTTTCTGCCATAAGGGTGGTGTCATCTGCATATTTGAGGTTATTGATATTTCTCCCAGCAATCTTGTTTCCAGCTTATGCTTGGCATTTTGCATGATGTACTTTGCAAATGCATGAAATAAGCAGGGTGACAATATACAGCCTTAATGTACTCCTTTCCCAATTTGGAACTGGTATGTTGTTCCATGTCCGGTTCTAACTGTTGCTTCTTGACCTGCATACAGATTACTCAGGAGGCAGATAAGGTGGTCTGGTATTCTCATCTTTTGAAGAATTTCCCACAGTTTGTTGTGATCCACACAATCCTTTGGCACAATCAGTAAAGCAGCGGTAGATGTTTTTCTGGAGCTCTCTTGCTTTTTCGATGATTCAATGGATGTCTGCAGTTTGATCCCTCTACTGTCGCCCTTTTATTCTCTCCCAGCTGTTGGCAACCACTAATCTACTTTTTATCTCTATGAATTTGCCTATTCTGGACCTTCTTATATAAGTGGAATCATATAATATGTGGTCCTCTGTGACTAGATTCTTTCACTTAGCATAATGTTTTCAAGATTCATTAACACTCAGTGTATTTCAGTACTCCGCTCCTTTTCGTGGTTGAGTAATATTCGATTAAATGTATAGGCCACATTTTACTTATCCATTCATCTGTTGATGGACATTTGGGTTTTTCTTCTGTTTTTTAGCTATTAGGAGTAATGCTTCTATGAACACGCACCTGAGTTTTTGTGTGGAAGTATGTTTTCATTTCTCTTGGGTATATACCTTAGAATGGGGTTGCTAGATCATGTGATAAACCTGTGTTTAAACATTTGAGGACCACCCCCTTTTATTTTTATAGTAAACTATAAGACTTGAATTTGTTCCTATGTCAACACATCTAGACCTACTTCTCGCATCTTAACCCCTCAGTGGCATTTCATTGTATGAGAATATCATGGTTTTCATATTTGTGCCATGTTGATGGACAATATATAGTAGTGCAGATCCTCTTCTGAAGAGCCTTTGTGTCATTTCCATTTTTTGACGACATAAACCATCCTGCTGTGAACACCTTTGTGCTTTGTGAGACATTTCTGCAGATTGCATCCCCAGACATGGGGAGGTGAATGTTTTATCTGTCTTTAGGGCTTGGTTCTTGATCTGTTTTTAGGCCAATCTGGTTCTGGCCTCATTCTTACCTGGTTGCCTTATTCCCCAGGGGACCAACCAGGCACCATGGCGCAGAAGGACCAGCTCAGTGACGATGAGAAGTTCCTCTTTGTGGACAAAAACTTCATCAACAACCCAGTGGCCCAGGCTGACTGGGCGGCCAAGAAGCTGGTCTGGGTCCCTTCGGAGAAGCAGGGTTTCGAGGCAGCCAGCATCAAGGAGGAGAAAGGGGATGAGGTGATCGTGGAGCTGGTGGAGAATGGCAAGAAGGTCACAGTCGGCAAGGATGACATCCAGAAGATGAACCCGCCCAAGTTCTCCAAGGTGGAAGACATGGCAGAGCTGACATGTCTCAATGAAGCCTCTGTGCTGCACAACCTGCGGGAGAGGTACTTCTCGGGACTCATATACGTGAGTATCCTGGCCAGTTCTTGCTGGTTTCCTGCACCCCTGAGGCAGTGGAGAGGCTTGCAGATGTCTTTGGGGTGCAAGTTAGGAGGCTGAAATTTTCCTTGAGGGAGGATGCATGTGGGGTGGGATCGTTCAGACCTGGATTCCCATTCACCCTGCCCTATCTAGTGCTGTGACATTGAACAGGTTATTTCACCTCTTGAAGCCTCAGTTTCCCCATCTGCAAAATGAGAGCAGTCACCCTCCCCCCACTTAAATGAGATCCATAGATCCCATGTGATCACATGGTTGCATGGTCCATGCTCAACAGATTTCAGTGAAGTAGTTCCCTGCTCTTCCACCATCTTGGAAATAAAGAACTCTTAACCTCCTTGAGAAGGCTGATCCATCCCACAGCCGAGTAGGTAGGAGACATGAGGATCCTGGTGAGGTTTGGTAGAGGCCTGCCCTGTAACAAATGGGAATGACTCGATTGGACCTGGTTTCCTCTGGGTTGACCGTGCAGGTCAGAGTGAATTAGAGCTGCAGTGTCCAATATGGCAGCCACCGACCACATGTTGCTAACTAAATTTAGATGTAAACTAAGTGAAAAGTGAAAGTGTTAGTCGATCAGTCATGTCTGACTCTTTGCAACCCCATGGACTGTAGCCCACCAGGCTCTTCTGTCCATGGAATTCTCCAGGCAAGAATACTGGAGGAGGTAGTCATTCCCTTTGCCAGGGGATCTTCCAGACCCAGGAATCAAACCCAGGTCTCTTGCATTACAGGCAGATTCTTTACCATCTGAGCCACCTGGGAAGGCCTGATATAAATTGATTAAACATCAATATTTAAAAGTTCACTTCTTCCATTGTGCTGGTTACATGTTAAGTGCCCACCTGATGCCTGTGGCTAGTGGCTGCCATATTGGACAGCACAGGTGGAGAAAATTCCCATTATTGCAGAAAGCTCTGTTGGACAGTCTGGACTGGATGATGTGTAACTCAGGGGTACAGATTCTTTGTGGGCTGGACCAGCTCCCTAGGATATAGAAGGACATGGTACCCCCATCAAGCCAGACTGGTGGACAGAGGGCCTCCCACTCCAGCCTTTGTCTTGCCACTCAGAAAGGGTACATCTGTCCCTTGGGCAAGTTATTTAATTTCTCTGACATTTTGTTTCCTTCTCTGTAAAATGAATACAAGAATCGTACCTGCCTCATAGAGTGGGTTTGGAGTAGGAAATGGCAATCCACTCTAATATTCTTGCCTGGAAAATTCCACAGACAGAGGAGCCTGGCGGGCTGCAGTCCATGGGGTTGCAAAGAGTCGGACATGACTGAGTGACTGAGCATGCACGCATGCATGGAGTGGGTCACTCTGAAAAGAAAGCACGTGGCATACTTCCTGGCACGTTGTAGGCACTCAACATGTTAGGTATTGTTTTTATTGGTTATGCTCATTTTTGTTATTGCCAGAGAGATGTTCTTGGATTCTTTGCAAACTTACAGAAACAGTCACCTCTGTCTTGAGGCCCTTCTGGTCTTGCCCTTTATGTTTTGCCACATGGAAATTACAAACCCCCATTGTCATCTCTAAAACTGTCTTGCAGTTTTTTTTCCTAATTAGGAAAATGAGACACATTCATTCCAGAAGATCTGGAAAATTCAGAAAAGCACAGCAAACACAAGAGTCTATCCTCCCCCAGAGATAACAGCTGATAAGATGTTTATGTTTCTTTGTGAGAATACTGCATGTTTATGTATTGAAAAGGAACTTCCCTGGTGCTCAGTGGTAAAGAATCCGCCTGCTTATGCAGGAGACATGGGTTCAATCTCTAGGTCAGGAAGATCACCTGGAGGAGGAAACAGGCAACCCACTCCAATATTCTTGCCTGGAGAATTCCATGGACAGAGGAGCCTGGCAGGCTACATGGGGTCGCAAAAGAGTTGGACATGACTTGGCAAGTAAACAACAACAATGTATTGAAAAGTCTGTGCACACAGGCTGGGGACCTGCTCTCTTTCCATGTACAAGTTAGGGATGAACATTCCTACTGCTCGCTCATGACCCCAACTGCCCCTTTATGGGTTTTGTGATCTATCCAACGGATGTACCATAATTAATTATTCTTCACTCAGTCGGTAAAGAATCTGCCTGCAATGCAGAAGACCCAGGTCCAATTCTTGGGTCAGGAAGATCTCCTGGAGAAGGAAAGGGAAACCTACTCCAGTATTCTTGCTGGAAAATCTCATGGACAAAGGGGCCTGGTGGTCTACAGTCCATGGAGTCACAAAGAGTAGGACACGACTTGGCAACTAAACCACATAGATAGTTCAGAGAGAGTTACAATGGCTTGTTTTTAAAAGCCAAGGGGGAACTGGGAAACAACTTACAATTCTATACATACCTTCTCTTGATCTCATTTAGTTAACACAACATCCGCTGGATGAAGCATGCTCGTCCTATCCTACAGACAGGCAAGCTATGGCTCAGAGTACTAAAGACCCTCCAAGGACAGTCTAAGTTGCTCCCTAACTAAGCAGAGGAAGTCTCTTTTGTCTGGAAGCATTCCCAGCCTGGGGCTGTTGGTACAGAGTGGCTTTTCCTAAGCACACCAGCCTTCAAGAAACTCTAGAGGAACTGGGCTCCTGTGGGCCTCCTGTCCAAGATAAGTCATCTTCATCCAGGGAGGTCAAGGATGGGCTTGGATAGGAATCTCGCCTGCTGTCCTCTGACACAGATGTTTGGGCCCAAAATAGAAACCAGGGAAAATGAGGGCCTTATGAAGGTCCCAAGACCCAGACTGTCTTCTGACAGCAGATTAAAAAAAATGAATCAAATCTTCAAATTCCTGCTGTGCTTCTCCTGACAGATTAGATGAAAAGCCTTTCAGTCTTATGACCACGCGTCTACTTCTGTCTCATTCCCTTCTGATCAACTTAATCACTTAACTAGAAACTGTTGTCCATGACGGGGGAGATAAAATAGGATGGGGTGGGGGAGCACCCCAAGTTATTCACCCAGTGCATGATGGCGGAAGGCATGGCCCTTGTTACAGGTGTATGGCAGGTGAAGCTCAGGCAGCTGACCATGCCTGACTTTGCCCCTGGTAACAAAGAGAATGTTCCCTTCCATCCTGCAAAGCTCATCTCAAACAAGGCACTTTTTGCTTCGTCCTGGCAGATGTCTCATCCCCTTGGGTCTAGAAGAGGTAGAAGCCTTAAAGATGCAGGTTCTTTTTGTTTGTTTGTTTTTTAAATTGGAGGACAATTGCTTTACAATGTTGTGTTAGTTTCTGCTGTACAACAGCGTGAATCAGCTCTGTGTATGCATATGCCCCCTCCTTCTTGAGCCTCCATCCCACCACCCCCATCCCACCCCTCTAGGTCATCACGGAGCCCTGAGCCCCCTGAGGTCCCTGTGCCGTACAGCAGCGTCCCACTAGCTATTTCCCACACGGTAGTGTATAGAGTGTGCCAGTGCTCTTTCCCTTCATCCGACCTCCCTTCCTCCACTAGGGCCACACGTCCATCCTCTGTCTCAAGATGCAGGTTCCTGCCTGAGCTGCCCCGGATCATCGATGACCCGTGTGGGGCCCCCATGTGGCTCTGATTCCTGGTACAGCACTCCCTTGCTCTTCTGGATGATGTCGTTGGCTGGGTTCTCTCCGCCTGGGATTTTTCATGGCTCCATCCCTGGCCTTGGGCTGGGAGATGGGGCAAGGGTTTCAGGCAGCGGGCACTCAGTGAAGATGTGGGCCTTGCCTGTACTGGCTGCTGTCCCAAGTCGTTCCCAGCTCTCTCTAGTGAGGTCGAAGCTCACTTCCGCCCCAGCACACGAAGTGACCAAGGCAGAGAGGTGATGTGACTTACCTGAGAAGGGACAGGATCAGGACTGTTAAGTGTTGCTGATCCCCCCTTCCTTCTCTGTGGGGTGCTGAGAGTCACAGGGCCCCGCCCTTGGCCTGAGGCTGCTTGATAATTGAGAGGAGGAAGATAAGGTACATCTGAGCTGCAGATATGTAACATGGATTCTACAGGGATGAATGTGACCAGTGGATGAAGTGGGTTAGTCGCTCAATCATGTCCAACTCTTTGCAACCTCATGGGCTATAGCCCACCAGGCTCCTCTATCCATGGAATTCTCCGGGCAAGAATATTGCAGTGAGTAGCCATTCTTTTCCCCAGAGGATCTTTCTGACTCAGAAATTGAAGCCCAGTCTCTTGCATTGCAGGCAAATACTTTACCATCTGAGCCACCAGGGAAGCCCAGAATGGAAGAGGGAAAGGTGGTAAATACACCGTACAACATAATAACTCTGCTTTAAAGCAAAGGAAAGCCTGCCATTTGCAGCAGCATGGTGGAACCTGGAGGATGTTATGCTGAGTGAAAATAGCCAGCCAGAGAGGGGGAAATCCTGCAGGATTCCATTTACAGGAGAGTCTGAAACAGCCAGACCCAGAGAATCAGAAAAGAATGGTGTTGCCAGTGGCTGGGGGAGGTGAAAATGGGAGATTTCTTATTTATTTGTGGCTTTTTCTTGTCTGTTCTTAACTATCTATTCACTCAGAGTTAAAACATCTTTTGAATAGATAACACATGCAAATATTAAATAAAATATTGAATAGTATATAAGGGTATTTTAGAACTTTTCCTTTTATCCCCATTTCCTCATCTTCTGGTTCCCCTCCTTACGGAAACCATGGTTGCCAGTTCCTTATAAGTCTTCCAGCAGTATTTTATACGGTGTCTCCTCTGCCTCCCGCATTGGCAGACAGGTGCTTTACCAGTAGTGGGAAGCCCTAATATTTTATACATATAGAGGCCAATACATGTGTGTATATATGTATATATGCGTGCGTACGTTCTCAGTCGTGTACGAGTCTTTGTGACCCATAGACAGTAGCCTACCAGGCTCCTCTGTCCATGGCCAGAATACTGGAGTGGATTGCTATTTCCTCCTCCTGGGAGTCTTCCCAAGCCAGGAGGATTGAACCCACATCTCTTATGTCTCCTGCATTGTCAGGCAGATTCTTTACCACTGAACTACCTGCTGCTGCTGCTGCTAAGTCACCTCAGTCGTGTCCGACTCTGTGTGACACCATAGACGGCAGCCTACCAGGCTCCCCCGTCCCTGGGATTCTCCAGGCAAGAACACTGGAGTGGGTTGCCATTTCCTTCTCCAATGCATGAAAGTGAAAAGCGAAAGGGAATCACCTGGGAAGCCCAAAATATGTGTGTGTATATATACGTGTGTGTGTGTGTGTGTGTGTGTGTGTGTGTGTGTTGGCTGCACTGCCCAGCTTGCCGGATCTTAGTTCCCCATCCAGGGATCAAACCTGAGCTCCCTGCAGTAGAAGCATGGGTCCTAACCACTGGACCACCAGGGAATTCCCTATATGTAAATTTGTATATGTATGTATTCTTTTTAAGGGCAGTGTGCCATAATTATTGAACTGGTCTCCCATTGGTGGATATTTAGGTTGTGTCTTT
Source organism: Ovis canadensis (assembly GCF_042477335.2). NCBI lineage: Eukaryota > Metazoa > Chordata > Mammalia > Artiodactyla > Bovidae > Ovis > Ovis canadensis. Next base: position 29,438,269 of record NC_091268.1, on the reverse strand, counting down.
TTTTTTTTTTTTTTTTTTGCCGTTAACATCAAGGCTGTAGCAGATCACATTCTTGGTGGGCCAGGTCTCTCTCTGGGATGTTCAGAAAGCCATGAACAACACTGCAACCTGCCCACCGTTATATAGATGGGGAGGACGAGGTTCAGGTCACACGAGTAGCGAGGGCAAGTCTGAGGTTCCTCCTGGGCCTCTGTGACTTAAAGCCTGCTTCTCGTCCACCTTCCCCCACTGTTCCTCATTTCTGCTGGAGGCCTTGGGAGCTCAGGGCTCCACGGCTGACCATATAAAGCGTTAGGGAAAAAGTGAAGTCGCTTCCTAATACGGTCACAAGAGGGAAACCCTAGGCCTGCAGCTGGGACCGGCTGGTGGCACAGGGCCCTGAGAGGCCGCTGGGACATGGGAGGCAGGGAAAGTTGAAAAGCTCTGAATCTGACCAGCTCGGAAGGGGCTCGTGGGGATGGGGCGGCAGAAACACAGCCAAGTGCAGGAGGGCTGCGTCAGGTGAGAGCAACCAGGCTGGAACAGTGGAGGCTGAACCCCTAGATTCTGAAGCCCAGCCTCTGCGTGGGGTGTGCTGCCATCTACCCAGTCCTTTCTGTTGGGACTTGGTGCCCTGGAAAGATGTGCTGAACTAGACAGAGATTCAGATCTTCCTGGAAGCATGGGTTAAGTGCTTGCTGTGTACATCGCACCAGGTCGTGCCCTAGGCAAACAGGGGGAAGGTGATATTTCTCCTTCGGAAGCTGATTGGGAAAGCCACACCTGCCTCTCTTCCTTCCTTCCTCCATTCCTCTCTTCTTCCCCCACCCTCCCTCTCTTCCCTCCTCCTTCTTTCATTCTTTTATTCAGCAAATATTTACTGAGTGTCTGCCATGTGCCTGGCCCTGTGCTAAGGGCTGGAGATATGATAGTTTGCAGCTTACAGTCTAAGAGGTGACATTTAGGCTGAGCCCTGAAAGAGCAGATGCAAATGGCTCTGAGAAGCTCAGGGGGAAGTGTTACAAGGAGAGGGAAGTTTCCAAGGTGGCAAAGTTTTCATCATCATGAAACAAAGCGAGCACTGGATGGTTACTAATAGTTATTGAGTCCTTGTTACACACCAGGCACTGTGCTAAATGCTTCCGAGAGCTCTCTCATAGCGAACCGATGAAGGAGTGGCTATTACACCTGCCCATTTTACAGATGAGGATAATTGAGGCTCAGAGAGAAAAAGAAACTTACACAGGGTCACACAGCCAAGAAGTAGCAGAATGAGAGTTACAAATAAGTCCTCAGTAGTCAATTCTGTACTCTTAACCACTACGCTTTACTGGCCCTAGTTCCCTGGAGGGAGTGATTTGGGTTATAAATGACACATTCTAAAAAGGACATGGTGGATGCAGTGGGCATAGCCTGGGGAAAGCTGGAGGTGGAGTTCAGGCCTAAAGAGGAGAAAGGGCGCGGTTGACGTTCCTTCAAACGATCAACCATTCTTGGGCTCTTACTCCATGGAGGCCCTGAGCTGCGGACCAGGACACAGAGGAACAGGAAACACACAGGCCTTGCCCTGGAACAGCTCTGCCACATGCTCAACGAATGTCTACTGAGCACCTACTGTGTGCAGCCCAGTGCCAGGCCCTAGGTCACAGAGATGAAGGCAGTGCTGCCCCTGCTCCAGGGAAGCTTTATAATTAACTGACCCTCAGGCATTCATTTAGCAGGCATTTAGTGAGCACCTACTGTGTCCCTGAACTTGTTAGCACCTTATCCCTTAAGTCTCAGTGCAGGGAGTACCTCCTGCTGAAGTTTCTTGAGCACCGCCCCCTCCTCATGGGTTAGGGCCCTCTCTTCCTTGCTCCCATAATCCACAGGGCTCCGTCCTTGTTCTTATGATGTTATTTTGAATGTCCTCATCTCCTTTTCGAAGGGGGCTTTTTGAGAGCAGGAATGATCATTGATTTATTTGTTTCCAGCATCTAACACAGACCTGGTATACAGTCGGTGCTTGATAAGTGGCCGAAGGATGTTTAGATGGGACTTGTGGAAACCTGGGAGATTACTGCCTCCCTCCCACCTCCCCCACCCCCAGTCCTGTTCCTTTTCAGAAAGAGCATTGTCCCCTCACCCTGGATCAACTCTCATCATCATCGCCCCTTAGCAGATGGAGCCCTAGGGGGAGTCCCTCACTCGCCAACCAGCTGCTGCCGAGGCTGAAAGCCCTTTGTGGGCAGGAGCCCGTGTGTTTTGTCTTGCCTTGTAACCCCAGAGCCTCACATGTGGAATGCATGAATGAATGAGCAACAGAATGCCCGGATGATCAGTTGTTTCTGTAGGACAGGAATAGGCCCACAGCTGATGGACAGTGCCCACGCCTCACATGGGCCGAGTGGGGCTCCATGCTGGGTGGCTTTGATCGAGGCGCTGAACCTCCCCGGAGTTTGCTGGGCTGTGAGTGTGACCCAGGGAAGGACTTTCTGCTCCTCCTCCTTTAGTCACTTCCTGGGGGAGTTGGAGGGAAGACAGGCTTCGTCTTGCCCACCAGAGCCTTGGGCAGCACTGATGCTATCGTTTAGGAAAGCAGTTCCTCTGGGACAGGTTGGCGCCTGTCTCCTGGGCTCTGGGCTCAGCGCGTGGGAAAGGCCAGGGTACAGTAAAGAACAGTAGCAACCAGGACCACGCCTCCCCCGCCCACAGCACGGCGGGGCATGTGAGCATCTTCATGCCCCTTCCTTGTTCTGATCATTTTCAGACGTTCCTCTGCACTTGGTAGGGCAGGATGATTTTTTTTTAACTAATTAATTTTTTTGGCCTTGCTGTGCAGTTTTCTGGATCTTAATTCCTGGACCAGGGATTAAACCCAGGCCCCCAGCAGTGGAAGGTCCTAACCCCTGGACCCCCAGGAACTGCCAACTTTTTTTTAAAATTGTGATAAAATCCAATATAACCAATTCACGATATTAATCAGTTTGAAGGAAACAAGTGGTCTTAATACATTTGCAGTGTAGTCTTACTCCCACTGCTCTCTAGTTCCAGAACATTTTTATAGACCCCCAAAGAAACCCATTCCAACTAGCAGTCACTCCCATCCCCCCGTCTCTCCAGTCCCTGGAGACCAGAGACCTATTTTCTGTCTCTATGGATTTGCCTGTTCTGGACATTTCATATAAGCAGAACCGTGTGATACATGACCTTCTGTGTCTGACTTCTTTCATTCAGTGTGATGTTTTCAAGCTTTATCCATATTGTAATGTGTGAGTACCATTCCTATTTAAAGACAGCTGTGTTTATCCCCACTTTACAGATGAGGGACTCTGTCCTTTCTCATGGTCGAGGAGAGTATGAGCTCTGGGGTAAGAAGTCATGATTTTAGTTCTGAATTTCCCAGCAGCTGCGCGACTTGGTAAGAACGTCACTGAGCCTCAGTTTTCTCATCTGTCAAATGGGCCATGGGGAAATTATAGTATCCCTGTCAGAGGTTGAATGAGAGAATTAAAGAAGATGCCTGTGAAGTACTTAGTTTAGTGGCTGGTGCATAGTAAGTGCTCAAGAAACTGTAGGTGTTATTTAAGCCTGTGAGGCTCAGGGAGATGAAGTGACAGTGGTTGGGAGTGGCCCAGGGGTCTGAACCCAGCACTATTTAAAACTACAGTTATGAACGGTGTCCTAGAATTCCAAGCTCACCCCTTGCTCCTCTCCCTGGTACGTGGAGTCAGTGATGTCCTGATCCCCACCAGGACACTGAGCCTTAGTTTGTGTATGTGTGCCCAGTTGCTCAGTCATGTCTCTTTGTGGCCGCATGGACTGTAGCCCACCAGGCTCCTCTGCCCATGGGATTCTCCAGGCAAGAATCCTGGAGTGGGTTGCCATTTCCTCCTCCAGGGAATCTTTCTGACCCGGGATTGAACTGGTGTCTTCTGTGTCTCCTGCATTGGATTCTTTACCACTGGCGCCATCTGTGAAGCCCCAAGCCTCAGTTTCCCCATCTCTAAAATGGGACTCTGAGCACATATGTTCAAGGCTGCCTCTATGAGATGAAGTGAGAAAATGCACACAGTGGTGCTCAGACCATGCAGGCTGTAGTGGGTGGTCACAGACTGGATGTCAGAACTCTGCCCCTGCTGGGTTCCTGAAGTCAGCTCGGTTCTCTCTTTCGTAGACATACTCGGGCCTCTTCTGCGTGGTGGTGAACCCCTACAAGCAGCTGCCCATCTACTCAGAGAAGATCATTGAGATGTACAAGGGCAAGAAGCGGCATGAGATGCCGCCCCACATCTACGCCATTGCCGACACGGCCTACCGGAGCATGCTGCAAGGTAAGCCGCCTGCAGAGGCACAGAGCTCCTCCTCCTCCAAGGAGCCCACCCGGGCTGCTTATAGCCACTCACCAGGCCCCTCCTGTCCTGCCCGCCTGCAGTTCTCGCCAAGAATGTGGGGTTTGGCAGGCGGAGCTGGGTAACAGGAGGGCTGTGACTGAAAAAGGGAAAAAACAAGCAGAACAGATGCGTGTGCAGTCCGGGAGAGGAGGGAGGGCAGATAGCTTGGGCAAATACAGGCATGGGCTCGCTGACCCCTGATTGCCTGAGGCCTGGGCGGGCCAGCTATCTGGAAGATGGCAGGATGCTGTCACTTCTGAAGGGAAGCAGGTGGGGAATGGTCCTGGCACTGAGCCAACCAGATCTGAATTTGCAGCCAGCTGTCACACACATCCTGTGGGATCCTGTGCAAATGTCTTTTCCTCTCCAGCCTCAGTTTCCTCATCTGTGAAAAGGGAGTGAGAGGATCCATCTTGCAGCGTGTTGTACAGATGGTAAAGCAGGCTTTCCCACACTGAAGACCTTTGCATATTACCTCCACATTTATGTAGTATTATTACTACCATTAATAACTTCTACTGTGGTAGAACATACATACAGGAGAATGTAAAAAGTACACAAATTCAGTGTCCAGTCTAAAATTAATTTTTACATGTCTATAGTTGTAATCGACTTCCCTGGTGGCTCAGAAGGTAAAGTGTCTGTCTACAATGCAGGAGACCCGGGTTCGATCCCTGGGTTGGGAAAATCCCTTGGAGAAGGAAATGGCAATCCACTCCAGTACTGTTGCCTGGAAAATCCCATGGACAGAAGAGCCTGGTAGGCTACAGTCCATGGGTCACAAAGGGTCGTTGGACATGACTGAGTGACTTCACGTTCACGTTCATGTTCACAGTCATAATCACCACCCAGACCAAGATGGGAAATAGTTCTAGAAAGTTCTCTCATGCCTCCTCCCATAAATGGAATACCTCCTCCTATAAATGGATCTGGCCTTCAGATATAGGAGTTCTTCTGTCCTTACACTTGAGAAAGGGCAGCAGGAAAGAGCTTTGGCAGTTTTAAAGCTGTGCACAGTTGGTATGTGATTTTTAGGTGTGAAGAGCCTAGAGGTGGTAAGCCGGCAGCTGGTAGGCTGGATCCAGCCCTCAGATAAGTTTGGGTCTTGGTCCACATGGAGTTTTAAGGATACTTTAATTAGCTGCCAACTTTTAAAAATGTGGAGATTGTACACAAAAAGCCCAATTTCTAGGTTATCTTGAAAGAATTGGAACATCTGGCAACATGTGATCCCACTGTCAGCCCCTCAAAAGGACAAATGGGTTCTCCAGTTCCCTGGCCTGGTGCGCTTGTTTAAGTTTACTGCCTGGCTCCTGTGCTTGACCCTGGAATCGCTTCCTCCAAGAATGTTGTGTTGAGAATTGAAAGGAGCCCAGTTCTGGAAGCTCCTGATGGCAGGTGTACCTAGGACTTATTACTCCCCACCTCAAGGTAAAGGGGCTCAGGTAGAAGTTCCCCAAATTACTGACAGGGTTAGCCACACCACACAGGTATGATTCAAACTGGACCACTCCAGATGGGTACCACCATCATTTCCAAAGACCAGAATATGGAGCCTTGCAGAGAAGATTGTGGGAGATATAATCCTAGTTTATAAAGTGATGACTCTTGGAGTTAGGTATGTGCTTTTATGAAAAAAAAAAAAATCCTTTGTAGTCTCTCTTGATGGAAGAGTATATGATGGTGGTTCACACACCTCTTTGGAAAGCTGAACATCACAAAGCTACAGTGTTCATATAATTTGGGGTGCTTTTGGTTACAAGAAGCATAGCAATCAATTAAAATGGCTTAAACAACAGGAATTTATTACCTCATATAACAAGTAGTCTGGATGTTGATGATTTCAGGCTCAGTTAATTTAACAGCTCAAAAACAGACTTTTTTGGGATTTTCTTGGCTGCTGCCTCATCATCACAAGATGGCAACCATAGCTCCAGACATCACATCCTCATGTGATAACATCCAAAAGCATGAAGGAAGTGAAGGGTTAGTTTTTTTCCCCCACGTCTCCTTTTTTATGAGAGAAGAAAACCTTTCCAGAAACTTATCAGCAGCCATCCCTTATGTCTGTTATGTCTTGATCACATGCAAACCTCTAAACCAATCATTGGCAAAGTGAACTGGAACATTTATGATTGGTTTGGACTATTCCTAGTTCTTTTCTGGAGCTGAGAGAGCTTTTTTGTTGTTGTTTAGCTGCTAAGTCATGTCTGACCCTTTTGCAACCCCATGGACTGTAGTCTCCAGGCTCCTCTGTCCATAGGGTTTCCCAGGAAAGAACACTGGAAGGGGTTGCCATTTCTTTCTCCAGGGGATCTTCCTGACCCAGAGATCGAACTGACATCTCCTACACTGGCAGGCAGATTCTTTACCACTGAGCCAACAGGGAAGCCTAAGGGAGCCCCTACTAAGCGCATTTAGTCTGAATACCAGGAAAAGGGGAAGAGGGAATGACAAGTAAACGTTGCCATAGTGCTCTTAGAATTTATCCGTGTAACTTTAAGAAACTTAGAGTTTCCCTGATAGCTCCGCAGCAAAGAATCTGCCTGCAATGCAGGAGACACAGGAAATGCGGTTTCTATCTCTGGGTTGGAAAGATCCCCTGGAGAAGGAGATGGCGACCCACTCCAGTATTCTTGCCTGAAAAAAAATCCTATGGACAGAATTGCCTGGCGAACTACAATCTAAAGGGTCGCAAAGAGTTGGACATGATTGAGTGACTAAGTACAACAAAAAACTTCTGTCTTATATATTCCATCCTAGGAAAAATTGAAACATATATTTAAGCAAAAGAGAATGTACTAGCACCCATAATCCTATCACCATTAATGTTTGTCTATATAACTTTTCATACACTAACTGAGCTGGATGGCATGAAATGAAGGAGGTTATGACTATCTGAAAATAATTGGCTCCAGAAAAGATTTACTTAAAATGGGCATGTGGATTAAGGGGGAAGAGACTTTGATGGGCTTAAAAAATGACATTGCAAATTATGAACACAGGCTTATTTATTTTACATGCAATAGGAATTTGGTGGTTATTGCAACTAGATGTGCTAATTCTTAGAAAGAGTATAAAATTAATTCACAGTTGGGTGTTCTTGCCTTAATTTCTTTTTGAACAGAATCATGAAAGAGCATAAGGCACCCTTCTTCATGCCATGCTTGATTTCTGCAGCACGGGATAAGACGATAATTTTTACAGACTTATTGGAGAAATCACCAGTTTTGCCAAGGGCTTTGGCTTCTTTGGTATTTAGCACAGTCTCTGAAAGTCCTTGTTGTGTTATCTTTCCTGATGACTCCCTAATGTCTGGTTGTGAAGTGATCTGACGTTTTTGGTGGCCTTTCGAACGTCACCATCGTGTGACACCGCACCTTCCAGGAAACAGGCAGTTTTGCAGAGCTGCCACTTTGTTTTGTGTTTGTACCGAGACGATGGATGTTGACACCCAATAGCTGGCAAGGGGAAGCCTTTAAATTAGAGGACACCAGTGATGCAGACTAGAGAAAGATGCTTTAGTGGGATCTGGTTTCCCAAATACTTGACTCTTTGAAGGATATTTTTGTGTTGTGATAACTTTTGCCTCCCTAGACAACTTCCCATCCATGGGGCAGTGTTATACTCCGTACAGGGACCCCCAGGGCAAATACATTCCATTCCTCTTGGGCTCTGTATGTTAACACACAATTATATAGTGAAATATAAAGTTACCTAGAAATTTTAAACCTCAAGAGAAAAATGCCATCCATAAGCATACAGATCCATAAAAGATAAGCTCTTTTTAGATTAAAGCTTAATCAATAGTTGCTACGTGCTTTCTGGCAAATGAGTGACGACAAACTCCAATGAAAATAATCTCCAAAAAAAAAAAAAAAATTGAGGAGAAAAAAATAAAAGCTTAGGAAAAATCTTTCTTTTTTCTTTATAAAGTGGGAATTTGGTTTCTGTGAAGGAACGTGTGGGCCCGGTTTGTGACTCTGTTGGTGACTGTTGCTGTCCCAGGCTGTCCAGTCACTTGGCTGGGATCACGCTGAAACTTCCATCTGGCTGGAGGCATGAAGTCAGTAGCTATGTCTTCCTCTTCAAGTCCTTTGTGAAACAGGATGGCGTGTGAAGAGATAGGATTGGGAAGGAGTGGAGAAGGCATTCACTGAACACAAAATGTTTAAAATTTGTCGCACGGACTCTTAAGTTCCCAAGGCCCCCCTAAACTCCATGAAACCCACAAACGCCATATTTGTCTCCCTGCTCATCATGGAATCTCTGGCATATTTGCTGGTGCCTGGTATGGAGTAACTGCTCAGTTAATATTTGCAATGAATGAGGGAAGAACTCTCAGAGTTGTTGAAAGAAAAAAACCAGGGGCTTCCCTGGTGGTCCAGTGATGAAGACTCCATGCTTCTACTGCAGGGAGTACAGGTTCGATTCCCTAGCCAGGGAACTGAGATCCTGTATGCTGCTCAGCCCAGCCAAAAAAAAAAAAAAGTTTCTAAAATTAAAAACTTTTTTAAAAAAGAAAAGCACTGACCAGGGTCAGGATGGGTGGGGTGGGTTGTCCAAGACGGGTGGGGAGTTACCAAAGCCTTGCTGATTCACTAAGAGGGGAAAGGGAAGGGGGGAGCATTCTGGCTGAGAATAGTAACAGGGGAGTTGGGAATATGGGAGGAGATTTCTAAGACATAATTCATTCACAAGCCCCTCCCCAAAGGAAGCCAGGCCCCAGTGGAGAGGAGACAGTGAGAGAAGTCAGCATTTAAAATATGTCTTATATATGTGTATGTGTAAATGATATCGTATTTACTTTTTACATTTCCCAGTGTTTTTTTTGTTTGGGGAGAGATGATGGATTCAAATTCAAAAGCTGACCATTCTCCCTTTCAACCCTTGTGCCCAAGACTCCTAGTCTGCCTCCCCAGAGATAACCGTGGGGTTATTATTCTAGTTTATTAGATATTCTTAGATACTCTCCTAGAGATATTTTCTGCACGTCTGAAGATACGCATCCATTTCTCTCTTCCCAGGTTTTCCCCACAAATAGTAACATTCTGTATGCACTGTTCTGCATGCTGCTAGAGGATTATACGCCTACAGGGATTCCTTACTCCTTTTTCGCACTGTTAGCTTTCATCTTTATTGAAGGTGTAGATGAAGATGATTTAGACAATTCCTCAAGGCTTGTTAAGAAAAACATCACTCCTTGGTTGCTTCTCTAATTTCCCCTTCTCCAGGGATAACCATTATCAACTCTTAACTGAATTTTGGATGTTTAATACTGTAATCTCCAAGAGACTTGAATATATTACTCATATTTTAAATTTCTCCCTCAGTTTTAGGCATTACTTATTGACTTTTCATCATGGAACATGAGCATTTCACTCAATCACCCCCTTGCTTTGTCCTCCGGCCTCCTCCCAACACACACACAACCATGCCCCATCACATAAGCTCCCAATGTAGTTTTATATTGAGTTTACATTATCATGACTGTGTAGATGCCATTCACAGCTGAGCTCTGCACTGTCTCGTGATGCCTTTTCCTGTACAAATTATTCTTTCCCCTGGAGTTAGTAATTGCCTTTTTTTCCCCCCAACTTGGGTATCTATGTACTTAATCACTAATTCTACCACAAATTCTCCTTCTAAATGTGTTAATCTTCTTATAATATGTCTTATAAGATATGTGTTCAAGATCCTATTTATAGCTTCTTTTTGGAAGTCATTGCTACTGGAGTCTTTTGACCTGCCCTGGATACCCTCTGGTGACCAGTAGCTGACACACCCTCAGCTCCACCTCACCTCAGGGCTCTCCCTTCCTATGTCCTGCCCTTGGATCTTCCCTGGTGGTTCGGACGGTAAAGCGTCTGCCTACAATGCAGGAGACCTGGGTTCAATCCCTGGGTCGGGAAGATCTCCTGGAGAAGGAAATGGCAATCCACTCCAGGATTCTTGCCTGGAAAATCCCATGGATGGAGGAACCTGGTTAGGCTATAGTCCATGGGGTTGCAGAGTCAGACACAACTGAGCGACTTCACTCACTCACTGTGAAAGTGAAGTGAAAGTGTTAGTTACTCAGTCATGTCCAACTCTTTGCAACCTCAGGCTCCTCTGTCCATGAAAAATTCTCCAGGCAAGAATACTGGAGGGGGTTGCCATTTCCTTCTCCAGGAGATCTTCCCAACCCAGGGATCGAATCCAGGTCCCCTGTATCACAGACAGATTCTTTACCATCTGAGCCAAAGTATGTGGGTTTACATTTTTAAGCAAGAAATAATTTTCTTTCCAAAAGGCATTGCTTCATTAACTTTGAGATTCAGTTTCATTTTGGGGAAGATAAAAGTTGTTCTTATTCTTGATCCTTTGTATATGACCTTTTTTTTAAAATTTCCTCCTTCCTCCTTCTCTGGAAGTTTTTTTTTTTTTTTTTAAGCCTTTATCTCCCTGTTCATGATTGGATTTGGTGTGGGTCTGTTTTTACTCATTGTGCTGGAAACTTGAGTGGATCCTCATAGTCTATAAATCCTTACATTCTGGGAAATTTTTTTGAATTATGTCCTTAATGATTTCTTTTTCTTTGTATTCTCTGTTCTGTTTTTTCTAGATGTTTTCTTATTTCTATACCGGAATTCTCAGGGTTTTAAAAAAAATAATTTTCATCTCTTTCTCTTGTCTTTTTTATTTTCTAGGCAGTTACCTCAACTTTATCGTATAAATCCTCCATTGAGTTTTCAATGACTACTATCATTCCAAAAAAAAGTTTCCAAGAACTTTGTTTTGTTTCCTGAATGTTTCTTTCTTATCACATTCTTTTTCCATGCACATTACTTTTCTTAGAGGGTACTTCTCCACATGTAGGCCCCTGTTACCTCCAATAGGCATATTTTCTTACTTATTTGGTTTAATTTATGTTTGTCTTGTTAGTGACTTTCTTCCAATGCCTGCTGATTCATTGACTGTCCATTCATCTGGGATGCTCTAATGCATGGGCACCAAAAAACTGATGGCAGCTTCGTGTTTGCAGGAGGAGCTTGCTGGTGAGGCTGGGCTGCTCCATCGGGTGACTCTTAGTGTAGCTTTCAGTCTTTTTTCTTGGGCTAGTGAAATTCTTCAGAGAAGTCTTGTACAATCTTCTGCTTCAAGGGTAAAGATGTGTCTACTATCATTTTGGGGCTTCTTCCCTGGTGGCTCAGCGGTAAAAACCTGCCTGCCAATGCAGGAGACGCAGGAGACATGGGTTCAATCCCTGGGTCAGGAAGATCCCCTGGAGAAGGAAATGACAACTCACTCCAGTATTCTTGCCTGGAAAATCCCATGGACAGAGGAGTCTGGCAGGCTACAGTCCATAGCATCGCAAAAGGGGCAGACACAATTTAACGACTAAACAACAACCACCATCATTTTAAGGGTCTAGTTGAGAAGAGGCTGAGGGTTTCAAACTATGGGATGAAACCTCCATGTTGTCTTCTTGCCGTTCCTGGTGTCCCCAAGACAGACAGCTTCTATTTCTCCCTCTCCAGAGAATTGATCTGGCTCCTTTGGTGGGCGGTGGGGAGGGCAGTCACTTGGCTACAGGGAGCATAGACGGTATCTGGAGTGTCTAGCAGCTTCGCAGACATTCAGCCAGTCCTCATGTCTCATTGTCCTCCACCCTCTTCCTGAGGCCCCAGGTTGCCCTTTACTGAGGTTTGGGCTGGAGGCAGGGGACTCTGCTTCTCCACCACCAGCTTAGTCTCCTGGGACTGTCATCACTCATCCTGTTTGCTGGTTTCCCAGGTTGTGTTTTTCTCTCCTCTCCCACTTTTTTGGACAGTTTCACGTGTTTTTGAAAAACCTCTTTGTGCATGTGTGTTCAGTCGTGTTCAGCTCTTTGTGGCCCTGTAAACATAGCCCGCCAGGCTCCTCTGTCCATGGGATTCTCCAGGCAAGAATACCGAAGTGGGTTGCCATGCCCTCCTCCAGGGGATCTTAGAGACCCAGGGATCAAACCCACGTCTCTTATGTCTCCTGCATTGGCACACAGATTCTTTACCACTAGCATCATGTGGGAAGCCTGAGAAAAATCCCTTTCAGTTCAGTTCAGTTCAGTTCAGTTCAGTCCCTCAGCTAGGTCCGACTCTTTGCGACCTCATGGACTGCAGCACGCCAGGCCTCCCTGTCCATCACCAACTCCTGGAGCTTGCTCAACTTCATGTCCATCGAGTCGGTGATGCCATCCAACCATCTCATCCTCTGTTGTCCTCTTCTTCTCCCACCTTCAATCTTTCCCAGCATCAGGGTCTTTTCCAGTGAGTCAGCTCTTCACATCAGGTGTCCAAAGGATTGGAGTTTCAGCTTCAGCATCAGTCCTTCCAATGAATATTCAGGACTGATTTCCTATAGGATGGACTGGATTGATCTCCTTGCAGTCCAAGGGACTTTCAAGAGTCTTCTCCAACACCACAGTTCAAAAGCACCAATTCTTTAGCACTCAGCTTCTATTATCGTCCAACTCTCTCATCCATACCTGACTACTGGAAAAACCATAGCTTTGACTAGATGGGCCTTTTTGGGCAAAGCAATGTCTCTGCTTTTTAATATGCTGTCTAGTTTAGTCATAACTTTTCTTCCAAGGAGCAAGCATTTTTTAATTTCATGGCTGCAGTCACCATCTGCAGTAATTTTGAAGCCCCAAAAATAAAGCTTCCCTCATAGCTCAGTTGGTAAAGAATCCTCCTGCAATGCAGGAGACCCTGGGTCGATTCCTGGGTCAGGAAGATCCCCTGGATGAAGGGATGGTCTACCCATTCCAGTATTCTTCAGCTTCCCTTGCAGCTCAGCTGGTAAAGAATCCGCCTGCAATGTGGGAGACCTGGGTTTGATCCCTGGGTTGGGAACATCTCCTGGAGAAGAGAAGGCTACCTACTCCAGTATTCTGGCCTGGAGAATTCCATGGACTGTATAGTCCATGGGGTTGTGAAGAGTTGGACATGACTCAGCAACTTTCACTCACTTTCAAAACCCCTTTACTGTCATTTTAATGAGGTTTGGGGAAAGAGGAGCTCTAACTGCCTGTGTTCAACCCACTACCTTTTGATGGAAATTCTCTCACACTCTCTTTTCCAAAGATGTGATAATGGTGATAGTGGATTTTAAAAAAATATTTACTTTATTTATCTGGCTGTGCTGGATCTCAGTTGTGGCACTCGGGATCTTTAGTTGCAGCATGCAAACTCTTAGTTGAGGCATGTGGGATCTAGTTCCCTGACCTGGGATTGAACCTGGCCCCCCTGCATTGGGAGCTCAGAGTCTCAGCCACTGGACCGAGAGGGAAACCCCGGTAGTGGATTTTTATTGGGTGCTTCCTGTGTGCACAGAGCTTTCCAGGAATATTCTCCATTCATCCTCACCGCAGACTGTCAAGGCAGACAGGATCAGATCCATGTGCTGGTGCTTAGTCAGTAAGTCGTGTCTGACTCTTTGCAACCCTGTGGACTGTAGCCCAGCAGGCTCAACTGTCCGTGGGATTCTCCAGGCAAGAATACTGGAGTGGTTTGCCATTTCCTCCTCCAGGGGATCTTCCCGACTCAGGGATTGAAGCTGTGTCTCCTGCCTTGGTAGGCAGATTCTTTACCACTGAGCCACCTGGGATCAGATTACGACCTTTAAAATGAAGCCTTGAAACTATTATGGTGCCTGTGTCCAGAATAAAAACAACACTAAACTATAAAGAAAGCCAACAATGTTTTAAATTTTCCCAGGACATTGGCCATGATAGTTCTTAAGAAGTAGCAAATATTGGGAGAAGGCAATGGCAACCCACTCCAGTACTCTTGCCTGGAAAATCCCATGGATGGAGGAGCCTGGTGGGCTGCAGTCCATGGGGTCGCTAAGAGTTGGACACAACTGAGCGACTTCACTTTTACTTTTCACTTTCATGCATTGGAGAAGGAAATGGCAACCCACTCCAGTGTTCTTGCCTGGAGAATCTCAGGGACGGGGAAGCCTGGTGGGCTGCCGTCTATGGGGTCGCACAGAGTCGGACACGACTGAAGCGACTTAGCAGCAGCAGCAGCAAATATTGACTCCTTTAAAAACTTATTTATTTTTCCCTCCCTCCCTTCCTTCACTCGTGGACCTATGTTTACATGACTGGTTGTTGTTGTTCAGTTGCCTCAGTCATGTCCGCCTCTTTGCGACCCCATGGATTACAACATGCCAGGCTTCTCTGTCCTTCGCCATCTCCCAGAGCCTGCTCAAACTCATGTCCATGGAGTCAGTGATGCCATCCAACCATCTCTTCCTCTGTTGTCCCCTTCTCCTCCTGCCTTCAGTCTTTCCCAGCATCAGGGTCTTTTCCAGTGAGTCAGATCTTTGCATCAGGTGGCCAAACTATAGGAGCTTCAGCTTCAGCATCAGTCCTTCTAATGACTATTCAGGATTGATTTTCTTTAGGACTGACTGGTTTGACCTTGCAGTCCAAGGGACTCTCAAGAGTCTTCTCCAACACCACAGCACAAAAGTTATCAATTCTTTGGCGTTCAGCCTTCTTTATGGCCCAACTCTCACATCCACACATGACTACTGTGGGAAAACATGACTGGTTAGACAATCCACTACTGGTGGCAGGTGCTGTTATTAGCCCCATTTTATTGCTGGGGAGACTGAGGCTCGGGGAGGTGAAGAACTTAACGCAGGAGTGTCAGAGCAGATTTGAACTTGGTTTATCAGACTCTGAAGCCCCAGGCTTGCTGGACCAAGGTGATGCTGGGCTGTTTCACAGCCCCTCCTGCCCCGCTAAAGGCTGTTTGCTCCTGTAGGGCTGTCTCTTGCCATCTCAGGGGGTTAGCGTTGAGGGCTCAGCACTTGAGAAGCTGGTGTGAGTGACTTCAGCAAATTATAGCATGATGAGTGTGGGGAAAACGTCAGCAAAGCTTTCCTGACAAAAGCCAGTTTGGATCTCCAGTCTCTTCTCTGTGGGTCCCTGGGGTGGGGGAGGGTGTGAAAGGCAGGTGAGATTTCACTCTGAGGATGAGAGGAGCCATCAGGGCCTGTCACTGGAAGTGTTCTGTCCACACCTAATTAGTACTAACCAGCCACTCTAAGGGGATTGAAAAAAAAAAAAAACAGCCAGACCTTTATCAGCTCAGGCTCTTGGCTGAACCCTCTTTAAGCTGCGGAGAAGTCTGTGGGGGTGGGGAGGTGGGCAGAATGATCCAAACTCAGTTCTCTGCTTTGCAAGTTCCCACACTCAGTCTGAACCTTCTGTCCGGGTCAGCACGCCTTGGGGGGCTGGCCTGTGCTCAACCGGAGGTTCTGTATCTCAGCAGAGACAGGAAGGGCATCTGTGTGCACTGAGCTTGCTGCCCCGTAGATCCTGTGCCCCTTGGCCCTCGCCACTCCCCTGCAGGACAGACTCCCCGTGTGACAGACTGAAGACGCTGAGGCTCAGAACACCGAGGTGCTTGGCTGCAGAGCTGAATGTCAAACCTAGTGATATGTCCTTTAGCCACACTGGAAGCACTTTTTATTTTAAAAAAGATTTTTTTAAGCCAATAGTTTGTTTTGTTTTTAATTTTTTGGCCATGCCCTGTGACATATGGGATCTTAGTTCCCCAGCCAGGAATCAAACCTTGGCCCTGCATTGGAAGGGTGGACTCTTAACCACTGGACCTCCAGGGAAGCCCCTCACTGGATGCGTTTTATCTTCCCTCTGAGGCAGTATGGTATGTTAAGTAATGTAGTGCTGTCAGCCCCCTTTAACAGATGAGGAAAGTGAGGCTGCTCGTGATAACTCAGAGGGCCAACCAGACAGGGCCGGACAGATGGAGTCGCCAGCTAAGAGACTGGCTTAGGCCTTACACTTAGAAAGGCTTGCACTTGATAGCCTGTTCTCCTGAGTCAGACCCGCTGCCATCTGTAACCTCACGAGCTCACTGCTGTGGAGGATGGGGATGATGGAGCAGGGATGGTAATAAAGTTGACAATAATTTCCTGTTTTGAGCTTTGGATGGGTCTTGGGCCCTTTTTAAGCTCTTTGTGGGTCCAACCTCCCTGCATCTTTTTCACATCCTTGGAAAGTGCGGGTTTTTAACCCTTGTCTTCTTGGTAAGGAAGATGATGCTCAGAGTTGCCCAAGAAGTGGAGCCCAGAAGTAATTTCCCAGACATTTTGCTGCAGAGACTGTGTTCCTGCAACAATCCCCACCCACCCCTCCCGCCCCAGGGAGGGGACCCGTTTGCCTCTCTGCCTTGCAGAGACTTTGCCTCTGCTCTCAGCTTAGCGTCTGGCCTGGCGGGGCGAGGGGTGCTGGCCGCTCCATCTGTCTGGCCCCGTCTGGCCAGCCCTCTGAGCTATCACAAGAAGATCACGTTCTTTGGCAGGAAATGAAGAAGAAGGATCATCTGATTCTGATACATTTTATGGATGGCCCATGGTGTCTCACACAGATGGGAGAGAGCTAAGGAGAATTATTATTATTATTTTAATAACCAGTAAATATTGAGTTGGAAAGCAGATATGCTGAGGGGAGTGGACATGGGGAGCTCTGACTGACACTTGGTGGTGGCTTGTTACTCTTGGAGGCTGACTGCTCTGGCCTTCCCACTGTATCTGCCCAGCCTCAGAGAAAAATCTGGCTCCCCCTTCCCTTTTTTTGTCCAAAAGTGTTGATTGAGGCTCCACTGTGAGGGAACTGTTGTGGAGGGCACAGTCTACTGAGGGGTGCAGATATTAATCAAATCAAACCACAAATACATGTGCTATGGAGGGAGGGCAGGAGACCCTGGGATCTCCTTAAGCTGGGAGGACAGGGAGGCCTCCTTGAGAAGTAACATGTGAGCTTAAAGGAGTTGATGAGACGCAGGAGGTTGTGGGGCTGGAGTGGAGAGAAGGATGCAGAGACTGGAGGCTGGAGCCGAGGCCCAGGAGACCACTGGGAGAATACTGGTCATGACCCCACGCCCCCTTCACTGGCCAGATCTGCCTCATGGGGGTCTGGAAGAGTCCTGCTGGGGTCCAGCACAAGTTCTCAGAGTACCTAGCTCACCCAGAATTTTCCTCCCCGTGCTGCTGGGGCAGGAGGGTGGAGAGAGGAAGGCCTGGACCTACAGAGCAGAGGTTTAGGGCATCGCTTTTTTTTCTCCGGGGTGCTATTTATTTTTAAAACTGTTTATTTTGTATTAGGATATAGCCCATTAACAAACAATGTTGTGATAGCATGAGGTGAACAGATAAGGTTCCCAGCCATACATACACATGTATCCATTCTCCCCTAAACCCCTAGCTCCCATCCAGGCTGACACATAACACCGAGTAGAGTTCCATGTGCTATACAGTAGGTGCTTGTTGGTTACCCATTTTAAATATAGCAGCGTGTAGACAGGGCGTTGCTTTGAAGCTGGGCTGGAATCCTGGCTCTGCACACGCGCCCACTTCTCTGTGCCTTGGTTTCCTCACTTGTCCCAACAAGGATGGCACCTGCCCCGGTGCTTGTGTGGGCTTATTCCGGCGGTGCCTGGAGAGCGTGGTGCCCAGCAGGGCAGGGGCAGGGCGTGGGCCGTCAGCTCCAGGTCGGGGCGAGGGTGTCTGGAACTTTCTGCGTCTACCTTGGAGGGTGGCAGGCATTCGTGGGGATCCACCTTTCTGTGCTCGGTGGAGGCCAGGCCTCACCCCCAGGGGCCTGGAGGTCAGGGGGAGCGGTGACCCTGCGGGAGACAGGGCTTGGCCACCCCCCTCTCGCCTGATCCCACGCACCCTGGCATGAGAAGGCGGGAGGGAACCAGCCAGCCCAGGCCTCGCTTAGACCCAGCTGGGTTTTCTCCTTTTATGGTCAGCCCGCGGGCCTCTGGCTTCCCCAGCCAGAAACCAAGAGCTGGTGTTGGGATCAGGCCGAAATAGCTGGTCTGCGGGGAGCTGGGAGTCTCCTGGGAGTCTCAGGCCTGCTGCGGGGGAGGCGGCGGAGAGCCCTCTCGGTCCTTGGAGAACTCCCCCGCACACCTGCTCATCCAAGGCCAGACCCCGAGGCCCAGGGGACGGAGGGGACACCGCCGTGTCCGCAGCTGGAGTGTGACCCGGGTGGTCTCCAGGCTCGGGGCGGGGGGCGGGGCTTAACCCGCGCGCGGGATGCTGGGATGCGGGTCCGCTGGCCCTCTCCTCTCTGCCGCTGTGCCCTTGCCCGGCCCTGAGGTGCTGAGGTCCAGGCCCTCCTGATGGGACGCTCTGCCTCCTTGGTGGCTTCTCTCCTGGGGATTCCTACACATCCTTCTCCATGCAGCTCAGTGGCCACCACAGCTGCTGGGATATCGTGCCTCTCAGGGTATGTTAAGACAGCTACACCGACGTCCCTGCTGGTCCAGTGGCTAAGACTAGGAGCTCCCAATGCAGGGGGCCCAGGTTCGATCCCTGGTCAGGGAAACTGGCTCCCTCAGGAAAACTAGATCCCACATTCCACAAGTAAGAGCCTGCATGCTGCAACTAAGACCTGGTGCAGCCAAATAAATAAATAAATATTTTAAAATAATTTTTAATAAGGTAAAACAGCTATACCTTCAGCAGCACTTTGGGCACATAAGCATTGTGGCATTTGCCCACATCTTGCAGTCAGTTCTTTGCCTGTCTGACCTTCACACCAGATCATAAGCCTTTCAAAAGCAAAGACTAGGTGGGTTTAGTAAACTGTGTTTCCAGTGCTTGGCACAGAGTAGGGGCTCTGGACTTGTTTGCTGAGTGAGTCTGTGAATATAGGAAGAAGCACTCACCGTGGCTTCAATCGGAATTGCCTTTCTGGAGAGATTGAGAGAGAGAGAAGAAAAGATTGTTTGAGATTGATTCAAATCATTAAGCATTTCCTGAGTACCTACTGTGTGTCACACATTGTCCCTGCCACCTGGGATCAGGCACAGCCTTTGACCCTCAGGAGCTCACGGGTTAATAGGAGAAACTTTAAAAGCAGTTTTGTTGAGTAAGCAAAGAAATAATTCCACGTGGCAAAATTATAAAGTTATTTCCCACCTAAGGAGAAGATAAAACAGGAAGATGGGATCAAGAGAAACTGAGGGGAACGGCTATGGGTGTGCAGTGGTCAAAAGTGGCTCCATCTGAGGCTATATTTGGACTGGGATGTGAAAAGTGAAGGGCTTCCCCGGTGGCTCAGTAGTAGAGAATCTGCCTGCCAGTGCAGGAGACCCAGGTTTGATTTCCAGGTCGGGAAGAGGCCCTGGAAAAGGAGTTGGCAACCCACTCCAGTTTTCTTGCCTGGAGAATTCCATGGACAAAGGAGCCTGGTGGGCTACAGTCCATGGAGTCACAAAGAGTCAGACATGTCTGAGTGACTACACAACAAATAAAAGGTGGGAAGGATCTGGTCACATCAAGAGAAGGGGAAGAGCTTTAGAGACAAAAGGAGGAGACAGTGCAAAGGCCCTGTGGCAGGAATGAGTATGATGTATTACGAAAGTGCCAAGAAGGCCAGTATGGCTGGGATGTAAGTGAGGGAGAGGAGTAACCAGAGGAGGTTGGAGAAAGAGCAGGAACCTCTCTGAGGACTATTATAAGGCCATTTAAAGTCAGTAACAAAGACTGTACAACATGGTCAATGCGTATAAAGCTCGTCACTCAGTTGTTTCTGACTCTTTGTGACCCTGTGGACTGTAGCCCACAGGCTCTTCTGTCCATATGATTTCCCAGGCAAGAATACTGGAGTGAGTGGCCATTCCCTTCTCTAGCGGACCTTCCCGACCCAAGGATCGAACCTGGCTCTCCTGCATTGCAGGCAGATTCTTTACTACCTGAGCCACCAGGGAAGCCCAAAAAGGAAACGCTGTTAATGAAAAGAACTAAAAAACCATGCCATAGTATGGTGTCAATTGTGTAAGTCACTCTAAACTCCTATAAAAAACAATGAAAAGAAGATATATCCAAATGTTAGCCATCATGGGTTAGGGGGATTTTGTATTTGCCAAGCTTTCTTCAGTGGTTGTGTACTAATTTTGCAATCTAAGTAAAAAGAATTTGTGGTTTATTTAAGGAAAAAAAAATAGTTTCATAACTGTTGAAAAATGAATAGATTCTGTGTGATAACTGAGCAATCAGATCTCTTGATTCAGAGATGGCATGAAAGTAATATTGTGTTTTTTAAAAAGTTTTATTCTGGTGTAATTTATACACCATCAATCAATCCATTTTAAGAACACTACTCACTGGTTATTGGTGAATTTACAAGGTTACACAGCCATCACCACAATCTAAGTGTATCTTCCTATCATCCACAAAGGAGATCTTGTGCCCTCTTGTAGTCATTCCCTTGCCCACTCCTAGTTCAACACTATCACTAGTCTACTTTCTGTCCCTATGGAAATCTATAGGGACATATGTGTGCTTCTTCAGCACATTTAGAATAAATGGAATGAATGATACAATATGTAGTCCTTTGTGACTGGCTTCTTTCACATAGCATAATATCTTCAAGGTTTATCCATGTTTTAACCTGTATCAGTGTGCCATTCCTTTTTATGGCTGAGTAATATTCCATTGTACAAATAGACCACATTTTGTTTATCCATTTACCAACTGACGGACATTTGTATCATTTGTATATATTATTTATAATATAAAGTCGCATAATTTTTACTAAGATGAAAAAGAAAAATTCTGCCTGTTGTATCATAGGGAAATGGTCCATTATCATTCTGAGTAATCCCTTTCTTCTAAAAGGTATTGAGGGGAAACAATGATCAGGTTAAACGCTGCAAGGCAGGGAATCTTTGGACTAATGGAGCTAGGGTCACCACTAGACTGGGTGGTACCTTTATAGAATTAGACAAAGGTACCCCCTGTTTTGGCTCAGATGGTAAAGAATCCATCTGCAATGCAGGAGATCCAGGCTTGATCCCTCGGTCAGCATGATCCCCTGGAGAAGGGAATGACAACCCACTCCAGTGTTCTTGCCTGGAGAATTCCATGGACAGACGAGCCTGGTGGGCTACAGTCCATGGGGTCGCAAAGAGTTGGACATGACTGAGTGACTAACACTTTTACTTTTACCCCTTTCTCAAGGCAGTTTTCTTCCATCTGTTGAAAGATGGTTGTAATAAATATACAGACCTATAGTGACCAGTGTAAATGGTTCCCCCTTAGAGTTATGCAGTATCTGACTTGCACCACTGTCCATGGAAGCTCTGGAGGGAACATACGTTAGAAAGGCCCCCAGCTTAGCTCTAGGGAGGTATGGGGTCAGAGAAAATATTATAGAGGAGGTGACTGTCAGGGTGACATTTCAAGAATCAATTAGAATATATACCCAAAGAATTGAAAACGGGTGCTCAAACAAAACTTGTACTTGAATATTCATAGCAGCACTGTTCACAATAGCCAAAAGCTAGAAACAACCCAGATGCCCATCAATGGATGAGTAGAACCACAAAATGAGATCTGCCCACCATGCAGAACTATTCAGCCATAAGAAGGAATGAAGTTCAGATACATGTTACAATAGGGATGAACCTCAGAAACAGCATGCTAAGTGAAAGGAGCCAGACGCAAAAGACCACTTGTGTTTGTGTTAAATGTCCAGAATAGGTAAATCCATAGAAACAGAGAGCAGATCAGTGGGGCCAGGGGTTAATGGGAGCAGGGGATGGAGCTGCTGCTGCTGCTGCTGCTGCTAAGTCGCTTCAGTTGTGTCCGACTCTGTGCGGACCCCTAGACGGCAGCCCACCAGGCTCCCCTGTCCCTGGGATTCTCCAGGCAAGAACACTGGAGTAGGGTGCCATTGCCTTCTCCGAGGGGTGGAGAGTGACTCTTTAGTGGGTGTGGGGTTTTGTTGGGGGTTGATGAGAAGGTCTGGGAGCGAGACAGAGGTGTGAGTTGCACGGCTTTGTGAAGGTACTACCTCCCGCTGTGTTGTTCGCTTCTACATGGTTTAATTTATGTTTATGTGGTTTTCACCTCATTGGAGGAAAATAAAAAAGAGAGAATGGATAAGGCAGGTACAAAAGCAATACAGATGGTGCTCTGGGAAGAAGAAACAGCGTGTGCAAAGCTTGGGTTGGGGGACTCCTTTGCACATTCTTAGGACTCTGCTCTCTCGTGTCAGACATGAGCTCAGGCTCAGGGAAGGAGTCAGCTAGAAAGCCTGGGGAAGTTGGTCTCCTGGGCTCCGCACAGGTCAGCAAGCAATATGCATACCGAACCCTCCTGCCCCTAACTAACCACAACACAATTAGCTTCCCACGCTTGGAGCGGTGTGTTTCCGATGGGAATGTCTCAGGCCGGAGGTCCCCTGGCAGCGCCCAGCATGGAGCTGCCCCAGCAGCTGCCAAGCCTTCCCCTTGGAGCCACTTCCTCTCCTGGGGACCTGGGAGAAAAAGCCTCCAGACAGGCATGGACCCTGTCAATCTCTTGTCTTCTGGGCTCAGGTTTCCCAAGGCTGCTGGAAAGGCCACCTCTGTCCCGAAAGCAGATGGATGGAGACAGTCCATTGTCTGTCTACCTCAAAATCACTCCTTTCTGGTCTTTTGCTTTGACTGATATTGCTGCAGTGACCAATTTAAGCATTTGTCCTTGGGCACACACATTCGGGTTTCTGATATGGCTGTTTCTTGAAATTTGTGGATCAGCCCAAGGTCAGAGGCAGAGGCAGGAGGCAGAGCATGTTGGCCTGATGGGGATCAGTCCAGCTGGACCAGAAATGGGACTTTGTGGTGACGGAAAGTTCTCAAAGGCTGAGCTGCCTCCTTCCTGTGGCCTTTCTCCCTGCAAGGACCTCCCGTTGGCCCTCGGCTCAGCGGTCAAACTTGCCTGAGTGGAACCTCCCCTGGCCCCCTAAATCTAACCCCTACAGGCAACTGTGGCCCATGAGAGCACTTCATTGTAGCACTTGGTCTCTTTAGCCTCAGTGTGCAGGCTGAGTTGCCCTGTGACATGGGGGATCTTAGTTCCCCAACCAGGGATCAAACCCAAGTCACCTGCATTGGGAGGCGGGTTCTTAACCACTGGTTCTTACATGTATGTTGAACTTTCCCATCAAGAAGCTCATGTCTTCAGGTTTGGGGCGGGCTTTTTTCAGTGCTTGCCTAACTGTACCTTCTCTATGTCAGGGGATTAGGGATTGAGGACGTGACCTCAGTTTCCTGGAAACTGAGGGGAGTGGGGTCCAGATCTGGATGTTTCTGCTTATGAGGAATTCATAATTCTGTGGGGAAGAGACACAAGGAGCAAAAGTGCCAGCCTGGGACAGGGTGCTCAGGCAGCATAGGGGCAGTGGAAGTGGAGGCGTGTCTTGGTGATGGGCAGGAACCAGTGACAGCTCTAGGATTCCTATCAAGGGGGGCTTGGAGGCAGCAGTCAGATTATTTGATGGAGACTAGGGGCTCTTCCTGGGGCCTCTTCTCTCTAGCAAGGCCGACTACTATGATAGCTTAGGAGTGTTGTCAGAGACTTATAGCCAAGCTGCCTCCTGGATTCATCACTACGGGGAAGACTTCTTGAAAGAGGTATTATCTTTGAGACTGAGGGAAGTAGCCAGGAAAGAAGAAGAGAAAGACCTGCTAGGGAGCAGGAACGGCCTGAACAAAGGCACGGAGTGTGATTGGGGGTTGATCTGGGTGGGGTTGCTGGAAATTGAGCGTGAAGGGCATAGAGATGCCGAAGCTGAGGAGGTGGGCAGGGCCAGTCATGGGAGGTCTTGGATGTCATGTTCAGGAGTCTGGGCCTCACGTAAGGGCCCGGGGGACATGCACATGTTTAAAAACAACTTAAGATAAAACTTGGATACTCCAGATTCATCCACTGTAAGTGTAAAATGCAGTGAGTTTTAGCAAATTGACTTATATAAGCATCACCACAGTCCAGTTTCCAAGCCCCCAAGTGATCTTTCATACCTGTTTGCAGTCACCCCACTCCAGCCCTCGGCAACCACTAATTTATCTGCTTCCTATCTCTATGCGTTTACCTCTTCTGCTCATTTCATGTAAGTGGAATAAGACAATACGTATGTAGCCTTCTGTGTCAGACTTACTTAACATCACGTTTTTGAGAGTCACCCATGGTGTAATCTGTATCAGTACTTCATTGTTTTTATGACTGAATAATATTTCACTGGGTGGATAGACTACATCTTATTTATCCATCCACCAGCAGATGGACAGTTGGGTTGTTTCCACTTTTTAGTTGGTATGATAACTCCACTGTGAGCATTCATGTGTTAGTCTTATAGGGACACATGCTTCTATTCTCTTGGGTAGATTTCTAGGAGTGGAATAGCTGGGTCATATGATAAATTTATGTTTGACATTTTAAGACACTTTCAAAGTGGAAGAGTGTTGAGGAGCAGAGCAATCGGGTAGCTCAGTGTGTCAGAAAGATGACTCTGAGAAAGGATCTGGAGGAAGACATCCCTAGATCTGGGGAGACATTTAATCAGGAGAGGCTGAGCGATGTGAAGGTGGGGTTGGAGCCAGGAATGAACTTAAGAAAAGCTGCTCAGCATAGCCCAGCAGAGGATGTGCTTTCTTGGTTATGGTTAACTGACCAACGGTTGAAGGGTGTCACCTTACCCATGACCCTCGTAGGGGATCTTGGCTCCACCTCCTGAGGTCACTTTAAGAGTGAAAGGTGATCAGTAACATCTGCTTAATCACGTGTAGTCTCATGATGCCCTCTGCGTCCACCAGGGTTCTCCAGTGGTAAGCGACAGAGACCTTATCTAGGAAAGGAATTTCTGGAGGAGTGTTGGGGAGCTCACAGATGTGTGGGAAGAGTGAGGAGCCAGCCTCAGAAAATGTCAGAAACTTGGGGCTGCTTGGGCTCTGGGGGCTCTGCCCACCCACTGAGCTTCTCCGTTCTTGATCCAGGTTGGAGTTTTAGCTCAGAGACTCTGATTGACGCAGCCTGGGAAACGCTGTTGCCTCTTGGCTGGGAGGGCTTGTGGGTCAGTCCCACCAACACAGTGCATGACGATGGGAGTGGAGTGGCGCAGGGGACATGACTCCTTTGTTGTTGTTGTTGCTGTTCTGTCGGCACATGGGATCATAGTTCCCTGATCAGGGCTCAAACCTGCACTCCTTGCATTGAAAGCTCAGAATCTTAACCACTGGACTACCAGGGAAGTCCCCTGGACATGTCTCCTTAAGGAATATAGAATGCTCTTACCAGAAGAAGAGGGAAAGCATACTGGATTTTCAAGCCAAAAATGTCCACTGCCAGATAAAGAAACTGAGGCTTGGAGAGGTTAAGAATATTCACCTAAGGCCACAGAGCTGGGAAGTGGCCAAGAGGAAACCCAGCCTGTCTGGATCCAAAGTCGGTGTTTTGTCTGTGACTTCATCTGTACAGAGTGGGTCTCCTGGGAACCCCCCTCCACTCCGAGTGGGTGAGGCTGGGATGCTCACTGCCTCCGGAATGGGTCAGATTCCAACATCTTTCTGGGGCTGCCTCCAGGGCTTTGTTGCCCTCTTGTCTTTGGTCTTGTCCCCTATGCCCTGGGCAATAAGCTCAGCTGGCCCCTTGTCGCCCCCAGAGGGGCCAGGGTGTATGAGGTTAAATGGGAGCCCTGGGCGGCAGCATGTCCAGACCCTCAGCTCAGAGCTGATTCTAACTCGTGGCTCTTTTTTTCTTTTTGTTCTCAGATCGGGAGGACCAGTCCATTCTCTGCACGTAAGTGGAGCTGCTTTTTCTTCTGCTTTTCTGAGCTAAGATCCAACCTATTAAAGAAAAAGGTCCATGAGAACAGGGCTCTTTGATTTGTTTGATATTCCATGCACCACCCTATCCCCAGCACAGCACAGATGGTCATGAAACATTTGTTGTACAAACGCTCTGATGCTGAGGCCAGCACCCCTAAACTGCAGGTGATACCTGGTGCCATTTTGTTCTGCGCTGCCCCCCTCTTTAAAACTAGCATTTATTGAGCGTTCACTGTGTGCCAGGCCCTGAACTAAATAATCTGCAGACAGAATTGCATGTAATTCTGTAATAGCTCTATGAAAATAGAAGGCATATCCATTAGTGAGGAAGTCTTGGCTTGTGTTAAACTGTTACCCTAAAATTTCACAAGTAGCCACATTGTGCCATATTTGGTGGTCGGTATCATAATTTCTTTGAAGACCTGGATACATAGTCAGAAGATATTCAGTTTAGAGTCACTCGGAGGATTTTCAGTATTCAGGAAAATCTCTCCTGGGGTGGGCAGAATACAGGTGTTCCTCAGAGATAGCATGGACTTAGTCCAGACTGTTGCAATAAAGCAAATATCAGAGTAAGGCAAGTCATGCAAATTTTTTGGTTTCTCAGTACATATCAAAGTTATGTTGACACTATACTGTAGTCTACTAAGTGTGCAACAGTGTTATATCTAAGAACAACAATGTATACACCTTGATTTAAAAACACCCGTCGCTTGGAATATTACTCATCTGTAAAAAGGAAAGCATTTGAGTCAGTTCTAATGAGGTGGATGAACCTAGAGCCCATTATACAGAGTAGTGTAAGTAACAGAAAGAAAGTAAGAAAGGGAAAGTCAAATATCATATATGAATGCATATATATGGAATCTAGAAAGACCGTACTGATGATCCTACTTGCAGGTCAGCAAAGGAGACACTGACATTTTAGGCACAGTGAGGGAAGGAGAGGATGGAACCATACGAGAGAATAGCACTGAAACATATACATTACCGTATGTAAAACAGGTAGCCAGCACTGAAACATATATATCACCATATGTAAAATAGGTAGCATTGAATCATATATATCACCATATGTAAAATAGATAGCCAGCATTGAAACATATGCATCACCATATGTAAAATAGATAGCCAGCATTGAAACATATACATCACCATATGTAAAATAGATAGCCAGCATTGAAACATATGTATCACCATATGTAAAATAGGTAACATTGAAACGTATACATCACCATATGTAAAATAGGTAGCCAGCACTGAAACATATACATCACCATATGTAAAATAGACAGCCAGCATTGAAACATATGCATTACCATCTGTAAAATAGGTAGCCAGTAGGGGTTTGCTGTATGCTGCAGGCAGCACAAAGCCAGTGCCCTGTGACAACCTAGAGAGGTGGGGTGGGCAGGGAGGTTAGAAAGGGTTCAAGAGAGAAGGGACATATGTATACCTAATGCTGATTCATGTTGATATATGGCAAAAACCATCACAATATTGTAAAGTAACTGTCCCCTAATTTAAAAAAAATACCCAGTGCTAAAAAAATCTTAGCTATCATCTGAGCCTTCAGGGAGTTGTAATCTTTTTGCAATAGATGCGATGAAAGACCGCTGATCACAGATCACTATGACAAATAGAAAAGGAAGCAGTTTGAAATATTATAGGAATTA
Source organism: Ovis canadensis (assembly GCF_042477335.2). Lineage (NCBI taxonomy): Eukaryota > Metazoa > Chordata > Mammalia > Artiodactyla > Bovidae > Ovis > Ovis canadensis. Next base: position 29,410,579 of record NC_091268.1, on the reverse strand, counting down.
CCAAAAGGTGGCACAAAGGTATGGAGTGACCAAACACTGTTGGAGAAATGCTTGATGCAGGGTTGCCACAAATCTTTAATTTGTGAAAAACATGATATCTGTGAACTGCAATAAAGCCACGTGTACCTGTAGTGGCCCTGCAAAGATTGCCACCTCCTAGTCACCAGAGCTTGTGAGGGTGTCAGGTGACGAGGCAGAGGGGAATGGAGGCTGCCATGGCATTGAGGTTGCTAATCAGCTGGCCTTCCAATAGGAGGGAGTCTACACCATCCAGGCAAGTCCAGTGTAATTGCAGGGTCCTTACAAGAGGAAGAGGGAGAAATCTGGGGAGTCAGAGGGAGATGCAATGTGAGAAGAACTTCACCCACCATTGGTGGCGTTGAAGATGGAGGAAGCCAAAGATAAAAACAGCTTCTAGACGCTGCAAAAGGCAAGGAAACAGACTCTCCCCTGGTGTTCCTGGAAAGAAACACAACCCTGCTGACATCTTGGTATTAGCTCAGTACAATCCATGTCAGACTTCTGCCCTCCAGAACTGCAGGATAATCAGTTTGTGTTGTTTTAAGCCACTGTTTGTGTAGTTTGTTAAAGCAGCAATGGGAAACAAATACATCCTCCTTCCTTCGTCCCCCTACACTCACTCCTGTCCTCACTCACTGTTCAACAGATTGAATGAGCCAGTTCCACTGGTGATACTTGGCATATAGGAAATAATCCAAAGTAAACATGACCCCTCTCTCAAGAGGGAAGACAGCCACTAGAACAATAATTACTTTCTTCCCTTTGGTACTGCTTGAATTTGATGTTTGATTCTGTGAAGGAATTACCTTTTCAGAAACTTAAAAAAAAAATTATTGTTGTTCAGTCACTAAGTTGTGCCCAGGTCTTTGCGGCCCCATGGACTGCAGCACACCAGGCTTCCTTGTCCTTCACTATCTCCCAGAGTTTGTTCAAACTCATGTTCATTGAGTTGGTGATGCTATCCAACCATCTCAACCTCTTTCACCCTCTTCTCCTTTTGTCTTCAATCTTTCCCAGCAAATCACTCAAGTAAATGCGTAATTACAAACTGAAAATGACAAAGAATGAGACATGTTTGGAACTAGGAGAATGTGTAAATCAGAGAGATTCTAACTGGGAGAATGGAAAGAGCTTCTTGGAAGAAGTGCTATTTCAGCGGAGACAATGAAGAAAAGAGGGGAAGAGTTCACACCCTATGCAAAGGCCCTGGGGTCAGATAGAGTGTGTTTTATTTGAAAAACGGAGACATCAATTTGGCCAGAGTATGTCTCCCAGCAGAAGCCCTCTGTCTGAGAAGAGCCACTATGGGACGTCTAGGACTGTGGTTGCAAACCCAAGGGCCAATCAAAGCCAACCAAGTACTGTTAATGTGTGAGAAGGCCTGGGTGTAAGACAGTAGGGGATGGTGGGGAGTGTGGTGACCTGGAGAAAATGACCCATCTGAAGGGTGGGGGCGAGTTGCTATCCCTCTTCTGTCCATTGTTTCCAGGGGAGAACACAGGTCCAGTGTTGCCAGACTCTTCTACATTGCAACAGAAGCTGCAAATTTAGGTTTTTATGTGAAACATTCAGTGTTTAAATATTTGCACTTAATTTACATGAACATACATACACAGAGCATCAGCCAAATAAAATCCATTGGTGGGCTGGCTTTGCCAGTGGGGCTACCTGTTTACAACCTCTATCCCAGAACTGTGGGCCTGGAAAGTTTCTCATAGATGACTGAGCCCTCAGTTCCTACCATACACACACACTGGTCAGTTATAAGAATTGCAAGAAATTTTCATAGAGCATCAAAATCTGGAATAATTCATATTATTTAATATGAAAGTAGATTCAAGTTGACCTCAGTAATAATAATTATTGTTGTTCAGTCGCCGAGTTATGTCTTACTCCTTGCGACCCTGTGGACTGCAGCACACCAGGCTTCCCTGTCCATCAGCAACTCCCAAAGCTTGCTCAAACTCATATCAGGGTTGCCATCCAAAACCATCTCATCCTCTGTCGTCCCCTTCTCCTGCCTTCAATCTTTCCCAGCATCAAGGTCTTATCCAGTGAGTTGGCTCTTCCCATCAGGTGGTCTAAGTATTGGATCTTCAGCTTCAGCATCAATCCTTCCAATGAATATTCAGGGTTGATTTCCTTTAGGATTGACTGGTTGGATAACCCTGCTGTCCGAGGGACTCTCCAGAGTCTTCTCCAACAGCACAGTTCAAAAGCATAAATTCTTTGGCGCTCAGCCTTCTTTATGGTCCAACTCTTATACCCATATATGACTACTGGAAAAACCACAGCTTTGACTAGACCGATCTTTGTTGCAAAGTGATGTCTCTGCTTTTAATATACTGTCTAGGTTTGTGATAGCTTTTCTTCCAAGGAGCAAGCATCTTTTAATTTCATGGCTGCAGTCACCATCCACAGTGATTGTGGAGCCCAAGAAAATAAAGTCTGTCACTGTTTACATTTTTCCCCCATCTATTTGCCATGAAGTAATGGAACTCGATGCCATAACCTTAGTTTTCTGAATGCTGAGCTTTAAGCCAGCTTTTCTACTCTCGTTTTTCACCTTCCTCAAGAGGCTCTTTAGTTCCTCTTTGCTTTCTGCCACTAGGGTGGCGTCATCTGCATATCTGAGGTTATTGATATTTCTCCCAGCAGTCTTTATTCCAGTTTGTGATTCTTCCAGCCCAGCATTTCTCATTATGTACTCTGCATATTAGTTAAGTAAGCAGGGTGACAATATACAGCTTTGACTTACTCTTTTCCCAATTTTGAACCAGTCCATTGTTCCATGTCCAGTTCTAACTGTTGCTTCTTGACCTGCATACAGGTTTCTCAGGAGGCACGTAAGGAGGTCTGGTATTCCCATCTCTTTGAGAATTTTCTGCAGTTTGTTGTGATCCACATGGTCAAAGATTTTAGCATAGTCAATGAAACAGAAGTAGATGTTTTTCTGGAATTCCCTTACTTTTTTATGATCCAGTGGATGTTGGCAATTTGATCTCTGGTTCCTCTGCCTTTTCTAAATCCAGCTTGTACATCTGGAAGTTTTTGGTTCACATACCGTTGAAGCCTAGCTTGAAGGATTTTGAGCATTACATTGCTAGCATGTGAAATGAGCACAATTGTGCGGTAGTTTGAGCACTCTTTGGCATTGCCCTTCTTTGGGATTGGAATGAAAACTGACCTTTTCCAGTCCTGTGGCCACTGCTGAGTTTTCCAAATTTGCTGCCATGTTGAGTGCAGCACTTTAACAGTATCATCTTTTAGGATTTGAAATAGCTCAGCTGGAATTTCATCACCTCCACTAGCTTTGTTCATAGTAATGCTTCCTAAAGCCCACTTGACTTCACATTCCAGGATGTCTGGCTCTAGGTGAATGATCACACCATTGTGGTTGTCCAAATCGTGAAGACCTTTTTTTGTATAGTTCTTCTGTGTATTCTTGCCACCTCTTCTTAATATGTTCTGCTTCTGTTAAGTCCATACCATTTCTGTCCTTTATTGTGCCCATATTTGCTTGAAATACTCCCTTGGTCTCTAATTTTTTGAAAAGATATTTAGTCTTCCCCATTCTATTGTTTTCCTCTATTTCTTTGCATTGTTCACGTAACAAAGGCTTTCTCATCTCTCCTTGCTGTTCTTTGGAGCTCTGCCTTCAGTTGTGTACATTTTCCCCTTTGTCTTTCCCCTTTCACTTCTCTTACTTTCTCAGTTATTTGTAAGGCCTCTTCAGATAACCATTTTGCCTTCTTGCATTTCTTTTTCTTGGGGATGGCTTTGGTCATCTCCTCCTATACAATGGTATGAACCTCCATCCGTAGTTCTTCAGGCACTCTATCAGATCTAACCCTTGAATCTGTTTGTTACCTTCACTGTATAATCATAAAGTGAAAGTGTTACTTGCTCAGTCTTGTCTGACTCTTTGCAACCCATTGGAACTGTAGCCCACCAGGCTTCTCTGTCCATGGGATTTTCCAGGCAAGAATACTACAGCGGGTTGCCATTTCCTTCTCCAGGGGATTTTCTTGACCCACAGATTGAACCTGGGTCTCCCACATTGCCGATAAATTCTTTACCATCTGAGCCACCAGAGAAGCTGGTATAGTCATAAGTGATTTGATTTAGGTCATACCTGAATGATCTAGTGTTTTTTCCCTACTTTCTTCAATTTAAGCCTGAATTTTGCAACAAGGAGCTAATGATCTGAGCTACAATCAGCTCCAGGGCTTGTTTTTGCTGATTGTATAGAGCTTCTCCATCTTTGGCTGCAAAGAATGTAACCAGTCTAATTTCAGTATTGATCATTTGGTGATGTCCATGTGTAGAGTCATCTCTTGTGTTATTGGAAGAGGATGTTTGCTATGACCAGTGTGTTCTCTTGGCAAAACCCTGATGGCCTTTGCCTTGCTTCATTTTGTACTCCAAGGCCATATTTGCCTGTTACTCCAGGTATCTCTTGACTTCCTATTTTTGCATTCCAGTCCCCTGTAATGAAAAGGACATCTTTTCTTTCTTTTTTTTTTTTTGGTGTTAGTTCTAGAAGATCTTGTAGGGCTTCATGAAACTATTCAACTTAAGCTTCTTTGGCATTACTGGTTGGGGCATAGACTTGGATTACTGTGATATTGAATGATTTGCTTTGGAAACGAACCAAGATCATTTATTGTTCTTGATATTGGATCCAAGTACTGAATTTCAGACTCTTTTGTTGACTATGAAGTCTACTCCATTTCTTCTCAGGAATTCTTGCCCATAGTAGTAGATATAATGGTCATCTGAATCAAATTTGCCCATTTCCGTCCATTTTAGTTCACTGATTCATAAAATGTCAATGTTCAGTCTTGTCATCTCCCACCTGACCACATCCAATTTACTTAACCTTCCAGGTTCCTTACGGCATCAGACTTTACTTTCACCACCAGGCACATCCACAACTGAACAGTGTTTCTGCTTTGGCCCAGCCTCTTAATTCTTTCTGGAGCTATTTCTCCATTCTTCCTCAGTAACATATTGTCCACCTACCAACCTGGGGGGCTCATCTTCCAGTGACATATCTTTTTTGCCTTTTCATACTGTCCATGGGAGTAGTTAAATGACTTGCCCATGATCACATAGGGCAGAGCAGGGATTTGAACTCAGGAAGTCTGGCCCTGGAGCCCATTGTGTTGCTCTGCTGATTGATGCTGCAGGGGAAAGAGGCACTGCTTTTGCCTGGGGAGCTCGAGGCAGTACTCAAAATAAAGGCAGTGACTACCTGAGCTTTGCAGGATGTGTAGGAGTGGACAGCACAAACCCCAGAGGACTTTGCTGGTTACAGCGGTGGGAGCTGCATGAGGCCTAGGGGCTGACGGATTCAGAGACAGTTTAGCCTCGCTCCCAAGGGCAGACCACAGCTGACATGACTCAGAAATGGTGTTTCACCGTGGCAGCTAGGACCAGCTACCTGGTTTGTTACATTTTGCAAAATGAGAAAGCTAAGGCCCTTGTTCAAAAATTATTAAGCGATTCAAGATCACAACATCAGAGCATTAAATCAAGCACAGGACCCTCCTTAGGGTAGTCCCCATGGAACTGGACAGGTCACACACCCATGAATCCCACCCAGCTGGGGGCTGAGGGATTAAGCAGCCATTGGGTAGCCTCCTTCCAACTGCTGAGCCTGGACTGATTAAAAGGACTTGGCAGTAAGGTAATTAAAAGGCCAGGAGGCCATATATGGTCATGAGGCCGAGTCTTCCTTAAGGATGAGGGAGCTGGACACAAAGTCCCCTAAGAAACAGGACTGAGAGACTTCCCTAGTGGTCCAGTGGTTGAGAATCTGTCTGCCAAGGCAGGGGACACGGGTTTAATCCCTGGTCTGGGAAGATCCCACATGCCTCAGGGCAGTTAAGCCCATGCACCACAGCAACTGAAGCTTGCCTGCAGCAATGAAGACCCAGTGCAGCCTAAAATTAAAAAAAAAAGGTAGGACTGAAGTTTAGGGTGCACTGACCGAGAAGGCATCTTTATTCTTAGAGTCTGGGGTCAGAAAAGCAAAGATATTGATGTTTCTGAAGCACCCTGAGCACATCAATCTTCAGACGCCCATGAGCCTGGAACTTGGGTTGTTTACTTTGGCAGAACCTCCCAGGACAATTTATTTTTATCAATAAAACTTGGAGACTGATGAGCCAAGCAGCCACGTGGGGAGAAGCAGGTTCCCAGAGTCTGTGTCTCACTTCCTCGCCCTTCCGAGGTGAAAGAGCAGGAAATCATGGCGGGAAGAGGAGGGGCTGTAGTGATCCAGGGTCAGTGTGTGCACAGCTGTCCTGACTCTTGTCTTGGATATGAATGGACTCAGGACCAGCTACATAGGTGCTTTCCCACACTCAGATTTTCTCTCCTTCTTCTTGCTCTGATCAGAACCTAGCCCCCTCAGTTTGGGGTGATGTCTATCAAGGGTTCTGACATTATCCTTGTAGAAGTAATTCATGCTGCTGCTGCTAAGTCGCTTCAGTCGTGTCCAACTCTGTGCGACCCCATAGACGGCAGCCCACCAGGCTCCCCTGTCCCTGGGATTCTCCAGGCAAGAGCACTGGAGTGGGCTGCCGTTTCCTTCTCCAGTGTATGAAAGTGAAAAGTGAAAGTGAAGTTGCTCAGTCGTGTCTGACTCCTAGCAACCCCATGGACTGCAGCCCACCAGGCTCCTCCGTCCATGGGATTTTCCAGGCAAGAGTACTGGAGTGGGAAAGTGTAAATGACTGAGTGGCTTAGTTCATTGGTACCTGCTCAAATTTTCAAAAAGAGCCTATAAGGCAAGTGAAGTCTCCCAGAATATATGGAATAACTCCCTGATGGCTCAGGGCTTCGCTCAGTATTCCTGCATCCCATCCCCTTTTCTCACTTTTAAAAATAAAAGGGTAGGGGGAAGAACATGGGCTCCGGCATCAACTTGGCCCGAATACAAATCTTACTCCTCTATTCCTGATCCGTGTGATAACAGAAATTGTGACCTAGAACACTTCAACTTCTCTGAGCCTCATTTCCCCCAGATGGGTGACGGCAATAATCAATGACTCCTTCATTGGGTTGTTGGATTAAATAAAAAGATTTCTGAGCCCAGTAGCCTAGAGTAGGTCTTCAACAAATATCAATTCCTATTCCCTATTCCTTTCCTCTGACCTTGGAAAGCATGTTCTTAGAGGGTTGGGTCTGTGTCATGGACAGACTTGGCGAAATGTCATAGAAAGAATCCTGATTACATTGGAACCAGAGACCTGATTTCAATGCTGAGTGTGCTCTTGCCTTGCTGTGTGACCTTGGGCAAGTTGCTTACTCACCCTGGTCCCAAGTTCCTATCCTGTAATAACATAAAAGTGATATGTCCTCCCTTCAGGATTGAGGGAGTGGACAATTAACACAGGGCCTCCACTACCCCCAAAAATCAGTTCTGTCTTTAAAATTAAAAAAAAAAATTTGGACTCAGTTTTCCTCCTCAAGAAAATGAGGATAATGCCTCCGTAGCTCCCATCTTAAAAAGTGCCTCTGAGGCCACATGAAATGATGTGACCATTGGGAATAAAGACCATTAGGAATTGGATAGAGGACAGTGCTAATACTGTCATGAGACGTGGTGCAATGTTCCTTTAAGACCTTCAAGACCTGACTCTTGATTCCTGGATGGTGGCCCATGGCATTGGGTCTGACAATTCGGGGCATATGTATCTTTTCCTCCCTCCCTCCCCGCCTCCCTCCCTTCTCTCTCTCCCTTCCCTTCCCCCACCTTCTTCCTTCCCTCCCTTTGTCCCTCCCTTTCTCTTTCTCTTTCCTTCTTTTTTCCTGCCTTTCTCCTCCCCGCTCCCTTCTTTCCTTCCTTCCTTCTGTTTTGCCGTGAACAAAGTTATTAATGGGCCTTTAGCAAAGCAAGTTAATTTCTTTCATTTCCTAATTAGGTAAAAAGGACAAGCACCACACTGGCACTGGCGGCACTGGCTCAGCTTGGAGAACCTTGACCCGCCCTCAGGGTAGATGAACTCAGACTTTTTAAAAAATTAGCGCGTTTCAGAATATTCAGTGAGCTCAGCAAATGTGAGTCTAGGCAAAGGAAGGAAAAATGAAAAACAAACAAAAAAAGAAAATCAGAGGGGAGGACAAGACAGGAGGAAAGATTTAGTTGAGGTCGTCTTTCCCTTTTACTAAGAAGGGTGGGAGTCAGAGGCAGTCCAGGATCCTTTGATGAAACAATTCCATCACCGTGACCTCAGGTGCCCAGGAGAGGTGTAGCTGGTTCAAGAAGCCGTTTCCATTAAAAATAAAAATAAAACCACTGTTCATATTCTAAGAGTATTTTGATAAGACGAACAACACCCCGCTGATCTAAATTTATCAGCCATTTACAGTTCAGCATGACTTACTCCAACTAGGTTTATCCTTTGATATTTAGCTGAAATCATTAGCTAGCCACCTGACCCTTCGAGTGAGTTCTCTAGAGGATGAAGGGGCTTATGTGGGTCCAGTGGCTGATGGAATAACCACTTTTCTGTCCCTCTTTGTCTTCTTTCTCCTTCCCCTCCTGCTCCTTCTTTTTCTCCTTTTTCTTTTCCTCTTCCTTCTTCTTTTTTGTAAGAGGCATTTCTAAAACTTCTACCTTATGTCTTGGTACTCTGAGAGGTACTTACATCCATCCTGTAAGGCAGTCTCTGGCCCAGTCTTCTCGTCTCTAACAAGAGTAATGATGTCTTTAAAGTAGATAATTTTTAATAAAGCTATTCGGTAGATACTGTAATAATGGATACGTATCATTATACAGCTGTCAAACCCGTAGAATGTGCAACAGCAAGAGTGAACTCTGATGTAAACTGTGGGCTTTGGGTGATGACCTGCCAATATGGGTCCATCGACTGTAACAAGTATACCATTCTGGTGGGGATGTTGATGGTGGGGGAGGTTGTGAAGGGACAGGGAGATCTAAGAACTCTGTGTACGTCTTGCTCAATTTTGCTGTGAACCCAAAACTTCTGTAAAAAATAAAGTGATTTTTTTTTTTAAGTAGACAGTTCCAAATAAACCTGTTAAGACCTTGGTAGGAAATTCAGGTTTTCTTTTACTCTTTTCATCTACATCCTTTCCTGCCTCCCGTTGGGAGGAGTAGATTGAGATAAGGAGCAGGGTTTGAAGCCCAGTCCAGCTCCCTGCCAGTGGTGGACAAGTCTCCTCCCCTCTGGGAGCCTCAGTTTCCCCATCTGCAAACGACACGGAGCTGCGGAAAGATGCCCACAGAGCACCTGATAAGATAAACAACAGCCAGCTGGTTATCCCGTCAGCCGCTAGTATGTTTCTGTTCCGGTGAGTCACTGCTCTCGTGTCTTTTAGAGGCGAATCTGGAGCCGGGAAAACAGAAAACACCAAGAAAGTCATCCAGTACCTGGCCATGGTGGCCTCTTCCCACAAGGGCAAGAAGGATACAAGCATCACGGTGAGTGGCAGCTCCTGTCCTCTGGCCGCAACTTGGCAGATGGGCCTTGGGCTTGAGGGCTCACCAGGTAGAGAGAGCACCATTGGGAAGGCCAGGACTCCGCGCTATAAGGACTCAGGACTGTGTTTCCCTGTCCTTCCTGGACAGCTCACTGGAGGGATTTTTCTTCATCCTGGGTGGTCCTGTTGGATCTAGGCAGTTCCTCACTTTGGCCAGGATCATCTCCTGTTTTGTGAACCGGGAGGAGGAGTTTTGATTGACATCAAAGCTTCTCGCTTGCGGCATCACTGTCATTTTGGACTGGATAATTCTCTGTGGTGGGGCTGTCTTATGCCCTGGAGGATTTTTAGCAGCACCTCTGGTCACTCCTCACTGGACGCTGGTAGCAGCCCCTCCCCTCAGTTATGACGACCAAGACTGTCAGGTGCCCTCTGGCGGGTGCGTTCACCCCTGATTGAGAGCCACTGCCTGAACTGAATCACTGTAAATTCCCTAGTGTTGAGGCATACCTGTCATTCCTCCACGTGTGCCTCCAATGGGAACCCCAGGGGGTGGGAATATGGGTGTCACTTAGCATATGAGCTTTGGTCCAGTGCCCTTGATTGAACAGCTACTGTGTGCTAGGCACTGCTAGTATGGGGCCCATCGATGAGTCTGAGTTATTCTAAACACTGAGCTTCTGGACTCATGAGAAAGAGAGAGTGTAAATCATCAAATAAGGACACAGTCGATTAAGGAAAAGAAGAGCAGGTTTCTAGAATCATCCCTCCCTGGGTCCATCCCTCTTTTCCTCCTCGGCCTTAGCCTTGCCTCATCTATCCCAGTGGAGGCGACAAGCAATGGGGCTGCTGGAAGGACCTGCCAGCGCCTCCCTCCGAAGGTTTGGGGCTGGGGGGGTGATGGGCAAAGGAGGCCTGAAGCAGGCTCAGGGTGTCACCAGTTCCTGCCGCTCTGGATCTAGCTTCTGGGGCTCAGAGGTGACGCTGGAGAAGCCACAGAGACCAGCCTGTTTGGAGGCCCTTGGGGATCTGGGGCGAGCCCCGGTTGTAGCTTGGGGAACTTTCCTCCCTCCAACAGGTGCAGGAAGCCTGAGATCCAGCATCTACACTGCCTCTGGCATGGTGTAAGGAGCAAAGAGCCCCAGAGTTTATGTAGCAGCCAAACACTGCCTCCCACTGCCTTTCCTTTTCCTAGAATAGTAAAAGGAAGAAATAATACTAATGACAGATCTTTATCAAGTGCCTACTATGTGCCAAACACTTTTTTTCTCTGCGTGTGAGAAGGTATCTCAGACAGCGTCTCGTCGGATACGGTTTAAAGAGCGCGCTTTGGTCCCAGCAATTTTTAAAAACCTTTGAAAATGTCTGAATCTCTTAAGAAATCAGAAAAGAAAGCAAGCAAAGCAGAAAGGAAATTGAATCCAAGAAAAGCTGCTGCTTTCCTCAGTTGGAGGATTTTGGAAAATCCAGGCTGTCTTGGGCAGGGTGGGGATTGAAATCGTATATTCTCCAGACCCTGATGTACATGTGATGGAAATAACACTGACATTTGTTTTATACTGTATTGTTCAACCACAGCAAGGCCCATCTTTTGCCTACGTGAGTAACTGAGAGTGTTTTCCTGGTGTGGACGGGAGGCACGGAGTGTATTTAGATGTGCATGCCCCTGTTGCACCCGCTGAGCCCGGTAGCCGATGGTAGACTGGGCTAGATCCCCAAACCTACAAACGCACTGAAATACCGTCCTGCGGGTGTCCGATGCCACCCGGCGGGGTGGGGCGTGTGGGTGCATCGCCACCCGCAGGACTCCCACCGGAATCCCCAGGGTTGTCCTCTAGCCTGGAATGGATTTTCCCCAGTTCAGAACGAACGTCACCTTACCCTTCCCACCAAGGTGTCCACCACCGGGGTACCCCTGATTGGAAGGCCCTGGAGATGTCTGTCGCGTCTGGTTGAGCTTTTGAGGACCTTCTGGCCCTGAAGCTTTCCTGGCTTGATTGACAGTCAATTAATGGCACTGCTGTGGCATGCCTTTGTCTCCTCTCCCTGCATCATCCCTGAATTCCTCCCCCGAGGCCTGTTTCCTGTGCACTGGTGTGTCTTCCTCTGCATGTGTGTGCAGTGCGTGTCTGTCTTTGCATGCCGGTTGCTTGACCCAAGGCTCCAGGAACGGAAGTCTTGGGGTTCATGATGCACTAGCTTCGGTGGCATGGTAAGGCCCCAGCTATGCAACACCCAACCAGGCCCTGCTCAAACCTCTGCATATACAAACTCATCTCTTAACACAGAGCTTGGGGGGCTGGTGTACGGCTCCCAGCCTGGAAGAGACCCTCAGATCAAGAGGTCCTAGCGTGTCCTAGGGCCACCCTCAGTCCATCTTAGTCAGACGTGGGCAGCAGCATCATGAGTGCATCAGAAGGAGAATCAGGCTTCTTCTTTGGGATTTGCTCCTGTGTGACTTTGGCCAAATCGCTTAACTTCTCTGGGTCACTGTCTCATCATCCATAAAATGAGTGGTTTGGATCAGATCTCCTGAGAAGGATCTTTTGGCCCCACCATCTGGAACTCTCGTTCTAGAAAGGGGACTTTCTTGGGGGATACTGAGACCACAAGTTTGTGTTGACAAAAGTGACCCCTTTAGTCTTCTCCCTACTAGTCAAGCAAAGCCCTCCTTGTAAATTTCACCATTCCCAATTATGGGAATTCCAGTGTGGCTGCGATTTTCATAGAGATGACACTTCCTGTCCATCTTCTTTGGAATCTGCAAAGGAGGAGGGCTTGTGTGACTAATAAACCCAGAAATAAATAGTGGCTTCTTGTTCTGTTCCTCTAGGGACAGTCACCCACGGTGCCCTCCTGGTGCACAGTGGAGGGGAGAAAGCCATGCACTCACCTTCTCTTTCTAGAATGTTTCCCAGGTTCTTTTTAGCCTAGTCCAGCTGTCCTGAAAAAAAAATAAAAAAGACAGGGGAACCAGCGGAGAAAACAGGAGAAAACCCCTAGGACCCACACTTCCCAGCCTGGCCTGTAGGAGGAGCTGTCGGGAGAGCCGCTGGGCCAGTCTGCAGCTGCCGTGTTGCGGGGCTAGGCAAAGAGCAGCTCATTGCTTCCTGGCATGATCTACCTCGTTGGCCCTTTCCTGCCACAATTAATCACGTGACCGCGTTTGTGCACAGGAGCCCCCTCAGAGGGGGCCAGTGGGCTGTGTACAGTCTCAGCTGCATTTAACCTGATGAATGGAGCTCAGGCAACCTGCTTTGAGGCTTTGTTCTGCAGTTGGTTCAAAGTATTCCTGGTGGGTTTTGTGCATTCCTTATTTGTCTTCCCTAGGAGACTTCAGAAAACTGGTCCTGAGAAAGGAAAAGTTGCAACTTTAAAAAATGCGCTCAAGCCTTCCTAAGTGTTATAGCAGTCTAGCTTGAAGAAGGCTGCTTGTCAAACATCAGCAGCAGCAGGACTGCCGTATACAGTGGGGCAGATTGTGTACTGCACAATTCCATGGATTCACTATGATGTCAATGGCATCCCAGTGTTGTCAGTGCCAGAGTTCAGCGTGTCCCATAGATGAGCAGGCCCTGTCTTCTAGGGAACAGATGTCGCGGCTGTAACAGAGCTCATCCATTTGTTTCTCTTCTGAAATCCTCGAGTAAATCTGGACATTAGCATTGGGGTCTCAGAATGGATAGGTAATAGGACAGGAGAGAACCCGTGGGTTAAGAGCAGAGTTTTTTTGACAGCCTCTGTCCAGGGCAGAACTGTCACTGCCTGCATCACTTTCTCTAATAACCGCATGTGAATGAATTTTAGGGTGAGCTGGAGAAGCAGCTTCTACAAGCAAACCCCATCCTGGAGGCTTTTGGCAATGCCAAAACGGTCAAGAATGACAACTCCTCCCGATTCGTAAGTTGTGAAGCTACATGAGTTTTCTGGAAAAGGCTCGGGTCCCCCGGTGTCCCCTCCTGCCTGAGAACACAGAGTGCATGTGTGTGCCTGGGGCATCTGAGGCTTAAGGGATGGAGGTGTGCGTTGTATTTTGCTCTGTGACTCCAGTGCTGTCTTAAACTTACCACCCTGTGAGTGTTCCAGCCACTCACTCCCTCATTCATTCATTCACTATTCATGCAACAAATATTCATTGAGCACCTGCTGTATACTCGGCTCCCTGTTAGAATTCGACATTCATAATTCATTCAGTAAACATGTACTGAGCACTGAGCACCTAGTGTACAAGTGCTAGACACTTGTATACGATACTCGTTCATTTATTCAGCAAAACATGCATTGAGCACCTACTGTATACCAAGAACACACAAGTTTCAACACATTTATTAAGCACTCGCTGTATACATCCACACAGGCATTTTTACACACATCATTCTCTCTCTTCATTTATTTGGATCATTTTTATTAAGTACCTACTGTATACCAGACCTTGAACTGGACTCAGAATCACAGCAAACAATTCAGATGTGGTTCCAGCCTTCACAAAGGCCAATGGTCAGTGATTCAGAACTTCCCACACTGGCTTTCCCAGGCTTCATGGACCCCTCCCCTTTCTCACTTGAGACTTAACGGGGTCAGGGGAACCCTGAACTTGGGTGGTTGATGATACTTAGACAATAATCATTTTGTTGTACAGAAGAAGTGGGACCTCCATAGGAGACTCAGAAAGATAATTTCATGAAGAAATTTATAGGAAAGATTGTATCTGAATTCTATTAATGAGGGAGACTATACTGATTTGTGGGTGCCCCTCTGAATGCTCCCTGACTTCTCTCGCCCTACTTGCCTGCAGCATGGGGTTGAGGGACGAGGCTGGGGACCCCACTGAGAACTGTGTTTTCCTGTTGGCAGGGCAAGTTCATCCGCATCAACTTTGATGTCACGGGTTACATCGTGGGAGCCAACATCGAGACGTGTATCCTTTGCTGAGCCTGGGCCACCTGGGATCCCCATCCCTGGCACCACCCACCTCTTGCCAGAGCCCCAGGGGGTCTGAAGGGCACAAGAGCCACCTCTCTCTCTAGCACTTGGGTGCCATCCAGAACAACTCTTCCCTGGGGTTGTTTTTGCTTAAGAGCAAGCCTTGTAGTGTGGTGGTCCCTTGGTTTGGGGGCCTCAGGCAGCCTGTATTTGATTCTGGGTAGACCTCTCCCTAGCTGAGTGATCTTGGGCTAGTTACTCAACCGCTCTGTGCCTCATCAGTGAAATGGAGATGCTAATAATACCTGCCTCAAGTCAACTGATTCATGTAATGCTTTTAGAGGACTTCCCTGGTGCCTCAATAGTAAAGAATCCACCTGCAAGGCAGGAGACATAGGTTTGATCCCTGGGTCAGGAAGATCCCCTGGAGAAGGGAATGGCAACGCACTCCAGTCTTCTTGCCTGGAGAATCCCATGCACAGAGGAGGCTGGCAGGCTACAGTCCATGGGTTTGCCAAAGAGTTGGACAAGACTGAGCAGCTAACACACTAAAGCTGTTAGAATCGTGACAGAATAAGGGCTAGTTAAGTATTGGCTACAGCTTCCTTGGTGGCTCAGATGGTAAAGAATTTTGCCTGCAATGCAAGAGACCTGGGTTTGATTTCTGTGTTAGAAAGATCCCCTGGAGAAGGAAATGACAACCCACTCATCCACAAGTACTTCACTTCATCCTTAACAAGCCAGGATTCAAGGCCAAGCCCAGACCCCTTGTCCTTCTTAGAAACAAGCAGCTCCAGCCCACAAATAGGATGTCAGTGGAAATAGAACTTTCCCAGAGGAACAGCCTGCTTCTGGCAAAGCAAACTGAAAGCTATTTCTGTAAATCTAAGGAATCAGAATTCCGCCAGCCCACCAGTGCCCACTCATGCATCCCAGTGGGGGCTCAGTGTATGGCTGGGGTCGCCTGACCATGCACCATCCGCACCTCCCCAGAGTTGGGCCAGGACTAAATGAGATACAGCAGAACACATGCTAGTCTCCAGTGGGGCATAGAGAGACCATGAAGAGCCTTGTGTAGGCTCAGAATAGGCATGGCCACCAGCTGAGTTCAGTTTTCTGAAGTTTCTGGATTCGGGGATTACAGATGAGTTTGTGGCCCTAGCCACTCCCTTCTTCCGGGGATCTTCCCGACCCAGGGATTGAACCCTGGTCTCCTGCATTGCAAGCAGATTCCTAACCATCTGAGCCACCAGGGAAGCCCACAGTTATGAGGCCTTGAGAGGAGAAATTAGTGCCCATGACCTGACACAACAGAGCAGGGAGGACACAGTCTAACCAGTGGATCTGGGAACACAGAGAAGAAATGATTATTCATTCTTCGATGGTTAGCATCTTGGCAGATTTTTAGTCAAGTAGAACCTGGTTCTTATGTGCAGGAAATCCACCTGGTATGACAGCTCAGCCCCCCGTGTGGCTCCCACTATCCCCATGCCCCCATGGTCTCCACCCCTCCCCCCACAGCAGAACGGCTTTAGATTAATCAGTGGGCGTGTTTACAATATCCTGAGGCTCAGTTGCTAGTCAGCTGAGTCAAGGTCACTCAGCCATCCAGAACTGGCACCCAGCTCTCTGAAGCCCAGACCCTTGGCTGAGGTAGTTTCGGCCACTGCAAACACTTGGCTTCGCTGCTTCCTGATTGTGTCCTCCTGGGAAATGAGTCTTCCTCGAACTTCCCTGGGCCTCGGTTTCCCCTGTATTGAAAATGCCAACAATATTCACTCTTCATTCCTAGGATAGTTTGTGAGGTTTAAATGAGACAATGGAAAAATGGTACAGATGAACCAGGGCAGGAATAGAGATGCAGGCATAAAGAATGGACACGTGGACACAGCGGGGAAAAGAGAGGGTGGGACAAACTGGGAGATTGGGATTGATGCATACACACCACCACGTGTGAAATAGGTAGCTAATGGGAACCTGCTGGAGGGCGCAGGGAGCTCAGCTCGGTGCCCTGTGAAGAACCGAGGTGGGTGGGAGGCAGATCCAAGAGAGAACGGATATATGTATACTCATAGCTGATTCACTTCGTTGTATAGCAGAAACTACTCAATATTGTAAAGCAATTGTATTCCAAGAAAGAAAAGCAAACGAGAAAATGCACGTCAACATTTAGCACAGGGATTAACAGACCATAGAGGGTGTAATAATTTTTACTCTGTAATATCTAAAGACAGTTCACTCTACAGAAGAGAAGTTGGTGATGGTTGTTGGGGAAACGTCTCATTTCATGCCCCTCCCAGAAGTCTTCCATCCTGGAGTCTCTTGACTCCTGTCTTTTTATACTTTTTTAACCCCCTTTGTTCCCCTCACTTTTCTCTGGCACTGGGGCCAGCCAGCAGCACCTAGCGGTCTCGTTTTGAATCTGTGAGCCAGAACTGGAAGGTCAGCTCATGTGAACCAATGGCTTGATCTTCCTCAGCAATCAGAGTCCTCAAAACTCTCCAGGGAGCTTCTCCCGTGTTCTGGAGATTTCCCCTCCAGCAGTTGATGTGCCAGAGCTTGGGGAGGAAGGTCAGCTCCCTGCAAGAGAAGCACATGTGGTATCCCTGGAATGAATTCTGTGTTGTTGTTGTTCAGTAGCTCAGTCATGTCCAACTCTTTGTGACCCTATAGACTGTAGCACTCCAGGCTCCCCTGTCCTTCACTATCTCCTGGAGCTTACTCAAACTCATGTCCATTGAATTAGATGGTGGTGCCATCTAACCATCTTATCCTCTGTTGCCCCCTTCTTCTCCTGCCCTCAATCTTTCCCAATATCAGGGTCTTTTCCAATGAATCGACTCTTCACATCAGGTGGCCAAAGTATTGGAGCTCCAGCTTCAGCATCTGTCCTTCCAATGAATATTCAGGGTTGATTTCCTTTGAGATTGACTGGTTTGATCTTGCTGTCCAAAGGACTCTCAAGAATCTTCTCCAGCACGGCAGTTCTAGAATTCTTAACTCCTCCCAAACCAGATCTGCTAGAAAAGTCACGTGCGATTCGCCAAGCCAGAGACGAGAGGACCTTCCACATCTTTTACTATCTGATTGCTGGAGCCAAGGAGAAGATGCGAAGTAAGTGATGAGCAAGGATGTGTGCTGGGAGACCTCAGCCCTCCCTTCCGTCATTTTCCAGGGTTAATTGATAGCTATTAAAACAGAGCCTGAGGTCCCGCCAGGGAAAGAGTTACACGTCTCTGGGCAGCATCTCCTCATCTCCTTGGAGTGAGTGAATGTGGCTTCTGTCAGTCACCTTCATTTACTGAGCATCTGCTATGCGGCATAGCAGATGTCAGTTTCAGTTAGGCATTAAATGATTAATTAATTAATAATTAGATGACATCAAGTCCAAATAGACGCTATCTGTGTCTTTTAGGAGGGGAGAAAGACAATTGCCAGGTACTTGCCTGGTGGCGCAGTGGATAAGAATCTGCCTGCCAGTGCAGGGGGCACAGGTTTGCTCCCTGATCTGGGAAGATCCCATATGCCCTGGAGCAACTAAACCAGTGCTCCGCAACAAGAGAAGCCACCGCAGGGAGAAGCTGGAGCATTGCAACAAAGAGTAGCCCCCGCTCCTGCAACTAGAGAACGCCCACACACAGCAGCCAAGACCCAGTACAGCCCAAAGTAGATTCAATAATTTTTAAAAGACAGTTGCCGTATTTGCAAGTTTATAAAACTTGCAGGTATTTAAGATGCATTCTGATT
Source organism: Ovis canadensis (assembly GCF_042477335.2). Taxonomy (NCBI): domain Eukaryota; kingdom Metazoa; phylum Chordata; class Mammalia; order Artiodactyla; family Bovidae; genus Ovis; species Ovis canadensis. Next base: position 29,392,432 of record NC_091268.1, on the reverse strand, counting down.
TCATAAGGAATTTTGTAGTGGCTCCAAGCACTTTTCGTTATACCTGTTTTGAAAGTAACTTTGAAGTGGCCTTTTCGTAGGGCGGGGTCAACTATATTTTTCTGTAACGAACCAGACAGTAAACCTCTTAGGCTCTGTAGGCCACATGGTTTTTGTCACAGCCACTGAGCTCTGTCTTTGTAAATGCAGAAGCAGCCATAGGCAATGCTAAACGAGTGGGCATAGCTGTATTACAGTAGAATTTTACTTACAAAAATAGGAATACACACTGTGCTATAGTTTGCTGTTCTCTGTTGTAGGAAAAACATTTTTCACATAGAAACACTATACTGTATGCCAGACTCCAGTAGGAAATTATATAATATGATCAAGGCATGCAGAAGAATTACTCTTTACTAACTTAAAAGAACATATACAATTCTGAAAAAAGGAATATACCTGTCAATATAGGTACATGGTATGCTCTACATTATAGTAATAAGTTTAAATCCTAAATTTTAGGAGAACAGTACAAGTTTTGCTTCCCATCAATTTTGTGACCTGGGGTTAGTTATTTGGCTTAGAAAATTACCAGAAGTATGCGTGGACTGGTACCTTTGCTGTGATGAGGTGTATTGCAACATTTCGCCACTAGAGGGAGCAGCGTTCGTGATTTGATATTGATACTGGGGCATCCGGAGCAATTTTGGATAAAAGTGGGGAGTGGAATGGATGTTACACAGTGACAAATAGGTAAACTAGCTGTTATAGCACAGAGACTGTGGGTGGTCCAGAGAGAAATGTTTATATTTTTCTCCCATCTCTGTGCCACCAAAGTCAACAGTCTGGTTGTTTGGAAACGGGTTCAAGTTTTGTGCTCTGCCTCCAGTCTTCCAGAAATTGAGCAGGGATAAGGCTAACTAAAATTCCTAGGAACCACTTGTATACTTGATGATAGGTTTGGGAAGAGGTTAGGGTTTTAGAGCGAATTGAATAGTTTTAAAGATATCCTCAGTCTGGATAATGAAATCTTGGCAAAGACTCAGATCCTTGTGACTTTAATCAAGCATTTCAATTAATCTGAAGGCTTGAGTTAACTGGCATCTTGGGTCAGTTTAACCTCGACTTTATCAAGTAGCTTCCAAGTGACTTGACCCATGAAAGCCCTTTGCTTAAAAAGTAAAGCATCTTGCTGAATTCCCTCCAAGAGTATAATCAAATCCAGCCTAATTAACGAGTGATCTGGAAGAGGACACTTGATATATTGGAGTTTGTCATAAATGCAAATGGTGTAAGGAAAAAAGAGAATAAATTATAAATTTGAGGGAGAAAGGGGTGAATAACAACAAAGGAATGTAGCTACAGAATACAGCTTTATAGAGAATAATATTTAATGAATGTCATGAACAGAGAGTTGGCAAATGTTTCTACTAAAGGGCCAAATAGTCCATATAGGTTTTGAGAATCACATGGTTTTTATTGCAGCTGCTCCACTCTGGCCGCCATTGTAGCATGAGAGCAGCCATAGACAACAGACAAGGCAATGGGGGTGCCTGTGTTTCAATAAAACTTTATTCATAAAGACAACCAGCAGCCCAGATATGCCTTAGCTATTATTACAGGGGCTTCCGCGTGGCACTAGTGGTCAAGAACTCGCCTGCCTGTGCAGGAAGCATAAGAGACACGGGTTGAATCCCTGGGTCAGGAAGATCCCCTGGAGCAGGAAATAGCAACCCACTCCAGTATTCTTTGGTGGAGAAGCCCATGGACAGAGAAGCTTGGAGGGCTACAGTCCATGTGGTCGCAAAGAGCTGGACATGACTGAAGTAACCTAGCATGCACTGATTGCTAGAAATAGTTTGAGAAGAGAGAGGATGTAAGAGCACTAAATCTTTTTCTATCATAGCAGGAAGTGAATGGGCAGTATCTAACCCACATCCAGAAGTAGTCATTAATATGATATAAAGTATAATATATAGTAAGCCTATTATATAGAGAAATAGTGATAACTACCAGGAAAGAAACAGTTAAGAGAGATAAAAAGCAGTTACTGTAGGTAACTACTATAGGTAGGAGCTGGATAAACGATCGGACAAGTGATGGTGTTTTTATTATAAACCTTTTGATAGTAATTGATTTTTTTCTCATAAAGTATTTGTTAAGTTTAACGTGTTTTATAAGGATAGGACAGAATCAACTATTACACAACATACGTAGAACAAAAATCACAGTGCTAACTAGATATCCAAAAAGATATGGTAAAATCTTACATGACTAGAGAATTATTTGATTATTAGAGAAGGAAAACTGGGGTGGTTCGGGAACAAATGCTGATGGAGGCTGCAAAACAAGGGTGCCTTTCCCCTTCCTTGGGATGCTCGTGAAGTTCCTGTCAAATTCTCTTCGACCAGTGATGACTAGAAGCTGCAAGTTGCGTTTCTCAGGCTGTTAGTACCAGCTTCATATAGATCTGTAGCTCAGTCACTGATATTTAAAATGTGTGTGAAAAAAAATAAAATCTGTGTGCATGTTTAATTTTGATAAAAGTTTAATAAATGGATGGATAAAGATTAATCTAACTCTTCAGACAGCTTTGTTCCTAAAGGCAAGATGCCTTTGGGAGACTGAGCTAAAGATGTCCCTTCCTCTGAGTAGATGCCACCGTCCTGGCTAAGGAAGTGGGCCCAAGGCTGGATTTCAGTTGCCAGGCACCCCGGGGCAGTGCACAAGCTTCAACCACTGTATGAGGAGGGTGATGGCTAGTGATCACTTCTATGCAGTGAAACAGAGGGACGCTTTGCACTGTCCAAGTCTCGGGGAAGGGAAAGAAATTCTGATGGATCAGACCCTTTGTCAGGCTCCTGTCTCCTGTTCAAAGTGGAAGTGTCTCTCCTGACCACCGCCCCATCTTCCTCTCCTTCTAGATGACTTGCTTTTGGAAGGCTTCAACAACTACACATTCCTCTCCAACGGCTTTGTGCCCATCCCGGCCGCCCAGGATGACGAGATGTTCACTGAGACCGTGGAAGCCATGGCCATCATGGGCTTCACTGAGGAGGAGCAGCTGTGTAAGTCTCTTCACCCTGCGCAGGTGCTGGCCCGGAGACCCGCTCCGGGCTCCTGCTCTGCGTGCCGACCCCGAAAACGCTTCAGCAAATGTCCAGGCTCTTGTTCAACTTGTCCAGGAGAATTTGGGCAAAAAAACATGAGGTACTAAGGGAAAAAAGAAATGAACACACACACACACACACACACACACACACACACACACACTGGGGCTGAGGAGCAAAGGGAGCAGCGAAGTAGTTTATTTAGGGCAGAATTGAAAGTTACACACTCAACACAGAGTGTAGGTGTCCTCGCAGATGAGGGGTGCCCTGCAGGGGTTTTTTTGGTCCCCCTTTTATTTTTAGCCCTTTAAATAGGTGGGTCTTTTTGATTAGGGGTGGGATATTCATTGAGGGGAGGGTTGGAGTGTGGCCTGGACTGCATCCAGTAGCATCAGCCCGTGGTCTTGAGCGTTTGAAGCCCCTGTTCATGACTCTAAGAGCTGTATTCCCTTAAGTTTTCCTGTACTAGTCAGGCTCCGCACATGGACGGTCATACAGGGTCACTGGCAACCCCTGCGCTTTCACTGCATTTGTTCCACGGTTTTCTTGGTCAGGGTTTCTTGCTCATAGTTCCAGAGTTTCTGTGCTAATGCCATTCCTCCATGAATCATGGCCTGATTAAGTGCAAAACAGGGAGGTGGCTTTGCCTTCCACCTGAGGTCTGTGTATGAGGAGACCATCCTCGGGCCCAGCCCTGCCTTTCCTGCCTCAGTACCACTGGAATACATTAGGGACTTTTCTTTGGTCGGGACAGATTTCTGCTCTCTGAATTCCCCACTCGAAAAAAAAAAAAAGGAAAAGAAGGAAAATTAATATTACTTTAGGTGGCTTTTTGCTGTCTTAGAAAAGTGGCTACGTTAGGCCTCTTTTGGCCATAACTGACCAAATTGGCTTAAGTAAAAAGTAAAATGATTCATTCATGTAGCTGGAAAATTCAGGGACATGGCTCATGAACAGCAAATTCTTGGGACTCTAAGAATGTCTTTGGAACTTGGTATCTCAGTAACCTTGTCTTTAAGTAGGTGATAGTTTCTGGGCAACAAAATGGCTGTTGCAGCTCCAGCCCTTACATCCATTGGGTTTATATCCAGCAGAAATGAGCAGAGTGGATTCCTTGCCTGAGTCCCTTAATGAAGTCTCATTGCCTAGGTTGACATGCATAATCCTGAACTACTCACAATGAGCCAGGGTTGTAGAAAGCTCTATTACATCTCTTTGTTATGGTCTCTATTCCATTCTTGAAGCTGGAGGTAGAGAGGTTACTGGCCTCATCAAGAATATGTAGGTGGAGGAGAGGGAAAATAATTGTGGCAGTGGGTGTACTTGGGTTCTTCCTGGAAAGGCTGTTCTGGCGATGGGTCAGTATTGGTCAATATCATCATACCAATGACCAAGAAACACATTTGGTCCTCAGACTAGGAAAGCTCATAGAGACATTCCCGGTTTCCATACTGTGTGAGAAACACTTCTGAGTTAGATATGCCTCAATATTTAAGATTAATCTCTTTGGGAATCACCAGGACAAGATTGTGGAAATTTTCCCTTGCTTTCCATGTTCGCACCCCCTTTGAAGCCCCAGAATGAGGGCTACAGTTGCCAAAATGCAGGGTAGCTGCATTTTGCAGGACGGGCAGCTCCTCCAGAGATAACCCCCTTCATAGGGCTGAAAAAAAGAAGAGTCCATGAGTCAGATAACAGATGGTAGGCCTTTGTGGCTTTTGGCTGGGATCCCACTTCAGAATCCAGTGCTAACAGCATCCCTTCCTGAATGACATCGGCTCTCCAAGAATGATTCATTTTATTTGGAACATGAGTTAATTTTACTTCTAATCTTTGCTTTTAGAAAAATACAACTGATGACTAAGTACTTGCTTTGGGCCAGGTATTTGGTAAACTTCCCTTTTTAAAAAATGTACCAAAAATATACCAGAATGTTCAGTTTTATGTACATAATAAAAAACTGGAACAAACTAAAATATTGATAGAAGATTTATTCAATTATTGTTTGACCTTATGAAAGAGAACAATGGGTCCTTTCAGACATTGCCTTATGTGGAAATGCTCCTAATATATTTAAAGTGAAGACATCAAGGGACAAAACTGTCTGCTAAGTGCTTTATGCACGTTATTTAATATTGCACCAACCAAAGAGATGACCGTTGTTACCGCAGTTTACAAATGAAGAAACCGAGGCACAGAGAAGCAAAGACACACCCAGAAGAGACACACAGCAAGTCACTGATGGGGCTGGGACTCATTCTTGGGTCTCATGGAATCCCAGACCCCACTTTATGATGTGCTGTGCTCTGTTTTTGTATGTGGGAAGGTGGGTTTTGTTCTATAAATTTAAAAAAATGTCTATGTCAGAACCAAGGTATGGAAACCAAGGTTAGAAGGAACCCAGAATGTTCTACAATGTGGACTCATGTTTTAGACGATAAGTGATGCAGAAACCCACCATGAGGTGGCGGTCCCTTCTCTAGTCCTTTTCAGTCCATCTGATGACTTTCACAGAGAGGAGCAGTTTGGCATCTATACAGTCTTCAGCCCCTCCCTGGCACTTGCTCATCACCCTCTTAACCTTGGAGAGCAGACCCCAGGTTGAGCACCCTGGGCAGGTCCAAGCCTCTTGCTAGCATTTGATAGTATGATTCATTTTCCATGTATTTATTTTTATCATGGCCATCTATTTATGGCAAGGAAAGCTGATTTTTTTCACTTAAGATAAAGTTTCCTACCAAAGTAAATCATAGGAAAGAGAAGTGATTGTAAAGGCAAGTGCTGAGGATCAGTAGAGTACTGGAGAAGGAAATGGCAACCCACTCCAGTATTCTTATCTGGAGAATTCCATGGACAGAGGAGCCTGGCTGGCTACAGTCCATGGGGCCGCAAAAGCCTGGGACACGACTGGGCACCTGAGCACACGTGCAGACAACCTACCTCGTCGCGTGAAAGCAGATAAATAAATAGTCGAGCAGTGGTATGTCTGCAGCGTGCCACGTGCACACTAAGCCCCTCCAGTCCCGTGTGGCTCTTGAGACCCCATGTAGCCCGCCAGGCCCCTCTGTCCATGGGATTCTCCAGGCAAGAATACTAGAGTGGGTTGCCATTTCCTTCTCCAGGGGATATTCCTGACCCAGGAATCGAACCCACGTCTCGTACATCTCCTACAATGGGACTGTGGAAATCAACCCTCTGCATAAAAATATTCAGTCAGTGACGATACAGATGAAACCTGAAGTGGCATCAACAGTAAATGATTGGCACCTGGAATCAGATCTAGACAGTCTCTGGGAGGATTTCGGGGCAGGGGCGCTGGAGTCAGCTGCTGGGAGTTCATGCCCTGGCTGGGTTATTAGCAGCTGTGTGAACTCCCAGCATCTAACTCCAGTGCCCCTGCCCCCGGATCCTCCCAGAGACTGTCTAGATCCATTTCCAGTGTCAGCCATTTACAACTGATGCCGCTTCAGGTCTCATCTGTGTCATCACTGATTGAATATTTTTACACAAAGGGTAGATTTCCACAGTCCCAATGTAGGAGACGTACGTCTCCACCTGCCTGCATTGGCAGGCGGGTTCTTTACCATTAGTGCCACCTGGGAAGCCCTGGTATGCCTATAGAGCAAGCATTAAGATGAGGGTGAGGACTTCCCTGGTGGTCCAGGGGCTAAGACTCCATGCGCTCAGTGCAGGGGGCCAGGGTTCGATTCCTGGTCCAGGAACTAAAGCCACATGCTCCAACTAGGAGTTTGCATACCACAACTAAAGATCCTGTACGCTGCACACAGAGTGAAGACCCTGTGTGCCACAACTCAGACCTGGACGGCCAAAATAAATAATTTTAAAAAATAAATATAATTTAAAAATTTAAAAGAAAAAAATGAGGGTGTTCAGGGACTTCTCTGGTGGTTCAGTGGCTAAGAGTGCACACTCTCAATGCAGGGGGCTGAGTTTGATCTCTCGTCAAGGAACTAGTTCCCACATGCTGCAGCTAAGACTTTGCATGCTGCTTCTGCATGCCTCAGCTAAAGATCCCGCATGTCATAACTGAAAAAAAAAAAAATCCAGCATGCTGAAATGAAGATTGAAGATCCCGCATTCTGCAACTAAGACCCAGTACAGCCAAATAAGTAAATTGAATTAAAATAAATAAATATTTTTTTAAAAAATGAGAGTGGGCAAATGACTGATGCCCGTGGGGGATGAACTTAGGCCATTGTGTATACCAACCCTGATTATAAATCTAGGGCTGTTCCCAACTCTCCCCAAAAAGGTCAAAGGAGAATGGGGAGCTGAGGGTGCTGTCAGGCTTGAGCCCTGGAGCTGCATGAGGGCCCAAGTGACCAGTCTCCTCTGGCTCCTGGACCTTAGCAAGAGAGAAGTACTTGCCCCAGGTTGCACAGAGCGCTAGCAGCAGTGTAAGACCGTCATAATCGTGATGACATCATAGCAACTGCTGTTTATTGAGCACTGTCTGGGTTTAGGTGCTGTGTGCTGTGCTGTTAGTCACTCAGTCATGTCCAGCTCTTTGCAACCCCGAGGACTGCAGTCTGCCAGGCTCCTCTGCCCATGGGGATTCTCCAGGCAAGAATACTGGAGTGGGTTGCCATGCCCTCCTCCAGGGGATCTTCCCAACCCGGGGATAGAACCCAGGTCTCCCGCATTGCAGGCAAATTCTTTCCCAGCTGAGCCACCAGGGAAGCCGCTGGGTTTAGGTACTATGCATTTAACCCTCATGACAGTCCTATGAAGTAGGTGTTCTTATGGGCCTTCAGATGGCAAAGTGGGGGCCCAGAGAGGCTAATACCTGACTCCAAGTCACACAGCTACTAATAACACAGCCAGGATGTGAACTCCCAGCAGCTAACTCCAGCATTTCTGCCCTCAGATCCTCCCCGAGGCTATCTAGGTCCATTTTCAGATGTCAGTCATTCACAGTTGACGCTGCCTCTGGGTTCCACCTATATCATCGTTGACTGAATACTTTTATGCAGAGAGTAGATTTGCACAGTTCCATCCACTCTGGACTTTGTCCTAAACAACAATTTCTGTAAAATCACTAAGTGTATGTCCTGGTTATACTGTTCCAAATAAATTAGTAGAAGTCCCTAACTATTGAAATGTTTCCTGTTTTAAAAGTTTCCTGTGGCTAAGTTGCTTCATTCATGTCCAACTCTGTAACTCCATGGACTGTGGCCTGCCAGGCTCCTTGGTCCATGGGATTTCCCAGGCAAGGATACTGGAGTAGGTTGCCATTTCCTACTGCAAGGGATCTTTCCAATCCAGGGATTGAACCCATGTCTGTTAACGTCTCCTGCTTTGGCGGGTGGGTCACTCTCTGTACAGATGCAAGTGGTGCCTCTGTTACATGTTGAGAAACCTGTTTCCTGCTTCTCAGTAGCAAGGGTGGCATATTAGTCTCCTGTTGTTGTAACAAGTGACCCCCTGCTTGGTGGCTTAAAACAGCAGGAATTTATCTGCTCATGGTTCTAGAAGCCAGGAGTCTGGAACCAAGGTGTGGCCAGGGGTGGCTCCTTCCAGGGGTTCTGAGGGAGAATCCACCCCGGGTCAGTCGCCTCTCTTCTGTGGCTGCCAGCAGTCCTTGCTTGTAGACGCATCACCCCGGGCTGCCTCCTTCATGTTTCTTCTGCTCTGTGTGACTTCTCTTCTCTCTGTTATCAGCTCACTTGTGGTTGGATTTAGGACCAGTTTAATTTAGTGTTATTCTGTCAGTCATTTCCAACTCTTTGTGACCCCATGGACTATAACCTCCCAGGTTCCTCTGTCCATGGGATTTCCCAGGCAAGAATACTGAAGTGGGTTGCCATCCCCTTCTCCAGGGATTGGACTCAGGTCTCCTGCATTTAAGGCCCACCAGTTTAATCTAGGAACTTCTCAGGTGGTGCTGATGGTAAAGAATCCAGCTGCCAATGCAGGAGACACAGGAGACTTGAGTTTGATCCCTGGGTCGAGACAATCCCCTGGAGGGAGAAATGACAACCCACTCCAGAACTCTTGCCTGGAGAATCCCATGGACAGAAGAGCCTGAATGGCTACAGTCCATGGGGTTGCAGAGAGTGGGACGTGACTGAGCACGTGCATGCGTGTGTGCACACACACACACACACACACACACACAGAGACCAGTCTAAGGTGATTTCATTTAATTGCCTCTGCAGGGATCTTTTTTCAAATAAGGTCACATTCGCAGGTTCTGGGTGGTCACTTCTTTGATGGCCACCAGTCAACTGCTGTTTAGTACCCACTGGGCCAGGCCTGTCAGAGAAGGCTATGGCACCCCACGCCAGTACTCTTGCCTGGAAAATCCCATGGACGGAGGAGCCTGGTGGGCTGCAGTCCATGGGGTCGCTGAGAGTCGGACACGACTGAGCGACTTCCCTTTCACTTTTCACTTTCATGCATTGGAGAAGGAAATGGCAACCCACTCCAGTGTTCTTGCCTGGAGAATCCCAGGGACGGGGGAGCCTGGTGGGCTGCCGTCTATGGGGTGGCACAGAGTCGGACACGACTGAAGTGACTTAGCAGTAGAGAAGCCTGACATGCCGCAGTCCGTGGGGTCGCAGAGTCGGACATGACTTAGCGACCAAACACAGAGACGGCAGTACTGACATCTAGTGGTTAGACAGCAAGGATGCAGCTAAACATCCTGTGATGATGCATGGGGCACCCCCCACAATCAACTATCTGGGCCAAAAATTCACTAGTGCCCGGGGCTGAGAAATCCTGAGTTTCACTACTTATAAGGCAGGCATTTCAGCAATCCCTCATTTAGACTTTCAGTTTAAGAACTGTGTGTACTGCACCTGGCGGTTTATAGAGCCCCTTCATAGATGTTATTAAAGAAACTGCCTCAGCTGCTTCCTTTTGACAGAAACTTTGTTCACTTGAGAGGAAAGCTTCTCCAGTGGTGAGCGGGAGCATATGGGTGGGTGGTCTCAGCCCTTCTCCTCCTGAGCTGGGCCAGGGTCCCTAATGTGCGAGAATAGTTGTAATAAAACTTTATCGCGACCCCATGGACTGCCCAGTCCATGGGATGCTCCAGGCCAGAATACTGGGGTGGGTAGCTGTTCCCTTCTCCATGGGATCCTCCCAACCCAGGGATCGAACCCAGGTCTCCCGCATAGCTGGCTGATTCTTTACCAGCTGAGCCACAAAGGAAGTCCAAGAATACTGGAATGGGTAGCCCATCCCTTCTCCAGCGGATCTTCCCAACCCAGGAACCAAACCGGGGTCTCCCACATTGCAGGCTGATTCTTTACCAACTGAGCTATCAGGGAAGCCCAAAAGGTCCCAAAAATCTCCCCCCAAAAGATTGTCATCCCTAATTTGGCCTAAGGAATCAGAGTAGGCTGGAATCTCTATGTTTTGTGCTTGAAACGGTGATTTCTTCTTGGAAATCCTGGGTGATCAGCACCTCAGGTGATCGAAAGCCAAGTATTTGCATTGATCAATCCTCCGTCCATCCATCCATCTCTTCATCGTCCATCCATCCGTTCATCCATCCATCCACCCTCCATCTATCTATATTCATCAATCCATTAATTGATCCATCCATCTATTATCTATCCATTCATCGATCCATCCATCATCCATCTTCCTTCCATCCATCCATCCATCCATCACTTCATTTTCCATCCATCCATCTACCCTCCCTCCCCGATATGTGTCTGGACCCTGGAGAAGGTTAGGAAAATATAAAGAAGATAGGACAGCCCCCTACGCTCCAGGAACTCATGGTCTTGGGAGGATTTCAGGCTCAGAAACCATTTTGACAGTGGCATGGACTGAGTATGGCGTCAGAAGGGTTCCCAGGGTCTGGCAACACACTGTTTTGTCTGGAGATGCCTCAACAACCAGTGGAAGAGGCTCCCCCTTCTTCATCCTAACATGAACGTTCACACACATAGCCAGAGCATGCTAAGAAGCACAGGGTTTTGTTTTGTCTTTAGATACAGTTTATTGACGTAAAATTTACATTTAGAACATTGTGTGTAAGTGTATATAGTTGATGAATTTTTACATGCTAAACACACTTGCATAACTGGTGCCTATTTTAACTGAGAACACAAACACCCCCAGCCCCCATGAAACTCCTCATGCCTCTTCTCGTAGCTTCCCCAGTCAAGGATAACCACCGTCCTGACTTCCAGCGGCATAGATGTGCCTGTTAAATGGATTTATGTGATACATTCTTGTTTGCATTTGGAGTCCTTCCTTCAGCATTCGTGTTTGTGAGATACAGCAGGATTTTTTGTTTGTTTGTTTGTAATTGTTAATCATTCAATCTCCTTGATGTATAGAAATGCCAGGTAGTAAATATTTCAGCCTTACCAGGCCATACAATTTCCATGGCAACTGCTGAACTCTGCCATTCAGCATGCAAATAGCTATAGACAGCATGTAAGTGAATGAGTATGCTGGATTCCAATAAAACTTTATTTTCAAGGGCAGGTAATGAACTGGATTTGGTCCATAGGCTATAGATTTTCATGCCCTCCTGCGCATAATTCCATTGTAGTGCACGCTTTTTAGCAACAATCCAAAAATATTCTGCTCTGCCCTAGCTGGTCTTCTCTCCTCTTAGCAGGGAATTGGGGTGGTTTGGCTTTTTCCAGTTAGACACAGGTTAGTGGCTGAATAAGACTAGACTAAAGCTCAGAACGGAGGCTCTCTGGGGAAAGCTGTGGGCCGGCTCCGGGTCCTCAATGACTCATAGACTCTGGATCTTGATGTTGGCATTTCTGTCTTATCTGGTCTTCTCTCCTCACTCCAGCCATATTGAGGGTGGTGTCATCTGTCCTGCAACTCGGAAATATTGTCTTCAAGAAGGAAAGAAACACAGACCAGGCTTCCATGCCGGATAACACAGGTGCTTGCTGCTTTTTTTGTAATAACTGATGACTTTGGTGATGGGAGGAAAGGTCACATTGTCTTGGTTATTTTTCTGGCTGAGGATATCTGGGGTGTTAATAAGAACTAGGCTGGGTTACTATCACTTAATTTCTCTTTTTTCAAACTTTTCACCGCTGAAGAGCCTACATGGAAAATTCTCCAGTCAGAGTGTGGGGGGTGGGGGGGAAGCTAAGTTTTGGATGAGACAGGATCCTTAGGGAGTATCTCTTCAAAAACCCCACACTCATTTATTTTGTTAAAAATGTCTTTTTGAACACCTGCTACATGCCGGGCAGTGGGATACAGTGAGAAACAAGAAGGAACCGCCCCATTTCTTATGCCATGTATGGTCTTGTTGGGGAGACAGACCTCATGTTTCTCTGAAATGGGGTTGTCAGATAAAACACAGGATGCCGAGTGGAATTTGAATTTCAGACAAACACTTCTGATTGTAAGTATGTCCTAGGCAATACTAGGGACATAATTATACTAAAAATTGTTCATCGCTTATGTGAAATTCAAGTTTCACTGGATGTCCTGTATGTTTTTCCTAAATCTGACAGCCCTACCTGCAAATAAACAGTTTTGTGTTTCAAAAAGATGGCCTGGATACCACCATGCTTGTTGGCGGCTGATCCAGAAGGAGGACTTAGGTTCCCAGCTTGCTCACCTGTGGCCTCAACTCCCCTGTCTCAATATTGGGTTGCTTTTCGAAGCTCCCTTTTGAACTGCCAATTGTTTCTTATGTCTTACACTCCCAAAATGGCAAGTTAAAGAAAATCTCATTCTGAGGAGAGACCCTCAGGGAAACAGAAATGAAAAGAGCACCTTTGCAGAAAGATGAGGGGAAGAAATCCTAAAACTACACGATTTATCTCACACCATTCCAGACCATTGTGTGTCGCTAGTCCTCACATTAAGGAAGCAGCTAATGTTGGATTTTTTTTTTTTTGAGAAAACCTTTTTAAATGTAGAACTACATGAACACAAGAGCCCATGTGTCCACCATTCAGAATGGACATTTGTGACTATTTTTGAATGCTTCTTTATCTTTAGAATGAAACAAGACACAGTATAGAGGAGGCTGACCTCTCTTATTCTCCCAACTGGGTCCCATTCTTCTCCCTGAACCTCCTGACAACCACAATTATACTTTACCATATACCCTTCTGGTCTTACGTTTATACTTTCACATATTTATATCTGAACAATATACAGTGGTGTTTTGTGAGTGTTTTTTTTTTTAACATGGATGATAGCACACTATAGGCATAATCTTGCAACTTTTTTTCTAGAGAAAAAATACTTACAAAAATATCGTGATATATTTGTTTGCTCCTTTGTGAACAAACGTGTAAGTTGTTTCCAATATTTTCCTCTCTGCATATATTGCCACATATATCTTGGAATGGCAGAACAATGCTTATTGAATTTAACTATATGTCAGGTATATACCTACCTCATTTAATCCCATTGACAATCAAACAACATACCAAATAGCTGACCATTTCTGCAAGCTAGAGTTTGGGAAGTTAAGTAGCATTTCCAAAAAAAGCACATGGCTACGAAGTGGGAAGAGAGCGGGGAGCTGAACCTGGCTCTGGCCCGAAGCCCCCAGTTGGGGCACACCTCCATCCCAGCCCCGTCACTGCCTCTTGGCAAGACGCTGGGGGTGAGGCCACTAATGACAGCAGCTTTTAGGGCTCTTTCATGCTGTGGTCACTGGCATGTTCCATGTCATCGAAGGAAAAACAGTGTATCCACAGACCACAGAGATCTCATGTGATTTGCCTTCTTTTCCAAGCCTGCACTTTTGTGATGCACTTAATATGCTTCTTTTCTCCATCCAGCGGCTCAGAAAGTTTGCCACCTCATGGGAATTAATGTGACAGATTTCACCAGATCTATCTTGACCCCACGTATCAAAGTCGGGCGGGATGTGGTACAGAAGGCTCAAACAAAAGAACAGGTACGTGATGCATTTGCCATTTATTCCTGAAGACTCTTCCATCCATCCACCCTTCCATGTGTCCACCCTTCCATGTGTCCACCCTTCCATCCATCCACCCATCCCTCCATCCACCGTTCCCTCCATCCACCCATCCATCTATCTACCTTTCCATCCATCAATCCACCCTTCCATCCATCCACCCATCCATCCACCCATCCACCCATCCATCCATCCACCCATCCCTCCATCTACCCTTCCATCCATCCATCCACCCATCCATCCATCCACCCATCCATCCATCCATCCATCCACCCTTCAATCCATCTACCTACCATCCATCCACCCATCCCTCTATCCACCCGTCCATCCATCCATCCATCCACCCTTCAATCCATCTACCTACCATCCATCCACCCATCCCTCTATCCACCCATCCATCCATCCATCCATCCATCCACCCACCATCCATCCACCCTTCCATCCATCCACCCTTCCATCCATCCACCCATCCATCCATCCACCCATCCGTCTATCCACCCATCCATCCATCCATCCACCCATTCATCCACCCTTTCATCCATCCACCCATCCATCCGTCCACTCTTCAATCCGCACTTCCATCCATCCATCCATCCATCCACCCTTCCATCCATCCATCCACCCATCCACCCATCCATCCACCCACCCATCCATCCATCCATCCATCCACCCACCCGTTTATGCATCTGTTACCTAACCAAACTTGGGTCTGTTAATCAACCATGCAGCAAAGCCAATTTGTGGTGAAGGAAAGTACACCATTTACTGCACATGCCCAACAAGGACAATGGATGGCTCATGCTAAAAAGACCTAAACTTCCTGGTGGCTTTCAGGGAAGGACTTTTCCATCCACCCACCTATCCATCCATCCATTTTTTTATCCCCCGTATATCCAGTACTAGGATAATCAAAGTCCCATGTCAGGTTTTGGAGGTACAATACTGGCTGAGCAAGATCATCAGAGTCTCTCACTCCTGACCTCATCTTGATCTCTTAGTTGAAGGTATGAGGGCTGACTTAACCTTTGGACATGTCTCTGGACCCTTTCTAGAGGCAGGACTGACTGCCTCTAAGTGACCCTGGGATGGAGCAGGCTCCACTCTGTTCCAGGTCCCTCTAACGGAAAGTGACTACTTAGCCACATCGCCATTCCTTGGGTCTAACCATTATGTCCCTTATTGCCAGTTGTAGAGATGGTATACTTTCCTTTTCTTTGTTTATCTTTTAAGGAGTAATTGTAGGTAGAGGGAGTATAAAAATCCAGGACCACCAGTCAGGCTCTTGTGAAAACGTAGCCCATTGGGAGTAACCCTGTCCCCTTACCCCCTGCAGGCAGACTTTGCCGTAGAAGCTTTGGCCAAGGCCACTTATGAGCGCCTTTTCCGCTGGATACTTACCCGCGTGAACAAAGCCCTGGACAAGACCCACCGGCAAGGGGCTTCGTTCCTGGGGATCCTGGACATCGCTGGATTTGAGATCTTTGAGGTACAACTTGGCAGGATCGCAATAGACATAGTCCCGGTTCTCTGGAAATTAGCTTCCACTTAGAGAAAGTCATTATTTTTGCAGAAAGGTGGGGAGCTACTATAGGGTGGGAAGCTGAGGGTTTTAGAGACAGAAATCCAGTGGGGAAGGTACTGGTTTGTAAACTGAGGCCAGAGGTACAGCTGGGTCCAACAGGCAGGACCTGAGCTCCTGCCTCTCCCTCTCTCCGCTGCCCTCCACTTTGGCTTCACTCTCAAGCGGGCTCTGCCCTCATGGTGGCAATGTGGCTGCCATCGATCCAGACGGCCTCTTAGTTCCGGCCAGTTCAGTTCTTTCCAGTAGTCCCATCCCACATCTTGGAATTGAGTGTCATTGAATCTTACCTGAGCTGGGTCACATGGTCACCTCAGAGCCAAGCACTGTTTTTAGGGTCTTTCAGTACTTCATAGGGTATAAAATGGCTACTAAATCCCACTCCCATGAGTTGGAGGGAGGTTCTTAGTGAAAGAGAATATGTTAAGACTGACATATTCCAAAACGTATTTACTATGGAATTACTCCTTTGAGCCTCAGTTTCCACATCTGTAATATGGGAATAATGAGGGACTTCCCTGGCAGTCCAGGGGTTAAGACTCCACACTTCCACTGCAGGGGCACAGGTTTGATCCCTGGTCAGGGAGCTAAGATCCCATGCCATGGGGTATGGCCAAAACAAATTGAGGCTTTGAAATACCTAACACAGTTATTCTATCTATAAATCATTGTGCCGATGGAGATCAGCATTCTTAAAACCATGTGACATGGGAATAAGTAACTCTTACCAGCTCTCATGAGCCTCGGGAAGCCTTCAGTGGGGCCTGAGCCCTCTCTGGGTGCTGAAATGGCAGAGCAGGGTCGTGGAAAGGGTGTCCGGTGTAGGGTCTGTCCAGCACGGAGCTCCTCGGGGCCCTGAGTCCTCTAACGTGGACCATGATGCTCATGGGTCTCCCCGGGGTTGTGTGCTTAGGTGAACTCATTCGAGCAGCTGTGTATCAACTACACCAACGAGAAGCTGCAGCAGCTCTTCAACCACACCATGTTCATCCTGGAGCAGGAGGAGTACCAGCGCGAGGGCATCGAGTGGAACTTCATCGACTTTGGGCTGGACCTGCAGCCCTGCATCGAGCTCATCGAGCGGCCGGTGAGGCCCCACATCACACACGTGGGGCCAGCACGCAGACCCTGTGCTGTCTCCACCCGGGCACGGCTTCCCCAAGTCCTGAACGGCTGTAAACTGAATCTTCGTGAACTAAATTACCCTGTCCTTTAGCCCACATTTTCGTATCGAAGGTGTTGCTTCTTTTTATCCCGCCCCTTTCTTCCCTTCCCCACCGTGCCCTTCCTTCCCCTCCTCTCTCCAGTCATTCATTCCCAAAGGCAAGGGTCTTGCTTTTGTTCGCTGACCTATCCTGAACTCCTGGAACCACGCACATAGTGGGTGCACAAGAGATCATTATTGAATGACCATTGACTGACCTACATTATTGAATGACCTACTATATGCTCAGCTGTAAAGAATCCACCTGCCAGTGCAGGAGATGCAGGTTTGATCCCTGGGTCAGGGGGATCCCCTGGAGGAGGAAATGGCAGCCAGCTCCAGTACCCTTGACTGGGAAATCCCATAGACCGAGGAGCCTGGCAGGCTGTGGTCCGTGGGGTTGCAAAAGAGTTGGACACAACTTAGCGACTAAACAGCTGTATGCTGGGCCCTCTCTTTAGGGGCTGAGATGTAACAGTGAACGAGATGGACGCAGTCCCTGCCCTCCTGGAGGAGCAGACAATCAAACTAGACAAACAAGAGAAGCAACTGAAACTCCTGATAAGGACAAAGCAGAGAGTGGTGTAGGGATGCCTGCTTTGGACAGAATAGCCAGGAAAGGCTTCTCTGATCTGAGTCCAAAAAGTAAAGAACATTCCACCAGAGCAAAGAGCATGTGCAGATTTGATGGTGCTCCTGACACCTTAGTTTAAGCTGTCTCAGCCGTAGGGGAGCACTGTACTCAAAGGAACCCTTAGGTGAGTTTATTTGTAGAGGAACACAATTTATTACTAGAAGTGTGAAATCTTAGTGATGTTGTGTGTGCTTCCCGGCACTTGCATCCCTAGTGCTGGTCCATTGGGCACAGAATACTTTGAGGATAGATTGAGGGGGTGGAGATGGAGCATGTAAATCCACCTTTATATGTAAGTAGATACAGTAATGGAGCCTACGCATGTGTTTGGGTGGCCAGCCTGAGGCTCGGGCGCCCTTGCTATGATCTGCTTGTCTTCCACAGAACAACCCTCCAGGTGTGTTGGCCCTGCTGGACGAGGAGTGTTGGTTCCCCAAAGCCACAGACAAGTCCTTTGTGGAGAAGCTGTGCTCGGAGCAGGGCAGCCACCCCAAGTTTCAGAAGCCCAAGCAGCTCAAGGACAAAACTGAATTCTCTATCATCCACTACGCCGGAAAGGTACCAGGCAAATGTCCCAGGGGCCTCTTCATCCCAGGGCACCCAGGCAGGATGCTCCAAGTAGGAGCAACTTGGGAGTGGCAGGACCCAGAGGCATCTGGTGTAAGTCAGACCCTAGCCAAGCCTTATACATGATTTGTCTAAGCATCAGTAAGGGACAAGATTTAGAGATATACATATAATGGGCTAATGTATATATAATACCTGTATATTAAAGATAGAGAATGTATATGCTATAATAGGCTAATATATATGTTGTATATTATAGACATATATGAGATGTGTGTTAGAGAGGCCACTGATATGCTCCAACTGTGGTGGCCAGGCTACCCTTGTGGCTCAGCTGGTAAAGAATCTGCCTGCAATGCAGGAGACCTGGGTTCGATCCCTGGGTTGGAAAGATTCCCTGGAGAAGGGAAAGGCTACCCGCTCCAATATTCTGGCCCGGAGAATTCCATGGACAGTCCATGGGGTTGCAAAGAGTCAGACAGGACTGAGCAACTTTCACTTTCATGGTAGCCAGGCAATTCTTTCCTGTATAGACCCTAAATCCTTCCTGCTACCAGTTAAACCCAACAGGAAGGGCCAGCTGGAATGGGGTGACCAATAAACCCACTTTTGAGTCCAACAGAAATCTCCTTTATCATGGCCTTGGGTTTGCCATTGCCAGCTTGTGCCACTCAGGGGAATTTGTGATGTCTTCTTTTTCTTCCTTCTCCTCCTTCCTCCCCGCTTCTCCCGTACACGTCTCCTCCATCGTCATTGTCATCACCATCATCATCATATTACAGGACCTTTCCCTATGGCTCCGGAGGGTCCTGGATCATGTAGAAAAGACATAACTCAGTCTGGCTTGCAGACGTTTATTGACTCCCCGGTATATCCACTACATCATAGAAACAGGCAATACTCTAAACCAGGGGTTGGTGAACCACAGCCCAGGTACCAAACCTGGTCCACGGCCTGTTTTTGTAAATAAAGCTTCATTGACACACAGCCAAGATCAGACCTGCCCATCAACGTAACAACCCATATAATGTCAAACCCCACCAGAACTATTTGATCAGTTCCTTCCAAGTCATAGTCAAAATAGTAAGATTAAAAAGAGGTCCCAGATTTAATTTAAAAGCAGATTGTTGTCAAGCCTTTGCTGGAGGAGAGGTGAATGTTGAGTGTGAGGGGAGGGTATTTACCACCAGCGAAGCTCCATACCTTTGGGAAATCTCAGGCATCGTGCTGGGCTCTTAAGGAGGAGGCTGCCAAAGGAAGTTTACTAGGAGAAGGCAGGGATAGAGACGAGGCTTTCCCAGTAGGTCATGGCTGAGGCCTGCTGTGCGCAGGGCCCTTTAAGTTCTGATTTGTCGGTCCCTTTATTGGTGTTTGTGGATTCCCATTATGGTAGCCACTCATGTTTCCTCTCTGACTTCGGAAGATCCGGGGCAGTGGGGGAAGAAGTCTGGGGTCCTGTCCTTAATTCATAACTGAAGCAGAAGCACCTGACTGGTGGGGTGGTCCTTGACAGGTGGACTACAATGCCAGCGCCTGGCTGACCAAGAACATGGACCCGCTGAATGACAATGTGACTTCCCTCCTCAACGCCTCTTCAGACAAGTTTGTGGCTGACCTGTGGAAGGACGGTAAGGCCCTGCTTGCTGGAGCAGGAGGACTGAACTCCCTCCAGCCCCTTCCCAGCAGTTCCTATTCCCACACCTGCTCCCAGGAGGGATGGGGCACCAATTCCTGAGCCCCTCAATCCAGCACCTGGACCCCACAGAGAAGGTCCTGAGTCAGGGCTCAGATGCTGATGGAGGAAATGTCTGAGGAGGTATGTTGGGTCAGAGCGCCCCCTTGTGGAGTCAGAGAGACTTAACTGCACTCTCATCTCTGCCATGTACCGGCTGTGTGATCTCAGACAATTCACTTGACTTCCTTAAGCTCCACTGTCCTCTTTGGTGAAAGTGAAAGTCACTTAGTCATTTCAGACTCTTTGCGACCCCATGGACTGTAGCCCACCAGGTTCCTCTGTCCATGGAGTTCTCCAGGCCATAATATTGGAGAGGGTAGCCGTTCCCTTCTCCGGAGGATCTTCCCAACCCAGAGATTGAACCCAGGTCTCCTGAATTGCGGGCGGATTCTTCACCCTCTGAGCCACCAGGGAAGCCCAAGAATACTGGAGTGGGTTGCCTATCCCTTCTCCAGTGGATCTTCCCAACCCAGTAATTGAACTGGGGTCTTCTGCATTGTAGGCGGATTTTTTACCAGTTGAGTTAATCTCCCATCTTCCCTAAGATTACTGTGAGGGTGAAATTAAATCAGTAGGGCCAAGTTTGAGCATGGATCAAGAGCTCTGGAACACTTGTTAAAGCTCAGGATCACTGGACCCCATCAGCAGGTCTGGATGGAACCTGAAAATTCGTATTTCTAACAAGTTCCAATGGCACCCCACTCCAGTACTCTTGCTTGGAAAATCCCATGGACGGAGGAGCCTGGTGGGCTGCAGTCCATGGGGTCGCGAAGAGTCGGACACGACTGAGTGACTTCCCTTTCACTTTTCACTTTCATGCATTGGAGAGGGAAATGGCAACCCATTTCAGTGTTCTTGCCTGGAGAATCCCAGGGACGGGGGAGCCTGGTGGGCTGCTATCTATGGGGTGGCACAGAGTCGGACACGACTGAAGTGATTTAGCAGCAGCAGCAACAAGTTCCTAGGTGGCGCTGATGCTGCTGGTCTGGGGACCACGCTTTTTTCCCCTAAAGAACCAGAGAACAGATATTCCAAGTGAAGTCTAACACCTGCTGGGCCCACAGTAGGGACTTAGTACACTTCGGCCCTGTGATGACTGTTAGATGGTGGGCTTTGCTGCTTTTGCTCCTGGGGCTCAGTGCTTACAGCAGATTTCACTCTTGACACAGACCCTGTAGGTCTAGGGCTTACAGGACTAGCTGCCCTTGCTTTAGGGACGGGGTCAGTTCTGCCGACATTTACTGAGTGCCAAGGCCCTTGGGATGGGGTAACAGCATCTCAACCCAGGTTATATCTCACACCTGGGACTCACGATGAACTCTGGACCTCCTTCCTTCAAGGAGCCCACAGTCTTATAGGCGAGGCAGACAAGCAGAGATATTATTACATGGAGCCTTCCTGAGCACAGGAGCAGAAGTGCTGGGGTCTAATGTCAGTGGGGTTGAACTCCACGACCCGCCAACCAGCTGGATACAGTCAACTATGTGTGTGTGTGTTAGTCGCTCAGTTGTATCCGACTCTTTGTGACCCTGTGGACTGTAGCCCACCAGGCTCCTCTGTCCCTGGGATTCTCCAGGCAAGAATACTGGAGTGGATTGCCATCTCCTCCCCCAAGGGATCCCTGTTTTATCTTTCTAAGCTCACCTCACCACTCAAAATGTTGTATACTTGCACGCATGACCATTGTCTGCCTCCTTCTGTTGGAATAACCATAGAATATGAGCTGGGGTCAGGGGGGTACGCAGTGTCTGGATTTTGTTCATGTCTGTATGCCCAGGGCCTGGCACACAGAAGGCTCTCAATAAATATTTGTTGGTGGATGAAGGACTGAAGGCAGGCAGGGAGGTAAGCCCTTTGCAGACCTTATTCAATTATTCCTGCTCTAGGAGGTAGATGCTGCTATTACCTCCACTTCCCTGGTGTCTCAGCTGGTGAAGAATCTGCCTGCAATGCAGGAGACCTGGGTTCAATCCCTGGGTTGGGAAGATCCCCTGCAGAAGGAAACGGCCACCCACTCCAGTATTCTGGCCTGGAGAATTCCATGAACTGTTTGCATCCATGGGGTCTCAAAGAGTCAGACACGACTGAATGACTTTCACTTTCACAGAAGGAGAAACTGAGGCACAAAATGGCACCAGGCCAAGGCGGTGGCAAGAACAGGATTTACTCCCAAGTCTCTGTGACAGTGTCAGAGAGAATATGTTCTTTTTGTCATTCGGGAGTTCTCAGGGTCTCAGAAATATGTAATACTTGGAAAGCAACCCCCGATACCTCCCTTTACCTATCGCTAGAGGGAAGGTGGTGGGGGTGGAGGAAAGAACCCCATGAAAATGAGCAGGGGACCTGGGGTCTCTACGCTCCGGGCTGGTCCCCTGGGCTGCTGTGGGGGTGCAGAGCCCCTGGGTGGGCTGACGCCGCCCTTGTGTGCCCACAGTGGACCGCATCGTGGGGCTGGACCAGATGGCCAAGATGACGGAGAGCTCGCTGCCCAGCGCCTCCAAGACCAAGAAGGGCATGTTCCGCACGGTGGGGCAGCTGTACAAGGAGCAGCTGGGGAAGCTGATGACCACGCTGCGGAACACCACGCCCAACTTCGTGCGCTGCATCATCCCCAACCACGAGAAGAGGGTGAGGCCGCCGCCCACCTCCTCGGGACGTCCTCAGGGTCTGCAGGGAAAGGGGAGGCAGGCTGGGCTACAGGGGCAGGAGGAAAGCCAGACCTCCCACCCTGAGGGCTGCATCTGACACGAGTGGGAGGCACTCCTTTCTCATCCAAGACGCAGAAGAAGGCAAGAGAGGAAGGGAGAATGCTCCTGGGGACTTTGAGCCCTGAAGTGGCTGCACATGGTATCAGATCACTCGTTCACTAATATTTGCTGTAATATTTACAGTAAACATTACTCAGCTAATATTTGCTGAGCTCCCCCCACGCCAGGTGCTGGGGATTCGGAGCTGGATTGACTGTAGTCCTTGCCTGCAGGTGTCATAATCTAGGGCAGGGGTGCTTAGCTAGGGGGCAGTTGTGTGCCCTCCCTTCCTCCACTGGGGAGATTTGGCCATGTCTGGAGACATTTTTAACTGAGAAGGGGGCTATTACTGGCATCCAGTGCACAGAAGCCAGGGATGCTGCTAAACATCCCATAGCATACAGAGCCGCTCCCCCTGCGACCAGAGAATTATCCAGCCTGAGATGTCAGTAGTGCTGAGCTGTGGGAGAGGTGGACATACCAGCTGAGGAGGTGACGTGGTAAATTATGAGAATACCAAAAAGCCAGGGGTCCCACTCAACACTCAGGGCTCAGAGAAAGCTTCTTAAAGGATGTGAACTCGGTGACTCAGAGGGCAGGGTCGGGAGGGCATCCTAGGCAGAGGGACCAGAATAAGCAAAGCCGTGGAGGTGAGAAATAAGGGTCTGGGTGAAGAAACTCCAGGTGGGTCGTTCCGTACTGACATGTGATGGTGTGAAGCAGGGATGGGAGAAATGAGGCTGGAATGCTGGGTGGGGCTTAGCTGGGTGCTCCTGGGGGTTACCAGGGCTTGGCACTCCTGTAAGATGTTATCAGGAGGCATCTCATGATCAGATCTGCATTCTAGAAATCAGCTGAGGCGATGGGAGAGGCAGGACGGGGTGGGAAGACAGTGCAAGGCTACCCTGGCCATCGGGGCAGAAGAGGGTGGCAAGTGGACGGCAGTGGTGAGAGAAGTGGGCGGATGGGGAGATGTTTGGGAGGTAGGAGCCGTGGAACTGGCAATGGGCAGGGAGCGAGGGAGGGGGAGGTGTCAGGGAGGAAGCCCCAGGTGATGCTGGTGCCAACAAGAATGAGAGATGGCACCAGACCCACAGCTGAGCTCTCACTTGGTGCCCCGAGTGAGCCCCCCATGGCCTGGCGAGGTGGGTCACCGGGCCTGAGATTCGGGGCGTGCTGCTCCCCGAGGCCCCGGCAGCCCACTGCCCTTTGCATCTTTGCAGTCGGGCAAGCTGGACGCCTTCCTGGTGCTGGAGCAGCTGCGGTGCAACGGGGTCTTGGAAGGCATCCGAATCTGCCGCCAGGGCTTCCCCAACAGGATCGTCTTCCAGGAGTTCCGCCAACGGTGAGCCTGCAGGGTGAGGGTGGGGCGGGGGGGGCGGGTGAGGAGAGCAGGCTCTGCGGAGGGACAGACTGACGATAGCGGAGATGCGCTCGGTCGTGACTCCTGCCCTGTGTCTCAAGGTACGAGATCCTGGCCGCCAACGCCATTCCCAAAGGCTTCATGGACGGGAAGCAGGCCTGCATCCTGATGGTGAGCCCGGTCCCCAGCCCCTCCCCAGAAATCCACCTGCAGACCTCCGGGCCTCAGGTGGCCCTGCCCGCAGCTGCTCCAGGAAGGACCCTCCTTAAACACAATTAACCCCCGCCGAGTGGCAGAGCCGAGAACAGGAACTCTCCCCTCCTTCCTTCCGCAGATCAAAGCCCTGGAACTCGACCCCAACTTGTACAGGATTGGGCAGAGCAAAATCTTCTTCCGAACCGGGGTGCTGGCCCACCTGGAAGAGGAGCGAGACTTAAAGATCACCGATGTCATCATGGCCTTCCAGGCGATGTGTCGCGGCTACCTGGCCAGAAAGTAAAGCCCTGCGTGCTATCACCTCCTTGCAAACACAGACCAGAAGCACAAAATTTCGGGGGGTTTTCTGGCCTCACGTCCCGATTCTGATTCTAGAGCAGGGAATCTGCTCTAAGATGTGTCGCTGATCGAATGGCAGCCTTTTCTTGAGAGGGAAGAAATGCTACCACTTTAAAAATATGTGCTAGCTACAAGGACAGGGCAGGAAGGGCTTAAGGCCATGGGCTGTGGAGAGGTAGACGTGGGTTCTATTCTGGCTTCCCTGCTTATTTGGTGAAGAACCTTGGGAAAGTTATTCTACCTCTCTGAGCCTCAGGAAAATGAGTATAATCATTCCTGCCTCGTAAACTTGTTTTAATAAGGGGGGTGGTCAATGAAATGCTGCATGTAAACAGTTGAGAACAAAGCTGGTTATCATTTAAGAAGTGTGAGAATATGATAAAGTACCTGAGGAAGGTGTACTGGTATCTATACCCCCATGTCCGAATGGGATTCATAAGGCATGGTCCTGCCCTGATGCTTCCTCTGTTTTGGGAAACTAGGGCCTGGGTGAAGGCTAGGGTTCCTCCATGAAACTCACACCCCGAACAGGACTGCCGGGGCTGGTGGAGTAGCTCTAGTGCAGGGCACGTATCAGCAGGAGGTACAGACCACGCACTCATCTGGTCGTGTCAAGCTGATTCATTGCCAGGTAGACCCAGGATGGTCAAGGCCAGATCTGGGGAGCGCTTTCCTGGGACAGACCTAACCTGTTAAGTATCGTAACTGAATTCTCTGTTGTCACCACTCCCGCTTGCAGACTGACTGGGGAGAGTTTATTCTTCAAGTCCACCCATGTCCAAGATGGCAGCCGCAATGGCAGCCACTTGGAGACAAGAGGATGGTGTTCACTCTTCGGTGGTTTTTCGAACCTAATAGCCCTTAAATAGGAGGGGTGCTGGTTCTGTGTCAGGTCCGGGAGTTTGAAACACACCCGAGGAAACGATAGGTTTTTTAGACACTCAGCTTTGGGGAGGATGTGGTACAGATGAGTGTGTTGGATGCTCCTCAGGAACGGTGGAGCCTAGGTGTTACCGGGACCACAGATCTGAATTCAGGGAATTTTGTGAGCCTCGGGTCTTCCTTGTCCACTGAGAAAGGCTCTGGCCTCCAGATGATATGCTTGTACTGATGCTCAGAGCTTGCTGGAGAATCTGGGCTAGAGAGAATGGGGGGATGTTCTTGTGCGCGTCACCAAATCCCAAGCCAAACAGACGCGTCCTGCTCTCAGGGTGCTGCGGGGCTGGATGCCGTGACAACGCAGTGAGTTGTGTGCTGGGCCGAGCAGCTCTTCTCACGCCTCCACTTCCCTCTCCCCAGGGCCTTTGCCAAGAGGCAGCAGCAGCTGACGGCCATGAAGGTAATCCAGAGGAACTGCGCCGCCTACCTCAAGCTGCGGAACTGGCAGTGGTGGCGGCTCTTCACCAAAGTGAGTGCGTCCTCTCCCCAAGGCCCCCCACCCCCTCCCCCAAGTCCGGGGTCTTCCCTGGGGCACTGCCCACGTGGGACTGCAGGTGGTGGATAGCAGGCTTGCGACCGAGAGCTCAACACCAAACCTTCCCCATTGGCGATTCTCTGGGCTTGAGAAGAGCCCCCTCTTTGGCCTGTGGGTTAAGCCGTGACCTTAACCCAGACCCAGAGCACTTCCATCACCACAAGGATCCCTCCTATTGCCCATTTATAGCTCTACCCACTTCCCTCCACAGCCCCAGCAAGCACGAATCTGTTCTCCATTTCTATACTTTTGTCATCTCAAGAATATTATGTTAACGGGGTCCCGTAGTTATGTCACTGGGGCTTCCCTGATAGCTCAGTTGGCAAAGAATCCGCCTGCAATGCGGGAGACCCTGGTTCAGTTCCTGGGTCAGGAAGACCCGCTGGAGAAGGCATAGGCTGCCCACTGCAGTTGCTGGCTTCCCTTGTGGCTCAGCTGGTAAAGAATCCGCCTGCAATGCGGGAGACCCTGGTTCAGTTCCTGGGTCAGGAAGACCCGCTGGAGAAGGCATAGGCTTCCCTTGTGGCTCAGCTGGTAAAGAATCCGCCTGCAATGTGGGAGAGTTGGGTTCAATCCTTGGGTTGGGAAGATCCCCTGGAGAAGGGAACAGCTACCCACTCCAGTATTCTGGCCTGGAGAATTCCATGGACTGTATAGTCCGAGGGGTCGCAAAGAGTCGGACACCACTCAGCAACTTTCACTTTGTCACAAAGCATCACTCTCTGGAGAGCCCTCCATCCAGCGTGTTGTGTGTATCCACTGTTTGTTTCTCTGGGTATAGCTTGGTCTTGCGGCATCGCTGGCTGTTACGAGTCCGTTGGGCAAAGACTTGCTCTGTGGGGACGGACATAGCTTCCTCTTAGGTGCCCTTGAGTTTGTTGATGGGCACAAAGTTTTTTCACTGAGTGACTATGTATTGAATGGACACTGTGCACCAGCTCCATGTGAAGGGCTGGGGATACCCTGGCTTCATGAATATTCTAGGTGCGTGGAGCAGTAGGTGATAGGTAAGCGCAGGAAATGATGCCCATGGCAGACTGGGGTCAGTGCAGGAAGGAAGCTGCAGTGTATCAGACACGGGTTCCTCTAGTGCCAGGTGGGGCTTGAACACAAGGAGTTAGGAGTCAGCCTGGTGAAGAGCAGTGAGGGGAAGCTGCTTTTTGGTAATGTTCATTCCCACCGACCCAACTTCTGGAAAACTCTCCTAAAAAAACCATCTGAAATAAAGAAAATAAAAAATGAAGGGCATTCATTTACAAGAGCAAAATTTCAATGCCCAGCCCTGGCAGACTGACTCATAACAGCTACCCATCAATGGGATACTTTTCGATCGCTAAAAATGATGGTGTTTAAAAATCAAGTTGTAATGCTGACGTGACCGCAGGGGTGACAGTTATCCTGTCGTTTTTAGTAATAAAAGCAGCACGTAGGGAATTCCCTGATGGTCCAGTGGTAAGGACTCCGTGCTCTCACTGCAGAGGGCCTGGGTTCGATCTCTGGTCCGCAAACTAAGATCCCTCAAGCCTCATGGCACGGCAAAAAAAACCTTTCTTAATTAAAAAAAAAATTTTTTTTAAAGTACATGTAACGCTGGGCAGTATGTCTCAGGTGTATTTTTTTAGTGTGCAGGACAAAGGGCTAGAAGGAGATGCTGATAGTGCTGGTAATGGGAGGTAGGATGTGGGGGACTTTCCTTTCCTTTTCTCTTTGGAAGGAAACACAGCACTTTGTCAGCAGCAGTCACTCAGGATGGGACTAAATGGGGGCAGGCGAGACTTTCTCCTTTCACTTTGCACCTTTTCCTGTTCTCTAGGGTTTTTCAGTCTCGGCATATTGGTTGATATTGGCATATGTTGATACTTTGGGATGGGTAATTCTGTGTCACGGAGGTTGTCCTGAGAATTCTAGAATGCTGAGCAGCATCCCTGGCCTCTACCCACTAGATGCCAGTAGCATCCCCCCGACACCTAGTTGTGACAGCTAACACCCCAGAAACTGCCAAATATCCCCTGAGGGGCTGCGGGTGGAGTAAAACTGTCCCTGGCTGAGAACCGCTGATTTCCTTACGAGAGTGTATCCCTTGTGCCATGGAGACCACTGATGGGCTGACCCTCTGTGTGCAGGTGAAGCCCCTGCTGCAGGTGACTCGGCAGGAGGAGGAGATGCAGGCCAAGGAGGATGAGCTCCAGAAGACCAAGGAGCGGCAGCAGAAGGCCGAGAGCGAACTCAAGGAGCTGGAGCAGAAACACGCGCAGGTACCGGCCGGGAGCCTGGCTGGCGCTGCAGAGGGCGGGCCGCCTGCCCCCCGTGGGGCTCACCGCCCGTCTCCCCGCCCCCTGCCTGCAGCTGACCGAGGAGAAGAACCTGCTGCAGGAGCAGCTGCAGGCGGAGACGGAGCTGTACGCCGAGGCCGAGGAGATGCGGGTCCGGCTGGCAGCCAAGAAGCAGGAGCTGGAGGAGATCCTGCACGAGATGGAGGCCCGCCTGGAGGAGGAGGAAGACCGGGGCCAGCAGCTGCAGGCAGAACGGAAGAAGATGGCCCAGCAGATGCTGGTAAGGCACTGCGGGGGCTGCCCTTGGTGGTGCCGAGTCCCTTGACTCTCGCTGCAGACCTGTGCGGGGCATCTGATGCCGTGTGTCCCCACTGGACTGAGATGGAGACTCAGGCTCGGAGAGGAGCAGCCCTCTGCCTACACACGTCTCCTCGGGAGCCTGCTCAGTCCTACTGCCTTGCCTTCCATGCACAAACACGTTTTCTCCCAGTAGCCGCCCTGTGTGAGGGTAACTGATCAGTAAGCTACTGCCGCAGAACAAAAAGCACCAAGACTCAGCAGCTTAGAAATAAGAAGCATTTAGGACTTCTCTGCTGGACCAGTAGTTAAGAATCTGCCTGCCAATGCGGGGGGACATGGGTTCGCTCCCTGGTCCAGGAAGATCCCATGTGTTGTGGGGCCTGTGTGCCACAACTCCTGAGCCGCACTCCAGAGCCCGCAAGCTGTAATTGCTGAGCCCACGTGCCAAAACTGCTGAAGGCCCCGTGCCTAGAGCCTGTGCCCTGTGACAAGAGAACCCACGTAGTGAGAAGCCCACACACCACAACCAGAGAAAGCTGGACCCAGCACACCCGAAGTTAAATAAAAAATTATTTTTGTAAATGAAATACTAAACATTTATCTCCCACAGTCGTGACTCTGAGAGTGGCTTAGCTGGTGATTCTGGCTTAGAGCTTCTCATGAGATTGCAGCTGTGATGTCAGCCTGGGCTGCAGTCCTCTGAAGGCTTGACTGGGGCTTGAGGATCCCCTTCCATGGGTGAGAGAGCCGTCACTCACATGGCTGTGGGCAGGAGACCTCAGTTCCTCATTGTGTGCGCTTCTCCACAGGGCTGCTTGAGTGTCCTCACAATATGGCAGCTCGCTTTCCCTGGACAGAGTGAATGGAGGGAGAACGGGGAGGAAGCTGCAACGCCTCTTATAGCCTGGTCTCTGACTTACACACGCCATCACTTCCTCTTGATTTTGTTAGAAGCAAGTGTCAGCATTAAGCCCAGCTGACACTCAAGGGGAGAAGAATTACGCTCCACCTCTTGAAGGGAAGAGTGTCAAAGAATTTGTGGACATATTTTTAAAACCACCGTGGTACCTATTCTCCCCACTTTACAGATGAGGAGACTGAGGCTCCACAAAGCAAAGTAGTTTACACAAACCTTTTCTTTCTGATGAAAAGAGACTGCAGAGCATGGCAGGGAGCCATGAGGCCCAGCCTCTGTGTCCATGAGTCCCCAGAGCTCCAGGAGAGTAGATTTGGGGTTAAGCAAGGCTGTAATTATTTTCATTATTTTCCCTCCCCCACAAAGGACCTGGAGGAGCAGCTGGAGGAAGAGGAAGCTGCCAGGCAGAAGCTACAGCTTGAGAAGGTCACAGCTGAGGCCAAGATCAAGAAACTGGAGGATGATATTCTGGTCATGGATGATCAGAACAATAAACTGTCAAAAGTGAGTGGGGTTGGATGTCCCTAGTGGTCCAGTGGTTAGACTCCACTGCATGGGTTCAGTCCCTAGTCAGGGAACTAAGATCCCACATACCCTGTAATGTGGCCAAAAATTTAAAAAAAAAGTGAGTGGGGTTGAGTGTCTGCATTAAAGTGACAGGCTCCTCAGGACTATGGATACCTTCAGATACCTTCCCTTTTTAAGCCAGGTACTAGGAATTAAAGGCCAAACAAGCAGCTGTCTCTGGCACTGATGTGACAGTCTTGTGACCACTGTCAGGATGCAGGCATGCCGTGGGTGGGGTCCCCGGTGGTCCCAACAGTGCCAGGGTCACTGTGGAGCAAGTGTCGGGAACGCCACAACCAGTGCAGCCCCTGAGTTGTGCAAGGGAGGGTGGGTAATGTGCCTGAGACCAGGGGGAACCCCCCTCACATTCTCACCGCCCACTTCCACTTCCTAACAGAGGACCAGCTCTCCTGGGGTTGAGGGGCTTCTGGGATGTGAGACTTTCAGCCCCCAAACCAGAAAAGTCCCAAGATGAGTAGCTCACCCTAGTCAGTATCCACTAAGCAGCTGCCACTGTGAGTGGACTACCTTTAGTCCTGGATGCCAGCTGGGCACTGACTGTGAGACAGGCTTGGTGTCAGGGGCAGGGCATGCACGGTGGAGGAGGACCCGATCATCGAGGGGCGTATGTTCTAGAGAGACAACAAGTAGATGATTATACAAGCAGCCACTAATTGCTGTCATGATCAGGGTTCTGAAGGAGGTGTTCACCCTCTTCTAAGAGCAGAGCACTAGGGGATGGAGGTAGGGCATTCGGGGAGGGCTTCCTGGAGGCGGTGACATTTCAGTGGAAACCTGAAGAATGAGGAGCAGTTAGAGGGAGAGGGGGTGGAGGCACATCCCAGGCAGATGGTCCTGCCTGTTTGCAAGAGCCCTGAGGCCTGTGGTAAGAAAGGAAAGAGGGCCCCTTGGCTGGGACATGAAGTTGAGGGGTGGAGGGGCCTGAGGTGGGGAGTGGCTAGTCTTTGGAAAGTATTATTGTTGAGGAACTTATTTTTCCCCCTTTAAAACTCTAGGTTGCATTTGGTTATAGTGTGGATCATCCTTTCAACTGTTTATCTGGAAATTACTAACAGTGAAACATAGTCCCGAGAGAAAAGGAAAAAAACCAATAATATTTCTTTTTCTTTTCCCCTAAAAGGAGCGAAAACTCCTTGAAGAGAGGATTAGTGACTTAACAACAAACCTTGCAGAAGAGGAAGAAAAAGCCAAGAATCTTACCAAATTGAAAAATAAGCACGAATCTATGATTTCAGAACTGGAAGGTAAAACAGGTTCTAGCGAGGTTCTGAGGGGGGTATTTTACTTTATTTTATTTTTTAACACCAAAACCATTTTATATTGGGGTATAGCCAATTAACAGTGTTGTGATAGTTTCAGGTGAACCGTGAAAGGGGATATTTTAAAATAAGACAGGACTTTTGAGAATGGTGGATTACGGCAGGAAAGGGACAGTCCTACCCAGCTGCCTGCTCACCCTTAGGAAACACACACATTCATTCTAGAAGGTGCTTGTCACCAGGGCTGACTTTCCTCCCACAAGAGCATGGTGCAGGTGGGATGGTTCGTATATGTGTGTGTGTGTGTGTGTGTGTGTGTGTGTATGGTTCGTGTATGTGTGTGTGTGTATGGTTCGTGTGTGTGTGTGTGTGTATGGTTCGTGTGTGTGTGTGTGTGTGTGTGTGTGAAGTGCCTGAGCAGGAAGGCTCATCCTCCAGGGGTTTCTCAGGTAGTGTCCACCCTCCAAAGCGCCCTGGCTTTTTCGCAGTGCGGCTGAAGAAGGAGGAGAAGAGCCGGCAGGAGCTGGAGAAGCTCAAGAGGAAGCTGGACGGGGAGGCCAGCGACTTG
Source organism: Ovis canadensis (assembly GCF_042477335.2). Classification (NCBI taxonomy): domain Eukaryota; kingdom Metazoa; phylum Chordata; class Mammalia; order Artiodactyla; family Bovidae; genus Ovis; species Ovis canadensis. The sequence goes on along the minus strand of NC_091268.1, from coordinate 29,360,678 downwards.
CACGAGCAGATCGCTGAACTGCAGGCGCAGATCGCCGAGCTCAAGATGCAGCTGGCCAAGAAGGAGGAGGAGCTGCAGGCGGCCCTGGGCAGGTACGAGGCCGCCGGGGGCAGGTCCAGGGTGTGCGCATGCCCCGAGGGCCCCTCCCGGTCTGCAGAGGGGGCCTGGTCCTCCTCCTCCTCCAGGTAGGCCACCATCTCACGTGAAGTGGCCCCGCCCTGGCCTCCCAGGTGCCTTGCAGTCCTGCTGGCACCTCCAGAACCTCGCCTTTGGCCTTCTCTCCCTACCAAGCTCATCCTCTCTACTGCCACTGTGCCCGCCTCTTGGGTGCCATCCTTCGTCATCTGCACCCCAGGCCTGGGTTTCTGGTTGCACAAAGAAGCCGTTCCATCAGCACCACAAAACCATGTGTCTGAGCTGAGAGGACCCTCCTGTCCGCAGCTGTCTCCCTCTGAGGCCCCTCTTTATGGGAACACCAGTCTCCTTGCGAGCTTTTGCCCCCTTCTCTCCCCGCCCAGGGTACGGCAGACTCGGCCCATTCCATGCGGTGTGCCCCAACCCCTTTTCTGTGCCCTCTTCTCCCAGCTTGGAGCTGGGGTGCTCTAACAGCCTCCCCGGGGGTATTACAGTGGCGACTCACAGTTATTTACCTGCTCTCTGTGTGCTGAGCTCTGCTCAAGCGGTGTCTTTACTGACACCTGGCCAGGTGTGCTGCGGTACCTCCGGTCACTGAGGAGGAAGCTGGGCCAGTCGCCCAGCTTTTGAAAGACAGGCTGGGAGTCGCTTTCTGGTTGGTCCCCTGGCCAGCTCTCTCTCAGCCGGTTTGTGCCAGGCGACAGCGCTAGGGTGACGGGCCACCTCGTGTCTTCCCTCCACTGGTCCCCTTCCATCCATTGTGGACGAAACTGGAAGCAGCCCCACCGTGATCAGGAGGGAGCTCCCTTCCATTCCTTCGGGTCAAGGCTCCCCACCTCCCACCCTGACCCGCAGTCACCGTCTCCCCTGGTGTTAACATTCCCACTCCCAACAAGCAGGGCCTGGCCACGCTCTTTGCACGGAGCAGAATGACACTGAGCAAGTGGAAGGAAGAATCAACCAGTAGTTACTGGGGAGGAATACTTGCCTGACACTCAGAAAGCATCTGTTGGGCTCCTGCTGTGGACAAGGCGCCATGCTGATTCCGTGCAAAGCACTCTCTGTCTCTGTGTCTCTGTCTGTCTGTTTCTGCCTCACTTTCACACACACGCACACACGTGCAGCATGACCTGTTTTCTTACATCAGCCCTTGGAAACTACATCCTGCATGAACCTCCAAGCAGTCCAACATGGCAAGAAGGCACCTGTGTGTCTCGGGACCTGAATGGAACACGTTCTGATATCTGTGGAACCCAAACGACTGCTTCCAGAAAACCATCTTTGGCCACCTCATGGGATGGACAGCAGGGCCCTGGGACCCCAGGGTCTTAGTTCTGGTGATCTGTCCCCGGCAGGCTGGATGACGAAATGGCTCAGAAGAACAATGCCCTGAAGAAGATCCGGGAGCTGGAAGGTCACATCTCAGACCTCCAGGAGGACCTGGACTCAGAACGGGCCGCGAGGAACAAGGCGGAGAAGCAGAAGCGGGACTTGGGGGAGGAGCTGGAGGCGCTGAAGACAGAGCTGGAGGACACGCTGGACAGCACGGCCACCCAGCAGGAGCTCAGGTGAGGAGCCCCCACCCGGCCGGCCACTCTGATGGGTCAGGACGGCTGGTGGAAAGGGGCAAACCCACACAGATCCTGAGTCACGGGGCTCCTCAGGCCCTATGTTTATTGTGCTGATTGCATTTTGCTTTAACGGATATAAGCATGCTTAATTGTTTTTTGGAAAATTTTGTTGAAATATAGTTGATTTACAATGTCATGTTAGTTTCAGGTGTACAGCAAACTGATTCAGTTCTGTTCTTAACAAAAAGGCCATCTCAGAAAAATGAGTAATAAATATTTCTAATTAAGCCACATGGATACCTAAAAGGGCTCGCATATCTTCCTACCCTGGAGATGATTAGCTACTTGGCATTTGGGAGTTTCCTATTACCCAAAGAGGATAATTGGAAAAACTGGATTTGTTAATTATTTAAAAATTCTAATAATTTATTATATTTGATGTTATAAATACTAACATCAAGTCTAAATATAATAAAACATTTTAATATGTCTGAACCATGAAAATCAACTGGTGAGTTAAGTATGCTTAGTTTTTGAATGTATTTATTTTTAATTGAAAGATGGTTGCTTTACAATATTGTATCGGCTTCTGCCATACGTCAGCATGAATCGGCCGTAGGTATGCATATGTCCCCCCACTCTTGAACCTCCCTCCCACCTCCCACCCCATCCTACCCCTCTAGGTTGTTACAGAGCCCCAGTTTGAGTTCCCAGTTTGAGTTCCATGAGTCATACAGCAAATTCCCGCTGGCTCTCTTATTAGACATATGGCAGTGGATATGTTTCCATGTTACTCTCTCCATTTGTCCTACCCTCTCCTTCCCTCACCCCTTCCCGTGTCCATAAGTCTGTTCTCTATGTCTAATCATGCTTATTTTTAAGTCTTGGCTTACATTACAGCAGCGGGCTACGATTCATGGGGTCGCAAAGAGTCGGACACAACTGAGCGACTGAACTGAACTGAACTGACATCACAGTAGGAGGATATACTCAACTAGAGAATGACCTGAAAACTGTAGGAGAATTAGATACCAAAGGCATCGACCCCAGTCCCACCACGGTTAACATTTTGGGGAATTTCATTCCTGTCTTTTCCTGAGTGTGTATAAGTTTTGCATTAAATTTTCAAAATAATATTTATCAGATTGGCCTCACTTGAAGTGTCACTGCTGGCTAACTGACAATACCCAACCAAAAAGCAGAAACAAAAACGGGTCACCTGGCGGATAATGAATGCCGGCTTCAGTGAAACTAGGTCATTGCTTTATTCAGCACACACGCAAGTGTGTTTTGAGTGCACCCTGTGTCGAGTGCTGTGCTAACACGGAGGTTTACTTCCCACGTTTTGGGTTTTGGGCTACATCACTGAGCTGAGCCTAGAAGCCAGCACAACCTCCTGCCCCCTTTGCACTGGCCCAGAGCAGTGGCTCAAAGCAGTGAACTCAGACTGTTTGGGTTCAAATTCTTGGTCAGTCACACAGTGGTTTTAATACCTTGGGCAAGCTGCTCACTCTTTCTTAGCTTTTGTTTCCTCATCTGTAAAACAGAAATGATGATACACTTGCCTCTAAAAGTCACCTTGAATATTCTGTCAGATGACATATACCCAGAACTTAGGTCAGAGCTTGGCATATAGCGTATCCTCAGTAAATAGAGCTAATGTTAATATTTACAGAACAGTCTGCAACTCACTTTGCATTCTTCCAACAATATCATGTGTTTTATTTTGTGTATTTGTGTGTCGGCCCTGGGAGATTCTGGGAGGTAGCATGCTCCTCTATTTTATAGCTACCTCCTTGTTTTGAGGAAATCCCAGGTCCAGAGAGGTTAGGGGACTCACCTGAGGTCACACAGCTTGGGAGGGATAGCGACGAAGACTTCAGTTCCAGGTCCCGGGAGACCCCTCGTGCCTCTGCACTGAGGCAAATCTCTGTCTCCTCTGCTGCCAGCCTCTGTGTTCTTCCTGCCCAGGGCCAAGAGGGAGCAGGAGGTGACGATGCTGAAGAAAGCCCTGGACGAGGAGACGCGGTCCCACGAGTCCCAGGTGCAGGAGATGAGGCAGAAGCACACGCAGGTGGTGGAGGAGCTCACTGAGCAACTGGAGCAGTTCAAGAGGGTGAGTCGCGATGGTATTTTGGGGACAACAAAATTCAGAGAATAGGTCAACAGCTTCAGGTAACGACGTGCGAGTGTCTGCACTAGGGCCAATAACAAGCCACGGTGATTCTAATGAGAGTGATGGCACCCAGCATTTATGCTTATGGAGTATTATCTTGATTGATCTTTTCCACCACCCTCTGGGATGGGTACAATGAAGCCCCTTTGACACAAGAAGGAACTGAGGTCCAGAGTACCTAAAGGTCACACAGCTATTGACAGAGTCCCAGCAGTCTGCGTGCTCAAGTCACTTCAATCATGTCTGACTCTTTACAACCCCATGGACTATAGTCCGCCAGGCTCCTCTGTCCATGGAATTCTCCAGGCAAAAATACGGGAGTGGGCTGCTGTGCCCTCCTCCAAAGGATCTTCCCAACCGAGGGTTTGAACCTGTGTCTCCTGCACTGGCAGGCGGGTTCTTTACCACCAGAGCCACCTAGGAAGCCCTGGCTCTGGGCTCATCTCTTAGCCTCTCCAGGGCGGGGTCTCCAGGTAGGCCCTTGTGGATAAGCAGAGTTTAGCAAAATTCTGGGAAGGTAGCTGAACACTGAGGACAGTCTAGCCATCTTCATTTCTGTGCAGAGTGGAGCAAGACTGTCATCATTTGAGTGGCAAGACAGTGCTCCCTGGTTAGTCTGAGAATGGCTAGATCTAATCTTCCTCTGATGCTTGGCTATTTGGAGGTGCACAGGGTCTGAGGCAGTTAACTAGCACTAAAATTCTGTGTATCCGGAACTTCCTCTCTCTTTGGAGAATGTGCTTGTGTATCATGCCCAGGGAAGAGCTTTTTTAGCTTATGACATCCTGCTAGGTGGCTTCTCTAAAAGTCTGAATTATACCACTGTCAGCGCTGCAGCTTTCCTCCAGAACTTTCTAGACTGAATGGCTGCTGTGTTCCCTAAGAATTGTTGGTGTTGGCATTAGTTTCTACCGCCAGTCAAGATGAATGTTTTTCAGGACTGCCCTGGTGATCAGCGGCTAAGGCTCTGTGCTCCCAGTGCTGGGGGCCTGGGTTTGATCCCTGATCAAGGAACTTGATCCCACATGCCTCAACTAAAAAGATCCTGCATACCACAGAAAGATTCTAGGTGCTGTAACTAAGACCCTGACTCGGCCAAATTCACCAGGGAATACCAACTAAGACCCAGCTCAGCCAAATCAATAAATATTAAAAAAAAAATAATTCTTCCATGAACTGGTTCACCACCACTTTGATCATAATCTCATAATTTTCCCATACATTTAAATAACGCCGGCAACCCCTTGTATGGCATTGAGTATATGCCACTGTTCCAGAGTTTTATGGGCACCAACTCATTTAATCCTACCTGCGACCTTTGCTAAAATGCACATCTCCAGGCCCCACACTGAAATGCACTGTCCCTGACTGAACACCCTCATGCTCCAGGTGTCACCTTGTCACTTGTCACGTGGGGTCTGAATATGACAAATATCTGTAACATGTATTTCCTCTTTCAATTGTCTTCTCTTTATTATGTTCAGAAGGGTTTTTTTCTTTTTTCTTTTTTTCCCACTTTTTGGCCATGCCCTGTGACATGAAGGATCTTAGTTCCCTGACCAGGGATCAAGTCTGAGCTCCTTGCATTGGAAGCATGGAGTCCTAGCCACTGGATTGCCATGAAGCTCCCAGAAATTATTTTTCAATTAAGGAATTGTTTACCCCTGGCTGCGCTGGGTCTCTGCGGCCGCACTCAGGCTTTCTCTAGCTGCGGCATGCGGGGGCTCCTCTCTGGTTGCGGTGCGGGGGCTTTGCCTTGTGATGGCTTCTCTTGTCTTGAAGCAGAGGCTCTAGGGCGTGTGAGCCTCAGTGGTTGTGGCCCGTGGGCTTGGTTGGCCTGGACCGCACACGGAGTCTTCCCGGACCAGGGACGGGACCAGTGACCCCTGCGTTGGCTGGTGGACTCTTAACCACTGGACCACCAGGAAGTCCCCGAGAAAGTTTTATTGTGATCGAAGTTGAATCCAAATGGGCTCTTCCCACCTGATGGAATGAGTCCTCCAGACAGTAGTAAGGTATTATGTGTCACTGTAAGTTTGGAAAGCTAACTGACCAGCACTGAGCCAGGTGGTCATCTGAGATGAGCAGGCGCTGGGGGGCCTCTTTGCAGAGACTCAGCTGTTCTGGCCATCCATGCCTGACCTGTGTGAGCAGGAGGGGGCTCGGAACGTCTGCCCACCATCTCAGGAGCACTGAAAAGGGGGACTATTTTACCTCTAGCAACTTTTCAGATTGTTGGTGAAAACTCGTAGCACTGTTCCTACCTCGACTCCTCTTACACGTGTATAGTCACCACCATTCTGGGAAAAAGGTTTTAGGGGAGCCCAGGTCCCGTGAGGTCCCCCAGGGTCCTTGATATCAACCTGCACTGTTGCCTTAAGAGGCACTTTGTCCCTGTCTGGGGTCCTGGCAGCACTAAATGGACTCATCACCAGAGGACTGGCTTCTGAGGGTCCCTAGACACTGCACAGACCTGCCCAGGAGCTGAGGGGTGAGCCCACTGTTGCTTTCTCCACTCTCAGGACCCACACACTTTTCTCTCTTGCTCCTTCCCTCCTCCTATAGACCCAGGAGAAGGTCCCTCCTTTCTTCTGCTTTTTCCCCCAAACACTTTCTTTCTTAGAGAAACTCATATGCCTACAAGAGCTGTTTAGATAAAATAGCTTTCTCTAAACTTTCACAGAAATGGCAGTGTACATCCAATGATAAATCAATGGATGATAGGGAGTGGTGGGGACTGGGGCTGAGTGGAGTGTGACTGCCCTGTTTACAGGGCCAGCTGCTACTCAGATCCAGCTGATTGCTCTCTTAGAGGAAGGCAAGACGTCTGTTTCCAGAGCTTTACTTTTTTTTTTTTGGAAGTCAGACTTTAAATAGAGATGTATGCAGCAAAATTCACCAATCTTAAGTGTATATAGTTTGGTGAATTTTGACAAATGATTTAACCACCACCCAGTCATGAAGCAGAACGTTCGATTTTTCAAATGAGAAGCTGGGAGCCCAGATTTTTATGCGATATTTCTTTTTATTTACCTGACTGTGCCAGGTCTTAGTTGTGGCATGTGAGATCTAGTTCCCCAACCAGGGATCAAACTCAGGCCCCCTGCATTGGGAGCGCCGAGTCCTAGCCACTGGGCCACCAGGGACGTCCCTATGTAATATTTCTTTATTAAAATGTTAAAAGGTATAACATGAATCAAACAGGATGTGATGGCAGGGTTGATGCAGCCCAGGGAATGCTAGTTAGCAACCTCTGAGCTTTAGGAAAACAGAATCCAAAAGGTCTCACTGGTGATCCTGTGCTCCTCACTGCCCTGAGTCCCTCCCATGAGCTGGGGAGCACAGGTCCCCAGACCTACCAAGGGAGGGGGAAGCAAAGAGGAAGATCCCCTGCTAGCACAGGTCCTTATCTTAAAACACTCTGCCAGCCATGGCCCTAACACCTTCTTTCCCCTCTGCTTCTCTGGCTAGGCCAAGGCCAACCTGGACAAGAACAAGCAGGCACTGGAGAAAGAGAACGCAGAACTGGCCGGAGAGCTGCGAGTCCTGAGCCAGGCCAAGCAGGAGGTGGAACACAAGAAGAAGAAGCTGGAGGTGCAGCTGCAGGAGCTGCAGTCCAAGTACAGTGACGGGGAGAGGGTCCGGGCCGAGCTCAACGACAAGGTCCACAAGCTGCAGGTGAGGCGACTTCGTTGGGACTGTCTCTGAAGGATGGGGTTCTTCCAGCTAATGAAGCCTCCGTTCATTTCCTTGAGTTACATTCCATGGTTGCCTTATTCAATTTAACCTCTAAAAACTCCTACCTGCTCATTCAAAATGAGTATTTATTGAGTGCCTGTTGTATGCCAGGTGCTGTGTTTAATCCTGAGATACAACAGCAAGGAAGAAGACAAACACTGTCCCTGCCCCCAGAGAACTCCAGCCCAGTGCAAGGAAAGACATTAATAACAATGAAGATGAATATGAAATGAAGCTGGGAAGCAGAGACACATATTGCAATGAATATAAATAATACAAGGGCCTGGGCCTGTGGGCGGAGGAGTCAAGGAAGGCTTCCCTAAGAAGGATGTATAGTCTGACAGATGACAAGTCTGTCTACTTAGAGGCAGGGAATAGCATGTGCAAAGGCCCAGGACTAAGGGAGAAGTCAGAAGAGATCACGTAAGGCCAGTAGAGCTAGAATGATAAACCTGATGGATGATAGGGGATGGTGGAGACTGGGGCCAAGGGGAGTTTACAGGAAGGGGAAGGTACGTGGCACGAAATGGGACTGGAGCAGGTTGGCACCAGAAGACACAGGGCCTTCAAGGCCCTATTATATATGCATCTCGGTCTTCATGCTGAGTGATCGGAAACCACTGATGGGTTTTAAGCTGAAGAGTGACATGGTCTGTTGGTCTTTGGTTTTGATTAGCTTTGAACAGACATTTGGACTGACTCTCCATTCATGGAATATGGCCTACCTTTTGATAAATATTTAATGCGCTTAGAGCCTGGGACAAGGATACAGGACAGCATGACGTATGAGTTTTTCCACACACAGCTGAGCACAAGGGTTTTGCTGTCCTAACACAAACAACATCCTGGAGGAATGAGGATCATTTATATCCTCACTGTAAATGGGAGGAGGACGGATGGTGGGCTGGTGTCTCTGAAAGGACTTGTTCAGAGACACCAGGGCCTGGAGTAAAAGGCAGAGGAAAGGTAGAGAGAGCTTTCTACCGTCAGTGCCTGCATCTATGGCTTTGCCGTAAGGGTGAGTGAAAGGGCGAAGAGCAGGGGTGAGGAAGGGGTGGGAGGGACAGGACCCTTGGATATGGAGGCGCGCCCCCGCAGCCTCTTCCCTCACTTTAGGGATCGGGTGAGTCCAGACCGCTGCTCAGTGTCTGGACCTGCAAACCTGCTCTTCATGTTTGCCAACCTTGGCAAGGCTCCAGGATCCATGTGGAGGGCTCAGGGCCAATGAGTACAGTCCAACCACAGTATAACAGGGCTCTCACAGGCTCTCGGAACCAGAGGCTACCAGAGATGGCAACCTGTAGGGATGTCCTTCCCTCCCCCCCAGGAGGGACCATGACCAGGCCTCTTAGCTCACAGGAAGCTCTCAATCAGTCAACACCCCAAGGCTGATCACCAAGTACAGAGAGCCCCTCTTACTTAAGGACAGTCCTGTCCTGGATGATCCAACTAACCAGTCTCCGGGCGCCCACAGAATGAAGTGGAGAGTGTCACGGGGATGCTCAACGAGGCAGAGGGCAAGGCCATCAAGCTGGCCAAGGACGTGGCGTCCCTTGGGTCCCAGCTCCAGGACACCCAGGTGGGTACCGGGCCACGTCACCTAGAGGCACCTGGGGTGCAGCCTTCCTGGGGGCGGGCTCCTGGACTTCTGCGTGTCCGTTCTGTAGGAGCTGCTTCAAGAAGAGACCCGGCAGAAACTCAACGTGTCCACCAAGCTGCGCCAGCTGGAAGACGAGAGGAACAGCCTGCAGGAACAGCTGGACGAGGAGATAGAAGCCAAGCAGAACCTGGAGCGCCACATCTCGACCCTGAACATCCAGGTGCCCACTGCGTGTCTTTGCCCTGGAGGGTAGCTCAATGGCTCGGATGTGATTGTGGTAGAACGGCGGCACCGTTTTTGCTTGACTCACTGGCTCCCCCTGCTGTTGAGTTTCTTCCATGGTGCCATTTTGCTTGGCTCACCAGCTCCCCCTGCTGTTGATTTTATTTAGTGATGGTCATGGCTTCTCAGGGGCGCAGGGCTGGGACTCCCTTATCCCCGCCTCCTCTCATCCCAACCTGGACCCTGCCTTTTCAGCTCTCCGACTCGAAGAAGAAGCTGCAGGACTTTGCCAGCACCGTGGAATTGCTGGAAGAGGGCAAGAAGAAGTTCCAGAAGGAAATTGAAGGCCTGACCCAGCAGTACGAAGAGAAGGCAGCTGCTTATGACAAACTGGAAAAGACCAAGAACAGGCTTCAGCAGGAGCTGGACGACCTGGTTGTCGATTTGGACAACCAGCGACAACTGGTGTCCAACCTGGAAAAGAAGCAGAAGAAGTTTGATCAGGTAGGGGCTGGAGGGCCCTCCCCTCTGCTCACGGACCCTGGCTGGGGGGTGGGGGTCCGGGTCTGTAGAACATCCGGCGTGGCTGCTGCGTGTCTGGCAGCATCCCATCCTGGCTTTGCTGGTCATGATGGAAGGCTGGCCGGCTTGAGTGAGGCTCCTCGAGGGGTCAGTGAGGACAGTGGCGAAGCCTCAGTGGCCGTGACTTCCCAGGTTCCACCACCACCACAAGGGCCATCTAGAAACCCAGTCGTGCCTTGGGTTCTAGCCCTGATAAGGAATGAGGTTTACTGATTTTACTCACTCAGCGAGTATTTGTTGGGTGCCTACTGAGGATTCCAATTAAAGTATCTATCCTTGAAATACCACTGTTCCTTAACATCTCATCACAAAGGATCTTGAGCACATAGCAAAGCAGAAAGCCTTGTACTGTGAACACCTGGACACTCACCACCTTGACTCAATCATTAAGGCCTTACCCTGACTTGGGGCTTCCCTGGTGGCTCAGATGGTAGAGGATCTGCCTGGAATGCAGGGACCCTGGTTTGAGCCCTGCCTGGGTCAGGAAGATTCTCTGGAGAAGGAAATGGCAACCCACTCCAACATTCTTGCCTGGAGAATTCCATGGACAGCGGAGCCTGGCAGGCTACAGTCTATGGGGTCACAAAGGGTTGGACATGACTGAATGACTAATACTTCACTGACTTTATCACACGCTTATTTATGAGTGTATTATATCTCTCATTTGCATCTTATCTTTTAGTTGCACTTAAAAGCAAATTACAGACAACTGTACATCACCCTCTAGATACCTCCACACTGCATATAAACTAGGGTTCATTTTTCAAAATATTTTTTCTCCCCTTGAAGTAAAATTACATACAATGAAATACATAAATCTTAAGTATACACTCACTGAGTTCTGATAAATGCACACACCTCTATGACCCAAACCCCTAAATACCAGCTTTTAATATGTGTTATTCAGAGTCAGTAAATATTTTTTGGTTTACATGTGACTCAGGGCTTATTCCAAAAATCAACTTGGGGATGGAATTTTGGGATTCTTTTCTACCAGCCATCCCTTCTCTGTGCTGACAGCTTGTTCTTAGTGCTTCTTATCTGCTGGTTCATTATCTGGTCCAGGGTCTGAGACTGCTCTATTATTTTCCCGTCACAAACAGCGGAGAGTTTTTGTGTTGACTGCTGCTGGGAGGCCCTGTCGCGTGCCCATCTTTGCTGGACTCTGGCAGTCTGGGTTTTGGACGCTACAGTGAATACTGCTCTTTCCTGTTGTTGTTTAGGTGCTCAGTCATGTCCAGCTCTCTGCGACCCCTTGCACTGTAGCCCACCAGGCTTTTCTGTCCATGGGATTTCCCAGGCAAGGATGCTGGAGTGGGTTGCCAGTTCCTTCTCCAGGGGATCTCCCTGTCCCAGGGATGCAACCCAAGTCTCCTGCATTGGCAGAAGGATTCTTTTCCACTGAGCCACCAGGGAAGCCCCTCTGTTTTTAAAGATGAGGTTAACGTCAGAATGGGCTTTTCTTGGAGCTGCTTCCCTAGGCAGAGGGTGTGTGCAAACCCACCCACACATTCACCACTTCTCTACTCATAGGGTGGCTCACAGGGCACTTCTGTAAGGGAGTGACTGTGGCCTTGAAACAAAAGAATAACTGGCTTCTGGCAGGATTAAGTGTCACCCTGACCTTGGTCACAGTGGAACAACATGGGCAGCATTAGTGAGTTCTAAGCACAAATACGGCGAATGCTGGCTCTGCAAAGCTGACCTAGAAGTCGGCAAGCAGGACTGTTATAAACTATTTGCATAGATATGTGACCTCCTCCCAGCTGTACCAGGATGAGTTCAGCTGCACACAAGGCTTCTTCCCCATATTTGCAGTTATATGCCGCCGACCCTCGGGCATGCCTAGAGCTCACCTCTGGGTCTTTTGCTGTGTTGCAGTTGTTGGCCGAGGAGAAAAACATCTCTTCCAAATATGCGGATGAAAGAGACAGAGCCGAGGCAGAAGCCAGGGAAAAGGAAACCAAAGCCTTGTCACTGGCGCGGGCCCTCGAGGAAGCCTTGGAAGCCAAAGAAGAGCTCGAGAGGACCAACAAGATGCTCAAAGCCGAGATGGAGGATCTGGTTAGCTCCAAGGACGACGTGGGCAAGAATGTAAGTGGCTCTTCATCGTCTTTGCTTGTCCATGTCCCTCCGCCCCCGACCCTCTCTGCTAGTTATCAGTCCACAGGTAAAGGAGGGGGCTCCACGCCTCATTCATGGTAAGCAATAATCAGGAACTGAAGGGAGTCCCTTGGGCTGATGCAAAGAGGGGGCCAGCCTTGGGCTGTTGGGAACAGCCTTTGGAGGTAAGGTCCGAGTCAAGGGTTCCGAGAGGAAGGCTGTGGTCTGGACTCCTGGTCTTGCATCCTGGGGGTATCAAAAGCCACCTCCTGGGCCATGATGAGCTGCCCATCACTGGGGGCTGCCCGACCATCTTCATGACATCACCCCTCACATCAAAGGTCCATGAGCTGGAGAAGTCCAAGCGGGCCCTGGAGACCCAGATGGAGGAGATGAAGACCCAGTTGGAAGAGCTCGAGGACGAGCTGCAGGCGACGGAAGACGCCAAGCTGAGGCTGGAGGTCAACATGCAGGCCCTTAAAGTACAGTTTGAGCGGGACCTCCAGGCACGGGACGAGCAGAATGAAGAAAAGCGGAGGCAACTCCAGAGGCAGGTAACCCATGGCGGGGAGAGAGGGGAGGGGAGCGGGGCCAGCCGGCATTCCTTCCTTCCGCCACCACTTCCTGGCTTCGTGGAAACTTTGATTTCTCCCCTGCAACCCGGGGATGGGAAGCCCACCTTCGGTGGTGGTGCAAACCTGGGCCCTGGGGGAAGGGATCCGAGGGGCGGCCCTGCCCTGCAGCACATGTTGCTGGCCTCTCCCAGCTCCACGAATACGAGACGGAACTGGAAGACGAGAGGAAGCAACGCGCCCTGGCGGTGGCAGCCAAGAAGAAGCTGGAAGGGGATCTGAAGGACCTGGAACTGCAGGCTGACTCGGCCGTCAAGGGGAGGGAGGAAGCCATCAAGCAGCTGCGAAAACTGCAGGTGGGTGACGCCCCAAGGACCAGGGAGGTCAGGTCCACAGCCATGGTTGGACACAGCCTCCTTCTGTCGCTGGTGCCTGGTCACCTGGTGCTTTTCCATCACGCTTTTGCTTTGGGAGCTGTTTCCTGCCCTGGGGGCGGAGGTGGTGAGGTCACCCTCCACCTGGTGACCTCCACCCTCCTCCCCAGGCGGAGCAGCTGAGCAACAGCCAAACAGTATCCTTAGGTGTTTGGCTCTGGGGTTCCCTGGTGGCCCAGATGGTAAAGAATCTTCCTGTAATGCAGGTTCTATCCCTGGTTGGGAAGATTCCCTGGAGAAGGGAATAGCAACCCACATCAGTATTCTTGCCTGGAGAATTCCATGGACAGAGGAGCCTGGCGGGCTATACAGTCCATGGGGTTGCTGTGAAGAGTCAGACACCACTGAGAGGCTAACACTCAGACCTCAGCACTGTTTCTTAGGTCTGTGGAGCCCGTCCAGAGACCCCAGGCAGCCACCTGTGGCCAAGGGCTTTGTGGTTAAATGGTGGGAAAGCCTAGGCTTCCCTGGTGGCTCCGACGGTCAAGAATCTGCCTGCAATGCAGGAGACCCAGGTTCAATCCCTGGGTTGGGAAGATCCTCTGGAGGAGGAAATGGCAACCCACTCCAGCATTCTTGCCTGGAGAATCCCCTGGACAAGGAGCTGGCAGGCTACAGTCCACAGGGTTGCAAGGAGTTGGACATGACTGAGCAACCAACACATACACTCAGGCTGGCACAGAAAGGTAATCTGGGCCACAGGACCCAGTGAGTAAGGACTTCTTAGCTGGTCCTGCCTGTCCTCATGCAGGCTCAGATGAAGGACTTCCAGAGAGAGCTGGAAGACGCCCGCGCCTCCCGGGACGAGATCTTTGCCACGGCCAAAGAGAATGAGAAGAAAGCCAAGAGCTTGGAGGCAGACCTCATGCAGCTACAGGAGGTAAAGCCTTCTCCACACTGTGGGGGCCGTGACAGGGGGGCCCTGGGCACCCCGGGCTTGGGCACCCACATTCAGCATCCTACAAGTGAGGGCCCCGTAGCATGGGCATGGAAAAACACGGGGTTTTCTCGCTGACGGATCTGCAGGCCTCCCCCCAAGCTCGGAGGAGGCCACGCCATTTTCAAGGATGGCCATGGAGGCGGCCGGGGGCCTGCTGCTGGGAGCAGGGTAGATGCTTGGGTGGGGTGCAGGCCCTCCTGACAGGCAACTGGTTTCCTTCCTCCCCGCCTCCCACCATCCAGGATCTAGCAGCGGCTGAGAGGGCTCGCAAGCAGGCAGACCTGGAGAAGGACGAGCTGGCGGAGGAGCTGGCCAGCAGTGTGTCAGGGAGGTAGGAGCCGCCTGGGGAGAAAGGGGTCCCTAGACTCACATGATGAGAGAGGCAGTCAGTCAGAGGAGGCCTCCTGGACCGTATGTTAAGGCTGAACGTGATAGCACGTTCAGCTGAGCTTATGACAGGGGACATGTGTTTTTCACACCCTATTTGGGGGTGTAGTCTGGTGGGGGCAGGGCATCTGGGGATGTCAGGGAGGAGGGAGCTGGTCCTTATCTCAGGCCTGGCTTTGCTAACACCAGCTGGCTCCCTGCTTCCCAGCTGTGTGAGTCTGCACAAGCCTCTAAGCCTCTCTGTCTTGACCGTAAAAGAGGACGACCTGGAGGCATTGCTCCTCCAAGGGAGGGAGCTGCCTAAGCCAGGGGAGGCTGGAGGTCCCAGGGCGGCTGCCTTTCCCTTAGAAACGCACTGCAGGACGAAAAGCGCCGCCTGGAGGCCCGGATCGCACAGCTTGAGGAGGAGCTGGAGGAAGAGCAAGGCAACATGGAGGCCATGAGTGACCGCGTCCGGAAGGCCACGCAGCAGGTGGGGGCTGGGGCAGCCCGGACCTGCCCTGGGACAGGCTCCTGTGTGCCAGGCCCAGGCCGGGGGCGGGATGAGGCCGGAGAGTAGGGACCCAGCTCATCTGCTCCGGAGCACCCCCTCCCTCCTCTCCGGTCACCCCAGCACCTGGCCTGCAGGGCCTCCCGTGGTGGCTCCCTCCAGCAGACGAGGCTCGCCCAGAAGGGCTTGGCGGTCTCCTTCCTGCATTTTCCTTAGCTCCCACCTCTGACAGTGAGCACCCCTCCACCATGATCACTGGGGACCCGTTGTGGAATCGGCGTGGCACTGAGATGTGGCCTGGAAGGGCTGCCCCTTGGCTGAGCCTTGAAGGACGGCCAGGGAGGGGCTGGGTGCCGGAGGGGAGGGAGGGGGGTTTCTGGGCGCCCTCCACCTGGTGACCTCCACCGTCCTCCCCAGGCGGAGCAGCTCAGCAATGAGCTGGCCACGGAGCGCAGTGCAGCCCAGAAGAATGAGCACGCGCGGCAGCAGCTTGAGCGGCAGAACAAGGAGCTGCGGAGCAAGCTGCAGGAGATGGAGGGGGCAGTCAAGTCCAAGTTCAAGTCCACCATCGCGGCCCTGGAGGCCAAGATCGCACAGCTGGAGGAGCAGGTGGAGCAGGAGGCCAGGTACGGGGGCTGGAGGGGCCGCCGAGCAGCACCCCGAAGACCGCCTGCTTGCCAGCGAGCGGTGGGGGCGTGGAGGGGTCAGCCAGCCTCCCTGGACATCAGCTCTGGCCAAGAATTGGCTCAGAGGTGCCCGCCCGGCAGCTGTGCTGGGTGAACTGAGTGAGAACACGGGCAGGTGCTATGCCCCGACTGAGCCTCTGAGATGCTAGCTGCTCTAAGCGGCCGGACTCCTCAGTGACGTCAGCAGGCTTCCTGGGAGCTCCCGGGACTTTGCCTAACCCGTGTCTGCAGGCTGTCATGCTAACGGGTACAGCAAACATTCAGGTCCTCAGCCCCTTCAGCACCCACAGTCATGGGCAGACTGCTCACTTACACGTGGCCTTACACTGTTTTTGCCTTTTTTTGTGGCGACTTCATAGGAAAGCCATGTGCCACAACAGTTCATCAATTTAAAGCATGCGGCTCAGTGTGTGGGGGGGTGCTCGGTCGCTCAGTCGTGTCCAACCCTTTGCAACCCCATGGACTGTAGCCCGCCAGGCTCCTCTGCCCATGGAATTCTCTAGACAAGGAGACTGGAGTGGGTAGCTGTTCCCTTCTCCAGGGGCTCTTCCCGACCCGGGGATCGAGTCCGGGTCTCCCATGGTGCAGGGGGATTCTTTACCATCTGAGCCACCAGTGCAGTTCAGTGGCCCCCAGTGTCCAGCTCACAGGCACACCTTCTCTACAGCCAACCATGGCACGTTAAGAACCAGTAAGAAGCCCTGTGTCCTTAGCCATCACCCTCTATTTCGCATCCCCGGCTCTCGCATCCCCGGCTCTGGGCAACTGCTCATCTACTGCCTGCCTCTATTGTCTATTCTGGACATTTCGCAAAGTGGGGGCATACAACACAGGGCCGCTTGTTAAGACTGGCTTTCTTTCACTGAGCATGCTTTCAAGGTTCTCCCGCACTGTAGCCAGGGTCAGCATGGCATTCCTTTTCATGGACGATTTCTCAGAATGAGCTCTGATTCGGGCTCAGGAAAAGTGCCCATGTGGGGACTTCCCTGGTGGCCCTTAATGGCTAAGACTCTGTGCTTCCAATGCAGAAGGGACAAGGGTTCAGTCCCAGGTCAGAGAACTAGATCCCACATGCCACAGCTAAGACCCGGTGCAGCCAAATAATTTAATTTAAAAAAAGGAAAGTGCCCACATGGGTGAGGCTGGTTGGGTTCACATACTGGCTGCAGGGAGGCCCTCCCCATCTGAACCTTCCCTGCTTGCCCCGTGTACGCAGAGACAAACAGGCGACCGCCAAGTCACTGAAGCAGAAGGACAA
This sequence comes from Ovis canadensis, assembly GCF_042477335.2. NCBI lineage: Eukaryota > Metazoa > Chordata > Mammalia > Artiodactyla > Bovidae > Ovis > Ovis canadensis. The sequence continues at coordinate 29,343,784 of NC_091268.1, read as the reverse complement.
GAAGCTGAAGGAGGCCCTGCTGCAGGTGGAGGATGAGCGCAAGATGGCAGAGCAGTACAAGGAGCAGGTAACCGCGCCCCGGCCCCCCGCCCAGCCCTGCAGGCCCCGCCACATCCCAGCCTGACCCTTGGGCCGCCCCTTGCCAGGCCGAGAAAGGAAACTTGAGGGTCAAGCAACTCAAGAGGCAGCTGGAGGAGGCAGAGGAAGAGTCCCAGCGCATCAACGCCAACCGCAGGAAGCTGCAGCGCGAGCTGGATGAGGCCACGGAGAGCAACGAGGCCATGGGCCGCGAGGTGACGGCGCTCAAGAGCAAGCTCAGGTGAGGCACCAGCCTCCGGGGGCCTCGGGTCACACACTGGGCACATGGGGTGGCCTGAAACGCCCACAGTGGCTCAGGGGCCCTCTCCCCGGAGCTGCTCAGCTCATCGTGTGTACAGCACCAGCTGTATGCAGCACCAGCCTGTGCTGGATGTGGGGGGGGGGGGGTGCTCAGGTTACAGGGGCCCTGCCTTTGAGTGGCTCCCCTTCTGTTCCAACAACCAGTCCCTTCCTGTCCTCCTGGCGAGGAGCAGGAGAACCAGGCGGTGTCTCCCTGTCTCCTGAGATCCTTCTTCTCTGTGTCAGGACATTGGCAGACTCCCTTCTCTCCTCCCCTCTCTTCTGGACTCTCTCTTCCCTGCTCTTCCTAACTCAGGGCTTCTCTGCCCGATCGCCATCCAGGGCTGAACAACTCTCTGTTTATCGTGGGCTTCCCTGGTAGCTCAGACGGTAGAGAATCTGCTTGCAATTCAGAAGACCCAGGCTCGATCCCTGGGTTGGGAAGATCCCCTGGAGAAGGGCGGGGCAACCCACTCCAGTATTCTTGCCTGGAGAATCCCATGGACAGAGGAGCCTGGTGGGCTACCGTCAGTCCAGGGGGTCGCAAAGAGTCGGATGTGACTGAGCGACTGTCATGGGCTGGCCTGTGCCCTGCAGGACGCTGAGCAGCACTCCTGGCCTCCGCAAGCTAGATGCAATGGCACGTCCCCTGATGTCCCCGGGGGGTGCTGTTGCCCACAGTCGAGCCCCTCTGAGTTGTTTTCTCTCCTACACCTGAACCTCTGGGTCTGAAGGCAGTAGGTGCTTCCTGCTCCCCAGGGCAACTTCCAGCCCCTGGTCCACCCAGTTCCCTGAAAGGCCTAGCTCCATGCTTTCTGTGTCATCCATCCACACCCTGCAGGTGGGTGATCCAGCCTCAAGTCCATGACCTCCTCTCCTCCAGGGCACTGCCACTTGCCCGCACTCCCGCTAATTCTCAGCCCTAACCTGACCTTCAGGCATTACATCATCAGCCCGCCACCACCTTTCTTCAGCTCTCCCCTCTGTCTCCACCGGTGTCTTGCACCCCTCGGCTCATTCTGTCGCAGCCCCACTGACTGCACGGTTACGATCAGCCTCTCCCACATCCTCCACACTCTGGTCCCTCTTCCTGCTGTTCTGGGCTCACTTGGTTAAAATACAACCCAAATGAAATCCAACTGCCAACCTTCTGCAGCTCAAAGCTGTGTAAGAAAGCCAACAGGAGCGCTGCCCCTTCACTGAGAAACGTGCCGTTGAGACACCAAGCTGACCTCACTTAGTGCTGCCGGGACTTTCCCCTCCCTCACCCTCCACCCCTCCCCCCTCCTCTCAGCCTCCCCCACCCCTCCCCCTTCCCCACCCTCTCACCCTTCCCCTCACCCCTCCCTCATCCTCTCACCTCACCCACTTCAGTTCAGTTCAGTCGCTCAGTCATGTCCGACTCTTTGCGTCCCCATGAATCGCAGCACGCCAGGCCTCCCTGTCCATCACCAACTCCCGGAACTCACTCAAACTCACATCCATCGAGTCCGTGATGCCATCCAGCCATCTCATCCTTGGTCGTCCCCTTCTCCTCCTGCCCCCAATCCCTCCCAGCATCAGAGTCTTTTCCAATGAGTCAACTCTTCACATGAGGTGGCCAAAGTACTGGAGTTTCAGCCTCAGCATCATTCCTTCCAAAGAAATCCCTGGGTTGATCTCCTTCAAAATGGACTGGTTGGATCTCCTTGCAGTCCAAGGGACTCTCAGGAGTCTTCTCCGACACCACAGTTCAAACGCATCAATTCTTCGGCGCTCAGCCTTCTTCATGGTCCAACTCTTACATCCATATTTGACCACAGGAAAAACCATAGCCTTGACTAGACGGACCTCAACCCACTTAGGCACCTGCTTTTCACCCTCCCTGAACTTACTCCCTCTGCCATCCTCAGTCTCCGCTGATGACTTCGCTTCCTCTTTAACTGAAAAAAGGAAACCATCGTGAACTATAAACAAGCCCCCACTTCTCCAGACCTCCCTACATCTGTGCTCACTTCCTCTACTTTTCCCCCATTTCTGTGCTCAACTGTCCAGCACCAACTGAGGTCACCCCCACCACTAGACCCCTCACCCTCTTGTTTAACCAAGGACGTTGCTCCTGAAAGTCTTTCCCTTCTTCTTCCCTGTGATATATTCTCTCTCGCTGAGTCGCTCCATTAGCCGAACAAACCCAACCCCACTTCCCTGCGGCCTGTTGCCATGAAACTCCCCATTCGGCAGCTTGTGCGGCGCCTCCTCTCGGGCCTCCCAGCCCCGCTCTCTCCGCTGCCCTTCCTGCTTTTCTGGCCGCCCTTCACCTCTTCTGCTGGTGCTGCATCTTAAAGGCCAATTGCTGCTGGTCTGCCCAGACTGCCGTCCTAGTCCTGTCTCCATCTCCACCTCTGCTCACTCCTCAGGTGAATCTCAACCAGCCTGGTGGCTTTGGAATTCCATCCACAGCTAGTGACTTCCTAGTTTATCTCTGCCCAGACTTCCTGGGATTCCAGACTTCCTCGACCTTCCTATTCAGTGCCTAACAGGCAGCCCACACCCAAACACACCCTGACCTGAGGCCTGACTGAACCTCCTCATCCCCAAACTAGCTCCTTGCACAGTCCTCCCCGGTTCAAAGCTGCTGTTAACCTAGGCCAGAAGCCTGCCTTATTTTTCTCTCCATTACACCATGCATCCAAGCTGTTGAGAAGTCCGGTCAACTTTCCCTTAAAAAATACTCTGCATCCAGAATCCAACCACTTCTTGCCACCCTCTCCTCCCATCTAGACGACTTTCTCAGCCTCCTCGTGGGCCTCTCATGTCCATACTGGCCTCTTATAGTCTGTTCTCAACACAGAAATGGTGTGGGATCATGCCCCTCCTTTGTTTCGAGCCCTCCATGGGCTCCCATCTCACTCAAAGTAACATCTTGACAACAGTTAGTTCCACTAGGCCCTGCATGATCTCTGTCCTCTGCCTCCTAAATTACCCCTCCACCTCTTCATCTTCTGACTCAGGGCCCTTGCACTGGCTGCTGTCTCTGTCTGGAATGCTCTTCCCGCAGCTCATTGCAATAGCTGCCCCCTCCTTCCCTTCCTTCAGGTGTTTGCCCATCCATGTGATCAGAACTTCCTGCCTCACTCCCTGCCATTCTCCTCTCTCTTACCCACCTGTCATCGTGGAGCCTGTTATTCTTTTGCTTATCTCACACAGTCTGTCCTCACTCTTGGCCTGCAAGGCCATAAACACAGAGGCGGTGTCTGCGTATTCATCCCCAGTGTCTGGGCACGAAATAAAACCTTCAATCGTTGAGTCAGAGATGATGTTTCTTCCGCCTCAGCCATTCTCACACCACCTTCCCCATTTTGCCTTAGTCCCCTACCACCTGTACTTTTGCCGACTAGTAAGTATCTAGTATTTGAAATTTACTGTGTAAACCATACACATCTCTATTCACAAATGAAACCTACCTCCCCTGTATTGTTAAACCAGGGTCCCTTGCATCAACAGGTCACAATCAAGTTAAACACAGTGAAAACAAACAAAACAACAGTGAGTTCTAGCTATCGTGGCCACAAGCTGATGACTGTGACCCGAAGGCCGACTTCTCATTAAAAAGGCAATAACAAAAAAACCACATTAGCACCAAACAGACTCTCTGACATAATTAGATGTATTTAAAGAGTGGAAAGGGGAACCCTTTTCTCACGGTGCAATTAAGCAATCCAAGGGCATGCCTGGGACCCCTCTGAAATCACCTGGCATCTCAGCTCCAGACCCTGAGAACCACTCTAGGAGATGAGAGGAAGCCTGAACCGCTTTCACAAGGAAGGAGTGAGCAGCTGGCTCCGAGCACAGGCGTTCAGGAAGGAGCCCCCTGCCCGTGCGAGGTGGTGGGCGGGCGGTGTGTCCCCACTGCTGGAGCCCCCAGCCGTCTGCTGCTGACTGGATGCTGCCCTTCCATGGACATGCGCTAAGCAGTGGGGAGCACTCAGCCACCCCAGCTCTCTTGCCATTTTGTTGTCACTGTCCCTATCTTGGGACTGATGTCTTTCTTTCTTATTTTTTAATTTTTAAAATCTTTAGGCTGCACTTCAAGGCTTATGGGATCTTAGTTCCCGGAACAGAGACTGAACCCAGTCCTTGGCAGTGAGAGCTCAGAGTGCCAACCACTAGACCGCCAGGGAATTCCTGGGACTGGTCATTCGTGCAGCACAAGTCGACCATCCCTTTTGGATTCTGCCCCAGATAACTGACCCTTCTCAGGGCCGTATGGGCTGATATTAGACCACATATTTTTTACAGTTAACATAAGCATACATGCACATATGGGTGGAAGACAGCTCCCACCTTTGCTGCCTTCTCTGAGTCCTCCAAACGTGCAAAAACCCAAGATCAAGCACAAGAGCTGTGAGTGAGGTTCGCAAGCCTAGCCAGCTTCTCCATGAGCAAGGAATTATAACGCACGTTTCACTGATTTTACCAGCCCGATACATCGCAATGCGAGCCCTCATTAGAGCCTGACCAACGCACCCATCCCTCCCCAGACTGCCAGGCATCTCCACATGAGCCACCCAGGTGCCCGCCTCTACCTCCTGGCTACGGGTGTGAGAGGCAGTGGAGACAGTCACGGTAATGGAACGACAGGCTGCTGCAGGCTCCTTGCCTGGAGCTGTTCAGGTTCTGGTCTCACAAGGATCTTCTGGCCTAGCTTACTCAGATTCCTTTACCTTCCTGAAGAGAAATGCAGAAGGGGAGAAAGCCATTAAGCCTGCGTTCTTTAAGCTCTAAAGGCAGAAAGTGCTTTTTAATTGGGAAAAAACAAACCACTTGTCCCTTTGTGTGCCAGCTTCCCTGAGTGCTTGGTGGCTGCAGGCGCTCCGCTATAAGGGTCCTTAAAAGTGGCTGTAACTACTGGATTGAAGCAAACGCCTTTAATGATTAAACTCGCACTTGAACAGGAGGATGGTAACCACCGGGGACTCTCTCTCTCTGTTTCAGAGGCCCCCTCCCCCAGGAAACTCCGCAATGACTCACCAGGTATCATGCCTGCAGCTTCGCGGCTCGTGTGTGTGTGTGGCTCCTGGTTTCCATTTCCTTTCTGCCAGCGCCACCCCCCCGCACCGTCTCCCTGTCCCCCTTTGTGGGCCCTCCCAAACTTCTGAGATGTCTACAAAGTCCAAAGGCTTAGGGATCTTAGCTTCAAAACGGTCTTTCATCAAAACCAACATGCACCCAAACATGCATCTTCACAAAGTCTCCTTCCTTCCTCTCGCTTGGGCGTTTGACGTGGCACTGATGTGGCCTGTCACACCGCGTGCTGACAAGTTTAGAGGCTGTTTTGCGTGGCTTGGAGGGTTCTATACCTGGGTGGCAGGCCCCTCTTACACAATGAGGCCACGGCTGGGCCATGTGTGTCCCCTCATCCGGCTCAGGCACCTTGCTGAGCAGAGGCACCAGCACCATCGTCCGGGTACCTTCCTGGAGAATGGCTCCCATCGGCTGGTCTGGTTCACAATTCAGAGTGAGCCAGGCACAGGGTTGTGGTGGCCCCCAGCCACAGGGCCCCTGGGCTGGGGTTTCCACACGTGTGCGAGCGAATGAGCTCTCAGCCCGCCGTCTCACCCTCACTAGGGCTGCGTGGGGCTTCAGCAAGGCCGGCCGCTAACCGCATCTTGAGCGCACAAAGGCCGGGTTAGGCTGAGTCTTTCCCAGAGGCCTCACAGGCACGTGTTCACAGACCAGGGATGGACACCCACGACTCAGGGGGTGCACAGGGCTGTCAAAGACAGGGGTCAGAGGCCTTGGCTTCTCTGGGATTCTAACTTCTTCACACCTGCAGTTGGGCCCTGGGGCCCAGCTCCCCCCTCATCCTCTTTGAGGCCCAGCAAGCCCTGCCTTCTGTCTGTCTTCTCTCCTGGAGAAATCTTGGCTTTGCTGTCACTGAACCCAAAATACTTAAAACTGGAAGAGGTCTCGGCAGGAGCTTTAGGCGGGACTGTCATGCCTCTGGGGGACTGCTCTTGAGCAGCTCTACTGCCAGCCCGTCCAGATCGCGGCATAAGCTGGGTTCCAGGCTTGGCTGGAGTGTAGGCCCCATTGGTTGATGGAACCTGAGTCCTTGTAGGGTAGCAGGCCCTACATGCTCGTGCTTGTCCCTGGGATGCCAGCAGTGCCTGAGATATGTTCCTGAGTCCGTGAACAGAACCCAGATTCTCCAGGATCAGACACTTCAAGCAAATTTTTAGAGGAGTCCCTTAATTCCTTTGGCAGAGATAGCCAATTATCAACTTTTGCCTAGCATATGAGTCTTGTTCCTTCAAGCGAGGCTTCTGAACCATAACAGACCAGCTTCAGGCCTGGTGCCCACGCAGGGGGGCTTCCAGAGACCCAGGAGTGATTGATTTACTTCTTAAGTCAAAGGAGCATATTGATCAGTTCAACTCCTCTACTTAGCAAATGTGGGCTTCCCAGGTGGCGCGAGTGGTAAAGAACCCACATTCCAATGCAGGAGACATGAGAGACTCGTGTTCAACCCCTGGGTCAGGAAGATCCCCTGGAGGAGGGCATGGCAACCCACTCTAGTATTCTTGCCTGGAGAATCCCCATGGTCTGAAGAGCCTGGAGGGCTACAGTTCACGGGGTCACAAGAGTTGGATATGACTAAAGCAGTTTAGCACACACGCAGTTAGCAAGTACAGGCTCTTCTGAGAGGCAAAGGGAAACCGAGGCACTGTTTCCCAGCCCATCCCATCCAGTGTTGAACCTGGAAGGTTAGACGTGGAGGAGAAAGCTGTGTGGACGACTGCTGAGCCCTGCATGCCGAGAGAACACACTGCTAAGGAAGGAAGAGATTTTTTAAAGGTCACCTCTAGGGAGGGAGTGATATAAAGTTACTTTCAAAGGAGCTGGGGACCTAGAAGCTTCCTCTGATGGGAGGAAGGCTGCCCTGAGTCTTTAGTTGGCAGTGTGTACCACTTTAAGTATTTATTCCTGATCGCTGCCCCCTTGGGAAGTACCATCTGCCGTACCCAGTGGGCTTTACCAGCCCAGGTCCTCCCACCCTTGGCCCCCAGATGGCTCGTGCTGGGAAGCCTGTCAGCGATCAGGAATCTCTGGGCCTTGCTTCTGCCTCCTGTCTTGCCTGTCTGAGTCAACCCTGTGACTAAAGAATCGATGGGCTGGGCTCACCCTCGTGGCTTGCCTTTGTGTCGTGAAGTGGATCGTTTTTTGTTGCAAAAGTCTGCTTTCTTCTTAAACATCCTAAAATGAGTTAAGACCTGTCAAACGGTGTCAGATGGCCAGAGCTCAACATATAACATTATTTGTTGTGGTCGCTGAAAAGAAGGCAAACATTCCTTCCAAATGGTGGAGGTTAAGAGCAGGCAGGTCTGACTTTTCCTCCTGCGTGCCCGCCCTGCCTTCTTACACAAAGCTTCCCTGCCAGTGACCAGGGCGGGCCCTGGTGGGAACAGGGCACCTGGCAGGACAGAGACGAGGCGATGGGAGTGGGAAAGACAGAAAGGGGCGTCCCGCCAGTTACAGTTAAAAGACACCTTGGATTAACGGGTCTAATGTTTTTCTGACAAATATCCACTGAGCACCTGTTCTCTGCCTTGCACGGTGCCTGCCATAGTGAGCACAAGACAGATGAGATCCCTGCCTTGGGGGAACTCAGTCCAAGAATTCTGCTCCACGGAAGCAGGGTGTGTCGGTGCCTTTAACCAGACAGCATTCTTCTGGTGACCACACAGGGACCTCCTTCCCTCTCAAGGCTGCCCTTGGTGGTCATGCTCACCTTCCTCCAATTCAAAATCTAACCTCCACCCCGCTTTTCCTTCTGCAAAAGAGGAGCTGCGGACACAACAGTTCCCCCTCATCCTGGCCCCAGAGGGTAGGAATAATCCCACGCGGGGCCATCACCCCACTTGCCTCTCCCCCTTCTTTTCTAAATACAAGTCCACAGCCAACCAGAAGCCGGTGGGTCAGCAACTGACCAAGCCAGACATTTTTCTAAAGCAGACGGCCCTGCTTTGAAAAACCTATTCTGCCTCCATTGCAGCTGATTAAATGCACCCATACCTCCAGACGGGTCAGGATTTGTTCACTTCCACCTGAATATATTTGCGTCTCATTTGTTCCAAGTCTCTGTTTGTTCTTTGCTCAGTCTAAAAACCTCCTCTAACCTCGTGGAAGGTTTCTGTACTAAGCAAATATGTGTCTTCTTAAAAACCCACAGGCGAGGGAACGAGACCACTTTTGTTCCCACAAGAAGGTCTGGAGGACGTAGAGTTATTGAGAACGCGGACGGGTCTGAGGAGGAAGTGGACGCTCGCGATGCCGACTTCAACGGAACCAAAGCCAGTGAATGAATGACTCACTCAAAAACGGGACAGAACCAAACCCAGTGGGCTCTGCTTAGCACTGTCTAAATCCATGTTCAAACTCCAAACATCACAGACACCCCTCACGATGAATATAAACACTGCCCTCCGTTCAGGGCATCATCTTAAGTTTGGAACGAGGTACCAAAGGCAAAAAATCCAACAGGAGACACAGACACACCCAACGTCTCTGCCAAAACCTGTGCAGAGATTTTTTTGAATTTTTAGAAAAATGTATCCACGATAACTAATCACTGGCAACTTTACATGAAACGGGGAGAAAGTCACCACTGAGACAGGTGCCCCTGCCCCCCCTCCCCAACTTTCCTGCCCTGTGGACCCTTCCATCTTCCCGGGGTTGGGGGTGGGGGCCAGTTTGAGAATTCCTCTTCCCTCCGGTTCCCACACGTCAGATGCACACAGTTCACTGAGACCAAGTGCCTTCTGTAGTCACGTGAGTTACAAAGGAGACGCCGCTCAAAGGCTAAGAGCAGGAAATTCACACTGTTTTATATGCACTGACTGTACTTAAGGACACCTTCACTAATAAAAGGTTATAAATCACTACAACCGAGTTGGCTTCTCTGTTGCTTTCTAGAGAAAAAGGACAGGATGGGATGGGTAGGGGAGGGAGGGGGAAGAGTGGCCTCATTTATGATGATCCTATGAAGTCAGCGGAGCAGGAACTGGCAACCCACTGGCAATAGTATCTTGCCTGGTAAATCCCATAGACAGAGGAACCTGGTGGGTTCCAGTCCATAGGGTTGCAATGAGGCAGATATGACTAAGGGACTAACGTTTATGAAGTCAGGGTTGTTAATTCATTCAATGGGGAAACAGGTCTAGGGAGGTGGGATGAATTGTCCAACACCCCACAGCTGGCTAGGAGGAGAGCAGAACCTCAGAGTGATTCTGAGGGAGGGGCTCTTCCACGCAGGAGGCGAGCCGCTCGAAGCCCAGGAAGAACATGCGCATCAATCAAAGCAGCAGTGATGGGGACTTCCCTGGTGGTCTGGTGGCTGAGACTTTGCCTTCCAGTGCAGGGGGTGTAGGTTTGAACCCTGGTCAAGCGAGATCCCACGTGCCTTACAGCCAAAAAAACTAAACATAAGACAGAAGCAATACTGTAACAAGTTCAATGAAGACTTTAAAAACTATCCACATAAAAAATTCTTAAAAAACAAAACACAAAAACCAGGTAAATAGTTAATGTGAAGAATTAACATTAAACGTTCCTTGAACGTTTGAGTTAAAACACAAGACTTCACCCAGCAGGGGTTGACAAACTTTTTCTATAAAGGCCCAGAAATGGTCTCTGTCACATTTTTGTCTTTTTTTTTGTAAATTATTAAACTATCCTTTAAAAATGTATAAACCGTTCTTGGCATGAGGGCCATAAAAACTGGGTCTAGGCCTGTCCTTTTCCTCACCTGCGTGCTCTAGACCGAGCTGCCTGGCAAAGGTTCCCACTCAACACGACGACTCCATACTCAGACTCTGCGGGCACAAACAGACTGAAAAGAAAGGACTCACAGAGCCCGAGGACACGCTGAAAGGCCATACAACTTGGATAGGACATACACGTGTTCCAAACACAATGCTAAGCTGACCCGAAAGGAAACTTTTAAAAAGTAGGTTTTTTCCATTGTCACTTGGTTAAAAAAAAAGTTTTTCACCATCGGATGCACAAACACAGAAGCACTAACCAGCATTTACTGACCGCCACAAACTAGCTGAAAATCAGTTTCTCTTGATTTTATTGTTCTTTTAAAAAAATAAAAGTACGTCTTTTACCGATACAGGTTAGAATGTTGCCACGGTAATGAGGTGGGCACTGGAGTTAATTCTCTGCTGAATTTCAGTAGCACTTGAAAAGTTCTGGTTTCAGCTGGATACTTCTGCTGTTCTTTTGGAAAAATGACTTAGAAGGCTGTTAGGTTGCATGCACAGGCCTGAATTCACGTGTTCTTTTTACTTGTGTCCACAGTGTGAGGCAGCTGTTCCAGATCAGCAGGGAGGAGCCACATGCCGTCTGCCTGGAAATCCTGGGTTCGCTTCTTTAATAAGGACACTCCCAATGCAACCTGGCGGCTTCATCTTATCCGATGGTAACCTTGATTATTTCATCCAGGCTTTGAATGAAGTCCTGTTCTCAGGGGCTGCATCGCTAAGGCCATCACACCCCAGAAACCCTCAGAAGCAGAGGTCACTCCCAGACCAGGGCAGGAGGCTCAGGATAGGTCTAAAGAGGACACAGATTTTCCACTGACCTGGTCCCCACAAAATTCACACTGAAACTCAAGCATGCCTCTAAAAGCCTCAGTGACAGGCAGATTAAAAAGTCTTGGAGGTACATGTGTATAAAACAGAGAGCTAGTGGGAAACTGCTGTATAGCCCAGGGAGCTCAGCTCGGTGCTCTGTGATGGCCCAGAGGGGTGGGATATATGTACACACGTAGCTGATTCACTTTGCTGTACAGCAGAAACTAAGCAACATTGTAAAGCAATTATACTCCACTTTGGAAAAAAAAAGTCTCGGAGGTACACCACACCACAGTTTAAATAAAAGGTACATGCCTGTTCTATCCTTCACTCCAGGCGTGATTTCAGGGCACTGGCCCCTGTCGTGCCATAGCGCACTGGAGATTTTGTTCTGGAAGAAGCGCCAGCTGTGGGGGGCAGGGTGCGCCTAGGACGGGCTCAGACTCCACTTCATAGGTATCTCCGATCATTAAAAACACCTCTCAAGACCAATCGGTACTCAGCTCAGCTGACAAGGATGGGGTGGCCTTGGCACCCAAGTCACCCTTTCCAGAGGGTCAGGTTGGTCCCACCCCTGGCTGTACACGTCAACACGGAGGCTGGGGGTTAAGGGACTGCATTTCCTGCAGCCAACGACCCAGGGCCACTGGCAACGGCCTTGGTCACTTGGCTTTGTGTGACTGCTTGCTCATATTTCTCAAACCAACTTAAAAAAAAAAACAAAAAACACCCAAAACCTAGTTCAAAGAGGGAAGGAGGGGAAGGGCTCGCCTCGGCTTCCGTGGCTTTCCTAAAGCAACATCTTGACTACACCCTGGGCTGACGGCAGCGACGGTGAGGAAACATTCGATGACGGCTTTCCAAACTCCAGGCGTTTTCCCAACCTTCAGACAGAGCAAACCAAGTTAAGCGGACATTACAGCTGTTCTAGGCTGGCTAGCACGGGGCCCACCAAGTTACAAGGGTGAATATCAAGGTGGGGAGCAGTGACTCACTGGGTCTCAATTTTCTCTCCTGTGAAATGAAGAAAAGGACACTGGCCATCTAGCGCTCATGGCCCTCCCCCAAAGCCACACAAAAAGCCAGTCGCAGAAGACCCTCCAAAGAACACCCCGGGCTAAAGGTCCAGAAGTTACGTGCATGCTGGGGAAAACAAATTCTTCCTCTCCTGTCCTCCGTCTGCCACTGACCACCCCAAATCTACGTGGCCCAGGGGCCAGTGAGATGGTGGCACATCTTAGAAAATTCTAGAATGTGGAGGCCACCCTGATTTTCTTCAGGCCAGAAAATGAATGAAGCTGTTAGAGGTCAGGTTTGTGTTTTCCAATCCGGTGATTGGCTTCAGGAATCCAGTCTGGCTGATTTAGTTTCCTGAAGGTTCCAAAGGGTTTAAAAAAAAAAAATCAAAATCCTCTTCTGGGGAAAGCAGAGCAGTATTCAAAGCCTGAGTCGCAAACAAGTGATTTATACAAAGGGCTTCTCACAGCATGACTGGGAGCTGGGGCTGTAGAGTCAATAAAAACGACTCTCTTCCTGGCCATTTGCGCAAACCAGAAGATATCAACTAACTCGGTCTTAAGGGATAGAGAGATATGCTGACATAATTCCTGCAACTTTCAAAAACACAGCTATCGGTCGGGGGTCAGAGGCTTCTGGCTGGAGTGGACAGGTTCTCCCCACACCGAGGAGGAACAGCGCAAGGCACTGACCCTTTGTCGCCTAGAGGCACGCTGCCGCCGCCGGGCCGCCTGTCCACGCTGTCTCTGTTTTTGCTCCCCCGCCCCGAGGCTGGGCCACTGGCTCGACTTGGGGACTGATCGTACACGAAGTTCCGGCAGGAAGCGAGTTTGGACTCCAGGGCCTGGAGAGAGAGATGCTTTCACTGCTCAAGTTGAAGACAAGAACCCTTACACCTCTCACCACAGCCCATACTGTTGTTTGGTCGCCCAGCTGTGTCCGACTCTTTGCAACCCCCTAGACCGTAGCACACCAGGCCTCCCTGTCCCTCACCACCCCCTGGAGTTTGCCCAAGTTCATGTCCATTGCATCAGTGATGCCATCACTGTTTTTATGTGTATGGGCCATCAGAGCCTATTCACATCACAATCACTTAAGAGAGTGGTTCTCAAACTAGACCCATTAGTTTTAGAACCATTGTATTAGAACCCCAAAGCGTGCCCTTCCTGCCCCCCATCAAATTCAGTATACATCTAACTCATACAACTGGTGGTCTAAGATTGCTGCTGCTGCTGCTGCTGCTAAGTCGCTTCAATCGTGTCCGACTCTGTGCGACCCCATAGATGGCAGCCCACCAGGCTCCACCATCCCTGGGAATCTCCAGGCAAGAACACTGGACTGGGTTACCATTTCCTTCTCCAATGCATACATGCATGCTAAGTCCCTTAAGTCATGTCTGACTCTACGCGACCCCATGGACAGCAGCCCACCAGGCTCCTCCATCCCTGGGATTCTCCAGGCAAGAACACTGGAGTGGGTTGCCATTTCCTTCTCCACTAAGATATCTAGGATATCTAGGAGCCTCCTAAAAAGTCCCTTACCCTACCTATGATCCAAGTCTGCCTACAAGAAAGAATGAAATGGACTTTTGGAATCATTCACTGTCGCTGTTACCTAGGTAAACACACACCAAGTGGCAGGAGGTTTGAACAAGAACTTGCCTTGCTGTAAACAGACCCTCTGAGAACCAAACAGGCACTGAGATCACCCTGGGCTTCTCTATAATCTAACTGTTAAAATCTGTCTGTAAAACAGCAAACCAGGAAACCAAAAGCCAAAAAGAAAAACACAGGAAACAAGTCACAAGCTTCTATTAACTCTGAATACACACATTCTGGTCAATGACAGACTGGTAGGATTCAAAGTATGTGGCTTTCCATTTTAAAAAATTTAGAAAGGCATAATTTTTAAAAATAAGAGAAACAACTACAGAGAATAGCTGTGTGATTTCTCAAGCACCAAAGACTCCTTCCCTGTAATTAACATAAAACCTGTAAGGTCATGTTCTCTGCCCAGCCTTTCAAGATTTTCTCCTTGACTCCCTGAGCAAATAAAAATCATGCCTGACAAAATATGATCCCCTGGAGAAGGGAATGGCAAACCAGTTCAGTATTCTTGCCTCAAGAACTCCATGAACAGTGTGAAAAGGGAAGGCAGTTTTCAATTTTTCTCAGTTTCTTCAAACTGAGAAAAATACCATTAATACCATTCAAACTTCCCCAATTGCCAGGGAAGATGGCCCAGGGAAAGAATGGTATACCTGGGGATCTAAGGGTGCCTCAGGGTCAGAGCCTGGGTTTGTCAGAAACAGTGCTCCCCGAAGGCCTTCCCTGGCGGCGCAGTGGTTAGGACTCTGGGCTTTCACTGCCCGGGGCCTGGGTTCAATCCCTGGTTCAGAACTAAGACACAAGCCACGCAGCCAAGACCAGCCACACGAAACTTTAAAAACCAGAACCACCATCCACAGATGCACAGCAGTTCTAAGGGACGCGAGACGAGCCAGGCCTGCATCTGCGCTCATGACGCCTCTGCCAGAGGGGGAGTGGCCAGTAAGGTCACGCCTCGAGCCTCCTGAAGACAGAGGATGCCAACGTGAACGTCGGGCAGCACGCCACGCGACGCCGTCTTACCCCCACTTTCCGCAGCAGGTCTCCCACGATGTTGAGGGCTGATATGCGGGCTGCGGGCGTGAGGGGGGTCCCCCCAGTGGAGTCGTCCAGGCCTGTGTGTGTAAAAAGGACGCACACGTGACACCAACACACACGGAAAATCTGTGCACGAACATCTCTGAGTGCGGAATCCGGAGGTGGGTCCCTGTGCCCTCTGACCCCCAATGCTGCCCTGTTTCAATCACTAGGGTGCTGCCTGACATAACGAGAGTACCTGATGACCAACTTCTCATAGCCTTATGATGACTATACTCAGTATTTATCTTTAGATGCTATTCTTTGAAATGAAAAAAAAGCAAGTCCTCTGAAATTCTGAGGAATGCCATACTGTGAATTAACATTCCCAGCATCTGAACAAGACCCACTGGTCACGGTTCCACCCCTTGGAGCCCCCTCTCTCCGCTAAGCAGGGCGCCAGGGCTTGGAGTTCAGCATCACCCGGGTGCTCCTCAGAAACGCAGGATCTCAGGTCCCGCCCACATCTGCTGCAGCTGAGGCCCAGCTGAGGCACGTGCTTAAAGTGGGACTAGCCTGGGACTCTGGCAATGGCACACTCTGTGCCTGCTGGGCACAAGCTGAGGGACAGGCAGTATGTGGGGGGGTCAGCCCGGAGCTTGCCCGCCATCCGCCAGCTGTGTGATGTCAGCCCAGCTCCTTAACTGGGAGTCCCAGTCTCCTCATCCATCAGATGGGGGCAGGGCTTGCATCACTTGCTTCTTAGGCCTCATTGCAAATCCAAGGAGGTCGTACGTACCCACAGAGCACAGCAAGCAGAAAGGCTGGCACCGCCTGAGTGCTCAGCAATTGTCTATTATTATTATTTGTTATTAAGTGGCCCAATCAGAGCCCCACAGCTAATCAGTCATCAGAGGGGCTGGGTGAGCACTCCATTTCTTGTTTTTTCCCCTACTCAGCACAGGTTATGCTGGGATCAGTTCTACGGGATGTATTGCTGGACCCACAAAATGTTTTATCTCGTTACTGAAGTATTTAACTTGGGAGATTTCATATACAACACGAGGACTTCTGGCCTCTGGTCCTTACGAAAGGACCCACACCTCTCATGGCTGAAGCAGAGAGGCAGCGGCCCCTCTGGACAAGACTTCTGTTCTCCGGTTTGCCGCAGACTCCCCTGCTCCCTGTCGCCTCACATTCAAGAGGCTCCTCCTACCTACCGCATTAGTCTGCCCCTGTGAGCCCTGCCTCTGCTCCCTGCTGTACAGCCTGGCCCTATTTCTCTCTCACCCAGGAAAGCCTTGTGAAGCCAAGAGCACTCTCCCAGCTCCCATCCCCCTTACCACGTCTGAAGGTCCCAGGAGTGTTTAAACTAGAGCTGGGTCCTCGATGAGCTATGGGGGTAGATGGCATGGAGCCAGTGGCCTGCACCGCTGTGTCTGTCCTCTCAGCGTCCACTGAGCTGGGCATGGGTGTCCTGGGTTTCTCCTGCTTTTGCTGCACAGCTAATTCCTGTCGCAAATCTAGGCGAGGAAAAGGATTCTGATTAAGTCCTTGTTGCAGGTGATGGGGCAGGAGACAAGGGTGAGCAAGAACCACACCAGAGTGAGAAACTCCCGGTGGAAACCCAGAATGAAGCATACCCCATGGGACCTTGCCTCGCAGGCTTGCAGGACCACAGAGTTTTTCTTTTGAGTAAAAACAAAAAGATTTAAAAAAAAAAACTTTTAAAATTATGACTGTACTGTTTCGGGAAAATTCCAATGTATCAGGATACACAGAGTACCAAGTGAAGACATGCCTTTCCAATCCACCCTCAAATGTTCAGCCTCATGCCTGATCACTGTAACATGGGGGTGAGCATTTCAGTCCTTTTGCTCTGCATTTTCACACATACAGTTTATATATGTGTGTGTGTGTGTGCATATCTTTTAAGCATATAATTTTTATTAAACATAACTAGAAACATACATCTACTATCTACATACTTTCCCCCTTCAATGTTATGTCCTAACAAGCTATGACATTTATATCTGTATCGTGTTTGTTTCAACTACTTAACATTCCACAAAATAAATCTGTGTAATTTACATAAGCAAATCATTATTGACGAACATTTAGGAACAACTTCGTTTTAAACTCGAGAATTTTACTTTTTAATCCCTCTTCTACTGGCTACACATTAGAAATCAAATGAACGTCATAAACAATTAACTGGGACTTTAACAATGTCTCTTCTGAACCCAACTAGGATGACTTGCGAATGTGGTAGAAGGCTGGGGGAATTCCCTGGTGATCCAGCGGTTAGGACTCCACGCTTTCACTGCCAAAGGTGTGTGTTCGATTCCTGGCTGGGGAATTAAAAGCCCACAAGCTGCATGGCATGGCCAAATTGAAAGAAAAAAAAAAAAGCCCTACCTCTAGAAGTGCTCCAAAGAGCAAGCGCTGATGAGAATCCTGAGTTCCAAGCCACTTGCATTAGCAGCCATCACGTTTCAAAAGTAAAGATGTGGCTAGCAAGTCCAGATGGACTGGCTAGCAAGTCCATCAACAGGCATTTCCCCCCCACCGCAAAAAACTCCCGTGCTCCTGCTAAGCATAAAGCTGGTGATGGACTTAAATACCCACTAGGGGTCTTTACAGAGTTGGACATTTGACAGTTCCTAGCACAGGGTAGAAATCAAGCCTCAACCTGCCCGGGGTGATCCCCACCCTTGGACCAGAGCGCTGAGAAGGCTGCAGGTTTCCAGCAAAGGGCAAGCCGGGTGATGCTGTGGGACAGGACACCCTCAGGCCGGGAGAGGGCACAACACTGGTCAAACCCACAGACCAAAGCCCTGGCCGCCTGACCTCTGGCTTCATCCTTCAGTCGCTGCACAGATTCCAGGAGATTCTCCTTCTCATCCAATTCGCTCTCCAGGAAGGCATTTCTTTCTATGGCTTGATTCAAACGCTGTTCAAAGTCCTCCAGTGACATGATCGTGGCCCTGGGTGAGAGACCAGCAAGGTTGCCCGAGGGAACAAACGCATCTGTTATGCACCAGAGAGACGAGACACCTGGGGAGCGGGCCCCGGCTCCCGCACGTCCTAATCCCAGAGATGAGCAGCCCCTCGACTTCAGGACCAGGCTCTTCACCTGCACAACCCGTCAGCTCACGAGGCGCACAAGGCTGTCCCGTGGGTTAACTGAGAGCATGTCCATACAGCACTTACAACATGAGCCAGGACCTAATTAGGGCCATAGACAGGCCCCGCTCAAATGCCAAGAGCAGCACGTTCTGTCTTGTCTCAGAGACTCAGTGTGTAGTCAGCACTCAGAACACCCCACTAAGGTGCACGTGCGATCTAGTAATCATGCATTATCCCTCAGTCACCTTAACAAGTTCAGAAAGTTTCAAACGCCCAGCCCAGCTGCCCTAACCACCACGTATTTTGGAGAGTGTAGACGGGTCACTGGAATGTCATGTTAAAGGCACTGACAAGTGCAGCCATAAGGAAGTCTGTTTAACTCTGTCTGGGATGTTCCTGGTGGATAAGAATCTGCCTGCCAATGCAGGGCACACAGGTTCAATCACTGGTCCTGGAAGATCCCACATGCTGCAAAGCAACTAAGCCCAAGCACCACAACTACTGAGCCCACACTCGAGAGCCCTCGCGTCGCAACTGCTGAATCTGCGTGCTACAACTAGTGAAGCCCGTGTGCCCCAGAGCCTGTGCTCCACGCAACACGGGAAGCCACCACAACGAGCATCTTCACCATAAGGAAGAGTAGCCTCTGCTCGCTACAACTAGAGAAAGCCTGCATGCAGCAACGAAGACCTAGCACAATCAAAAAAAAAAAAAAATTATCTTTAACTCTGTTTGGACAAGCTGCGTTCTCTGGGACTGTTTCCTCACATGCAAAGCAGAGGTACAGGGGTAGTAACAGGACCTCCACACGGGGTGGGGGAAGCGGAGTAACACAGAACAGGTGTTTCACAGATGCTTGACAAGTGTCAGCAATTCTCCTCGCCGATTCCGTGTTTATGTCTGAGGACCTCTAACATCCCCTGAATTGTATCTCATGGTGACTAAAAACGTCTGGAATGAAACCCTCCTGGCTCTAATACGTAAGACTATCTAAGTGTTCTTAAGGAACTTGACCTCTCTGGACCTCCAGGCCTTCAACAGCCAAGTGAGAGTCAATCGTTTATCTCGTCCATCCACAGATGAATGGATAAAGAAGCTGTGGTACATATATGCAATGGAATATTACTCAGCCATAAAAAGGAATGCTTTTGAGTTGGTTCTAATGAGGTGGATGAACCTGCAGCCTATTATACACAGTGAAGTAAATCAGAAAGAGAAACATAAACATCACACATTAACACAGATATATGGAACCTATAAAGACGATACTGATGAGCCTATTGGCAGGGCAGCAATGGAGATGCAGACACAGAGAACAGACTTATGGACACGGGGTGTGGGGTAGGAAGGAGAGGGTGGGATGAGTGGAGAGACTGTAGCATGGAAATATATATACTCACATGTGTAAAACAGGCAGCCAGGGAATTTGCTGTATGACTCAGGGAACTCAAACCAGGCTCTGTGACAACCCAGAGGGATGGGATGGGGAGGGACGCTCCAGAGGGAGGGGACATATGTATACTTATGGCTGATCCATGCTGATGTATGGCAGAAACCAACACAATATTGTAATTATGCTTCAATTAAAAACAAATTTAAAAAATCATTCATTTCTTCAGCACTGCCTTCTCAGACCAGATTGAGTCCTAATGTAGGAACTAATGTTCCTACCTCAAAGGGTCTTTTGAAGTAAAGAAGATAAAGTTACCAAAAATGCCTGATTAAAAACAATAAAGGGATGATATTTAAGAATACAAGACTGGAATCAGTTAAAATGACCCTAAGGCTGGCAGGTCAAACAACAACAAAGATGCTGTAGCTAGGAATTCATGTAACAACAGACATCTAAGATTTGAGGCCACAGAGGCTTGCTGAAATGCAAACATATGCTATTTATGAGGAGGCAGACCCCAAATCATAAAGAAATCAATTATCTGTAAGTTATCTAATAAGTTTAACACCATCCTAATAAAAATACAGGCTTCCCAGGTGGTGCTAGTGATAAAGAACCTGCCTGCCAATGCTGGAGACATCAGAGATGCAAGTTAGATCCCTGGGCTGGGAAGATCCCCTGGAGGAGGGCATGGCAACCCACTCCAGTATTCTTGCCTGGAGAATCCCCATGGGCAGAGGAGCCTGGAGGGCTACAGTCCACAGGGTCGCACAGAGTTGGACATGACTGAGCAACTATCACTCACATTCAGCATTTTATAAAAATACAAACAGGTTTTTATTTGAGGTATAGGCATAGGAGGACTGATTTGAAAGATGATGAGATAACAAAACAAGAATGGTCAGGAGAAGAACATTAATAGTAAAAAAAGAATGAGACCTTGCCGCTTGTGACAACATGGATGGACCTAGAGAGTATTAAATCAGAGACAGACAGTATCATATATTTCAGTTACATTTAGAACCTAAAAAATATTAATAAATGAACAAACACAACAAAACAGGGTTACAGACACAGAGATTAAACAGGTGGTTGCCAGAGAAGAGGAGGTTGGAGGAGGAGAAAAATAGGTGGGATAGATTGAAAGTGAAAGCGTTCATCGCTCAGTCAAGTCCGACTCTTTGCAACCCCAAGGACTGTAGCCCACCAGCCTCCTCTGTCCATGGGATTCTCTAGGCAAGAATACTGGAGTGGGTTGCCATTCCCGTATCCAGGGGGATCTTCCCGACCAAGGGATCAAACACAGGTCTCCTGCATTGCAGGCAAATGCTTTCCCAAGTGAGCCATCAGGGAAGCTAGATTAAGAGGGACAAAGTTCCAGTAGCAAAATAAATGTCATAGCCATGAAACATACAAGGCGGGGAATACAGTCCGTAACTATGTAGCATCTTTGCTTGGTGGCAGATCTTAAAGTAGACTTCTTGTGGCCATCATTTTGAAATGTATAGAAATACTGAATCACTATGTTATATAATAGGAACTAACACAGCAGGTCAATTATATTTCAAAACAAACAAACAGATTTAAAAAAAGGGATCAGATTTGTGGTTTCAGGGGCCAAGGGAACTGGATGAAGATGTTAAAGGTACAAACTTCTAGCTATAAGGTAAATAAGTACTAAGGAGGCAACACGCAACGTAATTATAATCAATACCGCTGTATCTTAAAAGTTGTTAAGAGGTTAAATCCTAAGCGTTCTTACCAGAAAAAGACCACTTTTTTTTCCAATTTTTAAATGTTGTATCTATAAGAGACGATGGGTATCCACTAAATATATTGTGATAGCCATTTCATGATGTATGTAAGTCAATCCCTTGTGCTATGCACACTTAAACTTATACAGTGCTGTATGTCAATTATATCTCAATAAAACTGAAAGAAAAAAATGGCCAGGAGAACTGTGAAAGAGAAGAGATCAGGGGAGCTAGTTCCACCAGAAACAAAGAACATGTTATTATGAAGCCTCAATAATGTAGAGGGCTGCAGTGTGCAAGTTATAAGAGCAGACAGGTCAAAGAGAACCAAAGGTCCGGAAATAGATCCAAATGCATGTGAGAATTTATGATAAAGGTGGCATCACAAATCATCAATGAAAAAGACGCCTGGTTCAATTTTAGGTCTGGGAACTACCAGGTAGCCACCTGGAAAAAAATAAATGTTGGATCTAATGTTGCACCCCAAGATTAACTTCAATTGGGTCAAAAACTTAAAATCACTAATTGGTCAAAATCTACTATCGGCTTCTGGAATGCCAGAGAAATGAAGAACAACTTCAGCGGCATTTCTGGCGTTCCTGAACTTATGTGGATCAATAACCACCGGACTGTATACAGTTTGACTGGGTAATACCAGCAGGGCATGGCACTTGGGTCTATTGTTACTTTGTGAATATTTACTTTCAACTAAAGGTAAGTATCCTAGTTGTCACCTGAGTGACAAATAGCTCTATGTGCTTTATATGCTGAAAGTCTGTCAACTGATATATAAAAGCATATCTATATACAAGAATAAAATGCAAAAAAGCATATTTATTATAGTAAAATGATGCAATACATAATATGAAAGCTGCTAACCTCACAGACAGCTATGAGAAACTGAAAACAGGCAAGTGGGAAAATATATTTTCAGTAAATTTTCATATTAAGAGATACATCTTCTCTTCAATAGAGGAGATTAAGAAGAGGAGGCAAGAATACACAGAAGAACTGTACAAATAAGGTTTTAATGACCTGGATAACCACGAAGGTGTGATCACTTACCTAGAGCCAGACATCCTGAAATGTGAAGACAAGTGGGGTCTCAGGAAGCATTACTACAAAGCTAGTGGAGGTGACAGAATTTCAGCTAAGCTATTCCAAATCCTAAGAGCTGATGCTGTTAAAGTGCTGCACTCAACAGGTCAGTAAATTTGGAAAACTCAGCAGTGGTCCCAGTACTGGAAAAGGTTAGTTTTCATTCCAATCTCAAAGAAGGGGAATGCCAAAGAACGTTCAAACTACTGCACAATTGCACTCATTTCATATGCTAGCAAGGTAATGCTCAAAATTCTCCAGGGTAGGCTTCAACAGTACGTGAACTGAGGACTTCCAGACATACAAGCTGGATTCAGAAAAGGCAGAGAAACCAGAGACCAAATTGCCAACATCGTTTCAATCACTGAGAAAGCAAGGGAATTCCAGAAAAACATCTACTTCTGCTTCATTGACTATGCTAAATTTGACTGTGTAGATCACAACAACTGTGGAAAACTCTTAAAGAGATGGGAATACCAGACCTCCTAGCTCATGAGAAACCTGTATGCGAGTCAAGAAACAGCAGTTAGAATCTTACATGGAACAAAGGCCTGGTTTAAACTTGGGAAAGGAGTAACATAAGGCTGTATATTGTCACCCTGTTTATTTAACTTATGCAGAGCACATCATGCGAAATACTGGGCTGGATGAATCACAGGTTGAAATCAAGACTGCTGAGAGAGATACCAACAACCTCAGATATGTAGATGATACCACTCTAATGGTAGAAAGTGAGGAGGAGCTAAAGAGCCTCTTGATGAGAGTGAAAAAGCTGGCTTAAAACTCAACAGTCAAAAAACTTAAGATCCTGGCATCCGGTCCTGTCTCTTCATGACAAATAGAAGGGGAAAAAGTAGAAGCAGTGACAGACTTTGTTTTCGTGGCTCCAAAATCACTGCGGATGGTGACTGCAGTCATGAAATTAAAAGATGCTTGCTCCCTGAAAGGAAAGCTATGATGAACCTAGACAGTGTATTAAAAAGCAGAGACATCACTTTGCTAACAAAGGTCCATATAATCAAAGCTACAGCTTTTCCAGTGGTCATGTACAGGTGTGAGAGTTGGACCATAAAGAAAGCTGAGTGCCAAAGAACTGATGCTTTTGAATTGTGGTGTTGGAAAAGACTCTTGAGAGTCCCTTGGACTGCAAGGAGATCGAACCAGTCAATCCTAAACAAAATCAATCCTGAATATTTACTGGATGGACTCTGGCCATTTGATACGCAGAGCTAACTCTTTTGAAAAGACCCTGATGCTGGGAAAGACTGAAGGCTAAACGAGAAGAGGGCAGCAGAGGCTTAGATGGCTAGACAGATCACTGACTCAATGGACATGAATTTGAGCAAACTGCGGGAGACAGTGAAGGACAGGGAAGCCTCGCGTGCTATAGTCCATAGGGTGGCAAAGTGTCAGACACGAATGAGCGACTGAACAACAAAATTTCCTGAATCATTCAAGGTTACCCTTTCACAAGGTCACCCTCTACTCAGTTGAAAGTGTTATTTAATTTTACAGACATACAGCTGGAGGGAACAAAATAAACAAATAGCTGATGGTGCTGAGAAATTACTGTTCTTACAGTACATGGTCAAATTTTTCACACATAACTACTAAAAATGTATAATGAAATTGTAAAGTTTTTAAAAAAAATAAAACTTCAGCATTCCAGAACTTTATTCATTCTAAAATGATGATTTGGGTCTCTACCTGTTAGGGAATTTAAATAAATAGTTTTGTTTAGGCTTCAAAGACAAAGCAGAACAGACCTCTGACCTTGCTTCTAAGCTGCCTGGACACTGTCCTGACTGACTGACCTAAGTGCAAGAAGACAGGGGACAAATCTTGAAATTGTTGAGCCTCTGGAGGGGCCTTGGCCAGTCAAGCCCCAGGCTTAGCAACATAACATTCCAAGCTTTATAAGAGAAAACAAATAGCATTAATATGAAACCAGGGCTGCAATTTGCTCACAGATTAACGATGACATCAGTTTGTGTCCTAGGATTAAAAGCAGGAACCCCAAACTGCAATATTTGAAGTCTCACCCAGAGCGGACGCACTGCCTGGGCCCTTTACCCAACTGGGACTCCAGATATGCTGTGTCACGAGAATTCCCAGCGCTGTATGAGTCTGGATGTTGGTCAAAACCCAGCACAGTACCCTCTGCTGTGTCTATTTCTCTTTTCTCTTAATGTTAGTATATTGAAAGTAAGCTAGATAACCTTTAATAAATATTGGTATTATTTATTTGTATATAACAAGTGGCTTATTTTGTTACCAAATCTTTGAGCTTGAGACAAAAGTGAAAACTTTTGGCAAAACGCTACCACATCTGATGGTAACATTCAACTATTCACCATTTATAACTTTATTGCTACTCTCGGGTATTCCTTTGGAAAAGGTGTAAGGGTTCTTTACATACTCTAATGTACTGTCTATAGATTATAAGATAAAGTCAAGCACGTATCTGCTGATACTTTTTAAGAGGACCTGTCTTTACACTTAGAAATGCCTCTTAATAGTAGGATTCCCTCGTGGCTCAGATGGTAAAGAATCTGCCTGCAATGCAGGAGACCTGCGTTCGACCCCTGGGTTGGGAAGATCCTCTGGAGAAGGAAATGACAACCCACTCCAGGATTTTTGCCTGGAGAATTCCTTGGACAGAGGAGCCTGGTACACTACAGTCCATGGGGTCACAAAGAGTCGCACACGACTGAGTGAGTATCACTCACATTCAGCTAAACTATGAATCCAATGCATCTTCAGGAGAGAAAGAGAGAGAGAGAAAGGAAGGGAGAAGAATACTAGAAGAAGATAGTACTAATTGCTATATATACCTTGGATTGCAGATAAATTTGCCTACATAGAAATCCAAGTAACTTTCAACAGTAACATATGCAACAGACAAAGATGGAAGGCAAATGACAAACTCCCTAATGCTTTAAATTCGCATCTCAGACAAACATATAAACGTCTCCTGAAACTGATGAGAAAGAACAACTAGCAACCCATCCTGAAAATAGGCAAAGATAAACAGAGTTCATAGAAAAAGAAATAAAACAGTTATTAAACATACGAAAAGGAACTCAAGGTCATTCATAATCCAGAAACGTACCTATTTGTCACCTATTACACTGGCAGAAATCCAAAGCTTAAAAAAATGCTGTTAGTGAAGCTATTTGGAAAACAGAGACTCACACAGGTGTTGGGGATGTGAACTCGTACCACGACAGAGAACAACCAGGTAAAAACTATCAAAATCACATGTATATATCCTCTGACCTGGGAATTCCACTTCTGGAATTTACTCTACAGATATTCATCTGTGCAAGCAACGAGTATCATTCACTATAGCAACGCTTGTCACTACAAAAGAATGGAAATGCAGCAAATATCCATCCGCAGGGGGATAGATAAATAAATTATTATGTATCATACAATACCAACCATACAATAAAATAGTATGTGCTTGGGAAGAAACCAACAACGACAAAGAATGCTCTGTGTCCTACTACAGAAAGACCTCCAAGATCTGTTATGTGACAAGGCAAGAAGCACAATGGTGGGTACAGAATGCTCTTCTGTGGAGAAAGAAGGGGGGAGTGGGGGGAATAATACAAATTTCTGTTTTTATTTGCTTGAATTTGAATTTAAGAACGCTAGCCCTCTGTATGGTATTTTTGAATCACATGAATGCACTCTCTCTTTGTGACAGGCTGCAGCATGGCTCCCAATTCTTCACCCTCCCTCTATCCACACCCTTGCTTCAGCCTCACTGTGGGTGGAATGTACTTTCCCAGCCCTTAATGTGGCTTGGCCGTGTGACTTGTTTTCATCAATGAGTGGAAATGGTTGTATGCCAGGGGCTTGCCAGAAATCAGAATATACTATAAAGGCCACAGTAATCAAGTCATGGAAAGTGGAAGTGTTAGTCACTCAGTTGCATCTGACTTTTTGCAACCCCACGGACTGTAGCCCGCCAGGCTCCTCTGTCCATGGAATTCTACAGGCAAGATTACTGGAGAGGGTTGCTATTCCCTTCTCCAGGGGATCCTCCCAACCCAGGGATCGAACCCAGGTTTCCCACATTGCAGGCAGATTCTTTACTGTCTGAGCCACCAGGGAATCTCTAGTCATTATGGTGTTGGCAGTAATTCATAAATTGCACACTGGATCAAAAGAGAAAAGAATCTTGCATTAGATTCCAGAATATAGTCAGCTCTCCATACCTGTGGGTGGCATATCCTTGGATTCAACCAACTGCAAATCAAAAAAATTCAAAAAAAAAAAAAATCCAGAAAGTTCTAAAATGCAAAACTTGAATTTGCCGCTCACTGGCAACTGTTTATGGAGCTTTTGATTGCTTGTATTGTGTGTGTGTGCTTAATCGCTCAGTCATGTCCAACTCTTTGCAACTCCATGGACTGTAGCTTGCCAGGCTCCTCTGTCCATGGGATTTTCCAGAGAAGAACATTGGAGTGGGTTGCCATTTCCTTGTTCAAGGAATCTCCCCGATCCAGGATGAAACCTGTGTCTCCCATGTTTCCTGCACTGCAGGTAGATTCTTTACTTCTGCATCACCAGTTTTGCATTCTATTAGGTATTATAATTAACCTAGACATAATTTAAAGTATATGGGAGGCTATACGTAAGTTATATGCAAATACTATACCATTTTATTTAAGGGATTTGAGTATCCACAAAGTTTGGTATCCTCAAGGGTCCTGGAACCAATTCCCCCATGGATACCAAGGGACAACTGAATGAAAGGTTCACATGTGACAGAGATGCATTGAATTCAGTGGAAAAGAGATGAAGTGTTTAACACAAAGTACTGGCACAAGTGGCTATCTACCTAATGAAAATAAAATAGGACACAAATGTATACTAGATCCAAAAATAAATGCCAGGTGGATTAAAAGCATAAGTTAAAACAATTAATGTATGGCAAAACCAATACAATAAAGTAATTAACCTCCAATTAAAATAAATAAATATTTTTTAAAAAATCTTTCAAAAAAATTAAACAGAATACATATATAATCAAACGATCAACGGACTTCCCTGGTGGTACAATGGATAAGAATCCACTGGCCAATGAAGGGGGCACAGGTTCGATTCCTGGTCTGGGAATCTTTCACATGTTAGGGAGCAACTAAGCCCGTGCACCGCAACTACTGAGCCTGCGTGCCTAGAGCCCGTGCTCCACCACAGGAGAAGCCATTGCAATGAGAAGCTTGCGCACGGTGATGAAGAGTAGCTCCCCTCCATCCCCCAGTCACTTGCTGCAAATAGAGAAAGCCTGAGCACAGTGAAGACCCAGCGCAACCAAAAATAAATACAAACAATCAAGGGGATCTCCATAGTGAAGCCTGGAAATCTAGAAGCAATAAAAGGAGACATAATTGATGACCTAAGAAAGAAAAATATTTGTACAGAAAATCATACCACAAAGTCAACAGACAAAAGTTTATTCTGCAAAATATGTTTTCAAGACAGGACAAAAGATCAGTAGCAAAAATACATAAAGAACTTTTACAAACTAATTTTTTTTAAAAAGTTTCCACTTCTGCTAAATCATAAGGTCAGTTCAGTTCAGTCGCTCAGTCATGTCCGACTCTTTGCGACCCCATGAATTGCAGCACGCCAGGCCTCCCTGTCCATCACCAACTCCCGGGGTTCACTCAGACTCATGTCCATCGAGTCATTGATGCCGTCCAGCCATCTCATCCTCTGTCATCCCCTTCTCCTCCTGCTCCCAATCCCTCGCAGCATCAGAGTCTTTTCCAACGAGTCAACTCTTCGCATGATAAGGTAGCTTGTATCAAACCACATATCCTAGCGATTACAACTATAAACTCTGGGTAAAAGAAGAAAAACTATGACCTGACAGCCCTGGCAAAAGCTGGAAGGAGGCCAACACATGGAAGGAACAGCAGTGACCGAATCCTGTATCTTTACAAGCGTTGTGTCTATGGCCTGGGTGATAAAAATCCACCACCTTGGGGGAGTCCCCAGGTCTGCATATAAAGTCTTCCCCCATCTCTGACTGACCCAAACCATGCACACACGAAGCAGCCTAATTAAAGAATCAGATTTCAGCTACTTCCCAACAAGAGGAGACAGAGTTTGGAGTGTGAGTTCAGCATAGTTAATAAACAAACAAAAATATACCAGAATCCATAGCTTCTGTAACACATCATTCATAATGTCTAGAATATAACCCAAAATGACTAGACAAATGAAGAGCAAGAAAATGTGACCCAAAACTCACGCGAAAAGGTGATTACAGGAACTCAACCCTGAGGTACCCAGGTGTTATAATTAGCAGAAAAGGATCTTAAAGAAGCTATTATAACTATGCTCAATAATAGAGTAATAGGAAGTTTTAGATCTGAAGATAACGTACCTAAAATAAAACAGTACTGGAACTGACTTCCACCAGAACTGGAGGAGGGAAGAAGGAGTCAGTGGCCCTGAAACTAGGTCAATAGAAATAATCGAATTTGAGGAACCAAGAAAAATATAATTAGGAAAAGATATGAACAGAGTGTCAGAGACCTGCGTGGCAATATCAAAAGGATCAACATGTGTGTAGCTGGTGTTCCAGAAGGACAGGAGAGAAAGAAAGGGGCAGCAAAAACACTTGAGGAAATAATGACCAAAGCTAAACTTGGCAAAAGATAAATTTACAGAGCAAAGAAGCCCGGCAACCCCCTATCAGGATAAACACACACAAAATCTAACTGCTAAAAACCGAAAATAAAGTGAAACTCTTGAGAGCAGCCAGAGAAAACCACTAGATTATATACAGGAGAGTGACTACTTGGGTTACCACTAGCTTCTAACCCCCAGTAAGGCATTCAGAAGACACCAGAACATCTCTAATGTGCTGAAAGAAAAGAAAAGAAAAGAAAAACAAAACGCTGTCAACCTGAATTTCATGTCCAGTGGAAATTTCCTTTAAGAATGAAGGCACAAGAAAGACATTTTCGGAAAAACTAAAGAGAGAATTCACCATCAGCAGACCTGCACCACAAGAAACCCTAAAGGAAGTTCTTCAAGCCGAAGGCAAATGATAACTGGAGGGAAACTTCAGGAAGGAATGAACCAGAAACCATACACATACGGGTAAATATAAAAGGCTATCTTTTTAATCTCTTATTTTCATGCATTAAAGCTACAGCATAAAGTTTGAGGACAGTAAGTGAAACTCTAAGGTTTCAAGACGGTTACATTTGGTACACAGGTAACTAAGTAGACTGAAAAGTCGTGCATTTGGTTCCGTTTGGACTGAAAAATTGTCCAAACTGATGGAATTGTACACTCCTTATGATCGGTGCACACTGCTGTAATTTACATCTAAATGTTTTAAAGTGCTTTCTTAAAATAAAAAAAAAGCACCTGGCTCACAGTAGTTATTCAATTACTGTTATTTATTATTGCTCAGTTCAGTTCAGTTCAGTCGCTTAGTCGTGTCCGACTCTTTGCGACCCCATGAATCGCAGCACGCCAGGCCTCCCTGTCCATCACCAACTCCCGGAGTTCACTCAGACTCACATCCATCGAGTCAGTGATGCCATCCAGCCATCTCATTCTCGGTCATCCCCTTCTCCTCCTGCCCCCAATCCCTCCCAGCAGCAGAGTCTTTTCCAATGTTAGTAGCCTGCTAAACTACAGAACATTGGTTTAAGAAATATTGTCTTCTTATCGCTGAAAGCAATGCAGATGTCCATCAACAGATGAATGGATAAAGATGTGGTGCATATGTGCAATGGAATATTACTCGGCCATAAAAAAGAACGAGTCTGAGTCAGTTCTAACGAGGTGGATGAACCTAGAGCCTCTTATACAGAGTGAAGTAAGTCAGAAAGAGAAAAACAAATATTGCGTATTAATGCATACATACGGAATCTAGAAAAATGGTATTAATGAACCTATTTGCAGGGAAGGAATGGAGACGCAGATGAAGAGAATGGACTTGTGCACGCAGTGTGGGAGGGAGAGAGTGAGATGAATGGAGAAAGTGGCATCAACACATATACGCTATCAGGAGTAAGATGGATAGCTGGTGAGAAGTTGCTATATAACTCAGGGAGCCCAGTCTGGTGCTCTGTGATGACCTAGAGGGGTGGGATGGGGCGAGGGGAGAGAGGGGATATATATATATATATATATATAAAATTAATTATGGCTGATTAGAGTTATTGTGTGGCAGAAACCAGTACAATATTGTAAAAGTTAAAAAACAAAGAAAGAAATACCATCTTATCTCAGGGCCAACCAAGTACATGCTTGTCCTTCCACCCAGAATGTTCTCACCCCATACTCTTCCCCTGGATAATGCTGAGGCAGCCCTCGGTCTTAGCCTAAATGGCATTTCCTTTGAGAAGCCTGGCCCAGCATCCTCCCAGCAATGGACAAATGAATATCTCAGATCATATGCCCCCACAGCACCCTGGACCTGCAGCACTTTCTGCTTGTTGTCCATTTCCCATGAGGCTGTAGAGCCCAAGGCCCTGGCTCTGCTCTCTGCTGAATCCCCTACCCTTGACACAGTGCCTGGTGCCCAGAGACAAAAGGATCCCAGACCTCCTTTCTCCTTCCCCACATACCGTTTGGCTCTCTCCAGGTCATCGTTGGCTTGCTCCAGCTCTCTGATGTACTTCTGCAGTTTATCTTTAATGGCTTTCGTCTGGGCAAGGTCATCCTCTAAGGCTGAGATCTGCCGGTAGCCTTCAGAATGCTGTGTTTTAAACTTCTCCTGAAGGACAGAATCGACACTGAGTGAATGACTTAAGACTCCCAACGAGGATGTTTATTTCCTTTCCCCGTCGTCTCCTTAGGACGCTGAAGGTCAATCCTAGGACGTACTCTCTCCCATTGCAGTGCACGTGTGTGGTTCCTAGCCACTAAGCATCCGTTCCTCCCCTCTGCATAGCCTGCTGGCACCCCAGTTTCTTGAGGACCTCTTGCAGCCTCCACCACAGCCAGGGGACAAGCCTAAGCTCAGTCACGAGAACCTTCTGTCCACAGACATGGGCTCTTGAGCAAGTGAGGGATGATGGGGGGAGCCAGGGGCTGTCAAGCGGTCCAGTTTCGAGTACTTCCTAAGCATCTGTCTGTACCTGGCCCCCTCCCACAACGGTCCTCGCCACCTCTGGTGTCCAGAAGCCCCCAACCATCTTCAGCAGTCATTCTGTCCACACCCACAGAAAGCACCATCAACCTCTCCGAGCCTGACCCGTAAGGACCTTACTGACGCACTTCACGTGACATCCCTGGGTTACAGGGACAAGGGCAGGAATCACAGTGACTTTGGTGCTCATGCCTCACAGTCAGAGCGGGACACCGCTGACTCAGTTCAACGCCTGTTCTGACTTTGTGACCCAGGATGCCCTCCCTGTGGCATGGGGTATTTAGAAGGAACTTGGGCACCTCTGGGGGAGGGAGGGAGAGAAGGGGAGGCAGGGGAAGGAAGGA
Source organism: Ovis canadensis (assembly GCF_042477335.2). NCBI lineage: Eukaryota > Metazoa > Chordata > Mammalia > Artiodactyla > Bovidae > Ovis > Ovis canadensis. The sequence goes on along the minus strand of NC_091268.1, from coordinate 29,312,292 downwards.
GGAAGGGAAGAGAAGAAGGAAAAAACCACAACTGTTGTTTTCACCAGAAGCTTAGTGTGACCCGGCCGGTGCTTCCCGAGGCAAGAACAGCCCAGATGAGGTCTCAAGAATCTGTTGCCCCCCAGTGACAGCAGCTAATGTATACTGCGAACTTCCCCGGTGGCTCAGTGGTAAAGAATCCGCACCAAGCAGGAGATGGGGGTTCGATCCCTGGGTCAGGAAGATCCCCTGGAACAGGAAATGGCAACCCACTCCTGTATTGTTGCCTGGAGAATTGCATGGACAGAGGAGCCTGGTGGGCTACAGTCCATGGTGTCTCAGTAACTCAACGACAACAGCATTTACTGCAGGCATTTACTGCACAGGACACCCCTCCCGCCGCCTGACTGAATGCCATTTCCGAGGTGTGAGAACGGAGACTCAGGCCTATCGTCAGCCCACAGTCAACCAGGACCAAACAACTGAGCAAAGACCCATCCTGGGCGACCTGGGCTCGTGCTCTCGGAACAACGATGCTCAACGGCCCTGGACCACTTCCGCCTTGGTTCACAGAGGAACTGATCACACGTGTGTGCATACACACTCACACACTCCCATTCTCTCCCTGTCTGGCTCCGCTTTCAAATTATTTTCTGCCATCCAACAATCTCCCCACCTTTCCCTCATCCACAAACAGGAACAAAGACACTCCCTTCCGACAGGAAGTCTAATGTGAAAGTGAAAAAAAACAAGCCCACTCCTCTTCTTCACTCAGTCAGCCCAGTACACAAAGCTGTTGCTAGAAACAGTCTGGAGGCTCTGGGGAGGGTGAGGTAATGGTGCCCGGAGCCAGAAAGGCGTGGCCAAAGCCATCGCAAGAGAAGGGCCTCAGGACAGACGGTTACAGGGCCAGGACAGGGCCGGGACCTCGAATCCTCATGCCACTCAGCCCCCTCAGATACTCCGCTTCCTGGTCGTGAGCACAGGAAGCGTCTCGGCTCAGACGAGCAGGGGCTGAGCGGGCCCAGGCTGGGCGAATTCCCAGGCGTGGCTCAGATTGCTCCCACCCTTGGCCTGGGTGCACTCTCAAAAAGAAGAACAGGAGAGTACAGGATCCAAGGCCATTAACCTAAATTCCTACATGGGTTCCCAGAGGACGCAGTGAACGGGCTTGTCCACCAGCACACAGATTCAAATAATGTCCTTTGAACTTGGGGACATGAAAAAGCTGTTGGGCTTTCATCTGGGGCTAATTATAATAAACTGTCAGCTGATGGAGGCATCAATAGACGCTCTGTTGGATCCCTTACAAGCTTTTTTATTCATCTGGCGATGAATAAGCCAGTTGTCAAGGAGTCCGACTCAGTTGAAGACTTTTCTCTTAGGTGACAGAAATATGTGCCAGGGGTCGTTCTTCACTCTGAGGTCATCCCCTTCCTCACCCTGTGGCTCACAAACCTCACAGAGAGGTCTTCTGCCAGTTCAAGAGCTTGGTCTGGAAGTGCCTAATTACTTAGCAAATGCATATTTATCAGCATCTGCGTGGGTCCCCCTACCCTCTCCAAACCATGGTTCAAACCACCAGTCTTTAGGCCTTAGGCCCCCTTCAGTGTAAAAGCTGTAATGGTTCCCCAGTGCCTAGGGCAGCAGTCAGCCTGTTAACAAAGTAAGTGATGTGGGCCAGGTGTGACCCACAAAAGACACTCAGCCCCTGATGTCAGAGCTGGGGAGATGAGGGGACAGTAGCTGGGATTGGGGTGACCTTGCTCTAAGCAACCACAACTCTGCCTTTTGCAGGTATGGACGAAGGCCAAGCTGGGGTGGCAGGAGCCACCAGAGGACGATCAAAGGAAACTGGAAATCCAAGTTCTTACAAAAAGCCTCACAATTCTGAATGCAGATATTAAATATTTTTTTAAAAGACCACTAAAGAGATAAATGTTGCTATCAAAAGAATGAACCATAAGCAAACCCTCACCTCTAGATAACAGCCTACTGCAATATTTACAGAGAAGCATACAGAAGTTGGCGATTCACTTTGAAATGCACTGGGAAGACAGACTGATGGATGGACAGATAACAAAGAGCAAGTGGGGCAGAGGTCACTGGCAGAGCCTAGGATGTACAGGTATTCACTGGGAAATTCTTCCAACCTGACTGTGTGCTTGAAAGCTTTCATGATAAAATGTTGAGTGAAAACCACCAAAGGCTTAAGCAAACATCTATAGGCCAGACTAACCTGTGGATGGCCAGTCTGGGCTCTGTGGTCTACACCATTAAAGCTCAGAGTCCACCGTTCAGCTTCCAAAGTCTGTGGAGTCTTTCCTATGCTACTCCTCATCCCTCACTCCCCAGTCCATCTGCTCGCCCCACTTTCTCCTGTGTGCTGGTAAACCCAGATCCCCAAGGTCCACCTGACGTTCACTCTTGCCTGTGTCTGAGCATCTTTTCGCTAAATGCTTCTGGCGCTCAGGTTTGTCTTCCCCATGAGGCTTCCAGGGGCAAAGGGCACACCTCTTTCCTGTGCGTCATACCTAGCTCTGGGCTCACACTGCAGGACCTTGGCTCTTTCCTTGCTGTGGCTCATCAAAATAAATATGAGCAGCTCTGTTTTTAAAAAAAGAAAAGAAATTAAGAAAGAAAAAAAAAAGACACGCAGGCCCGCTGGGGCCCCACCCAGACTTCCTGAGAATGGGACTCTCAGGGCGGGGTGGGGCCAGGCCTGTCTGATGTTTACAAAGCTGGCCAGGTAACCCTGCCTGGCAGTGAGAGCCCAGAGCCGTCTCTTAGGCCAATGTAACACTTTGTGATCGTCTGCTAACCCGTACAGAGTGTCCAGTCTTTACCCCTCAGAGAAGCGGTTCTCCAGATACTCGGCAATGTCTGCAGATACCTCTGTGGTCACCACCTGGGGCAGGAGGTGCTACTGGCGTCAGGTGGGTGCAGACCAGGGATGCTGTTGAACACCCTGCAACGTAAAACTCAGCCCTGACAACAGAGTCATGTGGCTTCAAATGTCAACAGAAGCTGAGGAGCCTGAGGTCTGTCCAACAGAACTTTCCATAATGATGGAGATGTTCTACAGCCTCTGTGTTCACACTGATGCCCGCTAGAGATGTGTGGCTACAGGAGCTACCATTCCAGACAGCATAACCCTGGGCCTTATAACAATCAGAAATTCCAGCCATGATCCATACTCTAGAAAAGTCTACCTTCCACATGTGCTGTGGGATTGCTAAGCATGACCATCGGACACGTGTGAGACCTGTCTCTTTAGTTCAGTTCAGTCGCTCAGTCATGTCCAACTCTTTGCGACCCCATGGACTGCAGCACGCCAGGCCTCCCTGTCCATCACCAACTCCCAGAGTTCACTCAAACTCACGTCCATGGGAGTCAGTGATGCCATCCAACCATCTCATCCTCTGTCTCTTACAGGGGCATTGGGAGCTCAAGTGCCCCACATGCCCACAGTTCTAGGGGTGGGAGGGGGCCACACCCACAGGTTCCCTTCTCTGGTCACGGGCGCTGGACGCCCACCCACACACCTGGGTATGTCTCCCCTCACCCCCTCACCTTGATGGTCTCCAGCTCCATGCGAAGGTGGTTGTTTTCCATCAGCAGGTCCCTGTTTTTGCTCTCAGTTTGTTGCAGCTGTGTCTCCAGTTCCGCCTCATATTCCCGGCTTTCCTCCTGGAATTCCCGGAGCTCCTCTTGCGTGTTCTCTGCCCTGCAGGATTCCCAGATGTCAGCTCATCACTGAGCGCTTATGCGTTGCCGAGTGTTAGACATGGATCTGCTCTTTATTCAACTGCCTTTTGAGGCAGGAACTGTCATTACTCTCATTATACAGATGATAAGGTCATCTGTCTCAAGGTCCTGCCAGGAGGCGCTAGTGGTAAAGAACCCACCTGCCAATGCAGGAGACCTAAGAACCTAAGGTTCAATCCCTGAGTCAGAAAGATCCCCTGGAGGAGGGCATGACAAGCCACACCAGTATTCTTACCCGGAGACTCTCATGGACAGAGGAGCCTGGTGGGCCACAGTCCATAGGCTCACAAAGAGTCGGACACGACTGGAGCAACTGAGCACACACACACACATCTCAAGGTCAAACAAGTCAGAAACAGGGCGCAGAGCTGCCCCCAGGTGTGCCTGACGCCACAGCCCTTTCTTAACCAATGCACCGTCCACTCATTCATTTAATGTGTAGTTTCTGGAACCCAAGGTATAGTAAATATACTTCAGACTGTATACTCTGCAGAGTTATTTACAAGCAGAAACTGGACATAATACAAAGGCTCACTTACCATACCACTCTCTAGGGTCCCTGCTCCATATCCCAAACACCCAATCCTGGCTTCTCAATCCTTAAAATTCAAGGCTTTTTTTTTTTTTAACAAGCCCTTCCCTGGTGGCTCAGATGGTAAAGCGTCTGCCTGCAAAGCAGGAGACCTCGGTTCGATACCTGGGTCAGGAAGATTCCCCTGGAGAAGGAAATGGCAACCCACTCCAGTATCCTTGCCTGGAAAATCCCATGGATGAAGGAGCCGGGTAAGCTACAGTCCATGGGGTCGTAAAGAGTTGGACAAGACTGAGAGACTTCACTTTCACTTTAAATCAAACTAAGAATAAAGACATCAGAGGAGCCTCAGAGGAGCTGGAATAAGACTTGCCTGAGCAGATTACAAGAATCCATGAGAAACAGTGAAAGAGACAATGTTACGCACACACCCACAGCTCCCAGATAGGGGCAGTGAAACACTGGTTTCAAATGTTAAAACTTGTAACAACCTAGACTGCTAGCTATAGGGAGAAGTTCTCTCCCACACACCTGAGGGCTGACCAGGTAAGGCATCTGGGACTTGATAAAATACTGCCACAATTAGATACTCTCTAAAAATGTGTTAAGTTCAAATCATAGTCGTTCCTAACTGTCACACCCTATTAATAGAGTGGTACAGATCATTGGGATATGCCAATACCTAAGATTAAAAAAGTCTGAATGTTAAGTGTTTCATAGCTTACTTATCTTGAATAGTATAACTTTGGAGGAACTAAGGTGATTGGCAATGGAAAGAATCAGAACATGAGAAATTCCTTAAAAATTTATTGACTTAAAAATAATTTTGCCTATGTTACAAAACAGCGACAATAAAAAGAAACTGTTTATACTTAAAAAAAAAAAAAAAAGAAACAGACAAACAAAAAACTCTGCCAGAAAATAAGCTGGGAAGTAGCACAGCCTTTTGCTTAGGACCCCCTAGGCTCTGGGGTTCAAAACCCAGCTCTGCTGCCCCCGCCCCCACCCAACCTGGCTGTGTGCCCTCAAACAAGGTACTTGCTGTCACTGAGGCTCAGACCTCATTTGTAAATTGGGGTGAGAATGGTTTCTCCACGGGCCATCATGGAGATTTAATCGAGATGATGTATATTCAGTTCTTCACAGGGCTTGGCACACAGCAGGCCCACAGTAAATGTTCGCTGCCATCACTGTGGGAAGAAAACTCAAGGTGAACTTCGGGGAACTGACCTCTGCTTGTAGGTCATAGCCAGGTCTTTCCAATAGTTGGCTTCTTCCTCCTCGGAGCTGAAGGTCTTGCCCGCGTCCGCCATTGTGGAAAGGAGGGGAAGAGTTCACTCTTCTTGGTGCATAATGTCTAGGAGAGAAAGTTTTAAAGCTATTACCCACATCTGGTTAAACAGCTGATCTTTAATAGAGGGGGGAAAAATTCCTCAACTTTATGTTGGATTAAATGTGGCAAAAAAAAAAAAATGCCAAAAAAATTAAAAACTAAACCCAGACAAACTACAGTCCGTTATTTACATTACATTCATTATATTATATTACAATATGTTACATTCCAAGGATGGATACACCTACCAGGATTTGCTGATTTTACTACATTGGAGGGAAGAGGAAAGCAGGGCAGCTTAGGGGTTCTCATTTAGACAAGCAGGTGCTCCCACCATCCCCATCACCACAGATGGAGAATGTCAGAAGCGAAGTCTGCAGGGTGAGGGGATACTTGACACCAGCTTCGGACACTTTTAGTTGGATTTGCCTGTGATCCATCAAGATTTAACACCGGATCTGAAACTCGGGGTGAAGTCCAGGCTAACAACACAAATTTAAGAGTCATGAGTTGGGAGCTGGTTCTTCCCTTTTCCTTGTGACTGAACCATCGGAGAATCAACTGAGGATTATTTATGGAACTCTGAGGAGTGCCAGTATCTGAAAGCTGAGCAAAGAAAGAAACGGTGATGGAAGGAGACAGGGGAGACAAGTGAGAGAGATGAGAACTAGAAAGTGACTACACTGGAGGAGACAGTCTCAAGGGGAGAATGGGGAATGAAGGTTCCATGGTATCCGAGATGCAAGAGAGAAGCTGGTAAGACGAGCTCTGGAAAACATCCACCCACGAGACTTGGTGAAATGTTGGTCATTGGTGATGTAAGCAAGAATGGTTTCAACACCAGGAGGAGGGATAGAGGAGGTGGAGGAGTGACTAGGAGGTGAGGAAGAGGAAGTAAGACAGGATTTTGGAGAACGGGGTGTGAGAAGAAAGGAGACAAATTAGAGTCCCTTGGACAGCAAGGAGATCAAATCAGTCAATCCTAAAGGAAATCAACCCTGAATAGTCACTGGAATGACTAAAGATGCAGCTCTAATACTTTGGCCCCCAGATGCGAAGAGCAGACTCATTGGAAAAGACCCTGATGCTGGGAAAGACTGAAGGCAGGAGGAGAAGGAGGCAGGCAGCAGAGGATGAGATGGTTGGATGGCATCACTGACTCAATGGACATGAGTTTGGACAAACTCTGGGAGATAGTGAAGGACAGAGAAGCCTGGCATGCTACAGTCCATGGGGTCGCAAACAGTTGAACTCGACCTTAGCGACTGAACAACAGAGGGGAGTGGTGATAGGCTCTGAGAATGCTGAGCTATCCAGGACAGAGGTCAGGAACAGATTTCTATTTAACAGTTCTCAGTCCTTGGACTCCTTGCTGATAGCGCTTCTCAGTGTTAATAGCTTATTTTCTCAATTTAAGACTCTGAGTTTGTCAAAAAGTTATTAGGAATTCAAATGAGATTCCTCCAAAGTCCTTTCTTCCCTTCAAGATAGCTCACGGTTCTGTCTTTGGGGACAAAAGAAGGAATACAACCCCCAACTCTGCAAGACATAACTAACAAGCTGAATATCTAGGTAAAAAATACCCTGTATGCGAGACAGCAAAAAAGTCACAGATGTATAGAACAGTCTTTTGGACTCTGTGGGAGAGGGAGAGGGTGAGATGATTTGGGAGAATGGCATTGAAACATGTATAATATCATATAAGAAACGAATCACCAGTCTAGGTTCGATGCAGGATACAGGATGCTTGGGGCTGGTGCACTGGGATGACCCAGAGGGATGGTGTGGGGAGGGAGGTGGGAGGAGGGTTCAGGATTGGGAACACATGTATACCCGTGGCGGATTCATGTTGATGTATGAATATACACCAATACAATATTGTAAAGTAAAAAAAAAAAAAAATCATTCCACTAAATAAGTCAGTTTTGACACAGACACGATCACCAACCAAGTGGGTCCCTGGTAGAAACTGAACAACGATACCTACCTCTGAGTAAAGCACTTACCCACAGCTCTACATCTGTTAGGACCTGGATTCACAGCTCTCCCTTCAAATTTCTCACCCTTCCCTGATTCAGAAAAAACATGCCATGTCCCCACCCACTCCCTTCTGGGGAACAGAGTTTCTCTGAAAGCTTGATCAAAGCAGAGAAGCTAGAGGGAGTAGAAAGTTGTTAACTTGATTTTTTTCCCCAGTCTGGCATCGCTTCTTCCATCTTTTTGTAATAGCACCCCAGCGTTCTCTTGGGGGAACCCACTCTACACTCCTTCCCTGGGTTTCAGGTGGACTTGTCATCAGCCACTGTACCTAGGAGATGGCATGTGACTACTCATGCCTCCAGCATCAGTAACAGGCTCAGAGGTGCGCCTATCCCAAAGCTGAGCCCAGCGACGAGGGTGAGCTAACCCAAGCTGAGCCAGTGACAAGGAAGGGCTTAACCCAAGCTGAGCCAATGACTGGATCAGAAGTGGGCCTAACCCAAGCTGAGCCAGTATCAAGGATGGGCCTAACCCAAGCTGAGCCAATGATTGGTTCAGGGGTAGACCTAACCCAAGCTGAGACAGTGAGCGTCCAGGCCCAGGTCTTTCAAAGAACTATCAAGAAAGAAACCTCTGAAGGTGTAACTAACCTTAGTATAATGATAATTTCACAATATATACATGTCCCAAACCACCATGTGCTACACCTTAAACTTACACCACGTGAGATGTCAATTATATCTCTGTAAAGCCGAGATCCGTGGGGGATGTAGTGGAGAAGAAACTCTCTTTCCATCAGGGTTCATGGTGGTCATCTCTCTATCACAAGGGAGGAGCCTGCCTGAGAATGAAGCCAAAACAAGAAAGCAGGGCCAGGAGGTGGACACCTGGGTCCAGTCATCCCTGACTGAAGGTGAGGAGGGGTAATCAACTTCCTTTCTTGGTTGTACCAGTTAGGCCTGGATTTCTGCTACCAGGCAGGCCTAATGAATGTCTGGAGTGAACGATCTTATTTGCTGAAAGTAGAAAGGATAAGAGCACCTAGAGTATAGATAATAATAATTACCACGGTGACAGGCAAGGGCAAACCTAATTCTGGTAATCCCTGCTCAAGCCACAAGCTCTAATGAGCCCAGAGCTCATCTAGTATGAGGTCACCAGACAAATGTCTACAGTGTTAAGAGGCTAGAGCCCACGCAATTGTGACTGAGTGCTGTGTGGCCACTGATGACTGTGTGGACAGGCTCAACCACACAGCATCGGGGGAGCTCTGCGTACAGGAGGGTGAGAAAGTCAGGAACCAGGAACAGTGAAGGTACACTGACTTTTCCTGCTGCTTGGAAAAAGCTCATGTTCAAGTTCATCATCATGAGTCCCTGCCTACTTCTCCAAACATCTCCTACAGCCCTGCTCCTCACCTGCTTACGGTGCAGTCACACAGCCTTCTTTCTGTTCCTTGAACATACCAAGCGTGCTCCCGCTTCAGGGCCTTTGCACTGGCTATTCTCTCTGCCTGGAATGCTCCTCCTTCAGATCTCTCCCCGCAGGGTCCCTTCTTGCCATTCAGACCTCAGCTGAACCGTCTTCCCTAGAGAACCTTCTCTGAAGATCCCACCAAATACCTCCTCCAGCCCTTCACTGCCACATTAATCCCTGCTTCATTTTATTTCATCACTTTATGAGCTGTGTTTCTGTTTTATCTGAAAAAGTTGGCTTAAAACTCAACATTCAAAAAATGCAGATCATGGCATCTGGTTCCATCACTTCATGGAAAATAGAAGGGGAAACAATGGAAACAATGACAGACTTTATTTTCTTGGGCTCCAAAATCTCTGCAGATGGTGACTGCAGACATGAAATTAAAAGATGCTCCTTGGAAGAAAATCTATGACAAACCTAGACAGCATATTAAAAAGCAGAAACACTACTTTGCCGACAAAGGTCCGTCTAGTCAAAGCTATGGTTTTTCCAATAGTCACGTACATAGGTGAGAACTGGACTATAAAGAAGGCTGAGCGCCAAAGAATTGATGCTTTTCAACTGTGGTGTTGGAGAAGAGTCCCTTGGATTGCAAGGAGATCAAACCAGTCAATCCTGAAGGAAATCAGTCCTGAATACTCACTGGAAGGACTGATGCTGAAGCTCCAATACTTTGGCCACCTGATGCAAAGAGCTGACTCGTTAGGAAAGACCCTGATGCTGGGAAAGATTGAAGGCGGGAGCAGAAGGGGATGACAGAGGATGAGATGGTTGGATGGCATCACCAACTCAATGGACATGAGTTTGAAAAAGCTCCAGGAGATGGTGAAGGACAGGGAAGCCTGGCGTGCTGCAGTCCATGGGGTCACAAAGAGTCAGACACAACTGAACGACTGAACAGCAACAACTGGAATATAAGTTTTGAACACAGGGATCCTCACCATCATTTTTTTTTTCCCCTAAATTCCCAATGCCATGAACAGTGTCTGGCATATAACAGGCATTCAATAAATGCTTGCAGAAGAAAAGAACACAGGGCAACATAGAGGCTGACCACTCACTGGAAGGGGATGTGAGATTAAGGGAAAGAAGCAAGAGACCCTCTGAAAGCTAGTTTTTATAAATCCCTAGGATACTTAATGTGTATCTGCATGCTCAGTCACTCAGTCATGTCTGACTCTTTGCAACCCCATGGACTATGGCTCCTTTGTCCATGGGTTTCTCCAGTCAACAATACTGAGTGGTTTCCCATTTCCTTCTCCAGGAGATCTTCCCGACCCAGGGATTGATTCTCTCTTGCGTCTTCTGTATCAGCAGGCAGATTCTTTACCACTATGCCATCTGGGAAGCCACCACCACTTGGCCAAATGGCTGAGAAAGGGACTTAATAGGATGCGGAAAAACCTTTCTCGCTCAGCACCTGAGTGGCATCTCATTGACGGGAAGGGGCTGAAGGACAGGCTGTCATGTTGGAAACTACCCATTTCCCAGGTTTTCATGATAAGGAATATTCAGTACAGTTACTGGATAATAACCTTCATCCTGCAGCCTTACCAAAGACGAGTTTCAGAAAAGGGCACTGTTATCATGGCCAGCGAGGCTTAGGACTTAAGCCTCAGTAAAGAAATGAAATTGAGCTGTTTTAGGAGGCGCTTCCACTGTGGTTCTAATTACAACCCCTGCATTTTAAAAACACCCCTTAGGGAAGAAGAAGACGATGCTCAGGGCTAAGAGGAAAGAAATAACAGCTCAACTTCATTTTCTTCTGAAACACCACACTTAAAAATCTAAACCTTTATTTTTTTCCACTTGAAAATATCTCAGAAAAGTTCTAAAAGGCATTCTTGTCTGCCACAGACAGCAGGCAAGATGACTGGCAAAGCTTCCCCTTTCCCAGCATTATTTACTTGAGTTTATCATCACCTTCTGTTTGTGGGGTGCTAGGCATTTAATACGTCATTTCCAAACAACTTGACCCTTTCTGTTTACCTCTAAGATGCTGGAGAGAGAGTGTGTGTGTGTCTGTGCACGTGCTAAGTCACTTCAATTGTGTCTAACTCTTTCTGATCCTATGGACTGTAGCTCACCAGGCTCCTCCGTCCATGGGATTCTCCAGGCAAGAATACTGGAGTGGGTTGCCATGCCCTCCTCCAGGGCCTCTTCCTGACCCAGGGATTGGTAAGGCAATCACTGGGCTTCTTGGGAAGCTGGAGCAGAAACATTACATGTCTTGCCCATCTCCATAGATGCAAAGGAGTGAGAGAGGCAAACCAGACCCAAGTGCAAGGGAGACTTTGAATTCAAATTCAAGGTCTCTTTGGGGTTGCCGATAGACTGCATAGAAGTCAGATTCAGTTTTGGGGCCAAGCAGTCTTTTAAAAGGCACTGTGACAGGCAGGCGTCAGTGCGTAGTCATAGTATACACAACTTTATACCCACTGTCTTCAAGCTGGATAATGCATGCATTTATTGCATCTGTGTCAAGAGACTGAGCTTGCTAACTTGGATTCTCAATACACCATCCTGCCGCATCCTGTCCCAGCAGCTCTGTGGGCAAACCTGCTGGCACCTCAAGCGTATGTGCTATAGCATGTAAGCACAACCTGGGATCTAGTGGTCCCAGAGGTATTTATTTTCTCTTCTGGATAGCTTAGATCTATTACTCTTACAAAAGCGTTTCAGCAAGCTTTTTTTTCGGCATGTTTTCCATGATCAAACTTATTAAGAAAGTCTGAAAACACACTTGAGACACACACCTTTGATTTCAAAACTCTAGAAAAGACAAAGCAGTCTTTCTCAGCTCTCCTCTGAGTGAAGAAAGCCAGCACAGCTGGTCAGGAGCAATCCACACCTACAAACCATCAGGGATTAACTTCTCCACCCCAAGCACACTCCTTCCCAATCAAAACACATGGGAGAGGGGGAGAAAGAAGCTGCCAAAGGCCAGCACAGGTTCCCACAGCTTCCACTTTATGACGCAGGCTTTACATTTTGCATAAGTGACATCACTGGGGCAAAATCAGTCAAGAGTCAGCAAGTCTGACTTCTGTCTCGGTGCTTTCAAAGTCTGAAATGATCTACCCACAAAAAAAAAACCTCAGCAGGCATGCAAGGACATATGCCCAAGGGTGTACACCATCACTGAGGGTAATGATGAGGGGGAGCTGGAGAAACTTAACTGAAGACTGACTGGAAAACTGTGCAGTTAAGAATTAAGAGTAATGATACGGAAGAAAGTTTATGTTAAGAAAGTGCCATTTTTCTAGTGTGTAGCACAGGGAACTCTGCTCAATGTTATGTGGCAGCCTGGATAAGAAGGGGGGTTGGGGAGAATGGACACATGTATATGTGTGGCTGAGTCCCTTCGCTGTTCACCTGAGACTACCACAATGCTGTTAATTGGCTGTAGCCCAATACAAAAAAAAAAGTTTAAAGTGTAAAAAAAGAAAATAGTGCCATTTTTGTTTGCAAATGTACCTTCCGCTGTGTACATAAACAGAAAGGGTCTGGAAGGAGGTACCAGAATGGGAGTAAGGCAGACACTAAGATGAGAACTTGTTCCTGACACCTACTACAATAAATGTTTTTTTACAATAAGCATATATTGCTTTTGAAATCTTAAGGAGCTTAAACGTAAACAACAAAAAACCCGGAAAGCTACTGTCCAAGGAGAATTTTATGCTACTGAACCAAGATGCCAGAGAGGGAGCTTTTCCTACAGTGGTGTATTCTCCTCCATTCCAACACCTACTAAGTACTAGACACTGCTGAGCGTGGCAGACCCAAAGCACCCAAATCAGGACGAGGTGCAAATACTGAACCAGTTGCAGGCACAAACTTTCTATCTACCAGCACGGTCCTGTTAGGGAATTATCTTGTGAGCAAAGGGAGTGCAATCTCTCTGGCCTTGCACGTTCTAAACCAGAAGAACACACTCCGGAAACAAAAATAACATCCTAACAGAATAAGCGAAGTTAAGAAACTATTATCCAAGATGGGATAGAACACACCAACGAGAGGCCTCCGACACTTTAGGAGCATGGATCATCTGCATCTAATCTGACACAAAAGACACACCAAGAGGAAAAATTCAAGTTTCAGAAGTGGTGAAATACCCATGGTGGAGGTGGGGAGGTCAGGACTGGTCAGAGATTAGATAATAGGTGGCTCTGAGAGTCCCAGGACTACGACCCAGGGATCGAACCCAGGTCTCCCGCATTGCAGACAGGTGCTTTACCATCTGAGCCACAAGGGAAGTTCAAAGGACCCTACCCACAGCCTATGCTTCCCCGGTGCCTCAGATGGTAAAGAATCCACCTGCAATGTGGGAGACCCGGCCGGGCTGGATCCTGGGTTGGGAAAATCCCCTGGAGAAGGAAATGGCAACCCACTCCAGTATTCTTGCCTGGAGAATCCCATGGACAGAGGAGCCTGGTGGGCTACAGTCCATCAGGTCGCAAAGATGTGGACACAACCGAAGCAACCTTAGCACGCAGCATACACAAGCGACTCACCCACACACACACACACACACACACACACACACACACACACCCTACAATGCCATCCTTTCCTAGAATACATCAACAAAACTCACAGAGAAAATCTGAAATTTCTGTACAGCACAGGCTGCATAGGCCATTTCTTTAGAAAGGAATTTAAAGGGACCTACAAGTAGAGAGAGTCACAGCCAGGTACAAACCCTGGACCAAGAAATCAGGGAAGGTCAAGCCCTCAGGAGACAATGAATTTGAGAGGACTGGAGAAGATAACCTTAGGTTCCCCCAAAAAAGCAGTGCCCAGAGGGGTTTCCTATGACCTCAGAGAGGCAGGTAAGCCCAGTCACCGCATTCAAGCTTCAGAAGAAGCGTTTTCATCCTTTATCCAACCCTTCCCCAAAGTGCTGTCAGGGGAAATCTGAGCCGTCCTGCAGCAGAGGTCTAAGAAAGGCGGAGGGAACAAGACCGTTCCAAACACGTTCCCAAAGGGAGGGGAGTGCCAAGGAGGGGGTAGGTTTTTGGAAAGAGGACTCCGCCGAGGGTGGCAGCGGGGTGGGGACGTGGGCAAGCATGGGGACGGCGGGGGGCTACGAGGAAGGAAAAGGAGCTGGTGGCAGCAGGAGGAAAGGGCGAGGGCTGCGGGGCAGAAAACTGAGCGAGAAGGGAGACCAGGGGACTCTAGGAAGGATGTCGGGGTGGCGGGGGTGGAAGGGAACAGGGCAGAGCAACCGGGCTCCGGGGACCCGGGACGAGCAGAGCAGAAGGGCCCGGGAAGTCAAGCAGGGAGGGGAGGGCAGCGGGGTCGGAGAGAGGCGAGCGCAGAAAGAGAAAGAAAGTTGGCGAAAGGGTGAAGATCCGGGTGCGCAGGACACAGGGTGGGAAGGCACAAAGTTAGGAAGGGAGGCTCCGGAGAAGGGAGATTTTTCGAGCCCAGCGCCCGGGAAGCGACGCCCAAGTGAGGGGCGCGCCAAGTTCCCTGCACCGCGCCGGCCGGTGGTCCCGAGAGCGCGGCGGGCGCCGGGCGGGCAGAAGAGTTTCCCCGCGGCCGTGGCGATGATGAGGACGGCGGCGATGGCAGCCTCCGAGCAACCCCTACCCCGGGGGCCGCAGCTCCGCACTTACCGGCTCCGGCTCTGCGGACCAGCGGCGGCGGAGGCGGCTGCTGCGGCTGGGGGGCGGTGCAGCCCGGGGCCTCCGGCCACCGCCCCCGCCCCCGCGCCCGCGGCCGGCGTTGTCCATTGGCTGCCGCGCCCAGGGACCGCGTCCCCCGCGGCCAATCAGCGCCGAGCAGCGCCTTTTGGAAACTTTTTTCCCCCGGTCCCGGGCGCGGCGCGGCCACGCGGCGGCCCTAGGCGGGCTGGCGGGAGGGGTTCTGGGAGGCTCCCGCTGCTGGGCAGGGTTCTGGCCGAGCTTGGAGGCTGCGGGCTGCTCTCTAGACACCGGGGGAAACTGGCTTGGACTTGCGGGCCACCTCAAGAAAATATGACTCCCTGCCCTTGACCCCGATTGCGTTTTCCTGTTCTTGGATTTTCTCCGAAGCAGATAGAAGAACAAAGATCTACGTCCGCTTAGAGTAAGCAATGTCCCAGGTCCTTCCCAGAACTTTACAACCAATATAAAAATTTCGACATCATTATCTTCTGCAAAGGCAGCAAAGCTCTTTTATAGGGATTTGTTTTGGAGCCTGCCCTTGAATCCTAGCTCTGCCCCTTAGCAGCTGTATGATCTTGAGCAAGTTCAGTCAGTTCAGTCGCTCAGTCATGATGCGACCCCATGGACGCCAGGCCTCCTGTCCATCACCAACTCCTGCAGTTTACTCAAACTCATGTCCATTGAGTCGGTGATGCCATCCAACCATCTCATCCTCTGTCGTCCCCTTCTCCTGCCTTCAGTCTTTTCTAGCATCAGGGTCTTTTTCAATGAATCAGTTCTTCACATCTGGTGGCCAAAGTACTGAAGCTTCAGCTTCAGCATCAGTCCTTCCAGTGAACATTCAGGACTGATTTCCTTTAGGATTGACTGATTTGGTTAGGGCAAGTTAACGCTCTGTGATTTACTTTCCTCATCTATAAAATGGGATTTGTGATAGGATTTACCTCTAGGATTATGCAGAGATGAAATGAGTTCACTTAGCATTTGTAAAACGTTTAGGACAGTGTCTCCACACACAGTTAAGTACAATCTATGCAGGAGTAGAAGGGGGCAACAGAGGATGAGATGGAGAGCACTGTCGACTCAATGGACATGAGGTTGAGCAAACTCTGGGAGATAGTGAAGGACAGGAAAGTCTGGCATTCTGCAGTCCATGGGGTGGCAAAGAGTCGGACACAACTGAGTAACCGAACAACAAAAAATGTAGGTAGTGATCATGATTTTTTTTGTTTTAGTGGTCCCTGGTAGCTCAGTAAAGAATCTGTCTGCCATGCAGGAGACCCTGGTTCGATTCCTGGGTGGGGAAGTTCCCTTGGAGAAGGAAATGGCAACCTGCTCCATACTCTTGCCTGGGGAATCCAATGGGCAGAGAAGCCTGATGGGCTACAGTCCATGGGTGGCAAGAGACTTTGTGACTAAACCACCACCGTCTGTGTCAGGCATAATACTAATTTCTTGATGTGGGTTTCCTAGCAGTCCTACTTGTTGACCAAGTAGGTTTATAAATTTTTACTGAGCACTCACTTATAGCACAATAAATGTCAGACAAGACACCTATCTTCAAAGGGCTTGTAGTAGTAAGAAAGGACACTAAATCAGCAAACAGAAAATGTGAAATAATTTCAGATGCTAATTAGTGCTATGAATAAAGCAAGGTCATGTAATAGAAAGGGGCTGGGAGAGGTCCCTTCAGATAGAATGTCAGGAAGGCCAGGTTACAATGGAGCTGAGACCCAGATGATGAGAACCACAGGAAAGAACTTTTGTTGTCTTCATTTTAAAGATGAGAAAGCAAGAGTGTAGGAAGTTTAAATGCATTGCCCAAGGTCTCACAATTAGTAAAGAAATCAGGCTGTAAAGCTGGATATGTTTGACTCCTAACCAGCGTTCTTTGTCACGATACTGGAGTTAGCTACTTTGAGGCCTCTGACCAGACACGGAATCCCTCCTGTATCCCCGCCATGGCTAAGAATGGCCTTCAATTCCTCTTTGTTGTTTAGCCACTCAGTCACTTCCACCTCTTTAGCAACCCCATGGGCTGTAGCCCACCAGGTTCCTCTGTCCATGGGATTCTCCAGGCAAGAATTTTGGAGTAGGCTGCCTTTTCCTTCTCCAAGAGGTCTTCTAGACCCAGGGATGGAAACTGTGTCTTGGGGTCTCATGCATTGCAGGCAGATTCTTTTACCTCTGAGGCACCAGAAAAGTCCTAATTCTTCGACTCCTTGCTAGTTCCTGAAAGAAGCTCAGAGACACAAAAGGGATCTACCACCTACATCAACAGGGTTAAGGAAGGTATCAAAATGTCTTTTAGGAAACATCCATCCTGGCCCCAGATGCTAATAAATGATTTGCATCCTCTTGTCACTTTTGCTCTGTCCTTTCCAGAACCTCACCATTCTGTGAGGTTTCTGGGAGAGAATAATCACCACCATCCCCCACCCCCCCACCAGTTAACAAACTGAAACACACGTTGATGGCCTTATCAGTACTGACTAAATGACATTATCATTTAAACTACTTGGTTTTCAATTTTCTTCATTTTTTCCATTAAAAATAAAAGGAAGAAGACATTTAAATGATTATCATTAAATTTCTCTCAGGAATATGTTTAGATAAACGGGTTTGTTATTGGGTAAAACCTTGAAAAAATGAAAGGGAAATTTTGGTGTACTTAAAAACTTTGTTCTCTTTGTTCAATTTGTTTTCCTTGGAGCGTTCAGATATTAATGAGCAGAAAGCTGGGTTTCTCTTGCTTAAATCCTTCCATCATAATTTATCATTTCAAAACACTAACCATAACGTAGAAGTAGCTGGAGGAGAAACGCCTTTTGTGGCAGCTAGATTAATTTAGGAGCTGGATTGAATGTAGCAGCCATTTAAGTTGCACAAAAATAAATCTTAGTCTTGGTTTCATAAAGATTATAATATGGACAGGGCAGGTAACTGAGAGGTACTCTTAAGAATTTGCCCAGCAAAGAAATAGATTCACAGAGGCTATGCTCGAGAAAACATATCTTAAGAAAAATGTTAAAAAAAACCCACCCTTTTATAAGCATCAAATTACATGTTGATGCATAATTGTGTTTCCAAGGGCGAGTATAGTTTAGGCTAGTTTTCTACAGGAAATAATAAAGAATCATATCTTTAAAAGATATTTGTAATTCAACCTTTTCATTAGCCTTCCATTTAGTATGATTGGTTTGTTTTTATTTACTGTATTTTATTTACCTGTTAACAGCAGGCACAGCTCTGGCAATGTCAGACATGTGTCTGCTCTTTATTTTATGGCTAAATATATTTTATGGCTAAATATTTTTTTAAGCAATTAAAAATTTCATAATTATTTTGCTTCCTTTTATATTTTTAGTTAATACTATCTGTATTCAGAGATACTGGAAAGAATGAAAAGGAGGGGAAAAGCACCTTGTTGAGAAGCGAATTTTTGGTACTCTGAAAAAAACGCTAGAAACAGAGTTGTTTTTCATCTGTCCTAATTCCCACTTGGAGAATGCTCCCCACACACAGACACAATGAAGATTTACTCAGCAGTAATAAATACCTGAGCAGGCAGATGATGTGTGAACTTGTCATCAGCCTTCTGGAAAATGGACTACCAGTACAAAGGGTTCTTCAGCTACGTGTTTGATCTTGCCTTCCACAATGCCTGTCTACAAAAAAAAAGTCTACAAGGATGTATTAGCTTCCCCTGAAATCTCCCCCACTTAATGTGGATTGCCTAATGAGGTTGCCTCACATTGCATACTAAAGAGAGAAAAAAGTTCTCTTTTGGCCATTTTTACCTACTGATCCCTTTGCAAGGTTAACCTGTTTCTTAGCAAACTTCAGAAATAAACTTTTACACTGCATTCGACTACTTCATCCTAAACTATGTCTAGATTTAAATATGTGCTTTGTTTTTCTCCTAATTTGCAACAGGAAATAGTGAACAGCTGACAGTTGCAAAAAAGTCTGTTTTGCCTACAAAAAAAAAATTTATAATTTCAAATAAAAGTAATGAATGTGCAGCCAAAAAACCCAAAACACCGCCGCCCCCCCCCCCAAAAAAAACCCCAAACATGGCAAATCTAGCCACTAAAACATAAGCTGTTCCTGGTTTCACAAGGATTTTGCAATTATAAATCTCTTTTGCTCGCCCAACCGATCCCTGGAAAAGTATTCATTTGTAACGAGCTTTGGACCAGGACTTAAAAAAAAAAAATCATTTTTTTTTTTTTTTACTTAAGTCACGAGGACCTCTTAATTGTTGGTGACACAATCCAGCCTAGTCTTCGTACAGGCTTTATTTTTGCCAGCCGGATCACAATTTCCCGAGGAGCTCTGGCGGCCCGAAGGACCTCGCGGGAAGCCCAGTTGGCAGTTATTTTTATTTTTTTCCGCTCGCCACTAGGTTGCACTAGATGAAGGATGCTATAACAAACAGGCGTCATTTAGTTTAGTTTTTCTTTTTTTTAATAGGACCATCACGTGACAAGAGCGAGTAAGAGAAAAAAATGCCAAACGATCGGGTTTTTCTTCGAAATCCCTCGTAAACCGCCTTCCCTCAAAAGACCGAAAGGGCTCAATGGTATCAAATACCGGCTGGCAGCTTTTTTTCCCCGGGTTCCGCCTCACAAGCACCCTAATTCTCCTCTTTGAGGTTCCGTTCCACGCCACAACGATAAGCCAGGATCAAGGCCTCCATAAACTGGGGGTTTTCGCCAAAAAAGCCGAGGTAGCCCCCCGGGAAGGTCCCTATTTAGAGGTTTATCGGGAGGGGACTGAGCCTGACGAGGCTGCAGGGCCGCGAGGCCCCGCCCCCCCCGGGGTTCCCAGCACGCCCCGCGCGGGGAGGACGCGGCGGCGGGGGAGGGGTGGAGGAAGGGGCGGAGCCATGAGGAGAGAAGGGCGTCGGTTTTGCGACAGGGGAGGTGCGGTGCGGAAGCGGAAGTGGAGGGTGCGCTTGGCGGCGGCGGCGGGAGCTGCGGAGTCGGGAATCAAAACAAAGGGCCTGGGGGGGCGGGGGGAAGGCGGCGGGGCCGGAATGTGAGCGGAGGTGGGGCCGGCGGCTGAGGTGAGTTTGCTGGCAACCCTGGGAGCTTGTCCCCGACCCGCTTCATGCTCTGGGCACCAGGCTGGAACGCGGGAGTGTGCCCCCTCCTGCCTATTGCCAGCGGGGGTGGGGGAGGTTGGCTAGACTATGGAGAAGCCATGGGACCCACCCGTCAGGCCCCCGCCAGAGGTTCGAGTTGCCTCCCTTTCTGGTCAGTTCACGACTGTCATTGTAGCGTTGCTGCTGCCTTTTGAGAGTGTTTGGCTCCCTGACTACACTTGTCTCATTTCTCCCTTGAGGGCCCTTCCAGGTGTGGAGAGTAGCCTTTCTAGAGGAGTGTGTACTGTTGGAAGTTTAAGAGAGGAAGAGAAGGGCTAGTGTTTTTGCAACCACCTCTAACGTTTTGCACCCTCCTCGGTCTATCAACACTCCCTAGAGTGCAGCCTTTGGCTTGACCTAGAGCACTGAGTTGTCTTAGGGTTGAGTCACTCCCGCAGATTGTATTGTGGCACTGTGACACACTTTTTAGTTTCCGTGGCACCTTTCTGATACTACCTAGAGCTTTCCAGTTACATCGTTTGCACTTTCCAACATATCTGAGTATAAATATTCTGTTTTGCATACAGGGAAGTTGAAACGTAAATTGTCGTCCGAGACGTTTTTTTAAACTCTTCATTCAAGAATTACTGATGTGTGCCAGACAGTGTCCTAGGTGCAGGAGATACAATAATGAATTAAAAAAAAAAACCCATGATCCATAAGGAAATACTATCCTGGAGTTTAAGTGAGGGAGACATAATAAAAGCAAGCAAATAAGATAGTTTTAGAAAGAAGAGCTGTGAAAAGCAACAGAAAAACTCAAGGATGGGATGGGTAATACTGGGTGTTGAGGACTAGACTAGGTGTGGAGGGAAGGCCATTGCTAAGTTTTCTGCTTCGTTAGTGTCGTTTAATCATATGAAGGTGCTGCTATTATCAAGGCCTATTTTACACCTGGGATCTGAGGTTCAGAGAACTTGTGCGTTGTCCAGATCTGCACAGATGGGAAGCAACAGAATTGGGGATTAATACGAGGACAGCCTGATGTCACAGTCTGCTCTCAAGCACTGTCTGAATTCCTTGAAGACTGAAAGATAATGGTGGCAGTGAGACGCTCACTCAAATGACGAAACAGGAGTTGCTTTGATCCCCAAGTTGCTATGACCAAATTACTTATTCCCAGGAGCATTTAGGAAAATTTCTGGGTGCACATTTGTACTAATATATTTTACTTTCTTTTGCTTGCGTTGGATGATACCAAAGGTACCTTGGTTGTGTGGGAAGAAGTGAATAAGCCTGGTTCTCTCTGTTTTCTATTAATAATTGTGTGATTTGTGCAAATTCCAAAACTTCATTAAGCCTCTGTTTGTTGTTGTTCAGACAGTAAGTTGTGTCTATAGCCAGGCTTCTCTCTCCATAGTATTTCCCAGGCAAGAACACGGCAGTGGGTTGCCGTTTCCTTCTTCAGGGGATCTTCCTGACCCAGGTATCGAACCAGTGTCTCCTACATTGGCATGCAGATTCGTTACTGCTGAGCCACCAGGAAAGCAAGCCTCTTTCTCCTCCTCATTAAAAATGTGGCCGATTTCTCCCTTGGCTTTCACACACATTTACTGTGGGAAAAAAGATGACATAAATGGATTGCATTTTCTGGTTGTTTCCATCATTGTATCCCTTGTGCCAAGCACAGGCCTACTACATAGCAGATACTAAGTAAATTTTTGCTGAATGAAGAAATAAATGATCTTAAAAATGCTTTAGTTAGCTTCCTCTCAGAATTCGCCTTGAAGAAACTTGAGAGAGCATGTCGAAGTTGTGTGTACCACGAATATCCCAAATTCTTAGGCTCTAGAGAGGAGATTGTTGGAGAAGGCAATGGCAACCCACTCCAGTACCCTTGCCTGGAAAATCCCACGGACAGAGGAGCCTGGTGGGCTGCAGTCCATGGGGTCGCAAAGAGTCACACACGACTGAGCAACTTTACTTTCACTTTTCACTTTTATGCATTGGAGAAGGAAATGGCAACCCACTCCAGTGTTCTTTCCTGGAGAATCTCAGGGACAGTGGAGCCTGGTGGGCTGCCATCTATGGGGTCACACAGAGTCGGACATGACTGAAGTGACTTAGCAGCAGCAGAGAGGAGATTGTTAGGGGATATGAGGTCTGTATTTGATAGAAAGGACAAGTAGTTTAGTTTATTACCATTGTTGCAGTAACTTCATCTCTGTCTCCAGATTAGCTCTGGGTTTTGTAGATGAATATGTGCTTTATTCATTCCCTCATTCAATAAATATTTACTTAGTATATACTATGTAGAAGGCTCTGCTTGGCACAGGCCATATGGTAATGAAGACAAACAGATGGTGGGGTCCTTTATCTGGTTTTCTTTATTCCACAGTAATGCTGTGAGATGGACAGGGGAGAAATTATGGCAAATTTGACAGAGGAAGAAAATAAAACTGAAGAAGTTTTGTAGTTTCCACATAAGGGCCAAATTGTAAATATTTTTGGCTCTGTGGGCTGTGTAGTCTCTATTGCAGAGAATCAACTCCACAGTTGTAGTGCAAACACAGCCATAGAACTTAAATAAACATGGCTGTGTCTCAAAACTATTCATAGACGCCGAAATCTGAATTTCATATAACTTTGTCACAAAATATAATTGTTCTCTTGAGTTTTCCCCAAGGATTAAAAAATGTGAACTATATTCTTAGTTCGCAGGCCATTTAAATACAAGCAGTGGGCTGGTTTGGGCTATAATTTTAGGCCGTAGTTTGCCCCCCCCCGTTTTATGTGATCGGTTTTCCTATAGCTTAGACATAGTGCTTACACGGACATAGTGCTTATAGTGACTATAGAAGTGACTTCTCTTCCTTCACCCTACTATGTAGATGTTTCAATCTCTTGATAAGAAAATCTTATCAGAGAAAGAGCCAAAGGAAACTCTTTTCTATATGTCCAGAAATTTCTGAAAGATAAGTTAATGACCTCAAAATGGCCATTGTCGGTAAGAGGAGGTGGTGGTTGGGGTTTGGTGACGAGAGCTTGGAAATGAGGTTCAGTCGTCCTTATCACTGGCAGGCTGCCTCCACGCCCAGTGGCTGCTATTGATTGCATCTGCTTTTATTGTGCTGTTTAAAGACTTGTAGAGTGTTGCTCTGGAGTAGATACAGCACATCTGGGACTTGAGATGTGTGTTAGATTTTTGGTGGCATAGCAGATTCTACTTTCATAATAAGCAAGCTGAGAGGTTGGTTTGATTTGTTCTGTAGCCAAATCAAATTCAGAGTCCACAGAGGTCACTTAATTTGGACCTTCCATACTCAATATCAAAGACACAGTGAGATAAGTTGCTCTGAAATCAGTTTCACAATCTTACATAATTGAGAATGAGGACATGTAGTGATTCTTTTACTCAAATTATGTGCTCTCTGCTGTTAACTTTTTTACTCTCCCAAGTAGTGTCTTTAGGGAGGGATAGTCAAGAAGAATTAAGAAATACTATATAGAAAAAGTCTGCTCAGTGCTGGAGGACCTTGGCTCCATCTCAGTGAAAAGGAGGAAGTATGCAGGTGTCCAAGATGCAGTGACCTCTCTCAAGCATGGCCGGAAAGAGGGCTCATCTAGAGTTCATTTTTGTTTGAAGAGCTACGAAACAAGGAATAGAAGATGATAAAGTTTTTTAAAAGAAGTCAAATTGATATAGTTAGAATTCAAGTATAGTCAACCAAGTTTACCAGTTTTAGTAAGCTGTAGTATGCATTGATGCCAGGTTTCCTGGTGGCTCAGATGGTAAAGCATCTGCCTGCCAATGTAGGAGACCCAGATTTGATCCCTGTGTCGGGAAGTTCCCCTGGAGAAGGATATGGCAACCCGCTCCGGTATTCTTGCCTGGAAAAATCCCATGGACTGAGGAGTCTGGCAGGTTACAGTCCATGGGGTTGCAAAGAGCCAGCTGAACTGAGGGACTGACAGTTTCACTTTTACAGTATCCTTTGATAGCCGATCTACTTTTGTTCCTTAAGATCTGACTTGTTGGGAGCCATTGCACCATAATTTTTTTTAAACTTGGAAGACAATTACATTAATTTTTACTTTCCCACGTCGCTAATCATGGATGCTGCTGCTGCTGCTAAGTCGCTTTAATCATGTCTGACTCTGTGCGACCCCATAGACGGCAGCCCACCAGGCTCCCCTTCCCTGGGATTCTCCAGGAAAGAACACTGGAGTGGGTTGCCATTCCTTCTCCAATGCATGAAAGTGAAAAGTGAAAGTGAAGTCGCTCAGTCGTGTCTGACCCTCAATGACCCCATGGACTGCAGCTTTCCAGGCTCCTCCGTCCATGGGATTCTCCAGGCAAGAGTACTGGAGTGGGGTGCCATTGCCTTCTCCCTAATCATGGATATGAGTGGCTAAATCTTGCATCTCCATCAGGAAAGTGTAGCACTACTGAATGGCTGTTCCATCCTATGGAAGACTCGGTCTTTGGTCCCAGTGTTAAAAGCACCCAGATTTGGTTGCATCAGCGCTGTTTGAAATGACCTTTGCACCATAAATGTGCTTCCCTTGTGGCCCAGAAGTAAAGATTCCACCTGCAATGCAGGAGACACAGGTGCAATTCCTGGGTGAGAAAGATCCCCTGGAGAAGGAAAAGGCAACCCACTCCAGTATTCTTACCTAGGAAATCTCAGGAACAGAGGAGCCTGGTGGGCTACAGTCTGTGGGTTCGCAAAAGTTGGACACAGCTTAGTGACTAAACAAAAACAGTGCGCTGTAAATATAGTTGTTGTCTTACATTTCAGTAATGAAATCTGTGCTTACACAAATGAATAACGTTGAAACCTCATTCTTAACAGGGTGGAAGAATGAAAGAAAAGAAAGATGAAAGAATGTTGAACCACTCTGCATGGCTGTATGATGGAAGGAAGCGGAGCTGAGAACCCCTGCAGTAGAACAGTTGGATGGCTTCAACAAGATAACGATGCTAAGCCATGGCTTTGGAAATTCTCTAACTGCTTTTCTCGTCCTGAGCAAACGTTGCCACTTAGTCCCCAAACGGTAACTATGTGCAAGACTAAGGCCACAGCAAATTCCTTATGCAAATAGATGAGCGACCCGTTTGGTCTGGGGCAGTCTCTCGCCCTGGAGTCTGTGCTGAGTTTTCCCTTGTGTCCTGCGTGTATTACTTCTTGTAGCACATTATTGTAATTCCTGACTCAGTGAGGGTACAGTTTTTTAAATCCTGCAGTAATGAGTAACATTAGATGCTTTAAAGGTGTGATGTTGAAATTTGGGAAAGATTTGTTTCTCATTAAAGTCACAGATTCCAAAGATGACAATCCACATTTTAGGATAAAATGGGAGGAAAGTACAAAATAGATTTTATTTTACTGTAGCCTTCTGAATTTTGTGTCTTAAAATCACGGAAAGATTGTATGACCTTGTTGATCTTTTTCTGTTCAGGATTTCTCTTGAATATTTAAATATATCTGGGACTTCCTTTTTTGTCTTTTCATAATGATGTTGACTTTATCTGACTTCATTTGCTGTATCATGTTATCACCTTTTTTTTCTCTTGTACTTGGGAATTAAATGAGACTTTACTATGAATTTATATGAGAGTATTGATAACAGACTTTAAAAAAAAATCAGTTCCCTGTCATCTCCACATTTTCATTACATAGCTGCCTTTGTTGCATGGCATCAGTAACTGGAGTTATTTCAGACGTATTTTAGTTCAGGGACAGTCTGCACTGAGGGCTGGCAGCTTCAGGCAGGGGTCCAGGGTGGCAGATCTGGGGCCTGAAGGAGTCACTTGACACAGAAGTGCAGTCACCTTTCCAGATGCAGAGTCTCGATTTTGTCAGTGGCACCCAGAATTGAATACATTCAGGAAGACCAACTCAGAGTAACCTTGCCCACGAGAGCCAGATCTAAATCCATCAGAATGCCAGTGAGTTCATTTCCAGCCTGAATTGTAGTTACCACAAGGGTAGAACACACTACTTTTTGACTGGTCAGACCATCACTGTTACCTCCCTTTTAGGAAAAATCTTAAAAGTCCAAATTTCTCCCATATGAATATACCCTCCCAGGTGAGTGTAAAATCAGCAGAAGGAGTGAAATCTTAGCAGCCAGATGGACCCATCTGTGCTCTAAGGGATGAGTATGGCTCAGTCACTGTATCAGGGCATCCTGTTCATCTTAATTGTGTCTGCACTCAGCCAATAAAAGCTGTTGATTGGTTGGACACCCCCCTACCCCACCCCACTGCACCACCTTTCAGTGGCCAGGTACTCTGCTGAGCACTTGAGGTGCACTATTTCATTTTATCCTTCTCACAAATGTAGTAGGTACATTCTGTTCCCAGTTGAAGGATGACAGGATTGAAGCATGGAGAGATTAGGTTAAGTCACTTACCCAAGGTCATAAAACTATTTAATATCACATTCAAACCCAGGTCTCTGACACCAGGGCTATGCTGTAATCTTAATAAATGGACCAGCCTCAAGTGTCTATGTTGGAGACGTATGATAAACTATTTCTCCTATGTCTGTTTCCCAGGTGGTTTCCTTATTACTCAGATTCTTTCCACTGGCTACAAAACAGTGGTTGGCGTTACGGCTTTAGTTCATGATGTCCCATGGTTTGCTAAAGGTCATTAGTAACATGTTTAAGATCTATTCATGGATGGGCCACTTGGGCAGATGACCGATCTCATCCATAGTGTTTGATATCTTCTCCCCTGGAGGACTCTAATAAAACCACCTATGATCTGACTGCAAGAACTATTTAGTATCTTTCTTACAGCGCTTTGCTCATAAGCTGTCTTTAGTGAGTACTGTTGTGAGTGTGATGCTTTTCATACCACCTGTTTTGTCTGCAGAAGACACTGAGAGGCAAGGGGAAGTTATCAAAGGGAAGCCAGTGAGACATGGATGGTTAACCAGGCTTGTTAAATATGTGAACAGACCTCCTCCCCCAGTCTCTTAAAATTCAGGAAGGACACAGTCTTAATTTTAGTTGTCTGTTTCAGTGTTCACCTCCCACTGAAGAACACTCCTGGTTTTAGCTGCCATTCCGTTTGTGTGGTTATGATCGAGTGGTGTAAATAAGGTTTGAACAGTGTTCGTTTTTAATGCAGTCAGTTGTGAGTAACCCCAAGTCACCGGCCTCATAAAATTAACTTGTGTTCTGCTTTTCTTTCCTCAGAAAGGTTACATGGAGAACAAGAAAGTTGCTGTGGAACTAAAGGATGTACCATCTCCCCTTCATGCTGGCTCTAAACTTTTCCCAGCAGTCCCACTTCCAGATATCCGCTCTCTTCAGCAACCTAAAGTACAGCTTTCAGCTGTCCCCAAAGTAAGCTGCTGTGCCCATTGCACTAATGACCCTTCCACTTCGCCAGTGCGTTTTGGTGGTGGCAGTGGCGGAGGGGCTGGTAGCTTGGTTCCCCCGGGCGCCCTGTTAGACTCGCAGAGCACCAGGACAATCACGTGTCAGGTAGGGTCAGGGCTTGCTTTCCAGTCTGCACCTCCACTCCAGAATGCCTCAGCTAGGAACACCTTGGCCGGCGTTGCAAGCGACTTCCCCAGCATGTGTCTAGAAAGTAACCTCTCTTCCTGCAAGCACCTGCCCTGTTGTGGGAAGCTCCATTTCCAGGCGTGTCATGGTAACGCGCACAAGCTGCATCAGTTTCCGGCTCTCCAGGGCTGTTCTTCCTCTGCGGGCTATTTCCCCTGTTCTGATTTCACAAGTGGGGCTCCCGGGCACTTGGAAGAACACATTTCACAGTCGGAGCTCACGCCTCACTTATGCACCAACTCTTTGCACCTAAATGTGGTACCTCCAGTTTGTTTAAAGGGCTCACTTTACTGCGAAGACTGTCTCAACAAGGTTTGTATCTTTTTATTTGTTATGTTGGGTGCAGCTAAGGTTTGAGGAATGACTTTTTTAAAAATAAAATGACTTTTATCTTTAAAAGAAAAACAATCTTGGTTTTGTGTGTGGGGTTGAAGACTCTTTCATGATGTGGCTTTCTCCCCATCAGCATAACTTCTTGTGGTTCAGAAAGAAAGCAAAGGGTACAGTGGGAGGGACTGTTCAGAAAAGTGTAGTGTAATTATTCAGTTCATGCTTTTAGAGTCTCATGTAATAAATCTGTTTCCTAAATGGAAGCCCAGCTTGGCAAAGACTTGTGCTCTCTTGTTTTTAAAGGCTGGAGCACAACTGGAATTTCTTAAAACTAATGCTCACCTGATACATGGACCCATTCATGTAATATAGATGGCTGCATGTTGTCCTTTTGTAGTAATTGGGGGAACTTGAAATTTGGCCTCTGTCACACCTGGGGCTCAAGTAAAGACTTTTAACTTCCTTTTTTTGTGAAGTGTGTCTGAGGGTTTCTACTGTAACAGACACATGCCCCAGAATGTTAAGGTGCAATTGTGTGAATATCTTCCCTGATCATTTCAGGTCACTTTAAAGTGAGTTTACGCTTTGGTAGTTCTGGGAAAGGTGATTTGAACATACATTTTATCAGAGGTTAGCAGGTGGAAAGGAGAAACACTTAGAATGTATTTTCAGTTGTTATGTGTAACTCTTTAAGTTCTGAAATAATGTATCTGAAACTTCCTCCTCTTTTTAAAAAATAACAGCCGGCAAGAAATAGTATAATTGATGCTGCTAAAGTCTGGCCAAATATACCACCTCCAAATACTCAGACTGCACCTGTTACTGTTCCTCTGTGTAATGGCTGTGGAACCAAAGGAACAGGAAAGGAGACCACGTTGTTATTGGCAACCAGTCTAGGCAAAGCTGCTTCGAAATTTGGTAAATGACAGCATCGTATAAAGTGCAATTTAAAGTTTTCAGTATCTGATACTAACACAGCATTTAACTGCCTTTAAAGGGTTCCTTGTGGTTCTAAAACTCTTGTGCATGTGTCTCCATTTCCATCTGTTGGTAAAATCTTCTTCCCCTTATAGGCCAGTAGGTCAGTTGCCATTTATGTTAAGCTGGGGCTATTTGAGACCAGAAGCTGTGTATAGAGAATCGGGAAGTATATGAGGAGAAATGAGTGCTGGAAGGGACTTGGTGTCAACTTAGGTTCATAATCACACTTGTTTGTTGTATGTTGCCCAGACATAATTAGTATTTAGAAATGGCTGACAAAAAAACAGTATTTGAAAACCTAAGATCATTTCCCCCAAAAGTAGCTGTTATGATATTTTATCTTTTAAAAACGTTTTTTCAAAAGTTGGATCAGATGTTACTGCAGTGTTAAAAGTCATTAAAAGTCAAGGGCTATAACACCTTCACCATTCGTTTTCATTGTTCTCCCACACTGAATGAGGTGTGGGCCCAGCATGACGACAGGCCCCAGAGGGCAGTGTCCAGTCACCTGTGTATTAGTGTTGAGGAGCATACCCAGTCAGCATGAGGATGGCTCACGCTTTATGATGGATTGATCGTGGGCCTAAAGTAAATTGACCTTTGGATATGTTCTCTCCTGAAAAGGGAATTAATGCTTAGATACTTTGGCAACTTGAGGTTGTCTACTGGGCCAGCCAGTGAGGTTGGCATCCTTAAATTTAACATCAATCTATAATTTCATTTTCCTGCCCCTGGGAAGGACAGGTAGCTACCTGGTATCTTCAGTATCTTAACCTGTTTTTTGCTGTGTGTAATCAAACGTGTTCACATTTCTCAAGGGTCACCAGAAGTTGCGCTGGCCGGACAGATGCTAGAGAACTTGCCCCCCATAGGGGTTTTCTGGGATATTGAAAACTGCTCAGTCCCTTCTGGCCGCTCAGCTACTGCAGTTGTACAGAGAATCCGGGAGAAGTTTTTTAAAGGCCACAGAGAAGCAGAATTCATTTGCGTATGTGACATCAGTAAAGAAAATAAAGAAGTTATTCAAGAGCTGAATAATTGCCAGGTAGATAAAAATTCTTTTTTCTTTTTTATTTTATCTTAGTAGAAGAATAAGCACATGTTTTTTTTTTTTCTTTTAAGAATTCCAGTTGAAAATTTGTTACTAATAATGTGTTTGTGCTAAGTTTGTAAATAAAAGAAACTAGGAAAAGATGATTTAAGTACCTGAAATCATCTAATCATGCCTGATTTCCTAGCAAGTCTGCTTACCTGCGATTGGTGCTTTCCTAGGATAGTGATTCTATATGCATCATTCCCTTTGATTTTCGTAACTGCTCTGCCAATGCTCATAGGATTTATTATTTGGAATTTACAAATGAAAGGGCCCAAGTGGTTAAGCAACTTTTTAAGATCACATGGCCAGTAAGTGGATGAACTTGGATTTAACTCGCAGATTGACCCCAAACTGTGTTCTCTTAAGCTGGAAGCTAATAACATCAAACACAGCCCCGAGTCTTACCTCAGTCATATATCAAATCTCTGCCACCCACACGTTGTTGGCAAAAGACGGTAGAGAAAGCTAATTTAACTACAAATTTCACTTTCTGTTCTGAAAGGGGGATGGATGAAATGCAAAAGCGATTAGAGATGAAAGTAGGGATAATAATGAATACAGTTAATTTGTCTGGAGAACTGAATGTGAAATTATTGAGATTTGATTGTAATTTTTTTTTCCATCCCTGAGTGGCAATAGAAATCAAAGGTTCCTCAAGAACTGTCTGTTAAGATGTGGGCAGAATGTGTAGCGATTTTCTAACCTCAGCTCTTTCTCATTTATCCTTATTATAAATTAATGCAGGTAACCGTTGCCCACATCAATGCTACTGCAAAGAACGCTGCTGACGACAAGCTCCGCCAGAGCCTCCGAAGGTTTGCAAATACTCACACCGCTCCCGCCACTGTGGTTCTTGTGTCAAGTAAGTGTAGAAACATCTGCTAATTTCGGCTAAACTCTCTATGTGTCAACTATCATAGAAGCCAGAATATGTTAAAGTAAAATGTGCCCCCAAAGATGCTGAAATGGGATGTGTTTATGCTTACCTTTGAAAACCGTTAAAAAAAAAAAAAAGAAACTACATGGTTTTCTGTATTTTTCTCCGGGGAATTTGAGTAAGGATTCTTGCAGGGCCAAGTTTATTAAAGAAAATGTAATTTTTGTTTGTTTGTTTTAGTCCTGGGCTCCATTTTGCTTATTTAAAAGAAAAATCCAAGATGAAGTTGGGGCTCCCCAGAACATTAATACTTGCTCCTTTTTACTACTAAAAGTAATGTGTCTTGGGAGTTCAGCATGAATCTCTGGTAAAATTGTCTTACCATGTTAATTCTTCTGATATGAAATTTGTTCCTATTCTAAAAAGGGGTTGGGGGGCCACTTTGAACACAATCCTGCTGTTCCTTTCTTCTCAGTGGGTGTTATTAGAGGTGCCTGTCTGTCAAGTGTTTCTAATCTGTGGAGATGGGGGTGGGCTTTACCCTGTCTTTCAGCTGACGTCAATTTCGCATTGGAGCTTAGTGACCTGAGACACAGGCATGGTTTCCATATAATTTTGGTCCATAAAAACCAGGCCTCAGAAGCACTGCTGCATCACGCCAACGAGCTGATCAGATTTGAAGAGTTCATTTCTGACCTGCCCCCCAGGTTACCACTAAAAATGCCAGTAAGTGGGTTTGTGTTCTCTCTGCTGTAGTCCAGTAAAGATTGTGGAGACTCAAGGCAGTCCTCCATTATGGGTGTCCAAACCCAGGTGAGGGTGTTCTTTGTAGTAGGCTGGCTAGATTTTGAAATAGGCCTGGAAACCTTCCATTCTTTTATAGATATACAGAGAACTGATCTGTGTCAATCTTTTTGTTCTACTTCTTGTGTGTGTGAGGAGTCTTTGCTGCTGCTCATGGGCTGTTTCTAGCTGCAGCGAGCGGGGGCTGCTCTTTGTCGCAGTGCACGGGCTTCTCACTGTGCTGGCCTCTCTTGTGGAGCACAGGCTCTGGGCACTCAGTTTTCAGTCGTTGCAGCACTCAGGCTCAGTGGTTGCAGCATGCAGGCTTCGTTGCTCCATGGAATGTGAAATCTTCCTGGACCAGGCATTAAACTCATATCCCCTGCATTGGCAGGCAGATACCTATCCATTGTACCACCAGGGAAACCCAGTGTGTAAATTTTGCTTTTATATTTTTCAAAATATAGGAAACTGACTTTTAGATTCACCTTACTGACAACCACTTGCCAGTTAGCAGTGTTTTGTGTGAGGTGTATGGCAGTAATGGAATGAGAGTTACTACTGTTTGTGCCCAAGTTTTAAGGGTAAAGAACATGATGATGGCTTGCATATCTTGATGTGGTTGGAGCCAAATAAGCAGAATGATTGTACAGTTGCAGTACTTATTCCTGAAGCTCCAGCTGGTCTCTGAGCCTATCTTCTTTGGTTGCAGACCCTGCCATGCACGAGCACTGTCAGGAGTAGTGGGCACTACCCCTGTCACCCTGATAAGCCACTTAATAGGAGAGCGTGCACATGTTTCCAGCAGGACGAGCATTTCTCACAGTCTTGATTTAGGATAAGATGTTTACTGGGACACTGAACTTGTGTTTAAGCTATTTGGAGAATATATATGGCTTCCCTGGTGGATCAGACGGTAAAGAATCCGCCTGCATTGTGGGAGACTCGAGTTCCATCCCCAGGTCAGGAAGATCCCCTGGAGGAGGGAATGGCAACCCACTCCAGTACTCTCGCCTGGAGAATCCCATGGACAGAGGAGCCTGGTGGGCTGCAGTCCCTGGGGTCACAGTTGGTCCCGACTGAGCGACTAACACACGTTAATAATAATAGAAAGGAGCTGTAGCGTGGATGGTCCAGAAGGGTGGGCAGTCCCATTCGTGAAATGCGGTTTTAACATACTTTAATAACATGAGAGTTACGGAAGCACTTTAGGAATGATCTCACCCAACCTCCTCATTTTAGTGAGGAGGAAGTCGAAAAAAATTCGAGCCGCTGGAGGTCCCACCGTGATTGCCTCGATTCAGGCGCTTGCAGTGCTTGTCCCTCTGCATGCCGTGATACCCGGTGAGCTCAGAGCCTGGCCCGAGATGAAACACTTGCTTAGGGTGGTCTGCAGTTGGCAATACCTGTTTCAAGCTTTGGAGCTGCACCCCTAAGTCACTTTTGTTGTTATTCCTTATGTCTGCTGGCTGTAGGTACATTTCCTCCCTCTGCTTCTGTTTGGCACTCCCTGTTTTAATCTGGAAGGCCTTTAAGTCAAATGTAGTGTCTTAGGTGAGAGGTTACCCATTGTAGAGATCCTTATCCCTTATGATTAAAAAACAAACCTGATTATTCAGAACATTAAATCTTGCCACATATTTTTTCTAATTCACCAGAGTGATAATTTTAGATACATTTCTTCTTTTTTTTCCCCCTGTGTTTTTCAGTCTAAGTATGTGTATCCTTTCCCATGGAAATCTCTGTTCTCCCTCCCCTGAGGTCACTGTAGTTTGGAGATCATTGTTCTTTGTAATTGAGTGTGGGCCCCTGAGTCCACCTGTTTAACACTTTGTCTGTGTCCACAGTGCCACACTCTGCTCTACGTTTATAACCTACCAGCCAACAAAGACGGCAAGAGCATCAGCAACAGGCTCAGACGCCTGTCCGATAACTGTGGTGGGAAAGTGCTGAACATCACAGGCTGCAGTGCCATCCTCCGCTTCATAAACCGAGACAGCGCGGAACGGGCTCTAAAGCGAATGGAAAATGAAGATGTCTTTGGTAACAGGATCATCGTGTCATTTACTCCAAAAAGCAGCGAACTCTGTGAAACCAAGAGTTCAAACGCAACTGCTGATAAAGTGAAGTCTCCCAAGAAACTTAAGAATCCAAAACTGTGCCTCATCAAAGATATAAGCGAGTCACCTTCCAGTGCCAAAGCTGCACCTGGAAAAGGGTTGCAGGCAAATTCTGGATCTGCTACCAAAAACACCAACGTGAAAAGTTTACAGGTAACTGTGACACCTCTTGCTTTCTGAAGTTTATGCTAGGTTTGCTTTCGTGGGCTCTGTGTGTGACACGCTCACCTGCTTTTGGTGTGTCTATACTTTTTTTGTTATCCTATATTTTCAAGGCTGTTTGAAGTCAGGTGTTTCCTGTACAAGGTCTGACACATCTTGGAGACTTCAACTATTAAACTCCCTTGCTCTTGTCTCTTTTAAGGAGCTGTGCCGCCTGGAGTCGAAGACTGGCACTCGAAGCAGTGAGCCCCAGCAAGGCCACCTGCGGCCAGGGGTGCCTCCTCATAGAAGCTCAAGTGCCGCAGCGCCCGCACCTAAAGCCCCAGGGTTGGCAGAATCTGTTTACAAAACCAATCCCAAGTAGGTCCCGTTACTCTCCCTCGTAGCTGCTTGTTTTGCTGTGAAGGGAAACACATGACCTCCTGCCTGCAATGTCTCCCTCCACCAGGAAAGAGAACCTCAGCACCCGCAGTGTCACCAGTTCTCCGGTGGAGAAGAAAGAGAAAGAGGAGCCTCTGTTCCAAGTGAGTTACCCGTCTGCTTTTAGCAAGCTGATCGCATCCAGGCAAGGGAGTCCCCTGCTCACGGCTCAGCCTTGGTCTTCTCGGTGAGTGGGTCTTGATCCGTGGAGTGGTTGTATGCAGTAGAAGGGCTTATGAAGTAATCTGTTTGTTCAACAGAATTCAAGCAATACAGAAGTGCCTAATTAAAAGAGAAACCTTAGTACTACGTATAAAATAGGCAACTAATGAGAGCCTGCTGTGCAGCACAAGGAACTCTACTCGATGCTCTTGGTGACCCAGATGGGAAGGAATCCAAAATAAGAAGGGATAGCTGACCTTGCTGTACAGTAGAAACTTAACATGACATTGTAAAGGAACCTTACTTCTCCAGTAAAAATTTATAGTAAAAATTTTAAAAATTGAAAATATTTGAACTATGAATAGTAATAAAAATAAAAGAGAAAGCTTCCACCGCTCTTCTACCAGTTCCCTTTCCTCAGGTAACATTTGGGACCATTGCTTCTTGCCTTTCTCCATCCTCCATGTGGGAGTCTTGCTAAGCCGAGGTCAGAGAAGCCTGTCCTTGGCCAGCGATGGGGGCACGTTAAGATGTCTTTACTACGCCCTTATCACTTCATTGGACTGAGAAAGAGGCCCAAACCGACATGCATTTGTTCTTTTTATTCATAGGGTAGTTATTGAAGCTGTTTGGGAAATGAAGGTCTCTGTAAACCACTGTAACCATCTGTGTAACTCCTTATTTAAGCTTTCTGAATTTACTCTGAGTAATTCTGGAAGCTCGGAAAACAGGAGGAGCCATAAGGCCATGTTAGGTCTCATGAGCTCTTACTGGCATTGTATTTATTCTGCTGGGTTGGTGAAAACTCACTGTTGAAAGTGACTTTGAACCTGTAAAATGGCGTCTACAAATTGATGTAAAAGTTTTCCTCCCAGGGAGACAGGCCACAACATATCAGCAAGAATATCTGGCTTTTTCAGAGCTGGGGAGAGGGTGAATGGCTGACACTAGTATCACAGGCTGATTTCCTAAGAATAAATACCCAAAGTGGAAAATGGGTTCATCAGCCTTGCCTGTAATTTCTGCCTTTAGCTCTAAATAATCCAACAAAAGAATGTTTGATGATAAGTAAAATTGTTGTTGTTGTTGTTAATCAGGGTGTCAACAGATAGTACTTCTGACAATGAGTCCAATCAGTGTGATGTTTTAAGAAAAAGCACATTTGAGAACCAAACTGTATTTTGGAAAAGTTTTTAATGTAGTTTCAAGCAAAATCTAAATGACATAAAGACATCTAAATAGAATAACAGTTTTAAAGCATTTCTAAACAGTTGTTAAGCCTCACTAGATATGTTTTAAGCAGGAGTCTGTCTCCAAACCTCTTAAACAGAGCATCCCCGCTTGCTTTCAACGCTGCACATTCGAGCGTTGGTGCCGACTGCCCAGACCCATTCGCTCATGGTGTTGACGTCCAGATCAGCAACCTGGACTACAGGTTGTCCCGGAAGGAGCTGCAGCAGCTCATGCAGGAAGCGTTTTCTAGGCACGGCAAGGTAACCTTTTCACTCTCTCTCTTGCCTTTGTTCCACCCCTTGCTGCATTTCAAGATGAGCGCACTTGACGCAGCACACATAACCACAGGCAGGCTGTAAGTGTTGCTTTACGAGTTTGAACACCTTTTTTGACTCGGGTCTCCTCATGCTGGTGCTGTTTGTTTGGTTTTTAGGACGCAGCCCCAGGGAGCGAGAAGCCTGGCAGAGACGAACTTGTGGTCCCTGGCAGGGATTTAGTGGCTCTTTGGGAAATAAAACACTGATGGATTTTAGTTAGCTCCAGCTGCTAAAATACAGAAACAGGATTCTAAAATGATGTTGGCTGTTTTTGTTTGTTCATCTTACAGTGTCTGATTCAGTTTTTAGTTGCAGGTTGCTAAAAAATGCACCTTTTGCTGGTTCTTAAACTGGCTCTGCCTCAGTTTTGGCAGGATCTGGAGAAGACCCAGTGTGTCTTGGCCCCTGAGCCTGCCTTGGAGAGTTCTGTGTGCCAGAGCACAGGCGGCCAGGCTGGTGTCACATCCCTGAAGGTCACCCATCCTGCTTGCTTCCGTTGTGGTCGGCGGAAGTGTGGTGTTTAGACAGGTTCCCTCACGGCAGCACTGAAGTCCACAGGCGAATTCCTTAGTGATTCACCTTCAGTTTCAAGAGGACACAGTTCTGGCAGATCGGCATTCTGTTTTCTTTTTACTACTGCAGGTGAAGAGTGTTGAGCTCAGCCCCCACACAGATTATCAGCTCAAAGCTGTGGTTCAGATGGAGAACTTACAAGAAGCTATTGGTGCGGTGAATAGCCTCCACAGATACAAAATTGGCAGCAAGAAAATCCTGGTCTCACTTGCCACAGGAGCTGCTAATAAATCACTCTCTTTACTGAGGTAAAGAACTAGCCGTTTGTTTCAAAAATGTTATTTTTGGCCCAGAAACAATTTTAGAAATAATAAAAATAGATTTTATCCCATCCCCAACCCTCTTGTGATGCTCACATATGCAGTAATGCTCCCCCCGCCTCTGCCTCTTGATAGAGTTAGAAATAAGGTAGAAATTAGTAATAAACTAACTAGAATAATTTATTCTTGTTCAAGTCATTAATCAAAGATGAATCTCAGCTTAATCTTGGCCGGCATTTAAGAGTAAAATAATATGCCACATATCCAGAACAGGTTCTAAAAATAGTGGACCTCTACAGCAAAAGTTTATAAGCCTAGAAAGTCTGGAATACTACCTTCCAATTTTAATAGAAGGTAGATTTATCTATAAGGGGTAAATCTACAAAGTTCTCTGCTTTCAACTTGCAGGTACATCTTCAATGTCAAATAAACACCCAGCCTCATACATCTACATTATAATTAGATTAACCTTAGGAGTCTGGTGATGGTTTTATTCATGATATGCTTTTGACATAGAGCACTATTTATGTTTTAGGTGTACAGCATAGTGATTTGTGCGCCAGTAACCAGTCAGTTATACTTCAAAAAAACAAGCAAACTCACAGAAAAAAGTGATTAGCTTTGTAGTTACTAGAGGTGGGGGTGGGGAGTAATTGAATGAACGTGATCAAAAGGTACAAACTTCCAGTTATAAGATAACCCAAGTACTAGGAATGTAATGTACAACATGATTAATACCGTTAACACCGCTGTCATGCATGAAAGTTGTTAGGAGAGTGTATCAAAAGAGTTCTCATCACAAGGGGGAACATTCTTTTATTTTGTATCTTGATGAGATGATGGATGTTCACTTAACTGATTGTGGTAATCATTTCACAGAGTATACAAGTCAAAACTTCACCATTATTTTAAGTTATTTTTTTATTTTGTCGAATAAAAATAATCCTCATTGAGGAAAATTTGGAAATTTTAGGAACATAAAAGAAGCTGGGGACAGAAGAATCATCCATAATCCTATGGCTCAGAGCCAGTCGCTCTTAGTGTATTCAGTTGTATATCTTCAGCTGTAGGGAGTCCTCCCCCATCTCTCTGAGAGAACTACACCGTGGCAGGAGACAGGCTCATCTGCCCTTTGCTTTCTGATACACAGGTGTGGAAAGCTCTGCTTGAGTCTGATAAAATCCCAGTGTATGATTAAATATTCTTTAATTGCCGTGTTCCTAAAGTCCATTCCTTTAAGTTTTTCTGGAAGCTCAAACTCTGAGAATAAATGAGTGTATTTATTTTGTGTATAGATTGTGTTAATGAACTCTTGTTTTTAAAAACAATTTGGAAGAGAGAGGAAGACATCTGTTTTCTAATGGGCTAACCGTTTTTCTTGCAGCGCAGAAACAATGTCCATTCTTCAGGATGCTCCCGCCTGTTGTCTGCCTCTTTTTAAATTTACAGATATCTATGAAAAAAAGTAAGTGAGGGTTGTTGTTTTCATTGATTCAGCCAGTGCT
The DNA here is from genome assembly GCF_042477335.2 of Ovis canadensis. NCBI lineage: Eukaryota > Metazoa > Chordata > Mammalia > Artiodactyla > Bovidae > Ovis > Ovis canadensis. The sequence continues at coordinate 29,274,078 of NC_091268.1, read as the reverse complement.
GATGGGCGATTTACACTGGGGGAGCCAGGGGAGGAAGTAAGACCAAGACAGTGGTGTTCAGATTGAAAGTCCAGTTTTAAAAACACACATTTTAAAAACGTCTTTTATTTTTAGTAAATTTAGACCTCAGTCCATAAAGCTGTACTTGTATTTTTTCCACTTGGCTGATTTGTTCTATTATTCATTGAGTGAACATTTTCAGGCACCTTGTTGACTGTAAGCTCTGGGACAGCAGGCACTGGATCAGACGTAATACTGAGTCTTCGGTGCTCAGTGCTCAGCAGACACGCAGCAAATCCCAGTGGAACAAAAGGCTCTGGAGGGTGCAGAGCTGGGAAGACAGCCCATTTTTGGGGGCAGGGTGTGTGTCTGAAAGGGAAAAAGACAGTCACCATTTATTGTATAGAACAAAGAAAACTGTCCTTACAAAGGAGAAAATGCCTTGAGGTTACAGAGGGTGCGAGGAACCAGGAGCTTGGCCATGGGTGGTGGGAGCCACTGAAATGTCAGAGAAAGGAGCGGGAGGGGAGGTGTGGTGGGAAGGCTTCAGGCAGGGACGGTGTCTGAGCTGGAATGAATGGAACTGGGGGAGAGGGGGCCATGGAACGTGGGGACCAGTCCCGGCTCTAAGCAGGCACTGTCAGAACAGAGGAACTAGACACCACAGAAGTTTCAGGTGCCGGTGAAATAGGGCTTAGTAACTAGTTTTATGTAGCAGGCAAGGTAAAAAGTAGAGGTCAGTTTGATTCTGAGTGTTTTGCCCCAGTTGACTGAGGGAAAGGTTATATGGTTAAACTGGAATAGAAAAGAAATAAAGCTTGTTTAGGAGGTATAGTAAGTTTTTAATCTTGGCTTTGGGTATCTGAGATTTAGGGAGCAATTGGAATGTCTGGGAAGAGAGTTCAGGGGGTCTTCTACACATGTGGAGTCTCCTTCAAGAAAGAAGTCAGCTCTGAAGGTACGGCAGTTGTTTGCCTAAAGATGGTCTTGGAAGACCTGGGAGCAGATCAGTTCAGAGGAATGGGAGGAGAGCCAGAGAGAGGGCAGAACGGGGTGGAATGCCACTAGGGCCTGGAAGCCAGCGGGAGCCCAGAGGCCAGAGTGCTCTCAGGGAGTGGGGACAGCCTGAGAAAGTGGTGCGAGGTTTGAAGCGGAGGAGGAGGCAGCCTGTGGTGACTTGGAAGCTGATACCAAAGAGTCCTGTGGAGAAGATCCTGGAGGGAACAGGGTGGCAGACTGGATGGTGAAACAGCAGAGGCGGCTCTCGAGAGACCAGCTGTTTCCATTTCAGAGGAGATGCAAGCGCTGCAGACAGAGCACCGAGGAGACTGGGCTTCTGTGGAGCGGGGCAGTGTTGAGGGGTGGGGACCAGACTTAAGACTGACGTTTGCAGGGAGATCTGAGCACGTAGACAGGGCACTGGGAGGAGACCATTAGAGCAGGTAACATTGAACAAGCACGTACTGTGTGCTGAGCTTTCTGCATATATACCATATATCCCCATATCAACTTCATGATGTAGGGATTGTTGCCCCGTTTTACAGATGGGCAAACTGAGGTGTAGGTTGGTTGTATAACTTGACTAAGGTCTTACAGGGAGAATCAGGATTTGAACTCACATCTGTCTGCCTTCAGATCCCGCACCTTTGTGTTCCAGGTATGAAAGGCACAAGTCAGTGGTGACTAGGGAGTCCAGTCTAGTGTAGATCAGGAGACTGAAGCATCGTGGACGTGCGCAGTAGCTGGAAAGGGGAATACCTCTGAGGGATGGGCACAGAGATGGTGAGAGGTAATTGGAACTGAAGTGGAGGCCAAATTGACAGGGGTTATAGCAGATAGTTTTCCATCAGAAATTTCGGTGAGGCATTTACAGAGACTATGGGGTCGGAGAGTATGTACCAAATAATACATATAATCACTGTAATGGGCAGTGGGCCCAGGATGATTGCAAGGAGTGCTGAGTGTTACTGGTTTGATGGTGAACAAATTTATAGTAGAATTATCCCAGTTTCACCTTTCGAAGAGACAGGGATCCATTCTTGGTTACAGAGCTTTATCTAAACAGGTCAGGCATTTCTCTACAATTGGAAGAAAAATACTCTCTTTAAGTCAGCGTCTCTCTCTCTCTCTTTTTCCTTGTTTCTAGGTTTGGACACAGGTTGAATGTGTCAGATCTGTATAAACTAACAGACACGGTTGCAATCCGTGAACAAGGAAATGGCAGGCTGGTGTGTCTCTTACCCAGCAGTCAGGCCCGCCAGAGCCCCTTGGGGTCTTCCCAGTCTCACGACGGCTCCTCAACAAACTGCAGCCCAATTATATTCGAAGAGTTAGAATATCACGAGCCTGTCTGCAGGCAGCACTGTCCCAACAAGGATTTCAGGTATGTTACCCATTTCCTTTGAGAAACAATCATTCTGGAAAAGGTCGTGGAGCCTCTGTTAGAGTTACCTTGGGAACATCTTAGGCCACTGAGAAATGTCACCTCTCTGTTTCTGTTCTCTTTTCCGCAGTGAGCATGAATTCGATCCAGACTCTTACAAGATTCCTTTTGTGATTCTCTCCCTGAAGACGTTTGCGCCCCAGGTCCATAGTCTTCTGCAGACACACGAGGGCACCGTGCCTTTATTAAGGTGACTGTCAGAGCCATTGTGATGCCTTCCTTCTCCTCTTTCTAGAAAGTCTACCCTCTGCCTGTGCCTGTCCCAGAGCACGCACTGTACCAGGCTTCAGCCTAATGTTTTTGGCTACCACTTGTAGTCAGTGTATCTAACATGGGATTCATTCACTTGATATTTCAACAAGAACATTTCATGTTTGTGCTGAATTTTAGAAACATCAGCATGCGTGGGGCAGATTCTCCTCCACAGAGAAGAGATGGTTGGAAGTGCTGTGCACAAGTACTGTGAGAGTGCACAGTCTCAAATAGTTGTAGATTTCAACATTTAAGGGAGAAAAGTATTCTTCAATAGTCTGTTTAACCACATCATGGGCCACATGGTAGGCTTAAGAGAGGGGCCAACATGGTAGCAAGTTGTTGTAAAGCCACTGAACCAATATGTTTAGAGGAGCTTGAACTTGGAACCTGGTTACCTTACTTTTAACCCCCTCTGCTAGAAAACTGCATGGAATTTTGGGTACCATCAGAATGCATCAAAGAGAGACAGTGATCACTTCTGTAGGGCTTCATTTGAACTTTCAAAGCCAGACCATGGGCATCTTAGCAGAAATTATTTATTAATGGATGTGTTAAAAGCAGCAGTCTGTTTGCCAGGGGCTCTGTGTTTTCATTATTTTAATTAACCTTTTTCCCTGCCCCACTTCAGTTTTCCAGATTGTTACGCCGCAGAGTTTGGTGAACTGGAAATAGTGCAGGAAAACCGAGGCGGGGGTGTCCCCTTGGAACACCTCATCACCTGCGTGCCAGGTGTGAACATCGCCACCGCACAGAATGGCGTCAAAGTAGTTAAGTGGATTCACAACAAGCCCCCGCCTCCAAACACAGGTAGGTTTCAGGTATTTGGTCCTTTGAAGCCACGGTCTACTGCAGTACAGGCTGCTGGCCTTTCTCTCAAATAGCAGCACTGTTTGCCCATCATAAGGCAGCATGGTTGTTTCCTTTGATCTTTTAAAAACTCCAGAGTGCTGACGGTTTGTCAGAACTAGACTTTGGAAAGTACCAGCATAAATTATTTTTTAAAAAATGTTTTCTTAAACCCAGATTCCACAGTTACAAATCTTCTCTAGTTATCTAATTTTGTAAAGCTTGTTTGGCTTGCCTTTTAAAAATCATTTCAGATCTTTGAAGGAATTATCTCTGAATATTTACTCCAGCGATTTATTCTGATCGATGTTTTTGACTTTGATCAGTGCAAAAATAGATTTAACTCTTAAGTCAGGGACCAGGACCTTTGATCTGGGAGATGCATGAGATTCTGGGCTTCAGCAACCCCTGAGCTGCAGGTGTCTGATCCTGTTACCTGAGCACAGCACTGTTACCTCGGCCCCCAAACTGCCTCCTCGTCAGCTCCCACCTTCCCCTGCCCCTTCCCTGTAGGAAGAAAGGTCAGGATAAGGAGGGAGCTGTTTGTACCGAAGCCTCTCCAAGCCTTTCCCCTCAGGCATACACCCTCCAGGTCCCGGTGGTGTGCTGGTTCCTTCCTCCGTTCTCCTGTGTCATCAGCCCACTAGTCCCTTATAAGGGCTTCCGTCTGATTATTTATACTTTTGTAAATAAAATAATCAGTGTCTTAATTACATGGACATTCAAGATAAATTCGAAAACCTGTTTCTTAGTTTTATCTCATGCTAGTTCTGCATCATTGCTTTCCGTGGTTATCTGGGCAACATTTGCAGCCCCTCTCTGGGTTCCTTAGGCCCTTCTGGGCTACCTGCTTAACAACCATTTATAACTTTGTTTCTATGGGAAAGTGTGTTAGTGACGAGGTCACAAATGGTTCTTTGACATACAGCCATTTAAGCTGAAAACTTCCTATCTATTCTTCCCTTTTTTTAACTGAAATTAATTTATTTGGAATCCCACTTTTTTTTCCGAAACTAAATTTATTTTTAACTGAAGGAAAATTGCTTCACAGTGTTGTGTTGGCCTTTGCCATACTACTCTTCTCTCTTTTAAGTTCTCACTGCGTTGAAGTATGCTTCACTTTGGCGACTTGACTTCCAGAAGCAGTGGGAAAGCATTGGCCAGTCTGTAAAGGAGCTGGGCTGTCCTGTTGGTTATACAGGACCTGAGTTCGGCAGCGGGGAAGTGACACGGCTCTTTGGTCTTGTGCACTGTCATTACTGAGTTCACACAGGGAGCGCAGGTCAGTTATTCCTCGTTCTGCTGCTGCAGTCACGCTTTATGTCTTTTGCACGTTCCTGTTTTCTCCCCACATATGCATTAGACCCTTGGCTGCTGCGTTCTAAAAGTCCTGTGGGTAACCCCCAGCTGATCCAGTTCAGTAGAGAAGTGATCGATCTGTTGAAGAACCAGCCATCCTGTGTCATACCGATCAGTAACTTCATCCCATCTTACCATCATCATTTTGCAAAGCAGTGCCGGGTGTCGGACTATGGCTATTCCAAGCTGATCGAGTTGTTAGAAGCAGTGCCTCATGTGTTGCAGGTAAGGAGTGCTGAGCGCGCGTTTGTTTAGCAGTGGAAGTGTCCCTCTGTGGCTTTGACTCTCTGCCAAAGAAACAGGGTAGCTGGTAACTGAATTCCTAAGAAGTCAGCTCAGAGCAGAGCATCCCGTAAAAACTTTCTTTATACACGTGTGTGTCTTCTCAGTTGTTTAGAAAGCTGTGAGTTTCCAACTAAAAGGAACTCTTAAGTGCACTAAGGAGTACTTTTCTTCTGACCTCTATAGACTGCCTTCCTTCCTCCTAGCACAGTCCTCTCTAACTCTTCCATAGGAGCTGCTGTAACATGGGCTGGCTTTTCTCATGAAGGAGTTCAAGACCAGTTACTGGACTGGAGCCTGCCAGTGCTTCCTAAGGAGTCTTTGCCTATTAACCTACAGTGTGATAATAGCTTCCCACTTGTAAACAAGACCTGCAAAATTTGAGCTGTCTTTTAGAGACAAAATCAGTTGCTCAGGCTGATAACATGTGACTGTTTAGGAAAGAGTGTGCAAGGAAAAAAAAGGGATCCCAGGCATGTGAGCAGTTGTTCATTCTGACACCCACACTTCGTTTATCTACCTGTGTTTCAAAGTGCCGATATCATACAGAAGGATTTGTACCCTGAGGGCGGTAACAGGAGAGAGAGCGCGAGCCGTCAAAAAGAGAGTCAGGCTCTGCCAAGGTCTTAGGAGTGTAAATAACCCAAGCGTCTGGTTTGCAGATTCTTGGAATGGGCTCCAAACGTCTGCTGACCCTTACCCACAGGGCCCAGGTGAAGCGCTTTACTCAGGATCTACTCAAACTTCTCAAATCCCAAGCCAGCAAACAAGTCATTGTGAAAGAATTCGCACAGGCTTATCATTGGTGAGTTGAGAAAAGAAAAAAATAAAAGCAGATATTTTAAGACACTTGTTCTTCCGAATTTAAGAATAATGATCTAAGTTTTTCATTCAGCATTCTTTGGGAAAAACTTAAAAAGTGATTTTGGCAAGTACTGCTTCTCATTCTTCACCCATCTCCATGATTAAAACCTAGGTGTTTCTCAAAGGACTGGGATGTCACTGAATATGGTGTTTGTGAGTTGATTGATATCATATCAGAGATCCCAGACACCACCATCTGCTTGTCCCAACAAGATAGCGAAGCAATGATTTGTATCCCCAGAAGAGGTACGTGCCTTAGATTTGCTGGAAGGAGGTTGTCCGTCTCAGTGGTTACCGTGACCGGGAACCACACAGGGATGCTCTCACCCACTCCTTGTGGTTCCTGGAGGTGCCATGGAAAGTGCAGTGTGAACTCTGTACTGCCAGCCAGTGGATCCTAGCTTCTTCAGAGTAGGGGAAGGCACTTGTTGAGAAGAAAAGCAGGCTGTTTTTTCAGAACTCACTCTAAGGGAAAAGGGGAGCATAACCAGCACTTTAAGAAAATGTCTCCTTAAGCCTGTCTGTGGCTGCTTCTGCTGTAATTACCCGCCTGAGTCAGCTACCTGGCTGTTGCTTGTCTGATTTTTCACTCTTAAGATGTTTTCCTCTGCACACCTGAGAAGGAAAAAAGACACAAATGAAAGTTCATCTTTCACATTTTGCTCGTTGAGCTGAGGTCTGAGATGGGAACTAAGAAAAATTAAATCTGTGTACAGTCATGTTCTTCCACGCATGTTGATCTGTGGAACGTTCTTAAACTGTGCTCTTGCAGGACACTGAAGTCCGTGACGTCATAGTGTTCCAAAGCTAAAATGACTATGGTCAGTGTTTCTAGAATCCTCATTTAAAATTTAATAGAAACATACATCTAAACATTTCTCCCCTGTATTTTTATCAAATTTTTGGTACCTGTTGCTGCTAGCAATTTTAACTGAAGAGCAGGTAAATAAACAAAGCATGTGAATATTCAGAGGTGTGATTTAATGAAATAATTTCTAGATTACGAAAGTACAGAGATATGTTTGTGTGTCATGTTCATGTATATGGAGTGGGTGTGGGGAGGCGGAGGGGCTAGAGAAATTATTTCTAGCTTGTGAGATGAAGTCACATAGCTGTGTATGTGAGCGTGTGTGTATCATGGCTTCCTGGCGTTCTGCCCTAGATCAAATTTGAAAACCATCTGGAAAGAGAGAAGAGAGTGTTTTAGGTCGTGTTTGGAAGGCAAAGATGGTATCTCTTATAGTCTAGTGCATAGGACTAACCACGCTAATAATGAGAATACAAATATGTCAAAGATGATTGTGGTTTATGGATTTTTTGTTTGGTTTGTTTTTTAAGAACGTACTCAGGATGAAATAGAAAGGACAAAACAGTTCTCCAAAGACGTTGTGGATTTGCTGCGGCACCAACCCCATTTCCGGATGCCCTTTAATAAGTTCATCCCCTCTTACCATCACCACTTCGGCCGGCAGTGCAAACTTGCATACTATGGTTTTACCAAACTACTTGAACTTTTTGAAGCCATACCTGATATTTTACAAGTAAGTGAAGAAATTCTATCTTTCAGAACAATATGGGGAGAATAAAGGAAAATCCAGGCCTTTTTGCCTTGGAAGTGGCAGTTATAAAATAGGATGAAAATTTGCACAACTGAGCATGCGCACTTGTTTTGGCTGCGACGTGCAGCGTGTGGGATCTTAGTTCCCCAGCCAGGGATCACATTCGCATTCCCTGCTTGGAAAGTGTGGTGTCTTAACCTCTGGACCACTGAGGAAGTCCCTGCGATCAACCATTTTTGACCCACACAGTGCTTAAAAAAGTTTTGTGTGTGCTAAAATACACATTACCTGTCTGTTTTTAAGAGTATAGTTCAGCAGTGTTAGATATCCTCGCGTTGTGCAACCAATTTCCAGAGCTTTCTAACCTTGTGAAACTGAAACGAGACAGAAGTGCTTCCTAGTTCTTGACTGTGTATATTTTCTTGCCAGTGTACCCCATGAACAGTCTCCCTTTCCTCCTCCTGTGTTTCCCAAGGTATTGGAATGTGGAGAAGAGAAGATTCTCACTTTGACAGAAGTTGAACGATTCAAAGCACTAGCTGCCCAGTTCGTTAAGCTCCTTCGGTCCCAAAAAGATAACTGCCTTATGATGACAGATCTGCTTAAGGAATATGCTAAGACTTTTGGTTACACATTTCGTCTCCAAGACTATGATGTCAGTTCAGTTTCAGCTTTAACACAGAAACTCTGCCATGTCGTAAAGGTACCGGGATTATTTTCTTTCACAGAGTGAGATTTGTGGTGGTGTAATCCTCACTGGGATAGTTGCATGTGATTTAGTGTTTCGGTATTTACACCTTGCGCTGCTCACTACTGTTTTGCAACATGTTCTGTGTTGTTAATACCTTATTGGGTCATAAGACATAACTTAGGTTTGGTGGGTTGGATTTTGGGGATTGGCTTAGTGGGTCTATTAGCAGCCTCCCCAAAGTAACATCTGTGAACCGATGCAGTCACCCGTGTATCCCAGGGTGTTTACTCTCAGGTGTCTCGGTCCTGCTGACCTGAAGTTGGATCCTTCTGCACAGATCTTTGTCTACAAAGTTTTGGGGAGACTGAAATCACAGCTCTCTTCTCCTTTCCGGGTTCTTTTTTTTTTTTAAGATCCATCTCCCTGATAGGCTTTTTTTTTTTTCTTTTTAATTTTCACTGGGAGTATGGTTTTGCTTTCCAATGTGTGTTACTTTCTGTTCTATAGCACTTCCTTCTGAACTTACGGAGTAGATTTAGGAGCAGTCTGGGGCTCAGAGTTGCCTGGGTGCTGGTGAGGCTGAATTGGAGAGGGTGGCTGCCTCTTCCTCCCCAGCCTGTGCTGTGTCAACCCTTCTGCCCTGGGCAGAGTGGCCGGACGGTTTGCAGGCTGCCCTTGTCACAGAACCAAGAAAACTCCCTGCAGGAGGAAGAAATGGAAGGAAAAGGTGTGGAGTAGCGGCTGCCCCAGTCACAGCTGTGGGAGGAGTCTGTTTCTGTGCCGGGCAGTTAGAGGAGGAAGACCCTTCACGGGAGGCAGGGAGGCAGCAGCTGAGAACAGAAAGGAGTCTGGAGGGGGGAATGGCCAAGGCCAAGGAGGAGGGCCGGCGGCAGCACCTCCACGTGCTCCCGAGAGAGGGCGGGTGTGGCAGGACTCCCACGAGCTTGGGGCCAGCCTGAGTGCAGGCAGGTCAATGTGCCGCCGGCCGGAGCAGGCACAGCGTCAGGGTGACGTGAGACGGAAGCCACACGGAGTGGGCTGAGCAGTGAGGAGGCACGAAATCGGCAGCAGGTAACTGACAGCTTTTTGACATGTTTGCCTGTGATGGAGAAGGGTGCGAGACCGCGGTACTGAGTGAGCCAGTGAGAACTCGGGGGCCGGTCTTCTTTCCAGTCTGGAAGGCTTGGCGTGTTTGAGAGCTGCCACGGCGGAGCTGCCTGAGAAAGACTGACTTAGGAGAGAAGGGGTGATGGGGTGAGGGTCCCGAGGAGGCCGGAATTGTGGCCGTTGGCTTTCCGTGGAGGGAGGCATAGCTCTGAGGTTAGTATTTTGACAGAAGGGAAGAGGGGTGGGGCAGCTGCAGATGTGGGCGAGTTTGGTGTGTGTCACCAGGCCAAGGAGGGAGTTCCCTTCTGAGAGCTGTTCTCTATTACGTGCAAGGTGAGCGCAGCTGCTTAGAGAGGGAGAGAAGGTTCAAGGTGGGATCTTGCCAGAGGGGTGCCATGAAAAGGCCTAGGGACAGAGGAGTGTAGAGTATTGACAAGAATGTTAGTGAGGTAATGGCCCATCAGTGCCAAGATGGATAAAAGAGCAAAGTGAAGCAAGGTGAGGGCTCCTGAACCAGGATGAAATCGGAGTCTGTGCTGGCAGAGCTGAAGAAACGTCAGAGTTCAGCATTCACATTGCTTTCCTGTCTCCCACTCCGGTGTCGGCTCCAGCCTCCCTGCCCTTGGATGCAGGATGCGTGTGTGTGGGGTGGGCGGGGGTGGTTGAATGAGTGATTCCGGAGGTGGGCAGTGATAAGGTCTCCAGTGTGGCCTGGGTTGGGGTCTGGAGTGGAAGAGTAGAAGAGTATGTCTTTGGAGATGAAAACATGGAGAAACTGAAAGCCCTGGTGTGAGACAGGCCCCCAAGTGTTCGTTTGCTCAGGGTGATGGCAGTGGTGGTCTTCAGTGGACCGAAGACCCTAAGCCATGACCACCAACCGTGATGAAGGAGGGCCAGCAGCTGGGGCGTTGGGGTGGAGTGGTGAAGCGGGGAAAGACGGCAGCAGCTTGTGCCACCCCAGCTGCGCTCGGCGGTGTCCTGGGGGCTTCTGAGAAATGCCAAGCCCTCTACGATTCTTAGAGAATAAGGCCAGGTATGTTTTCAGCCTTGGCATTTTTGATAAGCTCACTAGGTGATTCCAGGGTGTAGCCTATGTCAGGAATCCTTAGTAATGATCTGACCAGATAATCTAAGAAGATGCCTCGGAGTCCCCTAGACTTGGATCTGTTGATTGATTAAACCCCAGGTCTGCGGAGGCAATCTGCAGTTCTGAATCTGAATCCATAACCACAGTATTGGAGTCAGAGTCCACCCACCAGCCTCCTGTCCCATCTCCGGGTGGGCGTTGGCACCAGAGACGCACTGCTATTGGACTGGCTCGTCAAGTGCTGCCCCCATGCTCTGCCTCTGAGGGACCAATGCTTCTGATCTTGACCGTGGTGCTGGCTGGACATCAGCTAAAGGGGAAAACAGCCAGCGTGGTGGGCACTGGTTCGCCTGCCCGTGCCTGAGCAGTGTGCGTCCTGGAGCTCTGCCTGTTTTCACTCCAGGCGTGACTCACATCCCAGACTCGCCCTGAACCAAGGTCTGCAGGTCTCAGTCACCAAATGCTTGTTTCTTCACATGCTGTTTGGTCCCCAAATGATAACCTGTGTCTCTTTGACCAGGTTTCCCTCCCTGTGCAGTGAATCAGGTAAACCCTTTATCTCCTTGAGAATCTGAAAAAAAAATTGTGAAGTAGACATACAGTCAGACGTGAAAGCACCAGCTGTTTTTTCATTCCTGATGGACTAGAAGAATGCTGCTTGCCTTTGGGCAGAGAAGGCCTTCTGTCACCTCCTGTGTCCGGTCCCTGGGACACACCCTTGGGGGCGAGTCAAATGTAGAGCAACTCTGTGGAGAGTCACTGCAGTCTCACCACCCCCTGCTCCCTGAGAACACCAACCCTTAATCCATAAGCTTGTGCCAGTGGATGTCAGCAGGCCGGTCTCTTCTTGGAGGAGTGGTGGAATCCATGGGTGTTTCTGATTATCGACTAGCAGGGCAGGAGAGAACAAGTTCTGCAGTTGGTCCATAGTGTTGGTCTGGGGTCCCCAAGAATGTGCAGCAAACCCATTCACTGTACTTCAGTTTTGCAGAAAAATGGATCTTCCTCTGATGGTCTCACTTGCCAGTCTGAAACTAGATGAAGAGGGTGTGACTCAGGCCATCTCTCGAGTCCTGAAGAGGGTGCATTCTTGTTTCCCCCAGGTTGCTGATATGGAATCTGGCAAACAGATTCAGCTGATCAACCGCAAGTCTCTGCGTGCTCTCACTGCCCAGCTGCTGGTGTTGTTGATGTCTTGGGAGGGAGCCACCCACCTTTCTGTCGATGAGCTCAAGAGACACTATGAAAGCACCCACAGCACTCCTCTCAACCCCTGTGAATACGGGTTCATGACCTTGACCGAACTTCTGAAGAGTCTGCCTTACCTAGTTGAGGTATGAATGGTAATTATTCTGGAGCTGCCGTAATGAAAGTCACTCTATCGGGTATCTCTCGATCCCGGAATGGTCCAGATTAGGCTGATTGGTCGTTTTACAGATGAGCAGAGGCCCTGGCAGGGGCAGGCATCCTGCCCAAGCAAGTGACAAGCGGGGATGAGAGCCCCAGCCCCTGGCCCCTTGGACTGAGGTGCCTTTTCCTGTGTTGAGCTGGATGCTGCTGCTGCCACCGCTTTCTGAATTAGGTGGCTTATATGATGGCTTCAAGTCACTTACCAATCAGATGCAGGTCAGAAAGGAAGGTTGACTGGATGGTCACCAGGTGGTTACGTACTTCCTAGGAGAAATAAGTAAGATCCCAGTAAAAAGATCAAATTGACTCCAGATTTTTAAGAAGTTAAAACTTAGACCAGTTAACACAAATTTTTGAGACTGAAGATCACTGAAATTTTACTACTGACAAAAGGCACCAGGGGGACTTCCCCGGCAGTCCAGTGGTTAGGGCTCTGATCTTCCACTGCAGTGGGCGTGGTCAGGAAAAGTATGATCCTTGCATGCCCCACCGTATGGCCAAAGAAAACCCCCAAAACCCCAAAGGCACCAGAACTAGATGGGTTAAGAACTGAGTTTCAGCTCACCTAAAGAACAAATAACTCCAACCTTTTAAAAACCTCTTCTAGGTCACCTGGAAAAAAAAAAGATAGGAAGCACACCACTTATTTTATGACCCTAAAGTAACTTTAATACCAGAAACTTAATATAGTCCCCCCAAAGAAACTGATTCTAGCTAGGATGTTAACTAAATCAGCAGTGTAAGAAAATGATTGTTACCATATAGCTACGTGATTGATAATTAAATAATTTAAGAGCTCTCTCCTTGGGCAAACATTAATCAAGCTCCCTTGACCATCTTCTAGACCACACCGTGTCCTTGGTATTCTTCCTTGATGGGCCCCCTCGCTCAGTTTGGAGAGAACTTCCCTGCCATTGTTATTTGATCATCCTAGCCTGCCTTCTGCAAGATTTCTGTTAGATCAGTTTAACAAGAATTCCCCCTGCTCTGGGTGTCCCTCTCCTCAGCCCCCATGGCTATAAACCCACACTCTTGTGAATTTCCTGTCTGGAAAGGACACCTAGGGCTTCCCAGGTGGCGCTCGTGGTAAAGAATCAGCCTGCTAGTTCAGGAAGGGCAAGAGAGATGGGTTCAATTCCTGGGTCAGGAAGATCCCTGAGAGTAGGAAATGGCAACCCACTCTTGCCTGCAGAATTCCGTGGACAGAGGAGCCTGGTGGGCTACAGTCCAAGGGGTCACAAAAGAGTTGGACACTGAGCGCACACATCAGAACAAGTATGAACTAATATATGACCACTAGTTGTACGGCATTTCAGGACAAAAGGCTTCCCATAGCCAGCTAAGGCTGGGAAAGATCCCTTCTCAGATCTCCAGGGAGGGCGTGTTAAAGACTGAAAGTCTTACGTAAAGAGATTCAGTTCGTTTCTTGAGGACAGAAGAGTTTTGTGCTTTTGCTGTTGAAAGGACACTGAAGTCGTCGCCTGCATCCCAGTGTCCTGGGGAGATGAGTGTTGGTGGCCTCGGTCCCCACTGTCTGCTGCCGCTCTGTCCACCTGCGGGTGAGCTCTCCCTCCTCACTGCCTCCTTTCACTGAGTTTACCGGTTTCCTTGCTTTCTGACACACCATTTCTTCACACGTCTGCTGCCAGAGACCTGCAGACAGAATTAGAGTTGCTCAAGGCTGTAGTCCTCTCTTGGAGGAGATCCTTGAAGCAGGCTCCCCTTCTCCCTGGCTTATGACCGATTTTCAAGTTTGACTTGGCGTCTCTCTTCAGTCTCAGAGACCCTCTTTCCCAGAAGGCAGGACCTGTCACTCTGGAAGTTTCTCATACTGCTATTTTCTCCTGGACCAGGTTTTTACTAATGACAAGACAGAGGAGTGTGTGAAGCTCACAAGTCTGTATTTGTTTGCCAAGAACGTTCGGTCTTTGCTTCATACTTACCACTACCAGCAGCTTTTCCTTCATGAATTTTCCATGGCCTATACCAAGTATGTGGGAGAAGCACTGCAGCCCAAGACGTACGGCTTCAGTAGTGTGGAGGAGCTGCTGGGAGCCATCCCGCAGGTGGGTGTTCTCTGAGTTGCTTGAAGGGTGTCCTCTGTGGGACAGAATGAAAAGGCAGGCGTTTTGAACCAGTCCTTTCAAAACGTACATACTGTTGGCCGCCCCCCCCCCCTCCAAAAAATGCTTTTAGTGTTTCTTCTTCATTCTGCAAACCTTTGTTAAATTCATTGGAGGAAGACCAGGCATGGGGATCCCAGAGCGGAGTCCTCACAATGTACAGAAGCTGATTAACCACATGATGAAGAGAGGAGGGGCGGGCATTGTGAACAGGCGCAGGGCAGTAAGAAGTGGGGGGCCAGTGGGTGCCTCACCGCAGAGTAAGAGCTCGGTTACGGGGGCAGGGACTCTGTGGGGAGAGCAGAGGAGACTAGGGGTGCTGTCCGTGGAGGAGTGGAGAGAACCAGGAGGGGAGGAGGAGCCTGGCATTTGAAGTGGGAAAGGACGCGAGGCTGGGACAGCTGGAGAGCGAGGTGAGGGGCTTGGTGACAGAAGCATGTGAGGGGAATGCTGGGAACCATGGGCCACTGCTGCCCCTTTCTTGGCAGAGGTGGCGGCAGCATGGTTGGGTAGGGGTCTTTGTTTTAGGTTTAGTGAGCTTTAGCTTGAGAGGCATGAGGGAGCCATTCATTCTTTTTAAGGTGAACATAGTATCTGGAAAAGCTGATAAGAGCACCCGCATGAGAACCAACTTCATTTATGTACCAGAGCTGGTATTTGGGAGGTGATGTCTTTAAGAGCCATAAGGAGTAAAACCAAGTCTCATGATTTCTGAGATGACACAGCTTTTTATAAGGGGCGTGTGTCCCCATCCTCTGTTGCTTTAAAACAAAATGTCGAAAAATTTTTTGTGACATTAATTTACTTTTTAAATCCTAATATGTTTATGTTACCAGACATATAACTTTAGGGTTTATTTTTCCTCCTTTTGCACTTCATAACCAGTAGTATGTCTTGTGTGCAGGTCGTCTGGATAAAAGGACATGGTCATAAGAGAATTGTAGTATTAAAAAATGACATGAAAAGTAAGTACTCCCCACCCTTGCCCCCCTTCACAAGCCCCAGGTCTGTCACCTGCTCCCCCTCTGACGGGTGTTTTCTGTCCTCCAGGTCGCGTGAGTTCACTCAGTCTTTCCCCTGCCAGTCATGAGACCCAGCCCTCAGCTCCCGAGCGCATCCTGGAGGTGCCCGAGTCTCCCCCAGCCTCGGAACTCAGACTCGGAGTGGGTGGCGACGGTGAGAGAGGGAAAACTCTGGTGACGTCTCCAGGACGTAGCTTGGGGTGGAGTCAGAGTGGGTCAGGGGAAAGGACAACAGCAGGGTCATCTTCATTCTTTAAAGGGAAGTGTTGGTACATTTTTCAAAGGAGTCTGGTGTTTGGTTAATAACAGAAAAAACTGGCCTGTGTTTGATGGTTGACCAGTTAAGGCTCTTGAAGGCTGTTGGTAGCCCCTGTTAGGACAGTATGGCAGCCCTCTTCAGATGTTAAAAGCGATTCTGATGCTTGTTAAAATACTTCAAGACAGTTGCAGTGGGATCAACTCTGCTGCCCTCGGAAAGGGAGATGGAGCTTAGCTCTGCAGGCAAGGACAAGTGAGGCTTACAGTCAAGGAGCAGAGCCAGGGCTTTGGTGACTGGGAAACTCAAGAGAAGATGTCCGGCTTGGAGGATTCCGGCTGACCTGGGAGGGTTCTTAGACCTCAGAGGTTGGGGGTGGGGTGGGATGAGGAGCTTGATGAGATATCAGGGGTGAGGGGATTTCTCTAAACTCACTTCCCAAGGTTCTTGCCAAGAGTGGCCAGGACAAGGACACAGAAAGCTATGGTCAAGGGCTGGCGGGGAAGGGGGCTGCGGAGCCCGACCCCTGACTGCAGTTGTGTCGGGGGTCTTAATCGCAGGACTTCCCTGGGAAAGAGCTGACAGGAATGCACTAGTGTTACTGAGGCGCGTCATCGCGGCGCCCCGACTTTCTGTGGCCCTCTCTGTGTACAAGATAGGGATCTGCTCACTTGACTTCTCCGCCCATTGCCACTTTATCTTAGGGCTCTGCAAGTCGTTTTAAATAGTTAGAAGCGCTGCTGTGCTGTGTTGATCGGGTGATTGGCTCTAGCATTTTACAGTTCTACAAAGCCCCCGGATGTGCTCGTCCTCTCAGGCTGTTAGCACAGCCTCCAGCAGTCACCTCCATCCTAACCAAGAACGGAAATTCCAGAAATGGCAGCTTACCTGAGAGCATGCAGCGAGGCAGCGACAGAACTGGAGCCCGAGTCCTCCAATCCTGAACATTGGCTCCTTCCAAGGACTTGCTAGGGGCTTTTAAATTGTCCTTTGCTGTTCATAAGAACACAAATCGGGCTATCCTGGCTGCAGCATTTTCACTTACTAGAGAGAGGACTCAGACCTTTCTGTTAATGGGTTGTGTTTTAAAAAAAAACAAACCTGGTGTTGAGTACGTCCTGAACTCAGGGAGTCAGGGAGAAGGCGCACCTTGGGCATGGACCACAGCCACCTGGTCCTGAGCAGACCTCCCCCCGACCCCCGCCCGCCTCCCCCAGGGCCCCATCCTGTAGAGCAGGAGCTGCTGCGCCTGACCGACGACTCCCCGGTGGACCTTCTGTGCGCGCCCGTCCCCTCCTGCCTGCCGTCCCCGCAGCTGAGGCCGGATCCCGTCGTTCCCCAGGCTGCTGATCTCATCTGGTTTGAGGAGCACCCTCAGGAGCCTTCAGGTGGGAGACACTGCGTCCCTTGGGGAGCGGGCTCTCGTGGCTTTAGTCAGACAGCAGACATTTCCCGCCAAGACGTTAACTGTGTGATGGAAGTAGAGAGCCACTACCTTTGCAGGCACAAAAATCCGTGTGAGGATTACTCCAGACCCTTCTGTCAGCTTTCCTGCAGGCTGGGCTCACAGCCTGAGGTGCTGGCGAAGCAGCAGGCCAGGGCACGACAGTGGTGTTGAGGGCACTGCAACTGGGCTCGGGCGGGGAGCCCAGGGAGCAGCATGTGGGGGCCTCCTCGGCTGTGCTCCCCACTTCGTAAAGTGCAGCAGCTCCAGGGGCAACCCCTACCCGTCACCAGAGCCGAAGGTCTCAGAGGGTCCTGGGGCTCCAGGGGGCTGTGAGTAGGGGAGGGAAGGGGCATCTGCATTCTTGAACCCCAGCTTGTGGCGCAGGCAGGGGTGGCCTGGGCCCCAGGGTGCCCGGCCAGGAAGGGGCAGAGCCAGGACTGGAGCCCCGGCCTCTCGTCTTCGTGCCCTATCGCCAGCCCCCAAGAGGCCGGCCTGCCTGCCGTGTCAAGGAGGGCCTTTCCCCGTCACCTCCTCTGTCGTGACGGGTCCTTCCCTGCTCTGCTGACGCTGCTGTCCAGGAGACAACCCTGCTGCTGACCACAGGCCTCAGTCTTCTTACCAGTCTCTGGCTCTGTCACCCAGAGAAAGAACCTGAAAGAGGCTGTTTGTCTGGAAGATGGGTAGGGAGACGTGAACCTCCCTGGCTGCTGAGTGGACCTGGGCTGTTTCGACAGCAGGGGTGATGTCCCTACAAGCCTAGACTTGATAGGAAATTGATGGTGGCTCTTCCATGGGTGTAGCCTTGGTGTGTTTAGTGTACTGAGTTCAGCCATCCTCGTGTGATGGGGAGAGAAATAATCTTGAGTGGTGTTGACAGGTTTGTCCATCATTTTTCCCCCAAGAGTGTCAGCCTGAGAGCTGAGCCGAGGCTCTGCGTCCCTGCCGTCACTTTGGGCCTCTGTGAGCCTCCGGTGTGGGAGCACCTTGCACACGCAGTGGGAGCCCAAGGCACAGGACACATCTCTTCCACGTCGTGTGGCTCTGTCCACACAGCAGGCTAATCATTGGTACTTGTGGCTCAACCAGAGAAAGATAGTCTTTGGACGCTGCAGGAAAAGTGGGCTGCTTCTCTTCTTGGAGTTTAAAAAATACATATTTTGTTTATGTATTTGGCTGTGTCGGGTCTTAGTCACGGCACGCGGGATCTTCGCTGCATCGTGCGGGATCCTTTATTGCGGTGCCTGGACTCTAGTTGTGGTGCATGGGCCCGGGAGCTCCACGGCACGTGAGATCCCAGTTCCCCGAGCAAGGGATCAAACCTGTGTCCCTTGCAGTGCCAGGTGGATTCTCAACCACTGGACCCTCAGGGAAGTCCTTCTTCCTGGATTTCTGAGGGTATTTCTGACTCCGTGTGGTTCTCCCCTTACCTCTGCCTGCCTGTGTGCCTGCCTCCCCCACCTTAGATCCCTTTGGAGCAGGGGAATGAGCCAGGGCTCCCTGGTACCAGGGCCCTTCTGTCCTGAAAGTCTTTAGGTCACATGTGGCTTTCTGGGTCCTTCACTACCTGACAGAGAATGAATGGGCAGAGAAAGCAGAAAAAAAGGGCTTTTAAACCACGGACGGCCCGTTGATTTGTAGCCAAAAATGATGGTCTCTGAAGTTTTGTAATTCAAGGAAGAGCAGAGACGCAATTTTTAAAAACCTGACTTATGTGATACCTGGTATTGGCCGCAGAACTAACGTGTAAATTAGACCATGTGCATGACGATCAGGAATTAATTTTTTGAGAAATGAGAGGAACTGAAAACCAATACTGCTGGCAGGTGCTAGAACTGAATATGTTTTGCTTTCCTGTGTTTACAGAAATTATGATTTTAAACCAAGAAGAGAAAATTGAAATTCCAGTACCAATAAAGAACGAAAACCTGCCCCCTGACCCCAGCTCACCTGGTGTCTCAGCAGCTGTCCCAGCGCCTCCCAGCCCCTCCTCAGAAACCCCAGAGTCGCTGCTCAGCAAGGACCCCATGGAAAGCCCAGCCAAAAAGCAACCCAAAAATAGAGTAAAATTGGCAGCCAACTTTTCCTTTGCACCTATAACCAAGCTTTGAGTCTCATTTGAACATAGAATTAGGATGGGAAAACACTGTCTGATTCTGCACACAAAAGCAGGTTGAAAAAAACACAACCTTTTCTGTTTTCCCCCTAGAAGCCAGTTATTTCATTTTTAGACATATTCCGTATGTTTTGTTTCTTTTACATTGAATGCAGCTTTAAGCTGAAGTTTTTTCTTTTCTTTTTCTCCCCCACTTGTTTGGGAAAAAAAAAATATCTTGGCATTTGTTAAAGAATCCTTAATATATTTTAACAAATTTTTCTTAATTATTATGAAGTATAATGAATGGTGTTCCGTAAGAAGACAGCAGGGAGAACTCAGCTCGCAGGAAGTGGTCTTACTTCCATCAAGCCACGCCAGTGGTAAAATCTTACATGTAGCATAACGTAGTCTCTAAGCCTGTGTTTACTGATGTGTTCAGACAGTATTAATCAAATGCATGAGATGGTGATGAAGCAAAAGTCTGTTCAGTGATCCTGCGCGATCACTTACTGAAGAAGGGTGGGCAAGGCAGGAGGAGTGTATGTCCTGGTTGGATGTGAAGGCTCCTGGCTTCCATGTGACTTGTAAGCGTGCCTTGTTTTTTTATTTAACTATGTCTGTAGTTGACAAATGTGGCTTCATCTCAAATTTTTTTAAATGTTTCCACTTTGGGGTTCCATTGAGCTTTCTAGAAAGTCAAAGATGTTTTAAGCTTCCCTTTTATGTTAAGTTCCAGTTTGACATGGATTAGGTTAAGGAAAAGAAGATGGTCTTGGTGTCATGAATTTAAAGTCAGCATTTGAATTCCAACACACATTATTGTGTGTCGAAAGGCAGCGTTGGGAAGAGAGTCTGATTTTCTAGAATATGCATCAAATGCATAAATTACAAATCAGAGGTGAGGAGGGAGGTGCTTTTGACAGGAACGGTATCGATGCTCTTTCCACTAGGAAGAGGCAGAAATTCTATCTATACATAGGAAGGCCAAGGTTGATCAACTTAACCTTGTATTCGTAATTTTAAAGCTGGTTTTGATAGCTGGGAAGCTTTGTATGCGCGTGTTTGTGTCTGTTAACTCAGTGTCTTTTAATAGCGTCTGCTTTTACTGTTACTTCTCGCTGTTGGAAGCATGTTTGGGTTTGTTTGGGTTTATTTTGGTGTCTGATGTTGGCATTTATGGAAAGCCAGCCTTTGAGGGAGCACTGCCCTGTGGAGTGACCTTCGCCTTGAGGTGGCTGAGGCATCCGGAGACTGGCGGCCTCTTACGCCTCCTGGAGAAACCTGACATTTACAATGGGTTGTATTTGTTGGGCAAAAAGGCGGATTCATTCATAGAGCAGGAAAAAACCTGTGGGCATAAGGTCTTCCACTAGTTAGGTGGTTTCTTTTGGGGAAATGATTCTGTTTTGTAACTTCTAGAAAGCCAGAAAATGGGCTCTGATTTCATAGCCAGCATTTTGATAAAATGCCACAAATTAAGGGCTCTTGAGAGATTTTTTACAAGTAAGATTTTTTGTTCCCCAAATCTTTTCAATGAAGCCAACGATTCCCAGTTCTCAGCACACAGCCCCGACCAAGGTGGAGCGGCCCTGGGAAAGCCTTGTAGGCATCGTGGCACTCAGTCTTCCCGAAGGCATGTCCTCTACAGACATAGTGTGACAGTCAGTAAAATGCAGAGGTGCACTTTTTTTTAGAAAGCTTTTAAACATAATGATAAAGATGGTGTTGAGAACATCAGTGGCCTTATTCTAAGATTTCGTAAGGCTGAATTTGCACATGTGGACTTTAGTTTTGCTTGAAGGTAGAGAAAGTGGACTTTAAAAAATGCCCGAGGCACCATTACAAGTCACTTGGAAAAGCCTCAAAGAGCAGCTTCTTTGGGCACCAGATGAAGAAGAGACTGGAGTTGTGCGCTGTCGTGTGGGTGTGGTCGAACCATTCACGGAAGTCGCCAGGAGCCTGGGACGTGTGCATGACTCTTAACAGCCACCGTTTGAAGATGTGCAAAGCTCATGGTGTCTGTGATGTGCTCCGCAACGGCCAGTCCAGTTGCTATCTATTTTTTTATCTAGAGGCTTAATTGATGTGACAAAATGATGTATGAGAATTAAGACAATGAAATACTTTATTTCTGGGTGGAAAGAATATATCAGATTTATCTGTTTAAAAGAAAAAAAGAAGACAAGTTATCACCAAAACCCCCTTTCCCATCTTGCACTGTTTGTTTTGAATTGATTTTGGGGGAAGAGATGTTTTTCTCAACTGTCTACTTTGTTTGAACACTTCTTTTGTGGTTCAAGTGCTGTTTTGTGTGTTGGGACCAAACAGTTGTCAATAAACTTTAAAAGCAAGCATCACACTTGAGTTCCCCAAGTGAGTGTTCTGTTCGTTTGGGTGGGGAGGGATTGTCCCCCAAGTCTGTTGGCGTCTCATCCCTTCTGGGAATCTGCGAGGTGGGAAGTAGATGGGTCTGGCATCATGGAGCCCCTTTGAATTTGGCATCTGGCCCCAACAGGTGACTGGACTATTGGCACTTTGTGGTCAGGACCCTCCAGGGTTTCCAGCCTTGCTCCAGCTTATAATCATGTGAGGAAAATACAATAATCACAAAATACCCTCTGGTTATAAAACTTGGGAACTCTCTCCCTGGGAAAGAAATCCATTTTGCAGACAGTAGTTGTTTTGGTCACTGCCAGGCTTGCTTTTTGAATAAGCCTATTTAGAAAAGATTTCTTTCACCATTGCGAAGCCCTTTTCCTGAGACCACTGTTGCTCCCCACCCACCCTCCACCACCCCCCTGCCTCAGGATTTTGAAAAGGACACAGAAGAGACTTGAATTTCTAGGTAAATTGATTCTTGATGAAGGGCAACTTTTTAAAGTTCAACACTAACAGTCTCTTTAAAACCTTTGGCAGTCCTTTCAAAACACCTTTCACTGTAGCCAGTTTTTGCCAGAAACCTTGAGAGGCTACTGTGCCCCTTTAGTCGGGGCAAGGGAATGTGGAACGTGGAACGTCTCGATTGGTGGTTGAAACAGGGCGTCACGTTCATCTTGGTTGTATTTCCCACCTGGAGACGGCAGCTGAGCAGACACGGTCAGTGGGAGCAGACCTGTCGACCTTCCAGGGCTGACTGTGAAGTGCAGCGGACCTGTGTGTTGCCTTTTCTGTGAGGAGCCTCATCCTCTGAGACTTCGCTTCTCTGGTTTCTAGCTGCTTGGGCAGGGTCTGAGTCATCAGATCATCAGAAGCATCCCAGCCCCCACCCCCACCCCCCCACAGCAGTGACCTGCCATAGCTCCCGTCTGCACTGGGGACAGGTCACATAGTGGCTCTAGGACTCGGGAGAAGCAGGAACCCGACTCTGCCCTGTAAACCAGCAGTCAGCGGGGTCTCCATCACTGTGTTGTTTGACCTCACACCCTCCTGTGTGGCTGAACTTCGGCTCCTACAGTCGCCGGCCAGTCTCCCAGCTGCATGTGTGGGTACAGCATCAGCCTGGTCTCACTCTTGGGGGAGAGATGGAGTGGAGACGGATCCAGTGTGCTTGTTTGGATTAGCACTCACAAGGCCCGAGTGTGGCGGCTCTTTCCCAGCAGAGTTCTAGTCCTTCCCTGGAGGTAGGCAGCCCTGGGGCAAAGCTTAGGTGGAAATATGAGGAGACCTGGTTGCCTTTGGGCTTCCCTGGTGGCTCAGACAGTAAAGAATCTGCCTGCAATGCAGGAGAACTGGGTTCAATCCCTGGATTGGGAAGTTCACCCGGAGATGGAATGGCTACCCCCTCCAGTATTCTTGCCTTGAGAATCCCATGGACAGAGGCACCTGGTGGGCTACAGTCCATTAGGGTCGCAAGACTCAGACAACAGCAATCAGCACCTCACACTTTGGCTGCCTTTGGGATGCAGTCGGCAAATTACAGAACTGGTGGGAAAGCAATTTTCAGGCGTGTGGGACAAGATCAGAGATTGAGGGCCAGACCTTCCCTCAGTGAGATGAAGAGAACAATCCACAGGTCCTGGAAAGGAAGGATTTGGAAATGGGGAGTTCAGGGTCCAGAGGAGGAAAGGGGAAGAAACACCTGTAGTTGAGGCTAAGGACCCAGCTACTGGGCCCCTCATCCCATGCTGGTGAACCAGCTGGGGGCGCTGCAGAGGTCAGGGTGGCCTTTCCACCTCTGCTGAAAGTCTTCCTGACGCAGGACCTGGTGTGAGAGAACTGCCCCCCGACCCCCTGTCCCCCCTTTCTCCCTGCAGAGCTTCTTAGTCGCAGTGAGCGCAGACAGACCCATCCACAGGCTGCAGAGGCCCCGCCCTCGGTGTTGGCTGAGCCTGGTGTGTCTGGGCCAGACATGGAATCAAGAAAGACATTTCAGAAAATATATCTGTGTTCTAAAATAGAACCTGTTTCACGTCTGTACGTGGGGAGACCAATGCTGTTTTGCACACGGATTCTGGGGCCTGGGGCCTGCTTGCCCTCCCGCCCCAACTGAGGGCCCCAGATTCTGTGGGCTGTGAGCTGGAAGCCATTTGCAGACCCCAGAGGCTGGCCACATGGGCCTCCCCAGCATGGCAGCTCAGTTCAAGCCAGCAAGGAGAATTTCCAGTCCTCTAAGAGGGAGCCTTGTATGATGTAACCTAATCAAGGAAATGACTTCCCATCATCTTTGCCAAATTCCATCAGTCAGAAGCAAGTCATAGTCCCTGTCAATGAATTTACATAAAGTTTGTTTACGTTTGATGAATTCGAGTGACTGACTGACATTGAAGGTCCAGCTCCCAGTGCGGGAGGAAAGGGGTGCCCGGGCTCAACCTTCCAAGGGTCAACAAACAAGCTTTGAAGCTGCAAGCCTCCACCCCCACGCTGAGGTTACAAATGGGGAGAGTGAGGCTGGAAAGGCTGGGCCGTTGCCCCAGCCACTCCATGGCATAGCTGGGCTGGAGCCCCTGGTCTGCACACCTCCCGGGTCTCATCTTTACTGAGCCCTACTGGGTCGCAGGCACTGAGCCAGGTGTGGGGACCCTGGTGAGTAAGAGGTGGGCCCAGTCAGATTTTCCTGCCTCCTTGACAGCAGCAGGACTCTGGGCTCAAACAGGAAGACCTTTCTGGGTGGTGGTTCTCAGATCAGAGAGGGCATTAGAATCACCCGGGAAACATGTTTAAAATGTGGGTTTTGGCTAAAACTGAGACAGGTCGGGACCTGAGACCACCCCGACCCCCACCAGAGGGCTTGCAAGTGCCCCCGGAAAACTGTCTCCTTGAGCAACAGAATAAAAGGAACTGTAAGGGACTAATACTTTGGCCACCTGATGGGAAGCGTCGACTCATCAGAAAAGACCCTGATGCTGGAAAAGATTGAGAGCAGGAGGAGAAGTGGGCAACAGAGGATGGGATGGTTGGAGGGCATCACCAGCTTGATGGACATGAGTAAGTAAGCTCCCGGAAATGGTGAAGGACAGGGAAGCCTGGCATGCTGCAGTCCATGCGATTGCAGAGTCAGACATGACTTAGCGACTAAACAAGCAACAAGAAGGGACGAAACGCAGTCAAGGTAATTATGAACAATAAGGCATAGAAAGGCCACATGGGCTTCCCTGCTGGCTCAGATGGTAAAGAATCTGCCTGCAGTGTGAGAGACCTGGGTTCGATCCCTGGGTTGGGAAGGTCTCCTGGAGGGGGACCAGCTTCCCATTCCAGTATTCTTGCCTAGAGAATTCCATGGAAAAAGGAGACTGGCAGGCTACAGTCCATGGGGTCGAAAAGAGCTGGATATGACTGAGCCACTCACTCACTCACTCATCATTGGTACTTTCCAGGTGGCACTAGTGGTAAAGAACCTGCCTGTCAGTGAAGGAGACACAAGAATGTGGGTTCCATCCCTGGGTCGGGAAGATGCCCTGGAGGAGAAAATGGCAACCCACTCCAGTATTCTTGCCTGGAAAGCCCCATGGACAGAGGAGCCTGGTGGGCTACAGTCCATGGGGTCACAGAAAGTCAGACACGAATGAGCACACAGCACATCTTCAAGGCCACAAACTGTCACCTCTGAGGTGCCAGGAGCAAAAAGCACATGATTCCCACATACAGCACCACCAAAGGGGTGGGCAGACCACCTAAGACACCCCTCCAGCTCCATCCGCAGATTTGCCCCCACCTTCACTGTATTTAAGGAACCAGCCCTCCAGCTTTTGGGCACCTGTTTCTTGTTCCCCTCCCCACTGCTGCCATAGAAGTCCCCATTAACCCTTCCCTGAATTCCTCATCAATTTCTATTGATTAAATTGATTAAATTGGACCAGGTTAGTTATAAAACCACTGGCCTAGGTGCTGCAAAGCTCTCAGGGTCATGAGAGATGAAAAGACTGAAGGAGGTTAAAGAGGACAACAAAAAGCAAGTTTGTTCCTGGACCAGATCCCATAGAGTGGAGGAGAATTGCCATAGTGAGAATGACTGGGACCATCAATAAAATGGATATACTAGATAACAGTTTTGTGCCTCTGGATTTTGAGAATTGTGCTATAATAGGAAAGAGCACCCTTATTTTTTAATACAGGCTGAAGAATTTGAGGGTGAAGCAACATCATGTCTGCAACTAAAGTCATTCTTGGAAATAAAGTGATGAGGATGTAGCAAAATGCTAGCAACTAGTGACTGCATCATACGGTGTACAGGGGTTCTTTGCACTGTTTTAAAGACAGCTTCTGTAATTATTTCAAAACAGAGGGCTTCTCTGGTGGCCCAAGGGCTTCCCTGGTGGTCCAGTCAGTAAATAATCCTCCTGCAATGCAGGAGACCCGGGTCTGATCCCTGGGTTGGGAAGATCCTCTGGAGAAAGCAAGGGCAGCCTACTCCAGTATTCTTGCCTCGGAAATCCCATGCACAGAGGAGCCTGGTGGGCTACAGCCCACCATAGGGTCACAAGAGTCAGATACAACTTAGTGACTTAATCACCACTTGGTGGCTCAGTGGTTAGGACTCCAGGTTTTCACTGCTGGGTCCTGCGTTCAATCCCTGGTTGGGGAACTGAGATCCCACAAGCTGCAAGTTCAGTTCCGTTCAGTTGCTCAGTTGTGTCCGACTCTTTGCGACCCCATGGACTGCAGCACGCCAGGCCTCCCTGTCCATCACTAACTCCTGGAGTTCACTCAAACCCATGTCCACTGAGTCAGTGATGCCATCCAAACATCTCATCCTTCTGCTTTCTCCTCCTGCCTTCAACCTTTCCCAGCATCAGGGGCTTTTTCAATGAGTCAGTTCTTTGCATCAGGTGGCCAAAGTATAGGAGCTTCAGCCTCAGCATTAGTCCTTCCAGTGAATATTCAGGACTGATTTCCTTTAGGAGGGACTGGTTGGAACTCCTTGCAGTCCAAGGGACTCTCAAGAGCCTTCTCCAACACCACAGTTGAAAAGCATCAATTCTTTGGCGCTCAGCTTTCTTTATAGTCCAACTCTCACATCCATATATGACTACTGGAAAAACCATAGCTTTGACTAGACAGACCTTTGTTGGCTACAAGATACAGCCACAAAAGAAGATTTCAAAATAAAAAAATTCATCCTAACATGGCTAAACAGGCTCTGGAGCCTTTCTGGGGGCTGAGGTCTCCAAGTGGGGCAGTTAACTCAGAGCTGACTGGCCCAGGGCCATGCTGTGCTTGGAGCCTGAAGCCACAGAAATGCTTTCTTAGAGGTTTCTTCCCTCCAAATCCATAGACTGTGGTATCCATGGGTAGAGAGTTGAACAAACAAACAGCTTGTGGGTAAATCAAGTCAAGAGCCAGGTAGGGGCACTGAGTCGGAGCAAGGGCTCTGAGTTCTGTCCAGGCTTCGGTGAGCTCTCTAATGACCTTAACAAATCTCTACCCTACTCTGAAAGCCTGTTTTTTATTTTTTATTTTTTTGGTGGGGGTTGGGGGCAGGTGGGTGGTGGTGCTTGTTGTGTGGTGTGTGGGATACAGGATCTTAGTTCTCCAACCAGGGATCAAGCCTGCACCCCATGCAGTGGAAGCTCAGAGTCTTAACCACTGGACTGCCAGGGAAGTCTTGTTTCTTATTCTCTAAAATGCTGCAGATGTGTGTTTTTAACTTCCCAGCATCTCTTCTCTCCTGGTACAACTGGGATGACATCACCACCCCCTCTCCAGATCAGCCTTTGGACCCCAGCTCGGCTGAGAGTGATCGGCAGCCCCTGCTCCAGCAAGTGATTCAGGACTGGGCATGTGACCCAGACTCCAGGCTGGCATTCTTGTTGAAATCGCTGGATTTTTCCTCCAGGAGGCTCGGGGAATGGAAGCTGGGAGCTTTATAGCTAGACAAAGCCAGCATGGAGAGGTAGCAAAACATGGAAAACAGGTCCAGGTGATATC
Source organism: Ovis canadensis (assembly GCF_042477335.2). Classification (NCBI taxonomy): domain Eukaryota; kingdom Metazoa; phylum Chordata; class Mammalia; order Artiodactyla; family Bovidae; genus Ovis; species Ovis canadensis. The sequence goes on along the minus strand of NC_091268.1, from coordinate 29,246,868 downwards.
CTTTGAATCCCTGGACCTGCTGGTACCTTAGATTTGGGGACATCTCAGGATGTCCCAGGAGCCAGGAAGCACCCTTATGTTTTGCAAGCTTGGCTTCAGTTTTGGTCTTCCACAACCAAAAAGAACTGTTAAAAACAAGACAACAGGGACTTCCCTGGTGGTGCAGTGGACAGGAATCCGCCTGCCAACGCAGGGGACTCCGGTTCAAGCCCTGACCCAGGAAGATCCCACATGCCTTGGAGCAACTAAGCCTGCGGGCCTCAACAACTGAGCCCACACTCTAAAGGCCCTGAGCCACAACTACTGAAGCTCATGCGCCTAGAACCGGTGCTCTGCAACAAGAGAAGCCCAAGCACCACAACTCGAGAGTAGACCCCCCTCACTGCAACTAAAGAAAGCATGCATACAGCAGCGAAGACCCAGTGTAGCCAAAATACAAATTAAAAACAAAAAACAAAACAGGCCCTAAATGGAATACTTATGCCAAGCCCAATGTCACCAAAACAAGTCTTGAAATAAAAAACTGGTTGATCAGGAATTGTCACCTTGATGCCAAGCAGGGCCCTGTGGGGCTCCTGGGCACAAAGGCCTGTGTCCCCCATTTCTTTTTTTTAAATTTAAATTTATTTATTTTAATTGGAGGCTAATTACTTTACAATATTGTATTGGTTTTGCCATACATCAACATGAATCCGCTATGGGTGTACACGTGTTCCCCATCCTGAACCCACCTCCCTCCCCGTACCATCCCTCTGGGTCATCCCAGTGCACCAGCCCCAAGCATCCTGTATCCTGCATCAAACCTGGACTGGCGATTCGTTTCTTATATGATATTATACATGTTTCAATGCCATTCTCCCAAATCATCCCACCCTCTCCCTCTCCCACAGAGTCCAAAAGACTGTTTTATACATCTATGTCTCTTTTGCTGTCTCGCATACAGGGTTATCATTACCATCTTTCTAAATTCCATATATATGCGTTAGTATACTGTATTGGTGTTTTTCTTTCTGGCTTACTTCAGTCTGTATAATAGGCTCCAGTTTCATCCCTGAACTGAATCAAATGTATTCTTTTTAATGGCTGAGTAATACTCCATTGTGTATATGTACCACAGCTTTCTTATCCATTCATCTGCTGATGGACATCTAGGTTGCTTCCATGTCCTGGCTATTATAAACAGTGCTGTGATGAACACTGGGGTACACGTGTCTCTTTCAATTCTGGTTTCCTTAGTGTGTATGCCCAGGAGTGGGATTGCTGGGTCATAAGGCAGTTCTATTTCCAGGTTTTTAAGGAATCTCCACACTGTTCTCCATAGTGGCTGTACTAGTTTGCATTCCCACCAACAGTGTAGGAGGGTTCCCTTTTCTCCACACCCTCTCCAGCATTTATTTCTTGTAGACTTTTGGATAGCAGCCATTCTGACTGGTGTGAAATGGTACCTCATTGTGGTTTTGACTTGCATTTCTCTGATAATGAGTGATGTTGAGTATCTTTTCATGTGTTTGTTAGCCGTCTAAATGTCTGTTTAGTTCTTTGGCCCATTTTTTGATTGGGTCATTTATTTTTCTGGAATTGAGCTGCAGGAGTTGCTTATATATTTTTGAGATTAGTTCTTTGTTGGTTGCTTCATTTGCTATTATTTTCTCCCATTCTGAAGGCTGTCTTTTCACCTTGCTTATAGTTTCCTTTGTTGTGCAGAAGCTTTTAATTTTAATTAGGTCCCGTTTGTTTATTTTTGCTTTTATTTCCAGTTTTCTGGGAGGTGGGTCATAGAGGATCCTGCTGTAATTTATGTCAGAGAGTGTTTTGCCTATGTTCTCCTCTAAGAGTTTTATAATTTCTGGTCTTACGTTTAGATCTTTAATCCATTTTGAGTTTATTTTTGTGTATGGTGTTAGAAAGTTGACCAGTTCTCCCAGCACCACTTGTTAAAGAGATTGTCTTTTCTCCATTGTATATTCTTGCCTCCTTTGTCAAAGATAAGGTGTCCATAGGTGCATGGATTATCTCTGGGCTTTCTGTTTTGTTCCATTGATCTATATTTCTGTCTTTGTGCCAGTACCATACTGTCTTGATGACTGTGGCTTTGTAGTAGATCCTGAAGTCAGGCAGGTTGATTCCTCCAGTTCCATTCTTCTTTCTCAAGATTGCTTTGGCTATTTGAGGTTTTTTGTATTTCTATACAAGTTGTGAAGTTATTTGTTCTAGTATTGTGAAAAATACCGTTGGTAGCTTGATAGGGATTGCATTGAATCTATAGATTGCTTTGGGTAGTATACTCATTTTCACTATATTGATTCTTCCGATCCATGAACTTGGTATATTTCTCCATCTATTAATGTCCTCTTTGATTGGAAAGAGCTTTCATCCAGCCTCTGTGACCTTCCCTGAGTTCTAAAGGGCAGATTCAAACAGTTGTTAATCAAGAGAGGAACAGCTGAGAAACCATCTGTGGCAAGTTTAAAGCTACCAGAGAAGATTAGAAGACCTGACCACCTGAGACTCTGAGCTGTGCTTAGTTGCTCATTCATGTCCAACTCTTTGTTGGCCCCATGACTGTAGCCCACCAGGCTACTCCGTTCATGGGATTCTCCAGGCAAGAATACTGGAGTGGGTTGCCATGCCCTCCTCCAGGGGATCTTCCCAACCCAGGGATTGAACCCAGGTCTCCCACACTGCAGGCAGATTCTTTATGTCTGAGCCAGCAGGGAAGCCCAATCTTGTCAGCAACCCCACCGTTTTGAAACTTTGCAGAAGAAAAAAGAGTACAAGACTGTTAGTGCTTTCATCCTTATCACATACCTCTGCCTGACTCTATAACCTCTCCCTGTTCCCAGGGTTGTTGTTCAGTCGCTCAGTTGTGTCTGTTTGTGACCCCATGGACTGCAGCACACCAGGCCTCCCTGTCCTTCACTATCTCCTGGAGCTTGCTCAAACTCATGTCTATTGAGTCACTGATGCCATCCAACCATCTCATCCTCTGCTGCCCTCTTCTCCTTCTGCCCTCAATCATTCCCAGCATCCGGGTCTTTTCCAATGAGTTGGCTCTTCACATTAGGTGGCCAGAGTATTGGAGCTTTACCATCAGTCCTTCCAATAAATATTCAGGATTGATTTCCTTTAGGACTGACTGATCAGATCTCATTGCTGTCCAAAGGACTCCCAAGAGTCTTCTCCAGCACCAGAATTTGAAAGGAGGAGACCTGTGCACATGTAAATCTTGTCAGCAACCCCACCCTTGAACTATTGCTATAAGACTCCTGCCGAGTTGGGACACAATTTTGAAAGGCACGAGCCCACTGTTCCCCCTTTGCCCGGCAAAGCAATAAGGCTATTCTTTTCTACTTAACTCAAACCGCTGGGATTCGATTCAGCATCACTTTCTGGGGCTGATTCCACGTGGACTTGGCAGAAGTAGAAGGAGGGGACAGGTGTGGGGAGGACATGAGGGTGTGTAGAGCGAGGCGGGGTGCAGTCGGTTGGGTGTGACTGCACGCCCAGGACAGTGTGGACACTGGGGAAGCACATGGAACCGAGCTCAGTGGACATTTAGGTCTCAGCAGCTTTTGTAACTTGGCAGTGTATCCGTGGCTCTGCTCACCATCAGCTTCATGAGGGCAGGACCCAGGTTGGGCTCGCTTCCTACCTGCAGATGTGGGCAGTACTCATCCACTTCACTGCATGGTTTGCTCCAACCCCTTCCCATGCACCATCTTGTTTAACCCTCCATGGTTCTCTCCATTTCACAGATCTGGACACTGAGGCCCAGAGAGGTGAAGGAACCACCCCAGCTCACATAGGGAATGTTGAGTGGGGATCTTAACCTGGCAGGCTGGAGCCCTCTGTCAGTGTCTAGCTTCTCTTCCCTGCGGTTAATCCTGCTGGGCAGTGGGTTTTGTTCAGACTTAACATCGGATAGGGGGCCTCCTCCACCCTCCTGTTAGACACCAGTCTCCCTCCCTAGAACGTCAGGTACCTAAACACAGGACTCCCCCTGTTTATCGCTGTGTTCCCTGGTACCTGCCCAGGGCTGCATTCACAGGTGAAATTCACGGACACATGAACAGAAAGGTGACAGGACATTTGCTCCTCAAACCAGCTTTCCTGAGGGTCTCGCCAGCCCCTGGTACCCACTCAGCTGTCCTGAGTCTCAGCAGGTGGCCTTGGACATGTTCTAACTGCTTCTCCTCGAGCTGCAGATGAGCTCAGTCATTGAGCCCCTGCAGCCCAGGGCTGTCCAGCCAGCATAGAATGGAAAGGTTTGTAAGGGGCTCAGTGACTTGCTGGCGTGGCCATGAGTCACCTCTGAGTAGCTCAGCAGGGAGCGGAGTGATGATGACTCTGGGATTAGAAATGAGAAATAAACATCCTGTGCTTGAGTCTCATCCAGCTCTCAGACTCAAGCCCTGGCTCTACACTTACATGCTATGTGACTTTGGGCTAGTCACTTCCCCTCTCTGAGCCTCAGTTCCCCATCTGCCAAATATAGGTGATGAACCCTCCATCTGATGGGAAAGAGTGTAAGGGAGCACTCCTCTGCCTGATGCGTTGGGCTTCCACACCAGCACCTTGCTAAAATGCTCGCAGCGATCCCATCCTGTTACAAAGTCACATGGGCCCTTTTCACAAAGTTCTTAAGGTCTCACAATCTCTGGGTCAAGCTGGATGCTGTGTCCCATGCCCTCCTTGACACTGTATAGTGTTTCCAGCTGCTCCTACTCAGTTTGTTCCTTTAAGTGTTGGTGTGAGCAAGGGTCTAAAGCTGGAGGAGTGATGAGAAGGGAGGTGGGAGAGAGGCTGGATGGAGTGAGCCTTTGAAATCCAGGTCCAAGTCCTGAGACTGTGAGGATGGAAGGGAAGATGCAGGAGAGTTTTACACTTGGAAGCAGCACACCTGGTTAGATTTGCTCTTTAAGGAGGTCATTTTGACTTCAGAGAGTGGCGCACAGGTAGACCAGAGAAAGGCTGGTAGATCTGAGACGTTCTTGGCATAAGAAGAATGTGAGAAGGTCCAGGAGAGATGCCAACAGACAGCATGGCAAGAACCAAAAAACACCAAAGGATCTTTCTGCAGCCCCAGTTCAAAGAGGGACCCCAGCAAGCAGGTGGGATAAAGCCAGGGATGTGGGAAGGGGCCAGATCTGATTGGGCTTTTGAAACCACGTGAAAGAACATGGATGTTGTCCTCAAGGCCTTGGAAATGGTTTTAAAGAGGGAAATGATAATTAAGTTTGCATTATTCAGAAAATCACCTGGCCACTGTGCGGAGAACGGCCAGTGCTGAGGCTAGTTACGAAACCACTGCAGTTGACCAAGACAAGCTCAAGGGGCAACACTGGGTGGTGGGAAGATGGGGGTGTGGACAGATTCTAGAGAAGTTTAGGAGCTTGAAGTTAAAGACTTGGGGCTTCCCTGGTGGCTCAGACAATAAAGAATCTGCCTGCAGTGCAGGAGACCCAGGTTCCATCCCTGGTTGGGACAATCCCCTGGAGAAGGAAATAGCAACCCACTCCAGTATTCTTTCCTGAAGAATCCCGTGGACAGAGAAGCCTGGTGGGTTACGGTCCCTGGGGTTGCAAAAGAGTCAGAAATAACTTAGCCACTAAACAACAAGCTAAAGACAATTGCATGGATATGAGGAGGAAGAGAAGAGTCAAGGACAAGTTCTAGGATAATCTTGGCTATTTGGTGGTGCCCTTTTCTGAGATGGAAAAACAGAGGAAGCTGAGGCACTTTAGGACAGGGGTTGGCTGACATTTTCTTAAACGACCAGAGAGCAAATGTTTTAGGATTTGTAGGCCATTTGGTCTCTTACCACAGTTCAGTTCAGTTCAGTCTCTCAGTCGTGTCCAATTCTTTGTGACCCCATGGACTGCAGCATGCAGTCCCCATCCATCACCAACTGCCAGAGTTTACTCAGACTCATGTCCATTGAGTCGGTGATGCCATCCAACCATCTCACACTCTGTCATCCCCTTCCCCTCCTGCCTTCAATCTTTCCTAGCATCAGGGTCTTTTCCAATGAGTCAGTTCTTCACATCAAGTGGCCAAAGTATTGGCGCTTCAGCTTCAGCATCAGTCCTTCCAATGAATATTCAGGACTGATTGCCTTTAGGATTGACTGGTTTGATCTCCTTGCAGTTCCAAGGGAGTTTCAAGAGTCTTCCCCAACACCACAGTTCAAAAGCATCAATTCTTCAGCACTCAGCTTTCTTTGTGGCTTTCTCTTTTTCTTATTTTCTTTCTTTTTTTCCTCTTTTTAAATTTCTTTTTCTTTTTTTCTCTTATTTTTAAAATTTCTTTCTCTAGCCACAACCACTTAAGACTTTACTGCTGCAGCACAAAAGCAGCCATGGACGATACACAAAGGCAGTTGGTTATGTTCCAATACAACTTAATTTACAGAAACAGTTGGTGGGCTGGTTTGCCACCCCTGTTTAGGACATGTCTTTTTCGGTGTGCCTGTTCTAGATCTGAATGAAGACCCTCAGGAAGAAGGGGTCTGAGTGTAGGAGAAAGGTCTAGGTGCATAAGAAAATTTAGGAGTGGTCAGAGTGCCATCTAAGAGCAGGTGGCTGGGGCTGTGGCAGGGAGAGAATGCTGAGGGCCAGGCCCTGAGGACAGGAAGTGATAAAGGAGACTGGAGAGAGGTGGGAGGTACACCTAGACAGTGGGGTGTGTTGGCAGTCAAGTCAGGCAGACAGCTGGCAGGAGGGCTGATGTGCCAATTGGATTCAGATGAGGGGTGTCAGAATATGCCACTCAAAACATGTCCCTTCAGCATAAGGATTATTTCAAGCTAAAGGCTATTGAGAAACAGCAGATGCACGAAAAGCTCTAAACAAGGTACAAATTTTCCTTTTATAAAACAAATCTCTATTTATAACGTGAAAGTGAAAGTCACTCCAATCGTGTCCAACTCTTTGTGACCCCATGGACTATACAGTCCATGGAATTCTCCAGGCCAGAAAACTGGAGTGGGTAGCTGTTCCTTTCTCCAGGGGATCTCCCCAACCCAGTGATCTAACCCAGGTCTCCCACATGGCAGGCGGATTCTTTACCAGCTGAGCCACCAGGGAAGCCCTCCATTTATAAGGAAATTCCTTTTTGTGAAAGGTTCTCTTCCAGCCCAAGAAGAGGAGGATTTCCATGGAGAATGCAGAATTTCAATCTGCATAATAAACAACCCTTGTTTACCATACTTTTCCTGGCCATCTTCCCATAAGTTGTCTCCTCTGCCCAGAAGCCCCAAACCCCTTTCCTTTGGTGTTAACGTTGTTGTTGTTCAGTTTCCAAGTTGTGTCCAACTCTTGGTGACCCCATGAACTGAAGTCCACCAGGCTCCCTTATTTTAGCTTAAGGTTTAGGTTTTAGCCTAAGATGGTACATAAACCCATGTTCTAACCACCTCTTGGCACTACTCATTGCTGGGTTATGCATGATGCACGTGTTAATAAACTTGTTTTTCCCTTGTTAATCTGTCTTTGGCCAGTCTCATTGACAGGGTCCCCATTGCAGAACCTAAAATGGTTAAAGGAGTGGGACTTCCCTGATGGTTCAGTGGTTTGGACTCCACAGTCCCATGCAGGGGCCATGGGTTCAATCCCTGGTTGGAAAATGAGAAACTGCATGCCTCATGGCACAGTCAAAAGATTAGATAGATGGTAGACAGACAGATGAAAGAAGAGAGATAAAAGGTAAAAGGTAGATATTTCTCTCCCCTATGTAACCAAGTGGTTGCATTTCAGCAAGAGGGGTCAGTGATGAGAGTGACATAAGTCAGGTGAGAATAGCTTGAGGAGGGAGCTGGAGATGAGTGTTAGGTAGGTAGAATAGGAAACTGGAGTCCAAAATGGCGGTGGCTAAAAGACAAGGAAGGGAAAAGCCCGTGAAAATAGAACAAAAGAAGGTCAAAGGAAGGTCTGAGGACTGGAGTGAGGACTTCAGGTAGAACAAAGAGCACTCCTGGCTCGCCCAAATTTACATGGGGCAGGCCCAGGGGGAGGGAGAAACATATAAAAAGAGGAGCCAAAGGGCTCTCTCTCCAGCGTGCTGGCACACTCCTCCACTCTCTTCTCTTCATGTCTTGGGGTTGGCATGCCCTCATGCTTCAAGAATGGATTCTCCTGCTATTATCTAAATAAAATAGAGCTGTAACACTGATTTGTCTAAGAGCTATAACACGATTTGTCCCAGACCTGAGAGCTGTGACACGCTGAGGGCTTTAATGTCCGTCGCTCCAAATCTTCGTTGTGACGAGACAGAACCGAGGAGCATACACTTGCCTGACATGAGGAAAGCGGAGACAGCAAGATGATGGACAGTTCTCAACAAGTCAGGGCTGTGAAGGTATACAGAAATGTGTGAACTGCCAGGAAAGGTGGAATAGAGGGTTTTTTGTTTGTTAACGGGAGAGATTTGCTTAAATGCTGATGGGGAGAGAAAGGATTGAGGCTACAAGAAGGGATGAGGGGGTGAATGGCCATCCTGCCATTAACTGCTCGTGGCACCTAGGACCACTTCCTCATCTACAGAGCAGAAGTAATAACGAAAGCAGATAGGGTAGGGTCTCCTTGGAGAAAGAGAGCCAGGCACGGCTTCCTTGACAGAGGAGAGCTCATTCTGGCTTAAGCCATTTTTTGATCTAAGCCTGGCCACAATGTTTGCCCATGAACAGGTCCCAGGAATCAGTGCTGTTAAGGGGACAAAAGAAGATAGGAACAGAGGAAAGGCAGTCAAATGGTGCAGTGATAAAGCAGAATCCTAGTTCCTCCTCAAGGGATGTGCATAATCTGATATGGTCCCCAAGTTCTGCAGGACCTAAGGCCCCCACCGAGGTGGAGGATGGAATTATGAAGTTGACTATAACTCCAGATTTCAGTCAGCTAAGGCTTGGACTCTGTCGACCTTGGCCACAATTCGATGGTGAATTCTTCTCTCCTAACACCCCTTCATAAATATGCATGTACCCTTAGCTTAAAGCCTCCCCAGCTTTGCTGCTGGGAAGGCACTGCTTTGGGAAATATCCCCAGTGTTCTGTGTTGTTGTTTAGTCAGTAAGTTGTGTCTGATTCTTTGTAACCCCATGGACTTCAGCACACCAGGCTTCCCTGTCCTTCACCATCTCCAGGAGTTTGCTCAAATTCATGTCAATTGAGTTGGTGATGCCATCCAACCACCTCATCCTCTGTCACCCCTTCTCCTGCCAGCATCAGGGTCTTTTCCAATGAGTCGGCCTTTCACATCAGGTGTTCAAACTATTGGAGTTTCAGCTTCAGTATCAGTCCTACCAATGAATATTCAGGGTGAATTTCATTTAGAATTGACTGGTTTGATCTCTTTGCCGTCCAAGGGACTCTCAACAGTCTTCTCCAGCATCACGATTTGAAAGCATCAATTCTTCAGCACTCAGCCTTCTTGAAGATCCAATTCTTACATTTGTACATAACTGCCAGAGAAAACAAAACCATATCTTTGACTGTATAGACTTTGGTTGGCAAAGGGATGTCTTCACTTTTTAATACACTGTCTAGGTTTGTAATAGCTTTTCTTCCAAGGAGAAAGCATTTTTTAATTTCATGGCTATAGTTACCATCAGCAGTAGTTTTGGAGCCCAAGAAAATAAAACCTGTCACTGTTTCCACTGTTTCCCCTTCTACTTGCAATGAAGTATGGTACTGGATACCATGATCTTAATTTTTTGAATGCTGAGTTTTAAGCCAGCTTTTCCACTCTCTTCTTTCACCCTCATCAAGAGGCTCTTAAGTTCCTCTTCACTTTCTGCCATTAAAGTGGTGTCATCTGCATATCTGAGGTCGTTGATATTTCTCCTGGCCATTTCGGTTCCAGCTTGTGACTCATCCAGCCCAGCATTTCACATCATGTACTCTTCACAGGAGTTAAATAAGCAGGGTGACAGTATACAGCCTTGACGTACTCCTTTCCCAATTCTGAACCAGTCTGTTGCTCCATGTCCAGTTCTAACTGTTGCTAAGTCTTGACCTGCATACAGGTTTCTCAGGAGACATGTAAGGTGGTCTGGTATTCCCATCTCTTTAAGAATTTTCCACAGTTTGTTGTGATCCACAGAAAGGTTTTAGCATAGTCAATGAAGCAGATGTTTTTCTGGAATTCTCTTGCTTTTTCTATGATCCAATGGATGTTGACAATTTGATCTCTGGTTCATCTGCCTTTCTAAATCCAGCTTGTACATCTGGAAGTTCTTGGTTCAGGTACTGCTGAAGCCTAGCTTGAAGGAGTTTGAGCATTACCTTGTTAGCAGGTGAAATGAGCACAATTGTATGGTAGTTAGACCATTCTTTGGCATTGCCTTTCTTTGGGATTGGAATGAAAAATGACCTTTTCCAGTCCTGTGGCCACTGCTGAGTTTTCCAAATTCACTGACATATTGAGTGCAGCACTTTAACAGCATCTCCTTATTTGTTGCAAGTAATAAATCTTTCCTTCTGATCTTTGGCTTGGTTGTGTCTATTGACTCAACACCCACCAAGAAGAGAACCCAGTTTTCAGATACAGTTAAGTCACCTGCATACAAAAGATCAAGTTGCGAACTTTCAAAGATGTGAATGTGGAGACTACTAATGAAGACCTGATGGAATTGGAAGCCCAGAGAAAGGGCAAAGAAAGACAAGAGGAAAAGGAAGTAACTGAAGAACCAAAGAGATTCATGATGCAGAAAATGGCAAGATTTTCTTTATTTGTGGTACAGGACCCAAACGCAGAATGATAGCCAATTTTATTAGTTGGGTACCTAGGTTTACTTTGCTGGAGACAAAAAATTGGACTTATGAGCACGCTCTTGGAACTGAACTTATTCATATGTACCAGTGAAGTATACATGAAGACTTACTGTGCCAATAGTAGGATCTGCCTCATGGTGTTGATGTGAAAGGCAAGTGAGAAAATGTGCATACATGCTCAGTGCACCACGACAGACTTTCAATAAATGTGTCTCCAGCTATCATTGTCCCCTTTCCCCAACTGACCCCCAAAAGGAGTGAGTCTAGGGTATGGGACCCTGAGACCTGCAAGTTTTCCCAGCTTTGCAGGCAGCCCTGGGGATCTGGGAGCATACTGAACAATTACTTTCTTCTGCTCTTCTGTGAAAACCTCAATAAATGGTATGGGTTTTTTTGTTTTTTGCTTAAAAAAATCAATAGCAATGACAGGAACATAAGTTAGATGTACCCCAGAGCTCAGCGGGTATACCAGAAGCAGGATTTTTATGAGGGTTTTGATCTTTTTTGGCTTGTTGGAGTGGTGAGTGACTGCTGTCTAATTGGTCTGAGGTCAGGCCTTCCAGACACACATTTTCTACCAGGAAAGGAGAGAGGTAGACCCTTAGCAGCCTGAGTGTTTATTGCAAGAGTGGGGAGCACCTGTGTAGTGGGTTAAATAGTGTCCCCCTGAAACCGAGCGGGACCCTGTGTACCTCCTGGGCATGGAAGACTTTCTGTCCCATTTCTTGTTTGTAGGGACTAGATCCCAGCTTCCATGACCTTTCCTGAGTTCCAAAGGGCAGATTGGAACTGTTGCTAACCAGGGAAGGGAGGGGACGCAGAGACAAGAGAAGAACAGCCTTGAAACAATAACACAGCCTTGGGGGCAGGGTCCTGGTTCTGGGGTACACAAGGGGTACACCTAACAGTATCTTTGAGCCCTTTACAGAACTAAAACTCCTCCAAAATGGAATATGTTGGCATTCTTCATTCCAGAGAAGACTACCCGAGGCCAGGTTAAAGGAACTAGAGAAGTTCATCAAGAGATTACCTGAGATTAAGAGCCCTGCACACACCCTAATCAGCAGCCCTGCCCTTGAATCAGTGCTATAGAACACACTTTTTGAGGGCAGGAGCCCACTGTGTCCACCTTTGCCTGGAAAAGCAATAAAGCTGTTCTTTTCTATTGCACCCAAAACTCTGCTCTGAGATTTGATTCAACACCACTGCCCAGAGGCCAAGTTTTCAGCATCACCCCTGCCCCAAATTCATGGCCACTTGCCATCTCAGAATCTGAACTTATTTGGGAACAGGGTCTTATGAGAAGTTGCTGAGGTAAGGACGGTGATGCGATCATCCCAGGTTTAGTGTCATACAGGCAAACGGTTGAGCCGTCCACTCTCTGTGAGCCTGTAATGTAACTGTGTGCATGCTCAGTCACTCAGTCATGTCCAACTCTATGCGACCCCATGGACTGCAGCTCACCATGCTCCTCTGTCCATGGGATTCTCCAGGCAAGAATACTGGAGTGGGTTGCCATGCCCTCCTCCAGCGGATCTTCCCTACCCAGGGACTGAACCTGGGTCTCTTACGTCTCCTGCATTGGCAGGTAGGTCTTTATCACCAGCGCTACCTGGGAGGGTCCCTAAATCTAATGACTGGTGTCCTCACAAGAAGAGAGGTCCAGAGACACAGACAGAGGGGGACTATAGAAGAGGTAGAGACTGGAGCCATAAAGTCAAGGATTACCAGGTCCACCAGGAGCTGGAAGAGGCAAGGAAGCATTCTTCCCAAGAGCCTTCAGAGAGAGCACAGTCCTGAGGACACTGGCTTCTGGCCTCCAGAACTGTGAGACTATCAGTTTCTGTTGTTTAAACCCCACTGGTGGAGGGAATGTATTATGGCAACCCGAGGAAGACTGGCTTTGGGCTTGGTCTAGGGCAGTAGCCCCTGAGGCCAGGTGACGATACTGGCAGCGGCCTGAGGGAGCCTCTTCATCTTCAGAATAGACCGGAAGTGGTGAGCAGGCTGAAGCTTGGACTGAAGCAGAAGCACATCAGTGACAGGTTGGGAGAGGCTGGCAGCATGCTCCCAGCCAGGAGGGGCCATCACACTCAGATATTTTGTGTCAATTCCAAAGCTGCTGTGACTAGAGAGACCTTCACTTTTTTTTTTTTCTTTTTTTGATATACAAATATTTTGAAAAACTGTGACCCATGTAAATTAGAACCTTACTTCTAGGAGTCTGTGCTAAGAAAAAATCAGAAATTCAGATGAAGCTTTACCCAACACCACCCCCTGCTTCTCCACCCCCCCAGGATGTTTATCCTGACATTACTTATAAAACTGAAAAACTAGAAACAGCTTAAATGTTTAATATGGAGGGTCTGGTTAGATAAATTACAGTATATCCACAAGATGGATTACTAAGCAGCCATTGTAAATATTTATGAAGTGTTTAATGTTTACAAAGAGCTTTTAATGACGTGGCAGAACGATAGTGATCCTATGATAGGTGGAAAAAGAAAACTGTTATAGAACGGTACAACAGAATGCCAATCATGAAAAAAAATGCATAAAAAAAGACAAAGAAGACATATGCCAAAATGTCAGAGTAGGTGGAGAAATATTATTGGGAGTTTAAAAACAAACAAACAAAAAAAAACCTCTTTTATACTTTTGGTACTTTGTAAATGATTAACTAACTATGTACATGGGTTACTTCTATAGTCAAGAATAAAGTAAAAACTTTAAAAATGCTGTGTACGTGGTTTCCAGTTTTATTTTCTCCAATGGATGATTGCACATCAGCGAATCTTGAGTTACGCTAACTACTTAGGCCGGTCACGACACACACACGTACAGAGAGGTCACATGGGCTGTGCCGGGCTAGCTGTAGCAAATGTACATCAAGTTACACAGGTGGAATTTTTCAGGCTGGTTAAAATACACCACCGAATGATTGGACACGGTTGGGTCAGGCCGCCTCTCCCGCCTGCCACTGATGTTTGCAGAGGTCTGTGTGTTAGGCCAGTGAGTGGCGTCCTGCCGGCACACCACCCAGCCAGCGGGCCCCGGAGGGTGGAAAGCATATCTGCTCTGGGTCTGTTCTCATCTTCCCTGGCCTCGGGTTGGAGCTCCCAGCTCTCTGCTACCTCTTCCAAGCACTGGGTGCGCTCCAGCCAGGGGAGCGGATCCCCACACACCTGGAACAGACGCTGCAAAGGAAGAACCAAGAGCGGACAGACACAGTCCTGATGTGAGCCGCGCCCAGACACCGGAGGGGAGGAAGCGGGAGACATGATGACGACCACACACAAGCTCAGTCTTTCCAGATGGGCCCTCTGTGTCTCCACAGACACGTGGGCTACGTGGAGCCCTCCAGGGCCCAAACCCCTGGGAGAGGAAAGAACAGGGGGGACAGGACCATCTGGGGCAGCCTCACAGCAGAGCTAGGAGAGCAGCTAGGGGAAGCGCCCAGCATGGCGCTGGACTGCTGAAAAGTCACAACTGTACACACCTGGGGATCATGCCCCTCTCCCAGTTCACTCGCACGGTGGGTGAGATACAGCTAGCTAGAAGTGGAGATAATACTTTTTTCAAGGGAGGACCTTTCCTGGTGGTTGGATAAACAGGGAGACAGACTCCTGGGTTTGGCATGCTCTGGGGAGGGCCATGCGACGGTGAGGGACTCCCTATTGCTACACTCTGTACAGGGCGGCTGGGCCCTTGGCGGCGGTCACGGGCTTGCCTTCGATCCCTTCTGCCTTGGAGAGCTCTTGGGCCCCGGTGAAATGGGGGCTCTGAAGACAAGAGGGTGGGAGGGGTCCCCGTGGCCCCGGGGGCACCCGCGTCGGGGCTACATGACGCTGCACTGGGCGGCCCCGCAGCAATCCTTGATGAGCGCCAGCCCTGTCTTGGCCACCGTGGGCTTGCTAGGCGGGGGGTCTGCTTTCTTCTCTGCTCGGGAGCCTGCAGCAAGAGTGGGGGGCAGGGCGGGGAAACAGGAGAGAGGCAGAGGTGAGGTGAGGAGAGCCCTGACCGTCTGCAGCCCCAGGTCCCCGCCAACCCCAGCAGGCCCCGCCCCAAGGCCACACAGGTCAAGTCTGGGGAGCTGACATGCATTTTATACGGTCCTGGTAATTGTTCCCACCTCCCTGGAGGTCCAGCGGCTTTCAGGCCTTGGCTTCTAACTACAGCTTTTAGCCATTCTCCTGTTCTGTTCTCCTCACCATTGTTATCTGCCAAGCCCAGCACTGGGTCTGTCATCCAAGAAGTATTTGACTGAGAAATAAGAAGTCACTTCAACCGGAGGGCTACCTTTCAGTTCTGGAAAATGCTCATGCATTATCGCTTCAGATACCCTCGCCTGTCATGCTCCGTCCTTGCTCCTTCTGGAATGCCTCCTAGATGTACGTTTAACCTTATTATTCTTATTATTCCATGTTTCATAACCTCCCTTTCACATTTCCCATCTGTTTGTCTCTTGGTGCTGCATTCTGGGGTAATTTTCTCAGCTCTGTCTTCCAATTATATGAATCCTCCCTTCAGCTGTGTCTTTGTGTTTAATCCATCGAGTTTCACTTCAGTGACAATAGTTTTTTGTTTTTTTGTTTTTTGCCACGCAGCTTGTGGAATTTCAGTTCTGTAGTCAGTGACTGAAGCTGGGCCCTTGGCAGTGACAAGACAAAGTCCTAACCCCTGGACCATCGGGGAATTCCTCAGACAGTAATTTTTTAGAAGGCTAATTCTTTGCTAATTTACCTCTTCTTTTTTTCACAGCATCTTACTATTTCATTTTGAGTATTATTCTTTTATCTCTTTAGTCATTATAAACACACTTATTATTTCTTAGATACTCTCTTGTTTCTGGTTCATGGGAGGACAGACATTTTCTTTTGTTGCATCTACGGACTCCTTTCACGGTGTTTCCATTCTTCATTGGTTTTAAATTTTTTATTGAGAGATCATCTGCATGGGAGCTGTTTTTAATCTGTGGGCTGTTATGGGAGCTGAGGGGTCTCTGTTGAGCAACTTTACATTTGCTTTGCTGGGGTTCCAGAGATTTCACTGGTTTTAGATTAGTTTTAATTTTTCAACTTGGGATTCCAGCCCACATGGATGATGTATATTTGGACCCAACACTTGCATGTGGTACAGGCTTGGTGTTTTGAATTCTGGCTGGAATTCTTTTTTCTATCCATAATCTTACACAGAAGACAAGTTTCCTTGCTTGTTTCCTTTTCCACACTGTTAGGTGGAGTTTTTCTAATTTGCCTTTCATGGAAGAGACAGTCTATTGAAGATGCTGGATTTAGGCAAAAACCATGTGCCTTGTGACTTTAGGGGCCTGAAAAAGGAAGGGCCCTTCTCTTTCTTTATTCCTTCACACAGTACAAATGTGTTTTCATGGAATATTATCAATGGATAGTTAGGGAAAAACTGGTTTGTGGCTTCAGCTGGTAGTGGCAGCTTTGGGTGGGGTTTTGTCTTCCTAACAAGACTGTCCGTCGCTCTTCCTCTGATAACAGCTCATGCCCTTATGGCTACAGGGGCGGGCAAGTGACCGGGATCCAGAAAATCACAATTTCCCAGCCCCTTCGATGGGCCTAGCAGGTGGGAACGTGATCCAAGAAAGGCTGGTCAGAATCTTACACATTTAAATACCAGTTGTTGCCTTGCTTCTGCTAAGTTATGGTCCTGGATTTCTAGCCCCAGGAAGGCCTGTGTAGGAGGAGGAAATGAAGCTAGCATGACAAGAGGTGCCAAGTGGATAACCAGAAAGAAAGCGAGGGTGTCCAGTCCCTGGAGCCCTGGCTCCCACTGCTCTTTTTCCAGCAAATCACCTTTTATTGCTAGGGCCAGTTTGAATTGGACACCCATTTCTTATAACTCAAAGTGGTCTCACTGGGCCAACAAGAAGGCAGTTCCTATCCAGCAGGACTTATCACTTTAATATGCTAATGGGTATTGGAAGCCTACAAAGAGTGGTCAAGTGCACAGCATTTCCCAAACTTACTTCACCCAGAACCCTTTTTGCTTTGAGTATCTTGTGAGGCTGGTATTCTGAGAAGCAAACTTCTGCCTTTGTTCCTCCAACTCCAACAGAGGCCAGAGCTTCCCGAGCCTTAGTTCCCACCTTCTTGCCTCAGTGGCCAACTCTATGAACTGTACCAAATCATATGAGCAAGGACTAGCTGCCAGCACTAGCCACACAGTTTGCAGGACTCAGTGCAAAATGAAAAGGCAGGGCCTCTTGTTGGAAAATTTGACTTCCAAGACAGCAATAGTAGGACATGAAAGCAAGCACAGTGCCCTTCTAGGTGTGGGTCCTTGGGCTTCCTCTCCCGTGAAGCTGCCCCTGCCTGCTGCCATCCTGTGCTCAAGTTTGATCTCTAGAAAGCATTTATGTTGCATCCCCTTGGCTTCCAGACCTCATTTAAATTTCCTTTTCTCTCGGATGTGGGAGGAGAAGGAATAGTGTAGGCACTCACTGGCTGAAGATTTGGTTACTTTGTCTAGAGGTTTTAACTTGATTCTCAGAAAATCGGCCATTTCCTTATCTTCTTCTTGCTCCCTGTGGAGACAGATGTGTAAAGACAGGAAAGAACAGTAAGCCAGGAGAGCATCAAGGAACTAATAAAATGAGGCAAGAGTGTGGGATCACGTATCAGACTTTATGGATGGTGCATGTATATTGCTGTGTTATATGTGGGTGATACATATATGCTGATGTGTACTGTGTGTGACTGGTGCACATGTTATGTGCGGATGGCACATGTGAGTTACATGTGGGTGGTATATGTGTGTTATGTTTTGTGTGGGGGTGGTGGGCACATGTTGTTATGTGTGTACAGTGGGTGGGTGGGTGTGTGTTGTTTGATGAATCTATTCTGAAGCAGAAACACATATCAGTGATGGAGTAAATGCCCACGCCCGCTGGTGTGAGACCCTAGGGCAGAGGCAGGGGTGTTAGAGGACCCAGCCTCCCTACCAGAGATTTAGTGAGCTGGGCAATCCCTCTCCTGATCCTGCACCTTTAAGTTACCTTAGACAAAGAATGCGGCAGGTCTCAAAGGCAAGCCACCTCAGCTCTCCCAAGGGTCACCAGAAACAAAGCCAATGGTCCGAGCCTGGCTGAGCTGGGCAAAGTGCATCCTAGCAACCTTGGAGGACTCGGAAGGTCACAGAGAATTAAAGGGAAGTTGTCTTTTGGTTTGCAAGAGACCCGTTGAGCCTCTGCCCTGTGGATGACTCTCAAGATTTTGCTCCAGCACAAAAAAATTCAAGAATCAACACTGGCATCTTTCGTGCCCTCTGGTCCTCTGCAGAGACTTCAGGAGCACTGTGGCTCCAGGGCCCATGGCTGACCAGATCAACAGGGCAGGGGCATCTGCAAACAGGAGACCCCGAAGGCTAGGGAGGGGCATCAGAGGCCCCCAGGAGACAGGAAGGGAGAGAACAGAGCTGGGAAGTGGGGAGGGTGGATGAAGAAGCAAGTTAGGACAGAGGGCAGAGTTTCTGTAGAAACGAATTGAAATTTCTGGAAAAGGTGCCTTGACGAGTTGGGAGAAAGTTCAGTAAAAAGAAGGTGTAGGAAGCTCTTCCGTGTGCTCTGTGATATAATTCCTCCCTGGTCACCTTCTCAGATGACATTCACTTAAGATCCACAGGCCTTTGCAAAACTTTTTGAAGCTGGATTTAAATTTCTCTTGAATAGGCCGTGGGGGCTTGGGCCAGAAGGATTCATCTGGATCTAGTGTTTGGGAAGCATTGGGCCAGGACACACCCGTTGCAAAGCTGTGAGTCTGGGAGCAGATGACGGGCTTTGGAAGGAAGCTGAGCTGCATTCTAACAGCCCAGCCCTGCCCAGGGGACACACTGCCCACTTACCTTAACCGCTCAACCTCGGCGTCGTCCACCAGGAAGTCTCTCTTCTGCACCAGTTTATGGATCTTCTGGATGAGCTCATCTTCTCTCTGCTTCTGCAACTTAGTTTTTTCTTTTTCTGGGAAGAAGAACACATTAGCAGAGACAGTTTGAGTGTAAATGAGTCCGAAGTGCCAGGGTTGGAATCCTGCCTTGACCATTTAACTTGCTGGATGAACCTGGGAAGGCAACTGGATTAGTTCAAGCTTCTGTTTCCTCCTCTGTAAAATACACAGTAGGCTTGAATGCAAGAATGTAGGGATCTTAGTAAACAACTTGGCACAGAGCTGGCCCGTGGTGGATGCTTGCTAAATGATATTGATGCTGCAAGGGGGTTCTGAAGAAGGACAAGGGGAGAAGGGCACAGGCAGGATGCAGGAGGTGACTTCTCTGTAGTGAGGCTTACCCAACCCGTCAGAGGAAAAGCACCCCTCGCTTTCCCAACCTGTTACAAATACCAAGGGCTAGAGCATCATAGCAGAGACAAAACAACGAGGGCTGGACATGAAGACTGAGACGACCAGGAGGGCAGAAACTTAACCCTGCACTGGCTCCCTCTGCTCAGACCCCTTCAGAAGATAAAACTCAGGGGGCAGCTTGTCCCTCTGCCAGTTCAAACTGTCACTGACTATTTCCTCTAGATCTGGAGGCAGAACCAGAGACAAGGAGAATATAATATTTAGGTTAGAGAGAAAATCAGTTTCTTTCACTAATCAGAGGGGAGCAAGGAATTGGGATCTAGCAGCCCCTGTATTCCTGCTCATCGCTGTGCTGACGATGGTAGTGGGTCCCGAAGTCTGATTCTGCAACTCACTCGTCAGCACCATAGAGCCTCCTTGCCCTCTGCAGGTGGATGAACCACAGTGCCCTTGGACTCAAGGAGTGATGTCACTGTCCTTTCCAAGTTACCAGCAGCAGCCTTCCAATACTCCCCTGTCCTCTGCCAGGCCCCAGATCTTACACCAGAGTCACGTGGCTATAAGTAGAATCCCCAGGAACTCACAAACCTCCCTCCTCAAGCTATTCATCCCCACTATCTTTTGCCAGTTCAGGCATCTTCCAGTCTCCCCAGATACTCAGAGGCAGCCCTCTGCTCAGAGTCCTCAGCCCCTCCATAAACTCATAGGAGAGGCCACCTACTCAAAGCGGTCTATCCCAGTATCCCAGTTACTGACTCAGGTCTCCATACCACCAACCAGTGCTGTTCACCTGCTTGTGTGTATGACGTACCCTTCTGGCCAGCATCTCTCACCTGCCTCCAGGTACTACCTACCTGCCTTAAGCCCCAACTGCCTACCTGCAGGCTCCACCCACCTACCTGTAGACATCCCCATTTCCCTGCTGGTATCACCTGCCTGCAAGCATCACACATCTGCTTCCAGGCACCACTCACCTATCTGCTGGTACCTATCTATCTACTTTGTATACTTCTACTTTTGTTTCCCGGCATCACCCACCTACTTGCCAACTTTATCCCCTGTTGGCATCACATATCTGATTCCTAGTATCTCCACAGGCTTGCCAATGTGACCCTCCAACTCGCTTCTCACCTCCTCCAGCACACCTCCTTAGCCCAGGCCACCATCGTCTCTCCCTGGACCATGCGTGGCCTCCTAACTGTAGACTAAGGTGGTCGGTAGACCTTATCACAACTGGGAGACCTCGCCATAGGATCACAATCCTGGCTTGATGCCCCAGCTCCTCCTCTTCTTAGCTGTGTGATTCTAGGCACATTCCTCAACCTCTCTGAGCATCCAGTCTCTCAACAGATAGTCATAAAGTTGTTGCAAGTTTTAAGAGAGAGAAGTCAAAACCCCAGGCTCACCGCCTGGCACACAGTTAGTGTTTATGAACAGTCAGCTACTATCATCATAGGCTCTTATTCCACATCATCACTTTTGCTTTCACGATTAAAGGCTCTCTAGATCACACATTTACCAAACCAGGTACAAAAGAAATAAATGCTTACTGAAGGAAAAGCAAGTCTCACGGCATAAGAAGCAGGCAAAAGTAAGTGCTTAATAAATGGCAACAATTATCATTGTATTACCATGTATTATATTTTCATTTAATCTGGGTTTCTCAACCTTGGCACTACCGACATTTGAGACTGGACCATTCTCTGTCCTGGGGGCTGTCCGGAGCACTGTAGGATGCTGAGCAGCACCCCTGACCTCCGCTCACTAGATGCCAGGAGCAGCCCCCTCTCCTAGTGGTGACCACCAACTGGGTTTCCTAACAAGGCCAATATCCTCTGCGGAGCAAAACACCCTGGCTGATAATTACTAATTGAGAATTACTAGTTGAATTCTTTCCAACAACTCTATGAGGGAGACACCATTTTTATTCTGGTTTTTTTTTTTTTTTTTGACACTATTTTTATGTCCAAGGGAAGGGTACCATGGCCTCCACAGCCAAGTCTAAGGATCCCCAGCCCACAGGGGCTGGCGGTGGCAGGGGAAGGGGGTGAGACGTCTTAGCTTGTCCCTGAGAAGCCCTGAGGGTGTGGAGGGCCCCAGGTGTTCTTTCTCGTCATGTGTGTGTGAAGTCACTTCAGTCGTGTCTGACTCTTTGCGACCCCAGGGACTGTAGCCCGCCAGGCTCCTCTGTGCATAGGATTCTCCAGGCAAGAGTACTGGAGTGGGATGCTATTTCCTTCTCCAGGGGATCTTCCCAACCCAGGAATCGAACTCGATGGGCAGGCGGGTTCTTTACCACTAGCGCCACCTGCCTGGTAGCTCAGACAGCAAAGAATCTGCCTGAAATGCAGTTGGATCTCTGGGTCCAGAGATTCCCTGGGGGAAGAAATGGCAACCCACTCCAGTATTCTTGCCTGGAGAATCCCTTGGACCGAGGAACCGGGCGGGCTACAGTCCCTGGGGTCGCTAAGAGTCAGATATGACTGAGTGACTTTGTCTCATCATAGTCTGCTGAATTGTTTTCTGACCCTCGCAGAAGAAGCATGATTTTCTTGGCCTTTGAGTCCTCTCTTTACTTGTTATTTTTATTGCTGTGCTGCTGGGAGCATTGGGTTGTTTCTTCCTAAACCCACCTAAGTCCATCTAGAAACCAGGCACTGGTCCAGGGAATACACAGAAATGCTCTTCGCAACAAGGAGTCAGAGGACACAGTGGGGAGAGGTGACCAGCAAGGCAGGAGAGGGAACTTTACTATCTGCGTTTCTTCAGGGAAGTGATTGGGAAGATGCGGTTTCTTAGGAGAAATCAGTGGGGGTCGGGGGAGGACCTGGGCTCTGTTGATAAGTGACCCATTGACCTTGTGTGTTTCTCTGCTGAACCGCCGATGGCATTTTAAGCAGAACACGTCCTTCAGCGGGGACTGTCCCTTCCATGCAGCTTTAGCATTCCTGGTTTCTGCCCATTGAGTGTCAGGACTGATCTCATGTTTATTTAAACTTTTTTTTGAGTGAATTTTGGTATTCTAAATATTGCATGAAAATATGATTGCTGAATTTCTCTCGTTTCAGCTGAGCGCCTTTTTCTTCTCACCCTAATCCCAGTCCTGGTCAGTGATACAGCCTAGGTATTGTGTCCACCAAAGACTCCCATCTTCCACCCATTTCCCACCCATGCACTAGAGGCTGCCAAGGCCCCCAGTGAAGCCCCTCTGGCCTGGGGAGGCCTTGGCTGGCCACACCCTTGTGTCTCCTTTGCCCCAGTGCCACCCATGTGTCCTGCTGAGCTAAGAGTGGGCTATGGAAATTCTTCCTCTTAAGAGAGAGACATCAACCCATGCTGGGCCCATCATAGTCCCCTGGGAAGCTGAAAATTGGGATATAGAGTCGGGCTCTTGGGTGGGAAAATCATGGAAGGGAGATGAAGTTGTAACCGAGCAGGGACCCTCTGGGGCCTTCTTGGGACAGACACCACCCGCCCCACCAACCCACATCCTCTGCTTCAGCTCCTATCTGAAATCCCCTAGATAACAGTATCTGATACACATTTCCTGAGTTGTTTTACAGAGGCTAACCACCACCCCTCTACCAAATGGGACATGTTAACTACTTGATGGACATGAGCCTGTAGCCCCCAGGCCTCCTGGAGCCTAAAGATTGACAGTGTTAACCCCTGGGACACTGCCCAGTGACCTCACCATCAGCCAATCAGAGAATTATGCACCAGCCGATCACAGACCCTGGGATGCCCCTCGCTCACCTGGGCTTCAAGAATGCTTTGCTGAAACCCAACGGGGAGCTCTGGTATTCTGAGCACTAGCTGTCCTGCACGCCTTGCTTGTCCCTGCAGTAAACACTGCACTTTCCTTCCCCACCACCAGGTGTCAGCAGGCTGGCTTTACTGCACAGGGGCAAGTGGGACCCATGTGTGGTTTGGGAACAGTGGCCTTGCTTGGCTCATGTGCTAGAGGGAAGACATGGAACAAGCTCCAAAATGGACAGTGAGAGACAGCAGGGGCACAAAATATTCCACGGCTTTCCTGATCCTGGTTCTGAACCCTTGTGAGGCTGGGCTGAGCTTTCTGCCTATATTAGGATAAACAGTACTCCTGCTGTTGTTCAGTCGCCCAGTCGTATCTGATTCTTTGCAACCCCATGGGCTGCAGCAGGCCAGGCCTCTCTGTCCCTCATCATCTCCCAAGGTTTGCCCAAGTTCATGCCCATTGCATCGGTGATGCCGTCCAGCCATCTCATCCTCTGAAGCCCTCTTCTCCTTTTGGCCACCCCTGATTTTATTTGGAAATACCCTACTTGGGAATAGGGTTTTTGTGGATGTAGTTAGTTAAGATGAGGTCATACTCATTCAGATGAGCCCTTAATCCAATAATTTCTGTTCTTATGAGAAGAGATGGGGACTTTCCTGGTGGGCCAGTGGCTAAGACTCTGCCCTCCCAGTGCAGGGGACCCAGGTTCCATCCCTGGTTGGGGAACTAGGTCCCACATGCCACAACAAAGATGGAAGGTCCTGCGTGCTACAACGAAGACCTGGTGCAGCCAAAATAATTTTTTTTTAAGAGGAGATGACACAGAGATACACAAAGAGAGAAGGGCCCTGACAGAGGCAGAGACTGGAATAAGGCAGCTACAAGCCACGGAGCGAGGATTGATGGAAACCATCAGAAGCTGAAGACGCAAAGAGGGACTCTCTTCTCCAGCCCCCAGCGGCAGGATCCTAGTCCTAAAGTTCTATTGTTTTGAAGTAACCAGGAAGGGTTAATTATGACTCCCTGCTGAATCTGTTCTTAGCCCTTTAACCCTCATTTGCGCTTTTTTTATTATCAGCATACATAATGGCTTGCCTCAGGGAACCCTGCTGCCTCTGCCGATCTGTTAAACTAAAATAACCCCATCCACCTGTAGATGGCAGAAAGAAAGAAATTAACACACCGCTCCCCGCCTGAGGTTTGCCATTCTAGGAGATAGTTGTAGGAATTAAATGGTCTTTTGGTTTCCTCACCTCCCCCCCATCTCTGATCCATAAAAGAACCTGACATCCAGGCCCCACACGATGGTTATTTTGAGACACCAGCCTGCCATCGTCTCTGTCAGCCGGCTACCAAATAAAGTCCCTTCCCTGTCTTAACACCTTGTCTCGGATTTACTGGCCTATCATGCGGCAAGTAGAGTGAACTTGGACTCCATGTCATCCTAACAATCGATTTTAGAACATTTTAATTGCCTCAAGAAGAAGCCCCACAGCCAGAGCTGTCACTTCCCCTTTTCTTACATTCTATTTATTTATTATCATTATTTATTTTGGGGGGCCGTGCCACATAGCATGTGGGATCTTAGTTTTCCAACCAGAGATCAAAGTCACGCCCCCTGCATTGGATGCCAGGAGTCTTAATCACTGGGCCACCAAGGAAGTCCCGTCACCCCCTTTCAGTTAGGGCTGGCTACTCACTTATGTCCTCTCAGGGCCTGCACAGTGCCTGGCATTCAGTGAAAGTGGCCGTCAATCAGTCACGTCCAGCTCTTTGCGACCCTGTGGACTGCAGCCCGTCAGGGTCCTCTGTCCATAGGATTCTCCAGGCAAGAATACTGGAGTGGGTTGCCATGCCCTTCTCCAGGGGATCTCGCACCGTAGGCAGACTCTTTACCTTCTGAGCCACCAGGGAAGCCTTAGTAGTTGCTCATTAAAGCAACTAGTAGGTGCTCATTAAAGCAATGATGCCAGAAGATTCTATAATCATTGCACACACTCCTCCTAGAATAAAGTATGTTTGCTATCTTATGTCATCTCAGGGCATATCCACAACAACCGTGTACATGCCTCATGGTTTGTTTCATTTTGCAGACAAAGAATTTAAGGCTCAGGAAATCAAGGCGCTCAGTGAAGGTCATTTAGCTGGCAATCCTGGCTTCAAACCCCAATCTCTGGATTTTAAAGTATTTCTCAGGCGGCAATTTGCCTACCTCCCTGGCCAGGGGATATCTGGCAACATCTGGAGACATTTTGAGAGACTTTACAGCATTATAAAATCCAAAAATTGTTAGATCAAACTGTAAGTTGGGGATTGTCTGTATGTTGAGAAGTGTAAGTGCCCCCAGAGGCATCTAACCCAGCTTGGATGGGCAAGGAAGGCATTCTTTGGGAAATGGGTCAAAGAAGCTATGACCTGAAGGATGAGAGGGATGTGTTAGGTTGATGACATGCTGTGCTGTGCTTAGGCACTCAGTACTGTCCAACTCTTTGTGACCCCAGGGATTGTAGCCCACCAGGCCCCTTTATCCATGGGATTCTCCAGGCAAGAATACTGTAGTGGGGTTGCCATGCCCTCTTCCAGGGGATCTTCCCAATCCAGGGGTTGAACCCAGGTCTCTCACACTGCAGGCAGATTGTTTACCGTCTGAGCCACCAGGAAGCTCAGATTAATGATAACAATAATAATAATAATATGTGTGTGCTAAATTGCTTCAGTTGTGTCCAAATCAGGTGCAACTCTATGGACTGCAGCCTGCCAGGTTCCTCTGTTCATGGGATTCTCAAAAATACTTGAGTGGGTGGCTGTGCCCTCCTCCAGGGGACCTTCCCGGCCCAGGGATCGAACCTGCATCTCTTGGGTCTTCTGCATTGGCAGGTGGGTCCTTTACCACTAGTGCCATGTGGGAAGCCCAATAACAATAGTGCTAATTTGTTAAGCACTTAAATAGGATGTTGTTGTTGTTTAGTCGCTAAGTCATGTCTGACTCTTTGAGACCCCATGGACTGTAGCCTGCTAGGTCTTCTGTCAGTGGGATTTTCTAGACAAGAATATTGGAATGGGTTGCCATTTCCTTCTCCAGGGGATCTTTCTGACCCATGGATCGAACCCAAGTCTCCTGCTTGGCAGGCAGATTCTTTACCACCGAGCCACCTTGGACGCCTGCTAAGCACTTTACATGTTTTATCCCCTTTGTCAATCTCACAACAATCCTCTGAGACAGACAGTATGATTGTCCCAGATTAGAGACGAAGAAACTGCGTGTAGTGAAATAACTTGCCCAAGGACACATGATTCATAAGTGACAGAGGTAGGTTTGACTCCAAAATCAGAGCTTGTAACCACCACACTCTACCTATTCCCTAACAGGATAATAAGAATAATCATTGCTAATATTTGCTGGACTCTTTGGACCAGCCATCAAGCTAAGCACGTGGTTTGCATCGTTTCATTCATCACAATGAGATTTATACCCAATGAATTAGGTACTATTACTATTCCTACCCCATTTTCAGAGGAGGCGAGACTGAGTCTCAGAGAAATAACATGACTTGCCCAAGGCCAAGGAGGTGGGCAGAATTAGGACTTGAACGAGGTCTGCCTCGTGTGGAGTTGGTTGAGCCACGCGATCGGGAGCCCTGAGTTGCAAGAATGAGGCTGTGCTAGGGCCTTCCAGACAGGGACTCTGAGCAGCTGTCTGGCGGAGGTGGGGTCCCCATGGTTACCTGGGATGGCGACCAAGTTCTGCAGCTCCTGCTTCAAGTCCATGATGTCGTTGCAGAGTTGGATGTCATCCATCCTGGGGAGAGAGGACACCGCATGACCACAGGTTACATCGACAGAACATTCTACATCCTGAGCACCACCCCAGATTCAAACAAAGAGGACTGGTGGGAGGGCTTTGTCCTCTGTAGAGATCACACAGGCTCTTTAGAAGTCTTCCATCAAAAGTAACAAGACAAAAACTGCCCGTTCTCCCACGACTCAGGAATGATCACAGTTAATAACACCTTGATAGAGTCCCTTCCAGTCTTCGGGTGCCTGGTTTTGTTGGCTTACGTGAGCGCCTTCATGTCGTGGGGTCAGTGTATTCCTTTTTCAGCTATGTGAAAAGCTTTTAAACGTCACAGAAATCGATAGCACAGACAGAAAATGTTCCCCTATCCTTTGGAGAAAGCCATTGGCAAGGGTTTCTTATCTGTTCCTCTAGATTAAAAAAAATGTTTACTCTTTTATTACCAAATACAACATCGCTCACGTACAAACGCATTTTGCAATTAACTATTTTTGTGTTGCTCATATTACTGTGTCAGGACATGCATAGCTCCTCATTTTTAATGACTGCATAGTATTCTGATATATTGATAAACAGTAATTTATTTAACCACTGTCCCCCATTCACAGACATTAGACTTATTTCCAGGTATATTCTAGGATAGATTACTAGAAATAAAGGAATTCCTAGCAAATTAATTTCTAGAAATGCAGTTGGAGGGTTAAGTGACACGAACACTTATTTTGATAGGGATTTCCAAATTGAACTCCAAAGGGACTCTGCATGATATTCCCAGCAATAGTGTAAAAAGAAGATCACCCCTATAACCTCAGCAGTTGGGCTGCACACACAATTTTGCATTATGGAGTCTAGTTTCCTGTCTGTGTATTGCAGTATTAGCTCATCTTACTGTAAATGATGTTTGTAACGGCTGCCTGGAATTCTACCAAGCAGATTTAGCAGGGTGGTTTCAACTATGCCCTTAATCTTGATTACTTAAGATTTTTTTTTTTTTTCAGGTTGCTTGTATTTTAGCCACTGTAGGATTAACCTAAGGCTTTTCTTTCATGTTGGACTATTTGGGGTGGGAGCTACTGATTCTCAGTAGAACACTGAATCCAAAGGGTATGACATGTCTATGACCCGAGACATATTTTCAAGCAGCTTCCCCACTGGGTGTGTTGTGTGCCTTCATTCTGCATGTCTTTATTGAGCATTTACTGTGTTCGCCACTGTCATAGGCTTCAAGGATGTACCAGCCTCCCCTGCTTTCATTACTGAAATTTAATCTGGGGAGACAGAGGGTAAACACAAATACAATAAAACATCAGATGCTCCAAAGAAGAGTGAAGCAGGTGGTGGGATGGAGTGGACTGGTTTGCCACATCAACCTTCTGTCCCAGGAAGAGATAGAGAGAAGCATGAATATTCTCAAAGGGTTCATCTGAGTCTACACAGCAAGCGTAGGTGGGACCAGAAGTAGAAATCAACTTATCCAAGTTCACTGATCTTTCAGCTTCCTTCTGGGTATCTTTGTCAAGAACTTGATCTCCATTCAGAAGCGCCATCCTCAGACCAGCTTGGGGGCCCCTGCCCTTCGCTGGCCAAGAATGGCCCAGATGACCCATTCCAACGGCACCATCCCAGCTTTCAGGACAAGTGGCAGGAAATGTCTCACTTTAGCCTCCATCTCCTGCTCCTGTCGCCAGAGGCACTCCAAGCGGCTGTCAGACCCTGCCCTGGAATGTCCTAGCAGGTGGCAGCTGCCATGAGTGAGCATGGGGGCTTCGCCAGAAGGGTACAAGCTGTTTCTCTGGGTTCCTATCTGTGCTGTTCCAACCAGAGGTACTCCAGAATCCTTCTTTACATGGAGCATGGCAATCGGGCTAAATCAGTGGTTTATTTATTTTTTTTTAAGGGGAACAGTTCACAGGTGTTGACTGTCTATTAAGAAGGGGCGTGGGCAGCACAGCCATCTGACAGTGGATTCTGATGACAATTCTCTGTTCCTTGCTTGTGGCAATAAGCCCAGGTATGACCTTTTTTTTTTCTTTTGGTCTTTGGAGTCTGAATGTGGTCTGATCAGATTTTTGATTACTTTATCTTAATTGGAGGATAATTACTAAATTGTGATGTTTTTTGCCATACATCAACATGAATTTGCCACAGGATTACATGTGTCCCCCCCATCCTGAACCCGCCCTCCCACCTCCCTCCCCACCCCATCCCTCTGGGTGGTCCCAGAGCACCAGCTCTGCATGCTGGGCTTCATGTATTAAACTCGCACTGGTCATCTATTTTACATATGGTAATATACACATTTCAATGCTATTCTCTCACATCACCCCAGCCTTGCCTTCTCCCACTGAGTCCAAAAGTCTGTCCTTTACATATGTGTCTCCTTTGCTGCCCTGCACAAAGGATTATTGGTACTGTCTTTCTAAATTCCACACATATGCCTTAATATACAGTATTTGTCTTTCTCTTTCTGACTTCTGTATAATAAGCTCCAGATTCATCCACCTCATTAGAACTGACTCGAATGCATTCCTTTTTATAACTGAGCAATATGCCATTGTGTATATCAATGGTTCTTAATGGTTCTTTTGGTCTCTAGGGGCATCTGGCAATGTCTGGAGACTTATTTGCTGTTATCACTGGGTGTGCGTGGAGACTGCTACTGGGTCTAGCGGGTAGAATCCAGGGATCTTGTGAAACATCCCGCCGCCTCAGTAGAGAATTATCTGGTTCAAAATGCCAATCATGAAGTTGAGAAATCTCGGGTTGTAACCATAGAATTGACATAGGTATCTGATGGATAAATTTTGACAGACGAGAGAAGGAGAGATGGTGAAAGGAACAAAGAGCAACAGGTAATGATAGAAGCACGGTTTCCCTGGTGGCTCAGCCATGATAAAGAACCCGCCTGCCATTGTAGGAGATGCAGATTTGATCCCTGGGTCAGGAAGATCCCCTAGAGAAGGAAAAGGCAATCTGCTCCAGTATTCCTTTTTTTTTTTAAATTGAAGAATAACTGCCTTACAGAATTTTGTTTTCTGTCAAACCTCAACATGAATCAGCCATAGGTATACATATATCTCCTCCTCTTGAACCTCCCTCCCATCTCCCTTCCCATCCCACCCTTCTAGGTTGATACAGAGCCCCTGTTTTGAGTTTCCTGAGCCATACAGCAAATTCCTGTTGGCTATCTATTTTACATATGGTAATGTAATGAAATTGAAAGATGCTTACTCCTTGGAAGGAAAGTTATGACCGACCTAGATAGCATATTAAAAAGCAGAGACATTACTTTGCCAACAAAGGTCCGTCTAGTCAAGGCTATGGTGTTTCCAGTGGTCATGTATGGATGTGAGAGTTGGACTGTGAAGAAAGCTGGGCGCCGAAGAATTGATGCTTTTGAACTGTGGTGCTGGAGAAGACTCTTGAGAGTCCCTTGGACTGCAAGGAGATCCAACCAGCCCACCCTAAAGGAGATCAGTCCTGGGTGTTCATTGGAAGGACTGCTGCTGAAGCTGAAACTCCAGTACTTTGGACATTTCCTGTGAAGAGTTGACTCATTGGAAAAGACTCTGATGCTGGGAGGGATTGGGGGAAGGAGAAGGGGACGACAGAGGATGAGATGGCTGGATGGCATCACTGACTCGATGGACAAGAGTTTGAGTGGACTCCGGGAGTTGGTGATGGACAGGGAGGCCTGGCGTGCTGCAATTCATGGGGTCACAAAGAGTTGGACACAACTGAGCGACTGAACTGAACTGAACTGAGCTTCCATGTTACTCTTCCCATACATCTCACCCTTCTCTCCCCTCTCCCCATGTCCATAAGTCTATTCTCTATGTCTGTTTCTCCACTGCTGCCCTGTAAATATATTCTTCAGTACCATTTTTCTATATTCCATATATGTGTGTTAGAATACGATATTTATCTTTCTCTTTCTGATTCACTTCGCTCTGTGTAATAGGTTCTAGGTTCATTCACCTCATCAGAACTGACTCATATGCATTCCTTTTATGGCTGAGTAATATTCCATTGTGTATATGGACCACAACTTCTTTATCCATTCATCTGTTGATGGGCGTCTAGGTTGCTTCCGTGTTCTAGCTATTGTAAACAGTGCTGCAATGAACAATGGGATACAGGTGTCTTTTTTCAACCCTGATTTCCTCAGGGTATATGCCTATAAGTGGGATTGCTGAGTCATATTGTGGTTTTAGTCCTAGTTTTTAAAGGAATCTCCATACCATCTTCCATAGTGGCTGTATCAGTTTACATTCCCACCAACAAGGCAAAAGCATTCCTTCTCCACACCCTCTCCAGCATTTATTGTTTGTAGACTTTTTGATGATGGCCATTCTGACCAATGTGAGGTGATATCTCATGGTGGTTTTGATTTGCATTTCTCTAATAATGAGCGATGTTGAGCATCTTTTCATATGTTTTTTAGCCATCTGCTTCAGTATTCTTGCCTGGGAAATCCCATGGACAAAGGAACCTACAGTCCATGGGGTTGCAAAAGAGTCAGCCATGACTTAGCCATTAGCAACAACAATGTTTGAAGCAAGAGCATTGGCACCAGACATCTCTAGCTCAAAGGGGCTGAGTGCCAGAGGTTTTTCTCACTTTCCTCATCTTTGAAATACGAATTGTAATAGTACAGCTGTCCAGGATTACTATGCAGGTCAGGCACTGAGCCTGGGCCTGGGCTGTACATAGTACAATGCTCAGTAAACGCTATCTGTCACTGTTAATAGCTGTTAGAAAGAGGCAGGAGGGAAAAGAAAGAGAAAATGATGCTGGACAAGCAGTTATTTGACAAATGGAGCCCACAGCTTCAAACTTCTTAAAAAACAAACCTATTTTGATTATATTCCTCTCTATAAAAAATTTAAAATAAAATTTTTGTTGATGTTTGACAGAAAACAACAAAATTCTGTTAAGCAAGCATCCTTCAATTAAAAAATAAATAAAGTGGAAAAAGAAGAAGAGGAGGAAAATATTTTTTTAAATAGAATTCTTATCTGGTTGCTGGGCAGATTCCTGATCACTGTAGAAATTTTGAAAAATATAAACGAGGACAAATAAGGAAACTAAACTTACACATAACCTCGATCCACACACACAGAGGCCACTGTTCCACCCTGAGTGCTGTGGTGGGCTTCACACCAGCCTTTTGCCTTCACGTAACCCAGGTCTGGGGGATTTGCACTGGGGGGTGCCCTTCACCCTTCATCCATTTCAAACCTGCACTTAGCATAGTTTTGAGTCCTCCTGAGTCTATCCAAACCCCCAACACCTTAACAAACAAGGTGAAATTCTTGGGAAGCTCTCACAGGCAGACATGCATCAGAACCCCATGAAGGAGAGGAAATGGCAACCCACTCCAGTATTCTTGCCTGAGAATCCCATGGACAGAGGAGCCTGGCAGGCCATGGTCCATAGGGTCGCAAAGAGTCAGACATGACTGAAGTGACTAAGCACGATCTCATTTCAAAGCAGAAACAGACATAGACATAGAGAACAAACGTACGGATCCCAAACAGGGAGGGGTGGGATGAACTGGAAGACTGAAATTGACATATACACTACTGATGCTATGTATGAAACAGACACCTGAGGGGGTACTTCTCTGGTGACTCAGCAGTGAAGAATCTGCCAGCCAGTGCAGGCGAGTTGGGTTCCCTATATGACAGTAGCCACTTGCACGAGTTGTCTTAACAGGGAGTCCTGGTAAGGAGTGCAGAACTGACAAGCTACCACCAACCAGAAGCATTTGGGAAAGGTCAAAGGAAAGCGGAGACACCATCCATGTGTCCTACCAACTTCCCAGAATCCTCCTCTCTGGAATCCAACTTGGGTGAACAATGCGTGCACCACCAACAAGGACCCCAAGTCAGTTTCAGAGACAACCCAGAAGCTAACTCCATCACCATAAAACCCAAGACTGTAAGCCACGTGGCAGAGGAGTTCTCCTGGGTTCCCTCACTCTGCTGCTTTCTGCCTGGGCGCCCCTTCCCAGTGAAGTCTTTCCTGGTGGCTCAGACGGTCAAGAATCCGACTGCAGTGTGGGACACCTGGGTTCGATCTCTGGATTGGGACGATCCCCTGGAGCAGGGCATGGAAACTCACTCCAGTATTCTTGCCTGGGGAATCCCATGGGCTGAGGAGCCTGGTGGGCTACAGTCCATGGGGTCGCAAAGAGGCGGGCACGACTGCATGACAAAGCACGGCACAGTGTCTCCTCACGCAATTCATTTCCAAGAGTCAGACAAGAGCCACTTTCTGGCCCTAGAAGGGGTCCATCTTCCTAAAACAATGTGAGTCTTGAGTGCTAACCTCTCATACTCCTGAAGCTGCTACAGCCACTGTGGTGAGGGTGGCACGGGGGGAGCAAGGAAAGAGACGGATCCTTGATGACATCCTTGAGCCACCAACACCTAGTTAATTGAGGACACTATTAATCAGATGTTCTGATTACTCGTAGCTGAAGACACCATCACCAATACATATACGTGGACATGTGCATTTCTAATTAAAGTAGGACCAAAATAAACAGGCATATGCCCTGCTCATTGTGGGCATTACATCATGTCGATTGTCCAATGTCATCAAATAATATTATTCAAAACACATTTAACCAGTTCTTGCAAAGCACTTTTGAAGCTTGGCTGGAACTTCGAATAAGCCCCATTAGTCCAATTCTCTGTCGGAATAGTGCTGAACCCTGGAAATGGAACTCTGCTTGTTCTAGAGAGAGAGATGTCATTTCTCAGAACCTGATTGATGGAGGAAGGAAAAGAAAGTCAGCCTGTGTCATCATGCATCTCAACCTTTCATGTTGGGACAATGGAGAAAATTGGTCATTTTACCAGCTCTGGGCGTGGAGAGGTGAATAGGCTCTGTCAGAAAAATAGTGCTGCTGCTTTACAAAATCTCTCTGCAGATGACATGGTCTGGAGCCTAATGGAAACCCAGCAGAGAGCAAGATGTGAAGGCAGAGGCAGACTGACAGAGGAAAGGGTTGACTTTTTAAGGGAGTATTTTCTTGGCCTCTTCCTGGGGCTTCTGTAGTGGCTCAGATGGTAAAGAATCTCCCTACAATATGGGAGACCTGGGTTCGATCCCTGCGTCAGGAAGATCCCCTGGAGAAGGCTATCCGCTTCACTATTCTTCCCTGGAGAATCACATGGACAGAGAGGCCTGGCAGGCTACAGTCTATGGGATCGCAAAGAGTCAGACATGAGTGAGCAACTCACACAACACTCTGTAAGTTGTGGATGCAGTGGACACCTTGGGATGGGTAAGAAGAAATAACATCTGGGATGTGGAGCCCTATCATTAACCTCCTCCATGACTAAAGCGAAAACTCTGGTTTTCTATACACACTACACTTGTGACTCCAAATGCGTGGGTTTTCTCACACAAAGCAATTCTCCAATTCTTGGTGGACACCAACCAGGTGTCCCATCATTGAACTCAACTCTGATACTCACTACCTGGAGTGAGCACAGACCTCACAGGTCAAGGGCTCAGTCCAGTCAGACTCAGAGGCCAACTGCAATTTGGGACCACTTCTACTTCTGACCAGCTGGCTATGAACTGGGGGCTCCCATGATCCCCTTCCCCAGGTTCGATAATTTGCCAGAACCGTTCAAAACTCAGAATTACATGTACGTACACTTGCTAGCTTATTAGAAATGATATTTTAAAAGGTACAGATGAACAGCCAAATGAAGAGATACACAGGGCAAGGTATGGTGAAGAGTGTGGGAGTTTCCAGGCCCTCCCCAGGGCAGGCCACTCTCCCATCAACTCCATGCATTCACCAACCTGGAAGCCCTCTAAACATCACAAGAGGGTTTATGAGGCTTCATCACATAGGCATGATCAATTATTAATGATCAATGATTGTGGAGATCAGGCTCCACAATCTCCCCAGAGAATTCAGGGATTGTGCCGCAAGTTTCAAGCTTCTAAGCAAGCCTTGGTCTTTCTATGGACCAGCTCCCAACCCAAAGCCACTGAGGCATCTCTTTAGGATGTGAAACAACACTGATTACTCAGGAAATTCCCAGGGCCTACGAAGCTCCTGTGTCAAGGAACAAATGCTCCCCAACAGATGCTCCCAGCATCCTTGTCACTCAGGAAGTAACTAGAATTTCAGGAGCTCTGTCAGGAACTGGTTGCAAACACCAGGATATGGAAGAGGAATTTAAGGACCTCCTGATAAAGATAAGGAGAGTGAAAAAGCTGGCTTGAAACTTCACATTCAAAAAACTAAGATCATGGCATCTAGGCTCATCGCTTCATGGCAAATAGATGGGGAAACAATGGAAACAGTGACAGACTTTCTATTTTCTTGGGTTCCGAAATCACTGTGGATGGTGACTGCTGCCATGAAATTAAAAGACGCTTGTTCCTTGGAAGAAAAGCTATGACAAACCCAGACGGCATATTAAAAAGCATAAACATCACTTTGCCGACAAAGGTCTGTATAGTCAAAACTATGGTTTTTCTAGCAGTCATGTACGGATATGAGAACTGGACCATAAATAAGGTCAAGCGCTGAAGAATTGATGCTTTTGATCTGTGGTGCTGAAGACTCTTCAGAGTCCCTCGGGCAGCAAGGAGATCAAACTGGTCAGTCCTAAAGTCCTGAATATTCATTGGAAGGACTGATGCTGAAGCTGAAGCTCCAATACTTTGGCCACCTGATGCAAAGAACTGACTCACTGGAAAAGACCCTGATGATGGGAAAGATTGAAGGCAGGAGAAGGGGGTGACAGAGGATGAGATGGTTGGGTGCTATCACCGACTCAGTGGACACAAGTATGAGCAAACCTCAGGAGATAGTGAGGACAGGGAAGCCTGGCGTGCTTCGGTTCATGGGGCTGCAAAGAGTCAGACGTGACTTAGCAACTGCACAACACCACCACCAACACCAGATACATTATTAAACCAAAATGACTCTGGGCAAATCATTCATCTCCCCATACTTCTGCTTCCTGACATAGAGGATGAGGGGCTTAAAGTGTGAAACGGAGTATCTGCTGCCATAAGTAAACAAGGGTGCCACGGTCACCAGCAGTGGCAGCCCCGTGGTGTGAGCTGGTGAGCCCTAAGAGAATTCAGGAAGGAGAATACCTGCAATCTGACAGCTATTGAGCTGCTGCCACGGTGAACACTATGGGAGCACTGAGGAGCTGGGGGAGGAGGATCTTAGAAGACAAGTTGCTGGCCCCGGATAGCTAAGGTGCATGTTTTTATTTATTAAATAAAATATTTTTATTTAAATATTTGATTATTTTAATTATTAAATAAAATATTTTATTAAAATATTTATTTGTATTAAAAAAGAGCTCTCTTTTTCTGTGCACTCGCCTGACACATGTGAAAGGAATGATTTTTAGCAAGCCCAGACTCTTGTATCTTCCCATGCTTAGAAAAGCACTAAATTCCTTAACTTGAGATATCTGACTTTCCTTAATTAACAATAATCTTTTGATGTTCAGACTACCTGCCGCTTGCTGCAAACTTCTATATAACCTGACTCCTCCCCTCAGCTTCTCAGAACAGTTCTTCCACGGTCACTTGAGATGCTGC
The DNA here is from genome assembly GCF_042477335.2 of Ovis canadensis. Lineage (NCBI taxonomy): Eukaryota > Metazoa > Chordata > Mammalia > Artiodactyla > Bovidae > Ovis > Ovis canadensis. Next base: position 29,210,620 of record NC_091268.1, on the reverse strand, counting down.
CTCCCAGGCCTGAAGTCCTAAAAATTCCCACCAAATAAAATATAACTCAATTTCTATTTTTTTAAATTTCTATTTTTAAATTTAAAAAAATTTTTCTATTTTTTAAGTTGACACAAGATCCAGGGAGCCCTGTTCTTCCAGCACGTAGAGGTGATAACACGCTTTAGACCCAGCTGGACCGGGATCAACTCCCCCGTTGACCAGCGACATGACCTGTGCGAGTCCCTCCACCGCCCGGGGTGTCAGCGCTCTCATTGTGGAAGAGGAATCTTATCTTCATCTTTCATTCTTCTATGAAGAATGAGATCAGCTTATGGGTGTAGAGCAGGCAGCCCTGTGCTCAGCACGTCTGTAGTAGGTACAGAGGAAAGGTTACTTCTGTCCACCCCTCTGCCCTGGGTAAGGTGGTGAACTGCTAGGCTGCCATTTGCTCAGACACTCCTGAAAACTCTCAGCCAACATTCCTGCGTCAAAGAATGAGTCTCACTTTCTGTGCTATTTCAATTTCCTCCAACCTAATGGCACTGAGATGATGAATGGGTGTGTCTGTTTGGCAATCTTGGATTAATGAGTTTAAACGCTGTCCCTGGGGGAGAATAAGTGTTGAGACCTCTCCAGGGAAACCGCGGTCTCAGCCTTCTCTCAGCATCACGTAAGCTGGGGACCAAGGACCAGCAAGGTGCCTGCCACGCAGGCTCAGGCGACACATCCATCAAACAGAGGCCTTTAGGACAGTCACTGAAGGCCTGTTTTCTCCTTGCCGCACACTTATGGTCTGCATGTTAACCAGCTTCTTCCTTGATTGTAATCAGACCCTCATTTGGGAGATGACACTGTTCCTAAAAGAATGTCACCTCCCTCAAGCACGAATTACTCTTCTCTCCCTCAGGGGTTTTCCAGATGTTCTCTGCTTTGATTCAGAAAATTTACTAATATTGAAAAACTCATTGAGCTGAACTCTTGGGATCTGTGCTGAGAAATGGAATATTTCCTGACATATCAGTAAACAAGGATGTCATCGTCATCAGTGATTGCAGCCAGCCAGTGTGAGCCGGTGAGCCCTAAGGAAACTCAGGAAGGAAAAGAATATCAGCAACCATCAGACTACAGCCACTCCCCAGGGTAAGCCCTGAGGGAAGGAAGCTCAGGATGTGAAAACAAAGGACACGGGGCCCAGAGAGCTGAGGTGCATACCAAAGGAATAATTTCAGTGAGTCGACTCTAGCATCTTTCTGTACAAAGGGAAGCGCTCAGTTCCTTGATTTGAGATATCTGGTTTTCTTAATTAACAATATAATTTTTTCATGTTCAGACTACCTGCCCTTTGTTACAAAATTTCTGTATAACCTGGCTCATCCCCTCACCTCCTCAAAGCTCTCAGGGTTACTTGAGATGTTGTCTCCTGGGCTTGATGTCCTTAAGATTTCCACTGAATAAAACAACTGTCTTTAGGTTGTGAATATTTTTTTAAGTCAACAGTGCCACATGTCAATTACAAGTTTCTCTGAAAAAATTACCAACAATATTTTTGCACTTTTGTTTTAGACCTAAAAGGGTACTTTTGGTCTTTCAAAAATCATTATACATATCATAGAAATACAGCCTCCTGGAAAAATGTCAAACAACATAGAAGTATAACTGTAGCCGGCATTTATTAATGTTTTCCTACTATTGGGGCCAGGTTCTGGTGTAAGCATTTTACAGAAATCATCTCAATTAACTCTCACAGCAGCCCTACGAGGTGCAGAATGGAATACTTCCTGCCATATCAGTAAACAAGCGATGTCACAGTCATCAGCAGTTGTAGCTACCATGGATGGTGAGCAGATGAGCCCTGAGGGAACTCAGGAAGGAAAGAATACCTGCCAACTAGCTGCCATCAGACCGCAGCCACTCCGGATGGTGAGCCCTGAGGAACTCAGAATGCGGAAACACAGGAAACTGCCCCAGACAGCGGAGGTACATATCAAAGGAATGATTTCAGTGACCCAGATTCTTACATCTTCCCATACATAGGAAAGCAACACATTCCTTAACTTGGGATGTCTGGTTTTCTTTGATTCACAGTAAGCTTTTGACAATCAGACTACCTGCCCTCCTTTGCAAAACTTCTATATAATTTGGTTCCCCTTGCTTGCCTCCTCAGAGCAGTTTTCTCAGGGCCACTTAAGATGCTGCCTCCTGGGCCTGAAGGCCTAAAAATTCCCACCGAATGAAACATAATGCAACTTTTAGGTTGTGACTATTTTTTTAAGTCTACAGAGGTGAGCATTATTATCAGCATCCTTTAGATGCTGTTGGGACTTGTTCAAGGCCACAGAGTAACAGGAACCTGAGCCTGGGCAGACTGACCTCTCAGGTGGGAATGTTGAAGTCCCATGCCATACGGTGGTTGGAGTTCAGGGAAGACAGAGACCAGAGTAGTTTGGGGGGAGGTTCCTCAGCAGAGGCTGCCACTTACGGGAGGGGTACAACCTGGCCGGTCACAGAGAAGAGTGCCAGGCACTCAGACAAAGGGCGAAGGTCAAACATTGCCTGTGTTATGTGACAAGAAAGAATCCACCAAAATAGGACACACTGGTGACATATTGATCCGGGTTACGAAGGATTTGACATGGAAGCCATCTGAGGTTGGTTATATGTCTATGAAAGCCAGTGTGGCCGACATGGTGATCAGTGTGTACACTCCAAGGAGGAACAGCATCCTCAATCTGAACGTCCTGTTTAAGGCACTCAGGAAACTTCCTGGAAGATATGTTTGCTCTTGAATCTCCAGCAGGGTCGACCAACTATGACCCATGGGCCAAACCTGCCTGCTTTGTTGGACTCCATGAATAAGAATAGATTTTACTTTTAAATAGAAAAAAAGAAGAAGAACATATCTGGACACATGAACATTATATGAAATTCAGGGTTCAGTGTCTGTTAGCTTGGTGCTGTCAGGCGAGTGTATGTTCCTGGGTTTTTGTCTCATCACAACAAAGATTTGGAGTGACGGACACTAAAGCCCCCTGGGCGTGTCACAGCTCTTGGGTCTTGGACAGACCATGTTACAGCTCTCAGGTCTCGAATGGACCATGTTATAGCTCTTAGACAAATCAGTGTTACAGCTCTATTGTATTTAGAAGATAGCAGGAAAATCCATCTTCGAGGGATGAGGGCACGTCAATCCAAAGACGCCAAGAGAAGAGCGCCCCAGCACACGGGACAGCGGGAGAGAGAGAGCTAGCTTTGGCTCCTCTTTTTATATGTTTTTCTCTCCCTGGGCCTGTTCTATGTAAATTGGGCCAGCCAGGAGTGTTGTTTATTTTACCTGAGGTCCTCACTTTGGTCCTCGGACCTTCCTTTTTTCTATTTTTGCAGGCTTTTCTCTTCCTTATCTATCAGCCACCGCCATTCTGGACTCCTTTTCCCTATTCTAACTACTTAATAGTGCAAAAGTAATTGTGGTTTTGCATTGTTGAAATTTGCTGTTTGATATTAGAATACATTCTTAATAAATGTGGTTATGTTATACACCATTTTAATGTGTGGTTTTTTGTTTGCTAATGATTTATTACTTGCTGTTTATTTTATATTTTAGACTACGGAAACAATGTTAGACAAAAAGCAAATTCGAGCGATTTTCTTATTGGAGTTAAAAATGGGTCGTAAAGCAGCAGAGACAACGCGCAACATCAACAATGCACTTAGCCTAGGAACTGCTAACAAACGCGCAGGTCAGCAGTGGTTCAAGAAGTTTTGCAAAGGCGACGAGAGCCTTGAAGACGAGGAGTACAGTGGCCAGCCATCGAAAGTTGACAGTGACAACTGACAGTCACTGTCAAAGCTGATCCTCTTACAACTATATGAGAAGTTGCCAAATAACTCAACATGGGCCATTCTATGGTTGCTTGGCATCTGAAGCAAATCGGAAAGGTGAAAAAGCTCGATAAGTGGGTGCTTTAAGAGCTGACTGCAAATCAAAAAAATCATCATTTTGAAGTGTCATCTTCTCTTATTCTATGGAACAGCAGTGAACCATTTCTCAATCAGACTGTGATGTACAATAAAAAGTGGACTTTATATGACAACAGGCAACAACCACCTCGGTGGCTGGACTGAGAAGAAGTGCCAAAGTACTTCCCAAAGCCAAACTTGCACCCAAAAAGGTCATGGTCACTGCTTGGTGGTCTGCTGCCTGTCTGATCCACTACAGCTTTCTGAATTCTGGCAAAACCATTACCTCTGAGAGTATGCTCAGCAAATAGATGAGATGCACTGAAAATAACACCTGCAACCAGCATTGGTCAACAGAAAGGGCCAATTCCTCTCCATGACAACAACCAACTGCACATCACGCAACCAGCACTTCAAAAGCTGAGTGAACTGGGTTACAAAGTTTTCCTCACCTACCAGATGCACCTCACCTCTCACCAACCGACTACTTTTTCAAGCATCTCAACAACTTTTTGCAGGGAAAATGCTTCCACCACTAGCAGGATGCAGAAAATGCTTTCCAAGAGTTAGTTGAATCATGAAGTATACATTTTTATGCTGCAGGGATAAACAAACTTATTTCTCGTTGGCAAAAATGTGTTAATTGTAATGGCTCTTATTTTGATTAATAAAGATATGTTTGAGCCTAGTTATAATGATTTAAAATTCATGGTCTGAAACCACAATTACTTTTGCACCAAGCTAATATTAAAAATGTTTTATTGGAACACAGCTGTGCCCATTCATTTACCTACTATCTGTGACTGCTTTCACCCTATAACAGCCTAGCTGAGTAGTTGTGACAGAGACCATATGGCTCAAAATTGAAAATTTTTACTAGCTTGTCCTTTATAGAAAAATTTAGGGGTGAGTGGGTGAGAGGGAGGTTCAAGAGGAGGGGATATATGTATACTTATGGCTGTTTCATGTTGTACTGAAAAAAACAACAAAACATTGTAAAACAATTATCCTCCAGTTAAAAATAAGCTTAAAAAAAGAAAGAAGAAAATTTTGTCCTGATCATAATCTTTGGAAAAAAGAAAAAAAAATGGAAATGAATCAGAAATTAACCTTGATCTTGGAGCTGAAAGAGCTCTCACCTTAAATAGATGAAGAAGTAAATGCCCAGGGAGGAGAATACTGATCATTGAGTCATTGATTTACTGACTTGTGTAACAAATCAATCATTTACACCAGGGGTCCCCAACCTCTGGGCCTTGGACTGGTACCTCCTGTCAGATAAGTGGCAGCTTTAGGTTAGAAACAGAGTACACAATAAATGTAATGCACTTACATCATCCAATCCCTCTCCCCCCTTCCATGGAAAAACTCTTCCATGAAAACTGGTTCCTGGTGCCAAAAAGGTTGGCAACCAGTGTTCTAGACAACCTAGATGAAAGCCTACTGCATGCAGGCCTCCCAACTCAATTTACATTTTGGAAAAACACCAGAATTCAAGCCAGCTAAGATTCCTGGCTATAAGGGGGGGCCCTCAGGCTCTCACCCACCTGCCCCCTTGATTCAGGACCCAGCCCGCTTTCTCTTCTGGACTCCAGCAAGGAACTGGGCTGTACCGAGTGCGCACGAGGTTGGCCAACAGATTTCCTGAAGCACCAGCTGATGTGATTTGGCAGTTTCTGCCATGCCATTCATCCTTCACATCCTTCCCTTCACTGAAGGCAACACTAAGTTCTGCGACTTTTTATTTTCTACTTTTATTCCCCCAATCTCTTGCCTGTGTTACAGAGAGGAACTGACTCCATATTAGATCTGTTTCTTTCACTTCAACCTTTGCTTCCCATTTTTTCTGTTCACTACAAGGACACTGTCCTTACATATGGCCTGCCTTGGGGAACCGTCCCCCTCTGCCTGAAGTTTAAGCCAAAATCCCTTTGCTCAGGACCCTGAACACCTGTGGATGGCTACAGGAAGGAAGAAATTAACACATCTCCCAAGGTTGGCCATTCCAGGAGATATTTGTGAGATTAATGGTCTTTTTACTTTACTGCCTCACCTCTCCCTTCTCTATTCTATAAAAGAACCTGGCATCCAGACCCCAAAAGGTGGTTATTTTGAGACATTACTACCTTCTCAGTCTGGCTGCTTTCCAAATAAAATCATATTCTTTGCCTCAACACCCTGTCTCTTGGTTAATTGGCCTGTTGTGTGGTGAGCAGAGCAAGCTTGGACTCAGTAACACCTAGAGAGTGCCTACATGGAAACATGGGAGTCATCCCCTTGGATGGCTCAGCAAGCTGTGAAAGTTCTGGTCCTGGATTTCCCTAATCCTAGCCCTGAGGGCCTCAGCTGAGTGGTCCACGAAGAATTAAAGATGCTAGGACATTCCTGGTGATCCAGTGGTTAAGACTCCATGATTTCAATGTAGGGGACATGGGCTGTATTCTATCTCTGGTTGGGAGACTAAAATCCCATGTGCTGTGCTGTGCTGTGCCACCCATTTGACAAAAATATGAAAAGAAAAGAAAGAAAGAATTAAAGATATGGACAAAGAGTAAACTCCAAATAGGTAAGCTAGAGAGATGGAAGGGAAAGTTAGGAGGAGGAGGAGAAAAAGGAGGAGGGGAAGTGGGGGAGAAAGGGGAGGAAAAGGATGGAGGTGGGAGGGGGAGGAAAGAGGAGAGGAGAGAAAAGGAAACACCATGAATGTCCAACAATAGAGCATCGGTTACACATATTACCTTCCAACAATATAAGGAGGAACTCTGCAACCATTTAAAAGTTATTGCTGGCTAGCCTGCAGTATTTTCTCCAGAGGATCTCTCTGGAGAAAATACAACCAACACACAATGGATGTGATAAGTCATGGAGGGTTCCCAGATTCAGCAAATAACAACACAGGGTGCCAGTTACACTTGAATTTCAGATAAATAAGGAATCATTTTTAGTATAAGGATGCCCTGTGCAATCTTTGGAACATACCTATACTCAAAAATGAGCTATTTAAAATCCTAAAAGATGAGGCTGTAAAGGTGCTGCACTCAATATGCCAACAAATTTGGAAAGCTCAGCAGTGGCCACAAGACTGGAAAAGGCCAATTTTCATTCCAATCCCAAAGAAAGGCAATGCCAAAGAATGTTCAAACTACCATACAATTGCACTCATTTCACATGCTAGCAACGTAACACTCAAAAGTCTTTAAGCTAGGCTTTAATAGTATATGAACTGAGAACTTCCAGATGTACAAGCTGGATTTAGAAAAGGCAGAGGTACCAGAGATCAAATTGCCAACATCCACTGGATCACAGAAAAAGTAAGAGAATTCCAGAAAAACATAAAGCCTTTGACTGTGTGGATCAGAACAAACTGTGAAAAATCCTTAAAGAGATGGGAATACCAGACCACCTTACCAGTCTGCTGAGAAACCTGTATGCAGATCAAGAAGCAACAGTAAGAACTGGACATGGAACAATGGATTGGTTCAAAATTGGGAAAGGAGTATGTCATGGCTGTATATTGTTACTCCGCCCATTTAACTTATACACAAAGTGTGTCTGTGTGTGTGTGCGTCAGTCAGTCAGTCTTGTCTGACTCTTTGTGACCCCATGGACAGTAGCCCACCAGGCTCCTCTGCCCATGGAATTCTCCAGGCAAGAATACTGGAGTCGGTAGGGATTCCCTTCTTCAGGGGATCTTCCTGACCCAAGGATCAAACCTGCATCTCCTGCATTGCAGGCAGATTCTTTAGCATCTGAGCCACCAGGGAAGGTTGATATGGAGAGTACATAATGTGAAATGGCGGGCTCTCACAAGCCAGAATCATGGTTGCTGGGAGAGATATCAACAACCTCAGATATGCAGATGATACCACTCTAATGGCAGAAAGTGAGGAGGAACTAAAAAGCCTCCTGATGAGGGTGAAAGAGAAAAGTGAAAAAGCTGGCTTGAAACTCAACATTCAAAAAACTAAGATTGTGGCATCCAGTCCCACCATTTCATGGCAAATAGATGGGGAAAAAGTGGAAACAGTGACAGATTGTATTTTCTTGGGCTCCAAAATCACTGTGAACACTGACTGCAGCCATGAAATTAAAAGATGCTTGCTCCTTGGAAGAAAAGCTATCACAAACCTAGACAGCATATTAAAAAGCAGAGACATCACTTTGCCAACAAAGGTCCATCTAGTCAAATTTATGTTTTTTCTGGTAGTCATGTAGGGACGTGAGAGCTGGACCATCAAGAAGGCTGAGCACCACGGAACTGATGCTTTTGAATTGTGGTGTTAGGGAGAAGACTCTGGAGAGTCCCTTGGATAGCAAGGAGATCCAACCAGTCAATCGTAAAGGAAGTCATCCCTGAATATTCACTGGAAAGACTGATGCTGAAGCTGAAACTCCAATACATGGGTCACTTGAGGTAAAGAGCTGACTCATTGGAAAAGACACTGATGCTGGGAAAGATTGAAGGCAGGAGGAGAAGGGGGCAATGGAGGATGAAACGGTTGAATGGCATCACCTACTCAATGGACATAAGTGTGAGCAAATTTTGGGAGACGGTGAGGACAGAGAAGCCTGGCATGCTGCAGTTCATGGGGTTGCAAAGAGTTGGACACATCTGAGCAACTGAACAACAATACTCAATATGATGTCATTGATCTGAAATTCAGATCTAACTGGGTATCCTTCACTTTCTCTGCAATCCTACAAGAAGAGGGAGGCCAGAGTTTGGATTTCAGCCCCATCATCTAAGCCATCCTTAGTCCAGAAGGCCTGCTGCGTGCAGGACTGATGGGACACCTTCTGCAGCCACAATAGTTAGAAGAGGGGCTGCATCTCAGTCTGATGCCTCTCCATTCCCCCGGGGACAGGCCTCCTAGTGATGTGGGAGTTTGAGAAGACACAAGAAGAAATAGCAAAGACAGCCAATGGACTGATGGGAGGAGAAAACTGGGTATGATATGGAAACACGTGTCAACAGCCTTGAAAATATTTCGACTCTAGTGATTTCCATTTCTAGGACTTCATCTTAGGGAGATAATTAAGGGCGCCATAAAAATGTAGCTGTGATTATGTGCAATAGAGTCTTGTTTGCAACAATAAAACACTGGAAGCAACATAACTGTTGACAACAATAGAGGACTGCTTAAATAAAGGAAGGGACAGGGGCAGATTGGAATTCTCCCCGGGTATTAAACATGATGCTCAGAAGAGATGTTATTGATACAAGAGAATGAACCATACCAAAGAGCAGTTAAGAAACATTAGGACCCAATTTTGCAAAGTACAGATGCTTAGATAAAAGACAGGAAGACTCCATTCAAAATGTTACAGTGATTATTTTGAGGGATTTTCTTTTTTGACTGCTGCACAGGCTTGCAGGTTCCTAGCTCCCTGATCAGGGACTGAATCCATGCCCTTGGCAGTGAAAGCGTGGAGTCCTAACCAGGGGACAACCAGGGAATTTCCCTGGAGGATTTTTTATTTCCTCATTTGCTTTGTATTTTAAATTTGTATTTGTTTTTACAATATGCATGCATTATCTGGATGATTTTTAAAGGGTTTTGTTTTTTGTTTTAAATTCCCATGGGCCAGTCTCGGGTCCCTGCAGCCAGGGCAGAAGCCGCTCTGTGCCCTTATCTTTTGAGTCTCATTTCTGGCCACAGAGCCGGTATTCCTAGCGGCCCGCCTGCTGGCCTGTGTGATCGTGGTGCATCCTCAAGCCTTTGCTCCATTCAAGGTGTCCCAGACTCAGAACACCTCTCTGTCTCTAACTCCTATGCAGCCTTCAAGGCAGCCCCAGCATCACCTTCCAGAGTCTTCAAGATGCTCCCATGTGGCATCACGTCCTCTTCCTTCAGTTCCACAGCCTGTCACTCCCCTGATAATCATGTGGGCACTTGTGTTTCTCCCTGAAGAGACTGGGCACCCTTTAAGGGGTTTGCCTTTTCCCTCTGTGATTCCAGTACATCACACGTGCCTGACACATCGCATTAAATCTGTGATGAAGAGAGGAAGGCAAGCTAGTGGGCGGACATGGAGGAGTACACGCCGTCCTGGATCTCTATTGAAGCAGGGCCTTAGGACTGCCAGCGCAGATGGAAAATTCTCAAAACCTCTGACAGAGACCCCACGAGAGCAAGAGCATCTATCAATGGCAGTGAGTCACTCTCCAGAGAAATCCAATTAAACATCCGGATTTCAAGTGATCTTGCTTTGCATTCTGCTATCAATAGTTTCTATTCTGAGCTCTCAGCATTTGGGCCTCCTGTGCCTTCCATTGTCTGATCGCTGCTGAGTTCCTGCCAGAAGCGACCACGTCTTCTCCCCTAAACCTTCCCTCCCAGCTTCCAAGTTCATCTGTCCCTCATGCTGACGCTGACAAAAGCGAACGTGCATTTGAGCGCTTCCCAGGAGTCAGCAACAGGGTCCAGACCCATCTCTTTAAATCCTCACCATCTATAGGGCGGGTATGATCATTCTCAACTTTACAGGAGACTCAGAGAGGTCACCTACATCACCCAAGATGACACAGCTGGCAAGGGATGAAGGCAAGGTTTGAAAAAAGACCATCTGACTCCAGAGCCCTGACAATCACACTATCACAAGCTGGCTAGACATGTGACCCCGGTAAACCAGGTTGCCCCCTTCTACCCCAGTACCCCCCATCCTCTGCCCCAGCCTTGCTGTCAGGAGCCTTTAAAAATGCTTTCAACCACTGTCTGTTCCAAGATGTGGATTTTCTTGGGGGATGGCTTTAGCCCCACCCCATAATTTCCATTAGCCCTCAAATCCACTTCAATATTTTAAAATGTTTTTGAAAAAACAAACCAAAATAAATAAACATCAAAATGTTTTTGAGATGGGCAATCAACCTTTTCCCCAGTTTTGTATAAAGTCCAAGTTAAAAAAAAAAAAAAAAACTTGGGAGAAAATCACGCACTTTTTACTGATCTCTTGTTGCTGTTTGCTTCCTAAGTTGTGTCTGACTCTTTGCAATCCCATGGACTGTAGGCCACCAGGCTCCTCTGTCCATGGGATTTCCCAGGCAAGAACAGTGGAGGGGGTTGCCATTTTCTTCTCCAGGGGATCTTCCGGACCAACGAACCTGCGTCTCCTGTGTGGCAGGCAGATTCTTCACTATGGGGCCACCTGGGAAGCCCCACTGAGCTCTACCACCAATCAATAAAAAACTGTGGGCCTGCTGTTGCAAATGCAGCCTTCAGATATATCCCCTGATTCTTCCTTGTGATCGCTGGCCTGAAGCCCCTCCTATACAGTTCTAAAGCTGTCATTCCTTTCCTCTGAGTATCTAACAACTGAAGGAAGAAAAGCTTAGAAACACAATTTGCTAACCCCAAGCCCCGGGAAAGTCTCCCTGCCTGAAAGGTAGCCTATGGCTTTGGCTACACTGTCCATCGTCTTAGCTTAACAGCCAGCACCCCTCTATAAGCCCTGGGTTAGCTACAACCACCACCCACAATTTCCCTTGGATACTTGGTACTATCAGAAGAGATCTGCTTTTGAGGGTAGGCAAGTTAACATTTAAACGACTCTCACGTTTGTTCAGCACCAGTGATTAGTGGCCTCCTTTCTATGGAAGCAGGATCCCAGGGTTTGAAACTGGAGCCTATTATACAGAGTGCAGCAAGTCAGAAAGAAAAACACCAATACAGTACACTAACGCATATATATGGAATTTAGAAAGATGGTAACGATAACCCTGTATGCGAGACACAGATGTGAAGAACAGTCTTTTGGACTCTGTGGGAGAAGGCGAGGGTGGGATGACTTGAGAGAATAGCATTGAAACATGTATATTATCATATGTGAAAAAGATCGCCAGTCGAGGTTCGATGCATGAGACAGGGTGCTCAGGGCTGGTGCACTGGGATGACCCAGAGGGGTGGGATAGGGAGGGAGGTGGGAGGGGGGTTCAGGATGGGGAACATAGGTATACCCATGGCTGATTGATGTCAATGTATGGCAAAACCACTACAATACTGTAAAGTAATTAGCCTCCAATTAAAATAAATAAATTTAAAAAAACAACAACAAAGTAACTGCAGGTTTCCTCTGCTGGATCCTCCAAAGCCGGGACAGAGTGGGGGTATAATCAGCTGGTGCTCAGGTGCTCAGTTGAGTATGACTCTTTGCGATGACCTGGACTGTAGCCCGCCAGGTTCCTTTGACCATGAAATTCTCCAGGCAAGAATACTGGAGTGGGTTGCCATGCTCTTCTCCAGGGGGTCTTCCCAACCCAGGGATCAAACCTGGGTCTCCTGCACTGGCAGATGGATTCCCTGAGCCACCAGGAAAGCCAACGATGATTTCAGCTACCATTTATTCAGAATTTACTGTGTGATGGGTGTGTGTTAAATGCTTTATACAAATTCAGTTCAGTTCAGTTTAGTCGCTCAGTCGTGTCTGACTCATTGCGACCCCAGGAACCTCAGCACGCCAGGCCTCCCTGTCCATCACCAACTCCCGGAGTTCACTCAAACCTATGTCCATTGAGTCGGTGATGCCATCCCACCATCTCATCCTCTGTCATCCCCTTCTCCTCCTGCCCCCAATCTTTCCCAGCATTGGGATCTTTTCAAATGAGTCAGTTCTTCGCATCAGGTGGCCAAAGTATTGCAGTTAACTCAGTTAATTCTTAGATGGGTTATAATAACTCTTCAAGTTATTGGGTTATAATAACCCTTAAAGTATCTCATAGATACTATGAGACCATCTCTCTTTTATAGATGAAGATCCTGTAGCTTCTAGAGTTTAAAGTGCTTCAACCAGAATCACACAGCCAGTTAAATGGGGAAGCCAGGGTGCCAGTGTAAGCAGTGCCACCTGGGTGCTCATGTCAAGGCAGTGAGAAGCCTGTCCTTTATTGTTCTAAGAAATTCACCATTTTATTAACTTACTAAGTGAAAGTCGTCAAGGCTATGGTTTTTCCAGTAGTCATGTATGGATGAGAGGGTTGGACTATAAAGAAAGCTGAGGGCAGAAGAACTGATGCTTTTGAACTGTGCAGTGTTGGAGAAGACTGTTGAGAGTCCCTTGGACTGCAAGGGGATCCAACCAATACATCATAAAAGAATCAATACTGGGTGTTCATTGGAAGGACTGATGTTGAAGCTGAAACTCCAATATTTTGGCCACCTAATGCAAAGAGCTGACTCATCTAAAAAGACCCTGATGTTGGGGAAGATTGAGGGCAGAGGAGAAGGGGACGACAGAGGATGAGATGGTGGGATGGCATCACCAACTCAATAGACATGAGTTTGGGTAAACTCCGGGAGTTGGTGATGGACAGGGAGGCCTGGTGTGCTGCGGTTCATGGGGTTGCAAAGAGTCGGACACGACTGAGCGACTGAACTGAACTTAAGTGAAAGTCGCTCAGTGGTGTCTGACTCCATAGACTAATACAGTCCATGGAATTGTCTAGGCCAGAATACTGGAGTGGGTAGTCTTTCCCTTCTCCAGGGGATCTTCCCAACCCAGGAACTGAACTGGGGTCTCCCGCACTGCAGGCGGATTCTCTACCAGCTGAGCCACAAGGGAAGCACTAAGAAATACAGCACAACCCTCTTCAAAAATACAAAACCCTATAGACAGCATGACTCACTATTTTGAAGGCTGTTTACAGACCATCTACTTGACTCACAGATGACTCTTTGGGTTGTAACTGAGCAGGACCCTAAGGAGCCATTCCAAAACAGGCCACCTGACTCTTTTCTTTTTTTTTTCTTTTTGGCTGTGCTGGGTCTTCACTGTGCCTTACGGGCTTAGTTGTCCTGCAGGATATGGGATCTTAGTTCCGCAACCAGGGACTGAACCCACATCCCCTGCATTGAAAGGCAGATTCTTAACCAGTGGACTTGTAGGGAAGTCCCTCCACCTGACTCTTGGATAAAGTAAAACTTTAGCCCCCTAGGCCTTCCACAAATGCCAAAGAATAAATTTAATCAGATAAGTGTGAAAATGCAGAAACAAAGGAAAACAAGCAAGACAAAATAATAATAGTTTAACCATTAAACAAAGTCAAGAAGCTTTAGTTCCTTCTCTTGAACTATATACACATAATATTCTGAGCCATACCCTTGAGATGTTTTGCAGATATTGAATCCTCCACCAGATGGAAGAAGTTAACTGCTTGCTGCCCACAAGCATGTAGATTTCTCAGACCAGTTGAAACCAGAAAGTTGATGATGTTGACTCCTGATTACCTCACCACCAACCAATCAGAAGAATGTCCACAAGCTGAGCACATACCCCACAACTGCCCTCCCTCACCCTGTCTTTAATAACCTTTTCCAGAAAGCCCTTGGGGCATTCAGGTCTTTTAAGCACTAGCTGCTCTGGACACCTTGCTTGGTGCCCGCAATAAATGCTACTTTCCTTCACCATGGCCTGTGTCAGTAAACCGGGTTTACCACCCACGGGCGGGGAGTCTCGCTCTTACGATGGACAAAAGCTGGAATTTTGGGGTGTTCAATATCCAAACTCTAGTTTTAGGGGAACTGGAGTTATTAGTGTTAGTGCTCACTGGAGAAATTAAAAAAGGAAGCACTCCTTCTTCACGCTCAGCCAACCAGAAGATGCTGCCTAAGACCACAGGACAAATGATGCAGAGAAGAAAGGATGGTGAGGCTGGATCTGTGATATCCAGCAACAGTGCTGGTGGCATTCTGGCCAGACTGGTCCTGTGGCCAGCCTCTGGAACTCTGGATTCCGACCCATTTTCTAGATTCCCTTTGGTTCTATGAGCTCCTTGTCCACCCTATGCCACCCTAAGCATTCCAGTAAATCCTTTTCTGTGCTTGAGTTTGCAACCAAGAGCTGAAACTACAACAAGCTTCTTTCTAAAGTGGTTCCTGCCTGTGAGGGAAGTGCTGATGGGGACAACTTTTTCATCTTTAGTGAGTCTGTAACACCTTCTGTGGATACCTGGATAGTTTGTCCCTTAATTCAGTTCTGGACAAAAAGATACCAGTAAGATGTGTTAGAAAGGACTTAGGATAAGATTTGGGCTTGTGTTAGGTGCTTCAGAGGGTTGTTTAAAGGAAGTGGCATTTACTCAGGATTGGATGTCATCAGCAAGTGGGGGAATTCTTATATCTTGATAGGATATCTTAACAATCCTTATACCAAAGTGAGAAGAACTGTGAGACTAAAGCTTCAGTTGGTAAAGCAGCAGCTGCAGTCACTGAGATGAGCCCAGGTTATGGAGATGCTTGGTCATTTTTTTATAGTTTGGACAATGTTCCCGTCCTATTCATTTTCAGACACACTTGTGAAGTTGTCTTGTTTTGGTCTTGACCTGTCTTAGTCTTAAAATGGCCTCCTCTGATACTGGTGAGCTGCAAAACTTTACGTTCAATGCAATGTCCTGGCCTAGGGAGCAGCTAACATATATGAACGTATGAAATCCTTGACGCCAGGGACCAGTCCTACCCACTTTCGTCTCCCCTGCGGTGCTCAGCACGGTGCCTGGCACATAGAATGTCCTCTGTGACCGCGGAGCAACTGAGCCCTGGTGCCACAGCTAGAGAGTTGGTCTGCCGCATCAAAAAACTCCTCATGATGTAAAGATCCCATGTGCCACAACTAAGACTCAACAGAACCAAATAAATTAATTTTTTTAAAAAGGATGTTCTCTCTGAATGCTGGCTGAACTCATTATAGGCCCAGGGAACTCGGGTCCTGGCTTGATGAGGACCATGCTGAAATATGGTTTCCATACAAATATGGTTTCAGTGTAAACATGTGACTCACGCATGCATGCGGGCTAAGTCGCTTCAATTGTGTCCAACTCTTTGCAACCCTATGGACTGTAGCCAGCCAGGCTCCTCTGTCCTTGGGGTTCTCCAGGAACAAACACTAGAGTGGGTTGCCATGCCCCCTCCAGGGGATCTTCCCGACCCAACCATCAAACCAGTCTCTCTTATGTCTCCTGTATTGGCAGGCAGGTTCTTTACCAATAGTGCCACCTGGGAAGCCCAAGACTCATACACATACAGAATGAACACTTGTCAAAAATGTATTTAACCCATTAAAGAGGGAACCAGTAAGATGGCAAAGCTCATTCCCAGAGCGTTGAAGGAACTCGACTTACAGGTACTCTTTAATAAGAATCTTAGAATAAGATGGTTAGGTTAGACAGACAGTTGGTTAACAGCCTCTAGGGCAACGAAACCATCACCTTTAGGGTTGCCCTTTGGAATGGACAAAATCTACAGGTCAACATGTAATTTCATGTCAGTGCTCTAATCAAATAGTAAATAATAACCCAGTCAAGTACAGACACCCTCCCAGATGATTAAATAATATTAATACTTGGGCACATTGTTAAACAGTGTCCCAGGATGACATGGAAAGAACATGCTTGCTCTACCCCCTTCCTTTATTCCCAATTTTTAGTTAATTTTTATTTTAAAAGCATAATAAAAGACTCTCATGGCTTCTTAGAAACACATTCAGCTGACGTTTTTTTCCCACTACTTTATATTTGCTGTGGTATCATGGCTAATATCCACTGAATAATTACTACACATTAGGCACTATGACAATTTCTTAAATTTTTTTTTTTTTTACTTTTTTTGGCCATGCTGAGTGGCTTGTGGGGTCTTAGTTCCCTGACCAGGGATCAAACCTGGGACAGGACAGTGAAAATGTCAAGTCCTTACCACTGGACTGCCAGAGAATTCCCATGATAACTACTCTATATGGCTTAGCTCATATACTTTTCACCAAAAAATCCCTAGGAGGTAATTCATTCTGAGGAAAACAAGTGTGGTATAATAAAAATTATACATTTGGTCCTTGTTCCTGCTTTCTGGCACAGAACTCCTAAAAACTCTTTGAATTTCCTGAGTGATGTGTTATTCATAATAATATTCACAATAATCTCCTCTGATTATTATGCTGGCATAAACACCTGAGTTTCTGAGTTTATGCCAGCATCACTCAGGTGGAGCCCCTAGGTAGCTTCAGGTTGGGGCTAGTCACCACATAAGCAGATAGGGTAGGGGGCGCCCTGGAAAAAGAGAACCAAGCATGGTTTTCTTGACAGAAGAGAAGCCATTTTTGACTAAAGCCATTTCGTGATCTAGGCCTGGCCACAATGCTTGTCCTTAAACAGGTCTCAGTAATTAATGATCTTAAGGGAACAAAAGAACGCAGACACAAATGGCTGTTACAAGGCAAGAGAAAAGACACCCAGTTCTGTTTCAGTGGTAAAGATTAGCCTGATACAACCAACCACCACATCTACTGGAACCTAAAGGGATAATGATGTTGATCTTTTTGGATCTTCATGACTTCAGTATCAACTAAAGCTTGGACTCTGCCCTTCATGAAATATGCATGTGCCCTTAGCTTAAAATGTCCCGTTTTGCTGTTCAGGGAGACAATGCTTTGGGAATGATCCCCAATGCTCTCCTTACTTGCTGCAAGTAATAAATCCTTCTTGTCTCCCAATCTTTGGCTTGGCTGTGTTTTTTTTTTTTTTGGCTTTGAAACAGGAGGGAAGGAGACTGGACACAACATTTAAAAGAATGACATAGCCAGTGGACATGACAATAAGTAGATAGAACTAATTAGATCCAAGATGGCAGAAAAAATTCAACTTCTACCAGTCCTTGAGCCTCAGTGCATACTCATTGTAACACATCAGCAAGCTATTTTATAAATGACATTCCTGCAGGTGCCATGACAGTTCCACGGCTGAACAAAAAGTAGGCAGTGGCCCAGTTCCTGGAAACCCCTACACCTTCCCCCAAATAGCTGGAGTACCCCTCCCACTAATTAGTCTATGAAGTTGTTGCTGTTTAATCACTAAGTCATGTCAGACTCTTTGCCACCCTATGGACTGCAGCACATCAGGCTTCCCTGTCCTTCACTATCTCCCAGAGTTTGCTCAAACTCAGGTCCATTGACTCAGTGATGTATTTCAACCATCTCATCCTCTGTCATCCCCTTCTCCTCCTGCCTTCAATCTTTCCCAGCATCAGGGTCTTTTCCAATGAGTCAGCTCTTCGCATCAGGTGACCCAAGTATTGGAGTTTCAGTTTCAGCATCAGTCCTTCCAGTGAATATTCAGGGTTGATTTGCTTTAGGACTTTCAGTTCAGTACAGTTCAATTCAGTTCAGTCGCTCAGTCGTGTCCGACTCTTTGCGACCACATGAATCGCAGCACACCAGGCCTCCCTGTCCATCACCAACTCCCGGAGTTCACTCAGACTCACATCCATCAAGTCAGTGATGCCATCCAGCCATCTCATCCTCTGTTGTCCCCTTCTCCTCCTGCCCCCAATCCCTCCCAGCAGAGTCTTTTCCAGTGAGTCAACTCTTCGCATGAGGTGGCCAAAGTACTGGAGCTTCAGCCTTAGCATCATTCCTTCCAAAGAAATCCCAGGGCTGATCTCCTTCAGAATGGATTGGTTGGATCTCCTTGCAGTCCAAGGGACTCTCAAGAGTCTTCTCCAACACCACAGTTCAAAAGCATCAATTCTTCGGCGCTCACCTTTCTTCAAAGTCCAACTCTCACATCCATACATGACCACTAGTAAAACCATAGCCTTGACTAGACAGACCTTTGTTGGCAAAGTAATGTCTCTGCTTTTCAATATGCTGTCTAGGTTGGTCATAACTTTCCTTCCAAGGAGTAAGTGTCTTTTAATTTCATGGCTTCAGTCACCATCTGTAGTGATTTTGGAGCCCCCCAAAATAAAGTCTGACACTTTTCCCCTGTTTTCCCATCTATTTCCCATGAAGTGACGGGACCAGATGCCAAGATCTTTGTTTTCAGAATGTTGAGCTTTAGGCCAACTTTTTCACTCTCCTCTTTCACTTTCATCAAGAGGCTTTTTAGTTCCTCTTCACTTTCTGCCATATGGGTGGTGTCATCTGCATATCTGAGGTTACTGATATTTCTCCTGGCAATCTTGATTCCAGCTTGTGCTTCTTCCAGCTCAGCGTTTCTCATGATGTACTCTGCATAGAAGTGAAATAAGCAGGGTGACAATATACAGCCTTGATGGACTCCTTTTCCTATTTGGAACCAGTCTGTTGTTCCATGTCCAGTTCTAACTGCTGCTTCCTGACCTGCATATAGGTTTCTCAAGAGGCAGGTCACGTGGTCTGGTATTCTCATCTCTTTCAGAATTTTCCACAGTTTATTGTGACCCACCCAGTCAAAGGCTTTGGCATAGTCAAAAAAGCAGAAACAGATTTTTTTCCGGAATTCTCTTGCTTTTTCGATGATCCAGCAGATGTTGGCAATTTGATCTCTGGTTCCTCTGCCTTTTCTAAAACCAGCTTGAACATCTGGAAGTTCACGGACTTTACCCACTCCTAAAAAAACTGACAACCCTGTACCCTGATGCCTCTAGCTTTCCAAGAGGTCCCACACTCTGTGAAGTTCATTTCTCTCTAAATAAATCCACTTCTTACCTACCATTTTGTTTCTCACTGAATTCTTTCTGCAATGAGATATTAAAAACCTGAGTTTCATTAAGTCCTGAAACCAGGTGTCTAATCTCAATTAAAAGACCATGAGTTTCTGGTCTTTTAATCTGAGCCACACGGTTTCAGCTTGACACCCACCAAGAGGAGAACTCAGTTTTTTGGGTAACAACCAGGAAGACCAAATACAGGATTAGAAGGTGGGTGCTTCCATCCCCACACCCCCCATCTCTGGAGAGAAGAGGTGGGGTGCAGATTGAGTTATAGAAACTGGCATATGTACACTTACGCCTGATTCACATTGCTGTATGGCAGAAACCAACACAATACTGTAAAGCAATTAGCCTCCAAATAAGAATAAATTAAAAAAAACTCTGAAACCGTGAGATTTGTGGGGGTTCTGGTTTGGGGGACACAGTGATCTGCTGAGAAAGTGTGCCCACAAGGGAGTGGAAGTTCTACATGCTCGCCCTCCCCATACTTTGCCCAAATCGAGCTCCTTCATTTGGCTCTTCCAAAATTGTAGCCTTTATTTTCTTATTTTTTTGTAGCTTTTATAATAAACCTCTAAATGTAAGTAAAATGTTTTCCTGAGTTCCATGAATCATTCCAGCAAATGATCAAACCTTGTGTGTATGTGTGGGAGGGTCATAGAAACCCCCAAATTTGCAGTTGGCTGGGCAGAAGTGTGGGTGGCATGGGACTTGTGACAGGCATCTGAAGGCTATCATGTGGGATGGAGCCCTTTCAGTGGTGGGGTCAGATCTGAACTCCAGGTCAGCATGTAATTGGATTATTGGATATCCAGTTGGTGTTAAGAGAACTGGAAAACTGATGTGTAAGACTGATACATATTAGGTGTCAGAAAGAGTGATACAGTTAATTCCTATATCAGAACCCACAAAATAGAGGCTGGCCCAGCGGCTGGGCCCACATCACACGTCCAGACCTAAGTCAGTCTGTATTGACGGGAACCCATTGTTGAAGAATCCTAACACACACCAATGGTAATCCTCTACGCAGCTACAGTGTGTGTGTGTGTGTGTTTGTGTGTGTGTGTGAGGTCAGTCATTTCAGTCGTGTCTGATTCTTTGAGTCTATATAGACTGTAGCCTGCTAGGCTCCTCTGTCCATGGGGATTCAATCATTTCAGTCGTGTCCGATTCTTTGAGTCTATATAGACTGTAGCCTGCTAGGCTCCTCTGTCCATGGGGATTCTCCAGGCAAGAATACTGGGGTGGGTTGCCATTTCCTCCTCCAGAGGATCTTCCCAGCCAGGGATCGAATTCACATCTCCTGCATGGCAGGCATTCTTTACCATCTGAGCCACTTGGGAAGCCCAGGTTCATCGGTATCATTTTTAAATTTTTAACATTAGAAAACTTTAGTATAAAATTTTTACAGCACCATAAACATAAGAACCAATATTTTTCCTTTTTAAAAGACATGACAATAAATTCTTAAAGCTTTCCTAAATATTACCTAAAGTCATTCCAACAGGTACCCTACCTCTGGAAAAACTGGACCAAATGAATCAAAGTCCCATAGCCAAGATCTCAACCCAGGTCCCATCTCCAAATCCAGGGCTGCTGACTGCTTGAAAACGCCCTGGCTCAGGTTAACTTTGTCGGGGGAGCAAGCAGAGATAAGAGTCAAGGCAGACGACAGATGGCCAGAAGGCTTACTCCTCCAGGCAGTTAATGAAACCATGGGCAAGGATCCCTGAATTTAATCACCAGAACACCGAGCAGACCTACTCTAAATCGTTCTAGGAGCAGATGGAGTTTTTCCTCCAGAACAGCTCAAAGCCATTTATGGTGGCCTAGGGGCCGGGTTAGTACTCAGAGACAGTGGGACAGCCACAGATAATCACCAGCTTTAAGGGGGAAGGACGATGCAGAGGTCCCTTGCCATCAGCCAGCATAGTTCAAGTCAGGCTAAAATGCCAGTCTATTCAGGCTTTTCTAAAGTGTTGCTTTCAAAGTGAAACGTAGACCTCACTTTGTGCCTGTGCTCAGTCAATCAGTTGTGTCTGACTCTTTGCAACCCCAGGGACTGCAGCACGCCAGGCTTTCCTGTCCTTCACCATCTCCTGGAGTTTGCTCAAACTCATGTTCATTGAGTCAGCGATGCCATCCAACCATCTCATCCTCTGTTGCCCCCTTCTCTTAAACAGTTACTACCCTTAAATCCCAGAATCCCTCACAGTTCAGTAAAGAAGTTCAGAAATCCCCTGTCTTCCAACTCTCGGCTTACTCATGTGATTTCTTAAAATTAAAAAAGAGACCCTGTGTTGGTTTTTAGGGGTCGAAAACAGGTGGGCAATGGAATGAATTCAAAGTGATCATTACTGAGTGATAATAAATTCTGCTTCTGGTTATGTGCCTTTAGAAAGCTTATAAATGTAAATTTCTTGATAAACACAGCACCGCTTTCAATTAAAGGCTTAATCAATGAACTTCTATAATGGATGTGATGATGAGGACAACAGATGGCATCAGGATTCTCGGACACCCTGGGAGACCACAAACATACATTTCATTTTGATTCTGATCATGAGCTAAGCTACAGGAGAGAGAGGTACTTATTGCTGTGCCAACGTGGGCACATTTTATACCTTCACTCAATTTCATCATTAAAAAATTGGCAAGAAAGCAAGATGAGTCATCTGCAAGCAGCTGACAGACACTTGGGTTCTATTTCATTCAGGGAAGAGGTGAGGAACATATATGGAAGGTATGGGGAGAATCATCCAAAGTGTTTTCCAACTTTCAATGGCCAAGCCACACTCTGGACTGATTAACTCCGAATCTGGAAGTAAGATCCAGGTATCAGCATCTTCTCTAGAGCTTTCCAAGGGATTCCTTGGCTCTGGGTGAGTCAAGGTTGAGCCAGTGATTTTGAGGAGAATCGCCAGCCTAGAGCAAGACAGGTAAGTTTCACGGCCTCTGGCCGCTGGCTGTTTCTGTAAAGCTTCTTGATGTGTCTCTTTTCTTAGAAAACTATTTTATTTATTTGTTTTTGGCTGGGCTGGGTCTGTGTTGCTGCGCACAGGCTTTCTCTAGCTACGGCAAGTGGGGGCCACTCTCTGGTTGTGGAGTGTGGGCTTCTCGTTGTGGTGGCACCCCTGGCTGCAGAGCAAGGGATATGTAGCTGGCAGGCTTCAGGAGTTGCAGCCCGTGGGCTCAATCGTTTCTGTTCCCGGGCTCCAGAGAGTACGTTCAACAGTTGTGGCACAGGGGCGTAGGTATGCCACGGCACATGGAGTCTTCCTGGATCAGGGATTGAACTAGTGTCTCCTGCATGGGCAGGCGAATTCTTTACCACTAAGCCCGCAGGGAAGCCCTCTTGATGGGCATCAAGGCTCAACTGGGGAAGCAGAACCACCATCAGTTACGGGGCAAGGGATGATTATAGGAATCAGATTGGCCACAATCATGGGAGCAGCCGGTGAGGCGGAGGTCAGGGGAGGAAAGGTGAGGACCAGAGGAGACGCAGGGCTGCCCTTCTGAGAGGTCAGGCGCATGCATCTGGTTACGGTAGGGCTGCAGAGGGGGGCAGGTCTATGCATGTCTGTCGCCTTGTATGCCCGGGGTCTAGAAGACATGGGGCCATGTTTGGCCAGCAGGTCAGGCAGCCCGGAAGACAAGCTGGACAGGAAGCAGTGGACAGTGAGGATGGGCCGGAACTACCTTCACGCTCTAACCATGGCCGCCCTCAAAGGGTCAACATTGCTGCTTCCCTTCTGCCTCCCGGAATCTTGCATTTTTTAGTTTTTCATAATTATAGCTAACATTCATTGCATACTTTATACCAAGTCTGGGGAGTACTGTTCTAAGTGCTTTTAGATTTAGTTTCTTTTTTCTTTATAATGCACACCTTTTTTATTTAGTATCACAATATTAATCATAATGATTACTGTAATTCTCTTTTTCTGGAGTATAGTTGCTTCACAGTGCTGTGTTATTTTTGCCGTAGAGCAGTGAATCAGCCATGCGTATACACATAGCCGCTCTTCCTTGGACTTCCTTCCCATTTTGGGTCACCAGAGAGCGCTGAGTAGAGTTCCCTGTGCTGTACAGTCAGTTCTCATCAATTATCTATTTTGTCTCCCACCTTTTACTTGGAACCACACAGGGAAAGGGATTCTGGGAAGTAGAGGTCTTAGCATAGTTACGTTTTCCATAAAGATAGCTCAGTAGAAGTGTCAGAAATTAGGGGAATATTAATACCTTAACAGCTGGTACCCAAATTCCCCTTAGGGAGGAAATGTTTTTTCTGGGAATCATAGTTTGACAAACTCTTGGGGTAGTGTTCCCAAGAGCCCGGGCACCTTTTGGTGCCATGGCTTCTCAGAAGAGCACGAAATTGCTCTTCGTGGAGCAGGAAGAGGCACGTGTCTTACTTGGGATGGAGGGAGGAGATGAGACTGGCTCAAGAAAAAGAACTGCCTTGGGCAGGCTGACGAAAAAGACCTTATTAGCCAGGAATATAAAATGTGGGTTTTTAAATTGTCTGTGAAGAGCTCGGTGCCACCCCTTCCGTGAGCCTTAGCTCTACAACTCCTCTAATGACCTGCGGGAGTATCACAGGGCTTTGTTTAGATTTGTCGCTATGGAAACTGAAGCATCTGCACTGCACATCTACACAGATGGTGGTGTAGAACCAAGCCCAGGGGCAGAGAGGATAGAAGAGGGAACCTGCTAGGGATTCACAGACCACTGTCACGGATTTTGGTTTTCCCCAGGCTGTGGCATCATGGGTGGGAGGCACTTCTCCAAGGGTCTGGAGAGTAGGTACCCAGGGTAGATGTGGCATCTTACGCAGATCCAGTTCAGCAGGCCAGCCTGAGGAGCAGAATGGGAATGTCATGGCCAAGTTCATTCTCTGCTCTTGGGGACCCTAGCCTCCCTTGTTTGCTGCTCGTAATAAGGCAGTGGTGCTGTCTTTCCCACCAAAGTATGGTTTTCTCTACTCATCCAGTCTTTGGTTTGCAAATCTCCCATCACCTAACCACAAAAAGGCTTCCCCAGTGGCTCAGACAGTAAAGAATCTCCCTGCCACTCAGGAGAGCTGGGTTCGATCCCTGGGTCGGGAAGATCCCCTGGAGAAGGGAATGGCAACCCACTCCAGTATTCTTGTTGGAGAATCCCATGGACAGAGGAGCGTGGAGGACTAGAGCCCATGGGGTCACAAAGAGTCGGACACAGAATGACTAGCACTTTTGTTCACTTTCATCACCTAACTGGTCCAGTCTCTCTGTATTCCAGGAGAGAGACTCTGATTGGCCCAGGCTAAGCCAATCTGGACCAATTAGCTCTGGCCTGGAGGAGGGGAGAGGGGAGAGGCCAGAACCTCCCACATGCAGAGCTGATTCTCTAAGGAGGGGCAGTGGGGCTGGGAGGCAATCAGCTCTGAGTGAACAGCCAGCTCCGAGTTAAGCTACTGGAGCTGGAATCTCAGCCCTCCTCATTCTTAGCTTAATCTCCTCATTTGTAAAATGTGACTCATTAGTACCTGCCTCATCAGGTTGCTATGAAAATGAAAACCAGTGATCCATTGAAAAAATTTAACATTGTGCCTGGCACATGTATATGCTCAAGATTCATTTGATGAATTAGTAATGACAGCATTGAGAACTGATCACAGCATCTCAGCACCTGCTACTCCACCCCTTCACCCATCTAAAGCTTCCATCTTTTACTCTGGACATCTCCAGATCTTGTCTCCTCCCCTGGACTGTTAGGGCAAGTCCTCATCCGTATTATCACTGCATGTGCTTACTGAATAAAGGGAGGAATAAATAAGTGCTTGGATATCCCTATGTATGGAAACTCATGACCTCCCAAGGTTCCAACTTTTGTACTTCCAAGTATTTGCTAAGGCCCCTCTTATGCTGGGATGGTTAACTGGATTCTCTGCAGCATTTGTGATTCTAGTTCCACAAAGAAGAAACCAACTCGCTCCTCCACGTGACAGTCCTTCAGCTGTTTCAAAATGGATCTAGATGCCCTGCATCACCTCCTCTCCAGTCTGTATGTACCTTCCTATCACGGAAGAGACCTTCATTCCACCCTCCAATCTCCTCCCTTCTCCTGTGCCCCCTCTTCAAAATAAATAGGCTACTACTAAAAGCCAAGCACATGAGCCGGATGTCTGCTCTTACCAAGCAGCTGTTCATTTCCAAACTCACTTTCTTCCTGAAGGAAAGGAAAGTAACATTTAATGAGCATTTATATTGTGGGGGGACACTTAATAACATGATCACTTTTACTCCTCAAAATCACCCTAGGAGAGGTTAGCTGCATCACCATTTGATGAATGAGTTAGCCAAGGCTCAGAGAGGTTAAGGTATCTGTTCAAGATTGCACAGCATACAAATGGCAGTTAGAATTCAAAGGTAGGTGTAATATCATCTAGGGAAAGTTACACGCTTTTCCTTTTATCAGAAAATAACTGTCAAAGAACCAAGACATTTAGTAATGGAAACAAACAAACAAACAGGCTGCCTTTCCTCTGGCAGGACCCAAACTGGGAGGGTCTTAGTTCAGTTCCGTTCAGTCGCTCAGTTGTGTCCGACTCTTTGCGACCCCATGAATTGCAGCACGCCAGGCCTCCCTGTCCATCACCAGCTCCCAGAGTTCACTCAAACTTACGTCCATCGAGTCAGTGATGCCATCCAGCCATCTCATCCTCGGTCATCCCCTTCTTCTCCTGCCCCCAATCCCTCCCAGCATCAGAGTCTTTTCCAATGAGTCAACTCTTCACATGAGGTGGCCAAAGTACTGGAGCTTCAGCTTTAGCATCATTCCTTCCAATGAACACCCAGGGCTGATCTCCTTCAGAATGGATTGGTTGGATCTCCTTGCAGTCCAAGGGACTCTCAAGAGTCTTCTCCAACACCACAGTTCAAAAGCATCAATTCTTTGGCACTCAGCTTTCTTCACAGTCCAACTCTCACATCCATACATGACCACTGGGAAAACCATAGCCTTGACTACACGGATCTTTGTTGGCAAAGTAATGTCTCTGCTTTTGAATATGCTATCTAGGTTGGTCATAACTTTCCTTTCAAGGAGTAACCGTCTTTTAATTTCATGGCTGCAGTTTGAAACCCCTGAGGAGTTTAGGGGACTGAGGACAGAAGGACAAGAGTTCCAGGCCAGAATGCCAAGAGGAAAGATCTATGTAACTGATCACTCAATGACTAGCAGCCAATTAAACAAAGCAAAAGATATAAATCAAGATACTGTCTTAATGAGTAGCTATGGCGACATCCCTAGTGGACCAGTGGTTACGACCTCGCCTTCCATTGCAGGGGATGTAGGTTATATCGGGTAGCCAAGATCCCACACACCTCCTGGCTAAAAAGCCAAAACACAAAACAGAAGCAATACTGTAACAAACTCAGTAAAAGACATACCCAAAATGAGTGGCTATGCTGTGCAGACCCAAAACACAAAGGCAAATCTACTAAGGTGTCTGCATTTTTTCCCTTCCTGTTTCTCTTTTGAGCAGCCTGTCCTGAAGATGTCAACAGGGGGCTGGTTCTTATCTGAAGAGAGATGAGGCACAGGCAAGCATTATCTGATTTGGGGCTAAGTGCAGAGCAAAGAGCCGGGTCCTCAATTGAGATCACCAAGCGATACAGACAAGCACCTCTCAACCCCAGCTGCCACTCACATCAGCAGTTTTCCAGAGACAAGCAAAGAGCGGGGAAAACCCTGCATTGTCAGGCACGCATGACGGAGCCTGCACGCTTGCTCTGTCTCATAAGATGCTTTTTCCTTGGGAGATTTCAAAGAATGATGAACACTCAGCATCAGATGAAGCAACGCAGGTTCTCCATGTGGTGTATGCTGTCTTCCCCTCAGCTCGATGCCATGGACATCCCTTGTCACTGTTGCTGCCACGCTGGGGGGCCAGCTCTGCACTTGGCCCTTAAATGAATTGCCACAGTCTCTTAAGGTAGTCAGCTGAACAATGTCCCTCCCTAACTCCCAGAACGTAACACGTTACCCTAGACGGCAAGTGGGACTCTGCAGGTGTGATTCAATTACGGATCTTGGGAGGGGGAGGTTATCTTGGATTATACAGGTAGGCTGATGCCAGCAGAGACTGGATGGTACCACTTGTGGTCTTTGAAGATGGAGGAAGGGACAACGAGGAGGGAACGTAAGACATGAGGCTCTGGAAGTGGGAAAGAGCTTGGAAAAGGATCCTCCCCTTGGAAAATGAATCTCCAGGAGAAGCTTGGCCCCACTAACACTTTGATGGTAGAAACCCACTGCCAACTTCTGGTCTCTAGAATAACAAGTGAATAGGTGTGGAGGTATTTGTTTCTTTTGCCTCGCCATATGGCTTGCAGGGTCTTAACTACCTGATCAGGGATGGAACCCAGGCCCTGGGCCGTGAAAGTGCAAAGCCCTGACCACTGGCCCACCAGGAAGTCCCCCGGGTGTTAAGTCATCAACTTTGTATAGCTTGTTGCAGCAGCCACAGGAAACTCCTACACTTCATAAAGTACACTGCAAGCTGCTGCACCAAGGTCTCCCTCTGCAGGAACACTGTGCATGGAACCACTGGAAATGAGGCAGGCACTAAAAAAAGAAGGCAAGTCAAGCCCTTGCTCATTTATTAGGTATATACTCACGGAGCACCTGCCCTGAGACGGGCCACGTGTTGGGTGCTGCCTACACTGTGAGGAGTTTAAACGGCTCAGCCTGTATCCTCATCAAGGCTGAGGCGAGCAGGAGAGAGATGGGGAACACGGACTTGCACTGATAAGCACAGATTTATAAATGGAGGAAAAAAGACCTTGGTGACTGGGACAGGACGGGACCCAGACTGGAAAGTGCTGGGAAGGCTTCCCCTAGGAAATGACCCTGGATCTGAGCCCTGGGGAAAGGGGGAGAGTTAACCAGGCAGGAGTGGAAAGCGGGGGGTGTCTAGACAGAAGGAACAGCCCGGATGAAGGTGGCCGTGGAAGAGGGGGACTGAAAGGAGGTCCGTGGAGAGCAGAGGTGGAGGCCACAGGGGGAGAATTGATGAAGATGAGAAGGGGGGAGACGGGGTGGGAGCAGACTGATGTGAACATTCTGGAATATGCTTCCTGATGCTTACGTGTGAGAGTTTCTTCCGTGACGAGGCTGATGCTCTACAAAGAGCAACAGCTTTCTACTGGGATAGCCGTTAGCCAGAACTGACTAGGGAGCGTTTGAAATGTGGCTAAGACTACTGAAGGACCGCGTTTTGAGTTTTATTTAATTGTAACTAATTTAGTTGGGGCTTCCCTGGGGGCTCAGTCGGTAAAGAATACCCCTGCAACGCAGGAGACCTGGGTTCAATTTCTGGGTTGGGAAGACCCCCTGGAGGAGGGCATGGCAACCCACTCCAGTATTCTCGCCTGGAGAATCCCATGGGCAGAGGAGTCTGGTGGGCTACAGCCTGTAGGGTCGCAAAATGTCGGACACGAGTAAGCACAGCATAGCACACAGTAATTTAAGTTGAAATAGTCACGTGGGGCTCGAGCATACCCAATTATACACAACAGCTCTAGGCTGGATAGAGCTGTTTGTGACCCCATGGACTGCAGCAAACCAGGCTTCCCTGTCCATCACCAACTCCCAGAGTTTGCTCAAACTCATATCCATTGAGTCGGTGATGCCATCCAACCATCTCTTCCTCTGTCACCCTCTTCTCCTCCTGCCTTTCCCAGCATCAGGGTATTTTCTAATGAGTCAAGTCTGTGGGTTCAAATGTTAATTTCATCCAGAAATCTCCTCACAGGCACACCCAAAATGATGTCTAAACAGGTATCTGGATGCCCCAGAGCCCAGTCAAGTTGACACATAAAAGTAACCATCATAAGGGGAGATTCGCAGGGCCAAGGGCATGAAACCCTTTATGGTAAGACAGTCAAAGCACCCAGAGAGAAGATCTTCCTTTCCCAAAGCTTGTTCTGACTTTGAGAGGCAACCAGGAGCAGCAGACGCCTGTCCAATGGGGGATATTTTTTCTCTATTTGATCAGCCAGGCCCCTACCCTCATCCCTACCTCCCCATACAATTAGGAATGCAGGAGGGTCCTTCCGTTCAGAGGTCTCACCTGGAACACTCACCCTCCATCCTCTTTCCTCATCTTTTTTCACCTTCCCTTAAGGCCTCCTTCCTTTTTCCTTCCCCAGCTCCTCACAGTCTGGTATATTTTGTCCAAGACAAATTGCTTTTTAGATCTTCTGCAATTAAAGGCATCTCTTCCCACCACCTGATATGTACAGTGGCTCCGGCAACAGTGACCTGTTCTTAGGAGATGCTATTTAAAACCCAGGGTGCAACCAGAGTGACGCAGAACTGCCAAACGTGGCTGAGAAGTGTCAAGTTACATAAGTGCACATGCTTCATTGTGCCTTTGGCTTGAAGCTTTTCCTAACAGGCTTCAGAATTATCAGCTCATTAAAGGTGAAAAGGAGGCAGGTGTATCAAAATTTTTTAAAATAACAATAATAAAGTCAAGTCCCCAGAGCAGAGTTGGACTTGATGGGTAAGAGCCACTCCCAGATCTTAGGGGAGAGAGGTGGCTTTCTGGGTCTTCTCTGGGGATAACTAAGCAGCCCTGATCCTTTTCCCTGAAGGCATGGTATTAACAGTTACAGGAGGGAAGGGAATGTTGGTTTGCTTGTAACCTAGGAAGAGTCACCTACTTTCACGTGTCCTCTCTTTCCATCCCTTGTGACAATGCCGTCAGGGAAGCATCAACACCCCATTGACCAGAAGGGAAAACTGAGGCTGGAATAGGGCAAGATTTGCTCCAGTCCCCAGAGTCAATAAGAAACAGACCTGGGGTTCAAAACCATCTGAGAGACCCTATAGCTTGATGGTTGAAAGCATGGACTCTGGACTCAGAGTGCTGGGTTACATCACTGCTGTTCGTGGACATTGAACAACCCTGGGTAATACCTGACCTCTCTGTGCATTAGTTTCCTCATCTATAAGAAGGGCAGGGAGGATGCTGTATGTCGATTAAGTTGTAGTGAGGAAAGCACTTAGAACACTGCCCAGCACAGCAAGTGTTTGAAAAGTTGCTGTTTACAACTCATGAACCCTCTACCACCATACCCTGAATCTCTTCCAGGTTCTAGGGCCCGAGTGCTTAACCACACTTGGTTCTTCTATTATTTTTTTTTTAAACTTTTATTGGAGTATAGTTGCTTCACTGGAAATGGACCCTGAGTATTCGCTGGAAGGACTGATGCTGACGCTGAAGCTCCAGTCCTTTGGCCACCTGATGTGAAGAGCCAGCTCACTGGAAAAGACCCCGATGCTGGGAAAGATTGAGCGCAAAAGGAGAAGAGGGTGGCAGAGGATGAGATGGTTAGATAGCATCACCAACTTAATGGACATGAGTTTAAGCAAATCCCAGGAGATAGTGAAGGACAGGGAAGCCTGGCATGCTGTAGTCCATGGGGCTGCAAAGAGTCGGACACAAGTGAACGACTGAACAACAGCAACAGTTGCTTTACAACGATGTGTTAATTTCTACCGTACAGTAAAGTGAATCAGCAACACCTATAGGTACGTCCCCTCTTTTTTGGACTTTCTTCCCATTTAGGTCACCACAGAGCACTGAGTAGAATTCCCTGGGCAATAAATAGGTTCTCATTGTCTATTTTATACATAGTATCAATAACGTATATATGTCGATCTCAATCTCCCAATTCATCCCGTCCCCTCCTTTCCCCTCTGGTATCCACACCTTTGTTCTCTACGTCTGTGTCTCTATTTCTGCTCAGTCCTTCTTAATAAAACAGAGTTACTGGGGTCCAAGCCCAGAGTCTGGAGATACTGGAACTCAAGGACTGTGCTCCTGAAATCTATCCTTCACACACCCATCTCTGCTGCCCGCTGCAGCTCTGACTCTTATTAATTAGAAGATACCGCTGCCCAGAGCACAGTGTAAAATGAAGATAACCGCCCCCTCCCTCACCTCCAAAGACACTTAATTATCTGAAACCCAGATAAACAGCAGGACCAGGCTTGCAGAGGTGATGCAGAAGGGCTGAGGCGGCCGGCAGGGGCTGAAGGAGGAGTTATGCAAAGCTAATGGTGTGAGTCAGTGCTGGAATCAAGGGTGAGAAAATGAATCTGGGGTTGTCGACTGCCTCCGCAGGCCAGGATGGCGAGAAGCATGCAATGGGGCCGCAGCGGGACGGAATGGCAGGTGGGTGGCATCGAGGGTCAAAAGTGGAACAAAGGAGGCTTCAAGTCTCACCTCCTGGACATTTGCCACCGTCTAAAGAGGCGTTTTTGTGATATTGAGGCGTTTATTGCCTGTTTCAAATGAAGCTCATAAAGTTGCCAGATTTCAGGAGGGAGATCTCTAAACTTGAGAAGCAGACCTGTGAAAGGAAAACATTCAGAGCAGATGCACCCGGTGTGTGGTGGAGACACGTGCCCACTGGTCACTCAAAGCCCTTCTCTGAACCTGACCTCGTGAGCCTTATTTAGGGTGAGCAGGTATGCTGGGGGCGCCCCTGACTGGTCCTTCCATTAGCAAGCGCTTTTATAGGTTGCATTATAACGTGTGCATAGGGCTCCACAAAGGCCTTACCCTCAGTGAGGGTTCTGTAAATGTTGACTCTTGAGGTCCCCGAGGACCCTTAGAGGAACAGGGCACTACTGCAAATTCCCAGCAGGTTGACTTGAAAACCTTGACTAAGTTGGAGCTCATTTTAGGCTTCAAATAGATCACTTCTCTCCAGAGAAAGGCTATGAAAAAGTCCAAAGCCTGATGCATCAGAATCATTTCTGTTTCCACCCGATCGCATTCAAGACGGCAGAACAAGGTGACACCCAATGTGGGGCTGTGGGATTGGGGACCTCCCAGCAGGAGTCTGTCTTTGCATTCTAGAAGAGTGAGGAGAAGAGAAAAGGCATCCTTCTGCTGGGAATAAGTAAGAGGCTAACTTAGGGTTCAGGGCTCTGCCACCTTGAGTTCAAATCCCAGTTCCACCTCTACAAGCTGGTGACCTTGAAAAAGTTATTTCACCTCTATAATTGCCATTTTCTCATCGGTGAAGCAGAAGGAATAGAATCCACTCCCTCGGAGTGGGTTTATGATTCAAAAAGTTGAAATAAGTGAGCAAATGTGTACAACGCACGTAGCACGTGTGCAGTATATCAGTGCCCGAGGTAAACAGCAGCTCTTTTGAAAACTGTCGTGTGCCCAGGGAACACAGACAAGGACAGGAGAGAGCCAGCGTGATCCCGAGCCCACTTCCTGTGAATTCATGCTAGTTCCCGGGGAGGGACAGGGAGGCAGGACTAGCAGAAGCCGTGAGTCCCAGAGGAGAGGGCAAGACGCGGAGAGAAAACGGAAACCCACGAAGGGACAATGCTCTTCTTCGGGGGTGCTGGGACAGCAGCCTTTAGACCTTTAGAAAGGGTCAGCACAGCGGGAGACAGTAAGGTGAGAAGACACCCTCCGCCATGAAATAGGATTTGACTCACAGACTCCAGGGGAGCGGAGGGCAGTAACTGGATTACTTCTGAGCAGGTGTGACAAATCCAATCTTGTCCTGGTTATTACAGCTACAGTTATTGGGGCCACTTCAGTCAAGGGCTGTCACGTTCCTCTCTCTTGGAGCTTCCCACCTGAGCCTGTAAATGCTTAGTACGGTCTAAAATTCTACTTCCCCCACATCCTATCCAAAGGGGTCTTGTGTGTGTGTGTGTGTGTGTGTGTGTGTGTATGTTTTGAAGGGAAGCTATTGGGGTAAGGATGGAGTGTGAAAGAACAATTTTTGCACATTCATCGAATACTAACTGGCCTAATAAGTGCTGGGCATTGTTCAAGATTCTGGGAGAATTCAACAGAGAAGATGGATCAGATCTCTGCCCTCAAGAGCTTACACTCTTTAAGGCATCATCTTGGGAAATACATTCAGAGCTTCCTTTCTCCCTTCATTCTTTCCTTCCCTCCTTCTTTCCCTCCTTCCTTCACTCATTCACTCACTTAATAAAAACTCTGGACTCAGACTGCATCCTACCTTAGCTATTTATTAACTAAAGCAACCTTGGGTCAGTTTCTTAACCTCCAGCTCAGTTCAGTTCAGTCACACAGTCGTGTCCAACTCTTTGCGACCCCATGAACCGCAGCATGCCAGACCTCCCTGTCCATCACCAACTCCCGCAGTTCACTCAGACTCACGTCCATCGAGTCAGTGATGCCATCCAACCATCTCATCCTCTGTTGTCCCCTTCTCCTCCCGCCCTCAATCTTCCCCAGCATCAGGGTCTTTACAAATGAGTCAGCTCTTTGCATCAGGTGGCCAAAGTATTGGAGTTTCAGCTTCAACATCAGTCCTTCCAATGAACACCCAGGACTGATCTCCTTTAGGATGGACTGGTTGGATCTCCTTGCAGTCCAAAGGACTCTCAAGAGTCTTCTCCAATACCACAGTTCAAAAGCATCAATTCTTTGGTGCTCAGCTTTCTTTATAGTCCAAATCTTACATCCATACATGACCACTGGAAAAACCATACCTTGACTAGACGGACCTTTGTTGGCAAAGTAATGTCTCTGCTTTTTAATATGCTGTCTAGGTTGGTCATAACTTTCCTTCCAAGGAGTAAGCCTCTTTTAACTTCATGGCTGCAATCACCATCTGCAGTGATTTTTGGAGCCCAGAAAAATAAAGTCAGGCACTGTTTCCACTGTTCCCCTATCTATTTGCCATGAAGTGATGGGACTGGATGCCATGATCTTCATTTTCTGAATGTTGAGCTTTAAGCCAACTTTTTCACTCTCCTCTTTCACTTTCATCAGAGGCTCTTTGGTTCTTCTTCACTTTCTGCCATAAGGGTGGTGTCATCTGCATATCTGAGGTTATTGATATTTCTCCCGGCAATCTTGATTCCAGTTTGTGCTTCTTCCAGCTCAGCGTTTCTCATGATATACTCTGCATATAAGTTACATAAGCAGGGTGACAATATACAGCCTTAACGTACTCCTTTTCCTATTTGGAACCAGTCTGTTGCTCCATGTCCAGTTCTAACTGTTGCTTCCTGACCTGCATATTCTTTCTCTAAAATGGAGACAAGACTAGGACCCACCTGCACCTTAAACCCTATGGCAGTGTGAAGGCCTGGCTTTGAGAAAGAACCAGGAAACTAAATTCCAGAAGGGTCCACACCCAGCCCCTTAGCCCAGGAGGCCACGGATGATGGATGAGGTGTTTGTCCAGGTCTGAGTGGTCCATGATCTCTACCTGGCCATCTTGGAGTCTGCTGTGCATCTCTGAGAGCGATAAAATTCTGTGCCTCCAGGCAAGGCTACATACTCTAAAGGCGGGGCTTGGGGGGAGAACCCTCATTGTTATCCACCGCTGTCTGTAGGCTGCTAGCAAGACTTCTGGGGGCCAAGAAGCCAGCCCCTCCCTGGGAGTATGTCACTGAGCCTCCGAAATATATCCTGACAGCATTGACATCCTTCTGTATCTTTTGGATAATTTGATTTATCCAAGTGTCTACTGTTGACATTTGTCTCTAAGCGATCAGACTCATGAGCACGATGGGGAAATTTAGTGAGGTCACAAGTCAAGAGCTTATGCTGGCCTGGCCCAGGGCTGGAGCTTGCATGTTGGTCTATCATGTCTCTGAGCACTAGGCATGTGTGTGCCAGAAGTGGGGATAACATGCACACACACACACACACACACACACAAAGGTCAGGAAATGCTCAGTGAGAGCCATTGTTGCAAAAGCAACCTTGGCCCCTCTGAGCACCTGCAGGCTGAAGAGAGCCCTTCAGTACTTTAAAGCCGAGCTCACGTTTTCTGTCTCCTTTCCGTTTAAAACATGCGGAGTATATTGTCAACGCTAGTAATTTTTTTCTAATTGGGGTATAGTTGCCATGTTGTATCATGAATCAATATTTCTTCTCTTTTTATTGCTAAATAATGTCCCATTGCATGGATTTGTAAACATAATGCTGCTATAAACATTCTTGTAAGTTTTTGTGTGAACATATTTTTTCATTTCTCTTGGGTATAAACTTAGAGTGGAGTTTCTGGGTTGTAGGGTGATTCTTTAACTTTTTGAAGAATCACCAGATTGTTTTCTAAAGCAGTGCATCACTTCACATTTCTACTGCAGTGTATGAGGGTTCCAATTGCTCTCCACATCCTTGCCAACACTTCTTATTATCTGTCTTTTTTATTATAATCATTCTAGTGGGTGTGAAGTGGTATTGCACTGTAGTTTTGGTTTGCATAGCCTGATGGCTAAATGAATATCTGTTCATGTGTTCGTTAGCCATTCATGTATCTTCTTTGGAGAGATATTGATTCAGATCCTTTCCCCATTTTTAAATTGGGTTATGTCTTTTTATTACAGAGGGAAAATCCCATGGATGGAGGAGCCTGGTAGGCTGCAGTCCATGGGGTTGCTAGGAGTTGGACACGACTGAGTGACTTCACTTTCATTTTTTACTTTCATGCACTGGAGAAGGAAATGGCAACGCACTCCAGTGTTCTTGCCTGGAGAATCCCAGGGACGGGGGAGCCTGGTGGGCTGCCATCTATGGGGTCACTCAGAGTCAGACACGACTGAAGCGACTTAGCAGCAGCAGCAGCATAGTTGCTTTACAATGTTGTGTTAGTTTCTGCTGTACAACAGCATGAATCAGTTATATGTAGACATATATCCCCTCCTTTGTGGACCTCCTTACTCCTAATCCCACTCCACTAGGTCACCACAGAGCATTGAGATGAGCTCCCTGCTATGTTGCAGGTTCCCACTGTTGCTGCTAAGTCACCCCAGTCGTGTCCGACTCCACGCGACCCCATAGACGGCAGCCCACCAGGCTCCCCCGGCCCTGGTATTCTCCAGGCAAGAACACTGGAGTGGGTTGCCATTTCCTTCTCCAACGCGTGAAAGTGAAAAGTCAAAGTGAAGTAGCTCAGTCGTGTCTGACTCTTAGCAACCCCATGGACAGCAGCCCACCAGGCTCCCCCGTCCCTGGGATCCTCCAGGCAAGAATACTGGAGTGGGTTGCCATTTCCTTCTCCAATGCATGAAAGTGAAAAGTGACAGAAACTAGCTATCTATTTTACACATGGCAGTATATGTATGCCATTCTAATCTCTCGATTCATCCCACCCTTAGTGATATGTTTTTAACGTTAGAAAAAAAAATCTGTAGATAAGAACTGAAGCTTAATTATAATTTTAGAACCAAATATAAGTTTTATGCTCTTTGAGAATGTAAACAATAAAAATAGAAAAAAAAAGCAAGACCCAGACAGTAATTTAATCATCTTTTATAGGGTTTTATATTGACTACCAGTTATATACTAAGAAACAGGGCATCCCAGGGGGCACGAGAGGTAAAGAATCCACCTGCCAATGCAGGAGATGAAAGGGATGCAGGTTCAACCCCTGGGTGAGGAAGATCCTCTGGAGGAAGAAATGCCACTCCAGTATTTCTTGCCCGTAAAATTCCATGGACAGAGAAGCCTAGTAGGTTGCAGTCCATGGGGTCGCAAAGAGCAGGACACGACTGAGCGACTAAGCCCACAGGAATAAGACATAGAGGAACAGATACTCACTCCTCGAGGCAGTAGTGGGAATGTGCCTGGCACACAGTTATACACAGTAAATGTCAGGTTCCCGGGCATCCTCCCCCTCCTCACTCCTTCCTTTTCTTGGCCACTTTCCTCAAGCACTTACATAAACCTGAGCTCAGATTCCCGTCGGACCAAGACTTCCCGGAGACGCTGGATTTTCGCCATCTCCAGCTCGATCTCCTCCGGCCTCATGGTTGTCTCTGCCATGGAGATGATGTCCAGCTGATCTGTGCAGGAGATACAAAATGCAGACGTCAAGACCCCGACTGTATGGGTTTTCAAGAATTCCCTTTGGAACAGTCCTCGCCTTGCTCCAGCGACCTTCACACCCCAAGAAGGCACACGGATCTTTGCCAGTGTTGCAAGTCTGTATTTGTGAATGGGCCCTTTAGAAACTAGAATGCACGTTTCCATGGGAATGCTGTTACAAGGCAGGAGGAGGCTCAGGCGGGGGTCACCCAAACCTGTTCAAGGTTATAACGTGCCCTTGCCAGTTCCTGCCTGGTCCCAGCTTCTGAGTCTCAGTCCCTTTGGCTATGACCGTTCATCCTGTCCCAGTCTCCAAGACCAGCGTTTTTAGGCAGAAAAACAGGTGTGATAATTACTTTTAGCAACACCATTAATAATCTTGTAGGAATACTAAGTAATGTAAGTAACAGTAACATGAAATGATACACGTTTGTTGTAGAAAATTCAGATAATAGAGATAAGCAAAGAAGAACGAGGTAGAAAGTCACCTACAAACTCTGCTCAGAGGGAACCACATTTTGATGGACATTCTTCTGACCTTATAGTGTTTTTATATATGCATATTGTCATAAAAGTAAAGCCATATATCAAAAAAGTATAAGACCATATAGGGCACACACACATAGAACCATATAATTATCAAATATAGAGAAAGACACTATATATGTGTATGTGTGTGTGCTCTCAGTTGGGTTCAACTCTTTGTGACCCCATGGACTGTAACTTGCCAGACTCCTCTGTTCATGGGATTTTCCAAGCAAGATTACTGGAGTGGGTTGCCATTTCCTCCTCCAGGGGATTTTCCCGACTCAGGGATCAAACCCATGTCTCCTATATTGGAGGCAGATTCTTTACCAACTGCACCACATGGGGAGCCCTTACATATATATGCCTGTATATAAATATATCTGCATGTATGTTAGGTATATACGCCCCCTTCATGGATCACACCTTGTTGTGGCAAAGGGGCTTGTGTAACTCAGGGAAGCTATGAGCCATGCTGTGCAGAGCCACCCAAAATGAATGGGTCATAGTGAAGAGTTCTGACAAAATGTGGTCCACTGGAGCACGTGGTATTCTTGCCTGGAGAACCCCATGGACATGGGGTATGAAAAGTATGAAAAGGCAAAATGGTATGATGCTGGAAGATGAGCGTCCCCAGGTCAAGAAGGTATCCAAAATGCTACTGGGAAGAGCGGGAGGCAATTACTACATGAATTTGAGCAAAATTCTGGGAGAGAGTGGAGGACAGAGGAGCCTGGGATTGCAATGAGTCAGACATAACTTAGCGACTGAACGATGTATATATACACGTATACTAGGTCACTAGGGCTACCAAACTATAGACATTTATTTTCTCGTGGTTTTGGAGGCTAGAAGCTCCAGATCAAGGTCTAGCAGGGCGAGCTTCTGGTGAAAACTCTCTTCCTGAATGGCCACCTTCTCACTGTACTCACATGGCCACTCCGTGTGCATGCAGAGAGAACTCTCTGGTGTCTCTTCTTAGAAAGACACTAACCCTATGAGATCAGGGCTCCACTTTTAATGACCTCATTTAATCTCAGTTCTGAGCACCAAAGAATTGATGCTTTTAAACTGTGGTGCTGGAGAAGATTCTTGAGGGTCCCTTGGACAGCAAGGTGATCCAACCTTTAGTCAATCCTAAAGGAAATCAACCTTGAACATTCTTTGGAAGGACTGATGCTGAAGCAGAAGCTTCAATCCTTTGGCCACCTGATGCAGAGAGCCGACTCATTGGAAAAGACCCTGATGCTGGGAAAGATTGAAGGTAGAAGAAGAAGCGGGAGACAGAGGACAAGATGGTTGGATGGCATCCCTGACTCAACAGACATGAGTTTGAGCAAGCTCTGGGAGATGGTGAAGTACAGGGAAGTCTGATGTGCTGCAGTCCATGGGGTTGTGAAGAGTTGAATAGGACTTAGCAATTGAACAACGGCAGCTTTCCCATGTCCAAATCAGCCTCACCGGGGATTAGGGCTCCAACATATGAATTTGTGGGGGATATAACCATTCAATCCATAATACTATGCATGTATGTGGATCTATGTATATACATATCTCTTCATACACTGACGTTAAATTTTTTATGTACATTCTTCCAATGCATACATATGGTAATTTACATGATTATGTATATTATACATGTAGTATGCATATATACGGTGACACATATGGTTTTATATATGTGTGTTTTATATGTATAATGTTATATATAAACACATGCATATTTTTTTAAAGAGTGCAAAAACACACATCAAGATGTGAGTAGTTCAAGATGTTATGTGCATACATCCATATGCACACATGCACAAACTAAGTCATTCAGTTGTGTCCGACTCTTTGCAACCCTATGGACTGTCTCCCTCCAGGCTCCTCTGTCCATGGGATTCTCCAGGCAAGAATACTGGAGTGGGTTGTCATGCTCTCCTCCAGGAATCTTTCCAATCCAGGGATTGAACCCGCATCTCATTTTATGTCTCCTGCATTGGCAGGTGGGTTCTTTATCACTAGAATCACCTGGGAAGCCCTATATATATATATATATATATATATATATATATATATATATGTATGTATGTATGTATGTATACACACACACACACCATCATGGAGGTCTGGTTTTTGTAATATAAAGTTAGGGTCTCACCATTTTATTACCTGCTCACTTCACTGAACATTCCATGAGCATTTCCACACGTCCTTGGATGCTCTTCCCCAGCAGCAGTGTGAAAGGCTGTGTGGTTTGCTATTTGTGGCTGTGTCATGAATCACTTCACCAACCCCCAGACACTTAGGTTGTTTGCCATTTCCCCCACTAGAAGCAGCGCTGGGATGAGCATTCTCAGAGATAAATCTCTGCGTGCATCTAAGAGGTGCCTTTAGGCCACATTTCCAGAGTGAATGGCTGGGTTTCAATGGATGCCATAGTCTGACGACCCTTCGTCGGTAGAGGAGACACAAGGGAGGGAATGTTCTTGCTTTACTCTGAGGCCAACATCACAGGCCCTGCATCTGCTAACTCCTTCCAACCTGGCTGTTGTGAGGGTTGAATTAACAGAGACACGCTATGCTTGATGCACAGTCACAATTGCCTTTGTTATCCCCACGTTCTGCCACACCATCTCTCTCTTTTTTTAAGTTGCAGGATGTGAATCTTTACTTGCGGCATTCAAACTCTTGGTTGCAGCATGTGGGATCCAGTTCCCTGACAAGGGATTGAACCTGGACCCCTTGCATTGGGAGTCTTAGCCACTGGACCACCAGGGGCCAGAGTTAAAGATCTTTGAACTGAGGCCAATCACCAGTTCATGATCGTCGGTGAGCCTGTTTACTTCTTAGTATCATGTTCTTCCTTTACAAAATGGGATTTAATAGCTATCATATGCTAAGCTGTGCTAGAGGCTTTATATGTACAATCTCACTTAATCTCTATTTCATAGAGGATGTATCTGAAGCTTAGAGAAGGAAAGTGACTTGGCCAACATCACGCAACCAAAATGTTACAGACAGAATTCAAATCTAGCCTCTCTCTCTTCTCCCTAACCACATGCCTCCACCACATTATACAGCCTCCAGGTGAGAGCTAAATGAATCTATGGATGCAAAGGCGCATAGTTAACCATTCCAAAGATGTGAGTATCCTTATTTCTCAACCATCACGGTTCAGACGGGCAACCTGATTTCCACAGGACACATGCTGAAAATGGCAACACACCCTGGGGCGAAGCATGGGACAGAGAAGATTAATCACACCTCATGGACTGGCATTTTACCTCCGTCCTCGGGGGAGGACGGAGGTGGTAGCACTGCCAGGCTCCAGATGCTGAGATGAACATTTAGCTTTGACTTGGGGCAGAGGATGGCACTGATCCTTCTGTTGAAAAGTCCTGCTCATAGATAGATGCTTTCTTTCCCCTGGAGAAAGGAGCAAAGCCTAGAGTTCAAATCAGGATGGAACAGTTCGAATCCTTTCTCTGTGCCAGGCACTGTTGTTGTTGTTCAGTTGTTAAGTTGTGTCCGATTCTTTGTGAC
Source organism: Ovis canadensis (assembly GCF_042477335.2). Lineage (NCBI taxonomy): Eukaryota > Metazoa > Chordata > Mammalia > Artiodactyla > Bovidae > Ovis > Ovis canadensis. The sequence goes on along the minus strand of NC_091268.1, from coordinate 29,169,295 downwards.
CCCATGGACTGCAGCATCCCTCTCCTTCACTCTCTCCCGGAGCTTGCTCAAAATCATGTCCATTAAGTCGGTGATGCCATCCAACCATCTCATCTTCTGTCATCCCCTTCTCCTTCTGCCTTCAATCTTTCCCAGCATCAGGGTCTTTTCTAATAAGTCAGCTCTTCACATCAGGTGGTCAAAGGATTGGAGCTTCAGCTTCAGCATCAGTCCTTCCAATGAATATTCAGGGTTGATTTCCTTTAGGATTGATTGGTTTGATCTCCTTGCTATCCAAGGGACTCTTAAGAGTCTTCTCCAGCACCACAATTTGAAAGCATCAATTCTTTGGCACTCAACCTTCTTTATGGTCCAACTTTCACACCCATACATGACTACTGGAAAAAACATAGCTCTGACTATACAGACTTTTGTTGGCAAAGTTTTCCTAGGCTCTTTACAAGTCTCATCTCATTTAATCTTCACAACACCCTTAGTTCAGTTCAGTTCAGTCGCTCAGTCGTGTCCAACCGTTTGCGACCCCATGAATCGCAGCACACCGGGCCTCCCTGTCCATCACCACATCCCGGAGTTCACTCAGACTCACGTCCATCGAGTCCATGATGCCATCCAGCCATCTCATCCTCTGTCGTCCCCTTCTCCTCCTGCCCTCAATCCCTCCCAGCATCAGACTCTTTTCCAATGAGTCAACTCTTCACATGAGGTGGCCAAAGTACTGGAGCTTCAGCTTTAGCATCATTCCTTCCAAAGAAATCCCAGGGCTGATCTCCTTCAGAATGGACTGGTTGGATCTCCTTGCAGTCCAAGGGACCCTCAAGAGTCTTCTCCAACACCACAGTTCAAACGCATCAATTCTTCGGCACTCAGCCTCCTTCACAGTCCAACTCTCTCATCCATACATGACCACAGGGAAAACCATAGCCTTGACTAGATGGACCTTTGTTGGCAAAGTAATGTCTCTGCTTTTGAATATACTATCTAGGTTGGTCATCACTTTTCTTCCAAGGAGTAAGCATCTTTTAATTTCATGGCTGCAGTCACCATCTGCAGTGATTTTGGAGCCCAAAAAAATAAAGTCTGACACTGTTTCCACTGTTTCTCCATCTATTTCCCATGAAGTGATGGGACTGGATGCCATGATCTTTGTTTTATGAATGTTGAGCTTTAAGCCAACTTTGTCACTCTCCTCTTTCACTTTCATCAAGAGGCTTTTTAGCTCCTCTTCACTTTCTGCCATAAGGGTGGTGTCATCTGCATATCTGAGGTTATTGATATTTCTCCCAGCAATCTTGATTCCAGCTTGTGTTTCTTCCAGTCCAGCATTTCTCATGATGTACTCTGCATATAAGTTATATAAGCAGGGTGACAATATACAGCCTTGACGTACTCCTTTTCCTATTTGGAACCAGTCTGTTGTTCCATGTCCAGTTCTGACTGTTGCTTCCTGACCTGCATATAGGTTTCTCAAGAGGCAGGTCACGTGGTCTGGTATTCCCATCTCTCTCAGAATTTTCCACAGTTTCTTGTGATCCACACAGTCAAAGGCTTTGGCATAGTCAATCAAGCAGAAATAGATGTTTTTCTGGAACTCTCTTGCTTTTTCCATGATCCAGCAGATGTTGGCAATTTGATCTCTGGTTCCTCTGCCTTTTCTAAAACCAGCTTGAACATCAGGGAGTTCACGATTTACATATTGCTGAAGCCTGGCTTGGAGAATTTTGAGCATTACTTTACTAGCATGTGAGATGCGTACAATTGTGCGGTAGTTTGAACATTCTTTGGCATTGCCTTTCTTTGGGATTGGAATGAAAACTGACCTTTTCCAGTCCTGTGGCCACTGCTGAGTTTTCCAAATTTGCTGGCTTATTGAGTGCAACACTTTCACAGCATCATCTTTCAGGATCTGAAATAGCTCAACTGGAATTCCATCACCTCCACTAGCTTTGTTCATAGTGATGCTTTCTAAGGCCCACTTGACTTCACATTCCAAGATGTCTGGCTCTAGATTAGTGATCACATCATCATGATTATCTGGGTCGTGAAGATTTTTTTGTACAGTTCTTCCGTGTATTCTTGCCATCTCTTCTTAATATCTTCTGCTTCTGTTAGGTCCATACCATTTCTGTCCTTTATCGAGCCCATCTTTGCATGAAATGTTCCCTTGGTATCTCTAATTTTCTTGAAGAGATCTCTAGTCTTTCCCATTCTGTTGTTTTCCTCTATTTCTTCACAACAGCTTAGTTGAGGGGTTAACCAGCTATGACTATGGGCCAAAGCCAGTCCCCTCCCTGATGTTGCAAATAAAGTTTTATTGGAACACTGGCCATGCTCATTCATCTATGTATTGCTTATGGCTGCTTCTGCATTACACCAATAGGATGAGTAGCTGTAACAGAGATTGCATGGCCCACATAACTGCAAATACTTACAGAAAATATTTGCCAACCCCTGCCCTAGATGGTAGATGCTATCATTCCCCTAATTTAAATTAGGTTAAAAAAAAAAACATTTAGACAGTAACAATAATAACTAACATTTATTCAGCACTTATTACATGCTAGGATCAAATCACCTTATTTAACTCCCAAAATAGCCCTAGGTGATAAAAACTGTTTCTATCCCCCTTTTACAGATGAGCAAGTCAAGGCTCAAGAAAAGGAGAAAGTGGTGGGGTCAAGATTTAAAAGCAGACCTGTCCTACTCCAAAGTCCTTGTTGCCATCAATTCTATTCAGTTAAGAACTACCTCCCACTGAAGAAGTATCATTATCAGGTTAGCAATCAGAAAACTGAGTCTATTTTATTGCCTTAGATATATGGAGAGTAGCTATTTTTTAACTGCATTTTAAAAATTATTGGAGTATAATTGCTTTACAGCGTTGTGTTAGCTTCTGGTGTACAACAAAGTGAATTAGCTATAGGAATACATACATCCCCTCCGTCCCACCCCTTACCCTCTCCCCACCCCTCTAGGTCATTACAGAGCACTGAGCTGAGCTCGCTGTGCTTTATAGCAAGTTCCCAATAGCTAGCTATTACACACAGGGCAGTGTGTATATGTCAATGAAGAGGAGCTGTTTTAAAGATTTAGCAGGTGATTATCTGGGGAGCTCTGCCCCAGGAATTAGGATACACCTGGGTTGAGGGCAGGGATCATGTCCAAGGACCTTCATGCAGGAGGTCTTCAGACCAGACCCTGAGAAATGCGGGTACAAGATGTCAGTAAGTGAATATCAGGCATGATCAGTTTCTTTCAGTCTGACCTTGTGTGACAGAAACCTCGGCAACATTCCCCAGCTAGAAGGATGGCAACCAACAGCTGGATGTGTCCACGAGGACAAATCCTAGAAGGAGATGGATAGCATTTCAGGGCAGCTAGAGAAGACCGTTGCTACAAGGATCTAAGAGAGAGCAAAGCATGGTTGTTTAGAATGAGTGGAGCACTAAGGCACAGAAGTCCCCAGGGCTCCGACTGCCACGGCTGTCACTCAGCTTAGAGCAGCTGAGTCACTTCTGGGGGATGAAGCAGCTAAATCCATCTTTTTTATCCCCAAATGCCACACCAGGAAGACTCACGCCTCATGAGCACAGCACTGGCAAACAAGAGCTGAGCACTGAGCACCGGACAGGACTGGGATGTTCCTCCAGGTTTAATCATTTATCTTGAAAATGTAAAGCTACGTGGGGACAGGGTGGTGATGGTGGGCGTGGCAAGTGAGGGCTGACAGTCTCCTAGACATTTATAATTTAAATTTAGAGAGAAAGGAAACTGCTGGGGACCAAAAGAGAAATCTTCCCTGGTCAGTCATCTCCAGCCATGGGTCACAACATGAAACTAAGTCTAGGGTACCCTGGGCAATACCCACTTTTATTTCTGCTTCCTCATTTCATGTACCCAGAGCTCTCATATATGAAGCATCTCTAGGAGTCCAGCACTAACTCAGCCTGCTCCTAAGTACCTTGGGAGGTAGGTACACTCATTATCACCCTCTCTTTATAGGTTAATAAGATGAGGCTCAGAAAGAACATAAGTGATTGGCCAAAGTCATTCAACCAGTGAATGGCACAGATCCAGGTCTGTCTGATTCCAAAGCCCAGGCTGTAGGTCAAAGGGCTACAAGATAGCATTTCCAAAACCTCAATCACTGCACAGAATTCACCACAATCATGTACTATCTGTCAGGTAAAGAATCTGACAGATAGTAAGGTAAAGAATTCTTTTATGTAAAGAATCTGCCTGACAGTGCAGGAGACTCAGGTTCAGTCCCTGGGTTGGGAAGATCCTCTGGAGGAGGAAAGGACAACCCACTACAGTATTCTTGCCTGGAAAATTCCATGGAGAGAGGAGCCTGGCAGGCTACAGTCCACGAGGCCACAGAGTCGGACAGGACTAAGTGACTGAACACACACACACATTATGTTAGGGACTGCATGCTTGTGTCTTCCCCTCACCCTGCCAACATCCTACGTTGACACCCTAACTCTTAGTGTGATGGTGTTTGGAGGTGGAGTATTTGAGAGGTAATCGGGGTTATAGGAGGTCACAAGGGTGGGGCCCCCATAATGGATTAGTGCCCTTATATGAAGCATCAGAGCTTGCTTCCTGTCTCTCTGTTGTTCACCATGTAAGAACACAAGAAGATAGTCGTCTACAAACCAGAAAGAGGGTCCTTACCAAACTCCAGACCTGCCAGTGCCTTGATCTTGGACTTCCCAGCCTTTAGAACTGTGAGAAATAACTGTTGTTTAAGTCTATGATAGTTTGTTCCAGCAGCCTGAGCTAAGACACTAACTATACCAGCCTGTGTTCAATATTCTTTACGTTGACTTTTTTCACTCATATAAACTCCTTAAAGGAAATTGCCTTATCATATCCATAAACAATGTCAATATCACTTAGTATAGTTAGAAAATAATCATAACAATAAGTCCAATGGAAATAAAGTGATGTTTCTGACTAAATTCTGACTAAATACCTTAGCCTGCTTAGAGCTCAGATTGAAAGCCTAACTTTTCTTTCTTAACCATGTAGATGAGTAAGTACTACATAGTTAGCAAGTACTGGAGAGGTGTTAAAGACAAACCACCAAACTGAGGCTTTCTTCTTTGACGATTGTAAAGGTTGATAATTGGAAAAAAAAAAAAAAAGAGTACAGGAGATACTATGGGCTCAGTTCCAGACCACTGCAATAATGTATCTCAATAAAGCAAGTCACACAAAGTTTTTGGTTCCTCAGTGCACATAAGAATTTTGTTTGCACTTTACTGTAATGAAATGTGCAAGACCATTTTGTCTTAAAAAAAAAGAAAGAAAGAAAACAATGTCTGCACCTTAATTTAAAAATACTTGATGGCTAAAAAATGCTAACCATCATCTGAGCCTTCAGTGAGTCACAATCTTTCTGCTGGCAGAGGGTTTGGAAAGTGAGAATTACCAAGACGTGACACAGAGACACGAAGTGAGCAAATGCTATTGGAAAAGTGGCAAGACAGACTTGTTTGACACAGAGATGCCGTAAAACTTCAGTTTGTAAAGAACACAATATCTGGGAAGCACGATAAATTGAGGGATGCCTGTAGTTTCCCTGCAACCAGTTCATTGTGGTTTTGTTACCGAACTCGGATCTAGCTTCTCGCCACTTGAAAGCCGTTAAAGAGACCAGGTAGGTGAAAGGAAAGTTTGCTTTATTTTGGATGCCGGCAACCAGCGGGGAGGGCAGACACCTGTCCAAAGGCTGACTCCACACCCGCCCCTTCACCCAACAGTCAGTGGGCGACAGCTTTTATAGACAGAGGGAGGTGGCTACATGCAGAAATAGCACAGTCAGCTCTGACAGTCATCTTGAAATGGGTCATCAGTGGTCTGACCAGCATCATTTTGATTCTTTTAGGTACAATTCCTTCAGTTCCAGGGCTGGTTTGTTTCCATGTCCCTGTGGCCAGTTCTCAAAACTGTGACACCTTACGCATGGCTAGAGTCTGGTCATCACGTAGTTAGCTTCTCCCACTGGGTGGTGGTTTCAGTGTCTATAAGAGAGCTCACAAGACATGGCTTAGAACATGATCTACAGCCCATAAAAGGGAAATAAAGGTCCTGACGTGCTTAATGGCTGCATTATTATTTGGTTTCCTTTGCTTCTGCGTTTTCTCACTTTTCTGATTAAACTTATTATTTCACTAAAGCCTTTCCACAGACAAAAGGCAGGCTGAGGACATGGGGGACAAGGGCCGTAGCATTTCAGTTTGAGGCTAAGAGCATGTGGGTATCAGAGTCACCCTTCCTCTGGAAAGCTTCTGTAGAATCGACTTCCAGTTCCTTTGATTGGAAGGGACTTAGAGGCCCTGGGGACAGCCTCATCTCCATGTCTGACAGGACGTGGAAGGACGTGGCACGATTTGCTTCTGAGGGTCCCTCAACAAACAGCAGTGGGCTCAGTCTCTTGAGTTCTCATTGGTAATTAAATGAGAACTGAGATGTGAAGGCAAGTGTGTCAGATTTTTCGCCCAAAGATGAATCAGCCATTTTGAGTCATTATTTCAACCCGGCTTGTATCATAGAAGCAATTTAATGATGGTGGACGTATTCATTTCAGTCCCACGAACACTTACTAGGCGCCCAGCATCCTTAGAACATCCTCAAAAAGACAGATGAGAGAAGTGCCTTTGGAGAACGGGGGAGCCTGGGGGTAAGCATCAGAGGACAATCACCTTCAACCTAATATGTCCTTTTCTATCACGTGAATAGATGTGGAACTTTTTGAGTCTTTATTGAGTTTGTTACAATATTAGTTTTGTTTTATGTTTTGGTTTTTTGGCCATGAGGCATTAGGATCTTAGCTTCCCCACCCAGGTATCAAATCTGCACTCACTGGGATACCAGGGAAGAACCTAACACCAGGAGAGAAACTATTTGACTTTTTTAACAAACTTTTTTAAATTTTTGGAATAAATTTTTATTTATAGGTAAGTTGCAAAGACACTGCAGAGAAGTCCTATCTGCCCTTCCCCTGGTGCCCACCATTGTTAATATGTCTGATGCGGGTGATTTACTGTATTTGTCATTGTTGTTTAGTTGCTAAGTTATATCCGACTCTTTTGTGACCCCATGGACTGTAGCCCAGCAGGCTCCTCTGTCCATGGGATTTCCCAGCAAGAATACTGGAGTGGGTTGCCATTTCCTCCTCCAAGGAATGTTCCCTATCCAAGGACTGAACTGAGGCAGGAGGCAGGTGAGCGCCCCTCCACCAGGGTAAAGCTATTGGAGATTTAGTCCCTGTGGATTAAAACTCCAAGAAAATAGCAGGACAGTTAAGGGCCCCGCCCAGACCACGTATTTCTCATTCCCAAAGTCAAAAGACCTTCTTGACCACATGTGCACAGAAAGGCTCCTTGGAGACCAAAGGGAGAGTTATATTAAGGGATGTTCTACCCAGACGCCTTTTCAGTAAAATCCATCTTGGCTAAGAGATGCGTGCGCACACATGGGAGGATCCTGCGATATACCAAATATGGACAGTGAACCAGAGAAATTCAAATGGTTGGCCAAAGGAAACCAGGAAGAAATGCCTCATAAAAGTGATTCAAGCTGCCACGAGGGTGCAACTCGGCGACTCTTTCTCCCTGAGACCGCCTGTGTGTCTATCCACACATACTGTACTATTTTTCTTCTCAAGAAACACTTTCCTATTTCACCACTTCTCTTCTTTGTGCGAATTCTTTTCTGCAAAGATGAAGCGCCAGGGCCCTTGTCACTGACCACTGATCTAGTGACTAGGATTTGGTGCTTTCCCAATTTGCTTCTGAGGGTCCCTCAATAAACAGCAGTGGGCTCAATCTCTTGAGTTCTCTGGGGTTCCTAGTGGGAACCCCAGCCACTGCAGGCCGAGGCCACCCAAGATCATATCCCGCGTACTCCTTCACCACTGAGTGTCCAAAGAAGCCTGATTCACTGTTGACTGTGTTGTCTGAACCCTTACCATGCAGGTGTCATGTCCTGAAAACGTTAAAGAGAAAGAAGAAGCTTTTGGGTGCAGGTACTGTGAGAGCCAAGTGAGCCCTCAAAGACGGCCTATGAGAGCGGCCGTCACGGGCATGAACTTTGCAGGTGTCATGACCACCTCCCAGGCTGACCTTGGTCCCGTCGGCTGATGAGTCTGGGCCTCAGTTTCTTCATCTGCCACATGGGGACAGTCACTCATCTCTCAGCTGGTCTTCGTGCCAGGCATACAGAAACTTCTCTGGAATATTTGCTCTTATTATTCATTTAATAAATATCAATGAAAACCTGCTTCATGCCAGATCCCGCTCTAAGTAATGGGGATGAAACAAAACAGCCAAAAGCCTTGTTCTCATCAAACTGACCTTCTAAGAAGGGGCTTGTGTGTCAGGGAGAAAAGTCATTAGCTCACAGCTTTCCCCTGATGGTAGGTTTGGACAGATTCCAGTTCAAGTCCTGGCTCTACCAGTCACTGTGTGATCTGGACCACGTTACTGATTCTTCCCAAGACTCAGTTTCCTCCTCTGTAAAATGGGACAGTAACTCCTACCTCACAGAGTTGCTGCTCTGGAGATGAAGTAAGATGGCACGTCCAGTGCTTGGTGCAGTGCCTGGGTGTGATAAAGGGTGGTCAGTATCATTCCTACTACTCACACCTGTCCTTTCCCTGGAAAAGCCAGACCAATGTGGGGGAGGAGACAGGATCAGGATCATCAAATCTGGAGAACGAGGGCCTGCTGATCATTTAGACCCACGCCTGCTCCCCAGTAGCTCAGTGGTAAAGAATCTGCCTGCAGTGCCGGAGATGCATGTTCAATCCCCGGATCAGGAAGATCCCCTGGGAGGCAGGCATGGCCACTCCAGTACTCTTGCCTGGGAAACCCCATGGACAGAGGAGCCTGGTGAGCCACAGTCCATACAGTCGCAAATAGTCAGACACGACTGAAGCAACTGCGCACGCATGCACACACACATCACCCTGAATGAAGGGTCTAAGAATGGCCCTGCTAGCCCTCTGCCAAGGAGCCAGGTCCTTTAGCTCACCGTGGGTCCCCACGGGCACGTCTTCCTGGTATCGACTCGAGGGAGAGTCTTAAATACCAAGGAAAGATATCTGAGCCCCATTACTGGGGAACAGATATCCTGATGCATTTCAAAGGCTCCTGGTGATACCCCAGCCTTTTACCATCATCAATCATTCATGGAGGATAGAAGCTCATTTCAACCCCTCAAACATCCTAGTATGGGATGTATCAAGCATCTCGCCTTCTCGCAATGAAGTGAATATAATGGGAAACAGTCGTTGCTCTTAATGAGTCACCATTTCCCAAGAAGATGAAGTAACTGCTTTTAATTCAGACGCTCCGTATCCTCCCCCTCTGCCTTGTGAATAAGGATGCCTCTGGGTCCTGCGAGTAATCATACCTCCCTCTGCACGCTGCCTTCTCATATGGAATGCCTCTTTATAATCACAATCACTCCACAAGGAAGGTTCTGCAGCTGAAGAAACTGATTTGCCTTCAAATCGTGACCATGGTTATTATTCTCTAATGGGACTTTGGGTTTTTTTTTTTTTTTTTTTTGGCTTCTCTGGGTTTCTATTTTCTCAGCCACATCTGCCTTGTCCGAGGTCACGAAAGGAGTTACGGAGAAGGTCTGATGAGCAACAGGGTTAAGAAACAGGCTCTGGAGTCAAGTCGACTTGGGTTTAAGTTCTGGCTCTGCCTCCTTCTAGCTGCTGCCCTTGGGCAAATGACTTCAGCTCTCGGCCTCAGTTTCTTTTTTCTTAATGTAATTTACTTTTGGCTGTGTTGGGGCTTCGATGCTGCGCTCGGGCTTCCTCTAGTTGCAGACAGCAGGGTTCTCACGGCCCTCTGTGGTTTCTCTTGCTACGGTGCAAAGGCTCAGTTGCTCTGAGGCACGTGAGACCTTCTCGGACCAGGAATCAAATTCACATGCCCTGTGCTGGAAGGCAGATTCTTAACCAATGGACCACCAGGGAAGTCCCAAAGCCTCAGTTTCATTATCTATAAATTGAGAGTAAGGACATAGCCATGAAATTAAAAGATGCTTGCTCCTTGGAAGAAAAGCTATGACTAACCTAGATGGCATATTAAAAAGCAGAGGCATTACTTTGCTGACAAAGGTCCATCTAGTCAAAGCTATGGTTTTTCCAGTAGTCATGTGTGGATGTGAGAGTTGGACTATAAAGAAAGCTGAGCACTGAAGAACTGATGATTTGAACTGTGGTGTTGGAGAAGACTCTTGAGAGACCCTTGGATTGCAAGGAGATCAAACCAGTCAATCCTAAAAGGAAATCAGTCCTGAATATTCATTGGAAGGACTGATGCTGAAGCTGAAACTCCAATCCTTCGGCCACCTGATGCAAAGAACTGACTCACTGGAAAAGACCCCGATGCTGGGAAAGATTGAAGGTGGGAGGAGAAGGGGATGACAGAGAGTGAGATGGTTGGATGGCATCACCAACTCAATGGAGTTTGAGCAAGCTCTGGGAGTTGGTGATAGACAAGGAGGCCTGGCGTGCTACAGTCGTGGGGTCACAAAGAGTCAGACACAGCTGAGAGACTGAACCGAACTGAAGGAAATAGAATGTGGGAACCTCTGAAAGCTCATTCTGAAAACTCAGAAACCAAAGGGAAAGCAAGGGTTTTACCTCCTCTCTGCTCCACAGCCTCTGAGCTTTGCTGGGACCTGAGTTTCTTTACCATCAGTACTACTGACATGTGGGGCCGGATCATTCTTAGTTGGGGGCCATCCTGTGCATTGTAGGATGTTCAGCAGCATCCTTTGCCTCTACACGCTAGAAGCCAGTAGCATCCTCCCAGCCACCCAAAGCATCTTCACACATTTGTGAATTTCAACATAGGAAACAAACTTACTCCCCTCTCCCGGAAAACTAGTGACGGAGACACACTCTTTCAACAGTGCTCTTGGGAGCACAGATATGAGATTCACGTGCTGCTGCTGCTAAGTTGCTTCAGTCGTGTCTGATTCTTTGCGACCCCATGGACTGTAGCCCACCAGATTCTTCTGTCCATGGGGATCCCCAGGCAAGAATATTGGAGTAGGTTACCATTTCCTTCTCCAGAGGCTCTTCCCAACCCAGGGATCAAACCCGCATCTCTTATGTCACCTGCATTGGCAGGCAGGTTCTTTACCACTAGCACTAACTGGGAAGCCCAGAGACCCACGTGGGTGTGATTCAAAGTTCATTTCCTGGGACTTCCCTGGTGGTCCAATGGTTAAGACTCCATGCTTCCAACGCAGAGGGTGCAGGTTTGATCCCTCATCAGGGAACTAAGGTTCCACATGCCACATCGTGGCTCAGCCAAAAGATTTTTTAAAAAATCCACTTCCCTGGACCTCTCCGGAGTCTACTGAATCAGAATCTCTCTGGAGGAGGCCCCCACAATCTGTATGTCATTAAGGCAATTTCTTCATTCATTTCTTTGTTTCCTGAAATGAGGAGAGACTGGTGGAATCCCCAGCAAGGGGTCATTATGAAGATTAACTGAGGGGATCCATAGAGCCTGTAACACAGTGTACTCAATAAATGTTAGCTCTTTCATCACAGAGGCACTGGTCTGGACAAAGAGGAACGTGGAGGACTCCAGACTTGGGGGAAGAACAGGGAAACGTGGGCAGGGGTAATGGGCACTCTGTTCAAAGGCCAGCTGAGAACTGTAACTAATAAGTTACAGGTGACTCAGGGGAGACCATGCAAGCCACACAGGGGCTTTGCTCTGCAGATAATCACTTCTCACATTGACTTCAGGCTCAACCACCTCCCCACCTAAAGCAACTCACTGTCAATAAAAGGCAAGAGGTGAAAAAGTTAAAAAAAAAAATCAGTCTATTAGCTGTTCATTGCTGCCTTTGAAAATGACCACACATTTATTGGCTTAAAAGAATGCAAAAGTACTGCTTTATCTTTCTGGAGTCAGAGGTTTGACATGAGCCTCACTTGTTCTAGCTTCTGGAGGTTGGCTACACCCCTTGGTTAGCAGCTACCTCCTCCAATTTCAAAGCCAGCCACGACAGGAGGAGTCCTTTTTATGGGACATCTCTCTGATCCTTCTTAGTTCTTCACATCTCTCTCTGACTCAGTCAAGAAAGGCTCTCTCATCTTAAGGGCTCATGTGATTAGATTGGGTCCACTCCTGTAATCCATTATAATCTCTTCTCAAAGTCTGTACCTTAATTCCACCTGCAACAATTATTCCTGTTTGCTGTATGAGGTAACATATTCATAGGTTCTGAGGATAGGAGTGTAGGCATCTTTTGGGGACCATTATTCAGTAAATCACTGTCTATATAATAGAGGAGACCAGATAAACCAACTGTGGAGAGTCCCAGAGTGGGGTCATTATCATCCTTCCAGGCAAAATGTGTGGTCTGTAGAAAGGGACCTAGACCCATTGAAGTAGGGTAACCAAGCAGTAAGACTGCCCTCCTGCTCACTGGGAATCATCCACCCACCCCACCCCATCCCCGGCTCAGTGCCACCAGCCATCACACAACAAACACCCTCAGTTGATAGCATGACTCAAGTAGGAATGCCGGTTCTGCCCCTTACTGGCTTGTGACCCTGGACAAGATACTTACATTCTCTGAGATTTTGCTTTTTCACTTGTAAAGTGTGTCTAACAACCCTAGCTTGCAAGATTCATTCATTCCATAATAACTACCTGCAAGGCCGGTAAGCTGGTCATGTGACCTCTCCCCCTGTCAAGGTCCAGCATTAGTGAAATGGGGATAATAATATAGATTAGTCATTGGCTGTGGTGATGGTTGAATGATAGGTTGTGTGCAAGGCTCTTCATGTGGCACCTGGTACATCATAAGGAGAGTGAGGTTGTCAATGACCACAACTACTATCACCATCAACATCAACATCCCCACCCTCATCATCATTACCATCATTATCATCTTCTGCACCACTGTGATCACCACCATCCCTGCCGTCTCTACCATCATCATCACCACCATCACCGTCAGAAGCGGCAGCAGCATCACTGACATCAAAAGAGAAACCAGACAATCTCAGACCGACACCACCACACCACCACAATCTCAGACCGACACACCGAAGCTGGAGACAGGGAAGGACAGGAGAGATCAGCCCCAGGAGCTCCTGCCCCAACTTTACCTCCCTCCCCAGAACTCCCTTTAATGGGAATGCCCTACCTCTTACACCATCCCATTCCGTGCCTACCTAAGGACAATGAGAAGCCCTCTGTCCCACCAGCATTGTCCACAAAACTAGCCTTAGGTCTGGAGGGAAGGGAATGGGAAGTGATATTAAGGTAATAGGAAAAAAAATTTTTAAACAACTATTCTAGAATAAGGCTTCCCTGGTAGCTCAAATGGTAAAGACTCTGCCTGCAATGCAGGAGACCCAACTTCAATCCCTGGGTTGGGAAGATCTCCTGGAGAAGGAAATAACAGCCTACTCCAGTATTCTTGCTGGAGAATCCCATGGACAGAGGAGCCTGGCAGGCTACAGTCCATGGGGTCATAAATATTATCCTTCAAAGAATTACCTCAGAATGCTTCTAATAATCCTAACATTTCTCAAGCCTTTTAAAACTTTTATTAGATTCCTATATGATGATTCAATCCTTTTTGGAATAAGGAGAGGGATCAAGAAGTAAACTCTTCTTTGATAACTGCTTTCAAATAAACTTATGAGCCATTCCAGAAAAAACACACCTATATTCACTTTTTTATAGTCACAAGATTTGATTACTTACTTTATTTGCACCTGGCTCAGAATGACTTTTCCAAAAATGAAACTCCCTCTCCAAGACAAAAGTTGCTTATCACCATTAAGGGTGCTCACAAGACCTCAACATGGATTGGGACTGTGGACCCCAAGAGAGGTTTCCATACTTCCAGAGTGGGGCTTTGAAGGCGAGCGACACGTGAGTCCTGGCAGTTTATTTAAGGTCCGTCTAGTCAAGGCTATGGTTTTTCCAGTGGTCATGTATGGATGTGAGGGTTGGACTGTGAAGAAAGCTGAGCACCAAAGAATTGATGCTTTTGAACTGTGGTGCTGGAGAAGACTCTTGAGAGTCCCTTGGACTGCAGGAGATCCAACCAGTCCATTCTAAAGGAGATCAGCCCTGGGTGTTCTTTGGAAGGAAGGATGCTAAAGCTGAAACTGCAGTACTTTGGCCACCTCATGTGAAGAGTTGACTCATTGGAAAAGACCCTGATGCTGGGAGGGATTGGGGGCAGGAGGAGAAGGGGACGACAGAGGATGAGATGGCTGGATGGCATCACCGACTCAATGGACATGAGTCTGAGTGAACTCCGGGAGGTGGTGATGGACAGGGAGGCCTGGTGTGCTGCGATTCATGGGGTCACAAAGAGTTGGACATGACTGAGTGACTGAACTGAGCTGAACTGAACTGAATGTCATAGTTTCCCTTCTAAGTGACCCTCAATGAGTCACCAGGTGGCTCTGTCATATTTCTCCAACCCCAAGCAGAAGGGCTCAGCTTGGTTTCTGAGGTCCTCTGAGACCCTACCAGAGAACAATGTATTCTCTCTAATTCAGAGGGAACTGTTAGGAATGCTGAGTTAAAACCGTGGAAATCAATAGCCCTATAATAACAATAAGGTAACTGTCACATTAAAACTGCATAAAAAACAACTAATGCTTTTTGGCACTTCTGTAGGTTCATTCTATTATTAAAAGTTCTTTTTTTTTTTTTTTAATATCCACCAGCCCTGAAATCTCAGAACAACTTTATGGATATAGACAATTACGAATCTACCCTGAGCTGTGAATCATGCATCTTTTGTAAGGCTCCCTCACACTTCCAATTTTCAAACCAATTCAGAAGTAAGCGGAGGGCCTGGGTCACACAAGGGTGGGTAGAGAACCAGATGGTGCTGCTTAAAAGCCCGCTTGGTAGGCTAAGATGATTGGAATCTAGAGGAATATAAATTGAGACTGTCTAAAGTAATATTTCAGTTTTTAAAAATTGCTTAGCCTTAAAATCATGTGGCTCATTTCATCTCTCACTGCCTGGAAACTTAACTGGAGACATAAACTGCTTGGAGAAACATAATTTTAACTCAGAAAGTTTGAGAATGAGGAACAGCCTAGGATAAATTCTTATCTCTGTGGTTTGGGCTGGGATTCAGGATGCTCGAGGGTCAAAGGAAACCAGCCAGGGAAGCCTATTATGGGCTTTGTGGGAGCATGAGTGGGTCAAGTTCAGTGTTCACCAACAGGACTGTAAACTGGGAAACCAGAGGGAGAGGCAGATTACGGCAGCAGAAGCAAAGACACAAACGTTGACACGGACTTGCCGGATTGAACGTCCAGGGTGAGAGGCAAGATAAAACCCTACACAGAAAGGCCACAGGCAAAATCATCAGGGCCGGAAATCCTCAGTTTTATTTATTTATTTTTTTTTATGAAAGTTCACACTTTATCCACATTTCCTTGGTTTTTACCTATTGTCCTCATTTTTGTGTTTCAGGATCCCATCCAGGACACCCTGTGACATTTAGTCGTCATGTCTCCTTAGGTTTCTCTTGGTTGAGACAGTTTCTCAGAGTGTCCTCGTTTTTTTTTTTTTTTTTTAATAATATGTATTTATTTATCTGGCTGTACTGGATCTTAACTGCAGCATGTAGGATCTACTTCCCTGACCAGGTATTGAACAAGAGACTCTGGAGTGCTAAGTCTTAGCACCTGGATCACCAGGAAAGTCCCAGAATGTCCTTGCTTTTGATGATGACCTTGACAATTTTAAGGAGTACTTGTCAGGTGTTTTGCTGAATGTCCCTCCACTGGGATCTGCCTGCTGTTCCTCTGATGACTGGACTGGGGTTATGGGTTTTTGCAGGAAGATCACAGAGCTAGAGTGCCATTCTCCTTGCCTTCTGTCAAGGACACATACTCTAAAGGTTACTCTCGATCCAGGTCACTCTTGATCCTGACCCTGATCTCACAGCTGAGGTCATGTTTATTAGGTTTCTCCCCCTACTCCTTTCCATACCATCCTCTTCGGAAGGACGTCAATAAGCACAACTCACATTTACAGGATGGGGAGTTATGCCCACTTCCTTGAGGGCAGAGTATGGTATTATTTTTATAAATAGAAAAAAAAATTCCTACATTGGAAGATGAAGAGGATCACAAGCCAGTGGATAGATTACAAACCCAGAACTTCTCGCATGTCCCAGCCAGAATCGGGGGTGTGGGTAGGGCCAGCAACCCTGCAAGAGATTCAAAATCAGAGCATTCGAGTTCAAGCATCAGTGTGGCTTCAAAAAAGCTGAAGATGCCAAAAAACTGGACACAAAAGCTAGCCAAGATTTCAGCCAGTTGGGATTTATTTCATAAGCACAGAGTTTTATTCTCTCTGGCATCCCTTTTGAACATGCAAAGCTCAACCCCCGTGAAGGGGGTCGTTCTTTTGTGGGACCATGGGCAAATGACCTAGCCTCAAAAAGTCTGGGGGGCTCTTCATATTTTCACCATACCTGCCCTAGGCCAAACAATGTTCTAGGCTCTAGGCACAGAGACATGCAGCATCCATCCCAGTGGAGAAGATGGGCTGCAAGTAAAAACGATAAACAGCCTTTAAGTCGACTGGACTATGTGGAGAGTAAAATGTGATTATGGGCCGGTAAGCAATTGATGGCGGCTTCTTCAGTGTGGCTGGGGAAGACCTCTTTGAGAAAGTGCCATTTGAGCTGACATTAAATGATCAAGAGGAGCTGACCTGGGAAGACAGAAGGTAACGATGTTACCGTCAGATGGAACAGCAAGTGCAGGAGCCGTGAGATGGGAACAAGCTTGATGCTCATGAACAGAGAAGGTCAGTGTGGGTGGAACAAAATGAGAACAGGGGAGGGTGTGACATGATGGTGAGACAAGAAGGGGCCAGATAATGCAAGGCTGGTGGAAAGCTGGATTTTATTCTCAGTGACTGACCTACAGAAGAATTCTAAGCAGAGGAGAAATACGATTGCTGTCTTCTGTGAGAGAGGGTGTAAAGGTAGGGAGCAGGCAGGGAGGTAGGAAGATCAGCTTCCTGCAACTGCCTCAGAGAGTTGGAGAATTAAATGCAGCATAATGTATGCAAAGTGCTTAATCGAGGGCTCAGTCATAACAAGAGATCGATAAACACAATAAAATAAAATAAATTCAATCAATAAGCACACAACTGCTGTTATGCAGATGCCAGCTGTTTCCTCCGGCTCAGCCACAGTCACCTCTATAGCTCCCACTCTCTGTGGACTTTTGCAGAAGGTGATTCAGCCCTACAGTTGCTGGCCGTCCTGTTCCCACAGATAGGGTTGTCTGATCTGGGGTATGGCAGACAGGTGGCAGGGAGGTTGAGCATTTTGGGGGCACACACACACACCCAGGCACATAAGATGGGGACTGAAACATTGGCCCAGGCCCCAGTTAGGACTGGAGTGTGTTCTGAGGGTCCTGTGTGAAGAATAACAGAATATGTCACCCCAAAACCTGTCCCTTTCCCATATGGATTAGGAGCTGAAAGCAATTGAGGGGGGAAAAAAAGGTATAAGAAAAGCTCCCTACCTTTTTCAATTTGCCTAAAAGCAGGATATCAATTTATAATAAAGGTCATAAATTGTGTAACTTTATTTATATATATATATATATATATATATATATATATATATAAAATAGGGTTTCTCCAGTAGTCATGTATGGATGTGAGAGTTGGACTGTGAAGAAGGCTGAGCGCCGAAGAATTGATGCTTTTGAACTGTGGTGTTGGAGAAGACTCTTGAGAGTCCCTTGGACTGCAAGGAGATCCAACCAGTCCATTCTAAAGGAGATCAGTCCTGGGTGTTCATTGGAAGGAATGATGCTAAAGCTGAAGCTCCAGTACTTTGGCCACCTCATGCGAAGAGTTGACTCATTGGAAAAGACTCTGATGCTGGGAGGGATTGGGGTCAGGAGGAGAAGGGGGCGACAGAGGATGAGATGGCTGGATGGCATCACTGACTCGATGGATGTGAGTCTGAGTGAACTGCGGGAGTTGGTAATTGACAGGGAGGCCTGGAGTGCTGTGATTCATGGGGTCGCAAAGAGTAGGACATGACTGAGCAACTGAACTGAACTGAACTGAATATATATAATGGTATATATTATATATACCTTTATAAATTGTATAGAGATAATAAACTTAAATTTATTATAAATTATAATAAAGGTTATACATTTATAAAATTGTAAATCTCCCTTCTGTAGCAGGGGGAGAGAAATTAATCAGTGGAAACAACTCTAGATCTTCATCAGCCTGGCGATGTCTCCAGAGGAATCTATACGACAAACTTAAAGACTAACCAATCCTTATCCTCCATTACTTTCCCCCATCTACCTCCCTTCCCATTAGAAACTCAAAGTCCCTTTTCTTGTCTTGTCACTTCCCTAAAAATGGATCGTTCTTCTGTGAAGATTCTGTATCAGCCCGAGTTCTAACCACCCTGATGAGCTACTCATCATTGAGTGCTCCCAGGTATATGTGTGACTGCACGTGTTAATAAACTTGGCTGTTTTTCTATTTTGTCAGTTTCATTTACAGGGCTGCAGCCAGGGAGTCTGAGATGGGCAGAGGCAAATGATTTTTTTCTCTTTCCAACACTTGTTGGCACCTCCAAATTGGGTGCAAGTAACTGAGGGCCACATGCTTGTCTGGCAATAGAGAGGGGGAAAAGATGCTGAATCTGGAGTGGGTTGCTGAGGGCAAAAGAAAAACAAGATCAGAATGAAGCTGTCCCAAGGGATAACCTGGATGTGACAAATTATATTTGGGGAAAGGTAGGAAAAATTAGACTCTGTGGTGTGGAAAGGAGCAGAGGAAACAGTCATCAATACCCCCAAGACTGGAAAACTCCACCGTGAGTCACCAAGAGCCCACGTCAGGAAACAGCTATTTTGAGCTTGGTTAGAGAGTGTGGCACTGTCTGCTTTTACTGAGACGAGTGAGTGGCTGAGCCAGGACGTTAGCTATTCATATCACTGCTTCCCCAAAACAGAATCTCAATCAACTAAGTGCTGAGAGTCTAGACCACCTGATTGCATAGAAAATGAAATCTAAAGCATTCAGTAGCTTTGCGTTTGTCAAGCCTAGAAAGTCTGTTCCAGGAGAAGCTGGAACCTGCAGAGAGAATCTGCCAAAGGAAAGGCAGGCATCCTTTTCAGAAGACGGGGTGTGAGGAGCAATTTCCTGCTCCGTGCAGCTCACCCACCCACTTTGTTCAAGGCATTTCAATTCTAAATGTCATATTGTGATATCCCCAGTGGGAAGTGGACATTTGTTGATTTTTGCCTCCCAGCACCCAGTCAGCTTTCCTTGGTAAATGGACTCCCATTTTAGTTGGGAATCTGATGCAGGTAACAATCCTGGGTCTTGGGGATTCTTGGGGCTGACCCTGCCTGGGTGTGGTGCTCTGTTCCCCCAGGCATGGAGCTGATTCAGATGGACGCAAAGCTTCATAACAAAACACAGTAATCAGGTCCCAAGCTTTTGTGTGAACTCTTGAAGGAGGAGAAACTCGGCCTGGTTTCTGCTGGCCATGGCCTAGTCATCACATGGATCCTGAGAGCAAATCTTCACGGAAGGAAGAAGAGCCAAGAGATGGAGAGAAACAGAGGAGCCCTGGATCAACTTCTCCTGGAGGAACAGAACCCGGTGCATCCTCTTTTTGCTTAAGCAGTTTGAGTTTTCTGTTGCATATAACCAAGATGGTCACACAAATACTCCACATCTTCTAAGAGAAATGTGTAAGAAGGAGCAGCAGAGGGTGAAAATACTGCTGTGGTAACAGGGCTGTGGATCCAGGGCAGTCCTTGTGTTTCCCCTTGTCCACAGTGAAAAATGCCAACACAACTGTTTCCTAGGTCAGGGGTCACAAATTACAGCCCAAGGACCAAATCCAGCCCACCACTGTATTTGTACAGCCTGTGAGCTAAGGATGGTTTTTATATTTTTTTTAATATGAGGAAAAAAATCAAAAGAAAACAAATAGTTTGTGACATGTGAAAATTACACAAAATTCACATTTCAGTGTCCCTAAATAAAGCTTTATTGGAATGAAGCCATTTCCATTTGTTTATGTATTATCTATGGCTGCTTTCACACTACAACAGAGCTGAATGGTTGGAATAGAGACCATCTGGCTTCAAAGACAAAAATATTTACTACTAGCCTGTTAAGAGAAGGTTTGCAGACCTCTGTCCTAAAGGATCCTTTAGACAAAAGAGATTCTATAACTTGTCTTTTATAAACTAGGCTATTAAGAAAGAGGTTTAAGTTTCAAACTTACGCAGAGAAACATGTTCAAAAAATTGGCTTTTCTTGCCAAGTAAAAAAATGAGGAAAAGAATTGCTAATTATTTATAGAAACTTGTTTAGAAGAAACTCCACGTTAAGGTTATAAACCAGAAGTACTATTCAGAACTCAAAAAATAATCCCAAAGGCAATATTCAATTTCAGTAATGATTATTTTCCCGTAACTGTGAAAAGTCTATTTCTAGCAACTTTGATTTTTATTTTAATAATCCAAGAACTAATATAAGCCATAACTGAAATGAACTTTAGAGTAAGAACAATAGCTATTATTTATTAAGCCTTTACTATTTGCCAGGCAGAGTCTGAACATTTTACTTACATTTACACGTTTAATGGTCCCAACCACTGTACAGAGTAGATACTATTATTCTACCTATTCAGCAGATGAATAAACCAAGGCACAGAGGCAGGTTGAATAATTTGCCTACAGTCACACAGCCAGCAAATACTGGGGCCAGGATTCAAACCCCTATAAACTGGTCCCCTAAATAGGACTACACTGTGGGGTAGACCATCTCAGCTTTATTTAAAGACACATTTTAAAATATTAATTTATTTGGCTACGTTGGGTCTTAGTTGCAGCATGCAGCATCTCCATTTTCATTGTGAGGGGTCTTTCGTTGTGAGATCCCTCACAATCCTGGCTCTCTTCTTGCAGAGCACAGGTTCCAGAGCTCAAAGGCTTCAGTAGTTGCAGGGCGCAGGCTTAGTGGCTCTGCAGCATGTGGGATCTTAGTTCCCCAACCGGGAATCAAACCCATGTCCCCTGCATTGCAAGGCAGATTTTTTAACCACTGGACCACCAGGGAAGTCCCAATCTCAGCTTTATTTAAAAGAAATGAGGGGGGATTTCCGGGGCCCTGCAATGCTTAGGACTCAGCTCTTTCACTGCTGGTGCCCAGGTTCAATCTCTTGATTGGGGAATGGGGAACTAAAATTTCACAAGCTGAATTTATTATTTAGAAAAAAAAAATAGATGAAGGAAATGAGATTCCACCTGATGAGACAAAAGTCATATTTTATGGAAAGACAAGAAAACTTAAACATAAAATTGTTCTCTGCCCGTTTGGGCCTCCTCTCTACCCTTTAGTGTATGTTGTCCATCTGCACTAATCAGACCTCCTTGGGAGACAAACTCCCTTCTTTATCTTGTAAGGGCCCTGATGACCTACGACCTGCTGCTCACTTTGCTCATGTAGATCTGGATTGTGTAAACCGTCAGTAATGCGTCCTCAGAGCTTTCTAAAAGACTGTCTCTCAGGTCATCACCCTTAGGTTGGCTCCAGTAAAATTTCCCTCCTTTTTCTTAGATTGCCTATTAATCAATTTCTCATCAACACACTACAGTCTGAAGTTTAATTAGTAGCACAATGCAGCACACACTGTTCTTTCTTAACTTCTTAGAATTCCAGCTTTTCTGAAAAATGTCTTTTCTCTGAGCCTTCCACATGGTCACATTCAAAGAAGGTAAGCCCGGCCCCTCTCCAGTTTCCCACATCTGATTGGCCCAGGTATGGACATCTGACCCACGTGGACCAATAGGCTCCTTCTGTGAGACTTCAGTACTGAGATTATGATTCCAGCCTCAATCTAACTGCTGTCTTAAAACGGAAGCCTGGTAGGGATTTCCCTGGTGGTCCAGTGGCTAAGACTCTGAGCTCCCAATGTAGGGGCCCCAGGTTAGACCCCTGATCAGGGAACTAAGGCCACAACTAAGACCCAGAGCAGCCAAATAAATAAATATTAAAACAACAACAACATAAGCTTTTTGCCACAAGTTCCAAAAACCAGAAAAAGCCCCTCTGCAGTGTGAGACAAATGAAAGAGATATAAAGAGAAACGGACGTGGAGGAAGGGAGCTCCCTGATTCACAACACACTCCAGTCCCTTCCTGAATTCCAGCACTTCTCCACCCTGGGTTTTGTGAGGCACCCCCGTGATGGTTAATTTTAGCATCAACTTGAGTGGGCCACTGTGCCCTGATTAAACATTATTTCTGGGTGTGTCTGTGAGGGTGTTTCTGGATGAGATTAGCATTTGAATGGGTGGACTCAGTAAAGTAGATTGCCCTCCCCATGAGGACTGGCAGGATTCAGTTCCTGAAAGACCTGAATAGAACAAAAGGCAGGAGAAAAGACTAGCTCACCTCTTTTTTCCCTGCTTCACTGATTGAGCTGAGACGTCTCCTCTCATAGTCTCCTGCCCTCTGACTGGTATTTGTATCATCGGCTTCCTAGGTTCTGAGGTTTCCTCCACACTCAGACTGGCTTTCTTGGGTCTCAGGCTTGCAGATGGCAGATCACGAGAATTCTCAGCTTCCATAATCACACGAACCAATTCTTTACAACTCTTTTTTTTTTTTTTTTTAACATATATTTCCTAATGAGTTCCTCTGGAGAATCCTAATATCAGAATCCTAACCAAGGATCCTTAAATAATATTCCCCTTTGGCTAACTGAATGAGTTTCAATTACCTACAACCAAAAGAATCCTCAAACGTACCCCAATGAAGGGAAAAACACTCTTCCAGTTTTCATAGTCTCTGAATCATCAGCATGGGCCTCTGAAATAATGGGTTTGCTGGATTTCTAATTATTTCCTTCGTTGTGCACTAACTAGGCCAGCTCCCAGGAATCACTGCTCTGTAGGCGGAAGGACTAGCTGAAGATGCCTAAAATGCTGTATTGGACAGGCGGGGAGTCAACAAATTGGTTTTGGGCTTCAGTTTACTTTTTCTTATTTTCTGTGTCTTCTTTTCTTTCTCTGAAAAGATGCATTCTTCTCCATCTCCTTCCAATGAAACGGCTTGAAATGGCAGTTGTACCTGGGATGAAGCTGAGGGAGGGAGATAAACAGTGCCTCAGAACCAGTTGCTGAAATGACTCTCGTCTTCATCATGCTCACTCAGTCGTGTCCTACTCTTTGTGACCCTATGGACTGTAGTCCGCCAGGCTCCTGTGTCCATGGAATTCTCCAGACAAGGATACCAGAGTGGGCTGCCATTTCCTCTTCCAGGGGATCTTCCTGACCTACGGATTGAACCCACTTCTCTTTCAGCTTCCTGGACTGGCAGGAGGATTCTTTACCATTGTGCCAATGACTGGGGTGAGAGTAAAAGGCAGTTGCCTAATTTCCTCATAAGTCACATTTCTGAAGGTAGAAGTGGTTCGGAGAAAATCCAAATGCTTCTCTGAGAAGATTAAGCAATTCAGTTCAGTTCAGTCGCTCAGTCGTGTCCGACTCTTTGCAACCCGATGAATTGCAGCATGCCAGGCCTCCCTGTCCATCACCATCTCCCGGAGTTCACTCAGACTCACGTCCATCGAGTCCGTGATGCCATCCAGCCATCTCATCCTCTGTCGTCCCCTTCTCCTCCTGCCCCCAATCTCTCCCAGCATCAGAGTCTTTTCCAATGAGTCAACTCTTCACATGAGGTGGCCAAAGTACTGGAGCTTCAGCTTTAGCATCATTCCTTCCAAAGAAATCCCAGGGCTGATCTCCTTCAGAATGGACTGGTTGGATCTCCTTGCAGTCCAAGGGACCCTCAAGAGTCTTCTCCAACACCACAGTTCAAAAGCATCAATTCTTCGGCGCTCAGCCTTCTTCACAGTCCAACTCTCACATCCATACATGACCACTGGAAAAACCGTAGCCTTGACTAGACGGACCTTAGTCGGCAAAGTAATGTCTCTGCTTTTGAATATACTATCTAGGTTGGTCATCACTTTTCTTCCAAGGGGTAAGCGTCTTTGAATTTCATGGCTGCAGTCACCATCTGCAGTGATTTTGGAGCCCCCAAAAATAAAGTCTGACGCTGTTTCCACTGTTTCCCCATCTATTTCCCATGAAGTGATGGGACCGGATGCCATGATCTTCGTTTTCTGAATGTTGAGCTTTAAGCCAACTTTTTCACTCTTCTCTTTCACTTTCTTCAAGAGGCTTTTTGGCTCCTCTTCACTTTCTGCCATAAGGGTGGCGTCATCTGCATATTTGAGGTTATTGATATTTCTCCCGGCAATCTTGATTCCAGCCTGTGTTTCTTCCAGCCCAGTATTTCTCATGATGTACTCTGCATAGAAGTTAAATAAGCAGGGTGACAATATACAGCCTTGACGTACTCCTTTTCCTATTTGGAACCAGTCTGTTGTTCCATGTCCAGTTCTAACTGTTGCTTCCTGACCTGCATACAGATTTCTCAAGAGGCAGGTCAAGTGGTCTGGTATTCCCATCTCTCTCAGAATTTTCCACAGTTTATTGTGATCCACACAGTCAAAGGCTTTGGCATAGTCAATCAAGCAGAAATAGATGTTTTTCTGGAACTCTCTTGCTTTTTCCATGATCCAGCGGATGTTGGCAATTTGATCTATGGTTCCTCTGCCTTTTCTAAAACCAGCTTGAACATCAGGGAGTTCACGGTTCACGTATTGCTGAAGCCTGGCTTGGAGAATTTTGAGCATTACTTTACTAGCATGTGAGATGAGTGCAATTGTGCGGTAGTTTGAGCATTCTTTGGCATTGCCTTTCTTTGGGATTGGAATGAAAACTGACCTTTTCCAGTCCTGTGGCCACTGTTGAGTTTTCCAAATTTGCTGGCATATTGAGTGCAGCACTTTCACAGCATCATCTTTTAGGATTTGAAACAGCTCAACTGGAATTCCATCACCTCCACTAGCTTTGTTTGTAGTGATGCTTTCTAAGGCCCACTTGACTTCACTTTCCAAGATGTCTGGCTCTAGATTAGTGACCACATCAAGTGAGATAAAAATGAAAGTGATGGCTTCCTAGGGTGGTAGTAATTGGTATTTGAATGGGTGCAATGATTCCCTTTATAGATGGGCAACATGAGGAGATTTGCTAACTGATGGCAAGGTCAAAATTAAGCCTCTGACCTTGAATTCAGTGGCCTCTGTTCTTTCCCCAGCCAGCATCTGTGTTTTGATTTCCATCTGGGGGACTGGGCATGTGATCCAGAACCTGGCCAACCACAATAGTCCACCACCACCCCTTACCCTCTCTCCTGCCATAGTAATTGTTCAGTTCTGGGCAAATTAGCCAAGTTGGAATCATGAGATTAAAATCAACCCTCAATACTCATTGGAAGGACTGATGCTAAAGCTGAAGCTCCAGTATTTTGGTCATCTGATGCCAACAACCAACTCATTGGAAAGGTCCCTGATATCGAGAAAGACTGAAGGCAGAAGGAGAAAAGAGCATCAGAGGATGAGATGGCTGGATGGCATCACTGATACAATGGACATGAACTTGGGCAAACTTCAGGGGATGGTGAGGGAGGCCTAGCCTGCTGCAGTCCATGAGGTTGCAAAGAGTTGGACACACTGGGCTTCTGAACAATAACACAGATATTGCTCCTTAGACGTAATGCTACTGCACAGTGTACAGACTATGTGTGCTGTGTGTGCTTAGTCGCTCAGTCATGTCTGACCCTTTACAACCCTATCGACTGTAGCCCAGGCTCCTCTGCCCATGGGGATTCTCCAGGCAAGAATACTGGAGTGGGTTGCCATGTTCTCCTCCAGGGGATCTTCCCAACCCAGGGATTGAACCCAGGTCTCTGACATTGCAGGCGGGCTCTTTACCATCTGAGCCACTGGAGAAGCCCTTACAGACTAGGGTATAATGTAAACAGAATCTTGATATGCATTGGGAAACAAAAAACTCACTTTATTGGTCTGGAACCCAAACTGCAGTATCTCCAAGGTGTGCCTGTACTTCTAAATCATATTCCAAAGCCATCCACTGCCTGCCATCTCATGACTCATCTGCAGCCCATCATCTGAACAATTTCTAGAGCCACCATGGTTTCACTCGTAACCCCCAACAATCCACTCTTCATGCAGTAACCAAGGTGAGGGCAATTGGGAGCCACAGAAAGAACACGAGCCGGAAAGGGGAAGCCTCCTGTTAAGACAAGGATGTCTACCTTGCCCACAGATCACCTTTAACTATGTTTCAGCTGGGATACTGAAGTTATTTTCTGGGTGTTTGTTCTAAGAGTACTCCAGCGGGATTCTGCAGGGGTTGGCAAAGCCGCCCAGGTCACTCAGGATTAACTTCAGGGAATGACGATTTGTCCTTTGCCTGTGTCTGATGCAGGGAGCCAGTACGAGGAGTCCCACTCATGGCAAAGGTCATGAGGGTAACGGGTCCGACAGGCAAAAGCGAGTCAGGCCTTAAGGGAACCTCGCTGAATTTTTCTCGAACATTTACCCCCAAAACCAGAGACTGCCTGCCTTACTGCATTATGCTCTCACCAATTCCTCTAACATTAACAGGGGGCTATTCCCCACCACCTTTCTCTGGAAAAAGTTAACTTAGAGCTCCAATGGACAGTCTCCTGCATATAAAAGGAGTGTTTCAGCTCAAACCCCTCTGATGGCTCTCTAACTTGCCTGACAGTTAGAGACTTTTACAACTTGTGATTGTTTACAGCCCCCTCAACTGTGAGAGGCACAAAGCTTAAAGCATCTTAAAGATACAGAGCCTTTTCTAAAGAGCTAAAAATTATACTGGTGATGGGTTTCACTGCTGAGTCAATGACTGCTGCCAGGCCTCCATATTCTTTATCTTTTAGGCACCTGGAGGATATTAATCAATGTAATTGGGATATAGAAAAAGGAATATAGTAGTTTTGATGTTGGCAACACTAGACTTTTGAGTTAGTGAACTTTCTCTTTGTTATAAATCACTGTACTCCTCTTTCCTTGTCATAAATTGTTGCGTCCTTGCTATGTAAGAATGTAACCTTAATTAGTGCTTTCTGAGAGTGGTACCAGACTTTAGAAAGAACAACACTTTTAAGGCAAATAAGTTTTTCTGGTTGACAGACCCTTATCAGAAAAGGGCTGTAAAATGCTAATAGGCCTCCTGGCCAGAAGATGATGTAAATCACCTAAAACTTGTGTATACAGCTAGGTATGCAGAGAGAAAGCCTGGTTTCAATAAGAGTCAGGGCTGCTGACGCTGCATAACTTTGTATTATCCATTGATCTCTATGTACAACCGAAAGTATAAAAATCTTTCCCGAACAATAAAGGATGGACCAATCACTGGAAAGACTGGTTTCCCTCGTGTGGTCTTTTCTCTTTCTCTTCTTTTCTGGCTGAATTCCCATCTGGAGCGTGGAGGCTCACCATGTCTACTTACTTGCCCTGGCTTCTAAGACCCACGCAAGAGGGAGCCCAAGGTGGGGCACCCTCTGCTATTCAAGCGGGCGCCAGCGGCCTAACATAGACGGTACAAGTTCCTTGTCTTGGAACTTTATTGGTTTTCCACATAAACCAAGTTATTCAGCATCTTTTCTTCACTAGTTTTCCTACTACATTATTCTTTCCTAATCTCTCTTTATATTTCTAAACAAATAAGTTTTTCCTCACCAACTCCGTCTCCCCTTCAAATTCCCTGGATCCACCGGGGCTGGACCCCGGCATTCCTTCAATTCTTTTCCTTGATTTAATTGTTGGCCTCGTGGCAGGAGGGATCTCAGTTCCCAGACCAGGGATGGATGTTCCCCCTGCAGTGGAAGCATGGAGTCTTAACCATTAGATTGCCAGGGAAGTCTCGGTTCTTGGATTCTTCAGCAGGTGGGCCAGGGGAACACACTCAGGGCTACAGTTTCCATTCAGTTCAGCCAAAGTGTGTTCAGGGCTTCCTTTGGGCAAGGCCACTGCTGGATGTGGGAGGTCTGCAGAATAGACAAGAGAGTGTCCTGGAGTAGAGGGGCTTTGAAGCCCATGGGAGAGGGAGAAATTTATGAGACAAGAGAGAAAACGCATGTAGAAAAAATATTTTAGTCGTCCAAAAGTAAAAATGGTGAAAGAAGCTAGACACAGAGGACACATAGCGTATGGCCCCATTCATATGAAATATCTAGAATAGGTAAATCCACAGAGACAGAAGGATTATTCTAGGGGTTGGGGGAGGGGTGGGTGACTCCTGAATGGGTGTGGGTTTCAGGTGACAAAAATGTTTTGGAACTAATTAGAGGCAATGGTTGCAGACATTATGAACATACTAAATACCACTGAATAATACATTTTTTTAAATAATTTATTTTAATTGGAGGCTACTTTACAATATTGTAGTGGTTTTGCCATACATTGCCATATATTCATGATTCACATGAATCAGCCATGGGTGTACATGTGTTTACCATCCTGGGCCCCCCTCCCACCTCCCTCCCCATCCCATCCCTCAGGGTCACCCCAGTGCACCAGCCCTGGGCATCCTGTCTCATGCATCGAATGAACCTAGACTGTCAATGTATTTCACATATGATAATATACAATTTCAATGCTATTCTCTCAAATCATCCTACCCTCACCTTCTCCCACAGAGTCCAAAAGTCTGTTCTTTACATCTGTGTCTCTTTTGCTGTCTCACATATAGGGTCACCATCTTTCTAAATTCCATCAGTTCAGTTCAGTTCAGTCGCTCAGTCATGTCCGACTCTTTGCGACCCCATGAATTGCAGCATGCCAAGCCTCTCTGTCCATCACCATCTCCTGGAGTTCACTCAAACTCACGTCCATTGAGTCGGTGACGCCATCCAGCCATCTCATCCTCTGTCATCCCCTTCTCCTGCCCCTAATCCCTCCCAGCATCAGAGTCTTTTCCAATGAGTCAACTCTACACATGACGTGGCCAAAGTACTGGAGTTTCAGCTTCAACATCAATCCTTCCCAGGAACACCCAGGACTGACCTCCTTTATGATGGATTGGTTGGATCTCCTTGAAGTCCAAGGGACTCTCAAGAGTCTTCTCCAACACCACAGTTCAAAAGCATCAATTCTTCAGTGCTCAGCTTTCTTCACAGTCCAACTCTCACATCCATACATGACCACTGGAAAAACCATAGCCTTGACTAAATGGACCTTAGTTGGCAAAGTAGTGTCTCTGCTTTTGAACATGCTATCTAGGCTGGTCATAACTTTTCTTCCAAGGAGTAAGCGTCTTTTAATTTCATGGCTGCAGTCACCATCTGCAGTGATTTTGGAGCCCAAAAAGATACAGTCTGACACTGTTTCCACTGTTTCCCCATCTATTTCCCATGAAGTGATGGGACCAGATGCCATGATCTTCGTTTTCTGAATGTTGAGCTTTAAGCCATGCACTAATATACTGTATTGGTGTTTTTGTTTCTGACTTACTTCACTCTGTATAGCAGGCTCCAGTTTAATCTACCTCATTAGAACTGATTCAAATACATTCTTTTTAATAGCTGAGTAGTATTCCATTGTGTCTGTGTACTACAGATTTCTTATCATTCATCTGCCGATGGACATCTAGGTTGCTTCCATGTCCTGGCTATTGTAAACAGTGCTTCGATGAACACTGGGGTACACGTGTCTCTTTCAACTCTGGTTTCCTTGGTGTGTATGACCAGCGGTGGGATAGACATTTTTAAATGGTTCATTTTCTCGGACTTCTCTGGTGGTCCAGTGGTTAAGACTCGGTGCTGCCAATGCAGGGGGTGCTGGCTCATCCCTGGTTGGGGAACTAAGATTTCACAGGCTGAGTGGCACAGTCAAAAGTGTGCCACATCTTAAATAAATCTTATTTTACACATTTAATAAATACACTAAATATAAAAATTAAATACTTAAATATAAAATTAAGTAATTTTATACTTAATATTAATTTAATAAATTAAAACATAAGAATAAATAAATTAAAAAATAAAAACACATCTTAAATAAATAAGATGGTTAATTTTCTGAACTACTTTGCTGTATAGCAGAAATCAACACTGTAAATCAACCATACTTCAGTTTTCTAAATGGCTAATTTTATGTGAATTTTATCTCAATTTAAAAAATCAAGAACATAATTCTAGCCCAAAAGATACCAAAGACTTCATAGCAGGGGTGGCTTTGGAACTAGACCATGAAGGATGGGTTGGGTCTTGTCCTGCGGAGACTGGGAGGCAGAAGAATGTGAAGGAGATTTTCAAGGTCTAGGAAAAGGCTGCTGCATCATTAAATTGTCAGCAAATGTTACATTAGCCCTGATCACAGATGGGAAAGCCAGGCTCAGAAAGAGGAAGTGACTTGATCAAGGAGGCACAGGTGGTAAGTAGCAGAGAGCTGGGAATCAAACTCGCATTAGTCAGCTCCTAACCCTGCTAAAGTGTCTCTAGAAGAGGGAAGAGCATAGACTCTCAAACAAATTAGAAGAATTTATCCGGGGGTGGGAGGAGGGTAAAATGAGTGAAAGTGGTCAAAAGTACAAACTTCCACTTAGAAAGTAAATAAGTCCTGGGGATGCAATGTATAACATAGTGAACATTGCTAACAGTGCTGGACTACACACTTGAAAGTTGCTAAGAGCGTATATCACTGCAGATGGTGACTGCAGCCATGACATTAAAAGACGCTAACTCCTTGGAAGGAAAGTTATGATCAGCCTAGATAGCATATTCAAAAGCAGAGACATTACTTTGCCAACAAAGGTCTGTCTAGTCAAGGTATGGTTTTTCCAGTGGTCATGTATGGATGTGAGAGTTGGACTGTGAAGAAAGCTGAGCACCAAAGAATTGATGCTTTTGAACTGTGGTGTTGGAGAAGACTCTTGAGAGTCCCTTGGACTGCAAGGAGATCCAACCAGTCCATTCTAAAGGAGATCAGTCCTGGGTGTTCATTGGAAGGAATGATGCTAAAGCTGAAGCTCCAGTACTTTGGCCACCTCACGAGAAGAGTTGACTCATTGGAAAAGATTCTGATGCTGGGAGGGATTGAGGGCAGGAGGAGAAGGGGACGACAGAGGATGTGGTGGCTGGATGACATCACTGACTCGATGGACAAGAGTTTGAGTGAACTCTGGGAGATGGTGATGGACAGAGAGGCCTGGCATGCTGCGATTCATGGGATCACAAAGAATCGGACACAACTGAGCGACTGAAGTGAACTGAAGAGCATATATCTTACAAGTTCTCACTTGTAAGGGAAAAAATGTATAACAGTGTGGTGATGGAAGTTAACTAGATTTCTGGTAGTGATCATTTAGCAATCAATATATACAAATATTGACCCACTGTGTTGAACACCTGAAACTCATATATTTCAGGCGTATCACAATTTTTTTTAAAAAAGACCTATGGTCTTCACAAAAGAATAATCAGATGTTGGCCCACTAGGATATATACTCATGACAACATTCTTATAACAGTGAAATATTGGCAATGTCAGGTGTTCAGCTCTGTAGGGGCTGGTTAAAATTAAGTTATTGAAGAACATTTGATAAGTCGAGGATGCAAACACAGTATAATGCTAAAAAGGAAAGAAATGAAAAAATAAATAGGTATCAGTTGCATTGGAAAAAATATATGGAAAACTTACTAGAAAAACATGCATCACACTGTTGATTTTCTTCGAAAGGTAGTAATGTGTATGAGTTTTTCCTACTTATATATGTATGTGAAAGTGAAGTGAAAGTGTTAATTGCTCAGCCATGTCCAACTCTGTGGGACCCCATGGACTGTAGCCAGCCAGGCTCCTCTGTCTGTGGAATTCTCCAGGCAACAATACTGGAGTAGGTAGCCATTCCCTTCTCCAGGGGATCTTCCTCACCCAGGGATCAAACCCAGGTGTCCTGCATGGCAGGCAGATTCTTTACCATCTGAGCCACTAAGGAAGCCCATATATGTATGCATATATACACATATATGTGTGTGTATTTGTTTGTTCAGTTGCTCAGTCGTGCTGGACTCTTTGTGACCCCATGGACTGCAGTACAACAGGCCTCCCTGTCCTTCACCATCTCCCAGAGCTTGCTCAAACTCATGCCCACTGAGTCAGTGATGACAATTTTTTCATGTCTATAAAATGAAGAAAATAATTTGATGACCTCTCTTCTCAATTTGTTATAAATACCAAGTGAGAAATTGCATATAAATCTTAAAGCACCATATCTGGTATGGGACAAACGCTCAGTAAAATTATTATGATGATGATGGGATGTACATGTATTAATTTTGTAAGTAGAAATGCATGCTATTTTTAAAGCCTGCAGAACCTTTTTTTTTTTTTTGAGTTTTTTTTCAAAACATAGGGGACTCCTACATCACAGCCCCTGGGAGCTGTCTCCCTTCGCTCCCTGTCAGTGGTATCCTCCTCCAGGTGTGAAACTGGAGGGAGCGCTGAGTCATGGGCTGTTTCCTCTGCTGCCCTTGAAATATGAGCTGGCCTCCAATCCATGCTGCTCTTTGTGGAAAGTAACCAGCTTCTTTCTCTCTCTTTCTTAACACTGTGTTAGTTTCAGGTGTACAGCAGAGTGATTCATTTATACATATACACATATCCATTATTTTCCCATATCGGTTATTGTAGAATATTGAGTAGAGTTCTCTGTGCTATACAGTAGGTCTTTGTCGGCTATCTGTTTTACATAGAGTAGTGTGCATATGTCAATCCCAATCTCCCAATTTATCCCTCTACCCAACCTTTCTCCTTTGGTTACTATAAATTTGCTTTTGAAGTCTATGAATCAGTTTCTACTTTATAAACAAGTTCATTTGTATCATTTTTTTTTAAGATTCCACATATAAGTAATATCATATATTTGTCCTTGATTTACTTCACTTAACTTGATACTGTCTAGGTCCATCCATGTTGCTGCAAATGGCATCATTTCATCTTTTTATGGCTGAGTAATATTCCATTGTGTGTATGTACCACATCTTCTTTATTCATTTATCTGTCCATGGGCATTTAGGTTGCTTTCCTGTCTTGGCTATTGTAAACGGTGTTGCAACGAACACGACAGTGCATGCATCTTTTCAAATTATGTAAGCAGCTTCTTAACATACCACGTTCAGCCTTCCCCCACCCAGCCCCTCTTCCAGAGGCTACCAACCAATCGATAGAGGTTGATGAGATTCAGAAACGTTTTCTTTCTCTCTACTCTCAGCCCCGGCAGCAGGAGGAGCATCTCTGCCCATCCCTTGGGCCTATTTCAGGCATTCATATCAAGGCTCCCAAGTTAATCCATATGCTGGGTAGAGACGTTTTCCCTTAGAGACAGAGAAGATGCTGCCTTAGCACCATCTCACACCTCTGGATGGTCCCTATGATTGGGACCTGAGTTCCTTTTCTCCTTCTCTTAAGACTGGTTCTTACTCAAGATCACTCTGCCCTTGGTGCAGACTGGGGAACTGCAGGCATCTTCCCAAATTAATGGTGA
Organism: Ovis canadensis; assembly: GCF_042477335.2. Lineage (NCBI taxonomy): Eukaryota > Metazoa > Chordata > Mammalia > Artiodactyla > Bovidae > Ovis > Ovis canadensis. Next base: position 29,135,725 of record NC_091268.1, on the reverse strand, counting down.
TGTATTGTACCTTGCAAAGAAATGTTTCTGACTTTCACAGAAGATCTGTTTCAGGGTCCTGATGATATTGCATAATTACACAAGCAATATGAGAATTAATACTCATTGTAGAAAATTCAAATAATCTAGAACTATGTTTAAAAAAGCAAAAAGTTTCTCCAACACCTCTCCTTCAGCCCCACTCCTCTCTCCAGAAGTAACAAACCACTGGGAATAGATACAAATTTTCATTACTAGACACAATGCTGTAATGAAATTCTGTTACAGAGAACTTCATGCAAATATTTGCATAACACAGATTTCTAAAAGTGAAATACCCAGATCAAAGGACTGTTCATCTAAGCTATTGCTAACTATTCCCAACGTGCCTTTTCAAAAGGTCAAATGAATTTCCAAGTTTGGCCTTTCATGTTGGGGCTGACTTCTTAAGATTTAACAAATAATTGTAGTAGGTGATTGGGGAAAGGTAGTTTAAGTTTGCTTTAATCCTAATACTTTTCTTCCTTTCAAGGGGCCTCTACAAAGAGACTAATATTTATAGAGTGGGCATGCTCTCTATCTTGAACTTCAACGTAAGATAGAAGAGATACCTGTGTGGTTGACCCGAAGGAAAGCGCAGTGAAAAGCACTGCATAGCCTTGACAAAACTCTACCACCGCCCAAGTGAGAAGCAGATCATGGTCCAATCACATATGATTTCAAAGCACAAACTAATGTTCGTTTCATATAATCTGCAGGGCAATACAATAAGTCCCTGTTTTTATTTTGATTTTACAGATGAAGCAATTAAGACTGTAAGAAGTTAAGTGACTGCCAAGGTCCCAGTTAGAAAAAGAACAACATGAACTCAGATCATTCGACTCTAAAAGCCATGCTCTTAGCCACATACAGACTACTTATCCACCATATTAGATAACCTCAACCTATAACAAGCACTCTTCTCCATCACCAGAAATCCTAATTCAGCAGGTCATGGCATTGGACAAAATGCAACATCACCACTGTTACCAGTATACCTATGGAGTGAGCCACTGCAATAAGACAAGGAAAAATAAGTGTAAGAAATAGAATCAAACAGTATTAATTTGCAGATTCTGTGATTGTCCACACAGAAAATTCAAGAGTATCTATAAACTACTTAAGTTAAAGCTTCTGGTTACAAGATTAACATCCAAAATCAGTAAGATTTCTATACTACAATAAAATTATTGAAAATTATAATAGTCAATAAAACAAAATATAGGAATGACTTTAACAAACATATGAAGTTTTTACAGAGAAAATAGTAAAACTTTATTGAAACACATAAAGAGAAGATCCAAATAAATGGAAATACATACCATGACTATGGATGGGAAGACTTGAATCATAAATGTCAATTCTCCCCATATATCAAAATAATATTGTGCAGTAGTAATTAAGACAGAGTGGAACTGACATAAGGATGGACAAATAGAAAGCTGTAACAGAAAAAGGAAGTCTAGGAACAGATCTATATGCATATGGAAATGTGCTACAGGCAGGAGGTTATATTACAAATCAGTGGAGACAGGGTAGACTATTCCCTAGTACTGGGGAAACGTCATCAAGTGGGAAAAGTAAAATTAGATAGCTATTTCATGCTACGTATCAATGTGTGTGCACATTAAGTCACTTCGGTCATGTCCCATTGCTTGTGACCCATGGACTGTATGCAGCCCACCAGACTCCTCTGTCCATGGGATTCTCCAGGCAAGAACACTGGAGTGGGTTGCCATGCCCTCCTCTAGCAACCCAGGGATCAAACCTGGGTCTCTTGTGTCTCCTGAATTGACAAGCAGGTTCTTTACCACTAGGGCCACCTGAAAAGCCCCCATATATCAACAGTTCTTGAGAATTTTCTGAAAATTATTGGGAACCCATATAGCTTTTGTTTATACTGTACCTATCAATATTTACTATATAATAAATTAAATATATTAATAAATTTTAGAAATATTTACTATTTCATTTTAAAATAATTGCTATAAATTCTATAATTGCTATACATAACATAAATAACATATTTTCAATGAAAAAAACTCTTTTCCAAAAAAACACCATCAGTGAGTGCCACTGTTTTACATTTTTGCAAATCTAATATCTGGCTGGATTTTTATATCTGGGTCTACATTCAGTCTACTGTGATATATTCTTTTGGTTGGAGTATAAAAGAAGATCCAGCCTCACACAGATACATGGTTAGCAAAAGGAGGAGGATTTGAATAGCCTTTTCAGATTATTATTGTGAATTTCTTATTTTTTACTATACCAAAACTCAAGATGGAGTAGGTTTTTCAAGGTAAGCTACAATGTTGCCATATGGAACCTAAAACTTTATCAGTGAACTTTTTATACTCTGTTACATTAAAAATCCATTGGGCTAACACTTGAAAAGATCTTTTAACCAAACATGATTTTGTAATATCATATATTGGTCATTTAGAAAATACTGGTTCATGGAGTTAGGCTAATCTTTCAAATGCTGGCATGTTTTATCACAAAGATTACATTAATTTACATTACTACCAATGTCACCAGAAAGGTGTTGTATTGGGAAGTTGTCAAATTCATGGTAACAGATGCAAGTTTTCCAAAATCCTAATCATCTACTGAAAGCTCAAGTTGTATCACTGGCAACAGATACTGTCAGTTGTTTTCTTTGAAGTGACAGCCTCTCTTCACTCATTTTTGAGAATCTGACAAACACTCAAGCCTGAAAAAATGACAGTAGAAAACACATTTATGCTTTCAAGTAAAAATTATGTTCTATGAGAAAAAAAGGCTTCTGTGTACTTCCTATTCTGTGATCCAGAATATTTTTTAAGTGGGGAATACTACAATATATATATTTGCTTTTTTTTTTTAAGAGGGATAAGTCAAAATGCAGTTTTAAGTATTTACTGGGCCTTCTCTGGTGGTCCAGTGGCTAAGACTCTGCATTCCCAATGCAGGGGGCCCGGGTTCATTCCCTGGTCAGGGAACTTTATCTCATATGCCACAACTAAGACCCAGCACAGCCAAATAAACAAGGAAATAACATTTTCTAAAAATGTACTGATGGGAGAGGAAACAGAGGAGAAGAGACAGGAATGAAAGCTAAACTTTTCTGCTGTACTTTGATTGAGGTTTTGACTTTGCAAACACATGAATATTTTAAATAACTAATAAAGAAAATAAAAATGAAAAAATAAAAATAAAACGTACTCAAGAGTCAAGAGCAGATAACATTAATAATTCTTATTGCTTCATCAAAACATTCTTAAGTATAACTGGTGCTTGTTTTTAACTTGTCAGTGCATGATAGAGAAGTATATAATGATTACCAGTAGAACTGGGTGCAGATTTAAGCCCTAACACATCCGTAATTAACTTAAATGTAAACGGTCTAAGTATATCAACTAAAGGACAAAGCTTGGCAGAGTGGATAGAAAATAACGATCCAATGATACGGTATCTAAAAGAAAAAGTGAAAGTGATAGTCGCTTAATTGTGTCTGACTCTTTGTGACCCCGTGGACTGTAGCCCACCAGGTTCCTCTGTCCATGGAATTTTCCAGGCAAGAATACTAGACTGGGTAGCCATTCCCCTCTCCAGGGGATCTTCCCAAACCAGGGATTGTCTCCTGCATGGCAGGTGGATTCTTTACCGCCTGAACCACCAGGGGAAGTCCTATCTAGAAGAAACTCACTTCAAATATATTAATATTGGTAGACTGAAAGTAGACAGAAAAAGATATACAAACATTAACCAAAAGAAGCAGTGGCTATACTAATACCAGATAAAGCAGATTTCAGAACAAAGAACATTGTAAGAGGGACGTTATATAAATATAAAAGGACTGGTCCACCAAGAAGACGCGCCTATCATGTTTATGCACCAATTAGAAGCAGACTGATAGAAATGAAACAATAAATAGACAAATACACAATTTTTTAAAACTCACAATTATAATTGATTTACTTCAACACTCCACTGCCAGCAACTGATAGAACTACTAGACAGAAAATCAGCAAGGATATAAAATAATTGACTAGCACTATTAACTGATTCAACTGATATCTACAGAACACGTCACTGAACACCAGGAGAACACACATTTTTTTCCACGTGCCCAAGGAATCCTTTGAGCAGGCTTTGGGAGTTGGTGTTGGACAGGGAAGCCTGGCATGCTGTAGTCCATGGGGCTCACAGAGTCGGACACAACTGAGACTGAACTGAACTGAAGGAATGGTAAGACAGAACATATCCTGGCCCCCTAAACAAATATTAAATTTAAAAGAACTAAAATCACACAGATTATGTTCTCTGACCATAATGGAATCAAACCAGGAATCAGTGACAGAAATATAACCAAAATCTCCCAAAACTTGGAGACTAAACAACATATATATAAAAAGTCTTCGAGTCAAAGAAATCTCAAAGGAAAATTTTTTTAAAGAACCAAATGAGAATGAAAATATGACTTACTGAAATAAATGAAATGAAGCTAAAGTACTACTGAGAGGGAAATGTATAATTGTCAATACTCACATTAGAAAAGAAAGATCTCAAATCAATAACCGAAGTTCCCACGTCAAGAAACTAAAATAATAGTAAAATAAACACAGGGAATGCAGAAGGAAGGAAATAATCAAGAAATCAGTGAAACCAAAACCAGTAAAAATAATAGAGAACAACAATGAAGCAAAACTCTAATTGTTATCCCCTAAGATCAACAAAAATGATAAACTTTCAGGAGACTGACAAACATAAAATGAGAGAAAACACAGATCACCAATTTCAAATGAAATGGGATAGCTCTACACACTCTGTAGCCATTAAAGAGATAATAGAGGAATACTACAAACAACTTTGCATTTAGAACTTTGACCACTTAGAAGAAGCATAAAATAGTTCAGCACTCCAATACTTTGGCCGCCTGATGCAAAGAGCTGACTCATTGGAAAAGACCCTGATGCTGGAAAAGATTGAGGGCAGGAAAAGAAGGGGACGACAGAGGATGAGATGGTTGGTTGGCATCACTGACTCAATGGATATGAGTTTAAGCAAACTCCAAGAGACAGTGAATGACAGGGAAGCCTGGTGTGCTACAGTCCACGGAGTTGCAAAGAGTCAGATATTATTTAACAACTGAACATCTTACAAAGCTAAATATGCACTTCCATGTGACTTGAAAATTGTACCCTTGGGAATTTATCTCAGAAAAATGAAAACTAACATTCACACTAAAAAATTATACAAGTGTTCATAGCAGCTTTATTCTTAATAGCCCCAAACTGGAAACCATGCAGATATCCTTCAATAGATGAACTAAACTGTGGTACATCCATCTATGAAATACTACTCAGCCAGCAAAAAGAATGAACGGCTGATACATGCAACAACTTGGATAGATCTCAAGAGAAATATAGTGACTGAAAAAAAGATAAACTCGGATGCTTATATACTGTATGATTCCACTTATATAACATTCTTGAAAAGATAAAATGGAAATAGAAAATGATTAGCAGGTGTCAGGGATTGAGTGGGGGAAAGTAACTGTTGTCATTAAAGTAATGGAGCAAGGGGTCCCTATGATGGAGCTATTCTGTATCTCAACTATGGTGTGGCTACAGAAATCTAGGCATGTGAAAAAATTATACAGAACTAAATACACACACACACTAGTGCACACAAACCTGGGGAAATCTGAATAATGTCAACGGGTTGCATCAATGCCGATTTTCTGCTTGTGATATTGAACTACACAAAATGTTACTGCTGAGGGAAAACAGGTGAGAAGTAGACAGATATTCCTCTAATATTTCTTGCAACTGTATGCAATCTACAATTATCTCAATACACAGTGTTAAAAAAGAAGACAGACCACAGACTTAAGATGTGATGTTTATCATACACAAAAGATCAGGAACCAAATGTAAAGAACGCCCATGAAAATGACAACACAATAGTAAAAAAAAAAAAAAAGCAAAAGGATATGAATTAAGAATTCACAGAAAAGGAAACTCAGATATCCAACAGACAGATGAAAAGATGTTTAACTTCATTGATAATCAGGAAAAGGCAAAAATAAAATAAAACTCATTTCACACTCACCAGATTGGCAAACCTCTAACAGTCTTGATAGTTTATGGGTGTTTGGTATGGATGCAAGGAAATGGCAACTCATACCCTGCTAGGAAGGGTGTAAATTTATACAATCACAGTTGGACAACAATTTGACAATGTTTATTAAAATCGAAAGCGTGCATACTGTTTGCTTCATGCTTCTACTTCTAGATAACTACCCAGTATAAACTCTTGCTCCTGAGCTCAGAAAGCTATTTACACCAGAGCGGCCACAACAGCAGTGTTTGGTAATAGCGACAAATAGAAAACATCCTATATGTTATCAATAGGACACTGGTTGAAGAATCTGTGGTATGTTCCTATATTACAAATACTCTGAACAGTTCAAAAAATAAAAGAATTGGTCTACACATATCAGCATGCATGAGTCCTGAAAACATAATGCTTAGTGGTAAAAACAAGTAATAAATGGACATGTACAGGGTAATACCACGTCCTGCGTGTGTAAACACACATGAGAAGGTAAAAACTCAAATACGTGGATAAGAGGGACTCGTATTATTTCACAATGAGGTCACTCCTGGAAAGGAAGAGAACTAAAGAAGGATTTTCAGCTGAATCTTTAGGTGTTGTTCTTTCGTTTGCTTGCTTTAAAATTGACTTAAGTAAAGATCTTAGCACTGGTCAATCCTGGAAGGTGGATACAAAAGTGTTAGCCTTTTTTCTGTGCTAGCTTTATGCCTGAAATTGAAGCACACACAGAAAGAACCCAAGCATGCTCCGTGATGCTGGGGCACACCCATACTTGGAAGACCCGGCTCCAGGATGGATCAGTATCACTGCATCATGAGAAGCAGGAGCAGGAGCGGGGTGGGGGCTCAGAGGAGAAGGAGGAGGAGTGGCTTTCCCTGTTTATAGTCCCCTTAAGTAGCACCTCTTCAAGAATATTTCACGTGATAAGTTACTATAAACGCTGTTAAGGCTGCGATGACATATATTCAAGGAGGCTGTGAGAAAGCATAGCTCAGGCTGTCTGTGCTTCAGTGATGAGACAGGAGTAGGTGGTTAAAGAGAATCCCTCTTCATCCTCCTGCTGGTTTCCAGGCTGTTCACCCTTCATGTTAGGATCTGGCTACACTTCTGCTGTGGGGGCTTCCCTGGTGGCGCAGCGGTAAAGAACCTGCCTGCGATGCAGGAGACACAGGAGATGCGGGATCGATCCCTGGGTCGGGAAGATCCCCTGGAGAAGGAAATGGCAACCCACTCCAGTATTCTTGCCTGGGAAATCCCATGGACAGAGGAGCCGGGCGGGCTACAGTCCAAGGGGCCGCAAGAGTCAGACATGACTTGGCGAGTAAACCACGACCGCCACATTTCTGCTGTAACAGCTGCTAAATGGATAACTTTTAGGCTATCTCAGAGGTGGTGACTTTCATAACACAGTTGCCCTCACTGTCCTCGGGTTCAGCATCTGCAGATCTAGAAGGCTGGCATAAGGACTTGAGGACACTCAGATATGGGTAACTGTAGGGGTCCTGGAACAAATCCCCAGGGATCCTAAGGGGCCGTTGTACTCTTGGAAGCACAGGACATCATTCCTATCACTGGAATCAGGATAACATTTTCCCTCTTCCCCACATCAGTGTCTTGTCTTCAGGATTTCTTGTCCTGAGCACTGGTGACATTTGGGACCAAACTGATCTTCACTGGGGAGAAAGGAGCTGTCCTATGCACTGAAGGAGGTTCAGCAGCATCCCTGTTCTCTTCTACTAGACACCAAACACACCCCCACCACCCCAGTTATGACAGTGAAGAATGTCTCTGTTGGATTTCCTTGGTGATCCAGTAGCTTCCCTGGAGGCTCAGATGGAAAAGAATCTGCCTGCAACGCAGGAGACCTGGGTTCGCTTCCTGGGTCATGAAGATTCCCTGGAGAAGGAAATGGCAACCCACTCTAGTATTCTTGCCTAGGAAATCCCATAGACATAGGAACCTGGTGAGCTACAGCCCATGGGGTCTCAAAGAGTCGGACACAACTGAGTGACTAACACATACATACATATGACTGAGTGACTAACATATACATGCATACATATCAGTAGCTAAGGAGCTTCCCAGGTGGCTCAGCAGTGAAGAACCTGCCTGCGATGCAGAAGACACAGGCGATGCTGCGGGTTCGATTGTTGGGAAGATTCCCTGGAGGAGGGCATGGCAACCCACTCCAGTATTCTTGCCTGGAGAATCCCATGGACAGAGGAACCTGGTGGGCCAAGACTGTGGGGTCACACAGAGTCTGCAGTGACTGAGCATGCACACACCAAGTAGCTAAGACTCTGTGCTCCCAATACAGGGGACCTGAGTTCAGTTCCTGGTCAGAGAACTAGATCCCACATGCTGCAACTAAGATCTGGGGTAGTCAAATAAATTAATTAACTTGATAAATATTTTTTAAAAATGAATGTCTCCAGACGTTGCCAGATGTCCCCTGGGGCACCAAATCACCCCGGTTGAGAACCATTGCTCCCGAGACTGGTCCGAGGCACAGTCACTGGGATGCAGGTTAGTGAGCTTGGTCGTGTGCAGGACGCTCAGACATCTTCTTCACCACGGCAGACGAAACCTGCCTCGTTTACTGAAAGGTTCCCCAGTAGTTTCTCTCTCACAGATCCGTTATGCTGCACCTTATATTTAAAAGGAAATACGCTGGCCTTCCAGAACCATTTCCAGTTTTTGAAACTCTCTGCGGTTGCATGTTTACAGGCAAAGCCAGACTCATTTGGGGATGACGCTGCATGGTTTAAGAATCTTGTGCTGCCTGGGGACCAGCCTCCGCGTCTGAGTTATCTGACATCTGGCAATAGAAGGGCTGAGTGAGTCCAGTGCACATCACTCCTGACTAATCTTTTAGAATCAATATACTGAGTCACTTAGTACCTGACATTTACTTGTACAGTACCCTTCTTAAAAACGTGATTTATTTATCCATTTTCCAGTTGCTTCTTCTCTCTCCATCTCCCAGTGAATTAAATACCTGTGCTCAAGCCCCAGCAACCTTCTCCCAAATGCTCTATCCAGGCTGCACATATACATATGTGACTACAGGGAGAATCTACTTATTTATTTTGGTCGCGCTGCATGTGGGATCAAATGGGATCCCTTGACCAGGGATCGAACCTGCAGCCCCTGTGCTGCAAGCTGGAGTCTTAACCACTGGACCATTGGGGAAGTCCCTGGGCTGCTTCTACTTCTATCCATGCTGTTTCTTCCTCTGGAAACAGACTCCCTCTCCCCAGTTCCTCTCCCAGGCCATCCAGCCATGTAACCTCATGGCATCTCGGACTTGGGGTTGCCAGGTTTAGCAAACAAAAATACAGGGTGCTCAGGTAATGCTGATTACAAACAAATAAGCAAAAATTCGAGTATAAGCATATCCTCAATATTGCACAGGACAAACTTATACTTTAAAAAATCATTTGTTGTTTATCTGAAATTCAAAGTTAACCAGCATTTGATCTGGTAATCCTACATGGACTTCTTTGAAGCACTTACTACAGGTGGAAATTGTATTTTTCTGTGTGTGATTAGCTCCATGAAGGCAATGAACAGGTCTGTTTTATTTCTGTTATTTATTATTAAATATATAAATTATTATATACATAATTTATTTAAATTATAAATATTATTTATTTATTTCTCCCCTGTTTTATTTCTGGCTCTGAGCACCAAGCTTTGAGCACAGAGAGCCTGGGATGAACTCTGATAGGTGAACAGATAAGCATGTGAAGGAAGGAGGGAAGAAGAGAGAAAAGAAGAAAAGCCAGGTAGGAATGGAAGCCATGCAGAGTATGTTCTGTTGTTAATGAACTGCTGTTAGGTTTTGGGAAGCACCATACTTCTTTATACTTCTGAAACTTTGTCTGTTCCCTTCCTCATCTGGTTAATGAACCCAGGGTCTGGGGTCCCTGGACTGGGTCAGAACCTCTGTACTCCCAATATACCCAGATCTTCCCTGTGAAGCATTTACCATGTTATATAATTATCTGCTAATATATCTGTCTCTCTCACCAGCCCATAAATTCCTTGAGGGCAGGCATGATGTCTCATTCATCTTGGAAACCATATAACTAGGCAAAGCTGGTAAATATTCAACTAGTGTTCACTGACATGTAGAGATATCAAGCGGACTGCCTAGTTTTAATGTAGCCACGAGTAACAACCTCGGCTTCTACCCTTGGCCACCCTCAGGCTGGTCCTGGCACATCATCATGTCAAAAACAAATTAACAAAAAGAAAATGAGAAACAAAACCAGCAAACCCATCCCTAATAGTAAGTAATGTCCTTTTATTTTTAACTGAAGGTTTTATTGACAGATAGCTATTTTGCTCATCCCAGATTTCTAAATGTTCTCTTTATTTGCATCTTTTCTCCTTATATACCCTTTACTCCTCCCTGAATCTTTTATTTCTTCCCCCTTTGTGTGGCCATACTGGCTCCAGGGTCCCCACATACCTACCTCACCCCATTACCTGTAGTTTGTGGGTTCTTTCTCTTGAGTACGGCTGTTTAGTCCTCTCTGGACTTTTTTCAATTTGCATCCCACTCAGAGAATCCTCAACCCACTGAGAGAATTATTCTTGGGAATCAACTTCCTTAGAAGCTAGAGAAGGACAGGGGAATTTTAAATCAGTAATTTAATTATGGCTTCCTGTCACATCAGAAGATGGCACATTCAATCACAGAATAGGACTGGGGTTAAAGTAGAAAATCATGCTTATCCAATGCAGAGAATGTAAGCTTTCTAGAGTCAAGACCAGAACTACTGAGAAATGAGATGTGACGAGAGGGAAACCAGTAGCAGGAAAGGGGACCTGAGAGGAAACGGATGAGATTCTGAAGTCCAGAAGTTCTGATGTTTAGAACAGGCTCTTAAACATCTCCCCTTTACCTAAAAATGACAGTGCCTCCTCTCTTAGGATGTTTCCTGCCAGGGCTCTTGTGATTTCTTTTCTGTATGGGGCACTTGAGCCTGATGACACCTTAACAGAGTAGATAGGACGCCACCAGGTAAAGAACCTGGAGCACTTCCAAGGAATACTTCTGAAAACACACATCATCATTCTATTATTCCCTTCTACTTCTGGTGTTAGAGGCATATATGTATAATTTTTGTAGCTTCCTGCTGTATTGACCCTTTCATCATTATAAATGTCCCTCTTTGTCTCCAGTAACATTTTTTGTCTTAAAATCCATTTTGTTCATCATTAGTATCACCACTCCTGATCTCTATGCTTGCATGGTATATATTTTTATATCTTTTTATTTTCAACCTATTTGTGCCTTTGAGTCTAAAAGGTGTCTCTTTTGGGCGGCATATAGTTAGATCCTATTCTTCTAAAATCCAGTCTGATAATCTCTGCTTTTTGAATGGAGTGTTTAATCCATTTACACTTAATGTAATTGTTGATATGGCTGTGTTTACTCCTGTCATTTTATTTGTTTTCTATATGCCCCATGTCTTTCTTATTCCTCTGTTCCTCTTTTACTGACCTCTATGTTAAATAGATATTTTATAGTTAAACAATTTTAATTATTTTGTCTCCTTTTTCTTTCTACTACATTATTTTGAGTTATATCTTTAGTGGTTGCCCTGGAGTTCCTTTCAACTTTTAATTCTCATAAAAATCCTAGAATTTTGTATCAGTGACTCTTATCACCTATTTGAGAGATCAATTGTTTTATTCCATGGTTTATCAAACATCTACGTGGGTCAGATCCTATTATAGACATAAGGGACTCAGAGGACAGCTACAGGATTTGGGGGGCTTCCCTGGTGGCTCAGATGGTAAAGTATCCACCTGCAATGCAGGAGACCTGGGTTTGATCCCTGGATTGGGAAGATCCCCTGGAGAAGGGAATGGCAACCCTCTCCAGTATTCTTGCCTGGACAGTTCCATGGACAGAGGAGCCTGGTGGGTTACAGTCCATAGGGTCGCAAAAAGTCGGACAAGATGGAGCACTGAGCGACTGACACACATAAACACACACTGTTTTATTTCATGACGGTTTATCAAACATCTACATGTGTCAGACCCTGTGGCAGACACAGGGGACTCAGAGATGAACAGGTCATGGCTTCTGCCCTCAAAAGAGATGAGACAAGAAAAGCCAGCTGTTATGACGCAGTGTGACTAGTGCAACACTACAGAGAATGCACGGGGTAATAGGTTATGTCCACAAGCACCAGAAGGAGACAAGTCCATTCAATCTGTAGGAGTCAGAAAATGCTTCCAGGAAAGCAAGAAGCCTGAGCTATTTATTGAAGAATGAGTAGGAGTTATCTGGTCAGAGAAGTGGGAACCAGGGCTTCCAGAAGGAAGGAACAAAGCCTGGAGGCATGACAGACTGTGAGCCTTGAAAGTAATGCAGGGAGGTGAGGGCAGCTAGATAAGATCCTAGCTGGGCATGTAGAGGGAGAAAAGCTAGAAAGACAGACTGCTACACTGTCAAAAAAGGAATTTAGCTTCATCCTAAAGGCAGTGGTGAATCCCAGATGGATTTAAGCAATGGATCATACTTGCATTCCGGAAAGTGACTGTCGATTATTTGGAAGACCCATGAGACAAGATACAACCAGAGGCAAGAATCAGGAAGGTAATGGGGACTGTTGAGGAAATAGTTCAGTTCAGTTCAGTTCAGTTCAGTTCGGTTGCTCAGTCGCATCCTCAACTCTTTGCAACCCCATGGACTGCAGCATGCCAGGCCTTCCTGTCCATTACCAACTCCCAGAGTTTACTCAAACTTATGCCCATTGAGTCAGTGATGCCATCCAACCATCTCATCCTCTGTCGTCCCCTTCTCCTCCTGCCTTCAATCTTTCCCTGCATCAGGATCTTTTCAAATAAGTCAGTTCCTCATATCAGGTGGCTAAAGTATTGGAGTTTCAGCTCGAGCATCAGTCCTTTCAGTGAATATTCAGGGCTGATTTTACTTTAAGGGTGAAAAGAAACAAGAACCCTTTAATCTGATTCCCAAGGTAATCTGCTTTTTCCACTACATCATGTTGCCTTCAAATAATGATGTTTCCTTTCTGCCTCAAGTTAAGAAATTTTAATTTAGTCCCAAAATAAACTCCATAAAATGAATTCAGACTTTCGTATCTCTCACATAAGTTAACCACATTCAAAAATGAGAGGAAAAAATACTAAAAGAGTTTTTCTTCCCATGACTTGATCAAACTCAAGTATATTTTGTATTTTCAAGAGAAATATCGGGCCCTTCCATTTTTAATAACAATTTAAAAACAGAAATAGGAAATTTCCTAACTCTTAAAGACTGACTTGATATTAATTGAATAATGACTATTTCTCCGACACTTAGAGCACAATTTCTCAGAGCACTTCAATTCAATCTACAGTATTTATTCAGGACATACTGAGTGTATGGGATCATTCAAACAGCAGTATAGGCAAACTAAAATACATAAAATCCAGCATCTCAGATCAAAGAATTTTCAGTCTCATATAAGAGGGTCTTTTTGTAATCTCATGAATGTTTTTGATATCCCCCCAAAATTGAATGCCTTTAACTCAGCAATGCCACTTGAAATATTTTTATTCATATGTAAAAATGAAAGAAACAGTAAAAGTATAAAGTAGCTTAAATGTCCATTAATAGGGAATGGCTGGATATACCTAGACACTGGGAAGATATTCAATCATCAGAAAGGATGAGATAATTCTGTATTATTGACATAGGAAGATGGCTATGATACACTGTGAAAAAACTAGGCTATGTTTAGTACCTACAATATGATTTCCTTTATTATAAAATACATATGTAAATATATGTGTAAAATAACAGACTGAAAAGACAGATGCCAAATCTGATGGTAGTTTGAGGGTGGGATATGGCTTTTGCTTTCTACTTTTTACACGTCTGCCTGAGTTTTCATAATAAGCAGATATGCCTTTAAAAAGACTTTTAAAAAGCTTATTGACAGTATCTATGCAAACCCTGCTATAAATGGGCACTCACTTACTTCAGTTTCTTACATCTCAGCCAGCCGAAGAGAAAGAAAAATGTCAACTTGATTAGCCAGAAACTGCAATAAAGAATAGTCGGTGAAATAAGTCAGACAGAGAAAATGTCGTATGACATCACTTCTATGTGGAATCTAAAAAGAAATAATACAAATGAACATACAAAACAGAAACACAACTCAGACTTAGAGAACGAGCTTCTGGTTGCCAGAGGTGGGAGGGATGAGGGGAAGGGATAGTTAGGGAGTTTGGAATGGACATGTACACACTGCTGTATTTAAAACGGATAGCCAACAAGGACTGCTCGATGTTATGTGGCAGCCTGGATGGGAGGGGAGTTTGGCGGAGAATGGCTACATGTATATATATGTCTGAGTCCCTTCCCTGTTTACCTAAAACTATCACAACACACCCCAATACAAAATTTAAAGTTATTTAAAAAAAAAATAGTCAGATGTTCAACTACGGCCCTTTTAGAGAACACTGTGGCAAAGTTTGGCCAGAGGCTTCGGCTTTCTGGCTTCAGTATACAGGCTAAATATTTTGTTGGTGACTATCATTCCAAAGTAAACATCTTAAAGCTGTTTACTATCTTAATATCTAGTTAACACTAGCACTGCTTTGTTGATTTGCATTCAATATGCCTACTTCATTAAATATTTTTCTTTTCTTTTTTAAAAATTCTATTTATTTTTATTTGTGACCAAACTGGTCTTCGTGGCTTCATGCAGGCTTTCTCTAGTTGTGGCAAGTAGGGGCTACTCTCTAGTTGCAAAGCATGGGTGTCTCATTGCAGTGGTTTCTCTTGCTGTGGAGCACGGACTCTAGAGCATGGGCTCAATAGTTGTGGCACATGAGCTTAGTTGCCCATGACGTGTGGGATCTTCCCCGAGCAGAGATCAAATCCATGCACCCTGTATTGACAGGTGGATTCTTAACTACTGGACCATCCGGGAAGTCCTATAGTTTTCTTTTCTGGGGCCATGTTCCTGCAACAGTCACTCTCAGTATCACAGTACCTGGTTTTTTGAATTTATTTTTATTTGACTGTGCCAGCTCTCAGTTGAGGCACACAGGATCTTCCATCTCTGTTGTGGTATACAGGTTCTTTTAGTTGCAGCCAATGGGATCTAGTTCCCCAAATGGGGATTGAACCTGGGTGCCACCCCCCCCCATATTGGGAGCTCAGACTTTTAGCTACTGGGACCATCAGAGAAGTCCCCCGCAGCACCTGACTTTTTTAAAATATAAATTTATTTATTTTAATTGGAGGCTAATTACTTTATAATATTATATTGGTTTTGCCATACATCAACATGAATCTGCCACGGAGCACCTGACTTTTACTGCTATGGATAAGGAGGGGATGACCAGTTCTATTGTTCACCAGTGGGAAGCAACTGCCTTCTCAACCTTTGGAATCTCCATGAAACCAGCAGTAGTAGAAGAGGACCAACCACTCTGACTTACTTGGGAGCGATGGTTTCCCAGTATGCAGGACTTTGCAGCACTAAAATCGGGACACTCCCAGGCAAACCAGGGTGTTGAATACCCTGGCAGGGGAATACCCCAGTAGTGGCCATTGTTGGGTATTTTTTCAGACAGTATTTTTCTACTCAAGACTTCTTCATTACAAGAGATTATGGATGCTACAGGGCCCATGTGAGTGATTTCCCACAAAATACTCTTTATAACCAAATTCCATCAAATGAATCATTACTATGTTCAAAGACAGCCTTTCAAATGGGATTTCCTGAGTGCTGCTCTCCATTTTCCTTGCTTAGTCCTTCAGCAAGCTCACAGGAAAATAGAATAGCGATCTTGACCTTATAGCTTAACGCAGTCATTTATAGTCATTAGCCCCATACATATCTCCAGAGAGTAGAATCTTTAACTGGATGGGGGTGGTTTCCAGGCACAGGTGATTTTATTATCTGGCAGGGGAAGAGAAACTGACTCAATGGAAGACAGGTAGGGTTGGAAACTTGACTGTTCTTCTTGGTCCTTATCGTTTGAGAAGAACTTGTTAAAACACTCAGGCTTCAGTGCTCAGCACCAAAGGAGTTAACCATACGTATGTCACGGCTAGGCTTATCATGATTACAAGTTAGAAGGAAAAAAGTCAGTTAAGTATTAGCAGAATGATGCTAAATTTTGATCCAGGGGTCTGATTTTAGTAAAACTTGACTTTGCATAATATGTTTAAACGTATTATGTTGTTGTTCAGTTGTTCAGTCACGTTCGACTCTTTCCAACCCCATGGGCTGCAGCACGCAGGCTTCCCTGTTCTTCACTATCTCCCAGAGTATTATATACTACATGCATTTATTATTTTCACATAAAGGAGTAGAAATTCACTTTGCAAGCTCATTTTCTTTTGAGACTTTAAAAACACCTTGCGATCACTCTCTTCTATGAGACTGAAAATTTTTTGATCCAAGATGCCATGGAAAGATTTTACATATTGTAGGTTTCCTCTGCTGCTGTGTGAATGGTACCACACAATAAGTTATGTCCTTAATAAATATTCTAGACTGAGTTGAAGTGCTCTGAGTCTGTTGTTGTTATTATTCAATTAATACCAAGTCAGGCTTTAGGAGTTAGGAAATTTCATATTTCTGTTTTAAAAATGGAGGGACCTGGGACTTCCTTGGTGGTCCAGTGGCTAAGACTCTTAAGCTTCCAATCCAAGGGGCCCAGATTCAATCCCTGGTCAGGGAACTAGATCCCACATGCCACAACTAAGACTGGTACAGCCAAATAAATAAATAAAATACATATTTTAAAGTGGAGGGACCTACTATTTCTCTTGAAAATGAAAAATACACTTGAATTTAATCAAGTCATAGAACTTAGCACATGGGAAGGAAAACTCTTTTAGTATTTTTCCCCTCATTTTTCAAGGCAGTTAACTTCTTCATACACTCCAGTCTTAAAAGTGAGTGACAGCTCATATTTGACCCCCGGGAAGAAGAGAAAGCTTAGTGCTCTATCTCTGGCTTTTACTCATTCCCACAAAACAAGAATGAGGGGCTTCCCTGGTGGCTCAGTGGTAAGGAATCTGCCTGCCAATGCAGACGACACGGGTTTGATCCCTGAGTTGGGAAGATCTGACATGCCGCAGAGCAACTAAGGTCATGCACTGCAACACTGAGCCTTTGCTCTAGAGCTCAGGCACCGAAACTCCTGAGCGGATGCACTGCAGCTACTGAACCCGCGGCACCCTGGAGCCTGTGCTCCCCAGCAAAAGAAGCCACCACCAGGAGGAGCCCATGAATGGAGACTAGAGAGTATCCCCGCTCCCCGCAACTAGACAAAAGCCCCCATAGCAACCCAGCACAGCCTATATATACATATATATATATATATATATATTTAATTTTACATATAAACTATCGACAGAAAAGCCTTTCTGGATTAGATATTACAGAGCTAAAAAAAAAAAAAAAAAGCCACAACTCATAACAGCATTCTATAAGGAACTCTAAACTATTGGGAGAAAATGTTAACAGTCACACATTGACCAGGTTCACTGGCCGAGTTCTTTGCCTCTTTTCGCTCCCTTGTTTAAATGAAGTTTTCATTTTGGAATAATCTTAGATTTACAGAAAAGTTGCAATAATACAGAGTTCCCAAGTACCTTTAACTCAATTTCCCTCACTGTTAACATCTTGCGAAATGATCGTATGTTTGTCAAAATTAAGAATTTAACATGGGTACATTGCTGCTGTTACTCTGTCACTAAGTTGTGTCTGACTCTCTGTGACCCCATGGACTGCAGCACACCAGGCTTCCCTGTCCTTCACGATCTCCCGGAGCTTGCTCAAACTCATGTTCATTGGGTTGGTGATGTCATCCAACCATCTCATCCTCTTTTGCCCACTTCTCTTCCTGCCCTCAATCTTTCCAAGCCTCAGGCCTTTGCTGAGTCGGCTCTTCGTATCAGGTGGCCAAAGCATTGGAGCTTCAGCTTTAGCATCAGTCCATGGGTACATGACTAGTCACTAAACCACAGACTTGATCTGAATTCACTAGCCTGTTTTTAAATTAGGTATATCCAATGTGCAATAGTATATGTTAAAGGTGTACCACATGGTGATTCATAATTTTTAAAGAACTTTTAAAAATTAAAAGTAGAACTTTTCTACTCTTTCTATGGAGTAGAAATGTAAACTCCATTTACAGTCATTACAAAACACTGACTCGATTCCCTGTGCTGTACAATATATCCTTGCAGCGTCTCTGTTATATGCATAATAGTTTGTACCTCTTAACCCTCTATCCCTGTCTTGCCCCTCCCTGATTCCTTCTCCCCAGTGGTAACCACTAGTTTGTTCCCTGTATCTGTGTGTCTGTTTCCTTTTTGTTATACTTACTAGTTTGCTTTATTTGTTTGGAGTCCACATAGTTTTTCTACTAATATCTTTTTTTTTTTTTCTGTTCCAGGATCCAATTCGGCATCCCACACTGCCTTTTTAAAAAAACATTTTTAAAAAATGTTTTTTAAATGTTGTATTGGTTTCTGACGTATAACAAGACAAATCAGCCATAATTATACATACATCCCCTCCGTCTTTAGCCTCCGTCCCCTCCACTCATCCCATCCTTCCAGGTCATCACAGAACTCCAGACTGGGCTCCCTACGCTACACAGCAACTTCTCACCAGCTACCCATCTTACACCTGATAGTGTATATAAGCTGAAGTCACTTTCTCACTCCTCCCCGCCATGTCCACAAGTCCATTCCCTGCATCGGTGTCTCCAATCCTTCCCTTCAAATAGGTTCATCAATATCATTTTTCTAGATTCCACATATATGCCTTAAAATACTACATTTGTTTTTCTCTAACTTACTTCATTCTGTATAACAGGTTCTAAGTGCATCGACCTCACTGGAACAGACTCAAATTCACTTTTATGGCTGCATAATGTTCCACTGTATGTAAGCACCACCTCTCCTTTATCTATTCATCTGTTGACAGACACCTAGGTTGCTTCCATGTCCTGGCTATTGTAAACAATGCTGCTATGAACACTGGGGGTACGTGTGCCATTTTCGATTAACACATTGTCTTTTTTTTTTTTTAACTACTTCTTTCTTTCCTTGGCTATGCCGGGTCTTAGCTGCGGCACTTGGGATCTTCAATCTTCATTGTGGCGTGCAGCATCTTTTTTGTTGCAGCATGCAAATTCTTAGTTGCAGCATTTGAATTTTTACTTATGGGATCTAGGTTCCTGACCAAGGGTCGAACCTGGGCCCCTTGCATTAGGAGAATGGAGTCTTAGCCACTGGACCACCAGGGAAATCCTACACATTGCTTTTAGCATCACTCTTTGTTAAGCAGTCAGAGCCTACCTTATTGTCATGAGGACAATCAGCCTCAGCTCCATTTCTTCATTAGAGTGTGTTAAAAATAAGACAACAGGGTCCAAATGGAGTTGCTTTTGCTAAGCTCCACATCACCAAGACTTGACTTCATTACAAATTTGGCTCTCCCAGAAATGGAATCTTAAACCAGTTGATCAGGAATCCCCTGATCAGCATTTATTTGTAATCTGCCTGCTAGACCCCTGCTACCCTCATAAGACAAGCAACTTTGCAATAACCAATATGCTCTTTGGCCCAGGGCACTGTTTTGTTCCTGCTCCCTTCTGCAGACAAAATCTCTCGCCTTGGACAGTCCTTTGGCACTCCTTTCTATTTGCTAGATTGGATGTTGCCTGATTCATGAATGGTTGAATAAAACTAATAAAACCTTTAAAATTTACTCAGTTGAATTTTAATGAGTGTATTCTCGCATTGAACACGTTTATCTATTCTTTATTCATTTAACAGATATTAATGGAGCCCTTGCCAAGTGCTGGGCAAATAAAGCAGGTATGATCCCTCTGCTGACAGAAATGAGGGGAAACAGACAGTAATGATGTGATGGGAAAGCAAACTGTGCAAAGAGAGAAGGGTGATGAGCTGGGGGGTAAGGTCAGGGAAAGCCTGCTTGAAGCATTGACATTTGAGATCTAAAAGTGTGAGAAAGAAAAGTTCACGAGAAGAGAAAGCAGAGAATCCAGGGGAAGAATAGCTTCCCCATCTGAAGGTAAACACACAAGACAGAAAAACACACACAAGAAGATTCAGGTGAGGCTGGGACGGAAGACAGAGGAGACGCCCTGTTATTTACAAAACGAAGGCTGCAACTGACAACTGCGTGCTCACTGCTTTTTCTTCTGTGTCCCTACAGCACGAGGTTCATGTTTTACCACAAAGGTTGGGGCCATCATCTCTCTAGCAGGGAGCTCCTTGAAAGAAGCATCTCTGCCTTGCTCATCTCTGTTTCCTTCCCCATTCTCAGCGCCAAGCAGAGCCATTGCATAAAAAGGATCAAAACGTGTGTTTGTTGAACCAGATCAGACTCCCCATTCCAGTCTATTCTCTTTACTTTTGCCCCAAACTGTGTGTGGTTCAGTGGCTAAATCGTGTCCGACTCTTTGAGACCCCGTGGACTGCAGCACACCAGGCTCCCTGGAGTTTGTTCACACTCGAGTCCACTGAGTCAGTGATGCCATCCAGCCATCTTATCCTCTGTCACCCCCTTCTCCTCCTGTCCTTTGTCAAGCATTATTTTCTCTAAAACTTCCACTTCTCACTTGCTCTGAACTTTCAAACGTTACATAGAAAAGAACTCTCTTCCTCCACAGGGAGGGGGTGTACCCCCAAGACAATAGAGATGTGTGGGGAGAGGAACCAGATTCTAAAACGTGATTTGTTTATTGAGAAGCATGATTCAGAGGAAGGGGGAAAGAGAAAAAGGGGAAGGAGAAAAGAGAGGAAGAGCAAAGGGGCCTCTGAAAGATGCTCAAAGTGGCTCTCTGAGGTTGGCAGGATTATTTTTTTTATTTGGCTCGGCCATGTCTTATCTGGTGGCATTTTTAGTTGCAGCAGGCAGAATCTTTGGTTGTGGCACGTGGAATCTACTTCCCCGAGCAGGGGTTGAACCCAGGCCCCTACATTTGAAGTGTGGAATCTTGGTCACTGGACCATGAGGGAAGTCCCAGCAGGATTATTTTAAATGACATTGTCTCTCTTTTATAATCTTAAGTGTTTTTTAACTTCAAAACTTATGAGCAGGCCTTCCCCAGTGGCTCAGTGGTAAAGAATCTGCCTACCAATGCAGGAGACACGGCTTGATCTCTGATCTAGGAAGATCCCACATGTCAAGGAGCAACTAAGTCCAGGCATCTCGACTACTGAGCTTGTGCTCAAGAGCCCAGGAGCTGCAACTACTGAAGCCGCCGGCCCTGGAGCCTGTGCTCTGCAACGAGAAGCCACCACAATGAGAAGCCCGCACACTGCAACTCGAGAGCAGCCCCCGCTCTCTGCAACCAGAGAAAGCCTTTGCAGCAACGAAGACCCCGCACAGCCAGAAATAGATAAAAATTCAAAACCAAAAGAAACTTGTGAGCATTATCCCTCTAATTATCAGAATAAAAACGAACTAGTTATTTTTGTTGGAGAGGGATTTATCTCGAGGGGGATTTTGCTCTGCAAGCTGCATTCTTTCTCTGCTCATATGGCCTCCATCGCATTTCCACGGGAGAACATGCCTCACCCATGGAATGTTGTCCAGTGGGATTGGCAATCAAGATGGCGCCCTTCTCAACCAAGGCTGGGTCTTGATCCAGCTAGGCCAACATACACATGCCATGTTCTGGCTGTATTTGGCTTTGATTTTCTTTTAATTTTTATTTATTTCTCTGTGCCAGGTCTTAGTTGTGGGACATGAGTTCTTTAGTTGCAGCACGTGAACTCCTTAATGGAAGCACGTGGGATCTAGTTCCCTGACCTGGGATCAAACCTGGCTCTTCCAACTGACATTCAGCCACACATTGGTCCCAGGGCTTGTCTTGGGATAGGATGGATGCACTGCCCTGAGAGCAGTAGTTGCTAGTGTCAATATTTGCAGAAGCCACTAGGATGCGGGAAAAGCTCATAGGTTAGTGTGCCTTCATAGGTTCTCACCGGGAGGGTTTTCACACACAGGCGGTAGGACTATTTTCAAGCAGCAGAACTGACTTGGTTAACTCAGAGATTTTCTCTTTGTCCTCTCCTGGGTATTTGAATCTTGAGCACAATGTCCCAGGGATGCAAAACATTGGATCTGATTCAGCCTGATGACAGTGCCCTGAATTATCTGCCACTTGAAACTTAATAGTCATCAGAGTTCCTCTTCTTTTAAGGAAGGCCTGGCTATTTAGCTCTTTTGATTCTGGAAGGATTTTGACATGCGTCGAGTAAGTTCCCCCTTCCTCCTTGAGTTCTTGTGCTTTTCAAATTTATTTAATCCACAGTAAGGCATATAGAGTGACCCAGAATCAACAATCACACATAGGCGTAAGTGAGATAAAAACAGCACAAAATAATATTTACCTTTAGTACCTTAGAGGCATTCTTATATTTTCTGGTCTCCTCTATTGCATTTCTGAAATTCTAGTTGAGACCTCTTGAACTGGCTAATGGGTTGCTCCCACACTTGAGCACTTGGAAAGCCTCATAATTTCCCAAAGTCAATTTCTCATTTGCAAATAATCCCATCTCTCGTGTGTGAAACAAACAAACAAACAAAAAAAATGAGCAAATTAAAAGGAACGCTGATCCATAGAAATTTTTCTCTCAGGCAGTGAACTCTCTCTAGCTACAGGACCAGCTCTGGAAACAAAAAGCCAGCAAGTGCTGGTTTTGAAGAACAGAATTAATCACAGCCAGAACTTTCTCCTCCAGCAGCAATCAAGAAGTCAGGTGTGATCCTACCCCCTTTTACATGCCTGTTGATTGTCTAGACCAGGGAGCCACAACCCTGTAGGCCACACCTGGACCTGAGTTAAGGAAAGGCCTCCACATTTTTAAATGATTGGGGCGGGGGTGGGGGGAAGCAAAAGAATAGTATTCCATGACACATAAAAATTATGTGAAATTCACATTTCAGTGACTGTAAACAAGCGTTATAAGGAGCACATTCATATCCATTCATTCATTCATTCATCTATGGCAGCTTTGGGGCCAAAACAGTAAACAGAAACTATATATGACCCACAAAGTCTAAAACATTTACTATCTATCTACTCCTGTACAGAAAAAAATTGCAGACACTTGATCTAAGCACTACAGGGAGATTGAGAATGAAGTTAAGGCATAGTTCCTGCTCTAAAGATGAGAACCCTTGTGGCTGACACAAATCAAGGACAACTAAACATCATATTGGAAAAGGCAATGGCAACCCACTCCAGTACTCTTGCCTGGAAAATCCCATGGATGGAGAAGCCTGGTAGGCTGCAGTCCATGGGGTTGCGAAGAGTCGGACATGACTGAGTGACTTCACTTTCACTTTTCACTTTCATGCATTGGAGAAGGAAGTGGCAACCCACTCCAGTGTTCTTGCCTGGAGAATCCCAGGGACGGGGGAGCCTGGTGGGCTGCCATCTCTGGGGTCGCACAGAGTCGGACACGACTGAAGTGACTTAGCAGCAGCACCACCAAACATCATATTGCACACCATGAATGGAGAAAGCACACCGGGAGGTCAAATGGAAGGAATTCTTCAAACGAAGAGGCAACGTGGAAGGTGTAGGGGCTTGTAGAGAAGGTGAGGCTGGAACTTTGGATGATTTCTGAATTTCTACACCAGAAGGGCTTGGAGGTGGCGCTGGTGGTAAAGAATCCGCCTGCCAGTGCTGGAGACACAGGAGACGTGGGTTTGATCTCTGGGTTGGGAAGATCCCCTGGAGGAGGAAATGGCAAGCTATCCCAGTATTCTTGCCTAGAGAATCCCATGGACAGAGGAGCCTGGCGGGCTACAGTCTGTGGGGTCACAAAGAATCAGACACTACTGAAGTTGAGCACACACATTCCTACAGAAGAGAAGTGTCTATTGTGTAAATCAAGTGAAGGGTGTGAGTGAAGCAGGGAGGCAAAAGGACCTGCCATGAGAAAAGGTAAAATGAAGTCTCAGGGGGCATTCCCTGGTGTTCCAGTCGCTAAGACTCCCAGTGCAGGGGGCCCAGGTTCGATTCCCAGCGGGGGAACTAGATCCCACATGCCGCAACTCCAGAGTTCGCAAGCCACCAACTGAGAATTGGTGCAGCCAGATAAATTAAAAAAAAAAAAATCAAGTCTAAGCAGAAAGGAGAAGGAAAGTGGAGTGGCCCAAGAATGGAATAGCCACCATAATGACAACCATGATAATAGCAGCTTCCACAATCCAGGCTTTATCCTGCGCTGGGCACTGCGTTCAAAGCCTGAAGGTGTTCACTCACTGCATGCTCACCCTAAGTGTGTAAGTGGGAGACAGATCACCCCATTTCACAGATGAGATGTGAAGGAAACCAATCTAACCAGAGAAGGAGGGCGTTTTAGAGTCTTGGGAAGGAATAAGGCTCATTTGGGAGGGAAGGTGGTAGTGGTGGTGTTCAGTCACTAAGCCATGCCTGACTTGCAACGCTGTGGACTACAGCGTGTCTGGCTTCCCTGTAACTTCACTGTCTCCCAGAGTGTGCTCAAATTCATGTCCACTGAGTTGGTGATGCCATCCAACCATCTCATCCTCTTGTCGTTCCCTTCTCCTCTGCCCTCAGTCTTTCCCAGAATCAGGGTCTTTTCCAATGAATCAGCTCTTTGCATCAGGTGGCCAAAGTATTGAAGTTTCAGCTTCAGCATCATCCTTCCAATGAATATTCAGGGTTGATTTCCTTTAGGATTGACTGGTTTGATCTCCTCGCAGTCCAAGGGTCTCTCAAGAGTCTTCTTTAGCACCACAGTTTGAAAGCATCAATTCTGTGGCACTCAGCCATCTTTATGGTCCAACTCTCACATCCTACATGACTACTGCAAAAATCGTAGCTTTGACTACAAGGACTTTTGTTGGCAAAATAATGTTTCTCCTTTGTAATACGCTATCTAGGTTTGTCACAGCTTTTCTTCCAAGCAGCAAGCGTCTTTTAATTTCATGGCTGCAGTCAGAGGGTAGGTGGAGATTATGGAGGCTTCAGAAAACCAGGGAGAATGTCCTAAAACCAATTAAAAAGTGAAAAAGAACCGACAAAATACAGCAGAGGAGCATCTTATTGGCATTGGAGGCAATGGGAAGTTTTTATGAAAGGGAGAGATGGGCTGAAGAAGCAATGAACACACTGGTCAACAGCAGAGCAGGCGGATCTGAGACCAGAGGCCAGAGCTAAGGCAGGAGACTTCCTGTATCCATGGAGATCTGCTCCACGCATCAGGCTAGTAAGGACTCTGACAGTCAAAAAATCTACAGCACAACCTTTCACCCAGCAGTTTCCAAACTTACTGACCACGTCCCGTGTTTAGTCGCTCAGTCGTGTCTGATTCTTTGCGACACTATGGACTGTAAGCCTCCAGGTTCCTCTGTCCATGGGATTCTCCAGGCAAGAATACTAGAGTGGGTCACCATTTCCTTCTCCAGGGGATCTTCCCAAGCCAGAGATCGAACTCGGGTCTTCTGCATGGCAGGCAGATCCTTTACCAGCTGAGCCACCTCCCTTTTTCTTAGAAAACCTATCAACAGCTGCTATTCTTCAGAACACAGCTTAGAAAATGCTGCCTTCAAGCAAAGACCTACAGTCATATAAGAAACCACTGTATTAGGCAGTGGGCATCCAGATGTCTGACTTTATAAGTGTGGCAGAAAGACAAAAGGGTGACATGATTTCTATCTTTAAACCTTGCTGCTGCTAAGTTCCTTGGTGGAGAGGCCAGAGCTTTATACACCGAGCAGCAGCCTGTGCCCAGCTGGTAAGCCATCACACACCAAGGGGTTTAGACTCACTGGTCAGGTTCAAACTACTTTATTTTTAGACAATAGAAATGGCAGCTGAGTAAATATTGTAAAACTAGATATCTGATCCTGGTCCCACAGAGGACAAAGTAATTTCTCTTTCAAGGCTATTTTTAGAAGCTGGTTAGCTGCTCGCCTAAGATCCCTACTTCCCTAGGAAGCGAAGCATCTTTTCTCAGTTGCTAAGGAATCAAATACCTTGATGTGTGGAATTCCCAGTGTGTGCCCGTCCCTGTGTTAACAGCCTTTTCTTTGAAAGGCAGGTTGGTAGTTATCAATCAAGGGATGATATAGTAATGACCCTGAATTTAAAATATATATACATACATGTGTGTGTTTTACATAAATTCACTGGACACATATATTATGTATTATACATATTATGTATAATGTATACATATATATTCATACATATATACATATTATATACATATATATTATATACATATAATGTATAATATAATGTACACATACATGTATATGTATAACACGTGTAATATATGTATAATATACACATTTATTATGTATACACTGTAATATATATTTGCTACATACATATATGTGTATGTGTGTGCTCAGTCACTTCAGTAGTGTCTGACTCTTTGTGACCCCAAGGACTACAGCCCACCAGGTTCCTCTGTGCATGGGCTTTTCCAGGCAAGAATACTGGAGTGGGTTGCCATTTTCTTCTCCCAGGGATCTTCTGAACCAGGGATCAAACCCATGTCTCCTGCTTGCCAGATGGATTCTTTACTCCTGAGCCACCAGGTAAGCCCCTTATATGTGTGTGCATGTTTACACACACACACACACACACACACACACACACACATACATATATGTAGGTAGGTAGTGGATAATATTAGTTGGCAGAGAAGCTAAATGGTTAAAAAGCAAGGGCTGGATTTACCCACTCAGAGCTTCAATCAAGCTGTACATCTAGATAATATTTTAAAAAGTCAATAGAACACCCACCATTTGGCATCAAGAGATGAACATCTGGGTAATTAATAGACTGTATTTTAAGGCATTTTTCAGTATCCCTCCTGACTCCATGTTTTCAAGTCCAGGCTTTCACTGGATCAGATTTCATTTGAAATCATTTTCTGCAATAAAAGATACTTTTCTTTACTGTAACTCTTGAAAACTAGTAGCTTTCTTTGTGTTTGTAAATGCTGATTAATGAAGAACCTGAATTCACATCACCTCTCTGCAGAAAGCGTATAGATAAAGTTGAAGCCCAGAAGTGTTCCAGTGAAACACTCCAAGTGGTCTACAGGTCACCTTGGCCAGGCTCTCTGATTCTAGTCTTTCCTTGTCTCTGAGCTATTTTACAACACCATGAGTAGCAGGTAACTGGTAAAAACTCAAAAATAATTCTCATGCACATCCAAATGACTTCCCTCTCCTTCACGAAAAACTTTGCACCTTCATTTCAATATTTCTGACCCATAAGTAGGTCCATCTTTCAGATTCTTTTGAATCGGCTATAACATCTACAAGGTTTTCTTCACTGATTGAGTAGAATGCAATCTTTTTTAAAAAATAGGTAAGACGTGGATTTATCGAGAGAGAAACACACTCCATAGACAGACTGTGGTCCATCGCAGAAGGCGAGAGCGGCCAGAATAAAATCTTTAACACATGTTCATTTTTATATCTTTGGGATAATCGTGATTTTACCTTGTTCTGAAAATTATCCTTGAACAATAACACTAATGTTTTTCTGCATTCCCCTGCCCCAGCAGAACTACAAGCGAATTCCTGCTGCAGCTGACACGTTGCCACAGGGTAGCAGGCTGCGTCTTTGGGAAATGCATTAGCTAATGGATAATTATCTTTTCTAAATGCAGGGTGTTGTGTTTCCTTCTTCAGAAAAGGAGCTAAATTAATAGAGCAATGGGTCCACCACACACAGGTTATATCTCTCTCCATCCGTGACGAATTTTTGAGTAACAGTTGCTAATAATAATAGCAAGAGCATCCTTTGTGTTTGGAAATGGATGACTGATTCAGGACAACAGGACAGAGGGGATAAATTGTTTTCCCAAGAGCAATGAGAATCACAATTTAGGAGTGAATCATTTATTTTACTGGGAGCTTTCAGGTGTCGGCCATCATGGTCTAGGAGAGAAAGGGAGGGAACTCTTGCTTATGAGCTGGTTTTGATTATACAGAATAAGTGGGTTCAAGTTCTACTTCCGCTACTGCCTAGCTTGAGTACTTGGGAAAATGATCTTCCTTCTGGGCGAAGGGTTTCTAATCCACACACAAAGGAGGCAGGGTGGGCTAACCATATTAAAAGCTACTTTCAGGGGTGGGGGGGATGGTTTCTAATCTACAGTCAGAGTTGGGGATCACATGGGAACTAGCCTCTCCCCAATAATAACAATTCTTATTCTGTGCCCTTCAAGACACCATGGAAGCAACTGGGTATGATCAGAGACATATACATACACTGTCCTTTTTAAACTGTATTTTAATATTTATTTATTTTGGCATGCTGAGTCTTCATTGAGGTGCAATGGCTTCTCTAGTTGTGGTGTGAGGCCTTAGCTGCCCCGTTGCATATGGGATCTCAGTCCCCGACCAGGGATCAAACCCGCATCCCCTGCACTGGCAGGGAGATTTTTAGCCACTGGACCTCTGGGGAAGTCCCCACACTGGCTTTCTTAAGAGGAGGAAGAGACCCTTGAATCACCAGGGACACCTGATTTCTGAGTACACCTCTACGCTAAGAACTTCATCTCCTCACATATATGTGGGATCTAATATATGGCACAAATGAACTTATCTATGAAGCAGAAAGAGCCTCAGACATAGAGAGCACACTTGTGGTTGCCAAAAAGGGGAGGGGAGGGCAGTAGGATGGACTGGGAGTTGGGGGATTAGCAGATGCAAAGTACTATACAGAATGGATAAAAAACAAGGTCCTACTGTATAGCAGAGGGAACTATATTCAATATCCTGTGATACCATAATGTGTGATACCAAAAGAATGAGTGTGTATACATGAGTATAACCATCACTTTGCTGTATAGCAGAAATTAACACACTGTAAATCAATTAAGCTTCAATAAAATAAATTTTTTAAATTAAGAAAAAAAAAAAACCCTGCATCTAAAAACATTCATAGGAGAACCAGGCATTCTTTTTCCTCCCCCACCCAACCCAGAGAAGTGCTCATTTCAGTTTGCAAAAATTGAGATGTCATCTGTCACCTGGCGTGTTCTACTTTCCTGGTCCCTCTCATAACTGTCTGGGCACTCTTTGGGGTGGTAATAAACAAGAAATGGTTAGTCCCTGAACACAGATAATGGTCCAGAGAAAGAGAGTGTCACTGTTCTCCGGGCTGGCAGAAATCCCTCTCTTTCTAGCAGCAGAGTTAAGGGCTATTATTTGAAGGGTATTTCTAGTCATCTACCTGAAGCATTTTCTTTTGTAAGTGAAAGTGACAATTTCTCCTTCACTCCAATTTGTAGGAAGTAGAAATCTTCCCAGGAAAGAATGCCTGAGGAAAATCAAATCCATCCTACATGGGGAGAAGGATGCTTCAGGAAGCTCATAAAACATGTTTCTCCTGGCTTAACCCTGAGCACACACAACACAGTTTTTATTGTCAGCGCTTTGTGTGCATGAACCAAGAGACATCTGGAGGGAAAGAGGAAAGAAATCTAGGAGTCAAGATGAAGAGATGAGATAGGAAAACTCTTTGGACTCTACAACTCGACATTATAAAACTAGAGCATCACATCAAAAAAGAATTAGACCTGATAAGTGGTTCTCAGCTGGGGAAGTTCTGCCCCTCTTGGGGACATCTGGCAATGTCTGGAGACATTTTTGCTGTCACGGTTGGAGACGGTGGGGGAGGTGCCCTTGGCATAGAGTGGGTAGAAACCAGAATGCTGCTAAGCATCCAAAAATAAGCAGAACAGCTCCCTCAACACAGAGCTACCCAGCCCCAAATGTCAGTATCACTAGTGAAGTTCTCTCACACCTCTCAGAACAGCTATCATTGAACAGACAAGAAATAACAAGTGTTGGTGAGGGTACAGAGAAAAGGGGACCCTCGTGCACTGTTGGTGGGAACATAAACTGGTGCAGCCATTACAGAAAACAGAATAGAAGCTCCTTAAGAAATGAAAAATAGAACTACCTAAACAGTGTATTAAAAAGCAGAGACATCATTTTGCCAACTAGGGTCCATGTAGTCAAAGCTATGGTTTCCCCAGTAGTCATGTACAGATGTGAGAGTTGGGCCATGAAGAAGGCTGAGCACCAAAGAATTGATGATTTCAAACTGTGGTACTGGATAAGGCTCTTGAGAGCCCCTTGAACTGCAAGGAAATCAAACCAGTCAATCCTAAAGGAAATCAACCCTGAATATTCATTGAAAGGACTGATGCTGAAGCTGAAGCTCCCATACTTTGGCCACCTGATGTAAAGAGCTGACTCACTGGAAAAGACCCTGATACTGGGAAAGATTGAGGGCAAAAAGGAGAAGGGGATGACAGAGGATGAGATGGTTGGATGGCATCACCGACTCAATGGACATGAATTTGAGCAAACTCTGGAAGATAGTGAAGGACAGGGGAGCCTGGCGTGCTGCAGTCCATGGGGTCGCAGAGTTGGACACGACTGAGCAACTGAACAACAATAACTGCAGATGAGTGAACGAAGGCTCAGAGGCTTTGTAACTAGCTTCAGATCAACCAGGTAGTAAATGGGAGAGAGGAGCTATGAACCCTGACCCCTGGATAAGAATTCATGTATTTAATGATCACAAAATGCTGATTTCCTAAATTGACTGTCTTATTTCCTTGAAATTATAAAGTTCAAGGGAAGGCAGGATCCAGAAAAGAGTCAGGGGAGTGTGAAACTGCCAGAGAATGTGGAAATCAAAAAAATCTCTGTATCTTCCTGAAAAAGTCAAACATAGCATTACCAATGGCCCAGCAACTCCACTCCTGGGTATATACCCCAAAGAACGTTTTAAATCTTTATTTGTCTGTATCAGGTCTTAGTTGCAGCATGCAGGATCTTTCGTTGAAGCATGAAGGCTTCTCTCTAGTTAGCTGCCCCGTGGCATGTGGGATCTTAGATCCCCAACCAGGGATCAAACCCACATTGCCTGCCAGGGAAGTCCCTGCGCCAAAGAATTTAAAACAGGTCATCAAACAAATACTCATTCACAAATGTCTATAGCAGCATTAGTCACATGGCCAAAAGGTGGAAGCGACCCAAATACCCACCAACTGATGAGTGAATGACAAGTGTAGTGTATTCATAAGTGAAATATTTATAAAAAGGGGTGACACGCTGACACCTGCTACAACGTGGATGAAACTTGAAAATATGATGCTAAGTGAAAGAATTAGCACATCGTACGGTTCCATGTATGTTCAACATCCAGAATAGGCAAATCCAATGACACAGAAAACAGTAAGAGAAAGGGTATGGGGGGAGGGACTGTTTCATGGGTATGGAGTCTCCTTTGAGGGCGAAGAAATGTTTCTGAATTAGACAGAGTGAAGGCTGCACGCCACGTGAATGTGCTACTCACGCTTGTGCTCAGGCTCAGTCATATCCGACTTTTAGACCCCATGGACTGTAGCCCACCAGGCTCCTCTGTCCATGGATTTCCCAGACAAAAATACTGGAGTGGGTTGCCATTTCCTCCTGACCCAGGGATCGAACCCACATCTCCTGCATTGCAGGCAGATTCTTTTACCATTGATCCACCAGGGAAGCCCAGGAACATGCTAAGTGCCACTGAACTGTACGCTTGAAGATGGTTAAGGGTTAATTTTATGGTATGTGAAATTGACCTTAGTAAATGAAATATCCATCTCAGTAGAGAAGAAACACACAAAGCCAACTCAGTCCTGGCTTTGGATAAGCATTTGAGAAAGTAAGCCCTGCCGCAAGGCAGAGCTGATCCTTACAAGAGCAGACCTCCAAGCGCCTGGATCCCAGCCCGGCCGCCTGTGCCCCTGCTAGGCTGCTCTTTCAGTATCACTCACACTGGTTTTCAATGTGCACGGGGGACGCCTTCCCTGCATCTATCAAACAAGTTGAGGATGGACGGATTGTGTAGCAGTGGACGGTGGGTCTCCAGCATTCACAGTGCACCACAAACTCAGAGTGGGTGAAACGGTCTCATCGGGAATGCTGGGTATGGAAGAACCAAATGGAACCTAAATGAAAATAACTGAAGCACATCTGCTCCTTGACACAATGATAGCCACTTTTAAGAGCCACCTGCTAAAAGCATTTCATCCCTGGAGCAGGGCTGGACAAATTTCTAGCTCTGAGCTGCCTTAATTCCTGGACTGAGGAGAGTGCTAAAGACTGAATGTTTATGTCTTGCTCCAATCCACATATGAAAATCTAATCCCCAATGTGATGGTGTTAGGAGATGGGGCATTTAGGAGGTGATTATGTCACAGGGGTGGAGCCCTCATGAATGGGATTAGTGACCTTATATCAGAGACCCAGGGGAGCCCACTCACCCCCTTTCTCTATGTAAGGACAGTCACCTCTGAACCAGGAAGCCCCTCCCAGGCACTGTCTGCCGGGGCCTTGATCTTGCACTTCCTAGCCTCCAGGATGCGAGAGAGAAACTGCTGGTGTTTGTAAGTTCCCAGTCTCCGGCGTTTTGTCACAGAAGCAGGAATGGACCAAGACAGAGGGGCATGAACACAGGAAGAAAGGCATGAAGGAAGCAACGACTGCTGCATCCCTTCCTCTGCTTATCGTGGCCTGTTTCCCAAATTTCTCTCTGGGACCAGGATTATGGAGAGAGTTATTTCTTGTTTTCAGCCCTGAGATCACTAGGAGAAAGATGACACATGGGAACTGCAACGGGAGAAGGACTAAGGGGGAATGGCCAGCACAGTGACCACCAGATCTTTAAAATGGGTTTCCATGCACTATTTAGGGTGCCTTTCCCTTTAAAAATACAGAAAGCCAGAGTAATTTAATATGGTTAAACATTTACAAGTAACTAAAGGGAAACTCATTGGAAAAGACCTTGATGCTGGGAAAGATTGAGAGCAGGAGGAGAAGGGGACAACAGAGGATGAGATGGTTGGATGGGATCACTGACTCAATGGACACGGGTTTGACCAAACTCCAGGAGATGGTGAAGGACAGGGAAGCCTGGCGTGCTGCAGTCCATGGGGACACAAAGAGTCGGAAATGACTGAAGTGACTTAGCGCACATATACATGTATATTTCTGTGTGTGTATATATATATATACACACACACACAGAGAAATAAAAATCTTGGCCCATTAATGAATGGAGAAGGGATTTGAATCTAGGACCATAAAGTGTCTGTTACTTTCCCTTTTGTTCAGTCGCTCAGTCGTGTCTGACTCTTTGTGACCCTGTGGACTGTTGCCCACCAGGCTCCTCTGTCTAGAATAGCCTCCAGCAAGAATACCAGGGTGGATTTCCATGCCCTCCTCCAGGGTTTCTTCCTGACCCAGGGATCGAGGCTGAGTTTCTTATGTCTCCTGCACTGGCAGGCAGGTTCTTTACCCCTGGCACCACCTGAAAAACCCACGCGTATATACAGACACACACAATACTTTATCTTGTAGTGAGGATTAAGTCAGATAAAACTGTATCTCTTCAATTCTGTGACCCACTTTCTGCTCCCACATTTTAGCATTTTTAAAAATATTTATTTGGCTGCGCTGGGTCTTAGTTGCAGCATACAGGATCTTCATACCAGCATGCTGGGATCTTTATTTTCTTTAAAGTGAGGGTTATTTCTAGACTCTCAATTCTTTTTAAAAATACTTATTTATTTGGCACACCGGGTCTTGGTTGTTGCATGCAGGATCTTTAGTTGAGACATGCGAACTCTTAGGTGCGGTATGTGGGATCTAGTTCCCTCACCAGGGATCAAACCTGGGCCCCCTGCATTGGAAACTCAGAGTCTCAGCCACTGGACCACCAGGGAAGGCCCTATTTTAGCATTTCTGAGGTTAGGATGCCCGTTTCCCATTCCACAAACACATAATTTAACATCAATGTATACATCTGATAATATTGCAAGTGAATTTTTGTGTGTTTTTTTCTCATTTTCCTCTGTGTTTGACTCTCTATTGCCCCCTCCTCTCTCTGCCCCTCAGAGCAACCCCCTTTCTGAAGGTAGCCCACAGTAATAACTTGTTCTGCATCTTTCCATGTTGTTCTCCATACAAATAAAATCACACACATGGGACTTCCCTGGAAGCCTAATGATTAGGATTCCTGGCTTTCACTACCGAGGCCGTGGGTTCAATCCTAGTCCAGGAACTGTAATCTTGCAAGCCACCTAGTGTGGCCAAAATAAGAAAAAATCACACACACACATACACACACACACGGATGCATACATTATATGTGTGCTATAGAGAGACAGATTTTGTTTTACAGAAATGAGATCCTCTTACACTCATTTTCTTTGAAGTCATTTTTCTCCCTTAATAATGCCTCTAAGACAAGCATTATTGCTCTAATTTATTCCTTCTTAATAGCTCCCTACATTTCACAGTGGATGAACAATCATTTATTCAACCATTCTTCTACTCTTGGGCCTTCGCTGTGTTCAGTCTTTTGGTTTCTGTTTTGTGTGTATATGCCCTTATATACTGGTGCTTCTGTTTCTATTGGGTCGCGTCCCAGCAGTCAGACTGCTGAGTCAAAGCATATGAGCATTTTAAACTTTAATAGACATTATCCAATTGCTTGCTTCCCAGGTGGTACAGTGGTAAAGAATCTACCTGCCAATACAGGAGACACAAAAGATGCAGGTTCGATCCCTGGGTACTGAAGATGTCCTGGAGCAGGAAATGGCAACTCACTCCAGTACTCTGGAAAATTGCCTGGAAAATTCCATGGACAGAGGAGCCTGGTGGGCTACAGTCCATGGGGACGCAGAGAGTAGGACACGACTGAGCACATTAATATGCAAACACATCCGACTGCTTTCCCCAAAGGCTGGAACACTCAACAGTTTTACCAACAGTGTCCAAGATGACTCTGCTCTCTGTATGAAATTAAAAGGACGTTTAAGGGACCAGTGAATTTAAAATGCTGCCATGCTGGGTTTTGTTTCCATTTTTCCTGAAAGATGTGACTATGAATGGTGCATCCCACCTTTGCCGACATCTAAGAATCAAGGAGGGGCTTCCCAGGTGGCTCAGAGGGTGAAAGAATCTGCCTGCAATGCAGGAGACTTAATTTCAACCCCTGGGTTAGGAAGATCCCCTGGAGGAGGGCATAGCAACCCACTCTAGTATTCCTGTCTAGAGAATTCCATGGACAGAAGAGCCTGGTGGGCTACAGTCCATGGGGCTGCAAAGAGTCGGAAATGACTGAGTCGCCTTAGCATGCACACAAGAATCAAGGAGATATGGTATATATGTCAACCACCTCACCCAGCCTACACCTATCGTAGCATTCACTGCGCACTGCCAGCTCACTATAATGGTACCTGTTCCTACCGTTTTGTATCTGATCTGAAAATCTTGCATCTTTCCTTCAATGCAGGAAAGCAAGAAGGCTCAACCACCAGCAGCCCCAGGAACCAAGAGATAGGCAGGTGACAGACCAAGGCTCCAGCTAACTTTATTTTTAGTTTGATGATTCTGAATGTTTACAAAACAGGATTAAATCATTTGCTTCTCAGTCTTTGTGGATTAACAGCTGCCCGATTCAGCAACTGTTGATTTCTTTTAATGTGAGGCTTCCAAGTGCTGGGCAATGTGGTAGACACCAAGGAAGTATTCAGCAGAGAATCTGACACAGAGAGTGTCTGTGGTCATGGCACTTGCCAGAAGACAGAATCAAGTAATTGCACTCGGGTTAGCCCATAAAACTTGGTTTGACCCTATTTAGGACTCAACTTCTCAAGGGCCTGCAAAACATGCCTGTGGCAAAACAATGAAATTAATCTCTTGACAACATTTAGCTACAAAGGGCATCCGGTCAGCAAGCTGAAGAATTCTGTTTCTGAAGGACTAGGAGCCTTGGTTTTGCAAGGCTTGGTCCTTTGGTTTTGCATCCTTGGAAATAGAAACTGTTCCTGAAGACTTTTTTCAACTTTATTGAGCTATACTTGACAAAAATATGTTTTTTATTTTCAATTTGGTCACAACACTCAGCATGCGGGATCTTAGTTCCCCGACCAGGGATCAAACCTGTGCTCCCCGCATTGGAAGTACAGAGTTTTAGCCACCGGACCACCAGGGAAGTCATCAAATTTAAGATACTCAAAGTATATATTGTAGTGATTCAAAACAGGTAAACACTGTGAAAAGAGTCTCACTATCTAGTAAGTTAACACATCTATCACCTCAAGTATTTATTTGTTAATTTTTTGGTGAGGACATTTAAGTCCTAATCTCTCAGCAAATTTCAATTACATAATTCAGAATAATCAACTCCAGTCATCATGTTTCATATCGATCCTCAGACTTCATTCATTTCATACTTGAAAGCTAGTATCCTTTTACCAACCTCTTTCCATTTCCCTCCTCCCTCAGCCCCTGACAACCACTTTACTACTTTCCGTTTCTACGAGTTTGATTGTTTTTTAAAGATTCCACATATAAGTGCTATCGTACAGTATTTGTCTTTCTCTAATTTATCAATTAGCAAAATGCCCTCAAGTTCCATCCATGCTGTCACAAATGTCAGGATACCCTTCTTTCTCATGGCTGAATAATTTTTGTTGTTGTTGTTCAGTTACTGAGTCATGTCCGACTCTTTGCAACCCCACAGACTGTAGCATGCTGGGCTTCCCTGTCCTTCACTATCTGCCGGAGTTTGCTCAAATTCATGTCCACTGAGTCAGTGAGGCCATCCAACTATCTCATTCTCTGTTGCCCCTTCTCCTCCTGACTTCAATCTTTCCCAGCATCAGGGCCTTTTCCAATGAGTCAGCTCTTCGAATTAGGTGGCCAAAGTATTGGAGCTTCAACATCAGCATCAGTCCTTTCAGTGAATATTCAGGATTGATTTCCTTTAGGATTGGCTGGTTTGATACTCCTTGCTGTCCAAGGGACTCTCAAGAGTCTTCTCCAACACCACAATTGGAAAGCATTAATTCTTTGGTGCTCAGCTTTCAAAATGGTTCAACTCTCGAATCCATACATGACTACTGGAAAAACCATAGCTTTGACTAGATGGACCTTTGTCAGCAAAGTGATGTTTTCTGCTTTTTAATATGCTATCTAGGTTTGTCAGGAGCAAACATCTTTCCTTCCCAGGAGCAAGTGGCTT
The DNA here is from genome assembly GCF_042477335.2 of Ovis canadensis. Taxonomy (NCBI): domain Eukaryota; kingdom Metazoa; phylum Chordata; class Mammalia; order Artiodactyla; family Bovidae; genus Ovis; species Ovis canadensis. The sequence goes on along the minus strand of NC_091268.1, from coordinate 29,098,465 downwards.
TTAATTTCATGACTGCAGTCACCATCTGCATTGATTTTGGAGCCCAAGAAAATAAAATCTCTCACTGCTTCCACTTATCCCCTTCTATTTGCCATGAAGTGATGGGACTGGATGTCATAATCTTAAGTTTTCTTAATGTTGAGTTTCAAGCCAGCTTTTTCACTCTCATCTTTCAGCCTCATCAAGAGGCTCTTTAGTTCCTCTTTACTTTCTGCCATTAGAGTGGTGTCATCTGCATATCTGAGGCTGTTGATATTTCTCCCGGCAATCTTGATTTCAGCTTGTGATTTATCCAGCCTGGCATTTCACATGATGTACTCTGTGTATACATTAAATAATCAGGGTGACAATGTACAGCCTTGTCATACTCCTTTCCCAATTTGGAACCAGTCTGTTGTTCCATGTCCAGTTCTAACTGTAGCTTCTTGACCTGCACACAGGTTTCTCAGGAGACAGGTAAGGTGGTCTGGTATTCCCATCTCTTGAAGAATTTTCCATCTTTATCCATTCATCTATTGATAGACACTTAGGTTGTCTGCATGTCTTGGCTACTGTGAATAATGCTGTTATAAGCATGGAGGTGCAGAGGACTCTTTGATATATGGTTTTCATCTCCTTCAGGTATATCCAGAAGTGAGATGGCTGGGTCATATGGTAGTTCTATTTTACCAGAAGACCTTAAGTTATCTGAAGGCGTAGACAAAGATGCCTTACTCAAAGTGCTACTATACTTTCAAGGGCTTAGCACAATTATCTGGCATATGAGGTCACCATTAAATACACAGTCAAAGAATGAGGAAATGAATAGATGAAAGAAAAATACGTGAACGGATGACTTACCTGTTTGGGAATTTAAAAAATATGTATTTACTTATGTGCTGCCTTGGGTCTTAGTTGTGGCTCATGGGCTTAATTGCCCTGTGATATGTAGGATCTTAGTTCCCTGACCAGGGATCAAACCTGCATCCCTTGCACTGGAAAGTGAATTCTTAAACATGGGACCATCAGGGAAGTCCCCTGTTTGGAAATTTTTAAATGAACTGAGAGATTGGTATCATGTGTTCAGTTATTTTCTACTTTGGATTTTATGAAATCCAGACATACTTGTCACCATCTTGTGATGCAGCTGTTGTTTGTGTGTCATCCAAACAAATATGCCCCTGGACACCCTGGTCCGGTGCAAACAACCTGGACTGTGTGTTCTCGCTCAGCCTGTACAGGCTGCTTTCCTTCCCTGGGGTGAGTCCTTAACTTGTTTCCCACTTTCAAAGGGTCACGACACCTCCTGCTCTTTGTCCTTTTTGTAAAGAGTAAGTTAGAAAACACAGGAGAAGTATAAATTGGAAAGTGCTGTAAAGGTAAGAGGCCATTACTGCTACTTTTCCCAAAACCCATAGTCCACGCACCTTTTTAAACCCTATTGAGAGCGAGAGTACCCAGCACTGATGCTTATGTAAATTCCCAAGACCTCAGGCTAACAGCAGTTATTTCCCACCTGTCACTGTCTATGCTTAGAAGAGCCTTTTTATTTCCTCTCTGCAATCAATCACCAATATTTTTTCCCTTCCAGACGTCTGGTTAGCCCCTTCCTCCCAACCCATTTCCCAGTCCCTGTGATGTCATGACCGTGCGTGTGAGTCCCTGTGAGGTCATGACGTGCGTGTGTGCATGCGTGCGTGCTCAGTGGCTTAGTTGTGTCCAGTTCTTTGCAATCCCACGGACTGCAGCCCGCCAGGTTCCTCTGTCCACAGGGTTTCCCAGGCAAGAATACTGGAGCGGGTTGCCGTTTCATCAGATGATTCCAAAACACACCCGGTTGGTCTCCTGCCGCCCCAGAGTTCCTGCTCTTTCATCCAGTCTACAACTGCCAGGTAAGTCTTCCTAAGATGCCACTTTCTTTACCTCTGCCCCTTGTCCTGCAGTGGCTCCATACAGCCTGGCAGTTTTAATCAGCTCAAACCTGCTGCTGCTGTCAAATCGCTTCAGTCGTGTCCGACTCTGTTAGACCCCATGGATGGCAGCATGCCAGGCTCCCCGTCCTTCACTATCTCCTAGACTTTGCTCAAACTCAGTCCATTGAGTTGATGATGCCATCCAACCATCTCATCCTGTCATCCCCTTCTCCTCCTGCCTTCAATCTTTCCCAGCATCAGGGTCTTTTCCAATGAGTCGGCTCTTCGAATCCAATGGCCAAAGTATCACAGCTTCAGTTTCAGCATCAGTTCTTCTAATGACTATCAGAGTTGATTTCCCTACTCAGGCCTCTGAAATTTACGGCACGCCGGCTCTTTCCTCATCATTGTGGTAGGTAGAATCTTTCAGTGCAGCATGTGGGATCTAGTTCCTTGACCAGGGATGGAACTGGGCTCCCTACATTGGGGGTTCAGAGTCTTAGCCACTGGACCACCAGAAAAGTCCTCCACCTGTCTTGTCTCTCTCAAGCATGACGGATCCATCTGCAATTCCTGGGTCAAATGCGCTGTTTCATGTCTGTCTACACATGCGCTATTCACTCTGGGGAATGCTGTCCCCTTCAGTCAGTGATTAAATACTCTTCACCTTTTCAGCCTACTTCGAATGTCCTTTTCTTTTCCAGACCCCAGAACCATCTCTTGGTTTGACCACTTGGGCCTATCATATATTTGTTACTCTACTATATAACCTATGCTGCTGCTGCTAAGTCGCTTCATTCGTGTCCATTCGTGACCCCAGAGACGGCAGCCCACCACGCTCCCCCGTCCCTGGGATTCTCCAGGCAAGAACACTGGAGTGGGTTGCCATTTCCTTCTCCAATGCATGAAAGTGAAAAGTGAAGTGAAGTCGCTCAGTCATGTCCAACCCTCAGCGACCCCATGGACTGCAGCCCACCAGGTTCCTCCGTCCATGGGATTTTCCAGGCAAGAGTACTGGAGTGGGGTGCCATTGCCTTAACCTATACCTGTATTTAAAGAGTTCTTTTTTTCCCCATTTTTTAAAATTGGTTTTTTGGCCATGCCACACACCTTGGGGGATCTTAGTTTCCTGACCAGGGATGGAACCCAGCACCTGACAGTGAGAACGCTGAGTTCTAACCACTGGACCACCAGGGAATTCCCATCTTAATCATTTCTAAGTGTTCAGTGGTATTAAGTACATTCCCATTTTATGGATGAAGAGACTGAGGTCCAGGGATGTTAGGCAACTTGTCCAAGATTACAGTGTTGGAATACAGCCAACCTAAGAACTCCTTAATGGTGAGGTCTGGGTGGTCTTTGTTAGCTGACACATACAGTGAAGGAATGAAGGGACTGTATGGTAAGCATCTTTGGGGGAGCTTGGTGAGTGACATTCTGAAGGACTACACTAAAAGTCAGCCTCCACCTGCGCTGATCTCCAACTCTCAGGCCCACTCAGGCAGCAGGTGATTCATTCAAGTGAACCAGACAGATCCTAAGATTTCTTTCCATGGGGAAAGAAACAGGGAAAAAAAAAATGCTGGCATCAATACATGGACTCTGGCCTTTGGGATCTCCACCTCCCTGCCTGGGGCTGGCAGTTCACCCAAAATGCCCTTCTCTCTCTTCACCCACTGAAACCCTGCTCAGCCTTCAGGCCCAGTGCAGACACTCCTCCTTGCTGTCATACTGGAGCCCCAGGAAGAGCCAAGCTCTTCTTCTGTTCCCTTTCTACTTGTACCTTCATTTAGCATCTGTTTCATACTGTTTATCCACATAAATAACATTGTAGCTGAAGCTCCAATACTTTGGCCACCTGACTCGAAAAACTGACTTCTGAAAAAGACCCTGACACTGGGAAAGATTGAAGGCAGGAGGAGAAGGGGACGACAGAGGATGAGATGGTTGGATGGCATCACTGACTCGATGGACATGAGTGTGAGCAAGCTCCAGGAGTTGGTGACGGACAGGGAGGCCTGCGTGCTGCAGTCCATGGGGTCGCAAAGAGTTGTAGTAACTGACCTGATACACATAAATCGTGGCGGTCTTTACATCTGTGACACCCCCAAATCTGTAAGCTTCTTATGGGAGCTGTATTTCTTCTCTGATCTCTGCAATTTTGAGCATGGGGCCACGAATAACAGACACTGGCTAGGAATGTTTAGAGTCAGACAGAGCTAGAATCAGGCTCCAGCTCTGCCACTTACTGGCTTTGTAACCTTTAGTTTCCTTAATTTCCTTAAGCCTCAGTTTCCTCACATATAAAAGGGAAGTTACAATCAACTGACCTAACAGAATCTAATAAGCTCGAGTTCATAGCTAAGGCTCATTAACTACTATTATTATTAATAAGTATTTAATAATTAATCGAGACCAAGAATAGACATAATGGATCTTTCCTCCAATGGACACATAAGAAGGAAATGTAAAAATGAAACTTAAGAGAATAAACAGAGCAATGTAAATAAGTGACTTTGTTCAGAGTACATATTAGCTAGTATCATATTCATAATCTTCATATCCTGCTATTCATGTTTCCTGCAATAAGTTACGGAGAAGGCAATGGCACCCCACTCCAGTATTCTTGCCTGGAAAATCCCATGGACGGAGGAGCCTTGAAGGCTGCAGTCCATGGGGTCGGGAAGAGTTGGACACTTTTCACTTTCATGCATTGGAGAAGGAAATGGCAACCCACTCCAGTGTTCTTGCCTGGAGAATCCAGGGGGTGGGCTGCCGTCTATGGGGTCGCGCAGAGTCGGACACGAATGAAGCGACTTAGCAGCAGCAGCAGCAATAAGTTACACAGTCAGTTGCCTCTCCAGGCAGAAAGCAGAGGCTGGCACACCTCTGAGAACTTAAGCCAGTGCATGCGTGCCAAGTCGCTTCAGTCGTGCCTGACTCTTTGCAACCCCACGGACTACTCTGTCCGTGGAATTTTCCAGGCAAGAATGCTGGAGTGGGTTGCCATTTCTTCCCCCAGGGGATCTTTCTGACCCAGGGATCAAGCCCTCGTCTCTTATGTCTCCTGCACTGGTGGACGGGTTCTTGACCACTAGCTCCACGGGGGAAGAACCTGGTGCTCAGTCTCCCAAAAGGCAGTCCATGCTCCCTGTACCCTGGTCACACCTTCCACACTAAGGAAATGCCCACAACTTATCCAAAATGGGATTGATCAAGAAGGAACCTGGGACTACCACAAAGGATAATTACATCAATCACCACTTGCCCCCTGTGGTCTTATACTCCAGCCAGTAGCCTACGTGACCTTTTACAAACAAAAACCAGGGACTTTGCTGGTGGTCCAGGGGTTAAGACTTTGCTTTCCAGGGCGTGGGTGCAGGTTTGATCCCTGGTGGCAGGGCTAAAATTCCCCACGCTTTGCAGCCAAGAAATTAAAACATAAAACAGAAGCAATATTGTAACAACTTCAATAAAGACTTCTAGAAAAACGGTCCACATTAAAAAAAAAAAAACTTATGGAAAAAATGAGCTAGTTCATGTTAACCTCAAGCTTGATAATCAGCAGCAGCTTCTCCTGCAATGGCCATAAAACATGTAATTTTTTTTTTTAACCACAACCTAAAAGCTTCTACCCAATCTGGCTCCTCTCTGATTTATCTCCACTCTCTTCCCTGACTCTCTGGGTTCTAGCCACCCTGGCCTTCTCACTCTTCTGCTAATATATCAAGGGCCTTTACATTTGCTTCCTGGATCCCTGACATTTACATGGCAAAATGTCACCTCCTTAGAAAAGCATTTCCTGACCACTGGATGGGAAATTTCCCTCCTCTACTAATCCTCTTTTTTTCAATATTTATTTGTTTGGTTGCAGGCGGGATCTTCCCTGTGGTGTGCAGGCTCTCTGTTTGTGCTTGCAGGTTCAATAGTTGTGAGCGGGGGCTTAGTTGCCCCATGGCATGTGGGATCCTAGTTCCCCGACCAGGAATCGAACCAATATCCCCTGCATTGCAAGGCAGATTCTTAACCACTAGGCCACCAGGGAAGCCCCTCCTCTATTAATTCTCATGTAACATAACATCACCTGGATCTGACATCTTCACCGCCAGCCCATTTCCAGGTTCTCCCTAGAACAGAAGCTCCATGCAGGCAGGAACCTTGCCTGTCTTTCTCCATACCATACTCACAGCCCCCAGAACACTACCTGGGACTTATAAAGCAGTTAACACTTATCTATTGAATAAATAAATGAGGATGGGAGAGCAGGTTATGGTTATTTTTCACCTTTTATTTTTATATTTCAGATGAATTTGAATTTTTATAAAGTGCATGTACTACTTCTGTAACAAGAAAAACAGAAATAAGGCTAAAGGAAAATAAAGTTGAAAGACTGCAATTAGCATATTTAATCAAACAGATGAAACACGGACTCTTCCCCAAGAATATATTACATAGATTGCCAGCAATTCATAGCATTCGGTCTCCTCGCTGTTTATTAAACCTAAAACATTGGCCGATTTAATGATCTGTTTGCCAGTCAGCACACACCCTTGGATTTTTAAATAACTGTCATCTCTCCTGGGTTTATAGAAAGATTACCATTTGAGCTTTCCACTTCAGTCCAATCTCCTCCTCACAGCACATTTATTTCCACCTCTATGCCTCTGCCAATTCTGTTATCTCTCCTGGTATCTCCTACCCGCGGTGCCACCCTCCCCCCCAATTCCCCTGTTCAAAATCTTGATCGTCCTTTAAGGCACACACTCAGATCTTTCAAGAATTGGCCACAACTGTGCTTTTAAAAAGCACTATGCTTTGTCAAAAGACATCTTGTCTTTGTGTCTCCCTCAATTAATTACAGTTGGTTGAAAGCAATATTTTTCTGTATCTAACCACACTGACATGTCATTACACATTTTCCAACTGAGTAAAAAAAAAAAAAAAAAAAACTACTCACTTCTAGTGGAAAAATGCTGTCAAAGGTGGATAGGAGCAATTTAGAGTCTTTCTCAAAGGAGAAAATACTAGGTGATTTCCAAGGGTGTGAAAGCCATTTCCTACATCTTCCAGTGAGGAAGACAGCGGTATCTACACAACCATCACCTAGAATTTACAAAGAAAAGGACGCAAAGCAAAACGGACCAGGAGGCCGGAATCATCTCCACCAGTGCTGCTGGGTGCCAATCACTGATATCCCATTATGACAGACTGGCTGCTAACTGTGTGGCCAAGCACTGTGTTAACTGCATTACACACAGTATCTCATTTAATCCTCCCAACAGCCTAAAGTGGCCCCTATTAGCCTGTTAGATGAAGTCATTCAAGAGTATGTGACTATCAGGTGACTCTAGCTAGACAGAGTAACTGGAGGCTCCTCACCCACCTCCTGTCCTTAAAAAAAAAAAAAAAAAAAAAACCTCATATATGTAGATGATACCATCCTTATGGCAGAAAGAGAAGAGGAACTAGAGTCTCTTGATGAAGGTGAAAGAGGAGAGTGAAAAAGCTGGCTTAACACTCAACATTCAAAAAGCATCTGGTCCCATCACTTCGTGGCAAATGGGAAAAAATGAAAACAGTGACAGACTTCATTTTCTTGGGCTCCAAAACCACTGCAGACTCTGACTGCACCCACAAAATTAAAAGAAACTTGCTCTTTGGAAGAAAAGCTATGACCAACATAGACATGTAGACAGCATATTAAAAAGCAGAGACATCACTTTGCTGACAAAAGTCCGTCTAGTCAAAGCTGTGGTTTTTCCAGTAGTAATGCATGGATGTGAGAGTCAGACCATTAAGAAGGCTAAGCACCAAAGAATGGATACTTTCCAACTGTGGTGCTGCAGAAGACTCTTGACAGTCCCTTGGATAGCAAGATCAAACCAGTCAATCCTAAAGGAAATCAATCCTGAATATTCATTGGAGGGACTGATGCTGAAGTTGAAGCTCCAAAACTTTGGCCACCTGATGCGAAGAGCTGACTTACTGGAAAAGACCCTGATGCTGGGAAAGATTGAGGGCATGAGAAGGGGCAACAGAGGATGAGAAGGTTGGATGGCATCCCTGACTCAATGGACATGAGTTTAAGCAAACTCAAAGAGATAGTGAAGGACAGGGAAGCCTGAGGTATTGCAGTCCTTGGGGTCGAAAAGAGTTGGACATGACTTAGCAACTGAACAAGTGTATATATATGACTTTGGTGATGGCTCAGTAGCAAAGAATCCACCTGCCAATGCAGGAGACATACATTCGCTCCCTGGGTTGGGAAGATCCCCTGGAGAAGGAAATGGCAATCCACTATAGTATCCCTGCCTGGAAAATTCCACAGACACAGGAGCCTGGTGGACTGCAGTCTACAGGGTTGCAAAGAGTCAGACATGACTGAAGCATCTGAGCATGAGTGTATATGTCAATTCCAATCTCCCAATTCATCCCATCCCCCTTCTCCCTCATGTCTACATGTCTCCCCCGTGTCAACCTGCCCTGCAAATAGGTTCATCTGTACCCTTTTACTAGATTTCATATATATGTGAATATATTTTTCTCTTTCTAGCTGGTTTTGCTCTGTACGACAGACTCTAGGTCCGTCCACATCACTACAAATGACACAATTTCATTCCTTTTTTATGGCTGAGTAATATTCCATTGTAGATATGTACTATATCTTATCTTATGCAGCACTATTTACAATAGCCAGGACATGGAAGCAACCTAAATGTCTATCAACAGATGAATGTATAAAGATGCAGTACATATGTACAATGGAATATTACTCAGTCCTCTTCTAGCCTAAAAATGTACACTCTGCCCACTCTTCTCATTCGAGGAGCCCGTTCAAGGATGTGGCTTTGAGACAGTAGGGTGTTGTTGGCACCATCTGGACACATGACTGAACCCCATTAAGGCTTCTATATAAACTCTTGAGAATCTGGAAGGTGGGTACAATGATCTACTATTTTGCAGCACCCAAGACAAATCTCATGTATAAGTTCCCTTGTTATTAAACCTGCCCCCTACCACTCTGGAATGGCTGCCTCTTTCTTTGGCCTCCACTTGCCCTCTTGTGTAAAGGGCCAGTTTCAGATTTTACCCAGGAAGTTCCCAAGGGTTCAAACCAACACATTTCCATTTTATAGTTGAGACAGATGACTCACAGAATGGTTCACCAATTGTCCCTGGGTGACAAAGGGACAAAGTGTCAGAGCTGGTTTGGATCCATGTCACTTGACTCTTGCTTACTGTACTATACATATCTTCTACCGAAAAACTATAGCTAACAGTAACAACGGGCTTCCTCTATGGCTCAGCGGTAAAGAACCCACCAGCCAATGCAGGGGACGTGGGGTTGGATCCCTGAGTCAGGAAGATCTCCTGGAGGAGGGCATGGCAACCTACTTCAATATTCTTGCCTGGGAAATCACATGGACAGAGGGGCCTGGAGGGCTACAGTCCATGGGGTCGCAAAGAGTTGGACATGACTTAGCGACTAAGCAACAACAACAACGAACAGTAAAGACAGCAATTAATACAGCCCTAACTGAAAAGGACCAGTCTTGCAATTTTTTCCACCCTTTTTCAAGTTTTTTTAAGTAACACCTACACCAATGCAGGAGACGTAAGAGACACAGGTTTGATCCCTGGGTCAGGAAGATCCCCTGGAGTAGCGCATGCATGGCAATCCACTCCAGTATTCTTGCCTAGAGAATCCCATGGACAGAGGATGCTAGAGGGCTAGAGTCCACAGGGTCGCAAAGAGTTGGGCAGGACTGAAGCAACTTAGCACGCACGAACTCCATTTTTAACATAAAGTGTTTAAATATGTGTAATATATGTCTTTTTAACGGGCCTCTCTTTTCTCTCCAGCATTTTGTGCATAAAAACGTTGACTTGGCAATTGTTATGCCACAGAATCAATTTTACTAATTTTCACACTTCATTAATAAATTAATGGAGGCCTCAGATGTTATGGGATGGATGCATAGATTCCCTAGGAGTTTAGATAGCATTAAAAAAAAATTAAAAAGCCATTTTAATAATTAAAAAAAAGTCAGGCCACAGATGAGAGTCTAGAGATCAAAACCTGAAAACAATCCCAAATTTAAGATTCAAAAGTGAAAATCTGGATCAGTGCTTTAAGAAGCTTTTGGATTTGACTAAGTAAGAATGGAAAAAAATGATTTGGGGATCAACACCAAAAGCAGATCAGAAATTGCGGTCCTACATTTGAATGAGAAAAGAGTCAGAATCTTCAATGGTTTGGAAGAGAGAGGATGAGAAAGCCTTTTGGCCAAGCCTTTAACAGTTTGCAGTCTAAGACTGAGAAGTACAAAAATTTCAGGACTGAAAATGCTACCAACTGAGTTTCCATTCTAATTTTCTGGTATGCTTGAAACTTTTCCTAATAAAATGGTGAGAAAGTAAAAAACCGTAAGAGAATTATCAGGGACCTGGCCAACATTGCAATTTTAGTCCACAGTGTTGCTTTATATAATTCTTTGCAAAGGATAGAAGCAGGTTCTTTCCACAGATGTAGGAATAAAATAATGGAAGCAGCTAATATATTTCACACTTACCTTGAACTCTTATGTACATCATCTTACTGAATGTTCACAATTAAGCTACAAGATAGGTTCTATTTAGCATCTCCATTTCAGAGAAGGGAGGCAGAGAGAGGCTTAAAAGATGTGACTAGTCACAAATTCAGTCATATAGCCAGCAAAGGGGCAGAGCCAGGATGCAAACCCAGGGCTTCTTTTCTGCACAGATCCAGCTTTCTTTCAAGGCAACCATAACCAACAGGCTGCCACATACTTTTAAAAGCACCAAATGTGGGACTTCCCTGGTGGTCCAGTGGTTAAGACTCTGAGCTCCCTGGGACTTCCCTGGTGGTCCAGTGGTTAAGACTCTGAGCTCCCAATGCAGGGGGCATAGGTTTGATACCTGGTCTGGGAACTAACAGTCTGCATGCCACTGGGCTAGGCTAGGGTGGGAGTGGAGGGCAAAAAAAAAAAAAAATCACTGAATGTGTTCTGAGACTCTCTCAACAGATTTACAAAGCTTCCAGGAAACCTGATAGCAAAATACCTTCATGTAAAAAGCAGAGAGGAGCTCAGGGGCCCAACAAACCTGAGTTCAAATCCTGACTCTGCCACTTAAATCCCATTACCTAAGCAAGCCCCAGTTTTTCCCTCTGTGCAACGGGAGTCATAAGTCATAATATTCCTCTTAAGGAGGCTGTTATAGGGATTGAATGAGAGGATGGATTTAAAGTTCTTAGCACAGGCAAGACCTAATACATGGCAATCCATCAACAAAAGGCAGCCATTGTGGGTAATATGTGGAGCTTGCAGGGAGACCAGAGACCCTCCGCTCTGCTGTTATGCTAAGGTACCAAAGCCACAGGGTTTTGAAAGGATGAAACCAGAGGAAGAACCCAGATTTTTAAAAGAAGAAAGAAAAGGAGAGAGGCTGGACACTCTCCCAGTTTCAGGTGGAGAACTATGACATTGGTTTTGATTTCTATTTGAACCCGTGAAAACCAGAGTACAGTTGAGCCATTCTAAAAAGATCTTCTAAATCTGTAATTACAGCTACGGAGAAAGCACACACACAAACACACAGACACAGAGTCTTCTACCAGGTGAAGACAGGAAAAGAGCATATTCATAATATTTTGATCCAACACTCTCAGCGCCACGGCAGCAAGCCGAGGGTCCTTGAGAAGGGCGAGAGGGCCTTTCCCAGCCCGAAGGATGAAGTACAAGGGCAGGGACACCATGAAGCGCCCCGGATTTGCAGGGAGGGCTAGTGACCCTAGGGCCGCTGCAGCTGCCTCTATATTTTAAGGGCAAGAGTTTCAACTACAGCACCCCATTCATTAAACACAAAAATCCTTAGTTTATTTGTTAATGCTGTTGACCCCAAAATACCGTAGAGAAAAGCAGCAAATATTTACAATCGGTCCGTTTCCGAACTGCCTTCTAGGATTGTACCCAAAGCAGAAAGATTCTGAGTCCAGAGATAAAGGGGAAGGGCGTGCTCAGGGTTAACCCTCCCCTAACCCTTTCCCTCCCACTCGCGACCCTGGAGAAAGCGGGGGAAAGAAACGCCGGGAATTTCAGGTGTGCCCTGAACCTCGCGCCGACGGAGAAGCAAAAGCAGAAACCCAGCGGACACTCCCCCCTCTCCGGGTCCGTGGGCGCTTTCCAGGATGGTCCAAGGCTCCAGCCCGCCCTAGCGCATCCCGGGCGGAGAAAAGACCTTCCTCGCTCGGCTGGTGGGAAAGATCCTACTTTCCAAAAGCAGCTGCGAGCTTGGATCCGGTGACTCTCGCGTCCACTCCACGCTCCCGGCTCAGCTGCCTGGAGGTTTCCGAGCCTCCCAGAGAAACCCAGTCCGGAGGGTCCCCCTTTTGTTCGCGGGAGAGCGCGTCGCAGCGCTGCGCATTCCCCCTCCAGCGACTAAAGCCCCGCTGCGGGGGCGCTCCCCTCGGTCCGCTCCCTACCAACCCCGCGCTCCCGCGACCACCCGCTCCGGCGCACCGATCCCCAACTGTCCCACCCACCCCGCCCGAGTACTCACTTCTCCCCAGTCCCTCCGTTTTCCACGCCGTCTCCTCCACCGCCCCATAGCGCCTCAGAGGCTTCTCCGCTTCCAGATGGACGGACAAAGATTGCTTCAACTCCATCGCTGATCCCCGCGGGCAGGTCGACCGGTCTCCCTCTACTCCATCCCTGCCGCGGGCTGCAGGGAGGGAGGCGGCTCCAGCCAGCAGCGTTTTAAGGGGCCGGGCGCTCGTGACGCGGTTCCATCTCTTCCGCCGCCAGAGCCGGGGAGCGCCGACTGGTACTCGGGGAGGGGAGGGGGCGTGGAAAGGATGAGGGCGCATGCGCAGTGGAGGCTTGGGAGGGGAGCTTGGGGGCTGGGTAGACCGAAAAGGGGGCAGATAATAACTCGAAGAACAACAAAAACAACAACTAAAATAGAACCAACCTAAAGGAAGTAAAAACAAGGCAGCAGCCCCCTACTGGAGCAGGTGGCGATGATTTGCATGGGGCTGGCGCTGCGAGTGGCTTGTGATATGTCAGCGTGCTGCTAGGCTTTGAGTGGGATTTGTGAGAGCATTTCTATCTGTGGGCGATGGATCCATCTTTGTGGCGAGTGCGCGGAAGCGTGAGTGTGGACCTGGATCTGTGTATTCTGTGCCTGTGAGAACCTCTGTAGTTTGCATTTATGTGTATTTTGAATTTGAGTGTAAAATGGGACAGTCTTCCCTCCCAGTGCCTGTGTCCACCCTGTAGGTGTTTGCATGAACTTGAGAGGCATAAAAATATTTTGGACATCGGTATAACAAAACTATTTAGAACATGAGTCTTTACTGCCCAGAAACCCAGGGGTTGATATTAGCATGGCAGCATTAAAAGTACAAAGTAAAATCCACAGCTAGATGGATTTTTTAAATTGTAATATTTATTGAATGATGGCTAGGTGCTAAACACTCCCCAATAACTCTGTGAAACAGATACTGTTTTGTTAGCTTCGTTTTATAGAGGATGAAACTGAGATGCAGAAAGATTAATTTATTTGCCCAAATTCCCACACTTACCAAGTGGTCTGGTCAGCACTCGAATCTAGACTTAGCCCCTTCATTGCCTTGACCTTCTTAACTGCACAGGTATGTAGCTTTGTATGGGAAGGGGGAGGACCTATAGGACACAGGTTGATTATCTGTTGTTTGTTCTTATTTTTAGGATATAATTGGGGGTGATTTTGGGGATCCACATGGCTCATGGAGGAATGAAAAGGCCCAGCCTTTTAAGAAAATGATTTATCAACTGGTAACAAGAGTCATTAAAAATTTATAATCAATGAAAAAACTTCTAAATATCTCATGAGAGAAAAAGGAAATAACAATAAAAATCATAAAATATTTAGACCTGGGTAAGCATGAGAGTATCACATATCAAAACTTGCAAGTTTTGATGTAAGTAAATGTATAGCCTTAAATGCATGCATTTAAAAATGGAAAACTAAAAATAAATGGGTTAGGATGAATAGGTAAGCAAAACATGGCCTTTCCATACAGTGGAATACTAGTCAGCCTTTAAAAAGGAAAAGAATTCTGTAATAGGCTACAACATGGATGAAACTTGAGGATATAATGCTAAGTGAAATAAGCCAGTCAAAGAAAGAAAAGCACTGTATAATTCCATTTATGTGAGGTGCCTAGGGTAGTCTAAATCACTGGAACAGAAAGTAGAATAGAAGTTGCCAGAGGCTGGGAGGAGGAAAGAATAGGGAGTTTTATTTATTGGGTATAGATTTGCAGTATTACAGATGAAAAGAGTTCTGAATTAAATTAAATAAAAAAGAATGGGGGTGATGCACAACAATGTGAAAATAGTTAATACCACTGAGTTTATATGTTTAAAACTGGTTCAACTGGTTTCAAAAAATGGTTAAATGTTAGATGTCCATCGACAGATGAATGGATAAAGAAGTTGTACATATACACAATGGAATATTACTCAGCCATAAAAAGGAATGCATTTGAGTCAGTTCTAATAATGTGGATGAACCTAAAACCTAATACAGAGTGAAGTGAGTCAGAAAGAGAAAGATAAATATCATATTCTAAAGCATATATATGGAATCCAGAAAAATGGTACTGAAGAATTTATTTACAGGGCAGCAATGGAGAAACAGATGCAGGGAATAGACATGGATATGGGGAGAGGGGACAAGAGGGTGAGATGTATGGAAAGAGTAACATGGAAACTTGCATTGCCGTATGTAAAAGAGATCGCCAACAGGAATTTGCTGTATGGCTCAGAAAACTCAAATAGGGGCTCTGTATCAACCTAGAGGGGTGGGATGGGGAGGGAGGTGGGAGAGAGGTTCAAAAGGGAGGGGAATGTATACTTGTGGCTGATTCGTGATGAGGTTTGCCAGAAAACAAAATTCTGTAAGGCAATTATCCTTCAATAAAAAAATAAATAAATTTTTTAAATGTTTAAATATTAAACTGAAAAGACTGTAAGAAAAAAGAACAGATAAAACCTAAGTGGAGTAGAAAAAATAATGATAAAAACATAAATTAATGAAATATTACTTTGGTGTGAAAGTAATTGTAGTTTTGCTTTGTTGAATTTCACTGTTTGATATTGGAAAACATTCTTAAATAAATGTGGTTATATTATACATTCTTTTAACGTGCATTTCTAGCTTTATTTTTTTTGCTAATGACTTATTACCTGTCGATTTTTTGTTTATTTTAGACTAGGGAAATGATGTTAGACACAAAGCAAACTGGAGCAGTTTTCTTATTCAAGATCAAAATTGGTCATAGGTAAAGCAGTGGAGACAAGTCGCAACATCAGTAACACATTTGGCCCAGGAATGGCTAACGTACAGTGCTATGGTGGTTCAAGTTTTGCAAAAGAGACAAGAGCCTTGAAGAAGTTGAAGCCTTGAAGAAGCCCTTGGAAGCTGCAGTGACCAATTGAGAGGATCATCAAAGCTCATCCTCTTACAACTACAAGAAAAATTGCTGAAGAACTCAACGTCGACCATTCTATGGTCTTTTGGCATTTGGAGCAAATTGGAAAGGTGAAAAAACTCGAGTGGGTGCCTCATGAGCTGACCTCAAATTTAAAAAAAAATCATTTTGAAGTGTTGTCTTATCTTATTCTACATAACAACAATAAACCATTTCTTGATCAGATTGGATGTGCAGCAAAAAGCGGATTTTATACAACAACCAGCAATGACCAGCTCAGTGGTTGGACCAAGAAGAAGTGCCAAAGCGCTTCTCAAACCCAAACACTGCAAAAAAAGGTCATGGTCACTGTTTGGTGGTCTGCTGCCCATCTGATCCACTACAGCTTTCTTAATCCCAGTGAAACGATTACATGTGAGGAGTATGCTCAGCAAATCGATGAGATGCACCCAAAACTGCAACATCTGCAGCTGGCATCGATCAACAGAAAGGGCCCAGATCTTCTCCATGACGATGCCCGACCACACATCGCCCTACCAACACTTCAAAAATTGAACGAATTGGACTATAAAGTGTTGCCTCATCCGTCGTATTCACCTGAGCTCTTGCAAACCAACTGCAACTTCTTCAACCATCTCAACAACTTTTAGCAAGGAAAATGCTTCCACAACCAACCAGAGGAAGAAAATGTCTTCCAAGAGTTCTTTAGATCCCAAAGCACAGATTTCTATGCTACAGGAATAGACAAATTTATTCCTCATTGGCAAATATGTGTCGATTGTAATGGTATCCATTTTGATTAATAAAGATGTGTTTGAGCCTAATTATAATGATTTAAAATTCACCATCCAAAACCACAATTACTTTTATACCAACCTCGTAGAAAATCAAGGAGTAGTAGAGAGGATGTATAACTGGAAAGCTGATTCCTCTGCTATTAAAGAAGGTAAACCATCTGAGACTCATCAAACAAAGCATTCATGAGTAATAAGAAGAAAAGAGAGGTATAATACGAACACAGGGAGATTTTGAAAACTTAGTGGAAATGGGTGATTCTCAGGTATTCCCCAGCAGTCCAGTGGTTAGGACTCCATGGATTCACTGCTGAGGGCCGGGCTTCAACCCCTGCTCAGGGAACTAAGATCCCACATTCCATGGGGCAACTCAGCCCATGTGCCACTGAAGCCTGGGCACCACAACTAGAGAGTCCATGCATGGCAACGAAAGATCCACATGAGACAACTAAGGCCCCACACAGTCCAATAAATTCTCTCTCAAAAAGTAAACCATCAAAGTGCAGTTAAGAAATACAAACGCAAACCGATAACCACTGCAAAACCTGAATTGTTAATGTAGAAACTAATTTTTCTCCTCAGTCCCACAAAGGCAACAGGGTCAAATCATTTACTGGTGAGTTTTACCAAATAACAGATCATCCTTATTTTATAAAAATTGTTTCATACCTCATCTTATGAGGACAGTATGACCTTGATATTAAAGCCAGATTAAAATGCTACGCTAAAAAATCCCAAAGTGATCTCACCTAGCTATAAGAATTCTAAATAAAAATACATCATGAACAAATAGGGTTTATTCCCAAGATGGAGTAATGACCTGATAGGAAAAAAATCTATTGATATGATATATCATATTAACAGATCAAAGGAGAAAGCTGTTTGATCATCTGAATGAATATAGAAAAAGCGTCTGAAAAATTAGCAGTCACATGCTTGTTCTTGTGCTTAGCAAATGAAGAATAGAAGACCATTTCCTTAACTTTCTAAAAAGTAACTATCATAAATCAATAGCAACCATCACAATACTGTTGAACCTCTAATAGCATCCTTATTAAGGTCAGGGACAAAAGAAGGATGCTCATAATCCCCACTTCTGAGAGGTCCTAGCTTGGCACAAAATAAGAAAATAAATGAGGTATAAGAACTGAAACATGAAACAAAGCTGCTTTTTCAGACAGTATAATTATAAAAATGCAAGCAAATCCACAAAGAAGCTATTAAAATGAATAACAGCAGGTTTAGGGGACACAAGACAAACTGGAAAGCATAGTCGTTTTCTGTAATTATTAATCAAATTTAAAATATAATCGTAATACCAAAAACATCATTGAGAAGAAAATTACTATTTCATGTAACCAGAGACGATTAACTTTTTTTATCTGGTACTGTTAAGCAAAATAAAAATGAACTGAAAATAAATGAAGAGAGAGGTATGCCACATTCAAGGTTACAAAAGATTAGGTATCAAAGAGATGACAATTCTCTTCCGTGCCATTTGGTTGAAATCTCAATAGGGGATAGGATTTTAAAATAAACTTCGATTTCTAGATTGGCTACAGTGCCCTAGGAACAATATAATAGAAACAATAGGAACAATATATCTAGAAACAATATAATAGAAAGCAACTTTTATTTTAATCCTTATCACTTCGTAATTTTAGCCCCATCCTTTTTTGGCCATCTTTGTTAATAAATATCACAATGTAAAAAATAAAATAAAACATAAACTTTGACAAGCTGACCCTAAAATTATGTGAAAAAATGAAGGGCGAAGAATAGGCAAGGCAATGATAAAGAACATAGGACAGGGAGCATTTAATTCCCAGGTAGTTGAACCTTTTTAAAAAAAAAATCATTTACTTGTTTGGCTGTGCTGGGCCTCCGTTGCTGCACTCGGGCTTGCTCTAGTTGCAGTGAGCGGGGGCTACTCTCTAATGGCATTGTGTGGGCTGCTCTTGTTGCGGAGCATGGGCTAGGTGGTTGTGGTGCACAGGCTGAGTTGCCCTGTGTCATGTGGGATCTTCCTGGACCAGTGATTGAACCCATGCTCCCTGCATTGGCAGGCAGATTCTTAACCACTGGACCATCAGGGAAGTCCCAGTTAAATTTAAATTATTGTCTTAAGGCCTAAGAAAATTGAGAGCCCCCATCTGGACCTGCACATATTTGGAAAGTTGATATATGACAGAGGAGGCATTACAAATCAGTACAAAAACGATGAATAAATGGTGCTAAGATATTTGCCTACGGAAATGGAAAACTAAAATAAATATCACATTTCTTCCCAGGTGGCTCAGATTGTAAAGAATCTGCCTGCAATGCAGGAGATCTGGGTAGGATCCCTGGGTGGGGAAGATCCCCTGGAGAAGGAGATGGCAGCCCACTCCAGTATTCTTGCATGGGGAGTCCCATGGACAGAGGAGCCTGATGGGATACTGTCCATGGGGTCACAAAGAGTCAAACACGTCTGAGCAATTAACACTTTCACTTTCATAATTCCCATCACACATACACAGAAATTCCAGGTTGATTAAGAACCTAAATGAGAAAAGCAAAATTTTTTAAACTTATAATGTAGAAGAATACCTTGATTATTTTGCAATGGAAGAATATATTAAGACTCCCCCCAAAAAAACACAAACCTTAAAGAAAAATATTAATAATTTGACTATGTTAAAAGTTTTTGAGGTGAAATTCACAAAACATAAAATTAATCATTTTAAAGCAACCAAGTCAAGGTATCTTACCTTCACAGTGTGGTATAACCACCACCTCTATCTAGTTATAAAACACCACATGACCTTTAAGAAAACCGCCATGTCCTTTAAGCAGTTACCCCACTTTCCCCACTCCCTTCAGTCTCTGCAAAGTACCAGTCCTTTCTTTTTCCATGAACTTACTTTTTCTGGGTAGTTCACATAGCATCATACGTGTGACCTTTTGTATCTGGCTTCTTTTACTTAGCCTGCTACTTTTGAGGTTCATCCAAGTTGTAGCCAGTATCAGTGCTTCACTCTTTTTCATGGCTGAATAATTATCATTGTATGAATGAATATATCTTAATTTGTTTATCCATTCATCCATTGATGGATGTTTGGGTTTCTCCACCTTTTGGCTACTGTGAACAGTATCCATGTGAACATTTGTATGCAAGTATCTGTTTGGGTATCTGTTTTCAATTCTTTAGGGTATATACTGAAGAGTGGAATTACTGTGCCATGTGGTAAATTGCAGGTTTAACTTGTTAAGTACCCTCGAAACTGTTTGCCATGGTGGTTGAACTATTTTCCATTCCCACCAGCAATGTATGAGCGATCCCACATCTCTACGTTCTCACTCACACTTTTATATTTCGTTTTTGAGATTATAGCCACAACAGTGGGAAAGGTCAAACTGCTACCAACAAAATGGATGAATCTTACAGGCTTAACATTAAACAAAAGAAGTCAGATGCAGAAGAATTCATACGAAATGATTCCATTCATATAAAGTTCAGAAACAGGTGAAACTTATCTTCAGTGATAAATGTCACAATAGTGCTTACTTTTGGGGTGGTACTGAATGGGAAACTAAATGAAGGGGAGCTTATTGAAATGTTAGAAATGTATCATCTGGTCGATGATGTACTGTGATGTGTGTATGAATACATAGACTTGGGGGAGGGGGAGGAAGAAATGACATTTAAGATATATGCCCTTTACTGTGTGAAAATTATAACTTAATACAAAAAACTAAATAAAAGTTTTGGGGAACTTTGTCATGTTATGCTCTTTACTCTTCTGTAGGTTGAAATAGTTCATGATTTTAAAAAAAAAAAAACAACAACAAGAAAAGAAAAGCTAGCCAGACCTATTGGACTCCATAATTCAACCCCTGAGAATTTAACCTAAGAGATATATGATTTTTCCAGTAGTCATGTATGGTCGTGAGAGTTGGACCATAAAGAAGGCTGAGTACCTTCTTTTGAACTGTGGTGTTGGAGAAGATTCTTGAGAGTCTCTTGGACTGCAAGGAAATCAAACCAGTCAGTCCTAAAGGAAATCAACCCTGAATCCTCATTGGAAGGACTGCTGCTGAAGTTGAAGCTCCAATACTTTGGCCACGTGATGCAAAGAGCCAGCTCTTTGGCAAAGACCCTGATGCTGGGAAAGATTGAAGGCAGGAGAAGGAGATGACAGAGAATGAGATGGTTGGATGGCATCACCAACTCAATGGACATGAGTTTGAGCAAGCTCTGGGAGATAATGAAGGACAGGGAAGCCTGGCATGCTGCAGTCCATGGGGTCACAAAGAGTATGAAACGACTGAGTGACTGAACCACAACAGCAACAAAAAATACTTACCAGTAAGATATTTCTCACAATTTATGTAAAATGTGGGAAAACTAGGACAAGTCTAATATCCTACAAAAAGACATGGCTAAATAAATTATGGAATGCATGCAATGGAATATGGTATACTTTAAAAAATGATATTCACAGAGAGTTTGAAATGTCATGGCAAAAAACTATTATAACACAATGTTAATCAGAGCATCAGAGGAAAATTAGAATACAAACTGTAATAGAAAGGATGCACTGTTATTCTTGATCTTTGGTTAAGGCTAAGTGTACACTGTGGTCTTGATCATACTAGTATTTCATAAAAGGGGTATAAATAAAATGAAACAAATACTTTGATCCCAATTTTTTAATGTGTTCATATGTACACACATATATACACATATCTAATAAAACACTGAAATGACATATACCAAACTCTTGATACTACCTATGAACATCCAGGTAATAAATAATGTTTTCTTTGAATTCTCCAATACCGCTACAAGATATATGTATTACTTTTATAATCAGGGGGAAAATCAATATGTTTCTAATTCATGAAAAATAAAAAGACAAGGAATAAATGCATGAATATGTTAACAGGGGTTGTTTCTAAGAGTTGAGATTTGTAGGAGATGTCTTTCTTCTTAATTTTCTTAATTTTCCAACCACCATACACTCAGTTAGTGTATAGGCAGTTGGAAAATTCAGAAAACTCATACTGTGCATTTTATCATTCAAAAAGGAATAAATTCCGTCCCTAAGACTGTGTGAGTAATGCAATTCTGTAATCTTAGAGGACAAAACCATCCGTGCCACAGTGGTGCCTAGAAGCCTGTCTGTTTGCATTAGTTCAGGGTGATAATGCTTCAAGTTCAATAACTGGCTGAAGTAACCATCTGCATGGAATTAAGTGGCTATTCCAGCCCTGGCTTCTCGTCCTGGCTCTGTGCCTTGCTCTGCTGGGAATGCCAAAGACTCAGAGGGATGCTAGATGATTACAAAGAGCCAGGGCAGCAGGGGCCAATGGAGCATACTTTTACAACTGTCATTTAGGTTGATTGAAAGAGAAAATAATGCAATATCATCTCGATAATCTGATACTTTATCCAGCATGTTGACAGCTTCAAATGTTCAAGACACTGAGCTTATGGTTTTCAAAAATACAGGCTTTGAAACCTGGAGGATCTCAGTTCAAGCCCTAGCTCAACCACCTGCCAGCTGTCCGACCCTGTGTGACATGCCACAGTCTCTCTAAGCGTCACTTTCTTCATCTTTAAAATTCTAATGACATTATCGAACCCATGATGTTGTTGTGATGACAGTACAACGTTGTTATTATTGTTACTATTATTGGGTTGTGCTGGCTGATGTTTTGAGCCCTGTTATCTTGGGTATTTACCGAATGAAGTGTCCAAGCCCAAAGTAGAAACCTATCAAAACGACACTTGAGTGGAGAAACTGGAACCCTCATACGTTGTTGGTGGATATGTACAATGGTGCAGCCACTTTCAAAGACAGTCTGGCAGTTTCTCAAAAGGATGAACACAGTTATCACATGATCCAGCAATTCCACTCCTGGGTATAGACCCATGATAAGTGAAAGATACATCCACACAAAAACTTGTTTCAGGGCTTTCCTGGTGGTCCAGTGGTAAAGAATTCATCTGTCAATGTAGGAGACACAGGTTCAATCCCTGATTAGGGAAGATCTCCCATATGCTAAGCCTATGAGCCGCAACAATTTAGCCTGTGCTCTAGAGCCCAGGAGCCACAACTTAGCCCATGTGTCACAACTACTGAAGCTGGTACACATAGAGGCTGAGCTTCTCAACGAGAGAAGCCCCCAAAATGAGAAGCCCATGCACCACAGCTGGAGAGAAGCCCCCGCTTGCCACAACTAGAAAAAGCCTGCGCAGCAATGAAGACCCAGCACAGCCAAACGTGAATGAATGAATAAAATTGTAAAAAAAAAAAAAAAAAAAACTTGTTTGAACAAATGTTCACAGCAGCATTATTTACAATAGCCCGAAATGGTGAAAACAACCCAAATGTCCATCAACTGATGAATGATAAATAAAACGTGGTGTATTCCTGCAGGTGGTATGATATTTGGCAATAAAAAGGGATGAAGCACTGATACGTGCTGCAACATGGATAAATCTTGAAAACATTATGCTAAGTGAAAGAAAGCACCCATAACACACCATAAATTATATAATGCCATTTATATAAGTTGTCTAGAATCTATATCTACAGAGAAAACACTATCCGTAGCAAATCTATAGAGAAATAAAGTAGGTTTGTGGTTGCTTAAGGCTGGGGGCGAGGGAGAATAGGTGAAGATAATGACTGCTGAAGAGTACAGGGTTTCTTTGTAGGTGAAAATATTCTAAAACTGTGATGTTAACAGGACTTTCCTAGCAGTCCAGTGGTTAAGATGCCAAGCTTCCAATGCAGGGGGCAAGGGTTCAACTCTCAAGGGTCAGGAAACTATGATTCCACATGCTGCCAAAAATAATTTAAAAAAAATTTTTTTAATAAACCTTATGGGATGGGGAAGTCTGGAAGAAGAATAGGAGCCATCTGGTCTATTCCAAGCCCTGGAAGGTCGAGAGCGTGTTTTACCAAGGATGGCAGCATTTTAAAACAAACATTGCATTATTTCAAAGAAGCTGCATTTTTCACTATGTTCTAGTGTGCTAAGTTGCTTCAGTTGTGTCCAACTCTTTGCAGCCCTATGGACTGTAGCCCACCAAGCGCCTCTATCCGTGGGGATTCTCCAGGCCAGAACACGAGTGGGTTGCCATGCCCTCCTCCAGGGGGTCTTCCCCACTAAGGGACTGAACCCACACATCTTAGTCTCCTGCATTGGGAGGCAGGGGTCTTTACCACTAGCCCCACCTGGGAAGCCCTCCATTTCTCACACTAAAACAAAAAAGCACTCTTGCATAAAAAATAGAAGGGTATTATTTGCAAGAATTCAGAGAATACATGCTACATATTTCATATAACTTGTAATACAAATTTACATGTCATAAGTGTATAACTTTTAAGTATATGATTTATTTGAATTTAATAGATATTAATGTATTTTACATTACTGGGGCAAGAGTAAGGAAATTTCTAGACAGTTTAATTCTAAAATAATTGTTTTTTTGCATAGTTTTAAACTAGTTCTACAACTGAAGAGCTATTTCACAACATATAAGACATGTTTTGTCATTTAAAAATGTATCCAGAGTAACTATAGTTAAGGCTACTTGGTAGTCTTTTAGATGAGCTTCAATATTACTTATGGTGAAAGAATAGCGTTTGAGAAAATACTTGAGAAAACCAACCTTAAAGCAAGAGAGAAAAGTTTATTATTCATAAAAGTTTGATAATCTTTACTTAATGACGTGTTACCCTGTACTGTAGAGAATATACAGCATGTATTCTCTGAATATTTGCAAATAATACCCTTTCAATTTTTATGCAAACCAAACAATAACAATAATAATAAAATTGTTACAATGGTTGCATAACTCTAAGAATATACTAAAAACAACTGAATTATGTAAGCTATTATCCAAAGAAATGACATTGAGTGGGATTTAACCATTTAAATCACAACACATTCAGTTCAGTTCAGTTCAGTTGCTCAGTCGTGTCTGACTCTTTGCGACCCCATGGACTGCAGCACGCCAGGCTTCCCGGTCCATCAACAACTCCCAGAGCTTGCTCAAACTCATGTCCATTGAGTCGGTGATGCCATCCAACCATCTCATCCTCTGTCATCCCCTTCTCCTCCTGCCTTCAATCTTTCCCAGCATCAGGGTCTTTCCCAATGAGTCAGATCTTTGCATCAGGTGGCCAAAGGATTGGAGTTTCAGCTTCAGCATCAGTCCTTCCAATGAATATTCAGGACTGATTGCCTTTGGGATTGATTGACTTGATCTCCTCGCAGTCCAAGAGACTCTCAAGAGTCTTCTCCAACACCACAGTTCAGAAGCATCAATTCTTCGGTGCTCAGCTTTCTTTATAGTCCAGCTCTCACATCCATACATGACTACTGGAAAAAGCCACAGCTTTGACTAGACGGACCTTTGTCAGCAAAGTAGTGTCTCTGCTTTTTAATATGCTCTCTAGGTTGGTCATAGCTTTTCTTCCAAAGAGCAAGCGTCTTTTAATTTTATGGCTGCAGTATTTTGGACCCCAAGAAAATAAAGCCTGTCATTGTTTCCCTTGTTTCTACATCTATTTGCCATGAACACACACATTGTCATGAGGTTAATGAAATGACTAAGGCCAGCCTGTGCAGCCAACCGGTGGAGAATTCCGGGGATTTGGCCACACGATCCAGATCTGCCCTGGTCCTACCTGGGATTTGGCCTTACCCGACAGTGTTTGCCCTTTCCAGCCTGTCTGGGTTTTCTTCACATTCTTTTCCATGATGTTACAGGACCGTGACTATAGTTCTGTGCTGTACAGCATGACCTTGTTGTTTATCCATCCTATACGTAATAGTTAGCATCTGCTACTCCCAGATGCTAACTCCCACTCCATCCATCCCCGATCAGCTTGTGTACTGATGGACATCACTTGAGGTCCTTTGGCAACTGGAATTTCCAAAACAATGACAGTGATTCCAGGACAGTGATTCCCCCAGTTAGTGGCTTAATTACAGGCGCCTGATTCAGAAAGGCTGGGCGGACACCTTTCCACCTGCAACATCCCACCCCTTCAACACTTCTGTGCCCCACTTACTCTCTACTTTGGCCAGCATTATTCTGGGGTTTTAGTGAATGAGCCGTTTTGCTACTAGCATATAGGTTATATGCCAGGAGGACAATAGCTATACTTCTGCATCTGGCGGAGAGAATAAAAGTTTCAATTGTACAAATGAATACGTGAAAGAACATCAGGAGGATCATTTCCTGTTCCCATGATATGTCTTTCGTTCCATTTCAAATCATGGAGAAAGTGGGAAAACATGGGCATGGAGATGCCTTCATATTGTTTAAACTCTTTTTATTCACAGAAAATGGGTTCCCCCCAATAGCCCCAATTTCTCCTAATGGATCAGTCTTTATTAAAGCATATCATTTATCAGCCTTGTCTCTCTTGGATTCCTGGAAAACATTCAGAAAATCAGAAATACTTCAAGGAAAGAAATTACTAGCCATTTACCATAACCGGTATGGTGCTATGCCTTGTATTCCGGCTGAATCATATCCTGTTGGTCACACACTGTGATTATAGAATCAGCGGAAGAGCCAGAGAGGAATGGATCTGTGTTCCAGAGAAAAGCCCAATGCAGAGGGAAAAGAAACTCTCCCAGGGTCTCAAAGAAATAAAAGAGTTGCTTCTAGAATGTGAGAAATCTGGAAACTGTGATTTTCATGAGAATAAATAAGATTCAGAAAAGAAAGTTCTAGAGGGCTTTCCTGGTGATCTAGTGGTTAAGAATCTACCTGCCAATGCAGGGGATACAGGTTTGATCCTTGATCCAGGAAGATTCCACATGCCACAGGGCAACTCAGCCCGTGAACCCCAACTACTGAAGCCCACACTCTGCAACCACTGAAGCCGAGTGTCTAGAACCCACGCGCCGCAACGACAGAAGCCACCACACTGAAAAGCCCGTGCACTGTAACAGAGACCCAGCACAGATGAAAATAAATTATTCTTTTTTAAGAAAAGAAAAGAAAGTTCTAGAGGTTAAGGCCATAGCTGGAAGTCAGGCTGCCTGAGTGAAGATCCTGACTCCAGGTTTGGTAGCTATTTACATTAAACCAACTACAGAAGCTCTCCAAGAGACTGTTTGCTTTCCTATAAAATAGGGTTAATTATGAAACATGCTTAGCACAGCACATGGCATGGAATAATTATTCAATAAATGTCATTTATTACTATTAATGTTATTGTTGTCATTACTTGAAGTTAAAAGTTGGCTTCCGTGTAGTGCTGTGTTCATTAAAATATCAAGATCATCCTTACATAAATGCTAGAATATGCAGCTCTAGGTAGTCATTACATTTGTCATAATAATATTCCTAAGTTTACAGACTCCTTCCAGGGACATCAGTGTTAATCAGTATTAACACTTTCCTACACTGATGGCTGGGGCTTCCCCAGTGCTCAGAGGTAAAGAATCTGCCAGCCAATACAAGAGATGTGGGTTTGATCTCTGGCTCGAGAAGATCTCCTGGAGAAGAAAATGGCAACCTACTCCAGTGTTCTTACTTGGAAAATCCCATGGACAGTGGAGCCTGGTGGGCTATAGTCTATCCATAGGGTCACACGACTAAGAGTTAGACATGACTAAGCAACTGAGCACACACCCACACAAACACACATACACACAAATTGATGGTTAGCAAATATCTTGGAGTTCCACAGATGAAGAGCCTCAGAAAGCACTAAAAGAAATTCACAAAGAAGAGCTGGAAAATGCAACAGTTAGACCACATTGCGCAACTCCTGCACAGCCCAGGAGCTACCCCATGCCAGCTGTTTGGCAAAGCAGCTGTCACTTACACAAGCAAGGCAGATTCCCAGGCAGAATCAGGCACCTCATCAAGCAGAGCTGGGATTAGCACCGCTCCTTCTCTCATCAAAACTGGGGTATTTTATTGGCTTGTTCCATTTGTATATTTCTTTTCTTTTTGATTTGTTCCATTTGTAACGTCTGTGATCAGTATCTTAAGATGGCATCATTGGGACTTCCCTGGTGGTCTGAGATTCTGTGCTTCCAGTGCTGGGGCCCAGGTTTAATCCCTGGTTGGGGACCTGGATCCCACATGATGCGACTGAAGATCCTACATGCCACAACAAAGGTCAAAGATCCCACATGTTGCAACTAACAGCCAATGCAGCTAAATTAATTAACTAATTATGTTTTTAAAAAAGAGGATATCACTTTCATAAAGCAAATCTGGGATTTTAGTGTTTCATTTCTATAACAAAATTATATGTCATGAATTTCTAATACGCATAAACGCAAGACACACTTGGGACATGTCAGTGGGCATGTAAAGAATATTACCTGTAGGGCAGAGTGATGAGAAACATCAACAACCTCAGATATTCAGATGATACCACTCTAATGGCAGAAAGTGAAGAGGAAGTAAAAAGCCTCTTGATGAGGGTGAAGGAGCTGAGTGAAAGAGCTGGCTTAAGACTAAGTATTAAAAAACTAAGATCATGGCATCTGGCCCCAATACTTCATGGCAAATAAAGGGAAAAAGATGGAAGTAGTGACAGATTTCCTCTTCTTGAGCTCCAAAGTCACTGTGGACAGTGACTGCAGCCATAAAATCAGAAGAGGATTGCTTCTTGGCAGAAAAGCAATGACAAACCTAGACAGTGTGTTGAAAAGCAGAGACATTATTCTGCCAACAAAGGTCCATATGGTCAAGGCTATGATCTTCCCAGGGGTCACGTATGGTTGCGAGAGCTGGACCATAAAGAAAGCACAGAATCAAAGAACTGATGTCTTCAAACTGTGGTGCTGGCGAAGACTCCTGAAAGTCCCTTGGACAGCTAGGAGATCAAAGCCCAGTCAATTTTAAGGGAGATCAACCCTGAGTTTTCACTGGAAGGACTGATGCTGAAGCTGAAGCTCCAGGATTTTGGTCATTTTATGCGAACAGACGACTTATTGGAAAAGTCCCTGAGGCTGGGAAAGATTGAGGGCAGAAGGAGAAGAGGACATCAGAGGATGAGATGGCTGAATGGCAACACCAATGCAATGAACATGAACTTGGGCAAACCCCGGGAGACAGTGAGGGACATGGTGGCCTGGTGTACAGTCCATGGGGTCGCAAAGAGTTGGACACGACTGGGTAACTGAACAACAACAGAGTAATAAGAAACTTGAGTGCTGTTATCCTAGCTCCACCACTTACTAGCTACATGACCTTGGGCAAGTGCTGCTAAGTCGCTTTGGTCGTGTGCGACTCTTTGCGACCCATGGACTGTAGCCCACCAGGCTCCTCTGTCCATGGGATTCTCCAGGCAAGAATACTGGAGTGGGTTGCCATGCCCACCATCAGGGGATCTTTCCAGCCCAGGGACTGAACCCACGTCTCTTGGGTCTCCTGTATGGACAGGCAGGTTCTTTACCACTAGAGCCACTTATTCCCTCTTTATTCTGCTGGAAATGCTCTAAGATCCCCGACAGCCTTTTTTGCTCATGTCCAATAGCTTCCTTCTAGTTGTCACCCTATTTAATCTCTCCAAAAATATATAACGTTGTGGAGCAGACCCTACTCAAACTCTCTCCCCACCCAGCTTTCAGGACCTGCTCCCTCATGGTCTCTCTGGTTCCCATTCCTGCTGTTCCAGCCCCCTACTTCTGGTCTCCTTTATAGGCTGTTTCCCCATCCCGAGCTCCCTTAGTTACGGTTCCCAGTGTTTATTCCGTTGAATCTCACTCTTCACCTCTTCCCAGTTAAACCTGTCTTTTGTTCAGTCTCCATCTCCAGCCCCCTAACTTCTCCCTTTTATTTCTACCCTCCTCTTGGAAATACCAAGCGGTCTTGGGAAAATAGATAAAAGAGGGAAATGGATTTGGAAGAGAAAATAAGAGTTCAAGAGAATTCCAGAAAGCATGCTGTGTATTCCTTTTAAAGGAGGTTTGCTGTTGTTGTTTAGTTGATAAGTCCTGTCCGAATCCTTTGCAACCCCATGGACTGTAGCCCACTGGGCTCTTCTGTCCATGGGACTTCCCAGGAAAGAATACTAGAGTAGGTTGCCAGTTCCTTCTCCAAGGGATCTTCCCAACCCAGGGATCAAACCCACATCTCCTGCATTGGCATGCCGGTGGATTCTTTACTACTGAGCCACTAGCAAAGCTGTACTGGGGGAAGGAGGAGTCTGAAAAAAAAATTCACTGAAGTGTGTTGGAACTCCCTCTCCACTTCTGTTTTGAGAGCAGACATTTATTGAGTGGTATTATGTATGAAATTAAAAGACACTTTCTCCTTGGAAGAAAAGCTATGACCAACCTAGGGAGCATACTAAAAAGCAAACACATTACTTTGCTGACAAAAGTCCGTCTAGTCAAAGCTGTGGTTTTTCCAGTAGTCATGTATGGATTTGAGAGTTGGACTATAAAGAAAGCTGAGCACCAAAGAATTGATGCTTTTGAACTGTGGTGTTGGAGAAGACTCTTAAGAGTCTCTTGGACTGCAAGGAAATCAAACCAATCAATCCCAAAGGAAATCAGTCCTGAATATTCATTGGAAGGACTGATGCTCGAGCTGAAACTCCAATCCTTTGGTCACCTGATGTGAAGAACTGACTCATTGGAAAAGACCCTGATGCTGGGAAAGATTAAGGCAGGAGGAGAAGGGGACGACAGAGGATGAGATGGTTGGATGACATCACTGACTCAATGGACATGAGTTTGAGTAAGCTCCGGGAGTTGTTGATGGACAGGGAAGCCTGGCATGCTGCAGTCCATGGGGTCGCAAAGAGTCAGACACGACTGAGCGACTGAACTGAACTGAACTGATGTACCAAGCACTTTAAAAGACTCACCCTTCTTAACTTTATACTCTGAACAGTGTCCTGTGAGATCAGAGCTTCCAGCTACAGAGAGGTTGGTTGTAGCTTGCTAGTAAGTGGTGGATCCTGCATTCAATCTCAGTCGGCCAGTCAGAGTCCAAGCACTTAACCACAATTCCACATCCCCTCTCAAAGCCTTCCTTTCTTTTTCAGGAATCACCATAGCAATAGTTGGGAGAGGGGATTTATAACCTCCAACCAAAGAAGTTCAAAACCAGACTTGCTGTATTTCCCCCCAAACCCCCACCTCAATTATAAATCTCAGATTTAGCCTCCATACCTTACTCTTGAGGGTTTTCCTGGTGGTTTAGATAGTAAAGAATCTGTCAGCAGTGCAAGAGACCTGGATTCAATCCCTGCATCAGGAAAATCCCCTGCAGAAGGGAATGGCAACCCGCTTCTGTATTCTTGCCTGGGAAATCCCACAGACAGAGGAGCCTGGTGGGCTATAGTCCACTGGATCGCAAAGACTCAGACATGACTGAGCGACTAACACATACACCTTACTCTTGAGTACTCCACACTCTTTAACACATAGTCAATCAACAAATCCTGAAGATTCTACCCCGGAAATCTCTCCCAAATCCAATTTCCCCTTCATCCTCACTGCCTTGCTCTAGCTCTAGGCTGCATTGCCTTTTTCCTAGACTATTGCAAAAAAATATCTTTTCTGGGTTTTTCCCCACTGGAGATCATTATCCACATTGCTTCTAAAATTATCTTTAAAACACACACACACAATACCACTCTTATGCTTAAAAACCTCTAGTGGATTTCTGTTGCCTGCAGAGTAATTTATATAGCAATCTCCTTGGTTTTGAGGACAATCAGGTTATTCCCAACTTCTGAGATTATGAAGAAAACTGCAAGGAGAGACTTGGAGTTACAGTTCTATGTTGTTGTTCAGTCGCTCAGATGTGTCCGACTCTTTGCTACCCCATGGACTGCAGCATACCAGGCTTCCCTGTCCTTCACCATCTCCTGGAGTTTGCACAAACTCATGTCCATTGAGTCGGTGATGCCATCCAACCACCTCATCCTCTGTAGATGTCATTTATTCTCTTAGGATGAATTCCTTAAAGTGAAACTGCCAAATCAGAGGATATGCACATTGTCAAAGGCATTTGATGCCTGTCATTAAGCTGCTCTCCAGAAATGTCATACTTAAGTTATACTCACCAGAAGTGTGTACTACAACTTACTAGAATTCACATGTTTTCACAGAGTAGAAATGTGTTCTGTTCATTTTCAAATCATCAGAGCTGGAATACTGAATGGCACATGGTACTCAGCAAATGTTTGCTGAATGAATGAATGAACTGAATAAACAGAAAAGTCCATTAAATGCTCCCCGATGTATGTCTAGTTTAAACTAAATATATCACAACTGCTAGATGCTATCTAAACCTGTTTCATGTAGGATTGATCCAGTAGTATCCTTGTCACATGGGACTGATATTTATGGGATGCTCCACAATTGTACTTCATCCAAGGAACAAATCCTTCCATCCTATTCATATACATTACATATATCCAGACTCAATCTTTATTTCTTCAGTTTTCCATCATCACCTATGCAGGTTAAATGCTATCTGGAACTGAGTTACCCTAAATGGTAAAATGAGTTAAAAGGATTCTGAAAGTTCACAGGGGCATCCCTGGTGGCTCAGTGGTAAAGAATCCACCTGCCAATGCAGGAGACTCGGGTTTGACCCCTGGGTCGGAAGATTCTGTGGAGAAGGGAATGGCAACCCACTCCAGCATTCTTGCCTGGGAAATCCCATGGACAGTGGAACCTGACAGACTATAGTCCATAAGGTTGCAAAGGAGTCAGACCCGACTTAGCAACTAAACAACAAACAAAATTTCACAAATTCGTATTTCCAGATGGGTACACTCAACCCTCTGTGCTTGTGGGTTCTGCAGATTCAACCAACCGTGGAATAAATATACTTGGCGGAAAAAGTTCCCCAAGTCCCCAAAGAGCAAAATGTATACTTGCTGCTCAGTGGCAACTATTTACACTGTATTTACAGCTATTTCCATATTATTTATATTGTGTTGGGTATTAAAGGTAATCTAGAGATTATTTAAATTATACAGGAGGATGTGCATAGGTTATAAGGAAATCCTGCACCATTTTTTATAGAGGACTTGAGCATCTGCAGATGTTGGTATCCAGGGTGTCCTAGAACCAATAGCCCAGGGATAGTGAGGGATGGGGCTTCCCAGGTGGTGCTAATGGTAAAGAACCAGACTGCCAATGCAGGAGACACCAGAAATGTGGGTTTGATCCCTGGTTCAGGAAGATCCCCTGGAGAAGGGAATGGCAACCCGCTCCAGTATTCTTGGCTGGAGAATCCCCTGGACAGAGAAGCCTGGAAGGCTACAATCTACAGGGTCACAAAGAGTTGGACACAACTGAAGGGACTGGACACACAGGCAGCGTGGGATGCATTCCTCTGTTATATAGCTCCACGAGAATAAATGTCTCCAAAGCACCTCAATTTAAATCCCTTCCATGGGTGGTTACAGTTTTGTTCCAGCCAGTCAGCCAAACCAGAAAATGTGTATTGTGTCCTATAGATCTTACTCATATTACCTAGGAATATCTAAATTTATTAACCTAGACTATCCCTTCCTCTCTATTTCTACTCCCATTGAACTAATTTGGACTCAAATGATTGCTACCCTTGGACAATTATTTTCATCACTGATTTTTAGCAGGTTGAGAAACAGTCAGTATTACTCCTGAAAGGCCATTTGATGGTCCTGGGGAGAATAGAACAGAGGAGTGGAAAGTGAAAGTGTTGATCACTCAGTCGTGTCCAACTCTTTGCAAACCAATGGACCATAGCCTGCCAGGCTCCTCTGTCCATGGAATTCTCCAGGTGAGAATACTTGAGTGTGTAGCCATTCCCTTCTTAACCAAGGGATCTTCCCAACCAAGGGATCAAACTGGGGTCTCCTGCACTGCAGGGAGATTCTTTACTGTGTGAGCTACCAGGGAGGAGTGGGAGTGGCATAAAATTAGAGGTAGAGATATCAGTTGGGAAAGTCTAATTGTAAAATACATAAATACTTCCCAAATTTTAATGTGTGTAAAATCCAGATGGTCCAGGGTGAGGGTCTGAGAGTCTTAGATGTTCCCAAGTGATGTCAAGGTCCTGGGACCACATTTTGAGTAGCAAGACTTTACATGAGAGATAATGAGGGCTTGAAACAATAGCAGCAGAATCAATAGGAAGACATTAAAGAGAGATAAAGAGGACTTGTTGACTGAGCTACCGAAGCAACTTGAGCATGAGGCAGCCACACTGAGTTGACATAGCTCCTGAGAATGGTGCAGAAGGAATGTTTGAATTAATCCGTGCAACTTTGCTTTAGAATGATAGCTTTTTGAAAATAACTCCCAGATAACTAACCCTTATGTTATCTTTAAGAAGATCCATGGAGATATCGGAACCCTCCAGTTAGGATTCTCTGGCAATACAAATTTTTCTGAAGCACAAAGTAAGGCGAAATACAAAGCATTTCCTCAGCATATACTATGAGCCAGTCACTGCATGCCTCTGCATGTTATTCCCTCTCCTGAAATATCTCCATGCCCACATCACACACACACACGTACTGACCATTTCTTCCTTTGTGTCACTGTTGTATCTTTCATATACTTCTTATCACACTGCTGAGGGCAATTCTATTCATACAATCCTAGAAAAAGTGTGGGTTTTGAAATGAATCAAACTACAGTTCAAATTGGGCTTCCTTGGTGGCTCAGCTGGTAAACAGTCCGTCTGCAATGCCGGAGACCAGGGTTCGATCCCTGGGTTGGGAAGATCCCCTGGAAAAGAGAAAGGCTACCCACTCCAGTATTTCGCCCTGGAGAATCCCCTGGACTGTATAGTCCATGAGTCGCAAAGAGTTGGACACAACTGAGCGATTTTCACTTCACAATTCAAATTATAGCTCTGCCATGTATTGGGTTGATGATGAAGACAAGTCCCTTCGTTTCCTCAGCTATAAAAATGGGAGTTCCGGGGATTTCCGTGGTGGTGCAGTGGCTGAGATTCCGTGCTCCCAAAGCAGGGGGCCCGGGGGTTTGATCCCTGGTCAGGGAACTAGATCCCACATTCTGCAACTAAAAGACCCTGTATACCGCAATTAAAGATCCCATGTGGCCAAATAGTTACTGTTAAAAATGGAGGCGCTATCTACTGTGAGGTCACGTGTATCCTTTAAGATGCTTTCTTTCGAACAATAGGAGATCTAATTCACCATGGTTTGAATAATAAAGAGAATATATCAGTTATTGAAACAGAAAATCTCAGAGGTAAAGCAGGCTTTGAAACAGGCTGGTGTAAAGATTAAGAAATCATCAGGGTTTTCCTGAGATTCTTTCAATGATACACCCCTCTTCCTGAGCCTTTCAAGCTAGTAAAAATGGTTACAGCAGTTCTAGGGTTCACATCTGTATTAATATCCCAACTGGAAAATGAGAGAATGCCTTTGTTTGCCTTTTCCAGCTAAGTGAGCAGTATCACTCTGCTAACATCGAATTGGGCCACTGCAGGTCACATGACCACCCCTGAACCAATCACTGTAGTCAGAGGCAGGAAATGTGCTGATTGGCTTCCCCTTGATCAGGTGCTCCACGCTTTGGGCTGAGAGTGGAACCGCCTTCCCCGAAGCTCTCCACTCGGAAGTTGGGAGCTATGGGGAAGGCGGGTGGAGAATAGATGCTGGAGAGGCTGCAACTGTTCACTACACCACGCCCATTAGTACATTATATAAAGGACATGGCGCAGACCCATGTCTGCAGTTTGTGGGCACACAGTAAGTGGTAGCTGTAATTCGCTTATAAGTCTGTCTATTGGGCCATAAGCAGGCTGCAAATGAGGACCTTCTCTCACCTCAAGCATCCCTCATACCTAGCACAGCACCTGGGACACAGCATAAATATTTGTTAAATTAACGTTAATGGTTGGAATGAGAAATACAAGGTGATAAATTATAGAGATTATAGAAATTATAAATTATAGAAATGATTTCAACAAGGGAAAAAGGATTGCATGACTTCAGGAAATAAGAAAACACACACTCTTGTTGTTCCACAGCATTAATAAGATAATGCTGGATATAGTTGAATTACAGACTAGAGTTAAAACTGGAATATATTCCAGTACATATTTTGTGTATGCATGCTCAATCGCTCAGCCATGTCCAAATCTTTTGTGACCCTATGGACTGTAGCCCGCCAGGCTTCTCTGTCCATGGGACTTCCCAGGCAAGAATACTGGAGTGGGTTGTCATTTCCCTTTTACCACTGAGCCACCTGGAGAACTGGTACATATTTTAGGGGCCTGGCTATAATTTTTGGTCAATTCAGAAAAGAATGCTAAGTAAAGGGTCATTATCTGCTTACAGGAAAACAAGTTTCAAGAGGATGGCTGATCTATTTTATTATTTTGCAGATCTTCAGAATCAATGTCAATTAAGCAGATACTAACATTGATTAATCCCACTATGTGCCAGGAGCTATCCTTCAAGCTTTCACAAATGTGATCTCATTTAATCCTGAGTAAATTGAGGCGGTGAAAGGTAATCTCCTAACCCAGGATCACACAACTAGTAAATAAAGACCCAGGTGCTGAGAGGCACATGCCTCAAAAATCATTCTACTCATTACCAGAAAAGAGTTCCTTGTATAGACCTCAGGGACTTTACAAAGGAAATATTGGATTACAGCAATGTGACTCATCAGCCCAATTTAATATTACCTATTCATTATAATGCAATGATGCTTGCATAACAGAGAATGCTGTTGTATTTCTGCCTGTGGCTCTGTAGCAGCCATACGTAGATCACAGGACCCCTGAACATAGGCTAATTCCATGACCCACAAATGCAATCAATATTAAAAGCAGTTTTAATTGTTCATATTTATGTGTTGCAAATACACAGTCTAATTTTGGTCAGTGGTAGCATCTAGGTAATGCTGACTCAGAAGGGACACATTTGTTGTTGCCATGAGAAGTGGAAAAGCTGAATCACAGTGTACCACAGAAAATGTTACCACTATTAATATAACATGTGCTGAGCAGTGAGCAAGACAGAATCAGACCATCTCTGACCAACAGGTTCATCCTTCTACCAGGAGACAGATCTAAGAAATGCCACGGTCCTATGTCCCTATGTTGTATTATTTTCTCTATCAACTAAGCTAATTATTAGTGTGTGGTTATCCAGTCCACGGGGCTTCCCAGGTGGTGCTGGTTACGTTATGTCTCCTGCATTGCCTGCCAGTGGAGGAGACATAGCATGCTGAGCAATTGAGCATTCGTACACGAAATATGTACTGGAATATATTCCAATTTTAATCCCAGACTGTAATTCAGTCTGGTTCAATCCCTAGGTCAGGAAGATCCCCTGGAGGAGGGCATGGCAACAACCCACTCCAGTATTCTTGCCTGGAGAATCCCATGGACAGAGGAGTCTGGTGGGCTACAGTCCATGAGGTCACAAAGAGTCAGACACGACTGAAGCGACTTAGCACACACAGCACATTGGTCAACATCACCAGTGTGGTGTACCATCTAAAAAAAGGATTGCAAACTCAGGGCCTACAAGGGCCTGCATTGGGCAGGTTGTAAGAGAGTAGAGAATGAAGTCTATAGTGAACTGTCTAATGGAAGCAGATACTGTATACAGTGCTCAGTAGAGGACTATAGCAGTCAGAGGACCACAACTTCCAGGAGATGCCAGAGACCCAGATTTTTAACATGAAAGTTCCAAAGTCTCCAGACCTTGTGATTGCCATAAAAAGCACTCTTGTGGACCAGATTTGTCCATTCTCTGATGCGTGCCTCTGTTAAAAGACTTCTAGTTCGCCTCTCATTTCTTCTATCTTGTGGTTCTGTTCCAGTTTTTATGTATTTACTTATTATTTGTTGCCTACACTGGGTCTTTGTTGCTGCAGGTGGGCATCTCATTGCGGTGGCTTCTCTTGCTGTGAATCACGGGCTTCAGTAGTTGTGACTCCCGCGTTTAGTTGCCCTGCAGCACATGGGATCTTCCTGCAGGGGGGATCAAACCCATGTCCCCTGCGCTAGCAGATGGATTCTTAACCACTGGGCCCCCAGGAAAGTCCCCAGTTTTCTTTTTGAGGTAAGAGGATCATGGAAAAAGCAAGAGTTCCAGAAAACCATTTATTTCTGCTTTATTGACTATGCCAAAGCCTTTGACTGTGTAGATCAAAATGAACTGTGGAAAATTCTGAAAGAGATGGGAATACCAGACCATCTGACTTGCCTCTTGAGAAACCTATATGCAGGTCAGGAAGCAACAGTTAGAACTGGACATGGTACAACAGACTGGTTCCAAATAGGAAAAGGAGTACATCAAGGCTGTATATTGTCACCCTGCTTATTTAACTTCTATGCAGAGTACATCATGAGAAACACTGGGCTGGAAGAAGCACAAGGTGGAATCAAGATTGCCGGGAGAAATATCAATAACCTCAGATACGCAGATGACACCACCCTTATGGCAGAAAGTGAAGAGGAACTCAAAAGCCTCTTGAAAGTGAAAGAGTGAAAAAGTTGCCTTAAAGCTCAACATTCAGAAAACGAAGATCATGGCATCTGGTCCCATCACTTCATGGGAAATAGATGGGGAAACAGTGGAAACTGTCAGACTTTATCTTTTTGGGCTCCAAAATCACTTCAGATGGTGATTGCAGCCATGAGATTAAAAGACGCTTACTCCTTGGAAGGAAAGTTGTGACCAACCTAGATAGCATATTGAAAAACAGAAACGTTACTCTGCCAACAAAGTTCCGTCTAGTCAAGGCTATGGTTTTTCCAGTGGTCATGTACGGATGTGAGAGTTGGACTGTGAAGAAGGCTGAGTGCCAAAGAACTGATGCTTTTGAACTGTGGTGTTGGAGAAGACTCTTGAGAGTCCCTTGGACTGCCAGGAGATCCAACCAGTCCATTCTAAAGGAGATCAGTTCTGAATATTCATTAGAAGGACTGATACTGAAGCTGAAACTGCAATACTTTGTCTATTTGATGCAAAGAGTTGACCCATTGGAAAAGACCCTGATGCTGGGAAAGATTGAGGGCAGGAGGAGAAGGGGACAACAGAGGATGAGATGGTTGGATGGCATCACCAACTCGATGGACATGAGTTTGAGTAAGCTCTGGGAGTTGGTGATGGACAGGAAAGCCTGGCATGCTGCAGTCCATGGGGTCACAAAGAATCAGATATGACCAAGCAACTGAACTGAAAAATCAAGAAATTAAATCAATTCATTTTATTATTTTTATACAATGTTAAAGGTTACACTTAATTTACAGTTATTACAAAATATTGACCATCGTCCCCATTTTGTACAAGGCATCCTTGTACTCTTCCTTACATCCAATACTTTGTACCTCCCAGTACCCAGGTCCTATGTTGCACACCCCCCACCCCGGTAACCACTAGTTTGTTCTCTGTATCTCTGAGTCTGCTTCTTTTTTGTTATATTCACTAGTTTGTGGTAGTGTTTAGATTCCACATATGAGTGACAGCATACAGTATTTGCCTTTCTCTATCTGACTGATTTCACTTAGCATAATGCCTTCCAAGGGCTTCCCAGGTGGCTCTAGTGGTAAAGAACCCCCACCTGCCAATGCAGGAGACATAAGAGACACAGCTTCAATCCCTGAGTCAGGAAGCTCCCCTGGAGGAGGGCATGGCAACCCATTCCAGTATTCCTGCCTGGAGAATCCTGGGGACAGAGGAACCTGGTGGGCTACAGTCCATGGGGTCCCAAAGATTTGGAACATGACTGAAGCGACTGTGCAGGCACAATGCCTTCCAAGTCCATCCATGTTGCTGCAAATGTCAAAATTTCATTCTTTTTTCTGGCTGAGTAGTTTTGCATTGCATACCACACCTTCTTCATCCATCTGTTGATGGCCACTTAGGTTACTTCCATATCTTGCCTATTGTAAATAATGCAATTTTAAAATTAAATACTTCTGTTCATGGTCTTCATTTATTTACTCAATCACAGTATCTATTTAGTACCCATGGCAGAAAGTGAAGAGGAACTAAAAAGCCTCTTGATGAAAGTAAAAGTGGAGAGTGAAAAAGCTGGCTTAAAGCTCAACATTCAGAAAACGAAGATCATGGCAGCTGGTCCCATCACTTCATGGGAAATAGGTGGGGAAAGAGTGGAAACAGCGGCAGACTTTATTTTTTTGGGCTCCAAAATCACTGTAGATGGTGACTGCAGCCACGAAATTAAAAGACGCTTACTCCTTGGAAGAAAAGTTATGACCAACCTAGATAGTATATTCAAAAGCAGAGACATTACTTTGCCGACTAAGGTCCGTCTAGTCAAGGCTATGGTTTTTCCTGTGGTCATGTACGGATGTGAGAGTTGGACTGTGAAGAAGGCTGAGTGCCAAAGAATTGATCCTTTGAACTGTGGTGTTGGAGAAGACTCTTGAGAGTCCCTTGGACTGCCAGGAGGTCCAACCAGTCCATTCTGAAGGAGATCAGCCCTGGGATTTTTTAACCAGAGTGGTAGGGGTAAACCTTATTGAGAAGATGCATTTAAGCAAAGAATGGAAGGAATTAAGGGAGTTGGCCATGAGATTATTGTAGAGACGAGCCAGTGCAAGAGTCCTGCAGTCTCCAGCCTCCATTAGGGTGACGCCTGCCTCCTGGGGTTCACGCCCTTGAGGGCTGGATTTAGAAGAGAGGAGAAGAGAGTGTGGAGGAAGTGAAAGTGTGCGACTTGAAAACTAAGTTACAAAAGGCCTGTGTTGGGGTTTTCTCGAGTGTTTTTTCTCTGTGTTGGATCTCACTCGAGCGAAAGCCATGTTGGGAGCTTCCCAACGGAGGGGTTTATGTGGTGATGAACCGAGGCCCCCAGCCAACAGCCAGCTGAGTGAGTTTGGAAGCAGGTCCTCCAGCCCGTCGAGACTTCTTCACTGATGGCAGCCCCAGCTGCCATCTCGATTGTAATCTCGTGAGAAATATGGAGCCCCCACTACTCAGCTAAGCCACCCCCAGGTTCCTGAGCCATGAAAACTGTGTGAGATAATGTATGGTTTTTGTTTTCATTACACTTTGGGGTAATATGTTACACAGCAGCAACTGAGTAATGTAGACCCTAAAGCAAGACTCTGCCTGGAGAACGTGAGGCGGAGAGGGAAGTGGCGGGAACTGAGCGCAGAAGGTCAAAGTCAAGGTCAAGGTCTGGTAGGATCTCCAGGCTTCTGTAAGAATCCTGATTGTTCCCCAGAGTGGGATGGAAAGCCACTGACAGGGTCATTCTCAGAGGAGTGACATGCGATGACTAACTGGTTTGACCACTGAAAAAGAAGGTACGATTTTTTTTTTAGCACTGTATAATAAATTATTTCATATTCATGATAATTCAGGAAAACTCTTCTTTTTTTTTCTCCCTTGCCTCCAATTTCTGACCTTGATTATCCTGTCAGCGCTGTGTTTTCACTCAGGTCTTCCTTGGATTTTTCAAGTTGGTCTTAGATTCTAGCATCCTCCATGTCTGGAAACCACATCCTTCTCCCTTCAGGCACGCATCCAGAAACAATATGTTGGATCCTGCCTGACATCAGCAGAGCTATTTTTAAAC
Organism: Ovis canadensis; assembly: GCF_042477335.2. Taxonomy (NCBI): domain Eukaryota; kingdom Metazoa; phylum Chordata; class Mammalia; order Artiodactyla; family Bovidae; genus Ovis; species Ovis canadensis. Next base: position 29,057,744 of record NC_091268.1, on the reverse strand, counting down.
CTTTGTAAAACCCAGACACTCTTTCTTTTAGAGGATTACCCTACAGTGTATCAAACATATTGAAATGCACCCACATCCCACATTTAATATAAATGATATATTTAGGAAAATTGAGTTGCAAATGACTGACCAACATTATATTCCTTTTTAAAGACATTTAAACTTATTCATTTTGATTTACTAAGATTCTTTTTTGTATTTTGAAGCCTTATCTATGTATTTATAGACATATATGTATATATACATGCATGTATATATGTATACAGACACACACACGTTTCAAAGATCTTTATAGACCCTTAAAGTTCAAAGACCCTAACCGCTGTGCTTGTGTGTGTGTGTGTGTGCACGCGCGTGCGCGTGCTAAATCATACTTTAGTCATGTCCAACTCTTTGCAACCCTATGGACTACAGCCCGCCAGCCTCCTTTGTCCATGGGATTTTCTCCTTATATTGGAGGGGGTTGCCATGGGAACCCCCAGGGAATCTTTCTGACCCAGGGATCGAATCTACATCTCCTGCATTGGTAGGCAGATTCTTTACCACTGAGCCATCTGAGAAGCCCTAAGGTGTATGATACTGACTATAAATCCTCTGAGAGTCAGGGAGAAAAAAAAAGCATAATAAAAGCCAGAACTGGAAGAGATGGCTTTATGGCAAGGTGTCTGGTGTGGGGCTTTGAAAACCAGCTTTAAAATAGAGTAGGTGCTCAGTTCAACAATTGTTGAATAAATGGATAAATGAATGAATGAGCAGTAAGTACTATCGCGAATTTTTAGTCTCCTACCACCATTTATTGTATCCATGGCTCTACCCTGTGCCAGCAGCTCTGAGGAAGTAAAATACAGTTTTTTAAAAAATGCTGATAACCCAGAAGTCAGTCAATTATTAGCTTTTGGATTTCAAAACAGTCTTTGGAAACCAATCATAGAAGGATTTTCAAAAGCTCTTACAGTCCAAAAACTAACTTCTGAGTATCAAAAGTCAAGTCCCTAAGGGCTCACAGCATAGTTTCTACAATGATTGATAGATTTGTGAAGAACAAATGAAGAGTCAGATGACCTTGCCCTGGGAGATAGATTCCTTAACAGAGGGAGGGCTGCAGAGGCCCCTAGGAGAGGAGTCCCTCAGGTTGGAGAGACAGCTTGGAGGGTTGAGTCAGCATGGAAAGGCCTCCAGCCTCTCTGGAGTAAGCACTGGACCTCATCGGCAAAGGGGCGCCAGGTCAAGGCTCACAAATCACCCAAGTTACTCCCTAAGCCAAGTCCAGCCTGGGTCCATACCCAGGAGCTCTGTGGTAGCCCTCCCAATGCCTGCATGTCCATTTTCCAGCCAGACAGACTCATCTGCAGCTCAGACGGAATCCAGCCCTCTAAATTATCCTGTGTATAGGAATTCCTTGGCAATCCAGTGGTTAGGACTCCACGCTTCACTGTAGAGGTCAGGGGTTCGAACCCTGGCTGGGGACCTAGGATCCCACAACACACCAGCATGGCCAAAATAAGTAAATGAGTTGTTCTGTGTGCATAAGCCTGTTTTCCTTAATCTTGGGTAGAGAACAGAAGGGAAAGCCTTGCCATTCTGATTGAAGCCAGGATGGGGATAAATATGAACCTAGGAAATAGGAAAAAATACTTTTTTTCAACTTTGATTAACAAGTAAAATTTGGATAAAAAGAAGGCAAGGACACAGCATCCTACGATATGACCCACAAGCAAACGGGACAACATAGAAGTCAGTCTGTAGCAGGGAAAGCACAGTGGGGAGTAACAGATAAACTGGTTTTTGCTTTTACCATTTGTCTGTATTGCTCATCATTCTTTCTACACATTTGCATTTGGGACTTCTCCGGTAGTCCAGTGGCTAAGATGAAAGGCCTGCAAGGCAGGGGGCCCAGGTTCAATCCCTGGTTGGGGAACTAGAGCTCTTCACATGCCACAACTAAAGATCCTGCATGCTGCAGCTAAGACTCAGTGCAGCCAAATAAATAAATATAAATAAAATCTGCCTCCTCTAGCTTTTGCTTTACAGTGGAGTATTTTATACACCTTTTTCCTTCTTTTTATTTTTTACAGAGTGAAATCATTTTCATTTCTTCAGAGAAAAGCATAATTGCTCCAAACTGTTGAGAAATTACTCTAGATGTATATATTGCTCCTTAAAATTTCTTCCAGAGGGTAAAATAAATTACTTTTGTTCATTAACTCTTTTCAGAGATTTCACACATCACCTGCAGGAGATTCTCTAATAGTCTTCTCACAGATTCATTATTGGCCAAAAGCCTGGAAATCTCAGTTCACTTTAGTAATACTTATCATTATAGAGCAAAAACAGTCTGCAAAAACTTGGCATGTTACCATTTTTGCCTAGTGGGTTTTTATCTTATTGTTCAGAATATTAATACTTCTTGTCCCTTTATTAAGTCCTCTAAATATTATAAAGCATTTTTCTGGCATTCAACTCACGTATAAACTGACTTTTCCCCACTTCCTTTTAGTAGCAAAAAATTAAAGTAAAACTGGCCAAAACGTGCAAGAACCTTTAATGACAGACACACCATTCCACCCCCTAAGAACATTCTTCTAATCTTCCATTTAGAGACCTGTGATTGAAGAAGTCAAGTGAACAGGGAATATTTTTACTTTGGTTCAGTAGTTTCCTTTTCAACTTTCCAATTTATTAATATAACCCTTACGCAGAAGACATTCAGAAAGAATGACCTGTGAAAATTTAACAAACCTGAACTTTTACATGTAACTTGATTTCATCTGTTCTATAGCTATTCAAATTCTAGAACTAAAAGCTAAGTGCTGGGTACAAGGAAGGCAATTCCATCTCCTACCTTCCAAGTTACCTTCCTATATTTTAGGAATCTAAAATATATAATAGAATCTAATATATTTATATTAATTTTTATATAAAATTAATTTATAATATTATATATAATATAATATAATTCCTATTATATTCACAACAGTTTGATTATAATTTTGAAAAACCTAAAAGGATTTGATGGGAATGTAAATCAATACAGTCACTGTGGAAAATAGTATGAAGTTCCTTAAAAAAAAATAAAAATAGAGTTACTGTATGATCCAGCAATCCCACTCCTGGACATATATCTGGAGAAAATTTAATCTGAAAAGATACATGCACCCCAGTGTTCACAGCAGGACTGTTTCCAACAGCCAAGACATGGAAGCAAACTAAGTGCCCATCCACAGAGGAAAGGATAAAGAAGATGTGTTTTTGTTGCTCAGTCGCTAAGTCGTGTCTGACTCTTTGTGACCTCCATGGACTGAATACTGGAGTAAGTAGCCATTCCCTTCTCCAGGGAATCTTCTTGACACCAGGATCGAACTGAGGTCTCTTCCATTGCAGACAGATTCTTTACCATCTAAGCCACCAGAGAAAGAAAGAAAGAAAGAAAGAAAGAAAGAAAGAAAGAAAGAAAGAAAGAAAGAAAGAAAGAAAGAAAGTGAAGTCGCTCAGTCGTGTCCAACTCTTTGGGACCCCATAGACTATAGCCTACCAGGCTCCTCTGTCCATGGGATTTTCCAGGCAATAGTACTGGAGTGGATTGCCATTTAAATTCACGTCCATTCCATTGTGTATGGGATACCACTCAGGCATAAAAAAAGAATTAAATAATACCATTTTCAGCAACATGGATGGACCTAGATATTATCCTACTAAGTGAAATAAGTCAGATAGAGAAAAACATCACATGATATCATTTATATGTGGAATCTAAAATATAATACAAATGAATGTATTTACAAAACAGAAATAGACTCACAGACATAGAAAACAAACTTATGGTTACCAAAGGGGAAAGGGTGGGAGGGATAAATTAGGAGTTTGACATTAGCAGATGCATACTGTGCTGTGTGTGTGCTTAGTCGCTCAGTCACATCCAGTGCTTTTCGACCCACTGGACTGCAGCCCACCAGGTTCCTATCCATGGGGATTCTCCAGGCGAGAATACTGCAGTGGGTTGCCATGCCCTCTTCCAGGAGATCTTCCCAACCCAGGGGTCGAACCCAGGTCTCCCACATTGCAGAGACACACGCTACTATATAGAAAATAGATAACCAATGAGGAGCTATGACATCACACTGACTGCATAGCACAAGAAACTATATTCAATATTCTGTAATAAATCATAATGGAAAGAATATGAAAAAGAATATACATATATGTGTGTATATATATGTATATAAATGGAATCACTTTGCTGTATATAAGAAACTAACACAGCATTGTAAATCAACTGTACTTCAATGAAAAAATATATGTTTTAAAACAAAAGCAGGATACAAATTCTGTTCAAGTTCCCATAGATTATAAACCAAGAGACACTAGAACATATCCGGGGACATAAAACAAGGTGCAAAATTTTCTTGGCCTAAAGGTATTGAAATCATATAGACTATGTCCTTTTTATCAATGTGGAATTATGTTAGAAATAAATATCAAAAGGTAATTTAAAATAACCTACATATTTTCAAGTGCAATGTGACATTTACCGAGAGAGATCTTTGACTTAGCCATAGTAGAACTGTTAGTCACTTAGTCATGTCCAACTTTTTGCAACCACACAGACTGTAACCTGCCAGGATCCTCTGTCCATGGGGTTGTCCAGGCAAGAATACTGGAGTGGGTTGTCATTCCCTTCTCCAGTGGATCTTCCTGACACAGACATCAAACCCAGGTCTCCTGCACTGAAGGAAGATTCTTTACCATCTGAGCTACCAGGAAGCTCTGTAGCTTAGCCATGGAAAGCCTCAGTAAAGTTAAGACTGGAAATACAGAGGGTGATTTCAGAGAAGAAAGCATTTAAATGAGAAATTAATAGGAAAGACACTTTAAAAACCCCACATATTTGGAAAGTAAATGTCCACTTTTAAATGGTGGTTGTATCTAAGAAGCCATAACAAGGAAAATTAAAAAATATTTGTAACAGAATAAATATGAAAAGAGCATTTATCAGAATTTGTTGTATATGGCTGAAGTTGCTCAATGCTGCTAAATACAATGTGGAATCTTGAATGAGGTATGAAAATAATGGATACTAGCATAAAATTCTGTGAAATTTGAACAAAATCTGTACTTTAGTTATAATACTATACCATGTTAATTTCCTGTTGTTTTTTTTTTAACAACATAGCCATTTCTTTATATTCTCAGAATTAGATCAGAAGTTTCAAGCCTCATTCAAAATCTTTAAGATAATAATCTTTCTAGACTTGTAGCAATAATACTAGATACCAGAATAAATGGAACTATATCAAAGTTTTGAGTGAATATAAACTAGAAATCTAGCATTCTATCCACATTTACTCAAACAAGTGGAACCAAAATGTCATAAATGTTTTAGCTAGGCAAAAATTCATAAATTTTCTGAAATATATATTCTATTATATGTGCTATTTATATATGATAAAATCTTGAGAAAGAAAAAAAAGAGAGATGGGGAAATTGGAAAATAAGGACCTACGACATAGCACAGGGAACTATGTTCAATATTCCATAATAAACCATAATGGAAAGAATATGAAAAAAAATGTGTGTATATGTATATAAACTGAATCACTTTTCTGTATGCCAGAAACTAATACAGCATTGTAAATCAACTACACTTCAATAAAATCGTTTCAATAAAGAATAAAGTTTAAAAATAAAACAATATGGTAAAGAAAGGGACCTGAAAGGAAGGTGCAGTGATACAGAAAGGGGAGCCACAGAAAAATCTACTGTGACCCCAAGGCACACACACGTTCACAAATAGCATAACTGTATACATTTGCTGAAGTCAACTCCAGAACAAAGCAACATATTTTTCAGATACATACTTGCAGTTCCCTCATGGACTGTGTTCAGGGAAATCTATCTCAGTCAACACAGTAGGAAAGGATTTAAATCAGGAAAAAAGAAATGAGTGGGGAAAAAAAAAAAAAGAATGAGTGGACTCCAGGCCAAAGGAGCCACAAGAACATGGGATTGCAGTTTCAGTAATTTTCCAGCTGAAGCTCAAGTTGGCCTCCATAGTATTAATAAGAGGAATCTTAATAACGCATTCCCCCCTATTTAATACTCAAAAAGAATAGCTCTTGAGAAGTCAGTTGGGAACGACACCAATTCTAAATTTTCAGCTCTATCAGAGTACATACATTCATAGGATGTAGACGAAACATTTGGAAGAATTCAGTAAGTGACAAAGAGCACGCGTTAGATAAGGACAACCTGTATCTCAATCCAGAGTAAAGACATAAATCTTATATTTGCAATAAAGACGATTAGGAAAGATTACAGGATGTAAATCTCATTTCGTTTACATATTTCCCAGAATATTCATACCACCGATAACACAAAAGAGTAATTTTCTGTATTTAACTAAAATTCATTTATTTTTCGTATACATTGAATCACAATTACCCCCAAAATTTAATATACATAAAATTTAAATTTAGAAATGAAGCAACCGGTGGTGTTTTTGCAACCCGTTCCATACAAAATATGAAGAGTACTCTGGCTCCATGGTTCAGAAGACGAACAAATAGTTCTTCCTTATGAACATTAAAAAGGCAATATTCAGACGCAGCAGGTGTCTGCCCCACTGTCTGACCTCAGCACTGAGGTAGGTTATCCATCATACTGACCGAGTCCTTCACTAGGAAGCGTCATCAGACACTGTGATACTCTCAACTCTGAAATGGCTTTTAATCCAACAGCAATCAATTCTCAGTCTCCCAAATTCACAGAATTCACAACATACGTACTCCATCCACTGTCAATCTAACTGAAAATGTAATCAGTTCTGCTCTTTGGCAATTATTTGGTGACCTGACTGAATTTCCATTTCCAGGTCATATATGGAGGCTGGGGAATAGGCGTGTATAACCACCTATGCTTAGTCACTCAGTTGTGTCCCACTCTTTGCAACCCCATGGACTGCAGCCTGCCAGGCTCCTCTGTCCATGGGATTCTCCAGGTAAGAATACTGGAGTGGGTTGCCATGCCCTCCTCCAGGGGCTCTTCCCTACCCAGGGATCAAACCTAGGTCTCCCACAGTGCAGGAAGATTCTTTACCACCAGAGCCATCAGGGAAGTCCAAGAATACTGGAGTGGGTAGCCTATCCCTTCTCCAGGGGATCTTCGCGACTCAGGGATTGAACCAGGGTCTCCCACATTGCAGGTAAATTCTTTACCAGCTGAGCTACCAGGGAAGCCCCTATATAACCACCTACATATTATGATTTCAGGGGCCCCAGAAATTAATGCCCAGAGTAAATCTGTAACAGTTGTGAGCTGGGTGTCAGCACCCAGACAACCATACTGCATGAGCCACAAACTATGAAATATACACATAAATATTCATATACGTAAACAGGAGGCATTATGCAGGGTTCTCTGGAGAAACAGAACCAATAGGATTGTGTATAGAGCAAGAAAAGGAGATTTATGAAAAGGAATCGGCTCACATGATGATGGAGACAGGTCCCAGACTACAGGATGAGTGAGCAAGCTGGAAACCCAGGAGAGGCCACACTTTAGTTCCAGCCTGAGTCTGAAGGCCTGAAAACAAGGCAAGCCAATGTGAAGCTCTCATCTGAAGGCTGACAGGCTCCAGACACAGGAAGAGCCAATGTTTTGAGTCCAAAGGTAGCAAAAAGGTCAATGTCCTAGTTTGAAGGCAGTCAGGCAGTAAGAATGCTATTACTTAGGATGAAGCCAGGCTTTTTGTTCTATTCAGGCCTTCAACTGATTGGAAGAGGCCCACCCACATTAGGGAGGGCAATCTACTTGACTTAGTCTATAATATACATGTCACTCTTATCCAAAAACACCTTCAGAGAAACACCTAGAATAATATTTGACCAAATATCTGGGCACCTCATGGCCCAGTCAAGTTGACACATAAAATTAACCATCACAAAAGGGTTTCCCTCATAGCTCAGCTGGTAAAGAATCCACCTGCAATGCAGGAGACCCTGATTCAATTCCTGGATTGAGAAGATCCACTGGAGAAGGCATAGGCTATCCATTCTAGTATTCTTGGGCTTCCCTTGTGGCTCTGCTGGTGAAGAATCCGCCTGCAATGCAGGAGACCTGAGTTCAATCCCTGGGTTGGGAAGATCCCCTGGAGAAGGGAAAGGCTATTCACTCCAGTATTCTGGCCTGGAGGATTCCATGGAGTGTATAGTCCATGGGCTTGCAAACACCTGGACACGACTGAGTGACTTTCACTTTCTTTCAATGGTAGTCTACTGGTTTGAAGGAGGCCAAACTACCTTGATTCTACCCAATTGTTTTTCTTTCTCTTTCTGTATTTTTGGCTGTGTTGGGGCTTTGTTGCTGTGCAGGCTTTCTCTAGTTGCAGTAAGTGGAGGCTACTCTCTACTTGCTATGCACGGGTGGCTTGTGGTGGCTTCTCTTGTGGAGCATGGGCCCTAGGGCATGGGCTCAGTAGTTGGGGCACATGGGCTTAGTTACTCCAGGGCATGCAGAATCTTCCCAGATCAGGGACTGAATCCATATCTCCCACACTGGCAGGTGGATTCTTAACCACTGGACCACCAGGGAAGTCCTACACATTTCTTAAAGACAAACAATCCAATCTTTAGAGAGTTATATAAAGAGATGATTTTCAGAGGGTGTGTGCAAGTTGGACCAGGGGCATCAAAGCCTTCAAGTCCTCACCATCTCTAAGAAAACACAATTTTCTGGGCCTGGGACCAAAGTAAGTGAAGGTCTGAGCTGTATCCAGCTTAAGACAGGACAGCTACCTGCACACAGGGATGAAAATGAAAGGGTCATCCATCCAGACTGCTCAGCAGCAGTCTAGAGGCAAAAAACAGGAGAAATCCACAAATTACATTCATTCATTCAACAGTGTTACAGAGCTTCTGCTCCATGCCAGACACTGTGCTAGACATTTCAGAAACAAGTATAAATAAGAACTATATTCTTCCTTTCAGAAGTTCATTTCAGTAGGGATTATAAATATGCAAACAGAGGATGATCATACATTGTGAAAAGTTCACAATAAATTGCAATGATCTCTGCCCAGCTGGTTTTATTCAATGGGAAGTAGACCGCGTAATGTAAAGTATATCAGAAATCTTCTGCCAAAACACACCTTCTCTCCACCCCCACCCACCCAGCAATAGTTCCCTAAAACTCCATCCAGAGATACGCTGGCATTAGTAATTTAAAAAGCGAAGCAAAACTCAATTAGAAAGGCTGTCATCCGCATCTTAGTAAATTAGTTTAATAAACCTACTCTTCTAAATGTAGCTGAAATCAGTCACATGAAGAGAATGGGAGATTTGAGAAATGAGGAAAAGAAATGAGAAGTGATTTGGAAGATACAGCACTAAGCCAGAGAGAACGTGGGCTTCCCTGGTGGCTCAGCGATAAAGAATCCTCCTGCAATGCAGGAGCCACAGGAGATGTGGGCTCAATCCTTGGATCAGGAAGATCCCCTGGAGAACGGCATGGCAACCCACTCCAGTATTCTTGCCTGGAGAATCCCATGAACAGAGGATGCTAGAGGGCTACAGTCTATGCATCGCAAAGAGCTGACACGATTGAATCAACAGGACACACGCACAGAGACAATGCAGAGAACAGGCATCCAGAGATAGAAGAGGATTTCAGAAAAGAAAGGGGATGCAGCAAGGTCGAAGTCTTTGGGCACAAGAACCTATTAAGTTTTTAATACTTTCAGAAGATGAATCTAATTTCAGATGGAACCTGCCTCCAAAATGTTTCAGTTTAGTTCAGTCGCTCAGTTGTGTCTGACTCTGTGACCCCATGAACTGCAGCACACCAGGCCTCCCTGTCCATCACCATCTCCCGGAGTTCACGCAAACTCATGTCCATCGAGTTGGTGATGCCATCCAGCCATCTCATCCTCTGTCACTCCCTTCTCCTCCTGCCCCCAATCCCTCCCAGCATGAGTCTTTTCCAATGAGTCAACTCTTCGCATGAGGTGGCCAAAGTACTGGAGTTTCAGCTTTAGCATCAGTCCTTCCAAAGAAATCCCAGGACTGATCTCCTTTAGAATGGACTGTTTACTCAGTTCAAAATTCTCCCAAGGGCTGAACTTCCTCCTTTTTCTTTCTCCAGAAGGAAGAAGAGACCCACAGAGCAAGCTCTGCTTCCATCTCTGAATCATGGCTGTCTTGTCACTGAACTGTGTGGGCTCTAACTTCATCAGTTTCCGTCCCCTAGGAGTGTCTGGGTGGTCAGGTTTGTGGAGGAATGAAGGACAGAAGAGGGCTTGTTATGGCCATTTGACAGAAAGAGGAAGGTATGGATAAATAAAGATTTAAAGAAAGACAGACTTACAACAGGGAAGCAAACTAAAAAAAGATAAGCTTCTGATATATGCCCATAATGTTAATCAGTTATTAACTATACACTTGGGTAACTACAGTTTATAATAGCTTGAAATCCCGAGTACATCATTTATTGTTAAACCAGATTTCCCATTTCACTTATTCCCATGGACAATATTAAAAGAAAATTTTTCAATAGGTTTAAAATTGCATTTTCTATGACTTGGTTTCTTCAGATTCTAAGCATTGTAGGCAAAACTAGATTACATATAGCCAATGCAAAGTCAAGATCTTCAGGCACAAAAAATCCATTAATGTTCTAATACTTTCAGAAGATGAACCTTATTTCAGATGAAAGCTGCCTCCAGAATATATGGTTAAGTATGTTCTGGGTATAATTTGTTTTGGCAAACAGCGTAGAAATTCATATGAAACTCTACTGAACTAACAGTAAATTGCCCACGTAGAAAAAAATAAATTTTCAATAGCTTCAAAAGAATTCTAAAGGATGACAATCCTTGGAGGAGAAATAAAACATGGATGAGTTAGAAATTGTAGTTCTGGGCTGTTATTTAGTTGCTAAGTCATGTCCAACTCTTTTGCGAGCCCATGGACTGTAGCCCATCAGGCTCCTCTGTCCACGAGATTCTCCAGGCAAGAATACTGGAGTGGGTTGCCATTTCCTTCTCCAGGCCATCTTCCCAATCCAGGGATTGAACCTGCGTCTCCTGCACTTAGATACAACCTGAAATAGCAAAGTTAAATTTCTATATCCACATGTTTTATAGTGAAAGAAACAGAATAAAATTTTCTTAAAAGTATTAATAAATCCAAATTGCAATTATTAATGAAGTATTAGAATGTGAAAAAATGTTTTCTACCTTGAGTTATCTTTTAGTAGCTCTGGGTTTCTCTGGTGGCTCAGACAGTAAAGTGTCTGTCTGCAATGCAGGAGACACAGGTTTGATCCTTGGGTTGGGAAGATCCCCTGGAGAAGGAAATGGCACCCCACTCCAGTATTCTTGCCTGGAAAATCCCATGGACGGTGGAGCCTGGTAGGCTACTGTCCATGGGGTCACAAAGAGTCGGACACGACTGAGCGACTTTACTTCACTTAGTAGCTCTAATTCCTTTCCTCCACTGGACAGTTTTCTTATTCTGGATCCCAAAGAAAATCAGTGCCAATAAGATAAAGTTTTCCTAAAGCACTCTTCATTTTTATGAACCCCTAAGTGCCAAATTCCACTCACTGTATACTGGGCAAATTGATCACTTTGTCTATTCAATCTCCTTAGTGATAGATTTTGAGGAAAACATTTTTTCATGCCACTGTCACACATGGCTTCAGAAAATTTTCAATTCAGTGCACTCAGTCCTATCTTAAGTATATGACTTTTAAGTATATGATTTACTCAAATTTAATAGATATTAATGTATCTTACATTACTGGGGCAAGAGTAAGGAAATTTCTAGACAGTTTAACTCTAAAATAATTGGTTTGCATAGTTGTAAAGTAGTTCATACAACAGAAGAGCTATTTCACAACATGTAACACAAGCTTTGTCATTTAAAACTATAACTATAGTTTTAGAGTAACTATAGTAAAGGCTACCAGAGTAACTACAGTAAGGGCTACTCGGCAGCCTTCTAGATGAGCTTTAATATTACTTACGGTGAAAGAATAGTGTTTGGGAAAATATTTGAGAAAACAAACCTTGGAGGAAGAGAGAAAAGCTTCAGTTCAGTTCAGTTCAGTCACTCAGTCGTGTCCGACTCTTTGCAACCCCATGAATCGCAGCACGCCAGGCCTCCCTGTCCATCACCAACTCCCGGAGTTCACTCAGACTCATGTCCATCGAGTCAGTGATGCCATCCAGCCATCTCATCCTCTGTCATCCCCTTCTCCTCCTGCCCCCAATCCCTCCCAGCATCAGAATCTTTTCCAATGAGTCAACTCTTCGCATGAGGTGGCCAAAGTACTGGAGTTTCAGCCTCAGCATCATTCCTTCCAAAGAAATCCCAGGGCTGATCTCCTTCAGAATGGACTGGTTGGATCTCCTTGCAGTCCAAGGGACTCTCAAGAGTCTTCTCCCACACCACAGTTCAAAAGCATCAATTCTTCGGCCCTCAGCCTTCTTCACAGTCCAACTCTCACATCCATACAAGACCACAGGGAAAACTATCATGCATCAAAGTTTGATAATCTTTACTTAATGTGTTACTCTGTACTGTAGAGAATATACAGCATATATTCTCTGAATACTTGCAAATAATACGCTTTAAATTTTTATGCAAACCAAACAATAATAATAAGATAAAATTGTACAAAGTACAATTGTAAAATTGTAAAATAAATATAAAATTGTAAAATAAAATTATACAATGGTTGCATAACTCTAAGAACATACTAAAACCCACTAAATTATTTAAACTATTATCCAAAGAAATGACATTGAGTGGTATTTAACCATTTAAATCACAACACATTCAGTTCAGTTCAGTTCAGTTGCTCAGTCATGTCTGACTCTTTGCGACCCCAAGACTGCAGCATGCCAGGCTCCTCTGTCCATCACCATCTCCTGGAGCTTGCTCAAACTCATGTTCATTGAGTCAGTGATGCCATCCAACCATCTCATCTTCTGTCGTCCCCTTCTCCTCCTGCCTTCAATCTTGCCCAGCATCAGGGTCTTTTCCAATGAGTCAGTTCCTTGAAGCAGGTGGACAAAGGATTGGAGCTTCAGCTTCAGCATCAGTCCTTCCAATGAATATTCAGGACCGATTTCCTTTAGGATTGACTGGTTGGATCTCCTTGCTATCCAAGGGACTCTCAAGAGTCTTCTCCAACACCACAGTTCAAAAGCATCAATTCTTTGGTGCTCAGCTTTCTTTATGGTCCAACTTTCACATCCATACATGACTACCGGTAAAAACCATAGCTTTGACTAGATGGACTTTTGTCAGCAGAAAAATTTTAAAATGTGCAAACTCTCACATTGCCTAATTCTTTCTCACCAAACCAACTATGACATAGATAAAATGGAGTAACTGTCATTAATTTTCCTACAAATGAAAGAGTGATAGGTTGCAAATTATGTATGATTTTAAATTATAAGTAAGCTAGACAGAAGTATCTACATTATTCAAAGTTGAGGAATGGTTATGGATATTTCTATGTTAGAAGCTACATGCCTTTTTTTTTTCTTTGCTTTCTCCTTCAAGATCGCATCTCATCCTGGGACTTCCTGGTGGTCCAGGGACTAGGACTCCATGCACCCAATGCAGGGGGCCCAAGTTCAATCAATGGGCAGGGAACAAGATCCCACATGCTGCAACTAAGAGTTTGCACGCTGAAACTAAGGATTCCATATGCCTCAACTAAACAACCCAAGTGCTACAACTAAGACCAGTGCAGTCAAATTTTAAAAAAAAAAAATCTCATCTGATCCTACCATTACCACTCCAGTTCACAGACCCTCAGTCTTTTGAATCCATCTTTCAACATCCAGCTGTGGCATCTCCTCCATGGAGCCTCCCCAGATTGCTCAGGCACCATGATTTTAAAAACTTATGTGCTTCCCTGGTGGTTCAAACGGTAGAGTCTGCCTGCAATGCCGGAGACCAAGGTTTGATCCCTGGGTCAGAAAGACGCCCTGGAGAAGGAAATGGCAACCCACTCCAGTATTCTTGCCTGGAGAATCCCGTGGACAGAGGAGCCTGGTGGGCTACAGTCCATGGGGTTGCAAAGAGTCGGACATGACTGAGCAACTTCATTTTCACTTTTCACTGCTTATGTCACCAGCCTATGTCTGGGTGGCATTATTACATTAACAGTCAAGCTTTCTATTGACCACTTGTCATGGATGCTGTTCAGGTACTGAATAGTGAACTGGATTAGATCTCCTGAGAACCTGACTATCATTTTTTTTAATACTTATCCTTGCAACTAGATCAAGGACTTCTTTTTTAATTTTTAAAAAACATTTATTTACTTGGCTGCATTGGTCTTAGCTGTGGCATGTGGGATCTTTGTAGCATCGTGAGGGATTTTTTGTTGTGGCGCATGGACTCTCTAGCTGTGGCACGCAGACTCAGTAGTTGCAGTGCTCAGGCTTAGTTGCTCTGTGGCTTGTGGGATCTTTAGTTCCCCAGCCAGGGACTGAACCCAAGTCCCCTAAATTGGTAGGCGAATTCTTAACCACTGGGCCACCAGGGAAGTCCCCAAGACCATCGACTTCTTTTAACAGTTGTCACATGCTATTTATCCTCTTCACATCCCTACAGTGGCCATTTAATAACCTTTACTATTTACGTGAGGGTTATGAAATTTTATCTAAACAGTTATCCTAGTGGACTATAAGACGGGTTCCATCCACTCGTGTAGAAGGAAAAGATCTCTCCTGAATTGAGAATTCATTTTTTAGTTATTTGAGTAAAAGGCCTATGTCTGAAACTGGAAATGGAAACCAGGAAAGTCAAGACTGGACACCCTTGATATTAATGGTAGCAGGGTCAGGAAGACAGCTCCCTGGGTGTGGTGGCCAATGGCATCATTACAAGGTGACTATGAAAGAGCCAGAAAAGGAGGAAAACTGGCTAAGTGCCATCACAGCTACAGGGCAAATGGACCCAGGATCAGGAAGCAGTAGTCTGTGAGCTTTGAAAACAAATGTTTTGACATCCTCCAAATTTCCATTTTGTTTTCTACATGTATTAGGTGAAGTTGTTTTGAAAATCCAGTCTTCTTCAGCTCTGTCATGGGAAACGAATGAAAGGTTTTACCTTTGCCTGAGCAACAGAGGGCCAGAAAAGAGGGCCAGGGGGCAACACACAAGCACAAACCCTAGGGGGAACTTTCCTGATGGTCCAGTGGTTGGGACTCCACACTTTCAAAGCAGAGGACCCTGGTTGGAGAACTCAGAGTCTGCACGCTGCGAGGCACAGCCAAAAATAATGATTGAAAAAACAGACAGAGAAGAAGAAGCCTTATGGAATGGAGAAATTTGGAAGAATAGCATCCATCTGGTCTGTTCTAAACCCTGGAAGGTCAAGAGCGTGTTTTACCAAGGATGGCAGCATTTTAAAACAAACATTGCATTATTTCAAATGAGTTCCATTTCTCACACTAAGACTCGAGAAAAATTAAAATGGTATCATTTGCAAAAATTCCGAGAATACATGCTACATGTCTCTGGAGTACAGAGTAACACATTATTGAGTCAAGATTATCAAACTTTTATGAATAATAAGATTTTCGCCCTTCCCCCAAGGTTTGTTTTCTCAAATGTTTTCCCAAACACTACTCTTCCACCATAAGTAGTGCTGAAACTGATCTAGAACAGTGTCAAGCAGTCCTTACTATAGTTACTTGGGATATGCTTTTCTTTTTGATAGATAAATTGATTGATTGATC
This sequence comes from Ovis canadensis, assembly GCF_042477335.2. Classification (NCBI taxonomy): domain Eukaryota; kingdom Metazoa; phylum Chordata; class Mammalia; order Artiodactyla; family Bovidae; genus Ovis; species Ovis canadensis. Next base: position 29,041,988 of record NC_091268.1, on the reverse strand, counting down.
TCTAGTTGTGGCGTGTGGGCTCCAGAGCATGGGCTCAGTAATTGCAGTACAAGGTAGGGCTTAGCTGCCCCTCAGCATGTGGCATCTTCCCAGACCAGGGATTGAACCTATGTCCCCTGCATTCACAGGTGGATTCTTAACTACTAGACCACCAGGGAAGTCCTGGATATATTTTTTAAATGATAAAACATGTCTTACATGTTGTGAAATAGCTCTTCTGTAATATGAACTACTTTTAAAACTATATGAAAAACCAATTATTTTAGAATTAAACTCTATCTTACTCTTGCCCCAATAATGTAAAATATATTAATATCTATTAGATTCAAATAACTTATGACATATAAATTTAAATTATAACTTACATAAATTATATGCTTAAATATTTAGGCAAACAAGCTTAAATTAATCTTAAATATAAAGTCTCAAGATAAATATATTAATATCGCAATGTTTAACATCTTTAAATTTGTGAAACACTCCATTGGAAACAACTGAATAGTGATGCAATTCTTGGGTGAAAATTGCTAAAACTTCTTAAAATAATCACATAATTTTTAAATCCACTGACTTTGAAGATAGAAATGAAAAATTGGATTGAGTTTCTCATGTCAACCTTAAAAATTACCTATAAAGACTTACGTTAAAGCAGTAATTTAAAAAAATATATCATCAGTGTGAATTTCGGGATAAATATTTTCCCTGAAACTTTATGGAATTGAGTTCTTTCTTCCAGAAGAAAAGTTTTTTTTTTTTTTTAGGAACTTCATTCAATATATTTCTTTTTAAAACCAAATATTTTATACATTTCATACATCTAGGAAATGGGATATTTAACCAAGTGAATATACTAAAAACTAAAAAACATTAACCAAAAAAAAAAAACCAAAATAGAAAACATCAATAAAATGTACTCTATTCAGGACCACTGATGATACACTATTTTTAATATATAAAATGTACTTGCAGAGCTTTCATGTTAGCATAACAATAAATTATTATACAATATTTTGGGGGTAATCTGTTTATTCAAACTTTCTGATTGAATGTGGTGTAAAGAAACATTTACTGTAAGGACTATTTTTGGTACAAAAAAATAATCTGATCCAAAAGTGTTTGGGAGACAACTTGAGATTTTAGAAGAGATGTATACCATCAAAATGGGGGTTTTCTACATCAACTGGCAATAAAATATTAGACCAGAAATAGTAATGATTATAAAATGCCACTTTGGCACTATCATTGATATTAACCAAGGGAGTAGAGGTGTAGGAAATGTGGTCAAAGTGGTGTAGGAAATGGCAACCCACTCCAGTATTCTTGCCTGGAAACTTCCACAGAGAGAGGAGCCTGGCAGGCTACAGTCCATGGGGTCGCAAAGAGCCAGACACAACTGAGCACCAGCATTAGAGAGGTGAAAACATTAGAGAATTAATAGCTCCAGATTAGAAGTAGGGGGGAGAAGGATATTTGGATAAAATTGAAAGTTATCATTGCTAATTAAAAAGCAGTCAGGTCTATAGGAAAGTAAATCTTCAAAACGGAGCACGTAACTGGTAAGCAGAGTATTTTATCTGCAGGCAATTCACTGTGCTTACTTAAGGGGAAGAAATGAGTCCCTTTCAGGGAGTTCTTGACTTGTCATTTCTCTGGGGGCTTTTCAACTTCATTTGTCCCCTTGATACGACGGAAAGTAAAAGCTGATTTGAAGGTGCCATCACCTTCCTGTTGAGAAAAACAGAGGAAGGTGGCCCACAGAAAACCACAGAGTCCAGTGTAAGCTGTTCGCCAGCGAATGGGAATGAGGCTGAAGTTGGTCAGCTGTAACAGAGAGAACACATCTGTGAGAGCTCCGTACAAACCAAACCCACGAATTAGCATTCTCAGTAGTTTGAAACTCACCTGTACAAAAGGCCAGTACATCAGACCACTCTGGAATAAAGGAAAATTTTATTAGGATGCTTTTAAATAGCACAAAGTAATCAGTTTGTACTATAAAGTGTTAAAAAAAAAAAAAAAACACACAGACAACAAAATAAATAAATAAAAACAAAGATGAAACAATGGTTTAAAAAAGAAATACCAGACAGGAAGAATGTGGAGGTGGGAGTATATTTCAGACTAAGCAGATTAAATTAGACGACTTATGGTCTCTCAAGTGGAAGAGGGTGGGAAGTTGTGCAGAAAGCTGTTAGGCACAGGAATAAAGATTTTTATTAGTTGTAGTCATAGACCTAGACTATAGAAAAGTCTACCTGAATGAGGACCAATTCTGGAAGACAACTACTTTCAAATCATTGTTAACAACATATATTTATATATTGCAGTTTTCCTGTTTGCTCATGCAAATGATTCAGGGAAATACCGATAAAACACAGGATCGTCAATGAATTTTTGAAACTATAGACCAAACCCACTTTATGGTGATTTTCTAATAATGTAGTCTAGCTACTTCATGCTAGAGAATAAATTTAGCTTTTAAGATGGATTTATTTTAACAGGCTTTAACCTGTTGGTTCGGGTTTCCCAGGTAATAGTGGTAAAGAATCCGCCTTCCAACGCAGGAGAGACAGGTTCGATCCCTGAGTTGGGAAGATTCCCTGGAGAAAGAAAAGGCAACCCACTCCAGTATTCTTGCCTGGGAAATCCCATGGACAGAGGAGGCTGGCGGGCTACAGTCCACGGAGTGGCAAAAGAGTCAGACATGACTTAGTGATTAAACAACAACTGAGTATACAGGACAAGAGGTGACTTGTTTCAAGCCCTGGAACAACCCTGAGAAAGTTTCCTTTTCTGTAAATACCATTGTGACGTTAAGAAGGTTCATTTCACAGGGACACAGCAGAATGCATACCTGGAAACATCAGCTCTAAAAGTGGCAATGATTCCATTAAGCCACTCATATTCTACAATTCCTATTTTGCAATAACCTCTTTGACTCCAAAAATCACTGTAATCACTTACAAGAATAAATACAAGAATGTCAGAAATCATTGTGAACATTGAATAAAATTCAGAGACACATATAGACATTCTTAAAGCTTCTCCTTTAACCATTAAAACAAATTAAGAACTGTCAAAACATTGTACCCTTGTGTCAACCATCTGGAGCCCTAATTTAAGAATATTTTTATTTAAATGTATTTTATGTTAAAAAGATACCAAAAAGGACTTCCCTGGTGGTCCAGTGGTTAAGAATCTGCCTTCCAGTTCAGAGACGAAGTTTCGATCCCTAATGGGGAACTAAAATCTCACATGCCTTGAGGCAACTAAGCCTGCACACCACAGTGAAAGATCATCGTGCAGAAACTAAGACCTGACACAGCCAAATAAATAAATATTTAAAAAAAAAAAGATACAGAAAGATCATTGTTGTATTTTTCAAGTCTGTCTTACCTTATACGTATTCCAGAATTTCTGTCTCATGTCCAAAAATATGTCATCCTTTCCCTGGAGAATACTCATACCTATTTGCAAAAACACATACCAAAAGAATTTTAATAAGATTCAATAGGAAGAATACTGTATAACAGTTCACGTTCAAGTTTTCTATTCCAATATGCAAAGTGACCACCGCTATCACTCACTCAGTATGTCCCATCTGACCCAACAGTGAAAACAAGACAATCTGCATTCTAAAACCGAGTACATTTTAAAGTGATGATTAATATGAAGTGACAATATGGGTATGAGGTTATAGCAGAATTATTTAAAAAAAAAACTGTAAGAGAATTCACAAAACCTCAATATAATCACAGTGGGACTATTGGTGACATTTTTCCTCTCCTTTCAAAACATTTTTTGAAATTCTTAAATTTTTAAAAATTAATTTCCTCCTTTTACAGAAAGGCTGCCAGACCCTGGATGTTCTAGCAACTGCAGATTTCCCATCTAAAGAGGCTTTCAAATTGGAATTTGAAAGCGGAACATCAATTCAATGCTCCTAAAAACATGTGGAAAACTTTGATATTCAACAACCCTGAAAAGGAAGTTAGAGGAAAAGAATAAAACCCTCTTATTTTAGGAAGGGTGTAAACATGCTGCTAAGTCACTTCAGTAGTGTCTGACTCTGTGCGACCCCATAGACGGCAGCCCACCAGGCGCCCCCATCCCTGGGATTCTCCAGGCAAGAACACTGGAGGGGGTTGCCATTTCCTTCTCCAATGCATGAAAGTGAAAAGTGAAAGTGAAGTTGGTCAGTTGTGTCCGACCCTCAGCGACCATAAAAGACTGCAGCCTACCATAAGAGTGCTTTAAAAACTTTCCCCCAACTCTGATTAGGAGGAAGGGGAAATAAAATATTTTAAGTCAATTGCAGGGGATTCTTAGAACAGGACTTACAAGAAAACTGAGCCCAATATTGGTAATACTGTACTCAACTTACACAGCAGTAACTAAGGGATAAGCATTTTCTGTGCTTTTTTTCATAACCCTGGGCTAAGGATGGTCAAGTTACAAAGGAGGAAAAGCGCTCAGGGAGGCTGATAGTGATCCAAGAGCAACCCAGGTGTGGATTCTGAACCAGGTCTCATAATCACAGCTATTCTAGCTTCCAAGGGATGCCCAGCACAAAGGATCATCTAAGACAGGCAGTTTCCAAGCCTAAAGAGCCTTGAACAGACATCCAACCTACCCCTCTCCTACCTCCCCAACTTCATTTTTACAGGAGGAGAGGGAAGCAGGGTCCAGAAATGTGAAAAGAAAACCAAGCCCCGTGGGCAGGAATCTGTTTCAGGGTCCTTGGGCTCGACTCACAAGCCCCAGCAGCCCTGTGACTGTAGCATCTTTCTGGTTTCAGGCATACTGACATTCCCCAGGGAGATGAAAACCATGCCATGAATTGTGTTTGTTTCGGGCAAATCATTTTTTCTCCTATGACCCTCAGTTTCCTCGTGTGTGTGTGTTAGTCACTCATTTGTGTCTGACTCTTTGTGACCACATAGACTGTAGCTCGCCAGGCTCCATAGAATTCTCTAGGCAAAAATACTGGAGTGGGTTGCCATTCCCTCCTCCAGGGATCTTCCCGACCCAGGGATCAAACCCAGGACTCCTGCATTGCAGGCAAGTTCTATACTGTCTGAGCCACCAGGGAAGCCCCTTCCTCATATGTAACATGGGAATAATGGTACCTGCCTTGCTGTTTAATTTTGAGAATTAAACAAGAATCTGATTCCCAAAAGCCAACACCACCACCCTCCACCCCATCACCACGGTACAAGGCCACTGCTGCAGCAGGCATGAGGAAACTTCACCAACCTGGCCTGGGCGTCACTCCCAGGGATAAGGCACAGATTTCTGATAAACCAGGCAGCTCCTGCTCTCAGGTCCTCTAGGCCCTGACCTCATGGACCCTGTCAACTTTGTGGCTGGCACTGTATCAGGCATGATTCCTGTGCAATTTGTGAGCAACTCTGGTCCTCGAGGAGAAGGCGATGGCACCCCACTCCAGTACTCTTGCCTGGAAAATCCCGTGCACAGAGGAGCCTGGAGGCTGCAGTCCATGGGGTCACTAAGAGTCGGGTACGACTGCACGCCTTCACTTTCACTTTTCACTTTCATGCAATGGAGAAGGCAATAGCAACCCACTCCAGTGTTCTTGCCTGGAGAATCCCAGGGAAGGGGGAGCCTGGTGGGCTGCCGTCTATGGGATTCCACAGAGGTGGACACGACTGAAGTGACTTAGCAGTAGCAGCTCGTCCTCAAAATGAGATCCATGGGGCAGTGTAGGTTCCTTCAAAGTGGTAATTTGATCACTTCGACCCGTTTAGAAGAAAGCACCAACAGGCACTGGCATGACCCTATGGGGGGGAATCTGTGATCCCCAATGCCAAGGCCTGGCCCAGAATCCTTGAATTTTCTTAATGGATGGGTACCCCTCCCCTGATCACTCCTTTCCAGGTGATAGAAAACGCTATGAAGATGAAGGCCACAGAGCCCTCTCCACTGTTTTAGAATTTTAGGGCGCTAAGGAAGATTCCCAAATGTAGGCCCTCAGGCTCCGCGGTGCACTTTCTGAAGAGTGGGGCTCCCTGCACCCTCACGGGTACAGAGTCCTCTCATAACAGGGGTCCAAGGTCTTCTCACATTTTTCTGTGGGTTTTGATGTGGGGATGGGACTCCCTTCAGGTAAACCTTTACAAAAGCAGGAAAATGGCCCTGAGCACACATTCTGGGGGGAAACAGGTGGGACCCGGAGGCTCAGATGGTATAGAATCTGCCTGCAATGCAGGAGACCTGGGTTCAATCCCTGAGTTCGGGCAGATCCCCTGGAGAAGGAATTGGCAACCCACTCCAGTATCCTTGCCTGGAGAATCCCATGGACAGAGGAGTCTGGGGAGCCTACAGTCCATGGGGTCACAAAGAGTCAGGACACGACTGAGCGACTAAGTCTTGAACACTTAGGCGGGACCTCAGATTCCCCTGTCTCTGCCCCGACCATCCTGAATCCCCTCACATTTTTTTTTCGTGTTGAAAAGGCTTATCCCTCCAGTGGAAACGAAGCCCCCAGGCCTAGGCATGAATTTTCCCAGGAGCGGGACCGCCTCCCCCCACCCCACCCCGGACCGTCCCACCCCACCCCCACCCCACAACATAGTCGCAGCGGCTACGGTAACGAGCTGGGGGTCTCCTTGATATTCCTGTGGATCTTTTTTTTTTCAGGGGAAAAATGGATCTCCTTTCCTGTTTCCCCCAATTCCGGCCTGCGTACACCGCAGGGCCCCCTGAAACTTCCAGCCCCAGACTGTTTGCAACCCCAGCGTCCCAAATGCGACCCTCACGCCCTTATCCCAGGCCTCTCCAGCAACCACGCCTCAATCGCTTTCCTCTCAACCCCCTTAATCCACGGTCCCCAGACTTCCCGGTCCTCACACCTCGATCTCCCGCTCTCGCCCCGACCCTCCCAGTCTCCTAACCCTTGGCCCCCACGGGAGGGTTTCCAGCCCCGGCCCCGTTCCCACAGAGCCCCAGGCTTCTGCTCCGTCCCAGCCCCAGGAAGCCCCTGCCTCCAGTCCCCCAATTCCTGATCCGACCCCGTTCCCCAGCTCCACCTCCAGGTCCCCCTCCCGGCTTCTCACCGGCATAGAAGGTAGAGACGTACACCGGCCCGCCCAGAGCCTGGTCGCACAGCACCTTGGCCAGGATGGTGCGCGGCGCGCGCCCAGGCAGCGCGCGCTCCAGCAGGCTTAGCCACACATAGTTTAAGTTCGCGTGGAAGGCCACGGCCACGGTAGCCACGTGCCGCGTATGTTGCCAGTCGGGCGGGCCGCCCCGCAGCAGCTGCTGCAGCGCGTCGCCGCCCGAGAAGAACCCGGCGTAAAGCAGTACGTTCGCTGGCCAAGGGTAACGCCCGGCGGCGCGCGTGACAGCCTGCCACCAGCTCACCATGCCGGTTCCCAAGGCGCCCCACGAACGCCGGCCGCTGGCTCCCGGGCCTTCCCCCTTCGCCCTCCGCCCCGGCAGCCGGCGCGCCGCCTCCAGCCACTTGCACCTACCTCCTTCCGATGCTCGAAGGCGATTGGGCGCCCCGCGCACACCCAACCCCCGCCGGCCAATCCCGTGGCCCCTGGCGATCCTGGGGCTGAGCTTTTGACGTGCGGTGGGTCCACAAATGCTTGATCCCCTTGCAAGAAATACCCAGAACAGGCAAACCCATTCAGACAGTAGACTAGTCAGGGGCTGGGCGGTGGCGTGGGGGCGGGCGGGGGTGCGAAGTGACTGCTAACCGGGTGTGGGGTTCTTTTGTGGCGTGATGAAATATCTAGTAATTAGGTAATGGTAGCGATTGCCTGGTAAAGAAAACCATTGAATGAATCGTGAACTGTGTGGTATGTGAATTATACCTCAAAAACAAACCAAAAAAAAAAAAAAGTTAAAAAAAGGAAAAACTTGGGGAAAAGTGGGCATACCAAAACTCTATTACCAAGGTGGCGGTGTATTTTAAATGTTTTTACATGCAAGAGATTCACAGTTTCCACACATACAGTGCACTGACTATGTGCCAGTCTTTGGAGACAATGTCAGAAATTAACCTCTGAGGTCTTTTCTGAATGTGAGGTGGTATTCAATCCTCTTCAGAGGCTATGCCTCAATGAATATTACCTCCCAAAACATACGCTGAGTTCCCAGAAGCAGGGGGTCATTGAAAACCCAAACAGCAGGTGTAACCTCTGACCTCATGGAAGTCACTTTCTCTTTGCTTCTTTTTCTCCATTTTTCCTTCCTCCGTGGTCACATCCAATTCCATTCTCATTTTCTCTCTTTCCCTCTTCTGTTTACCTTATTTGGTTAATTATTAATTTTTGATTTTAACTTTTCATTTTGAAATAATGCCAGACTTTTTGAAATGTTGCAAAAGTAGTACAGAGTTCCCCTATACTCTTCACCCAAGTTTTCCCAGATATTGACATCTTACATAACCACAGTACAATCCTCAGAACAAGGAAACAGGCACTGATGTAATAACCTGCCTAGAGACCATATTCAAATAACTGCCAATTGTCCCACCAAAGTCCTTTTACAAGGACTAGCATTCAATCCTGGGTCACTTTGCATTGCATTGAATTGTTACAGAGCACTTTAGTCGCCAATTATGAGCATTAACCAGTTATTTTACAGTTTGTTCCTCAATTTGTCAGCCCTACTTTATGGGCTGAACTGTGTCCCCACAAAATTCATAGGTTGAGGCTCTAACCCCTAGTACCTCAGAATGTGGCTGTCTTTGGAGAAAGGGCTTTAAAAGAGGTGGTTAGGTTCAAATGAGGCCCTTAGGCTAGGCCCCAATCCAATCTGACTGGTGTCCTAATAAGAGGAGCAAATTTGGACATAGGAAGAGACATGAGCAGTGCATGCATGCACAGAGGAAAGGTCATGCAAGGACCGGGTGAGAAGGGGGCCACCTACAAGCAAAGGAGACAGGCTTCAGAAAAAACTAAGACAGCTGACATTTTGACCTTGGACTTCCAGCCTCCGGAACTGTGAGAAAATAAATTGTTTAACCCACCTAGCCTGTGGTATTTTCTTCTGGCAGCCCTAGCCGACTAATCCACCCATTCTCTTCACTTTTGGGGATTCTGCCAATTTCCGTGTCCTTTGACCTTTGCTATCTGCTCATGTACTGATCTTCATCCTTTCGTGCTCGTCGTCCTTGTTACTGGTTGCAAGTAAATCTTCTGTTAGACTTGTCTCCACTAGGCAGGTTCCTGGCACACACCTTTGTTTATTACTTAAATTCCCGTTGTATTATTCTTTTCCTATTGTTGCTGTGACAAGTTACCACAAATCTGTTGCCTTAGAGGTTTGGAGGTCAGAAGTCTAAAATGGACCCACGGACTGCCCTCCCTTCAAAGGCCCTAGAAGAGGATCCATCTCCTTGCCCTTTCCAGCTTCTAGAGGCCCCCTGCATCCCTGGATGGCTCCTTCCTCTGTCTTCAAAGTCGGTTTCATAGCATCTTCCAGTCTCTCTCTGTCATTCTATCACCACATAGTCTTTTCTGACTCCAACCCATCTATTCTTCCTCTTAGAAGGACCCTTGTGATCACATTCATCCTACCTGGATAACACAGTGTAACCTCCATGCCTTGAGATCTTACCTGTTTGACTCTTTGCAACCTTAGGGACAGTAGCCTGCCAGGCTCCCCTGTCCATGGGATTTCCCAGGCAAGAATACTAAACTGCCATTTCCTACTCCAGGGGAACTTACTGATCCAGGGATCAAACCTTTGTCTCTTTCGTCCTGAATTGGCAGGCGGATGCTTTACCACTGCAACACCTGGGACATCTTTGCAGGGCTATGGGGCTTCCTGTGTAGCTCAGTCGGTAAAGAATCTGCCTGCAATGCTGAAGACCTGGGTTCGATTCCTGGGTTGGGAAGATCCCCTGGAGAAGGAAATGGCAACCCACTCCAGTATTCTTGCCTGGAGAATCCCATGGACGGAGGAGCCTGGGGGAGCTGAAGTCCATGGGGTCACAAGAGTCAGACACGACTTAGTGCACTTTGTCTTACTTCTCTGTAATCCTTTCAATTGCTAACTGCAATTGATCACATCAGCTGAAATAAAAGGACCCATATCTCAACAAACTGCGATAGGACCAGCTGTTAACTCAGGCAATCTTTCATTCATTCATTCAGTTGATCAGTATTTACTGAGCACAGTTATGGGCCGGGCACTAAACCATGGGTTTGTGGCATGGATTTGTGTTCAAAATGATTTTTTTCTAAAAAAAAAAAATCTAATTCGTGCCTAAATTAGAGGAAATTGTGGTCTTCATTAAGAAAAAAAAAGGAAACCATCCTAATGCCTCCTACACAATTCCCTTAACCAAATTTGTTAGAGAGAAAAATAGAGCAAAATTGGGGAAATTTTCTGAAAAGTAGGGTAGGGGAGGGATTAGGGTTTCCTGGTAAAATGTTCAGTTCAGTTCAGTCTCTCAGTTGTGTCCGACTCTTTGCGACCCCATGAACTGCAGCATACCAGGCCTCCCTGTCCATCACCAACTCCCAGAGTTCACACAAACTCTTGTCCATTGAGTCAGTGATGCCATCCAGCCATCTCATCCTGTCGTCTCCTTCTCCTCCTGCCCCTAATCCCTCCCAGTCCCTAATCCCTCAGGGTCTTTTCCAATGAGTCAGTCAACTCTTCGCATGAGGTGGCCAAAGCATTGCAGTTTCAGCTTTAACAACAGTCCTTCCAAAGAACACCCAGGACTGATCTCCTTTAGAATGGACTGGTTGGATCTCCTTGCAGTCCAAGGGACTCTCAAGAATCTTCTCCAACACTACAGTTCAAACGCATTGATTCTACGGCACTCAGCTTTCTTCACAGTCCAACTCTCACATCCATACATGACCACTGGAAAAACCATAGCCTTGACTAGACGGACCTTTGTTGGCAAAGTAATGTCTCTGCTTTTCAATATGCTATCTAGGTTGGTCAAAACTTTCCTTCCAAGGAGTAAGCGTCTTTTAAGTTCATGGCTGTAGTCACCATCTACAGTGATTTTGGAGCCCCCCAAAATAAAGTCTGACACTGTTTCCACTGTTTCCCATGAAGTGATGGGACCAGATGCCATGATCTTCGTTTTCTGAATGTTGAGCTTTAAGCCAACTTTGTCACTCTCCTCTTTCACTTTCAAGAGGCTTTTGAGTTCCTCTTCACTTTCTGCCATAAGGGTGGTGTCATCTGCATACTTGAGGTTACTGATATTTCTCCAAGTAATCTTGATTCCAGCTTGTGCTTCTTCCAGCCCAGCGTTTCTCATGATGTACTCTGCATATAAGTTAAATAAGCAGGGTGACAATATACAGCCTTGACGTATTCCTTTTCCTATTTGGAACCAGTCTGTTGTTCCATGTCCAGTTCTAACTGTTGCTTCCTGACCTGCATATAGGTTTCTCAAGAGGCAGGTCAGGTGGCCTGGTATTCTCATCTCTTTCAGAATTTTCCACAGTTTATTGTGATCCACATAGTTAAAGGCTTTTGCATAGTCAATAAAGCAGAAATAGATGTTTTTCTGGAACTCTCTTGCTTTTTCCATGATCCAGTGGATGTTGGCAATTTGATCTCTGGTTCCTCTGCCTTTTCTAAAACCAGCTTGAACATCTGGAATTTCACAGTTCTCGTATTGCTGAAGCCTGGTTTGGAGAATTTTGAGCATTACTTTACTAGCGTGTGAGATGAGTGCAATTGTGTGGTAGTTTGAGCATTCTTTGGCATTGCCTTTTTTGGGGATTGGAATGAAAACTGACCTTTTCCAGTCCTGTGGCCACTGCTGAGTTTTCCAAATTTGCTGGCATATTGAGTGCAGCACTTTCACAGCATCATCTTTCAGGATTTGAAATAACTCAACTGGAATTCCATCACCTCCACTAGCTTTGCTCGTAGTGATGCTTCCTAAGGCCCACTTGACTTCATATTCCAGGATATCTGGAATGATATCCTAGGTGAGTGATCACACCACCGTAATTATCTTGGTCGAGAAGATCTTTTTTTGCACAGTTCTTCTATGTAGGATGCCCATTTAATTTTGAATTTCATATGAACAATGAATAATTTTTAGTGTACGTATACCCTGGTGCAGTATTTAAGCATGCTTACACTAAAAAATTTTAACTGTTCATCTGAAATTTGAAGTGAATTGAGCAGCCTGTACCTTTATTTTTAATTTTTGGCCACACCCTGTCGCTTATGGGATCTTAGTTCCCTGCCCAGGGATTGAACCCAGGCCTGGAAAGTGAAAGTGCTGAGTCCTAAACACTGGACCTCCAGGGAACTCCCAAGGGCATCCTGCTTTGGTTTTTTAAATATTTATTTATTTATTTGACTGTGCTTAGTCGTGGTATGTGGGATCCAGTTCCCTGACAAGGGACTGAATGTGGGCCCCCTGCACTGGGAGTGCAGAGTCTTAGCCATCGGATCAGCAGGGAAGTCCAGGCATCCTGTATTTTTAAAATACAACTCTTGGGACTGACATTCTTGGAGAGCGCGCTGCATGTGGCAGTTTTCTACTAACCACTTTAATACATGAATTCTTTTTCTCCTGACAGAAAGCCAGTGAGGCTGAGGATTGGTAACAACCTATATAGGGGCAAATATCCTCCAAAATCTATGGTGATGTTTATGAAGGAGCTCAACATATTTACTTAATGGGAGTTGAAAGGAAGAGCAATTAATATTTTGAAAGTTGAGATGGTTTTATGTAGAGTGGTATATACTTGTCTCTTCTTAAAAGCAATAAAAAAATGCAGCAGTTAAAAACAATCTAACTCAGTAAAAATGCTAAAGAACCTGCCTGGCCTTCAAGGGAGAAGAGATGCTGTGAGATAAATTAATTCATTCCATTGACGCTTCATCATTTGTGCAAGCTGTGATTTCCAGCCCTCTGGCAATAATGAATTAACAGTTTTACAGGACATTAATATCCCTGAACAATGGAGGATAACCAGGGAATGTAGTGCTGAGTTAAAATGGAAAAGAGTTTTGTTAGGAGTTCTTTCAGCAGGGAGTAAAGTACTAATGTGGGAACTGAGCTTCAATTTACAACTAAGGATCACATTAAACACGCATTAAGATGATTACACGAAAGCTTATTGTAACCATTATTATTTCATTTTATTTAAATGAATGGGGACTTAATAAGAACCATCATGTGGGCTGCAATGTCTAAAATCTTCTGTCTTCTTTCGCTAATCTGGAAATTTCTACTGACAAAAGTTTACTGTGCTGAATAGGCTCCAAGACCAACAAGTCTGTTTTCCAACAAACGAAGGAAGCAATCAGCTTCAAAAAAAAAAAAATCATGACCTTCAGAAAAGGTCATGGAAGTTCCTCCTGTCCCTTCAATATCACCTCTGAGACGTCTTTTGTTTCTGAGGGTGTGGGTACTAAGCCAGAGACCGACTCCTTGTCACCTGAAGTGAGGTTGGCAACAAAAGCTCCAATATAATCCTCTTTCTTGCAACATTTTCTCACCCACTCACCCCTTCAGCCCAGACCCCTTCATTCTCAAAAATTATCATTTATCTATTTTTGGCTGCACTGGGTCTTCATTGCTTCAGGCTTTCTCCAGTCGTGGCAAGCAGGGGCTACGCTCTAGTTGCCATGCTCTTCTCCTTGGGGTGACTTTTGCTGCAGTGCAGGGGATCTAGGGTGGGTGGGCTTCAGTAGTTGTGGCTCAAGGGGTTAGTTGCCAGAGGCATGTGGCATCTCCCCAGATCAGGGATGGAGCCCATGTCCCCTACATTGGCAGGTAAGTTCTTAACTACTGAACCACCACAGAAGTCCATTCTTTTTTCTTTATTTTTATTTATTTATTTGACTGCAACAAGTCTTAGTTGCGGCATACAGGATCATCAATCTTCCTTGTGGCACACGGGATCTTTTAGCTGAGGCATGTAGGGTCTAGTTCCCCGATCAGGCATTGAACCCAGGCCCCCTGCATTGGGAGCACAGAGTCTTAGCCACTGGACCACCAGGGAAGTACCCCCAGAGGCCTTCTTTCTTAATGGAATTTCTCCAGCCTTGATCTGAATGGAAGGGGGTGCTTTGATTTGAAGCTAAGTATGCTCAGTAAACACAAGGTTTTTGTTTAGTGTGGTTACAGATGAATAAAAAGAGCTATGCTTTATGTAAATGTTAATATCATTTTCTTTTCTAAAAATTACTTTTCTTTGGATGGGTTCCAGTGGGTGGGGTTGAAATGATGGAGGTGGGGGTAGGAGGTACCACCACTGCTGACGCCCTACTATTACCGAAAGGTATGCATGGGGGTCTGGTTGCTGACCGCTCAAAAGCCAGTAAACAGGCCAGGTTGATGGAAAGGAAATTTTGTTTTATTTTAGATGCTGGCAATTGGGGTAGGGGAGGAGGAGGGGGAGGGTGGCAGACATATGTCCAAAGGCTGATTCCCCCCGCAACCCCCACAAGCAGAGGGTAAGAGCTTTCATAGACAGATTTGATGGGTGGGGCGGAGGTTATATGCAGAAACAGCACAGTGGCCTGACTAGCATCATCTTGGTTGCTTTAGGTACAGTTAATCGTCAGTTTCAGGGTGCACTTGTTCCCATTACTTTTTGGCCAGCTCTCAGAATTGTGCAGCTCAAGTCCTGGGTACAGTCTGGTCATCACGTAGTTACCTTCTCCACCTGGTGTTCTCATATCTATAAGACAGCTCACAGGATATGGCTCAGAATATTATCTATAGCCCTTGAGAAAGAACTGAAGGTCCTTGATGATACTTAATGACAACATTGTTATTACTTAGTCTCCTTTGACTGTTTTGTTTCAGCATTTCTCACTTCTCGGATTAAACTTGTTCTTTGATTCAAGTTTTCTACAGGCAAAAGGCGGACAGAAGACATGGTGAGGGGCAAGGATCATAGAGTCCTGCTCTGTTTCACTACATGAATGTCCATAGGAGAGAAAGAATGGGTACTCTAGCTGAAAAAGTTCCAGAGAGGAGGTTAGAAGGAAGAAAATACAAGCCTAGTTCCAACCGGAGCCTTAATTTCTCCTCTTAGCAGCAATGATATGAAGCAATCCCATCATGAAATCGTTGCATGTCAGCTCTAATGTGGAAAAACCACACCTAAGAAATCTGTTTCGGACTTCCCTGGTGGTCCGGGGGTTAAGAATCCGCCTACCAATGCAGGGGATGTGGGTTCAATACCTGGTCTGGGAAAATTCCACATGCCTCAGGGCAACTAAGCCCAGTGCTCCACAACTACTGAGCCCATGCACTGCAACTACTGAAACCCATGCATTCTAAAGTCTATGCCCCACAACAAGAGAGGCCACTGCAATGAGAAGCCTGTGTACCGCAAAGGAGAGTTGCCCCTGCTTGCTGCAACTAGAGAAACCCCATATGCAGCAACGAAGACCCAAAACGGCCGAAAATAAATAAATTCATATATGCATAAAAAGAATTCCGTCTCTATGACCTAGGCAACTCTTACTCCCTTGACATTGGCACCAGTTATCTGAAAGTGCTGGGTTCCATACGATCGTTTTCAGACCTTCTTAACGTTGTTGTATGGATGGATATGACAGTTGGACTATAAAGAAAACTGAGTGCCTAAGAATTGATGCTTTTGAACTGTGGTGTTGGAGAAGACTCTTGAGAGTCCCTTGGATTGCAAGGAGATCCAGCCAGTCCATTCTAAAGGAAATCAATCCTGAATATTCATTGGAAGGGTGGATGCTGAAGCTGAAGCTCCAATACTTTGGCCACCTCATGCGAAGAACTGACTCATTTGAAAAGACCCTGATGCTGGGAAAGACTGAAGGCAGGAGGAGAATAGAGGATGAGATGGTTGGATGACATCACCAACTCAATGGACACGAGTTTGAGTAAACTCCAGGAGTTGGTGATGGACAGGGAGGCCTGGCGTGCTGCAGCCCGTAGGGTTGCAAAGAGTCGGACACGACTGAGTGACTGAACTGAACGTTGTTGTTGTTGTTGTTCAGGTGCTCAGTCGTGTCTAACTCTTTTGCATCCCCATGGATGGTAGCCTGCCAGGCTCCTCTGTCCATCGACTTCTCCACACAAGAATACTAGAGTGGGTTGCCATTTCCTTCTCCAGGGAATCATCCTGACCCAGGAATCGAACCCATGTCTCCTGCATTGGCAGGGGGATTCTTTACCACTGAGCCACCAGGGAAGCTGGTGGCTTAGTTTGGGCTGGAAGTAAAACAAAGTGCTAAGGTGAGAGTTGTATCCATCCCTTGCTCTTGTTGAGAAGTTTGGAATAGTTTCCACTTTCCATCCTGCCCTCAAGAGAATATGAAAATGGGGCCATGGATTTCTTAATAGGGATGGTGGACATCAGAGAGTTCACCTGAGACTTGGTACTTTGTGCTATCTGAAAGAAATATTTGAAATAGAGGGTTTCTCTGGCACAGGAACTGTTTTCACCAGCTTTGTTTTCAGTGACTATTCTGCCCACATTGGTGTGGAATAATAGGGCAGCCAATTAAATTTATATCATTAATTTTTCATTTTTAAGCTTTGGAGAAAGAAATACCTTTTTAGTTCTCCTAAAATATGTCAAGAAGAGATTTTTAAAAATCTGAAATTATGAAAAATCTAACACTAGAGGCAGCTTTAATGATAGTGCATATTCAAATATGCAATTAAGAATTTCCATATAAAAGGTGGAATTCATTTCAGAGAGTTCTCTTCTCCAATTATGCTTTTTTTTGAACCTCTGAAACTTCAATTACTTTCAAAAAAAGGTATGACTCTACTAATATGTGAAAGAAATAATTAATTGGTGGAATAATGGTTTAAAGATGATGCTAGTGTTCTGAATGATCCAATCAGGAGAGAGAAATCACACTGTAATTAGAACAGGGAAAGTTTGATACAGTCGATTTTTATTACTCGAATTAGTTACAGTCTATAAAGTTGCTATAAGCACTAAACCAGCAAATGCTAACCCTTCCTCCTAGAGGAATTACAGGGTTAGGTTCCTTTCAGCCTCTGGTCACATTTCATCAATTGATCAATACAAAGCCTTGCTTTGTGTTTCTGCTAAAACACAAAGGACACTTTATTGAATATGCATTGTGGATGTGTTAACACTGAACTCTCAACCCAACAGCTTTATAACTCCTGCCTGAACAAAACTAGGTATTCTCTACAGAGGGCACATCACGGCCTTTTTGCATTTAGGAATACTAGACAGCACTGTAGAAGTAAGCTCAGCCATTTAAAACCGTGAAATTCCTAACAAAAAGCATAAAAATGCAGGAATCACTGTGAAAAGGACACTTGCAGTAGGAGAGACGACAAAAAGGTCAAGCATCGCCTTGTTTGACTGTAGCTGGGAACATGCAAGTTAGAAGATTCAAAGCTTTTGCTTCTCTGAGCACGTGCATGTCTTCAAATGATAGCAAAAGCATTAAGAGTATTGGTTGTGGGGCTTCCAAACAAATTTTAGCAAGTAGGTGAATTTGCAAATATAGAATCACCAAATAATGACTATCGACTGTATAAAGAATTGTTAATGGTAAATTCAAATGATGAGGGATTGAATACAAGAGAACCCTAAAGAATACAGAAATAGCAGATATAAGGACCAGCCACTACTCCTAGGGCTGAGATAAAACACCCAAGAAGAACCCTCCCTACCCTTTAGGGCTGAAATCCTGATCTTATTGGGACGGCACATGGCAGATAAGTCAGCTGCTCTAAGGACCTGCCAGCCAGTGGAATTTGCTGGAGATCTGCCTTCTAGGGTAAACTGCTGTGGGACCTCACTGGAGGTTTGTTGTTTAGCTGCTTTGTCTGAATCTTTGCAACCCCATGGACTGTAGACTGCCAGGTTCCTCTGTCCACGGAATTTTCCAGGCGAGAATATTGGAGTGGGTTGCCATTTCCCTTCTCCAGAGGATCTTCCTGACCCAGGGATGGAACCCATGTCTCCTGCATTGCAGGCAGATTCTTTACTATTGAGCCACTAGGAAAACCACCAGAGTGAGCACCAGGGTGTGATACAGTGATTTTCTTGCTACTGCTAATTCACTTCAGTCGTGTCCGACTCTGTGCGACCCCATAGACGGCAGCCTGTCAGGCTCCTCCATCCCGGGGATTCTCCAGGTAAGAACTCTGGAGTGGGCTGAGCATTAAAAAAAGTTATTTATGTAATTTGGCTGTGCAGTATATGGGATCTTAGTTCCCCAACCAGAGATTAAACCCCACCCCCTTCATTGGATGAGTGGCGTCTTAATCACAGACCTCCAGGGAAGTCCCAATGATATAGTGATTTATAATAAGAAATATTTATTTGCTCTGTGTCCCATTTCTGGCACAGAGCTCCTAAAATGCTTGGATTTTCTGAGCGATAAGAGCAATGGGAGCATCACTTTGTTATAATATTTGGTCTACAGTTTTGTACTCTGCCTGAAATAGCTTCGGAGTCCTCAGACTGAAAGGAGGAGTGTCTAGTTATTTGCAACAAGTTTAAGTGTTAGTCGCTCAGTTGTGCCTGACTCTTTGCAACCCTATGGACTGCAGCCCACCAGGCTCCTCTGTCCATGAGATTTTCCAGGCAAGGATACTGGCATGGGTTGCCATTTCCTTGCAACAAGCCCCTTTCAACTACAACTGAGTTTATGTTAATGAGGCAACTTTTGGGCTGCCTTTAAGGCCAGACTTGTTACCAGGGGAAACCAACTGCGACATCAGAGGGTTGGGACTTTTAGTCCTGCTCCCACCTCCAGGGAGGGGGGCTGAGGACTGGAGATTGAAGCAATCACCAGTGATTTAATCACCTGTGCCTTTGTAATGATGCTTCCATAAACCCCCGAGAGGATGGGATTCAGAGAGCTTTTGGGTTGGTGGACATGTGGCCATCTAGGGAAGAGGGTCTCCCCTCCCAGGGCATGGAAGCTTCAAGCTCCATCCCACATACCCTGCCCTATGAACCTTTTCCATCTGGCTATTCCTGAGCTATGACAAACCTAGATGGCATATTAGAAAGCAGAGACATTACTTTGCCGACCAAGGTCCATCTACTCAAAGCTATGGTTTTTCCAGTAGTCATGTATGGATGTGAGAGTTGGACCATAAAGAAAGCTGAGCACTGAAGAATTGATGCTTTTGAACTGTGGTGTTGGAGAAGACTCTTGAGAGTCCCTTGGACAGTAAGGAGATCCAACCAGTCAATCCTAAAGGAAATCCACCCTGAATATTCATTGGAAGGACTGATGCTGAAGCTGAAGCTCCAATCCTTTGTCCACCTGCCGCAAAGAACTGACTCATTGGAAAAGACCCTGACGCTGGGCAAAACTGAAGGCAGGTGGAGAAGGGGATGACAGGGGATAAGATGGTTGGATGACATCACCGACTCGGTGGACATGAATTTGAGTAGGCTCCAGGAATTGGTGATGGACAGGGAAGCCTGACATGTTGCAGTCCATGGGGTCGCAAAGAGTTGGATGAGTCTGAGCGACTGAACTGAACTGATTCCTGAATTATATCCTTTTATAATAAACTGGTAACCTAGTAAGTAAAATGTTTCTCTGAGTTCTATAAGTCACTCTAGCAAATTAATCAGATCCAAGGAGGAGGTTGTGAGAAACTCCGATTTATATCCGGTTGGTCAGGAACATAGGGAAACAATCTGCATTCGTGGTTGGTGTCTGAAGTGGGAGGAAGTCTTGTGGGACTGAGGCCTTAACCTACGGGATCTGATACTCGAAAGGCAGTGTCAGAATTAAATTATTGGACATCACACCCAGCTGATGTCACAGAACCGCTAGGTGAGTGGCAAACCCTTACATCTGGTAGAAGTGGAGTCGTGTTGTATCAACAGTAAAGTGTCAAGAGTAGAGGAGACATAGGAGTGAGTTTTTCCCTACATCTAAGGAAACCTGCTCCTAGCATTAGAGAGGCCACCAGTTAAGAACCTAGAAGCAAAACTCTTTCCTCTTGTAATGTCTTTCCAGCGCCCTCTACTGACAAAATGTAACATAACATTGTGCCAAGCTGTCAAAGGAGACATATTTGTAAAGGGCCCAGATCCATCTTTGCAAACCAGGCAAAAGGAATGGATTTGGAGCAAGATTATAAATTAACAAATAGCACAAATATCTGGGCTTCCCTCATAGCTCAGTGGGTAAGGAATCTGCCTTCAATGCAGGAGACCAGGGTTTGATTCCTGGGTCGGGAAGATCCTCTGGAGAAGGAAATGGCAACCCAATCCTGTAGTCTTGCCTGGAGAATTCCATGGACAGAGGAGCCTGGCGGGCTACAGTCCATGAGAACGAAAGAGTCGGACACAACTTAGTGACTAAACCACCACCACCACCACAAGTACTATTTAATGTTCTCCTTTTAAGTGACTCTACATGTGTGGAAAACAAATCAAATTAAGAAAATTAACATTCTACAGCTAAGCAGTTTCCGATTTTAAATAATTTTAATAACTTTTTCCATGTATTCATATGTTGCTGCTATTGTTTAGTTGCTAAGTCGTGTCCAAGTCTTTTTCAACCCCAAGGATTGTAGACCACAAGGCTCCTTTGTCCATGGGATTTCCCAGGCAAGAATCCTGGAGTGGGTTGCCATTTCCTTCTCCCTGGGGATCTGCACAACCCAGGGATCAAACCCACATCTCTTACGTCTCCTGCATTGGCAAGTGGGTTTTTTTTACCACTGAGCCACCAGGGAACCCCATGTATTCACAAACTTTTCCTTAAAAAAATAGGTTTATAATATACATGATATTTTCTTAGATATCTTTTTGAGGCAACATATCATCTCTCCATGTCAATAAGTAGGTTATCTACATCATTGTTTGGAAAGGTGTGTTTCGACCAAGTTTACCATAATGACCAATTTTTCATTATATTATGGAACACATAGATTGCTTAAAATACTTCATCATTATAAACAATGCTGATATGACATTCTTATAGCTAAACCTTTAACTTAATGATTTTTTAGTTTAAATTTCTGGGAGCAGAATTTGGGGGACAAAAGATATGTATATTTTAGGTTTTTCTGTTGTTATTACTGAATTGCAAACTGCACTCAGTTGAATGTAACTGAAATCTATAAAAGGTGTCATAACAATTTGAAATTCAAGCAGCAATGCATGAGATTATTTCTTCTACTCTAAGTAACAGCAGATTAACATTATTAGCAAAAAAAAACCCCAGTTAGTTTGACAGGCAAAAATCTCACTTGATTTTTGCACTTTTTAATCACTAGTAATGTTGATACCTTTTCATGTGTATCAACATCTACACATGTTTTTCTTTTTTTATATTGTCTGTTAATGTCGTTGTTCATTATTCTTTTGGGGCATACAACGAAAGAGTCGGACATGACTTAGTGACTGAACAACAATAACAAATGTTCGAGAAGACCGAATTCTTTCATAAAATATAAATCTGAGACACATGAAAGGTAAAATTACCATTTTATACTATTTCACCTTTTTACAATGTCACCTAAAATTTCAATATACTCTAAAATCCTGCTTAGAACATCTTAAACAAAAAGAAAAGAACGTCTTAAATGTTCTTTTAACGTAGTTTAAAATCTTAGTAAAGGGACTTCCCTGGTAGTCTAGTGGCTAAAATTCCATGCTCCCAAATGCACAGGCTTAATCCCTTGGACTGCAAGGAGATCCAACCAGTCCATTCTGAAGGAGATCAACCCTGGGTGTTCTTTGGAAGGAATGATGCTAAAGCTGAAACTCGAGTACTTTGGCCACCTCATGCGAAGAGTTGATTCATTGGAAAAGACTCTGATGCTGGGAGGGATTGGGGGCAGGAAGAGAAGGGAATGACAGGATGAGATGGCTGGATGGCACCACCGACTCGATGGACATGAGTCTGAGTAAACTCCGGGAGTTGGTGATGGAGAGGGAGGCCTGGCGTGCTGCAATTCATGGGGTTGCAAAGAGTCAGACACGACTGAGCAACTGAACTGAACTGAACTGAATCTCTTTTAAGGACTTCCTGGTGGTACAGTGGATAAGAATCTACCCACCAATGCAGGGGACACGGGTTTGATCCCTGGTCTAGGAAGATTCCACATGCCCCAGAACAACTACACCCGTGCTCCACAACTACAAAGCCCAAGAGCTGCAACAACTGAAGCCCCTGTGCCTGCAACCTGTGCTCCACAAGAGAGGCCCCCTTTTGCTACAACTAGAGAAAGCCCACTCACAGCAATTAAGACCAAGTGCAACCAAAAATAAATAAATATATTTTTAAAAATCTCCTTCAATCATTGTATTCCTGATTCCTGGAATACTGCCTGGCATATAGTGGACTCTCAGAAAATATTTGTTGAATCAAGGCATTCAGTAACTACTCATTGAACACCCACTCCATCCTAGACATTGGCCTGCCCAGACTTGGGAGGTAAAAATCGCCACTTGGAAGATGAAGTGTCTTTAAGCTCCAGGGGACAGTGAAAGACAGGGAAGCCTGGCAAGCTGCAGTCCATGGGGTGCAAAGAGTCGGACACAACTTAGAAACTGAGCAATAAATAAACCCATTAAAACCAGATTGAAAATAATGGAAATGTCTAGAAATAAAATCCACACATCATGCCATATAGATTCATCATTCATTCATTCATCCATTCATCACACAACTTTTTTTAGAGCTTACCTGCTAGTCCTTAAGGACAAAATAAGATTAAGACAGACTCCATCTTTACAGAAATTGCATTCGTAGTCTATCAGAGGAGACAGGCATTAAATAACTAATTAATTACAGTTATGCTAAGTACATTGAAGGAGACACATAGGTGCCTGTAAGTACTGATGACATTGCCCAAAGAATGACAGCTGAGACCAAAGAGGTTGAAAAGGGTAATACCACACCTTTCGGCCATGTGAAGGACATACACTTTATTCTAGCAACAAGGAAGGCTTATAAGCAGAGGATCCAGTTTCTCTGTTTAACAGAGAACAGAATTGTTAACAGAGAACTTGTTATTGATGGCAAGTTTGAGTACCTACTGCACGGTGAGGCCAAACAAACATCAACTTCAGAGTTTAGATCAGAGAAAAGTCTATTGCAGGGCCAAGCTTGGAGACAGGGGGGCTCATGTCCTCCCTCAAAACCTGAGTTCCCCAAAGGGTTCAGGGAAGCCCCCACCCCTATTCCCCTCACCCCCCTCACCTACCCCATCCACCCCACCCCACCCCATCCAACACCATTCAGCTTGCAGGATCTTAGTTTCCAGATCAAGGATTGAACCCTGGCCCTCAGCAGTGAAAGTGTGGAGTCCTAACCACTAGACCAACAGGAAAATCCCTCAGTAAAGCCTTTTTAAAGGCAAACTGAGGACTTCCCTGGTGGCCCATAGGCTAAGACACCTCACTACCAATGCAGGGGCCCAGGGTTTGATCTCTGGTCAGAGAACTAGATCCTGAATGCCACACTAACGATCCTGCAAGCTGCAAGTAAAAATATTCAGCATGAGGCAAGTGAAAATATTTGGAGTGCTGCAACTAAGACCTAGCACAGCCAAATAAAGAAATATTTTAAAAATACAGAACATTTCTATCACCCTCAAAAGTCCCCTAATACCCCCATACATTCAATTCCCTTTGACCCCTTGTTGTTATTCAGTTGCTCAGTCATGTCTGACTCTTTTGTGACCCATGGACTTAACCCCCCAGGTTCCTC
Organism: Ovis canadensis; assembly: GCF_042477335.2. Taxonomy (NCBI): domain Eukaryota; kingdom Metazoa; phylum Chordata; class Mammalia; order Artiodactyla; family Bovidae; genus Ovis; species Ovis canadensis. Next base: position 29,018,333 of record NC_091268.1, on the reverse strand, counting down.
TGTCCATGGGATTTCCCAGGCAAGAATACTGGAGTGAGTTGCCATTTCCTTCTCCAGAGGATATTCCTGATCCAGGGATCAAAGCTGAGTCTCCTGCACTGGCAGGCAGATTCTTTTACCCCTGAGCCACTGGGGAAACCCTTTGACCCCTGGCCCCAGGCTTTCTGTCATTATAGATGAGTTTGCATTGTCTAGAATTTCATATAAATGAAATCACAAAGGACATATTTAGCATCTGTATTAATTTGGGTTTGGCTTCTTTCACTCAGCTTCATGTTTTTGAGATTCATCTATGGCAGTGATCAGCAAACTCTAGCCTATGGGCCAAATCTTGCCTACTGCCTGTTTATTTAAAGACCCAAGAGCTAAGAATGGCTTTATATTTTCAAACAACTTTAACAAATCAGAATAATTAAATTCAAAATTCAGTGCCTATAAATAAAGTTCTATTGGGACACTGTCATGACTCATTTCTTTATGTATTATCTATGGCTACATTCATGCTACACAGAGTTGAGTAGCTGCAACAGAGACAAATGGTCCACAAAGCCTAAAAACTTTCTGTCTGGCATTTGACAGAAAAGTTTGCTAATCCCTACTTTGTGCTATTCCATATATCAGTGCTTTATTCCTTTTTACTGTTGTATAATATTCCACTCCATTGTATGGCCAAACCACAATTTATTTCTGTTGATGGACATTTGGTGTTTCTCCTTAATATTCTTATTCCATATACCATGTGGTTCTGATGTTTTTTATTCCGTTTAATTTTTAAAAAATTGCTAGATATGACCCAGTAAACTGATTTCACAACCCATTAATGAGGTGACTCTCAGTTTGAAAAACAAGATGTTGAGATGTTAAGTGAATAATGGAGAATGAGAATGTATAGAGTAAGAAAAGGACTTTAGGGATGAGTGCTGAGGAAATCCAGTGGTTATATGTTAGGTAGAGGAAGAAGGACTGAGCAAGGGCAGAGAGGAGAGGACAACCAAGAGAGTCTGATACTTTAGGAAGCAAGAAAAGTCTCAGTTGCCAAAGGAGGGTGATTATCTGGATCCGGTGTAGCTGAGACATGAGGTAAAATGGATTGAGAAGATTCTATGGGTGGATGAGATTCGCTTGGGGGAAAGCAGCTGCAACTAGACTGAAAGGAGTTGGTTGGGCCTCCCTGGTAGTCCAGTGTTTAAGAATCCACCTGCCAATGCAGGCGACATGCGTTCCATTCCTGGAGCAGGAAGACTCCACACGCTGCAGGGCAAGTAAGCCCGCGGGCCACAACTATCGGGTCCACGCTCTAGAGCCCACAAGCCCCAACAAGAGAAGCCCACGCACTGCGACTAAGGCCCTCACGCAGCAACATAAGACTCCACGCAGCCAAAAACAAACAAACAAACAAACAAACAAGAAACGAAATGAGTTGGTGGTGCTTGTGTCATGAAAACTCAGACCATGAGAGTAACTGGAAGGGAAGGGGGTCCGAGGAGAAGTTCTTGTTGACGTGCTTCTCGGCTGAAAAAAAAAAAAAAAGCATACAAACGTATGCTAAAGCACACCGAAAGGTTAGGTATAACCTGGATTTTACAGATCAGTAAACCAAACATCATGAGCTTAAGCAACTTGTCCAAGGAGCTTTCACTTGCACAGCTTTAAGACCCCAGACTGACTTGGGTCTAGAATCTGAGCTGTGAAAATATGCTACAGAACTAATCAAGGAAAAGCTGGTCTGGGCATAAGTCAATATTTACACCTTTGATTTAAAAGTCTACCATTGAAAGAATAGTTTGTAATCTTTTGCAAGCTTCTGGGGAAGAAAACATGACTATTCACTACCTGAGATTTGTGAACAATAAGACATTAATCTATTTTTATATCAGGTGAGGCTCTGGACATTTGTATGAAGAAAGTCACTACGCATTTGAAATATCAACATAAGGACCTTCTAAAAGTAGATGGAAATCTCACATTGATGGACGTTCTGCAAAGTATCTGGCCTGTACCCTTCGCTGTTGTGAAACACAAAGTCGGAGGAACTATTCTAGAATGCATTATTCTAGACTTCTGCCTTCCTGGACTTTACTGGGACAATTTGTCAAGATCTGAATAGAGTTTATTGATTAGAAAATATTGCAGTATCAATGTCAATTTCATAATTTTGGTGCTTGTATTGTGGCTGTGAAGGAGGACGTCCTTCACAAATATACGTCAAATTGTTGAGAAACCAAGGGGAGCATCTGCAACTGACTATGAAATGATTCAGGAAAAAAAAATGTGTGAGTTTATTTAAGAAAGAGAGAACAATGAAGCAAGTATGGTAAAATGTTAACATTTGAGGAATTTGGGTGAAGAGTTTTCAAAAATTCCTTGTACTTTTCTTGTACGTAAGTCTGAAGTTATGTTAAAACAAACATGACAGACTTCCCTGGTGGTCCAGAGGTTAAGAATTCACCTGCCAATGCAGGGGACACAGGTTTGATCCCTGGTCCGGGAAGATCCCACATTTCTCAGGGCAACTAAACTCGGGCGTCACAAGTCCTGAGCCTGAACTCTAGAGCTGAAGAAGTCCTCCAGCAAGCAAGTCCTCACCCGACAACTAGAGTAGCCCCAGTTTGCCGCAACTACAGAAAGCCCACATGCAGCAATGAAGACCCAGTGCAGCCAAAAACTTAAATAAAATTTAAAAATAAAACAAAAACACAAGAATCTTAAAAATGGAAAGTACGGTGACATGAAATCATAGCTTGGATTTATACTCTTGAAAAACCTTCCTCAGATGTAAAAATGTATATGGTATTTTAAAAATTCACAGCTCTTCCACTGAGGTTAGAATTAATATAAGTTAAAGAATCGTGGATCAGCTGGTAAAAGCATCTGCCTGCAATGCAGGAGATCCAGGTTTGATCTCTGCGTCAGGAGATCCCCTGGAGAAGGAAATGGCAACCCATTCCAATACTCTTGCCTGGAAAATTCCATGGATGGAGGAGCCTCGAAGGCTACAGTCCATTGGGTCGCAAAGAGTTGGACATGACTGAGAGACTGGACTACTTACTGCCTTCTAACAACACAGAAAGACAGAAAACCAGACACTGAGTGCCTCTTGGTGAAGAGAACAACACCATCTTTGAATTCTTTTCTGCAGACTTCAAATCTGAATCTGATTAAACGTAGATTCAACAGCCAAGCTGCAGGAAATATACCGAACAGAGGAAAATCCAGACTAAGGAAAATCTGGAACAATAATCGGGTGTCTTCAACAATTAAACTGCAAAGGAGGAAAAATATATAGGAAAACCTGTAGATTAAAAGAGATTAAAGGATACAGATATGAATAGGTGTTTTTTGTTTTTGTTTTTAAAGATGAAGCTAAACTGTAATGGTGAGGGGTGCATCTTTGGGTGATAAAACTGCAAAGAAAATGGAAGTGAATGATTACTATAAATATAGGAAATGGCTATTTTTTCTTGGGAGGGAACTAGGATTGCTTGAGAAAGTGTGATTGTTTATAGGGTGTCTGAGAAGGCTCCTTTCATTGGGGGTGAAGCTTACAGGGTATTAGTCAATGACAATTCACTTCTTTTAAGTTGTTTTCTATATTTTAACAATAAGATTTTTTAAAGAAAAACTTTCTTAGTGAACTTGATGTAACCAACGAAGTAAGTTAGGAATCAAATAGTCTCAGGGTCACCACCTCAAGTTGCCTTTAGGGACTGCAGACTTCTCTCTCAAATTTTTAAAGTAGTAAAAATGATTCGAATCTATTTTTTACAGGCAATTTCAGTTCAGTTCAGTTCAGTCACTCAGTCATCTCTGACTCTGCGACCCCATGGATTGCCACATGCTTCCCTGTCCATCACCAATTCCTGTAGCCTACTCAAACTCATGTCCATCAAGTCACTGGTGCCATCAAACCATCTCTCACCCTCTGTCATCCCCTTCTCCTCCTGCCTTCAATTCCTAGGCCATTCAGGTATGACCTAAATCAAATCCCTTATGAATATATATTGGAAGTGACAAATAGATTCAAGAGATTAGATCTGAAAGACAGAATGCCTAAAGAACTATGGATGGAGGTTTGTAACATGTATAGGAGGCAGTGACCAAAACCGTCCCCAAGAAAAGAAAATGCAACAAGGCAAAATGGTTGTCTGAGGAGGCCTCACAAATAGCTGAGAAAAGAAGAGAAGCTAAAGGAAAAGGAGAAAAGGAAAGATATACTCATTGGAATGCAGAGTTCCAAAGAATAACGAGAGATAAGAAAGTCTTCATAAGTGAACAGTGCAAAGAAGTAGAGGAAGACAATAGCATAGAAAAGACTAGAGATCTCTTCGAGAAAATTAGAGATACCAAGGGAATATTTCATGCAAAGATGGGCACAATAAAGGATAGAAACCATATGGACCTAACAGAAGCAGAAGATATTAAGAGGTAACAAGAATACACAGAAGAACTATACAAAAAAGGTCTTAATGACCTGAATAACCATGATGGTGTGATCAGTCACCTAGAGCCAGACACCCTAGAGTATAAAGTCAAGTGGGCCTTAGGAAGCATCACTATGAACAAAGCTAGTGGAGGTGATGGAATTCCAGCTGAGCTTTCAAATCCTAAAAGATGATGCTGTTAAAGTGCTGCACTCAATATGCCAGCAAATTTGGAAAACTTAGCAGCGGCCAAAGGAAAAGATCAGTTTTCATTTCAATCCCAAAGAAGGACAATGCCAAAGAATGTTCAAATTACTATAAAATTGCACTCATTTCATATGCTAGAAAGGTAATGCTCAAGATCCTTCAAGCTAGGCTTCAACCATACGTCAACCGAGAACTTCCAGATATACAAGCTGGTTTTAGAAAAGGCAAAGGAACCAGAGATCAAATTGCCAACATCCGCTGGATCATAGAAAAAGCAAGGGAAATCCAGAGAAACATCTACTTCTGTTTCATGGCCTAGACTAAAGCCTTTGACTGTGTGGTTCACAATAAGCTGTGGAAAATTCTTCAAGACACGGGAACACCAGACCATCTTACCTGCCTCCTGAGAAACCTGTATGCAGGTCAAGAAGCAACAGTTGGAACTGGATATGGAACAACAGACTGGTTCCAAATTGGGAAAGGAGTCCGTCAAGGCTGTATATTGTCACCCTGATTATTTAACTTATATGCAGAGTACATCATGCAAAATGCCAGGCTGGATGAAGCACAGCTGGAATCAAGATTGCCAGGAGAAATATCAATAACCTCAGATATGCAGATGACACCACCCTAATGGCAGAAAGCAAAGAGAAACTAAAGAGCCTCTTGATGAAGGTGAAAGAGGAGAGTGAAAAAGTTGGCTTAAAACTCAACATTCAGAGAACAAAGATCATGGCATCTGGTCCCATCACTTCATGGGAAATAGATAGGGAAACAGTGGAAACAGTGTCAGACTTTATTTTTTCGGGCTCCAAAATCACTGCAGATGGTGACTGCAGCCATGAAATTAAAAGACGCTTGCTCCTTGGAAGAAAAGCTATGACCAACCTAGACAGTATGTTAAAAAGCAGAGATGTCATTTTTCCAACAAAGGTCCAAAGACAAAGTCTATAGACCAAAGGTCTATGACTTTTGACATAGTCAAAGCTATGGTTTTTCCAGTAGTCATATATGGATGTGAGAGTTGGACCATAAAGAAGGCTAAGCTCTGAAGAATTGATGCTTTCGAAATGTAGTACTGGAGAAGACTCTTGAGAGTCCCTTGGATTGCAATCTTTGGATTGCAAGGAGACCAGACCAGTCAGTCCTAAACAAAATCAACCCTGAATGTTTATTGGAAGGACTGATGCTGAAGCTGAAGCTCCAATACTTTGGACACCTGATGCAAAAAGCCGACTCACTAGAAAAGACCCTGATGCTGGGCAAGACTGAGGGCAGAAGAAGAAGGGGGTGACAGAGGATGATATGGTTGGATGGCATCAATGACTCAATGGACATGAGTTTGAGCAACCTCCAGGAGATGGTGAAGGACAGGGAAGTTTACAGTCCATGGGGTCACAAAGAGTCAGACATGACTGAGCAACTGAACAACAACGATGAATAATAAATATATATTCCATATATGAAACTTGGTTGATTTTAAAACTTAAAGACTTAAAAACTACAGTATAATGTATATGTGTTAGTTGCTCAGTCGTTTCTGACTATTTGCAACCCCTTGCAAATAGTCATGGACTTTATTGACAGTCATGGACCTGTCAGGCTCTTCTGTCCATGGAATTCTCCAGGAAATAATACTGGAGTGGGTTGCCATTCCCTTCTCCAGGGGATCTTCCCAACCTAGGGACTGAACCCAGGTCTCCTGTGTTGCAGGCAGATTCTTTACCATCTGAGCCACCAGGGAAGCCCATGTTGTGGGTATGTAAATATTATTCAGGGTATAACAAAAACCCAAAGGGAAAAATAACCACAAACTTCCTTTATTTGGTTTGCTTTTTGTCTATTAATCAGGAAAAGTCTATATCAGAATGTATAAGCTCAGTTTTCCACACAGTGAGTGGTTTTATGTTCTGACTTCCTACAATATTTTTCTCATTGGACCCTCTCTTCATACTAGCCCATAAAATGCTGTATTATAATTTAGCTGTTTATCTATAGGCTAATGGTTTTGTTTTTCCAGGTGTGTGTGTGTGTGTGTGTGACTTGAGTATAAAATGAAAGCTATGCTTATTCTCTCTAGAAAAATGCACTCGTGCAAAATTTGGAGCATAGTTTCAGGAGTTTCAGACCTCCTCCTAGGTCCCAAAGTAAAAATCTCTGCCTTAGTATTTTATTAACAGCAGGATCTTGCCTTATTCTTGTATGTCTAGCCCCTGACTGTCCAAGATGGTAGTCAATAAGTATTTGGGTAAATACTGAATGAACCAATTATTCCCACTTTTTCATGTTGAGTTTTAAAGTCTACTTTTAAAATAGATAATGTATCAATAAATTTCACATCTCTATTATTTGTTTTGTAGACTCTACTTTTTAATATAATCCAGATACTTGGAGGTGGCTTTAAAAATTAGGAGTTTTTAATGATATCCAAAGGATGAGGTGTTAAAGGGTGAAATGTATTGAGGTCTGCAACTTTGCAATGTATCAAAACATAAGGTATACTGATGGATAGAAAGATGGATTGCTTACTTAGTCTGTTTGCTTACTTCAGACTGCTTGAGACCAAGGCCAGCCAGGCTCATCTGTCCATGGGATTCTCCAGGCAAGAATACTGGAGTGGGTTGCCATGCTCTCCTCCAGGGGAACTTCCCAACCCAGGGATCACTCCCATCTCCTGTGTCTCCAACACTGCAGGCAGATTCTTTATCACTGAGGCACTGGAGAAGTCCCAGATAGATGGATACTGATGTAAATACAATATTAAAGCAAATATAGGTAAATGTTCACTGCAGAATAGGCATATAGGTGTTCATGGTATAACAACTTTTCTGTTTGATAACACGTTTGAAAAGGAGAGTTGTTTAGCTCAAGCAGAGGTACATTCCACTTTTAACTCTTGCAGAAATCTATCATTTTTTTGTTTGCAGAGCTGTCTAGAGAACCTTAATTGTTCCCACTGTACACTCTAAATCTACACACAAGGCATCTTTGGTAGAATATAATTTTATTAACATAACTGGCCAATTTATCTGATTCAAGTTAGAGAGCTCAAACAATGTAATTACTACACTGAAATGTGACCCAGTCATTTACACATGTTTCAGAAGAGGTGCACAAAAAGAGAGAAAATGAATGTTTCTGTGGTCGTAGTATCATCGGTGTTCTAGTGGTGAATTGTTTATGGACTGCAACAGCAATAGACTAGTTCATTTCAGTTTCTCTCGTTTACAGGGGAAAATAAGGACATTTATGTCCTCCCTCATTCCCTGGAAATACCTTATGATTATACAGCAGGGGTGGGAGTGGTTATAGAGGCAGTACGTGTAGCATACAGGCGCTGGGATCCTACCTAGATTGGCACTGTGAAACCGGGATAATGATGATCTCTACATCACAGGGCTGCTGTAGCATAAAATGGAAGAGCAGCCGCTGATCTATTATTATCATTATTATCTAACAAGTCATAATTGTGCCCCAACATGAAGAAAGAGACTGTGCCGGTTGTCTCAGAACGTCTAAAATTCTGCGGGAAGATCTGAGACAAATTCCACAGCTCTGCTGCTAAGTAACTTCAGTCGTGTCCGACTCTGTGCGACCCCATAAACGGCAGCCCACCACAGCTCTGACCAGGGCCTTTTCAGTGCAGCCGGTACTCTCGATGGAGTCCGATACTTGAAACCCGCGGAAGCCCTTAGCACCTAGGAAACCACCGATGCTGCGCCATTCTGTGGTGGAATGGCCTGTTCCATTCCTGAGGGATGTTGATAGTAGGGGAGCTTGGGAGACTAAGCCCGGAAGTGCCGGTGAGTTTACTAGCATCTCCACCATTTTACTACATGACTGATATCTTGTAATTATCACACTTCTACCCTGACGCCCGCGACAGGCTTTTTGAGGAGCGTTTGGAACGGCGCCACAGTCTCTCACCTGGGACCGTTTGGGCTAGCCGGCGAGACGGCCAGGAACAGAAGCCTGGAGGGCCCCGCCCCCAAGCAGCCCCCGCCCCGCCCCCACGCAGCCCCCGCCCTTTCAAGCCGCGCCCCGCCTCCACGCGGGCTCCGCCCCTCCGCGCCGCGCCCCGCCCACAGTCCCCGCCCCACTTCGCCGCGCGCCGCGCCCCGCCCCCGCCCCCACCTCTGCACCCCGAGACCCGCATTCCCCTCCCAGCGGCGCTGTTGGGCAGCTCCACCTCATCTCGGCCCTGCCCGCCGCGGGCGCGCTGGACGTCAGCGCTGCCAGCGTGGAAACGGCGGCGGGGCGCGGGAGGCGGAAGTAGCGCCTGGGACTGCCGAGCCTCCTTCTGGCTCCACCGGCCGCCTCAGCCATGGACGCGTCCCTGGAGAAGAAGGTCCGTAGCTTGGGGATGGACGCGGCGCGGCGACCCGAAACCCCCCTCCTCCGGGGCGACTGTTTGCCGCTCGGGAGCTGCCATTGTGACCCGGGAGGGGACCGGGGGCTAACGGGCCCGCCTGAGGTGGTCTGGCTGCGAGGGCGTCCGTCTCGGCCCTCGCGGCTGGGCCCTGGTCACGTCACGGGGCCCGGGGGTCTCTAGGGTCCCCGTGGACCGGGAGGGGTCTTCGGGGCCGGGTTCTGTGCGGGGGCTGCGAGCCCCCGGAGCCCAGTCGGGGGCCTCGGGGCCGACCGTGGCGCCTGCCTCCGCTCGGCTCGCCCTCTCGAATGACAGAGCCAGCAGTCTGCGGCCCCAGAAGCGCCTGGAATGAAGCCCCAGTTGTTTCGAAGCCAACTGCAAACCTGTAGGTTGTCTGCGGTCTCCGAGTTTGCTTTCTTTAGCGTGCCTTGGAGTCACCTGGGGCCCTTGGTTAAGGAAAAAATATCCAGATTTTCAGCCTCGAAGTCCGAACCTCAGGGGGGCGAGACTGGGATTTGTGGGTTAAACAAGGTCCCCACGTGATTCTGATGCGGTAGTTTAAAGACCCCTGAGGTCCAGAAAGGGGCGGGGCTTCTGCAGATGGTGACTTTCGTTTGGGGCGATGCTGCTGCCGCGCAACTTTCTGGCTCCCCCTTTTTGTGGCCAAGGGAGACCCTGGGGTCAGTCGGAAAACCGCTGGAAGGAGCGTTTTCCTCTGGTCTCCTCTTGGGAGAACAGCAGCGTGGTGTACCTAGCTGACCGCTCTGGCATGTGAAATGGATTCTAATTGCCCCGGATTTAGGGCGGGTAAACGAGAACCAGAGCTTAGGTTTCTTCACGGATCCCTACCTTAAGACCTCGACTTTCTGCCCGCCTCCGGAGTTCTTCCTTGGGAGTCTGCTTGTCCAGACCGGGTTTTTCAGTTATGTGGGATTCAGGAGCGATGGTAGTGTTTTAAGACTGCTTTATTTTAATTTTGAACTGGCAAATATTTGGTCATTTTTTTCAGTGCAGCAGCTGCTATAGATTTATTCACTTGTCACTGGCTAGTTGAAGGGAGTTAACTACAAGTTGAGCCAGAGGTCTTCACATGCGATTTAGCCTACACGTTGGTTATTCCTCATAAATTGGGTGGAAGGAATCAAGAAAGGGCAAAGATAATATGTTTTTATTCCACTGCCTCTGTGGTGAATGTTTCTGCCTAGGAACAGCCTTCCCAGGCTTTTGATGAACACAGTGTCTATCTTTTTTTGGAGTTTTCAGTCTAAATCAGTGTTTCTCAACCACCAGGCAGTTTTTCCCACCCCGGGGGATATTTGGTCAACGTTTGGATACATATTTTGGTTGTCACAACCAGGAATTAGGGAGGGGCCTCTGGTTCCTAGTAAGTAGAGGCCAGGGATTCCGCTAACATGCGACATTGCTCCGGACAGACACCATGCCAGAGATGATCAGTAGTGCCGAGACCCAGAACCCCAGGTCTACAGCTCATGTGGACCAGTGGTTGAATACCAAATGATGCTAACAATTTCCCCTCAGTGTTGTTTCCTTTCCAATTTCATAAAGAAGATGGGAACAGCTTTGTGTCATTTCCGTTAGAAACTGAAAGAACTGGAGTGTTTTCCTCCAGGAATAGTTCATTACAGGCAAATCTAGGAAAGAGTGAGTTGGAATCCTGCTTTACATACTACTTTTTTGGTATTTGATCAGTATATCACAGTGTTTGGTCCCTAAGAGTTAATTGATAATAAAAGATCTAAACTCTTCAAATGAAGATCTGAAGAGGTACTGAAACTCCGACATGCTTAAGCCTGGCGCATTCACAATTACAGTGATCTTTTAGGAATTCAGAACGTGTGGGCTGGAAGTCTCTGCCTTTGGCCAGTGTGGAAACTTTGAATGTAAGTTTTTCAGAACTAGTACTGTGTCTTATTTTTATATTCCTTGAAGCGATAGAGGGCTTTTCTTGTAATGAACAGTTTCTCTTGGTGCTAAGTGGGCAGAAAAGAAAAAGCATTGCTGTAATATGAATGTTGAGGATTTTGTGTTCTGAAAAATAGTTTGCATCAAAGTAAAACATTGCATTGTGCCCACTATTCTGGTTTCTTTGAGGAACAGACGATTCTGTGTTAAATTCTACATTGCTAGTATGTGTAAATTTAAGAACCTTTTGAGCAGTTCTGAATGATCCCCTTTAAACTGATCCCTGCATGATTAATACTCGCTACAGAAACCACAATGTTATTTAATACCCATCCTCTAAAATTTCAAGTAATCTCTCTCACTCTACACTGTACTGTGCCATCGCTGTTTAATAGGATCACTCAGTACATTTCCTTTGGTCCAAATGTCATTTTGTACCCTTGCTTTTTCTTTAAGTAATATTCAGACTGCAAACCTGTGATGACAGAGCCTTTTCCTTGCCTTGATTTTTCTTTCACAATATATCAGTTGTCTTTTTGTATTCAAATTTATTGTCCGGAAAAACTAGAGATAGGGTAATTAAAGTGAAAGTGAAAGCCGCTTAGTCATGTCCAACTCTTTGCGACCCCATGGACTGTATGGTCCATGGAATTCTCCAGGCCAGAATACTGGAGTGGGTAGCCTTTCCCTTCTCCAGGGGATCTTCCCAACCCAAGATCAAACCCAGGTCTCCCACATTGCAGGCGGATTCTTTACCAGCTGAGCCACAAGGGAAAGGGAAAGTGAAGTCGCTCAGTCGTGTCTGACTCTTTGCGACCCCATGGACTGTAGCCTAGCAAGCTCCTCTTTCCATGGGATTTTCCAGGCAATAGTACTGGAGTGGATTGCCATTTCCTTCTCCAGGGGATCTTCCCGACCCAGGGATCGAACCTAGGTCTCCCGCATTGTAGACAGATGCTTTACTGTCTGAGCCAAAGGAAGCCCGAGCCGCAAGGGAAGCCCAGTGTAATTCAAGGGGCAAGAAATTCAAACTAGAAGAGTAGGAGCCTCAAACCATCAATACTGTATGTCCAACTCATAAGGAACGAGTGTCACAGTGTTTACTTATGTTTAAGTAAAATGTTGATCCAAGTTTAAAAAATGCCACAGGAAGTAATAACACTGGTGCTGAAGATCTTAATGAGGTATTCAGCACACCTACATACACCTGTTAGTAAAAACCTGCTACTTTAAACTTGTAGAACAGCCCAGACCTTTTCCTGTTGCTTAGGAAAAAAAACTCATTCTTCCTGGGTATTATGTTTAGACAAGGTGTATTGCAGTTTGTTTTGCATTTACTTTAATTCCAGCCTTGAGTAAACTTAGAGCAGATGTCTCCTCCTTGACACCCCTGACATTGGGCTGGGTCGTTCTCTGCCGTGGGGGCCATCCTATGCACTGTGGGGTGTTTAGCTGCATTCCTGACCTCCACCCGCTCAATGCCAGTAGCATCTCCTCCCCGACAGTGTGACAACCAAAAACATCTCAAATTGAGGCAGTTGTCCCCTGGGGTGAGAGGATCCCCTCTGGTTGAGAACCACTGACTTAGAGAATCTAGAGCTGCACCATCCATCAGCCATATTTGGCAGTTTAAATTTAAATCTAATTAATTAAAATTGAGTAAGTTTAAAATTCAGTTCTTCAGCTGCATGAGCCGCATTTCAAGTGTTCAGCAGTCACAACGTGGTTTGTAGTGCAGCACACACAACAGCACATTCCCATCGCCGCAGAAGTTCTGTTGGACAGTGGTGTGGAGCGGGGCCAATTTATTTATCGTATGTCCAACTCTTGGCTCTAAGAGAGGCAACTTGGAGCCTGTTTCTAACCTAAATAGTTGCTACCAAGCCCATTTTTGATCGTTGTGCTCATCCAGAGTTAAGTGTCCCCTATCCCTTGGACTTGACTTTGGAAAATTCTGTTCCCACCTCACTGTTTATGAGGAGCAACAGGAGCTGCATGGTGGGAACATTGCTGACCATTACTGATAAGAACTATCAGAATTTTTATCCCTGCTCTTTACTTAAATGCTCACAGAAAGAGCCCCCATGAGCCAAACTTGAAATGAGTAGTTTCTGTGATATGCCTTTGTGGATCCCACTCTTACAGAGAAAAGGAAGACTTCCGTGAGGAGATGAACACCCATAATGTTCATTTAAAGCTGACCTCTGCATTATTGTGATGGAGGGTTTTGCATGTAGGTGCATGGTGCCTAGGGCAGTAAGTGATTCTTAAATGCTGGGTGTCAGGGAACCATGGCGCAAAGTTCCTGATCCCAAACATTTGTGACATCTGTGGTTCTTGGTTTATTCAAGATTTCAGATGCAGTTTATTCAAGATATGCAATAGTTAACAGTAGAGCTATTGGTGTTCCCCAGGCCTGGGTATTCCATCTTACCTAGGATTTTGAGTTATAATTATAGATAGCAGTTGCTTGAGCTTAATGTCATCTGTTTTCACCCAGAGCACTTTGACTTCAGGTTTTTTATTGCTGGTCATCTATACTCAAAGCCCTGTGCCGTGTTCAGAAAGAGACACAAGATGCATAAGATATGATCTCTGAAAGAGGTTACAGTAGGGGGCATACAAGTTTAGGCAAAGCCTTGTATAGCAAGTCAAAGTTCGCTCAGTCATGTCTGACTCTTTGTGACCCCAATTCTCCAGGCCAGAATACTGGAGTGGGTATCCTTTCCCTTCTCCAGGGGATCTTCCCAACCCAAGGATCGAACCTATATCTCCCGCATTGCAGGCAGATTCTTTACCAGCTGAGCCATAAGGGAAGCCCAAGGATCCTGGAGTGGGTAGCCTATCCCTTCTCCAGGGGATCTTCCTGACCCAGAAATCAAACCGGGGTCTCCTGCGTTGCAAGCGGATTCTTTACTAACTGATTTATCGGGGAAGCACTTTGTATAGTGAAGAGGGATGAAAAGAAGCACAGGAATTAAGAAACAAAGGGCATTGAGTGAGTGGTCGGAAAGTTTATGTGGAAGAGATTCTTTAGGTAGAATACTTAGTTCAGAATCGTGACTTTTCTAGGTTTGTTCTAAATGTAAATATAATGCATTTTTTTGCTTTATATTTGTGCCTAATGTTACTGCTTAAGTGTGTGTTAGTCACTCAGTTGTGTCCGACTCTTTGCCGTCCCACAGACTGTAGTCTGCCAGACTCTGTCCATGGAATTCTCCAGGCAAGAATACTGGAGTGGGTTGCCATTCCCTTCGCCAGGGGATCTTCCTTACCTAGGGATTGAACCCGGGTCTCCTGCTTTGCAGGCAGATTCTTTACCGGGGAAGCTCCCAGTGTTACTGCTGTTAGCATATAAATTAAGAGAAGAGAAGCCATTTTGTCTCTTTAGGTTAAATCAGATATTAAAAGATACATATATTTATATGCCTCCAATCACATTGAAAGTATCCAGAACTTCCTTTCAGAAATTTATCTAGCTAAAATCGAATCCATTCTCTCCAAACAATATTTAAGGGCTATAAAATTATTCTGAGTTTAATATTTGTTTAATTTCTGTTACTGTCAACAATAGTTTTTGTTTTTGTTGTTTCCTTTGTGGCAAATGTTAAGTGTTTAGCTGCCTTAATGTTAGATAGTTCTTGAGTCCAGCCTGGGACCCTATCTACTTTCTAATGCCCATGGAAAAGGCATTGAGTTTCAAATGACTTGAGGGGCAGTAAACTTTTCTAAGATCTTTTTTCTATATGCATAAAAAGTAGAAACAGCAAAATAAAGTCTTCTATTTGAAGGTGCAACTCAGTGACACTGAGCATGTTGCTGCTATAAGGCTTTCAGTAACCTAGTGAGACTGAATTGCTTATTAGACTGGGCATTGTATTGGGTGGGGTCCTATGAAACTGCTGGTTTTGGCCCCTGGAAATAGCTGAATATTAGCAGAGTCACAGTTTTACTCAGTAAAGGCCTAAAGATACATAGAGGCTTCAAGAATTGACGGTTTCCTTTCCTGAGAATTCTCATTAAGATAAGGTTGACAACATTAAATCTGCATAATTCCAATTCAGTTTTGGAAGTAATTGTATTGATAAGGGCAATGGATATCTTTATCTTTCTGAATTGATCCCCCCACCAAGTCCTAGGAAACACCTTCTTAAAGAAGCATGTCTCAGTGACTTATTTTTCCCAGTGACTATAGCATGCTTTTCTTTAGGCGGTTTTCTTTTTTGTTCCAGAGTTAAGTATGTGGTTCTATGTGATTCCAAACAAACTAGTAAACATTTTAGAACTAGAGCTTGCTTGTTGTGGTATTTTTCCTTCCTTGTAGTTATTGGCACTCATGATAAAATGTCTAAGTGAATTGATTCTCCAGAAGTAGTAGTCTCTTGGAATATACAGTTTTTGAAATTTTTGGGTCCCTGGTCTTCCCAGCATGTATCTTAAAACAATTTTTTAAATTTAGTTATATATTTATTTTTGGCTGTGCTGGGTCTTCTTGCTGAGCGGGCTTTTCTCTAGTTGCGCCGATAGGGGGCTGCTCTCTAGCTGTGCTGTGCGGCTTCTTATCTCAGTGGCTTCTGTTGTTGCAGAGCCCGGGCCCTTGGTGCACAGGTTTCAGCAGTGGCTCACAGGCTTAGTTGCTCTGTGGCATGTGGGATCTTCTCAGACCAGGAATTGAACCGGTGTCTTCTGTATTCGCTGGGAGATTCTTTACCATTGAACCATCAGGGAAGCCTGCCCAGCATGTATCTTATGGCAATGAATTGATGGCCCTTTTTCCTTGTGATGCCAGATTTGATCTGGTGTCACTAACTGTGTTTCATCCCTACTGATAACCAGATTTTTCCCCTCTTATTTGTGTATTTTTGCCCCTTCTTTTTCCTGTCCTTTTCTGCCTCTTTTCTTGAGGGATTTGTAAGGTTACATACTAACACCTTATGCCACATTTGTATATCCCTTTTCAACTAAAATATTTTGCTTAATAAGCCAGTAAGTACAGGATGTCTTCATGTTCTCAAACACTCACACATAGAGTCTATGATAGTTAAAAATAAAAGATTTTCCAAGAGTATCCAATTTTTAAAAGACAAACAGATGCGAGTGCCTGGTTCTTAATTAAATTATTTTCTGTTGGCACTACATAAAAGTATTTAGACATGTAGAAACTGAGGCCCCAGTGAGAAAGTCAGGTTTGCAAGGTGCTCTGTCGGCTTGGAGGGTCCCTGTCATCTCTCATGGTTAACCTGAAAGGAACAGCTGTGTTCATGCAGCAGCTGCTGCTGCTGAGAAACTCTGCTTCTCAGAGATGCGTAGTATTTGGGGTACTTGTTTAGTGCTAGACAGCAGGCATTCTCTATGTTTTCTGCTATGTTTTCACCTGGGAGGAAAATGTATGGTGTTTGGAGAGTTGATACTTGCATGATTATCACTATCCAGGATTAAACCTGCTTAGAAAGCTGTGGAAAGCTGAAGAGTAGGTGGAATGTTAAAAACATCAATTCAGAGCTTTATTGATTGCCTTGAAGAGTAGTGAAGAAAGGTAGTGATTTGTTTGTTTTTAATTGCAGTATAGTAGATTTGGGCTTCCCTGGTGGCTCAGCAATAAAGAATCAGCCTGCATACAGGAGACCCAGGTTTGATCCCTGGGTCAAGAAGATCCTCTGGAGAAGGGATTTAGGATCCACTCCAGTATTCTTGCCTGGAGAATTTCACGGACAGAGGAGCCTGGCAGGCTACAGTCCGTGGGATTGCGAGAGTTGGACATGACTGAGGAACTAAACCACCACCACCATACTTGACTTATGATGTTGTGATAATGTCTGTGTAGTGACTTTTTTATGTCCAATGCAAATGTTGAAGGTTTAGGTCTGCATTTTTAAAATAGCCATTATTCATATACTGTTTGTGAACTTTGTTACCACTTGTATTGTTATTTGCTGAATATTTCTTTTCAGTCGACTCAATCAATTTGCCCTCCTTTTTTAAAAATTAAGGAACGATTTATATGCACTAAAAACACACAGTTTGAGTTTTGGCAGTTGTGTATAGTTACATCGGTTCAGTTCAGTCATGCAGTCATGTCTGATTCTTTGCAACCCCATGGACTGCAGCACGCCAGGCCACCCTGTCCATCACCAACTCCCGGAGCTTGCTCATCATGTCCATTGAGTCGGTGATGCCATCCAACCATCTTATCTTCTGTCATCCCCTTCTCCTCCTGCCTTCAATCTTTCCCTGTATCAGGGTCTTTTCAAATGAGTCAGTTCTTCACATCAGGTGGACAAAGTATTGGAGTTTCAGCTTCAACATCAGTCCTTCCAATGAATATTCAGGACTGATTTCCTTTAGGATGGACTTGTTGGATCTCCTTGCAGTCCAAGGGACTCTCAAGAGTTTCCTCTAACACCACAGTTCAAAAGCATCAATTCTTCAGCTCTCAGCCTTCTTTATGGTCCAACTCTCACATCCAAACATGACTACTGGAAAAACTGTAACTTTGACTAGGTGGAACTTTGTCGGCAAAGTAATGTCTCTGCTTTTTAATATGCCGTGTAGGTTGATCATAGTGTTTCTTCCAAGGAGCAGGCATCTTTTAATTTCATGGCTGCAGTCACCATCTGCAGTGATTTTGGAGCCCAAGAAAATAAAGTCTGACACTATTTCCACTGTTTCCCCATCTGTTTGCCATGAAGTGATAGGACCGCATGCCATGATCTTACTTTTCTGAATGTTGAGTTTTAAGCCAACTTTTTCACTCTTCTCTTTCATTTTCATTAAGAGGCTCTTTACTTCTTTGCTTTCTGCTGTAACGGTGGTGTCATCTGCATATCTGAGGTTATTGATATTTCTCCCGGAAATCTTGATTCCAGCTTGTGCTTCATCCAGCCTGGCATTTCACATGATGTACTCTGCATATAAGTTAAATAAACAGGGTGGTGATATACAGCCTTGACATACTCCTTTCCTGATTTGGTACCAGTCTGTTGTTCCATGTCCAGTTCTAACTGTTGCTTCTTGACTTGCATATGGATTTCTCAGGAGGCAGGTCAGGTGGTCTGGTATTCCCATCTCTTTCAGAATTTTCCACAGTTTGTTGTGATCCACACAGTCAAAGGCTTTGGCATAGTCAATAAGGCAGAATAGATGTTTTTCTGGAATTCTCTCACTTTTTCAATGATCCACCAGATGTTGGCGGTTTGATCTCTGGTTTCTGTGCCTTTCTAAATCCAGTTTGAACATCTGGAAGTTCACGGTTCATATACCGTTGAAGCCTGGCTTGGAGAATTTTGAGCATTACTTTGTTAGCATGTGAGATGAGTGCAGTTGTGCAGTAGTTTGAACATTCGTTGGCATTGGTTTTCTTTGGGATTGGAATGAAAACTGACATTTAAGCCCTATGGCCATTGCTGAGTTCTCCAAATTTGCTGGCATATTGAGTGCAGCACTTTCACAGCATCATCTTTTAGGATTTGAAATAGCTCTATTGGAATTCCATCACCTCCACTAGCTTTGTTCGTAGTGATGCTTCCTAAGGCCCACTTGACTTCAGACACCAGGATATCTGGCTCTAGGTGAGTGACCACACCATCATGGTTATCTGGGTCATTAAGATCTTTTTTGTATAGTTCTTCTGTGTATTCTTCTGCTTCTGTTAATTCCATATCATTTCTGTCCTTTATTTCTGTCCTTCATGTGAAAGTGAATAATATAGTTTTGGGTCACACTTTGGTGGGCTGGTTTAATTGAACAAAATGTGTTCAAGGGCTCAATTAAACACCTTGAAAGCTGAAAAAATTTTTAGTGTATGTAGAGCTGTGCTGTGCTTAGTTGCTCAGTCATGTCTGACTCTTTGCAACCCCATGTAGCCCACCAAGCTCCTCTATCCATGGGGATTCTCCAGGCAAGAATACTGGAGTGGGTTGCCATGCCCTCCTCCAGTGGATCTTCCCAACCCAGGGATCAAACCCATGTCTCCCACATTTCAGGCAGATTCTTTAACGTCTGAGCCATCAGGGAAGCCCTGGAGAGCAGTGGTTTCCAAATCTTTGGCCCTGGGATTTTATTCTTCTTCTGCTGTAGTGTCCATTTTTGAAAGGTTATTACAAACAACTTCTCAGTTAATAAAATATGTCTATTAACAAATTATTGTTTATTCTGTTACTAATTACCAGGTATGAATTTTCAGTGACATCCATTAAAATGGTGTGAGTCCCCATCCCCTAAACTGCAAGTTACATCCTATATATGAGATGTCAGATCAATTTAGCAGATCATGACCAGCAGTTTTTCAGAAAAATGAAATAGAATAAAATGATAAATATAACATAATCCAAATAATAGGAGTATTACCTCATAACTGAGTTGATATAATTCTAGCCAAAGGCAAAAATAAGTATTTTCCCCCATTAATTCAAATAATTTTTCTTCCAAATAAATTTAGTTTCCTACAACTTTGAAAAGTTGAGAGTTACTTCCAGACCTCCTTTACTATGTTATCTTGCATTTGAGTTTCAATTTTTTTTCCTCTAACATTTATGTTGTGGGAATTTTAGTGATATTTTAACATTACATATATACTATTTCTTCTTTTGATAGTGGCAGACTATTTTAATATCCCACATGAAAGTGATGTAAATCCACTAGTATAAAAGTCATTGTTAAAAAATGCTTATAAAAGAATGAATGGCAGGGCTTGTTTTACAAATTGAGCTGTCTGGTTCTCTGACATTACCATATGAGCAATTAAATGGTTCTCCTTAGGAGCTTCGAAATTGCATTAAGCCATGCCATGCATCTCTGTTAGACATAATTGGAGCAAAAATATGGAATCCACTTCATTACACAGAATCAGCCGTGAACTATAATTTACAAATTTGCAGTCTAATGACTAACAGTTTAATAACGGATTCTGAATTTTCAGTAGTGTACATGTGGTTTTGTAATTAGAAAGTGAGCCAGTGGATGTACACACTCTGTATATGCTTTGTTGCACATTTGGGCTCTGTTTTTAAACAGTATAATTGCTCCAAGCCTCTTGAGGGCTGAAGGACCCCAGTTGAGTAGAGACCCTAGGAGTCCAATGCAGAAGTGTGTGTTGGCTGCAGGGCCCTTTCCTAGAAAAGCATCTTGAAACACCACATTCATGTTCAGCCTGGGTTGGCTTGCTTCAAGACAGCAGAAAAGATGATGGAAGGGAAACAGACTAAATGCCAACTGACTTCAAAAGGGATGGTTAGATAGTCCATGGGGTCGCAAAGAGTTGGACACGACTGAGAGACTTCACTTTCACTTTCATGTATGGATGTGAGAGTTGGACTGTAAAGAAAGCTGATCCCCAAAGAATTGGTTTTTTGGAATTGTGGTGCTGTATAAGACTCTTGCCCTGGAGAAGGAAATGGCAACCCACTTCAGTATTCTTGCCTGGAGAATCCCCATGGACTGAGGAACCTGGCAGGCTACAGTACATGGGGTCGCAAGAGTTGGACACAACTTAGCGACTGCTACCATAAGACTCTTGAGCGTCCCTTGGACATCAAAGATATCAAACCAGTCAATCCTAAGGGAAATCAACCCTGAATATTGTTTGGAAGTACTGATGCTGAAGCTCCAATAATTTGGCCACCTGATGTGAAGAGCTGACTCATTGGGAAAAAACCCTGATGGTTGGATAAGATTGAAGGCAGGAAGAGAAGGCAATGATAGAGGATGAGATGGTTGGGTGGCATCACTGATTTCATGGTCATGAGTTTGAGCAAACACATGAGTTTGAGAGAGTGAAGGACAGGGAAGCCTTGCTTGCTGCAGTCCATGGGGTCGCAAAGAGTTGGACATGACTGAGCGACTGAACAACAACAATAAGGAGTCTAAAAAACCTCAAGTGTCTTCTTGCCTACTAACCTCCTTCATCCTGAACTCTGTCTTAGAGACAAGATATCCCTATCTTGTCCAGGAAATTCATCTACGTGATAAACTTTTGGAGGAAGCAGCCCCTTTGTGTAAAAAAAAAGGGGTGGGGGATGGTTAGACTCTGTTGCTTTTTTTGTTAATAAAGGGGCCTTTTTTCAGGAATTGTTTCTAGTTAGCCCCTAATTTTTAATCAGGCCCCTGTACTCAAGATTTAAATGAGAGAAAATATATTGTTTATAGGGAGGAAAAGATGTCTCTCGTAACAATACTGTGCGATCTTGAGCATTGAGAAAAGTGCCATGGGCAGTACCTGCACTGCAGTGCACTCCTTTTGAATTATATGTTGTCTTTGGTTTTACCTTATAACTCATGAACAGCCAGCACTGCAAACATTTGCCTGGCCTTCACTCGGTGGAATACTGATTTAAGATAGGAAGTAAACACTGTAGTGAAGGCTGGGGTAACTGTACATCCTGGTTTGCCCAGGACTGTCCCAGTTTGTACCTGCTATCCTGACTTAATTATTAATAGTACTGCCTTGACTCTTAAATATGCTCTGGTTTGGGTAATAAGTTTATGATCATCTAGTTGAGGCTGTTGTAGAATAGAAATTTTACCCATAGGGAGAGTCTTCTGATAAACTAACATTTATCTAGGTGAAAACATCAGTCAAACAAGGATTACGTTTAAAATGAGACCTTAGCTCTAATTATGATTTTGAGACAAGAGCTTTTTCAAAGTGTAAGTTGCTTTGTTTTCTTATTTGATGAAATTGAGGGGCAGTATTGCCTAGTAGTTAAGAGCACTGGTTCTAGAGTAATTCAGACCTTATTTTATTAAAAAAAAATTTTTTTTTTTGGCCACACCTCAAGGCATGTGGGATCTTAGTTCCCTGACTAGGGATCAAATCTGCACCTCCTGCATTGGAAGCTTGGAGTCTTAACCACTGGAATGCCAGGGAAATCCTCAGACCTTGGTCTAAATTCTGGCTCTGAAGCCTGCCAACTCTGTAACTTTGAGTTTGCTAGGAAGTAATGTATGTAATCACTTCACGGCAAATCGATGGAGAAGAAATGGAAGCAGTGACAGATTTTAATTTCCTGGGCTCCAAAGTCACCGCATATGATAACTTCAGCCATGAAATTAAAAGATGCTTGCTCCTTGGAAGGAAAGCTATGACAAACCTAGACAACGTATTGAAAAGCAGAGACATCCCTTTGCTAATGAAGGTCTGTATAGTCAATGATAAATGGTTTTCCCAGTAGTCATATATGGATGTCAGGACCATGTGTGGACCATAAAGAAGACTGAGTGCTGAAGAATTGACGCTTCTGAACTGTGGTGCTGGAGAAGACTTTTGAGAGTCCCTTGGACAGCAAGGAGATCAAACTAGTCAATCCTAAAGGAAATCAACTCTGAATATTAATTGGAAGGACTGATGCTGAAGCTCCAGTACTTTGGCCACCTGATGCGAAGAGCCGACTCATTGGAAAAGACCCTGATGCTGGGAAAGACTGAGGGCAGGAGGAAGAGGGGACAACAGAGGATGAGATGGTTGGATGCCATTACCGACTCAATGGACATGAGTTTGAGCAAACTCTGGGAGACAGTGAAGTACACAAAAGCCTGGCATGCTGCAGTTCATTGGGTCACAAAGAGTCAAACTGACTTAGCGAATAAACAACAACAATGTTTATAAAGGTGTTAATTAGATGATGCCTGGAATATAGAGAGCAATTCAGTAAGTGTTAGTAATGAGGGATCACAGTAAATTAAGGATCACAAATCTCATTGAGTCCTTTTTCTGCTCCAGGCCCTGTGTTAGGTGCTAAGGTTTGAAAAATATGACATTTTTCCCAGGAACCTGGCATAGAATACTATTTTTTTCTTCCCTGAATAGTGTAAAACACTCTTCTTCTAAATACTGAATGATGGACATCTTTATTCAACTTAATTCTTTGCTCATTTTGGTTTGTGTCTGGCTGTTGCCCTGCTATTGCTTTTTAACATTTATCACACAAGTCCTTTGTCGGCTCTGTAACAGGTATTGAGGTTGGGAAATGTGAAGAAGAAAGTAGTCACTGTCCTCAGTAGAAGTGTATGGAGGCATGGCTTTTAGTTTTTAATTTTTAAGTAACCAATTGATAAATATTTTTCTTAGAGCATTCTTTGACTTAAGGCCTGATATCCTGCAGGTGGGTAACATTTTATATTTTGGATTATCCTGTTAACAGAACAAGCCCATGTGGGTCTATAGCACTGGAGTCACATTCTATTCACATTTAACTAAACGTGCTATTTTCCTTACCCATCTGCTACCCCACCCCCTGCCCCCACTTCACTCCCTAAAAGAGAGTAGGAGCAAGAACAATTTAAATGTCAGTCTTTCCACTCAATGAGTGTGTGCTCTTGAGAGAGAGAGAGACTCAGATGGGAAATACGAAGCTGCACTTCCCTCCTGCCTCTTTCAGTGTCAGCGTCTTGTCATCACATGTGATTCTGGTGTTTAAAAATAAGTAATATCATGTGAAGCAGCTTCTTAAGTCGACTACTTTGTCTATTCTTAACTGAAAAATCTGTTCAATCTTATAGGAAAAGTTAGTTGTGTTGAACTTAGAGCCAATATGTTGATATCCAGTATGCTGTGTCTTCCTGAGGGGTTTCAGAGGCAATGTGGCAGGCAATCCAAGACTCAGGCTGACTTTAGACATTTCAGGCCTGTTGTTTAGCTGCTCAGTTGTGTCTGACTCTTGCGACCTCATGGACTTTAGCCCTCCAGGCTCCTCTATCCATGGGATTCTCCAGGCAAGAATACTGGAGTGGGTTGCCATTTCCTTCTCCGAGGGATCTTCCTGACCCTAGGATAAAATCTGCATCTCCTGCCTTGCAGACAGATTCTTTACCAGTGAGCCACCAGGGAAGCCCTTGAGGCCTGTAAGAGAAGGGCAGAATCAGTGGGAGTCTGAATGGCTGCCTTCAAGAAGCATATGATCTTACTGGGGAGAATACCTGTACTGGGAAGCCCACCTGTAACACAGTTCACAGTGAGGGATGTGAGAAATTGGGCAGATACATATTAGAATGGCCTCGGGTTCAAACCTTCCATCCTGCTGTCCCCGTGAATATTAGTACAGTCATTTGTCAGGCAGTGAGTCCAGATGTTTGATTTAGGAAAAAATGATATCGATATCATTAGAGGGGATGTGAAAAAGTGAAAGTGATTTTATCCTTAAGGGTTTCTTGAAAGTAGTGTATCCTGATTTAATAGGTGGTTAGCGGTAGATAAAAGGCACAGAGACATTTCAGACAGGACAGATGTTATAAGCACGAAACAGGGAAGAGTAATTGATCAAGCAAACTGTTTGTCTTTGCATTTGGCCAGATGCTCAAAGATTTGAGTGTCACAGGAGATGTGGGTGGTAAGGACCTTGACCAGCAGACTGGGGAGCAAGATCACTTCTCTTGACCATTATCTTGTTCCTCCTCCTACTCAGAATTGTTAAGGAAGAACAAGGAGACCCTTTTAAATTGCTCTCTCACTCACCTTGTGGTTGCATTTAAATTGTGATTTTTATTGGAAACACCTGTTGTTTTTTAAGTGATTTTTTTTCTATCTTTTGTAAAAATCAGGTCGGATATGGCTACGTGATTCTTTTCTAACCCCTTGTAGAATCAGTGTGGTGTAATAGAGGCAGGAACAGATCAGGAATCCAGGGTTCTGGCAGCTCTCTGTCTTTGATTAGTTCCATGAGCCTAGGCAAGTCACTGTCCTTCTCGAAGT
This sequence comes from Ovis canadensis, assembly GCF_042477335.2. Taxonomy (NCBI): domain Eukaryota; kingdom Metazoa; phylum Chordata; class Mammalia; order Artiodactyla; family Bovidae; genus Ovis; species Ovis canadensis. The sequence goes on along the minus strand of NC_091268.1, from coordinate 28,993,729 downwards.
CTTAGTTTCCTCTCGGAAGTGTGACATCAGGACTTCCCTGGCCTGGCGGTCCAGTAGTTAGGACTCCGCACTTCCCCTGCAGGGGTCACTGGTTCGATCCTTGGTTGGGAACTAAGATCCCACTTGCCGTGTAGTGCAGGCAAAAATAAGTAAGTTATAAATAATTAAAATGTTAGACTGGAAACAGAGGCTTTCATGCTATACTTTTCCTCTTTTGGAAACTTGACTCAAAACCCTGTTGTTAAAAACAGAGCTGATCTCATTAAAGGGGAGCGGAGCTGGAAGCTCCAGGTGGCTGCCGAGCCCCTTCTCCCTAAAGTTCTTCCCAAGAGTCTTAAGGCTCAAAAGAACTCAGGTTGGCAATTCCTAGACTAGACCCCTAAGGTCCCTTCTTGATTTAACATTTTCTGATACTTACCCTGGGATTTCCCTGGTGCCTCAGACGGTAAGGAATCCACGTGCAATGTGAGAGATGCAAGTTTGATCCGTGTATTGGAAAAACCCCCTGGAGAAGAATGACTACCCACCCTGGTATTCTCACACTGGTAAACAGTAGAATTTCTTTAAGAAAAAGAACACAATTTTGAGGAGGTAATGCAACACTAAAGGTAATACTGATTGCACATCTACATAAGATAAGCTGTTACCAGGTACAGTAGACAACAGGAGGAAAATGCAGATACATACACTTGAAGTACACTTAAGAGGGGAACAAAAGAGAGCTTCTATAATTGTTTATAACTCAACTCATGCTACATAGAGATTCATGGCAACAAGGCTGTCTCCCTAAAAATTGTTACGGAGATATAAGAAGAAAGAGTGAGTATTTTAATTCTGTGAGAATTTAAAAAATTTAGTTTCATCTGTGTTTTGAATGGGAGGTAGATGTACACTTGGTACTAAAATCCAAAAGGATATGAATGATAAATTCTTTGGAGACGTCAGTATTACAAGTTTGTATAAGTGTCCGGAGGTTTTAGAAGCACTTGCAAATTCTTGAATGTAGGAGTTTCATGTGATTGCTGTAACCTGTTAACATGAACTGGGTAGCTCGGATCAACAGAAATGTATTCTCTGTCAGTTCTGGAGGCCAGAAGTTTGAAATCATTGTCAGTGAACTGACATCAAGGGATGGCAGGGCGCACTCCCTCCAGAGGCTCTGGGGTGTCCCTTGCTTTCTTGTTCCAGCTTGTTGCTTGCCAACCACCCTGCCTTTATTGGTGGCAGTTCTAAGGGCAGCATCTTCAGATCTCTCTCTGCTCTGGGACACAGCACCTGCTCTCTGTTGTGTGTGGTCTCCTCCCAGTTCTCTCATGTTGGTTCATGCTAGGGCACTCAGGGCTCACCTGGATGACCACAGTTTAATCACATCTGCAGAGACTTTGTCACATGAGGGACACATTCACAAGTTCTAGGGATTAGGATATGAACGTCTTTTGGGGGGCTAGTTTTCAGCTTGGTGGTGGTGATTTAGCCGCTGAGCAGTATCCGATCCTTGCGACCCCATGGACTGTAGCCCTCCAGGCTCCTCTGTCCATGGGATTTCCAGGCAGGAACACTTGACGTAGATTGCCATTTCCTTCTCCAGGGGATCTTCCCAACCCAGGAATTGAACCCACATCTCCTGCATTGCAAGCAGATTGTTACCACTAGGCCACCAGGGAAGCCCCATTTTTCAGCTTGCTACAGCCGTAAAACAAATAGTATGCTATTCATACTTCTCTGGACTTTCTTCTAATAGTGAAAAACTCGAGTAACCTAAAAGGTGCATTAATTCAGGACCGTTAAACTATAATACATCCATCAGATACAAAAAGGTGTAACCACTAAAGAGAATGAAGCAGACCTACTGATGTGGAACGGTACTCACTGTAAAGCAGGAAAAAAGCAATGTGGAGAAGCGCACGTGAGGAGAGGGAAGCTTGGAGAGGCACATGCCAAAAGCGGCCTCCCGGGGGCTGGGACTTTGTACTGTTGGAATTCTGACATCAAGCATGTGCTTCATAACCCAAGTATGTTATAATAAATCCAGAAGAAGATGGACTTAACATTTAGTTTTTTTCTTGATGAACTCTGTTGTGGAAGTATTAGAAGGTTGTTAACATTTAACCTTTTGAAAAATTTTTTTCCAGATAGCAGACCCTACTCTAGCTGAAATGGGAAAAAACTTGAAGGAAGCCATGAAGATGCTCGAGGACAGTCAGAGGTGAGTCTGCGGAACAGACGTGACCCCATTAAACGCGCTCAGCCTACTGCAAAACTGGTGGCACTGGTTTCCTGCTGTTGAAGACACCTCTTGCTTTCAGAACGTCATGCTTAGCTGCAGCTGACTTTAAAACTGGTTTTTGTCTGGAGTGGAAGGTGCTTTATCATTAAGGGATTTTGAAATTGAGGGGCAGGACTTATAATTTTCACTTCTGCCTATTAAAATTTACTTAGTATATTAACTTGACTCTAGAAATACTTCTTACTATATATTCAGGTCGTATAGTACGTCAAGTAAACAAGAAATGGGTTGAAGTATTATTATTTTTTTTTATTATTCTTTTCCTGAAATTAAACTATAGCCCAGCCTGGGGGGCTGGGATGGGGTGGGGGTGGGGGAATATGTGTTTCAAATCCCACATCAGTTACTAGAGTTTATGAGCAATATTATCACATGTTCATGCTCCAATGTTAGAAATATAACAATTTTTTATTTCCTTTAAATTAGAAGAACAGAGGAGGAAAATGGAAAGAAGCCCCTATCAGGGGATATTCCAGGGCCACTGCAAGGCAGGTAGGTGGCAAGGAAGAGAACCACTTTTTCCTACTGTTTAGCACAGTTGCTCAATGTTATGGGAAGGGAGTTTGAGGCAGAATGTATACGTATGGCTCAGCCCCTTTGCTGTCCACCTGAAGTTATCACGACATTGTTAATCAGCTGTACTCCAGCAGTAAATAAAAGGTTTAAAACACAACAACAGATAAGCACCTTTACGTGGGGTGTACATTTTCTTTAAAGCAAGATTTTACCATCACTGATTTACAGTTTTAATGAACACAAAGCAAATTGAGAGTTCTATGCAGTGTAACATCAGAAAAGTGAAATGCTGTTGGCTGGTTGGTGATGCTGCTATACCTACTATTTCTCCCCCTTCCCGGTTCCGAGTTTAACACAGCCTCTTAGAGGCATATAAGACTCATAATATAACTCAGCTATCGTACTTGTTTCATCCTTGAAACCAGCAATCTGGTAGACTGAGCTTTATTGTGAGAGTTATCTTAACTTGATAAGATTTACCATTGTATTGTATAGTAAGGAAAAGAAAATGAAAGGAAAGCATCAGCTCATTTATTAGTAGAGTGATTTATTTTTTGGCAACTAAAGGAAATCTGTCCAATATTTGTGGTTTGAAGTAGCAGGGAAAATATCAGGAAAATAAGTAGATGTTCAGCCAAGTTTTTACAGGATGTTTGGAGAAGGCAATGGCACCCCACTCCAGTACTCTTGCCTGGAAAATCCCATGGGTGGAGGAGCCTGGTAGGCTGCAGTCCCTGGGGTCGCTGAGAGTTGGACACGACTCAGTGACTTCACTTTCACTTTTCACTTTCATGCGTTGGAGAAGGAAATGGCAACCCACTCCAGTGTTCTTGCTGGAGAATCCCAGGGATGGCGGAGCCTGGAGGGCTGCCGTCTATGGAGTCGCACAGAGTCGGACACGACTGAAACGACTTAGCAGCAGCAGCAGCACTTAATTTGGATTTTAAGTCCTGGCCCAGTTTCCTTCGGACAAACTTATTATTTTTTTTATAACCAGGAAATCGTGCATAGGTAAATAGTGCAACTCCCTTAAGCCGTCCTTTGACCCGAATATAAATACGTTCAGGGTTGCAAAAGAACAGAGGAAGGATCCCAGTGGATGGAGGAAGTCCTCTATGGGTGAAGTTCATTTTCCAGCTGAGAACAGGAACCAGATCTTCTAAGTCTCCTCACCCGGGCCTGCTGAAGGGGATTATGGGGTTCTACTCATCCTGCAGAGCTTTCCCTAGAAGAGATACTGCCAGGAGCATCTGTAATTCAGAGTGGGAGTGCATTAATTACGCCAGTCCAGGGTGTTCACACTAATAATGCTGATAGCTGCATCCAAGATCCCACTTCCCAGGCGCAGAGTTCAGTGCTTTTCATGGACTAATGGCGTCCTCACTGCTCTGTAACACAGGGTTTCCTGAAGGTCACCTCGCTTCATTTCTGCATAGAGTCCAAGGACCAGAGTCCTTCACATGTGAAGGTCAGCACCTTGAGGAAGATGGGTTTGCGGACATTGCTTTTCAAAAGGGAGAACTTTTTATGTCACCTTCTCCTTAATAGAGTGGTAGCGTGTTGACATCACATGTTTTGCAAGTCACCTTGCCATTGCTAACGAACACCCCGCTCACATTCTTCTCGTATGTTTCCACCTCACGTAATGAGCATTTAAAAACGTATCTTGGACAGAAGTAAGTCTGTTTATACTCTAACCAAGTCTCCAGTTTCTCCAGTTTGGGGAAGAGGTGGTAATAAGCGATGCCTGCATTTCATGTTTAACTCTGTTAGAACAAACAGACAAGAATCCCACATGGAAGGAAACGTAGATACACCCAGTGGTATTATAGTATTCTTGCTGCTTTTGTGATCTTCCAGCAGCTTATAAGGACTATTTTGACCCTTATAATATGCTTACTAAGTAGTCTCCAAGACTCAAATGAACTGGTAGAGAAATACTGCTAAAGCTAGTGAAATTTTTAAAAATCAAATTTACATTCAAAAAAAAAACAACTTACGTTCAGGTAGAAGATTTAATTAATCACAAGTAAGGGCCTTCCGTGGTGGCTCAGATGATCAAGAATCTGCCTGCAGTGCAGTAGACCCAGGTTAAAGGAATGGCTACCCACTCCAGGATTCCTGCCTGGAGAATTCCATGGACAGAGGAGCCTGGCAGGCTGTAGTCCATGGGGTTGCAAAGAGTCAGACACAACTAAGCAACTAATACTTTAATATATGTATGGTTATATTCAGAATTCAGTTGATAACTTATGTTTTTTTTTTAAAAACAAGGTGGTGTATACTGTATCTCAAAACACATTATTTCTGTTGTAACAGAAAGACATCAAAGCTAGTTGAGACAAGAGAAATAGTGAGAGACTGGTGAGGGGAGGGAGTGGCGTGTGCTGTTTCCCCGTCTATCAACTGTTTTTCTGTTCCACAGTGGACAAGACATGGTGAGCATCCTCCAGTTAGTTCAGAATCTGATGCACGGAGATGAAGATGAGGAGCCCCAGAGCACCCGGTAATGGAGAACGGTTGGCAGCTTCTCTTTGAAAGTATCTGTGTTCTTGGGTTTGATAATGATTGCATTCATACAAGTTACTGCAATGATAAGCCTTATTTCATTCCAGATTATATATGAAGTTACAACAACATTCACTTCCTTCAGGGAGACGTTGACATGTTTTAGATAATGTATTTTATAAAAGGAAATCATTTACTAAAACCTTGTCATTTTTATGGTCTTGCGCCTTAGGGAGGGGCTGGCGCAGGGGCCAGAGGGTAGCTGCTGTGTGCTTCTGTTTCTGGCTGTTTCTGTTCCTGGGCTTTTGATTGCTGAGAAGTACTGCAGCTGAATTCATTGGTGGCAAGCCACGCCATCTGTGAATCATCTGCTTATCTTATTTCCATTTATGCATCTGTCAAGCAATTTATCTAGTTTTCTCTTAAATTGTTTTAAATACAGTGTTTTTTAGAATAAGTAATGCATTCTTCTGGTTCAGATTTCAAAAGATAGAAAAGGTATATATGCAAAGGCAGTATTCCTTCTTATCTCTCTCTCCCTAGCTTGTTCTCCTTCCTAGAGATAAGCTGCCAGTTTCTGGTGTATTCTTCAGAGATACTTCATGTATACGTACACCCAAGCCAGATGTTTATGCTTACTGCTTCCAGGACCTAAATTCTCTGCACGTTGTTCTGTGTCTTCTTGTTTTCATTTATGTCTTGAAATTCCTGGAATAGCAGTATACAAGGCACTTTCTCCTTTTAAGAGCTGTTTGATGTTGCTCTGGGCATTCCCTGGTAGCTCAGCAGTAAAGAATCCACCTGCAGTGCAGGATACGTGGATTTGATCCCTGGGTCGGGAAGATCCTCTGCAGGAGAAAGTGGCAGCCTCCTCCAGTAGTCTTACCTGGAAAGTCCCATGGACAGAGGAGGCTGGTGGGCTACGGTCCTTGGGGTTGCAAAGAGTTAGATATGACCGAACATGCACACAGTGTTAACGGGGTGAGCCATATTTTATTTAACTAGTCTCCGATTCATGTTTTACTCTTACAATCATTCCTGCAGCTAGTAACTTTGTACATGCGTCATTTCCTCAAAGTAGTGTTTCTGGAGATTAAAGTCCTAGAAGTGAGATTGCTAGACCGAGTAAGTTTGTATATTTATAAATTTGACAGATATTGCCAAATTTCCCTGCATGGACTTGTGCCTGTTCACATTCCCACTCTGTGTGTGTGTGAGGACCTTTTTCCCCACACACTTGCCTACAAGGGTATTAGCAAACTTATGGATTGTTGCCAGTCTGATAGGTAAGAAATGATATTTCAGCATGGTTTTAGTTTGCATTTTTCTTAAGAAATCAGGTTAAGTGTCTTTTCTGTATGGTTTAAGACCCATTTATATTCCCTTTTCTGTGAACTGTCTTTGCCCAGAATCCTGTTGATTCTTTGTCATTTTCATTATTACATTTATTCTTTATAAGGAAAATCAGTCCATCCACTTTAATTATATGTAAAGCAATACCTAGTTCCCCTTGAATTTGCTGAGTTGTTATACGTAGCTGTTTAATGCAGGGAATTGATCTTCATCTATTAATTCTTCAAATTGTTTTCTGCACATTTTATCTCAGCTCTGTTCTCTCTAGTTCTTACAGCTAGTATTTAATTTAAAGAACTTACTTGGAGAAAATTATTTAAAAATAGTTTGTGTATTTAGTTGGTATTCAATAAAAAGGGTATTTATCTCCTAGCACTTGAATTCAGAAAGAAAATTTCCCCCTAAGCTATGAATACCTTATTACACATTGAATTTTCTAAATTTATCTCAATTTCTGCCTTCTAGGCCATTAAGTGGATTTCAAATGTGACAAATTTTTGTGGAATACTGTGTCTCTTAAGTTTTATTAATTTATGCTTAGACTGATACCTTTTTTAAAATCTAATATTTTTGATTAACAGAATTCAGAATATTGGAGAACAAGGTCATATATCTTTGTTGGGGCATAGTCTGGGAGCTTACATTTCAACTCTGGATAAAGAGAAGCTGAGAAAACTCACTACTAGGATACTTTCAGACACTACCTTATGGCTCTGCAGAATTTTCAGGTAATAAGTTTTTAGTTTCTGGTAAAGGCATTTATGAGTTGGATCTAGACTGTGAGAAGTCTCTTTTCTGGAGCTGTGCTACCTAGAGTCAGATCTGCCTCTTCCCTTTCGGAAGAGTTACTCAACCACTCTGCGTGCTTCAGTCTCCCTATCTGTGCAGCAGAGATAGACTTAATATCCATTTGATGGCATTGTTGTGAGGATTAAATGAACCGATGAAGTAATATGTGGAGGATCTGAGAACATGAGCCTGCACTGCTGAACAATGTCCGCAGTTTCTCTTTTGTCACTGTATATAGCAGAACTATATGTGATCTTGCTCTCTATTTTCTAAGTCTCCTGTAAATGTGTCATCATACCCATGATTTAAAAAAATAAAGATAAGGAAAGAGAAAGAATATTCCTAGTTGGCACATGTTGATAGAAGATGTAGCAGTGAAATGGAGGCAAGTTTGGGGGAGTTTTTCTCTTTTTTTTTTTTTGCCATGCTGTGTGGCATGCTGGATCTTAGCTCCTCAAGCAGGGATTGAACCCATGCCCCCAGTCTTAACTACTAGACCACCAGAGAGGTCCCTGGATTCGAGTATTTTTATTTAAAGTATTAGCTGTGTTTTAGTAGAAGGAAAATGCTGTCATAAGGAAGAAGAGTATGTGTTGGGAAATTGAAATTTGCTTTATACAGTGGTAAATACTGTCATTATTAAGGAATTCTAGCTGAGTAAGGAATCAGTAGAAGATAAAGACTAGTGGTATTTTGTGTTTATTTATACTGTTACTTTTATGGAAAAGGAATGTTTACCTAACGTTGGAATGTTTAATAACTTGGGAGACTCATTTTCAGATGGTGGGAAGGAGCTTGGCCTGGCGAGAGTACGAGTTTGCCTGTGTGGCAAAGGAGAAATTTTCTTCTAATAAAAATCCAACACCTGTAATTGTAATTCTCTCTCTTTCTCTTTAGAGATGGAGAAGAATAAAAGTTTCCAAGCAGATAATAGTGAAAGCAAAACTTAGCCTGACTAGCATTATTGACAGTTTTACTTAACTTTGGATGTTTTAGGGCTGACACTGCAAAAAACCATGCCTACATTACCCAGTGCTGATTTTCTGGTAAAGTAAGCCAATCCATGATCTTCAGCCTTTTTATATCAGAGGCATCCTATTTCCTACTGGTTTTCTTAGTTCCTACTCTTCCAGGAGCTCAGTGTGGATAAAGGGTCATTGCTTTTGTTCTTATAACCTCCAGCTGCCGTGAGTTTTCAGCCATCTGAGACGGGGGTGATTCCTATCTCCTTTGACCTGGGTGACAGTTTCTAGGTTGAGAAAAGATTTACTTCCATGGTTATAAGACTGGGACTTATAAACTCAGAGGTAAGAACATACTGACATGTGAGTGTCTCTTAATAGGTATGAAAATGGCTGTGCTTATTTCCACGAAGAAGAAAGAGAAGGGCTCGCAAAGATCTGTAGGCTTGCCATCCATTCCCGTTATGAAGACTTTGTAGTGGATGGGTTCAACGTGTTATATAACAGGAAGCCTGTGATCTATCTAAGTGCTGCTGCTAGGCCTGGCCTGGGCCAGTACCTCTGTAATCAGGTAATGTGGCATAAGGGTGATCGTTTAAGGAAACGATGCTTTATTCTGTCCTAGAAGTTTCTGAAGTGTGTTGACCTATTTCTTTAGCCGCTTTTTTTTTTCAAGTGAAAAGGAAGATGATTTTCTTACATGCGTTTGTCATTTTTAGATGTAAATGTGTATTAATAAGTTTAGAGAGAGATGTATGTCTTTTTTAGTTGCCCAAAGGCAACTGTAGTCAACATTTTACTTTATTTCTTTTCAGACTTTGATTAGTCAGAGGGCATGTACGTTTTTACATGGCTATACATGGCTTTTTTCACTTACTGTTGTAGGCGCATATCATGTTTTATCAGTTCTTCAAAGTAAAGTATATTTTTAATGCCTTCATGACATTCCTTCAAGTAAGTGTATAGTATTTAAAATTTTTTTTTTCTTTTTGGACAGTTAGTGTTTTTATTCTTTGGCTTTTTATGACCATTTTAGGGAAATTTTCTTTGTATAGTGCTGTTATGGACATCTTTGTGCATAAAGCTTTTTCTATACTTTGGGTTATATTCCTCAGATGGATTTTCAGAGCCAGTCTAGAATTATTAGATCAAAGAGCATTATCCTTTTCTGGAGTTTAGGAAAGCTTGAATAGGGTGCTACCTTGAGTCAAGAACCTGTTAAGCCTCTTGGCCAAGAACATTTTAAAGCAAAACCCATAGAATTGGAGGGATTGTCTTCTGTAAGATGGAGAAGTCCCCGGGAGAAACAGAGGAGAGACTTGGGAGTTGAGTTGTTTCTGAGCCTTGGTCACTGGTGGCAAGAAATTGTGTCCTCTTCTTCTCTGGAGGAGAAGTATTCTTGCCTGGAGAATCCCATCGATAGAGGAGTCTGACGGGGTATAGTCCATGGGGTTGAAAAAGAGTTAGACACGACTTGGTGACTAATCAGCAACAACAAATATTAACCTAAGTGGACTAAATCAGGTCGGCAATACAGAGTATTTTTACCCGTTTTCACATCAAAATGAAATCATGCCCTCTTCTTAAGGATATACAAAATGAGGAATTTTATAATACCTCTGTAGAAACATGAAAGAAATTACTTATTGGGTACTTGCTGTGAGCCAGGCTCTTACGGGCTCAAAGCTGTTTTGGAACAGCAATCAAGTCTTCAAAAAATATGTGAGGATGTTAAGTGGGAAAGGCAGGTGGCAGGTGTTCATGTTTTAAAAGTATGTACATGCTAATGTGCATATTTTTTAATACCTGGAAAAATATATAAAACATTATAGTTTTGCCTAGAAAATATCTGGAAAGTTCTATACTAACCTATTAACAGGGGTAAGGTTAATCACTCAGTTGTGTCCAACTCTATGACTCTGTGGACTGTAGCCTGCCAGGCTCCTCTGTCCATGGGATTCTCCAGGAAAGGATCCTGGAGTGGGTTGCCATTCCCTTCTCCAGGGGATCATCCCAACCCAGAGATCAACCCTGGGTCTCCTGCATTGCAGGTGGATTCTTTCCTGTCTGAGCCATCAGGGAAGCCCAACAGTGACAAATTGTGGCTCAACTGGGGGGTCTGAGGGGTGGGGGGAATGGGACGACATTTTCACTTTTAATTTCTGTAATTATTTATTGTGTGTTTTATTTGGGTTTCACTTTCATAATTTAGAGCAAAGATTCTTTACAGGAAAAAAATGTGAATAAAATGCTCATTAAATTTTTGGTCTATAAGGCTTACAAGTCTTAGTTATATAGAGCAATATGCTCAAATGTTAAAAAATTCCTAAAACATAATCTCCTTAAGGATTTGGAAGCTAAAAATGAAGAATATAAAATTTATTTGACAATTACTGTCTTTATAACACTTCATTTCTCTTGAGATATGTACATCTGTTGCTCCATATTTATTGTTTTTTAAGAATGGGTGGGACATTTTGTTCCTTGAATACCTTTAGGTGGTGTTATTTACCACTAATCCTTGGAGGGAAGATCCTAAATTACCCCCCAAAATGCTAAAGGCTCAGCCTGTTTCTCCATTTGGAAAAGTTTTTTGTTTTTTTTGGCATATTCTAAAATACAGCGAAGAATAGGTACTCATTTAGAAGATGAGTTGATAGTTACTCATTCAATTGACTCATTTAGAAAATTTTACATTGTCTGTATCCTCTTAGAAGACAGCTCCTGGAAATTTACCACCCCACCCTCCTCCACCACTTGAGTTTTTTGGCTTGACTCTCTAGATATACTTTAACATCTACATATTTATATTAAGTATTCCTAAGGAAGGGATTGTTTTAAAAGAATAATTGTGACTTAGAACCACAGTCTTTCAGGGATGTAAGGGGATGGAGACAAAGATCCTTCTTGTGAAATTGCGTGCTTCTCCCCACAGCTTGGCCTGCCCTTTCCCTGCTTGTGTCGGGTGCCCTGTAACACTGTGTTTGGATCCCAGCATCAGATGGTAAGCTCTGATGGTAAAGTTTATAATGGTAAAATACAGTGGTAAGCTCTGATGGTAAGTTTATAAAATAAGAAAGAATTGTGTTTTGAGACTGTATCTTCCTTTCAACTGTGGCTCTGTTCGCTGGCTTCCAGATAATTATTAGCTTATTCACGGGGTGCTTAGATCTTCCCATTGCCTAATACATGCTTCCAGGTTTGAATGTCCACACAGGTTGACTGGCAGAAAGGTGAGCAGCACCTGGCTCTTAAGGAGTCTTATAATCACTGTATCACCTGCTTTAAGTAGAAACATGGAGTTCAATTAAGCATCAGAAATTCCTTCTAAACCATTCTTTCAAATGGTTATCACTGTTAACCTGGATTTATGAATGGGCAGATTTTGAAAGTAAGGTTGTTTATCACAATCCTTGGGATTGGATTCTGCTTATGTTCAGACATACAAGTGATGAGGCTTTCCATACTGAAGTCAGAAGCAGAAGGGATAGGTTTTAGGATTCTGCATTTCTTTTTCAAGGTAGTTAGGTTTTTTGGTTTAGATACATCATTGAATAACATTCAGTTCAGTTCAGTCACTCAGTCATAGTCGTGTCCGACGCTTTGTAATCCCGTGGACTGTAGCACACCAGGCTTCCCTGTCCATCACCAACTCCCGGAGCTTGCTCAAACTCATGTTCATCGAGTCGGTGATGCCATCCAACCATCTCATCCTCTGTCATCCCCTTCTCCCACCTTCAGTCTTTCCCAGCATCAGGGTCTTTTCCAGTGAGTCAGTTCTTTGCATCAGGTGGCCAAAGTATTAGAGTTTCAGCTTCAGCATCAGCCCTTCCAATGAATATTCAGGACTGATTTCCTTTAGGATGGACTGGTTTGATCTTGCAGTCCACGGGACTCTCAAGAGTCTTCTCTAGGGGACTTCCCTGGTGGTCCAGTGCCTAAGACTTCATGTTTCCAATGCAGGTGGCCTGGGTTCAATCCCTGGTCAGGGAACTAGATCCCACATGCTGCAGCTAAAAAAAAAAAAACACGTGCTGCAGCTAAGACTGCAACCACGTGCTGCAGGAAAGAAAATAAAAAGTTGTAGAGGGGGGAAAAAAAGAGTTGCAAAAAAAAAAGTCTTCTCCAACACCACAGTTCAAAAGCATCAATTCTTCGGCACTCAGCTTTCTTCATGGTCCAACTCTCACATCCATGCACAACTACTGGAAAAATCATAGCTTTAACTAGACGGACCTTTGTTGGCATAACATTAGAGATACATTTTTGGCTGTTTTTGTGGCGACAAGGGGGACAGTTTAAGAGAATTTTTTAAATCATAAATGTTTTAAAGTAGAGAAATGTTGGTTTTGTGTATGTAGTTTCTAACTTTAATCTCATTTAACTGAGTTTTTTAGTTAATCTTCAAGTAAAATGATTTTGTTTTCTCATCTGTAATTAGAGGGATAAAAAGGAAAATTGTCTAGAAAAGAATTGGTAAATTTTTGAGAGTATCTGCTTCATTCAGAAGTTATCATTTTTCCTTGTATAGCGTTTATGTTGGTTGTCTCATGTTTTTGTGGTTTGTCTTTCAATCCCAGGATGTTGCCTTCCTGGAGAAACTGATTAAAGATGACATAGAGCGAGGAAAACTGCCCTTGCTTCTTGTTGCAAATGCTGGTAGGTGTCATGAACCTGAATCTTCCATTTTGGACATACAAGGTAGAAGATTGGAAAAAAAAAAAGAAGATTGGTACTTAGCCTAAAAGAGATCAAGTCTTAAGAATGTGAGGTAGACAGTATCAGTACCATGGTGAGAACTATAATAGTAAAATATTGGTTTGTTTGGGGAGTTCTTATTTGTGTGTATATACTTTTTCATTTAGGATGTAAGTGCTTTTCTACTCCATCATGTGCTTCCTTTCTAAATTGAATTTTTCTAAATTAAATCTCCCCATTTGAGATAGCAAGTCAACTACCACTTTCTGCTCTGCTCACCAAATTGTATTCAGCATTGTACTTGAAGCTCTGGACAGTGCAGTAAGGCAAGAAAAATAATTACATGACACATACATGACATGACAAAAATAGTTACATGACAGATTAGAGAGGAGAAATAAACTGTCTTTATTTATAGATGGCATGATTGTAAGATAGAAAGTCCTAAGGTAACCACAAAGAACAGCCATTGGAACTAATAAGCAAATCTATCAAGGTTGCAATGAACAATTGAAATCGAATTTTAAAGGCCATTTATAATAGCATCAAAAAACCCTTCATAGATAAATGTAACAAAATAATGCAAGATGTATACACTGAAAACTATAAAATGTTGCTGAGAGAAATTCAGGAAGACCCAAATAAATGGAACAGTGTGCCATAAACATGGGTTGAATGGCTTGATATTATTGTTAAATCTCTCCCAAATTAATTTATATATTCAGCTCAATCCATATCAAAATCTTAGCAGACTTCCAATTTCTTTTAGAAATGGATCAATTCAGTTCAGTCACTCAGTTGTGTCCAACTCTTTGCGACTCCATGAACTGCAGTATGCCAGGCTTCCCTGTCCATCACCAACTCCTGGAGCTTCCTCAAACTCATGTCCATTGAGTTGGTGATGCCATCCAACCATCTCATCCTCTGTAGTCTCCTCCTCCTCCCACCTTCAGTCTTTCCCAGCATCAGTCTTTTCAAATGAATCAGTTCTTCACATCAGGTGGCCAAAGTATTGGAGTTTCAGCTTCAGCATCAGTCCTTCCAATGAATATTCAGGACTGATTTCCTTTAGGATGGGCTGGTTGGATCTCCTTGCTGATAGAAATGGATAAGCTGATTCTAAAATTTATATGGACATAAAATGGTCTAAGATGAGTGAAAATCATTGTGAAAAAGAGCAGCATTGGAAGACCTCCCTTGTCTGACTTTTAGAGTTACTATACAGCTGCAAGGTAAGAGTGTGAGCTTAACCAAAGGAAAGAGAGTTCAGAAATAGACTCACCTATAGAAATATGGTCACTTAGGTTTTTTTTTAACAAAGATGCCAAAGGTAATTTAAAGGGAAAAGGATAGTCTTTTTCCATCAGTGGTTTTGGAACAATTGGATATCAATATAGGAAAACTTGAACTTCAATCTTTACCTCACTCTACATGCAGATGTTAATTGTAAATAGTTCGTAAGCCTGAACATAAAAGCCAAAGCAGTAAAATTTCTGGAAGAACATGTAGAAGATCTTTATGACCTTGACTGAGGACAGATTTCTGGGGACACAAGAGGCAGAACCATAAATTGGGCTTTATCAAAAATTAAAAGCTTTGCTGCCCAGGGAACTATATTCAATATCTTGTAATAACCTTAATGGAAGAATCTGAAAAAGAATGACTTTGCTGTCAGGTAGCTGAGTGGCAAAGAATGCCAAGCAGGAGACAGGTGCGATCCCTGGGTCAGGAAGATCCCCTGGAGAAGGAAATGGCAACCCACTCCAGTATTCTGGCCTGGAAAATCCCACGGACAGAGGAACCTGGCGGGCTGCAGTCCATAGGGTCACAAGAGTCGGACATGACTTAGCGGCTGAACAACAACAATACCTGAAACTAACACAACATTGTAAATCAACTACAATTTAATTAAGGAAAAAAAAAGCTTTTGCTATCCAGAAAACCATGCTTTAAAAAAAATGGAAAGGCAAGTAACAGACTAGGAGAAAATATTGGCAAAACATTTTCCTGACAAAGGACTCTATCCAAAACATACAAGGAGTTTTTATAATTCAGAATTACAGATATAAATAATACTGTGTTTAAAGTGAACAAGAGATTTGAGTAGACACTTCACCAAAGAGATACATGAATGTATAAGCACCAAAAAAATGCTTAATATCTTTAGTCATTAGAGAAATGCAAAGTAAAACCACAATGAGCTACTACTATACATCTGTTAGAATAGAGAATATAAAAAAATACAGTGCCAAACACTAGTGAGAATGCAGAATAAGTGAAACTCTTAGGCTGCTGTAGAGATGCAGTGTTCTTGCCTGGAAACAACCCAGATTCCCCTCCCCTGGTGAATGAGTAAATTGTAGGATAAACAAGTCATGGGCTACTAAGCAGTAAATGAAAATAATTACTGATATACATATCCACATGGATAAATTGCAGAAGCATGCTAATTAAGTGCCAAAATCCAGACATAAAAGAAGTTACATAGTCTATGATCCCTTTAAATGAAATTCTAAGAAGATAAAATGACAGCAAAGA
The DNA here is from genome assembly GCF_042477335.2 of Ovis canadensis. Lineage (NCBI taxonomy): Eukaryota > Metazoa > Chordata > Mammalia > Artiodactyla > Bovidae > Ovis > Ovis canadensis. The sequence continues at coordinate 28,978,078 of NC_091268.1, read as the reverse complement.
AAACAGATCACAGTTGCCTGGGGCCAGTGAGGAGTGGAGAGAAGAGTGAAACATCAGGGGGAGATGAGGGAACTTTGGGGGTCATGCTATGCTGGTTACATGCCGTATATGTTTGTCAAGATTCATTGAATCGACTGAAGCAACTCAGCACGCCACACGCACATACATGAGTGGATTTTATTGTACGTAAATTATACTTCATTCAGTAAAGTTAATTATGAAAAAACAATAATAAACAGAAAAAGCATCCATCCACCTTGTTGCCACCAGAAAAACTGTCTCTTCTGCCGGATTTAGTGTATATATATTTAAATAGAAACAGAACCAATGTACTATCAATCACTTAACAAATGGGAGGGGCGTCAGTTTACACGCGGTTGGTTGCGTGACTTACCAGTGTGACCACATTGCGTTCCCCAGACCCCACGTCCCAGTGCTCAGACAGCTGACACTGCCACAAGATGAAGAGAATGTGAATGTGGCCTCCAGTTGCTTAAACACAGCATTGTGCTTTATGTTTTGATGGCTCATGTGACCCAACCCATGTCTTGGCCTTTGATTTTGTTCTAGCTAAACTTAATGTGTCATTTAAGATTTTGTTTTTTTTAAATTTGAGATGGGTTTGGGTTTGGGGGGTGGAGTTTTCAGCCTTTTCCCTGGCATAGCCTCTGCAAGAGAAGCACTTGTCTTAGTTGTGTTCATTGAATCAGTTGGTGAAGATCTGAAATCTTACTAGGTGGCTTCTGCTAACTGGAAATTTAGGACAATTGGGAGCATGCCGACACTTCATTTTATTCGTGTTCTGTAAAGAGGGTCTTCCCAGCAAAGCCTGCCATGTAAATGTCACCAAGGGGTTGGGTCAACGTGTGTAATGTGTTTAAGCTGACTTCAGAATGCTTTCTAAATTTAAACAAAGAACCCCTCATATTGGGTTAAAAAAATTATATTATTTTTTATAGAAAGTGAAAGTTCCTCAGTCGTGTCCAACTCTTTGCGACCCCATGGACTGTAGCCTGCCAGGCTCCTCTGTCCATGAAATTCTCCAGGCAAGAATACTGGAGTGGGTTGCCATTCCCTTCTCCAGAGGATCTTCCCAACCTAGGGATCAAACCGAGGTCTCCCTCTATTTTTTTATAAAGGACACATCTAAATAAAAATAACCCAGAAAGTGACGAAAAGTAAGGGATATCTCGGGTGAGGGCTTTCCAGCTGGTGTAGTGGTAAAGAATCTGCCAGCCAGTGCAGGAGACACAAGAGATGAGTGTTTAGTCCCTGAGTTGGGAAGATGCCCTGGAAGAGGAAATGGCAACCCACTCCAGGATTCTTGCCTGGAGAATCCTGTGAACAGAGAGGAGCCTAGCAGGCTACAGTCCTTTGGGTCACAAAGAATCAGACATGACTGAGCACACACACACATCTTGGGCAAATGCTGAGAGAACAAAAGTACTATAGCAGGGTTGCTGTGAGATAAAATAGACTTCATAGTAATAATTCATGGCATCTACTCAGAGATGTATGAATGCTTATGAATATAACTGAAATACATAAAGGAAAAGTTGACAGAATACTGGTATAAATGGATAAACCCACACTCTTGGTGGGAAACTTGAATATATTCTGAAACAACAGATCAAGTACATAGAAAATTAGTGTATACAGATATATAGAGAGAGGATTTAAATTGACAGCGAGCTTGATTTTTTATTTTTTAAAACTTGAATAATCCTTGAATAATCAGCTTGCAGTGGTTGATTTTAAGCCAGTTTACAAGGAAAATCTCAACAGATATATTACTTCTCTCAAAGGGAGATAATGTATATAGAAGCTTTTGTCATGCTGTAAAGACTCAGAAAAATTTGTGTCCTTTCTTGTGTGTTTTATCCTAGGAACTGCAGCAGTGGGGCACACAGATAAGATTGGGCGTTTGAAAGAGCTCTGTGAGCAATACGGCATATGGCTCCACGTGGAGGGGTGAGTGGGTCCAGAGTGGGCCTGCAGAGTGCCTGGGAAGAGCTCACTCTGTCGTCATATTTATCGCTAAGGACTCTGGTGAAGTGATAGTGAAGGTGCAAGTCGCTCAATCATGTTGTACTCTTTGTGATCCCATGGTCTATACAGCCCATGGAATTCTCCAGGCCAGAATACTCTAGTGGATGGCCGTTCCCTTCTCGGGGGATCTTCCCAACCCAGAGATTGAACGCAGGTCTCCCACCTTGCAGGCAGATTCTTTACCAGCTGAGCCACCAGGGAAGCCCAAGGACTCTCTGGGTTGCAGATAATAAAGAGATAAAAAAAAAAAAAAGATAATAAAGAGATCTTATTGGCTCCCGTAACTCAGGCCAGTGTTAGGATCGGCAGTAGGCACCACGTCACCAAGTCACTTGGCTGAACGTCCTCTGTGGTGGCTCCGGCTAGAGGTAGATAGCCTTTCCTGTTCTGGTGCAGAGTGGCTGCAGCAACTCCAGCCGCCTTTCCAGCTTTGTGTCCAGAGGGTCAGAGATCCTGCCAGGAGTCGCATGCTGAGCCAGTCACTGTGGCCAGGGAAATGTAATTCTCTGATAGTTCAGGTGATTTTGAGGCTGAGATCTCACAGAGGAGGTGGGGGTGGATTCCCAGAAGGCCGCTGGAGTGCTGCAAAGACAAAAGGCGAGGAGGATGTGGGGCAGCCCTCGGGGTCCATTTCCAGCACGTCATACGTACATGGTGTGTTGCGTCTTAATATTGTCCCTCTGGGAAGCGTGATGACTTGGATATAATACTTACCAAGATAAAGTATGACACTTATTACACTAGATAAGTAGAAGCCATCCCCCGAAACATTTTAATTAAAATGCATTTTCCAGGTTTTCCTGAAATTTGTATAATATATGTACCACACTTTATGTTGCTGTTGCAAATGCTACCAACACAGCTGAAAGACATGTAAACGTCAGCGGGGAACAGCACAGCCGTTTTGTTTTTCTTTTTGCGGGGGTGAGTACATACTTAGCAAATAAGCAGCAGTAAATAACTAGTTCTCAGGTCTGTGTTTTTTCTTCCAGTGTGAATCTGGCAACCTTGGCTCTAGGTTATGTCTCCTCTTCAGTGCTGGTATGTTGTTGATTTACTGGATACTGTGTTTTTAAGAAGGAATTTAAAATCACTTAATCCCTGATGGTTTTTATGAATGGAAGAGGGTGCTGGGTTGACTGGATCCTGATAGTCTAACAGGAAGTTGTTCTGTCTGTGGTAGGCTGCAACCAAATGTGACAGCATGACGCTGACTCCGGGCCCGTGGCTGGGTTTGCCAGCTGTTCCGGCCGTGACCCTCTATAAGCATGACGATCCTGCCTTGGTAAACTTCCTCTCACTGGGAGGGAGGAGGGAGTGGCTAGTAATCATTGAGTCTGGGGGCAAAATACAGAAAAAGGAAAAAGTACACCTTTTCCTTAATGCTACATCTGTGATTTTTCATTAAAAAAATATTTTTTTTACATAAGGAAAACTATGCCATATATATTTTTTTCTATTTATTCTCCCCATACTTCCCCATGTGTATGAAAAACTTTTATCACTGTATAATATTCCATCATTTAAGTACCACAGTCATCCTCCATTTGTGAACTTTTAGGCTGTTTTCACGTTTTTGTTACTGAAATAATGAGTATCACTCGTGTTTCAAATTACTCCTTAGACTGGATTCCCACAGTGGAATTAATAATTAAGATTATTTTAAGCCTCTTGATCTTCCACATTGTCTAAAAAGTTACAAAATGATGTAATTCTTAAAAGCGTAGTGATGGTTCTTGTTAGTGAACCACTTAGTGATAGGCAACTGCAGAGTAAGTTTTCAGTGATTCTTAAACAGTTAAGCCTTGCTCATGTGTTTCTGGCCAAGTATTTGAGGATGCTCAGAACAGCCTTGGAAGGGGCTACCTCTTGAGTGGCTAAGAGCTCCTGCTCTGGGATGAACCTGTCTGGATTCTCATCCCGCTTTGCCACATGTTAGCTACGAACCCTTGGAAAAAGCAAGGTCTCTGAGCCAAGTTGCCTAGAATACTTTGCTCGTGGAGTTGCTTGATGATCAAATAAATAATGCAAGCCAAGTGCCTGCATAGCATCTGACACAAACTAAGTGCATAGTCAATGGAAAGTGGTTAGTTCTGCCATGTGACTTCACTGGCTTTAAGTAATAAACCTATATTGACTTTTTTAGACTTTAGTTTCCGGTCTTACATCAAATAAGCCAGCAGACAAGCTCCGTGCCCTGCCACTGTGGTTGTCTTTACAGTACTTGGGACTTGATGGGATTGTGGAGAGGATCAAGCATGCCTGTCAGCTGGTGAGTGGAAACCTGAAGTTCGCACAAGTCACAGATCCTCCATGGCAGAAACAGACAGGAAAATCCTTCACTGATTTACCCTGCCTTCAATGCCTCATTGTCTGGATTTCCCTTCTCATAAGCAAGCAGACTAATTGCCCTGCACATATAGGTTTCTTGTTCAAAGTTCTGGGAGAGACTGCTGGGGCTGTCCCAGCATTTGTGTCCAAATGAAATCAGATTAAAATAAATGTCGGTGTCAGCATGGGGGAGAAAAGAAGTCACGGGGACGGCCAAGGAGTGGAGGAGGATGCGGAGGCCGGGAGAAGCGTTCCACTTGACTGACTGACTCTTGGGGGTAAAAGAATATGATGGCTGGGGGGAGTAAGGCTGGCATGGATATTTTTAACACCCGCTGGCATGGGCTCCCAAATTGCAAAGCTTTTGGGACAGTTCTAATTCTCTGTTTGAGGTGTTCTAATTGTGAAAGCTATATAATTATGTTGTAGTTCAGAAAACAAAAAATTCCTTATGTATGCAGTTTTTGAGAGCTGAGTTCTACCTAAGTCTATAGCATGATGTCACCTTTCTATCCCTCTGATTTCCCACCTGTAAAATAGAAGTGATGATGTAATGAAAGATTGTCATGAGGACTTAGTGAGTTCGTACATGTAAAGCTCTCACAGTAGGGCCTAATCATATGGTAAGGTATGCAGATAGTTTTAAAAATAATTCTTTGTTTTCCCTGGTTGAGGAGCTAAGATCCTGCATGCTGCATGGGTGCAGCCAAAAACAAGAAAAAATAAATCTTTGTTTTAAATATATTACTGGAATGCGAACATCCTTGTGTCATTTTTATATTTAAGAAAAATTAGTATTTTCATATTACTGTAATAGGGGGCCTTGTTGTAACAGGATATTTTAACATGAGTTTCTAATGAAATATAAACATTCTAAATTAAGTAGTTTCATTTTTACATTAAGTATTATTAAGATTCACGCTCATTATGTTTACAGAAGCACATTTTTAAAAACATTTTCTCATGGGGCTCTCGGCCCTCATCTTGAGGTTTGGTTCTTCGGAAGGAGAAGGCTTCGTTGCCATGGTAACTTAGTTTGGGGAAGGTTGGGGCACTCCAGGGAGAGCTGTTCAGTTCCCTTTGGTTTACAGAGTACTAGAGAATAATGATGAGATTAGCCACCAGACACTTGAGGTCCCTGCGCTCTGGCATCTACCTGCCAGCAGACACCACAGTGGATCGCAAACCCTCCTGAGGCCTGGCCTCTGCTGCTGACTCACGCTGCTAAACGCACATGTGAAGAGCCCACAGAGGTTCAGCAGGTGTGGTCTTCCATGTCCCGTCCTGCCTTGTAGTCCACACCAGGCCTCACGTTCCCTGAGCAAAAATCAGTGTCCTCTTTTTCTTCCTTTTTCTCCTCTTGGGAAGCAGTTCCAGAGCGTTTACACTCAGTGTCAAGCACTGTGCGGCACCATGGGGCACCATGGATGCAGGCTCTCATTTGGTCTCTGCAGCTCCCCCAAAGTATAAGGTCCAGTGATAACATATTAAGAATTAGTTTCCAGGACTTCCCTAGCGGTCTGGTGGTTAAGATTCTGCGCTTCCACTGCAGGGGGCCTCAGTTTCAATCCCTGGTCAGGGAACTAAGATCCTGCATGCCACTCAGCATGGCCAAAAAAAAAAAAAAGTTACTACATTAATATTGACTATATTCCCCATGACTTATTTTTTAATAATTGCAAGTTTGTGCTTTTTACCTTTTGAGTCCCTTCACCGACCTCCCCCAGCCGCCACCTCTAGCAGAGACCAGTCTTCTCTGTAACTGTCAGCTTTGTTTTGTGTTAGATTTCACATGTGAGATCATATGGTATTTGTCTTTGTTTGAATTATTTCACTTGGAGTAATGCCCTTCAGGCCCACCCATGCATGCATGCTAAGATGCTCAGTTGTGTCCGACTCTTTGTGACCCTATGGACTATAGCCCTTCAGGCTCCTCTGTCCTAGGGAATTCTCCAGGCAAGAATGCGGCAGTGGGTTACCATGGCCTCCTCCAGGGGATCTTTCCTCTCAGGGACTGAACGCTTGTCTTTCTGTCTCCTGCATTAGCAGGTGGGTCCTTTATCCCTAGCACCAGCTGGGAAGCCCTCAGGCCCACCCATGTTGTTGCAAATGACAAGCTTTTGTTCTTTTTTTATGGCCGATTATTTCCCATTGTGTGCGTGTGTGTATTATTATATGCGCTAACGTCTTAACTCATTCCTCCTTTGATGGACGCTTAGGTTGTTTACGTATCTTGGCTATTGTAAATAATTCTGAAGTGAGCATACCTCGACAAATTAGTATTTTCCTGTTCTTCAGTGCAGATAACCCAGGTGGAATTGCTGGATCATATGGTGGTTCTATTTTTCATTTTTTGCGGAAGCTCCATATGTTTTCCACAGTGGCTGCACCAATTTACATTCCAACCAAGGGTGCACAAGGGTTCCTTTTTCTCCGCATTCTTGTGAACACTTGTCATTTCTTGTTGTTTTGATGACAGCCATTCTCCCAGGTGTGCAGCGACATCGCATTGTGGTTTTGATTTGCATTTCACAATGTTGAGCATCTTTATCTTTCCATGTGCCTGTTGTCTGGGAAAATGTCTATTCAGATCTTCTGTCCATTTTTTAATTGGGATTGTTTGGGTTTTTGCTACTGAGTTGTATGAGTTCTTCATATACTTTGGATTTTAACACCTTATTAAGTAAATGATTTGCAAATATTTTCTCCCGTGCCATGGGTTGCCTTTTCATTTGTTGATGGCTTCCTTTCTGTGCAGAAGCTTTTTAGTCTGATGTAGTCTGCTTGTTTAATTTTGTTTTTGTTGCCTTGCACTCAGTATTTTTTGAATGAATGAAAGACCTCTATATTGCTAACATGACAAATTCACATATATCTAATTAGAAAAAGCTTTTCTGGAATCACTAAATGTAATTGTAACTGGCATATTGGGGAATATTTGCAGATGTTGACATGCAAAAATTGGCAGCCAAATTTAGAAATCAAGTCGCAGATGGCTTTATCTGCCCAAGATCCTTGTTTGCAGACTTGCAAAGACCCTTAGGAAAACTACTTCTTAATATGAAATTACATGAAACTGTTCTTTTGTCATTTGCAGAGTCAACGATTGCAAGAAAGCTTGAAGAAAGTGAACCACATCAAAATCTTGGTACAGTATATAATCTGGTCTCTTACAGTCAGTAACTTTTACCTTCAGCGACTTAGCATGGTTTTCTCCAGATTTGGTGCATGTCCTGGAATTGCAGCAGCTCCAGTCAACCACCATTCTTTGGGAAAGTCATACATGTCCTGATGACCTAATTCTGCAGTTAGCAGAAGGCCTAGAAATTTGCCCCATACACTGTTTGAACACCTACAGTGCTTTTCACATAATCCATTCAGTTTTTATTCTAAAATTGCACAAAGATGTAATAAGCACCATTGATTTCACCTTTCCAGGGATTTTTAGAACACCCATCTTCCTCAAGTGGAAAATTGTTTTGTCTCTCAGAGTGCTTTGGGCCACTCTTTGTGAAGCCCTCTGATCCCAGAGAGCATTTGCATGAAGGGGTGTTTCTTTGACAATTCTACAGGATATAGTTAACTTTAAAACTAACATTTGAGTTTATTTGCGGTTCAAGTGAGTGCAGTTTGTGTCCACTTCAGTACATGGTTCGGTTTAAGTGCCTGATCAGGGGCTGCTTCCCTTAACCGCCTTCTGAGTAGGAGCTGGGAGCTACTCACTTGACCTGAGGTGACTCCACTCCTAGCTTGGAAGGGGACAGTGGCCCCACCGGAGAAGCAGAGGATCAATGTAAGTCAGGAGACTTGGGTTCCGATTTCAGCCGTGCCACAGGGCCCCGGTGACGCTGACTCATTCTGTTGGTGAGCTCAGCTGTCGGTGAAGGTATGTTGGTTGGACACTCTTGATTGCAAACAGAGAGACTAAATTATGGACTGGAATGAGCATGCTGGTGGGGTGCAGGCAGTGCTGGGCCTGTGTATTTCCTGTCGCTGCTTTGCTGAGCCCTCTTGGGCTCCTCCTCACTCCTCCGTCCTCATTCTCCTGCAAACCAAGAGGAGCTGATGTTGCTCACTAATCGCCAGCTGGTTTGGACTTCTTTGTAAGACCACATACAGCCCAGGCATAACCCTGCTCCTTCCCTCCTTCCAATGGCTGCTTTACTCAATCAATAGGGGGGACAGTCACTGGTAAACACCATGAGGCACTGTGGCCTGGCAGTAATCCATCCACGCCGCCATCATCATCTTCCTGTCAGTAACCCACCATCATCATCGTCACCATTGCCACTGCAGCTGCTATTCGTGACATGCTTGCTGGGTAGCACGCGTGATACTAAGTCCCCCTTCCATGCCTGTTTCATTTAACCATCACACATCTCCTTTGTATATGCTGTTCCCCATACCTAGAAACACTGTTCCCCTTAATTCTTCTCATTACCAGCTTCTTATCCTTCAGATCTTAGTTCCCACATATCACCTCTTCAGAGAGGCTTTCCCTGAGCCCCCACCCCACCAGAGTAACACCCGCCAGCCTCCATCACTCTCTGTGCTCTGGGTTTTTTCCTCCATCATTGTTACTGCCTGAAATTGTGGGCTGTATTTGTTCCTTGTCTGTTTTTGTCTGGAGAAGCCTTGTAAAGGCAAAGACTCTTGTCTGTTCATGACTTTATATCCTACACCCAGTGTGGTACCTGGCATACAATAGGTGTTCAAGTGTGAATGAGTTGGACACAGTGGTTATTCCCTTTTTTTAAGTGAGGAGGAAGCTAAGGCACAGACAGGATAAGGAAGTGCTGAGGCAGCGTAGAACTGGGAGGCACTCTCAAAGCCTTGTCCTCTGCCAGTGGACCCTCTGTCTCAGGGTAGTTAGAGGAGAATGGATCCGTCTGCCTCGGTGGCTCGTCGGGAGGGGCGCATCAGCTAATGTGTGGGAAGGCAGAATGGAGGCCGTCAGGCACCATAAAGTGGAGGTGATTATCGATTACCTTTTGCTCCTTGCTCCAGCCTTTGTCTGGTGCTTTCATAGGTACTGACTTGTGAACCCTCACAGTAAGCCTCTGGGGTCGAGTGGCAGCGTCTCTGTTTCTGTGGCTCAGGTGAGCTGTGTGTCCAGAGTCCCAGAACTAGTATGTGGCAAAGCCAGGACTTGACCCCAGGGTATCTCAGAAAAGCTTCCCTGCTGCATAGCCACTCCCTTCTCCCAGTGCCTGTGACCTTCTTCCTTCCCATCTGGAGGGCCCTTCAGGAGCCTCTCCCATTGCAGAAACAAGGACCCACTTCCGCAGCTCAGCACCTCCAGTGCCAGGGCCCGGGGTGGCACCCGCGACCTGCTTTTGCAGGGTGCCAGTTCAGTCTCCTCGGCAACTGCGTTCTGATAAGGCTGCTGTTTTACTGGACTCTTACCAAGCACTTCGAGTGGATTCTAAAGTCGGCCTGTGAGGGGAAGCTCTAACACTGTCACCATTACACCCGAGAACTCCGAAATGCCTCCTTGGGACAGTGAGCATGGCTTCACATTTATGTCCTTGTTGTTCTGCCACTTTGACCATGGTGCATCTAAGTGAGGATTTTTTGGGGGGACTTGTGCTGATTTAACATGAGGATTCTTCTTTTCTTTTGTTAATCCTGTAAAGTTAATTTTTTCAGATATGTCATCCCTTCAAGAACACCAGCGAGCTGCATACTGAACCTGTCGTTCCACCCTCCATCACTTTCTTGGACGCCTCCATCTCTTTCTGCTGCCCTCTAGAGCCTCCCTCCAGATCCTTCTTTGAGTTCAGTCATTTGTTCTGGAGCAGCATCTCATCTGCTGTTTAACCCATTCACTGAGCTTTTTACTTCCAGCAACCTCTTTCATTCTGCGATATTCTCTTCAGTTCTTTTTCAAGTTATTCTGTTTTATAATCATCTTTTTAAAGCAAGGATTTCTGGTCCTTTGTCTGTCTGTTTAAACACAGTGATCGCCATGTGTTTCCGAGGTTGTTTCAGTCTCAGTTTTGGGGGCCACAAATCGTCCTCTCAGTTGTGTCTGCTGACTCTTGCTTCCTGTGTTACATAATTTTTCTGTTATAAGTGAGATTTTTTTCTCTTGTATGACTTGCCAGGGTCCATTTATTTGTGTTGGTTTCCCAGCTTTAGGAGTCCCACAGAGGACGTCACACACAGGTGCAGAACACAGCTGATGTTTTCTTCTCATGAAAGAATTTGTCTCTCTCTGCAGAGCCTTAGGTAGAGTGAAGCTTTCTTACTGATCAGTGGGTGAAGTTTTTCTCTCTTTTCGTAAAGACCATTTTTCAAGGGTCCTGGCTTTATGTAAGCTAAGCACTACCCCTCACATGGGCTTAAAAACCCACAACCTTAGATGTTAATGCAAAGTTCCAGGCCCCATGTGTGCTCCCCTCCCCCAGACCCTGCAGCTCAGCTTACAGTATTCTTTCTGTTTTCTCTTCTTTCTGGATTCACCTTTTCTGTGAGCCTAACAATGCTTTGAACCTTTTTTGGTTATTGATTACATTTAATCAAGCATTTCAGGTATTTAGAATTGATGACTTCAGTATTAGCTTGGTCTACCATGTGGCCAGAACCAGAATTCTACATATATAGCCCTGTACAGTATTTCTTATGCACACTGACATTGAGACCACAGGGCTCAAAAAAGTAAGACACAGAAGACTGTAGAAGTCTTGGCACTCAAATTCTACCTTGTTCTGAAAATAGGAATGTAGAGTTTTGTCACTTTGTTACCATTTACTTTTTATGCTTACTCCATTCTATATATTAAACCACTCTGACTTTAAAGATAACTAATAGATTTATTTATGTGAAAATTAAAAGAGCTAGTAGATATGAAAGCACAAGAATTGACTCCATAAATAATTGGCAGATTCAAATCTACCTGTTGCTTAATCAGACTCACACACATTTGTTCCTTTGAACAGCTTAGTGGGAGAGATCTTGGGCCTGTCTCCCCAGTTGGCATGTCCTGGTGTGGCCCTACCAGTGCCATGGGAAATAGGTTTCAAGACTAGAATTGTAGTGCTGGAGTTGTTGAATGCTTGGAGAGCCCCTCTCCCTCTACCCCCACCTCCTTCTGCAGCACCCCCGTCTATCGAGGGCATTGACACTCCCTCTGTGTCCTGACCCCAAGGGGAAGCTGATGGCTGACTGTACATTTGTTCAGTGGAGAACAGGGATCCTCGGGCTGGGCAGTCTTAATGCAGTGGCCGTCTTCATCTGTTAGGAAATCTGTTAGTGAAGATGGTTTTCTGATGCCTGTCCTGAACGTAAGTGCTGCTTCGGTGATTTAGAGAAACACAGCCTCAGTTCTAGACTGTGGTTATGCACACGCCAGCAGGACTTGCCTTCTGCTCAGCGAGTTTCACACGATGAGTGGAGGATGAGTAGGAAAGGCTCCAGTCAGTCCTGGCTGCAGGGGCCTCACTTCTGGATTCTTGAAAGCCTGGACTCTCAACGCTGATTCCAGTGCTGCTGTTTTCTTGCCTTTCTTGATCTCTCGTGTTGGACCCATGTTCATCCAGAACTATCAGAAATTTCCTTCTGCCTCTCAGGGTACCAGTGTCACATACTATAATGCATCCTCAGGACTGGCCTATAGTCATTTCTAAGACTTTACTAAGCCTTTGGTTTTTGTTCCTCCAGCAACTGAAATTAACCTTTGAACCTGATGTGGTTTTCTTGCTGTGGCGGCAGTGGTGGTGGTGGTGGTGGTTGGGTTTTCTGGTTTGTTTGTTTTCTTGGTTTTGGTGTTTTGGTTTTTCTCCTGCTGCGCAGCTTGTGGCATCTTAGTTCCCTGATCAGAGACTGAACCAGGCCCTGGCAGTGGGGGCACAGAGCCCTAACCGCTGGGCCACCAGGGGATTCTCTGTGTGTGCTTACTAAGGGCAGCACCTGCAGCCTAGTTTCCAGGCTCGCTGTCTGACTTTGTAGGTGTTTGGAATTTACTGTCACTTGGTAATAACTGGATTCCATGTTTCAGGTGGAAGATGAGCTCAGTTCCCCAGTGGTGGTATTCAGATTTTTCCAGGAACTACCAGGCTCTGGTAGGTGATTTTTAAATGAGGGTTATTTTTCTGTGTGTAAGGGCTTTGAGTGTTAAACCACTTCATGTTAACTCGGTAGTCCAAAATATTTTGATTGCTAAAATCTTGTCATCATTGCAAAAAAATGTAATAACGTTCACAAGAATTCCAGGCCTATTTGCCTTAGCACTTTACTGACAGTTTGCTGTGATTAAACCAGTGGTTTCCAAACACCAGTCTCTGGACTACTGCTGGAATGAATGAGAGAGTCCCTTGAAAACAGAATTTGGGGCCCTCCTTCCTAAGTGTTTTGATTCAGTAAGCGGATTCAAGAATCTCTATTTGTAAATAATGTCCCAAAGGCGCCCTGCTTAGTCCAGGGCTCTCTCATGTTTCACCCAACAGCCATGGACCCCATTCCAGACTGTTCTCCACATCCTGTCACCCCCTTGCCCGTAGCCTGCGTGTCTTCCCGTGCCCGATGGATGAGGTCCAGGCTCTGGACCAGGCCTCACGCGGCCTGCGGGTCCAAGCCCTCCCCTTCCCCCCGCTTTCCTCTTCTTGCTTGCTGTGCTTCAGTCAGACTGGTCTCCTCTGAGGCACCACTGCCCCCCTCATCCTCCTGGCACCTGCCCGCCTTCGGGTCCCTGCAGTGCCCACCCCCTCGTGGAGCCTTCTATGCCTGTCCTGTCTGAGGTGACCGACTCCTTCATATCATTTCAGAGCCTCACCTTCTATCAAGGCCCTGACAACAGTATTTAGTGATTTCATTTCTTTATGCTGTTTCTCCCATAGAACATAAGCGCCAGCCTGACAAAAACCTTGTCTGCCTCATATCCTAACCCCAGGCCCAGCACAGTGCCTGGCACGAGCTGGCGCCTCGACGGTTAATCACGGGAAGCCAGTTGCACTGTGAGGCCTGGCGTGCTGCTGGGCCGACCCCCCTGTACAGGGCTTGGTGCTTTTGGACTAGTTGGTGGCTTATAATTTTTATGCTTTGATTTCTGCTCAGAATTCCTTGAGAGAGAAAATGTTTTAATGAAATTAAGAATTACATTTGTATAAATATATGTAAGCGTATTGATCTTCATAATATTTGAGACTTTTCTCTCAGGTTCACATTGGGCACTAAGTGAGACGGGTTGGGGGGTTGCTGTAGTTGGCTCTATTTCTGGGAGGCAAACCTCTCTGTGTTTTGTGTCAGATCCAGGACTTCATGCCATCCCAGCGCCCAGCGCTCCCCCCTCAGCTGTTGGCCGGGAGAGGCACTCCTGTGATGCCCTGAACCGCTGGGTAAGAATGCTGTCACGTGCCCTTCCTGCTGCGTCTGGATGGTTGGGATAATGCACGGTCACCTCTAGGAAGGCAGAAGCTCACTGGGGAGCCCCTGTGAAGCGTGGGCTTTGTCCTGGGCTTCTTAAGCAAAAACCATGGCCCCAGAGGCTACACGAGTTCTGCAGGTCCTCTCAGCACTGTTCCTGCAGGTTCTTCATAGAACCGTTTCTCTCCTGCCCTGTAAGGCTGAATGACAACAAGCCAAGCATGGCCTGCAGTCCCGGCACTGTGGAGCTTTGCTGATCGCAGAAGGCACATGAACCCTCCCCTGCATGCCTTCAGTGGAGGGGCTCTTTGCTTTGGCTGTCTTTTGACACTGAAATCATGGCATGATCTGTATAAAGAATATTCTAAACAATGTAAAGGTGTTCACCAGAGCAGCACCAACCCTAGCAAAACCTTGGACATGGCCCCAGTGGTTAGGACTCAAGAGCTTCCCCTTCATGGGGCCCAGGTTCAGTCCCTGGATGGGGAGCTAAGATCCTGCATGCTGCAAAGTGTAGCCTAAAAAAAATAACTGGACATGTCTAACCTAGGTGTTTGGGTGAATAAGGTACACCCATGCAGTGGAGTTCAGAACAGCCAGTATAAACTGTGTAGCTGCGTGTTCATGGCAGAAGGGAAATGGTCACTGCGAATTGCATGGGAAAATGCAGCTTACTACGCAGCATGTAGTATATCCTGTTTCACAGCAGCAACGGAAGAAACACTCACATGCACAGAAGATGGGGGAGGGTTATACCATATGTCAACAGTCAGTAGGTGTTTCTCAGTTGGTGTATTGTGGGTAAGTTTTTGTTTGGTTTGGTCTACCTGTATTGCCTAGATTTTTCTACAGCAAACATTTTTTTAGTAAGAAAAAATGTAAAATTTACGATTTTTAAAATGAAGGTGCCATAAGTATTCAAAGAAAATCACAGATGAAAGGAAACTCACCTCCAGGACCCTCTTGGGTCTGGGCTGAGTGGACGAGGAGACACGGGTGCCCTCCTTGCTGGAGTGCGTTCATTCTGCCCCTTTCCCTGCAGCTGGGAGAACAGCTGAAGCAGCTGGTGCCCGTGAGCGGCCTCACGGTCATGGATCTGGAGGTTGAGGGCACGTGTGTGCGGTTCAGCCCTCTGATGACGGCAGCAGGTAAGCGATCTCCGTGGGGCACCCTCGGTGTTGTTCTGAGGGCACCGGTGCCAGGTTGTCAGAGTCTGGGCTATAGACTGATCGCTTTCCCCCATGAGTCTATCTTCTCTCCCTGGGGAGGCTTTTACTGTTCATTTGGCTGAGTTTAGGTAGACAAGCCCCTTTCCAGGGTACCTCCTCACAGAGAGAGATCTGTGAAGTCACTCGAATTCCTGTGTCTTGATGTCCTCTGACCTTCTGTTTTCTGCTCAGTGGTTCTCAGTCCAGAGTGGCCTTAGAGTCCCTGCAGAGCTCTGAAAACCCCCAGTGACCAGCCCCGCCTGCAGAGACTCTGGCTGGCTGAGTGAGCTCGGAGTGGAGCCTGGGCACCAAACAGGCCGGTGGAGGTCGAGATCACTGTCGTAGACCACTTAGAGAGCAGCAGAGCTGAAAGCACGTGGGCTTTGATGACAGAAAGTCCTGGGGGTTCTTGTCCCTCTTCAGCCGCTTCCTACTTGTGGGGCCTGGAGTGCGCTTCTTGTCTCCAGACCTGTCCCCACCACCGCGCAGTGGCGATGTGAAGACCAAACTGTGAGATTGTGAGCATGCAGTGGCTTGGGGAGTGCCTGGCATCTTATAGTAGGCACTTAAAAATGAGCTGTGTAGAGATGCATCAGAAATCTGATTGTGCTTTTTTCTGAGATGATCTGTGTTCAGAGAATGCTTGATGGTTTTTCATGAGGTGTTTTCGGCATTTTTGGAAAGGTATTTTTCCCAC
This sequence comes from Ovis canadensis, assembly GCF_042477335.2. Lineage (NCBI taxonomy): Eukaryota > Metazoa > Chordata > Mammalia > Artiodactyla > Bovidae > Ovis > Ovis canadensis. Next base: position 28,962,430 of record NC_091268.1, on the reverse strand, counting down.
AGACTTCAGAGTAGGGAAGTGCAGGCACCTGTCCCGCATGTCGTGGCTGTGGCCAGAGGCCTCGGGACATTCTGGGAGCCTTCGGTCCTGCTGAGCAGGGCGTCTGGAACTGGAAAAAGTAACTGTGGACACCCCATGCTGCACGTATTGAGGCTGAGATCACACAGGCTTTTGAATCAGTGGAAGCGAGGGTGCAGTGAACCCTGAGACTCTCAGGCTCTGACCTTCAGAAGCACTTGGTTGAAATTTTTTTTTCTTTTTTTTTTTTTAGTTTTTTATTTTTTAAATTTTAAAATCTTTAATTCTTACATGCGTTCCCAAACATGAACCCCCCTCCCACCTCCCTCCCCACAACATCTCTCTGGGTCATCCCCATGCACCAGCCCCAAGCATGCTGCACCCTGCGTCAGACATAGACTGGTGATTCATCATCACCCTGCCCTGCCGCCCCTCCCCCACCCCCTAAAACCTCCCCCCTCCATGTTAATAGAGTGAGAACTGCGTGGCTGTCTTCTTGTTTCCAGCCTGATACAACGTTTATCACCTGGCTTAAGCAGAGTCTTTCTTCAAGAAGAATCTGATTTCTATGGTAGGATTTCACTGTGTGTTAAATCAGAGGGGCTAATCACAGTCCAACTCTCACATCCATACATGACCACTGGAAAAACCATAGCCTTGACTAGACAGACCTTTGTTGGCAAAGTAATGTCTCTGCTTTTTAATAGGCTATCTAGGTTGGTCATAACTTTCCTTCCAAGGGGTGTCTTTTAATTTCATGGCTGCAGTCACCATCTGCAGTGATTTTGGAGCCCCAAAAAATAAAGTCTGCCACTGTTTCTACTGTTTCCCCATCTATTTCCCATGAAGTGATGGGACCAGAAAGCTGAGCGCTGAAGAATTGATGCTTTTGAACTGTGGTGTTGGAGAAGACTCTTGAGAGTCCCTTGGACTGCAAGGAGATCCAACCAGTCCATTCTAAAAGAAATCAGTCCTAGGTGCTCTTTGGAAGGAATGATGCTAAAGCTGAAACTCCAGTACTTTGGCCACCTCATGTGAAGAATTGACTCATTGGAAAAGACTGATGCTGGGAGGGATTGAGGGCAGGAGGAGAAGGGGACGACAGAGGATGAGATGGCTGGATGGCATCACCAACTCGATGGACGTGAGTCTGAGTGAACTCTGGGAGTTGGTGATGGACAGGGAAGCCTGGTGTGGTGCAATTCAATAGGTCACAAAGAGTCGGACACGACTGAGCGACTGAACTGAACTGAATACTATCTTCTGTGTAAGAACAAAATGTGTCTACACCTAGGCCGTCAGCTATGTGAATTTTTAACACCTGCTTCTTCCATATCTGGGTTTGTAGTTCAGTCGTGTCCGACTCTTTGTGACCCCATTAACTGCAGCACACCAGGATTCCCTGTCCTTCACTATCTCCCAAGTTTGCTCAGATTCATGTCCATTGAGTCGATGATGCCACCCAACCGTCTTATCCTCTGTCATCCGCTTCTCTTCTTGCCCTCAATCTTTCCCAGCATCAGGATCTTTTCCAGTGAGTCAGCTCTTTACATCAGGTGGCCAAAGTATTGGAGCTTCAGCATCAGTCCTACCAATGAATATTCAGGGTTGATTTCCTTTAAGATGGACTGGTTGGATCTCCTTGCAGTCCAAGGGCCTCTTAAGAGTCTTCTCCAGCACCACAGTTTGAAAGCGTCAGTTCTTTGGCACTTAGCCTTCTTTATGGTCCAACTCTTACATCCATAAATATCTCATATCCTCACGTATCTGGGTTTAGTGGGTTTTTTTTTTTGTTTTTTTTTTTGACTCATCTGCAACTGATTGGCTGTACTGTGAACTGCTCATGTCTGCTGGTGGAAGTGAGAGCACAGCTCCCTTGTTTCCAGCCATTCCTTAAGCGCTTCCCTGACTTTCTGTGCATGTGTCCAGTTTTAGGGACGCGGGGAGAGGATGTGGATCAGCTGGTGGCCTGCATCCAGAGCAAGCTGCCGGTCCTGACCTGCACACTGCAGCTGCGAGAGGAGTTCAAGCAGGAGGTGGAGGCAACGGCAGGCCTCTTGTACGTTGACGACCCCAACTGGCCTGGAATAGGAGTTGTCAGGTATGGTAAGACCGTGGGCGGATCATTTTGTGAACCAGCTTAGAAATCTAAAATGAATTTGTGTAGTCACAGCACTCAGGTCTGATGCAGGTTCACCCAGACCTGGGCATTTAAAAGAGCACAACTGGCAAGCGGCGCAGCACACACTCAGGGAAGCAGGAGTCGCTGTGTTCTTTCTGCTCCAGCTTGAAAGTTATTAGCGCACCACTGACATGAACAGAGAGCTACAGCTCACCCCGGAGAACCACTTCCCAGTGGGGGCAGACCCTCCAGCCTCTGACTCAGTGGGCGTCTTGAGGCCCTTTGTCCCCTCTCGGGATGAGGGAAGCCTCCAGCTGGTCTTACAAGTGATGGGGCTTCCTGGCCACGCCCCTCCTTGTACATTTCATGCACCTGGAGACTTGGGCTCCCCTGGGACATTCTTCAGGTTCGCTCTTGAGACCCTGTGAGCGGCTCCTTTGCCCTGTGTCTCCTTCCACACCCTTGGTAACTTCCAGCAGCTTCTCCACCTGTCATCCTGTGTCTAGAGGGACACCTATTTTAGATTACTGAAGTGCTGTTATGTGATATTGTTTATAGGTATGAACACGCTAATGATGATAAGAGCAGTTTGAAATTGGATCCAGAAGGGGAAAAAATCCATGCTGGGCTCCTGAAAAAGTTAAATGAACTGGAATCTGACCTTACATTTAAAATGGGTAATTACTCCTATAAGTCAGCTGTGGACTGTGGAAGCCGTTTTCTAACTGGCCTAAAGGGAGTTGGGCTGTCTTAAGTGGTGTAACACTTCATAGCATGAGAGAGCTTCCTGCCCCTGCCACAGCCTCGCTGGGTCCTGAATCCGCAGTAGATCCATGCCCTCAGCCCCTAGGGGAGGCTGCCCTATGCCTGGCTGCGTGGTGTGCACGGAATGGCCTGTGTATGACTCGTGACAGCAGACTTGGGAACCAAGTTGGTCTGTTGTTTCTGCCCACAGGCCCTGAGTATAAAAGCATGAAGAGCTGTATTTACATTGGCATGGCGAGTGATGACATCGATGTTTCCGAACTAGTGGAGACCATCGCAGTCACAGCCCGAGAAATCGAGGAGAACTCAAGGGTCTGTAAGAGTAATCTGTGCCTCATTCTTTTTTGGGGTTTTCCCTGGGCAACTAGCTGGCGTCACAAAGGAAGAAGCTTCCCTCGGCGATGTCTGTCCATTCATTCTTTGCCCAGGTGTGTAAAGGCCGCCTGTGAGCCAGGCGTTGAGCAGGTACCATGGCAGTCCCTGCCCTCGGTGAACTCATGAGCCAGCCTGGGAAAGACGTGAATGAGCAAGTGAGGTGGTGCATGCATGTTTGGGAAGATGTGTTCACATCATCTCTGCCCCACAAGGCCAGGGGAGAGCTAGTCAGAGCTGGTCCTGGGGCTGGATGGGATGGTGCTTCGGGTAACAGAACTTCCTGCCCGTAATAGACCTGCTGCTCTTGGCCAGTTGGCACAGAGGACCAGGTTGTCAGGCTTACAGGACGCTCTCCACACCAGATATGAGTCATTAGGAATCCCTCAAAGGGAGGGAAAAGTGACCAGCACGAGGCTGGCCTGAGAGGAGGCAGACGCCTGTGTCATGCAACTCACGTTTGGTAGGAGGGGTGCAGAAGAAAAGGGGTTTGAAATAGAGCCCAGGAGCCAGCTTTCTTGGGTGGGCATCTTAGTTCCTTTGGACCCCGCCTGTATCACTTCCGCCTCCGTTTCCGTGAATGTTGAGCGCTGTGTCTTAGTTTTTCCCTCTGCCTGCACTGGGTCCTCCTGCAGTGCAGACTCTCCAGCTGTGACGTGCAGGTTTAGTTGCCCCAAGATGTGTGGGGTCTTAGTTCCCAGACCAGGGATGGAACTCATGTCCCCTGCATTGGAGGCAGATTCTTAACCACTGGACCACCAGAGAAGTCCCTGTTGTGTCTGTTTCCTGTTGGTAGGACTTTCAGATCATAGGGGCAGTTCTTTCTCTTTCTGGCAAATGAGGCCAGTCACCGTGGCGCCTAACACTAGGCCTCCTTTAGCATCTTGATCTATTTGATTTTCTGCTGTATTTTCACACTGACATGTTAAAGTACCATTTCCTAACACACTTTTGAAAAATGTCCCCAGTGCTGTGTTTATAGTTCTAGAACCCCGGGAAGCAGCTTGGACAGATAATGCCTTTCTTGGTCTTAACACAGCTTCTGGAAAACATGACAGAAGTGGTTCGGAAAGGAATCCAGGAAGCTCAGGTTCAGCTGCAGAAGGCAAATGAGGAGCGGCTTCTGGAAGAGGTGAGGCTCCAGGCTGGGCCCCTGGCTGGACTCAGGCTGGGAGCTGGTCTCCAGACGACAGCCTTGAGCAACGGTTGTGTTTTGCAGGGGGTGTTACGGCAGATCCCCGTGGTCGGATCTGTGCTGAACTGGTTTTCTCCAGTACAAGCATCACAAAAAGGAAGGACGTTCAACCTGACGGCAGGTAGGATTACCTTCCTCCCACTTTCTTGCATCTGGATTGTTTGGCCAGGTGTCCTGGGATGAGGAGCCGTGTCTGTGTCCCAGGCTTCACACCAGGCGCTGGGCCAGGACCTGAGAGGAGGCGAGGTTTGTCTGCCTGGACTCTCATCCTTCTCACCTATCCTGATGGTTGCAACAGCGCGGGGGCAGGTGCCCGTGCCCCCAGCAGACTCCCCTTCCTGGGGTCCAAGCCCCGCAGCTGTCCGTTCAGATCAGTGTTAATATTCTTGCAGCTCTCCTGAATGTTTTGCCCCAGTCAAGGGCTGCTTTTGCACGGGGCAAGTGAAAGGCTGTAGTCTGTAGCCTTTTTAGTTCAAACAGCGAGTATTCCCAGTTGCTGTTCTGCCATGGAGTAGGCTCCCCGAACCTGGGCCCTTCCCCAGGAAATGCTGACTACACGGTCACAGGGCAGCAGGGGATAATCTGACTCTCCCCACCAGGCCTCAGCCTTTAGCCAAGAGGCGTCCACTCCTTGTTGCTAAAAGACATTTCCCACCAGGGCCTGGCTCTCCAGGCATGCTTGGGCCACACTGCAGGCTGGCTACACAGGCTGGCTGGGGAGTCAAGGCTGGAACACCCCACGGGGCCAGCACCTGGCTCAGGGGAGCTGGAGCCTTGGCAGGAAGCTCATGGGGAATGAAGCTGACGGGCCTCCGCTGGGCCCCCTGCACTGGGCGCCTACCCCACACCTCCCTGCCCCCTTCCCGCAGGCTCCCTGGAGTCCACGGAACACACGTACGTCTACAAAGTGCAAGGCTCAGGGGTCACACCGCCTCAGACCCCCACAGGCACTCGCGTTAAACAGAGGCTTCCAGGTACGTCAGTCCCCATGCCTGAGCTCACTGATACTGAAGAACGTTGTTCATATTTCCCTGGGGAAAAGACCTTGGCCTCACATACTGCTTCTGTGACCTGCATTCCTATCTTCTTGGTTCTTCAACCCGAAGTTCTATTTCTCTTCACCTAAGAACAGTGGTCCCTGCCCCTGGGCTTCCCAGGTGGCGCTAGTGGTAAGAACCCACCTGCCAATGCAGGAGACTTGAGAGACGGGGGTTCAATCCCTGGGTCAGGAAGACCCCCTGGAGGAGGGCATGGCAACCCACTCCAGCATTCTAGCCTGGGAAATTCCAAGGATAGAGGAGCCTGGGGTTGCTGAGTCAGACACGACTGAAGCGACTGGGCCTACACACACGTCTCTGCCCCTTCAGCCATCTCTGAGCCTTGGGGAGCCGCCTGTGGAGCGTCACGTTTACCCTGTGTCCACTCCTCTGAGCTTCTCCCGGCTGGGGCTCCCTCACGGTCCCTGGCACTGGGGGCATGTTAGTGTCCCATCAGCTCTCGTTTCTCGCCTCATCACTCAATGCTTCAGAGCCAGGGATCCCTGGGATTTCTGCTGTGATTAAATACAGATCGCTTAGAGCACAGCTGGCTTCTGCCGCAGGGGCGCCCTTTCCTGAACCGTCAGTGCTGTTCATTGATCTTCCTCTAGGCCAGAAGCCTTTTAAAAGGTCCCTGCGTGGTTCGGATGCCATCAGCGAGACCAGCTCAGTCAGTCACATCGAAGACTTGGAGAAGGTGGAGCAGCTGTCAGGTGGGCAAGAGGCCTCAGAAGCTAACAGCCCTGAGCGGCACCCAGGGGCGCCCGCCCCTCTCGAAGCCGAGCCGCCTGGAGCCCTCCAAGATGGGGCCCAGGGCCTGCAAGATGACCGCCCACAGGTAGAAGAGCCAGAGAGCTTAAGATAAAACTCAGTGTTTGCTTGGAGACTGTACTGAATATTATTTCAGGAAAATGAAGTTATTCTGAAAATGTGAACCGTGCCACATGCTGAGAGAAATTACTGTTATTTGTGCTTAACTGGGATGGTTGCACAAATGTGTGCCTGAGAGCCAGGCCCAGGCGGGCAGTTGACATGTCTGATTCTGTGGGTGTTGTAGAACAACCAACAACTACTGTTTCTGTCTACCCAACTGTAGTAACACCATTTCCCCCCCGTTACCATAAACACTTTTTATTCACAAAAAACATGAGAATTTCCAGTGCCTGCCACTTGAAATACTTGCGCTTCTCTTTCTAAACAGACACATGGAAGACGTTATAGGTTGCACATAGTACGTTCTTGGTGAGACAGCTTTCTAGAACTCTCCGGGTTCCCTGGGGCCCTGCTGCACAGACAGACGGCGATCTCTGCCGTCTGTCGTACTTGGTGTTCAGTTGGATCAGGTCGCAATATGCAACTGGACTGTCTGGCTTGAAGGAGTGGGCATGATGGGGTTGAAACAGGAGCGTCAAAAGCCCTCTCCCGCACCCCCGCTGCTGCTGCCCCGAGACGTCGGTCAGGGCCGTGTCCGCTGAGCGGCGGCAGGTCAGGCTGGACCCGGCACTGCTTCTGGCTCCGCTCTGCCGCCAGCCCGTGTCTCCCTTTATATGCTATTTGTAAACAAATTAAAACTCCTCTATTCACAGTAACTGTACAGACTCTTCTCAACCATATTATATATATATATATGTATATTTTTAAATACTGGTAAAACTTTTAAATTGGCATAGAAGTACAGACTGTACTCATTTCTATGTTTAATATCTGAAAACTCAACAGATGCTGCTCTTAAGAGCCTCGTATTAAATATGCTGTGTAGCACCTCGTTATGTTGAAATTCTAAATTTAAGTCCACCTCTGACCTGTTCTCACGGGAACTTCTGGAGTGTCTGTTCACAGCAGCTCAGCCCTTTGGGCCCAACTCAGAAACCAGATCCAGAGGGGCAGCCTTTCTCAGGCTGATCAAGCCAGATGACTGCTGAAATAACAAGTAAACCCTTGACTGCGGCCCGTTTCTAAGTCCTGCGTCACTTCCTTTACCGTCGGCAGCGGCCCCTGTGCCTTTCAGTCCAGCAGTCAAGCTATGGGAGACCTTAAATGGTGGCAATTCACATGGGGTTTGGGGACTGTCGAATTGAAAGCCTTAGTTATACCATATTAAGCCTATAATTACTCTGATTTGATGTGATTTCTGACATTTGGCACTTGTCAAAATGCAGTTTTCTTTTCTTCCTGGTGCAAATGATTAACAAGTCTTCCCTGTTTCTTTGGTGCAATGAAGTATAGCAGATAAAATGGGGGAAGGGGAAATTATTACCTTTAACAAGATTAATTTTTAAATGTTTTTATATATATTTGAAATTGTTAAATTGGTTTTGCTGAAACAATTTCACCCTTGAGATACTATTTGAATGTTGGTTTCAATAAAGGTTCTTGAAATTGTTCCCAGTTTTTCACTTCATAAATCTTGGCATTAATTGGGCACGGTGACTTCCTTTCGGATAGCAGCTTCAAAAGAATAAACGTTTCTAAAAATACATAATATCAGGTTTGAATCTGATGCTTCTAAAGTATTTTGAGGTTAAAAAACATCTGAGATGTATAAATTCTCGTGGCTGCATTTTAAACAAACTAAATGACAATTTTTCCTTTATTCACTAATTTAGCAGAATTAGGAAGACTTACCCAGACTTACCCAAGTATCTGAAATAGCTGCTTATAGAATAGTGAGAAAGCCAGCTTCTCCTCTGGCCTCTTAATACTAACCAAGAAGAAAACCTAAATAAATGCCTTTGCCAAAATAAGATTTTATTTTAAAGTCATCTGAAAAACAGGTAAGGAGTAAGGAGAGAGACCTCAGACTGAATGGAGGAAGATTCCAAGTTCACACTCTTCCCTGCCCCCGTCAGGGGTCTTCTGCTGTGTCAGAGAGGTGCTTTCTTTGGTAATTCCTATTTTTAGCTTCCTGGGGAAGAGATCTTTTCCCATAAGCCATCTTCATTTTTTTTGTAGAGTAGAGCCTTGTTCCCAGGAAACAGTGTGTTAGCTGGAGAAGGGTGTTTCTTTAAAAACATCAAGGTAGATCTGATATGTTCAACAAAGTGGGGGGGCTCAGCCAGAGGTGACGTGGAAAGGTTCTGGAAAAACAAGATTTGGGGTGTGAGAGGAGAACCGGCTCTGTTCCCTACTTTGATAAAGCTGTCAAGAGTGTCTCTGTGCTCCTTACACATTCATCAGGCTGTTCTCAGATCACTGTATAAATATATATAATTTGTAAAGTTACATAAGAAACAGGTGTGCTGGGTTAACAAGAACAAAGCAGATGGCTGCCTGTTGCTCTGCTGCGTAGACATCTACCCAGGATCCACTCACCCCCAACTAACATTAGGAGCAGCTCAGCAGGGTCTGCGAATGGTGCCCTCCACAGACACCGAAGGGAAAGCTGCTATGGTCTCGTCTACACTCTCTTCTTCGATAGATGAGGAAACCAGGGGCCAGAGAGGTGCCCAGCCTGTAGATGCTCACCTCTAGTATCTGCTTATCATCTTGCTGCAACCAGAAATCCACATGGGGAAATGGCGTCCAGGAATACGGTCCTATACGAAGTTGCTCTGTCTTTGCATCGTAAATGCTAATCATCTAAAAAAAGAACATTTCGGGCAGAATTTAAGGAGTGTTATCAGCAGAAATGCTGCCTTTACTGCAAGCTCCCCTGTCGTCTTGAACTTGAGGCATTTATCTGGTAGAGAAGCTTCTTTCAAGTTTGGTCTCACTGCAAAAAGCTGCCGCTTAACTACTTCCCACCAGTCTAGTACTGCACTTGGTGGGCAACAGACATCATTTTGTTTAGTTCTGACAACAGTCCTGCAGGAAGGTGGTGTTTTTTCCATTTTGGTTGGAGACCTGAGGCTCAGAGATGGGCCTGCTGCCAAAGTCATGTGTCTGTAAGTGTCAGGGCTGGGCTGCAGACCCCATGTGTCTGACCCAAGGTCATGCCCCTCGCTGCCTCTTTGTTCACACCCCTAAGTCATCTTGGAGATTAAAGCCACACATGCCTGTTGCCTCCTCAAGAGAAGGGAAAAGCCAACTCATAAAAATTTGCCAAATGATCAATTCCTTGAATTCTCAAATGTTGCCAGTGGTAGTTTCCAGCTTAACCAGCAATGTTCAATTTTGGTTACTGAGACTATGTCCTGCTGCTGCTGCTAAGTCACGTCAGTCGTGTCCGACTCTGCGACCCCATCGACGGCAGCCCACCAGGCTCCCCCGTCCCTGGGATTCTCCAGGCAAGAACACTGGAGTGGGTTGCCATTTCCTTCTCCAATGCATGAAAGTGAAAAGTCAAAGTGAAGTCGCTCAGTCGTCTCCGACTTTTAGCGACCCCATGGACTGTAGCCCACCAGGCTCCTCCGTCCATGGGACTTTCCAGGCAAGAGTACTGGAGTGGGGTGCCATTGCTTTCTCCAAATATGTTCTGAATCTTAGCTAAATCAAGACTGTTCTGCTCCCTGAGAGACTGAGAAAGGAAACCTAACAATGTCAAAGGGTTGGCAGAACAGACCACTGGGTCCAGACGTTTCCAGTGAAAATTAAAGCTTTTCCTAAGCAAGCAGACTTCTTTTGGTTGCTCTGATGCGATTTCTGTTTTTTTCACGTTATGCGTTTTTAAAGGATTTTTTCACTCGTTCCTCAAACAGCATGTCAGTCTTGTTTTTTTTCCCAACTTTTAAAATGAAGGTGTTAGTTAACTAAAAAGACCCAAAGGCAATCAGACTTTTAAACTGATCTGATTATTCTTTGGGGTCATCAATTCATCCCAGCAAACTGCTTTCCAGTGACCTTGTCTGGGGACAGCATGACCTGCAGTAGAGAAAAGAAAAGCCTCTTCTCCCCACTTAGCTCTCCTTTCTTTGCAGTAACTTCACTGGTAAAGCTCTTACAAAGTACGAGGGGTTCATTTTGTTTGGATCTGGATGCAGGGAGAGTCACATATATCCCCAACATCTTCAGGGCACAGAACTGGGGTCTTGCGCTTCTAACCTAAAACATTCTTTCTTCTCTACGTGCTATGAGTGTATGGTGGTTCCTGATCATGGGCAGCTTTCCAGAAGCTGTCAGAAACTTCATTTCCAAAGTGGATAAAGCTCAAGGCTTTGGTTTGATGCACCCACCCCTTCCCCTTTCCCTTCACCCTGTTAAGACAAGATGCTGTCAGACTCACTGGTCCTCCTGTTAAAGCTCGGGCGGCCCGCAGCTCTTCCTCCGGACCTCGGTCTTGGAAGGAGGCTCTGTAGATTTCCGCAGTTTTGATGTTGACAGCTGTGAGGACGACAGGACAACTCCAATTGGCAAAAGGAGCTGGTAAGTCTCACACTCATACCATTGCCCGTGATAGGACTGAGCAAAGTTACGTTGGTAGTCTCTCCCTTGCTGGGAAGGGAGAATGCAATGCTTTGGCCAGTCATCTCACTGAGAAGTGCTGAGGCCCGAGCTGGACCCAGTAAGACCTGGTTCCAGACCAAGGACCGCCCCCACCCGGGAGACGCGCCATCTCTTCAGGCAGCCCGTGGCAAGGCCTCCCTGCTCAGCCCTGTGACAAAGAAGACAAGCCTTGACAAGACACGGCTGCGGACGTGGCCTGGGATCGGCGCCAGGGCTGGTGGTGTGTGTTGGTTATGACTGTTTCTTACATACAAAGGATAGAGAATAAAGCAGTGAACACCCTGCCAAATAAACCAAATGTTAGGGATATGGCAGAAGCCCCCTGTAGAGACAGCCAGTCTCAGGACTTCCCTGGTGGTACAGTGGTTCAAAATCTGCCTTCCAATGCAGGAGACTCAGGTTCAATCCTTAGTCAGGGAACCAAGATCCCACATGCAGCAGGGCAGTTAAGCCCTCACCTGAACTACTGAGCTCAGGTGCCTCAACTAGAGAGAAGCCCAGGCACCACAAGAAAAAATCCTACGTGCCACAACTAAGCCCAATGCACCCAAATAAATACTTAAAGTAAATAAATAAAGACAGCCAGTCCCAGCCTGTTAAAGCCTCAGGAGTCCCAGGGGCTGTCACAGGAGGAAGGGACACTCTGGCTTTCTTTCAGGCTAACCATCTTTAGCCTGATGGTTTCACTTTGCTTTGTAGGCTCTTTGTTCTCCATCAAAACCTTAATTAGTTCCCTGAGTATAAGAAGATTCAAATCGCCCCATTTCAGCCCCCAGAGTTCTGGCTAGAGAAAAGCAGAGGGGCCTCTTGGGGGAGCAGAGCCCACTGACATCGAGCTGTCCTCTAACCCGGCGAGGCCCAGGCTTTCTATTCACTACCTGTTTCCCTTCATAGTCTAGGACCTGGACATTGTTTCTCCCGTAGATATAAGGTCAGAGAAGGTAAGCTCCTTGCCCAGGCTCGCCCAGCAGATCCAGAGGAGTCAGGACCAGGGCCCAGGGCTCTGCCACACTGACAGCTGCGGGCCCACCAGCTGCAGAATCTGCCTTTAATCAGTGTGAGGTCACAGACCCTCCGCCCAGCATGCTACTCACCAATGCCGTAAATTATTGGAAAGTGGCTTTCATTTTCTTCCCGGTCATTTAATTCTAACACATTAAAAAAAAAAAAAGGAATTTTAAGATCTAATTTTAAAGAAATACTAAATAATTGCTTTCATTTTCTATAAACAGAGGCCAAGAAGGAGGCCCCCGCCTGCAAAGGGGGGGATCAGAACATGAAAGGGCCCGTGTCCTGTTTCCCAGCCAAGCCCGGGGCAGTCAGGTTATTGGAACAAACTGCCCCTCCAGAGTCTGAGTCTCCGGTCACCCACACACGTGGCGGCAGCTCCTCGTGGGACCGGCCCCAACCCTTCCTAGAAAACGGAAGAGGCTGCTGAGAATCCCTCAGAGGAGAGCCCTCGGGGTGGGGGGTCAGGATCTCAGTGGAGGCTGCACGGGATCTGGATGAGGGAGGGCAGGGACGGCCATGCCAGCAGATATGGGGAAAGCCAGAAGAGGGCAGCAATCCAACGACACGTGGTGCCATCTACAACTGAGGCACAGACGCAGGGTCCTGCCTTCAGGGCGTGGGCGAAACATCCCCCAAAGCTGCAGCTTCGCTCTGGGAGGAGTGGCGGAGCTCACCTGTCACACACAACGTCACCAGATGAATGTCATCTTCTTGTCTGTCAAATTCACCTACAGCGAGAATTTTAAAGCTCATGTCAAAAAAGTTCCCTTAAGCAGCAGAGCATACGCTGAACAAGTCAAGAGGGGGGATGGAGGGTGGGATCCACCACCCTTAGACCACAGCCCGGCCTGTCCATCAGAGGCGGATACCCCTGAGCGGATGCCCAGCACCCTGCCTGCCAAGGGTCAGACACGTGCCCAGCATTGGGCCCAGAGAAAACTCCCACGGAGACTTTCCTTTCTTCTCCCTATTCTGAGAGGCTGGTGGGACAAACAGTCATAAGATTTTAATCTTTCCCTAAAGAACGCTTTTTTCCTGATGGGTCATAAAATCTGACTGTTATGAAACATTTGGAAAGTATAGAAGAGTATAAGGAGTCTGTGGCTTTTGAAGGTGTAAGCGAATGGGCTTTTCCTGCCGATAATCCTAGCACTTACCAGTGTACTTCCTGCTGTGTTTGTCCGTGCACAGCTGAGCTCAGACACCGTGCAGGTACTGCCTGTCTGTACATGTTATTGTTTGTACATGCTATTTTCCCATGCAGTGCAAACCTCTTCGTTAAATATCTTTTAATGGTACGTATAACTATGCCTCTACTGGTGGACAGTAGATTTCCTGCTGTAGATAATCTTTTGCCCACCTTCAGGTGTAAATCTCTATGCACACTTCAGATTAATTTTCTTAGAAAAGATTCTCAAAAGAGAAATTGCTGGGTCTGTGATGGACCATGATGCCAAAAGGCTTTCCAGGTTTAGGTTCCACCAAAGTACTGCAGGGTGGAAGTATGCCCACCTCGCTGCTTCATGGTTAATCACAGAATATTGTTTTTTCTCATGGTAGTATTTGCTAATTTAACCAAGAAAAAATAGTATGATCAGGGTTATTTTAACTTTCTGCACATTAACAAGAACATTTCTGCAGGAGGGTGGTGTTTTTTCCCCCACACAATTCACAGGCTTACTGTGAGGCATCACCTGCTGTTTTGAAGGCAAACTATGTCCCCATCGCGTGAGCTCTAAACATTTAGCTCTTTGCTCTCCAGTGTTTATGGAAGATTTCAAGCTGAGCAGTTTGGGTGGCTCCCAGCAGGTGCGCCCCTCGTAGGTTCTGTACTAATTGAGATTTTCATCTAAGCAAAAATAGGTACACATTTTTATCAGATTTGAGGGGAAAAGTGAACTTACTAAGGAGCTGATGAGTCAGTTTCTGTGACAACTGCCTGTCGTCATTGAAGCCTCCCATGAGGTGTACTTCCAGCCTGGCCAAAGAGAGGAGAGTGGGTGCTCAGAGGCGGGACGGCTCAGCCTGGCAGGCCTGGGTCTGCCCTGAGCCTCAGCTCCTGGTTCCTGGCCCTGTTCACGCCATGGCACACACACTGGGGCTCTGCCCGGGGGCCCAGGGGCACTGTGTCTCAAACATGATGCCACCGGGAGGCAAAAGAAAGAAAGGCTGGTCTGGAAGATAACGATTACATCACACTACTCACCCGCCCTGAGCGGGACGCTTCAGAAACCTCTTAAAAGTCTCGGCCTAGTGCAGGGTCGGGGAGGGACGAGACTGACCGGGCCCTGCGTGGGGGCAACCCCGCCACCAGGAGGCCAGCGTCTTGGAGAGACAGGGGTCTCATCTTCGTTTTACAGATAAGGAAACTGGTTCAGCGTCTGACGCACATGCTTGTCTATGGCAGCAGCTTTTTCCTCAGTGCGTCCCCCTGAGCACTGGCCGCATGAGACAGAAAAGCATTTTCGGGGTTCAATAAGCTTGGGCGGCCTCGCCCGCCCCCAGGGCAGCCACCAGGCACACAGCAGAGCACAGCAGCACAGTACAGCTCCCGGAAAACCTACAGCTGGAAAACCCACATCAACTCTGTTAACCCTGCATTTCCCAAGCTCACTTCTCTGCTAACTCCAGTCCTTGGCCTGTGACGACCTGGGGACCCGAGCTCAAGAGAGTGCAGCCACCTTTCACACTCCCCTCAACAGACAGAACCCTCCTGAGGAAGGCCCCAGAATCTTCCACGTCAGCAGCTCAGCGTGAAGCATCTGGTGGCCTCGAATCCTCTCTCTCACAACCATGTGCTGAGAACCATGGTCCTGGGCCTGGAGCCTAGTCCAGCTATATACACTGCCGGGCTCAGCGTCTGACAGGACACAAGGTTGAGGCCAGCCCAGCCGATCACAGACCCGGCAAGGGGAGAGTTAAACTTAAACACAGATCTGTGTTCCACTAGGGAAACTGCGACAGCGAGGAGGCCTTCCTTAAATCCCTGGGATCGGGAGAACGTGTGTATGACTAGACTAGTTCATTCCAGTGAACTGCTGCCCCAGACTTCAGATGAGAGCCATGCCTGCCAGGCCCGGCGATGAGAGAGAAAGGGGAGGCGACAGTGAGCACCAGCCAGATAGCCGGGCTGGGGCCGCGGCTCCCTTAAGTAGCCACGTGGCTCCTGAGGGCCCACCCTGGGGGCCGCACGTGGGAAGCAGTCTGTCACTGGTGAGCAGGCGGGCGCTGTGCTGGGCGCCCAGGCGGGGCGCCAGCTCTTGCTCACAGTCTGCAACACTGACCCCCTTCGTTCCCACCTTCCTTTTCCTCGCAGCCCGTCCACTACTTAACATCCTGCTTTGCTGGCGTCTCCTCCCCATGGACTGTGAGCCCTGGGGGCAGGGTTTTGTCTCCTCCATTCACTGCGAGGCCCCTGGCACCTATGAGCAGTTCCAGTTCACAGGAAACACTCAACAAACACCTCCTGAAGAAAGGGAGAGATTCCACTGCTGGGGTGCCACAAGGCATCGGCGGACACACAGAGGCCAAGAAAGCGCCACTGAGAACACAACTGCAGGTTCAAAGCAGACCCTCCTTCCGGGACCGGCCCCGAGTCCCGTCGCCCACTCTGCCCTGAGCAGCTGCTGAGGCGAGGGCGGGCACCCCAGCAGCTTCCTCTACACGACGGGGCCACGTTCCCCACATGACGCAACGCAGGAGCGGGGCGCTCACCTTCCACATTGAGTGTGGTCGGAAAAGGATTTTATGGCGTTCACGATCAAGGGGACCTCAGCTTTGGTGTCACTTCCGTCACAGTGCGTCAAGCAGGTAGCCCCATTACCTGAAGAACAAGGGTGAAACGACTCGTGTTATTCCCGATGAGAACTCGGGGCGCAGCCCAGGTCTACGCCTGTCCATTCGGACCACTTCATCTTTGAACGGCCTGCAAGAAGGAAAAACAGAGACGTCTGGGCTGCCCAGCCAACCCATCTGACCAGGGCCTCGGGGAGGGGCCATGCAGACGGAGGAGAGGTGAGCGGAGCCAGGAAACGCAAATTGAGACGCCCATGGTCCAGGTAAGGAACAGTTTCCTGCATGTCCCTCGTCATACCTGTGTGCCTCAGGACCACAATGTGACAAGTGGTGGCATCATCAGAACCCAGAATGGAGATGGAGCCTGTTTAAAAAAGAAATAAAATAAAATATCCACTAGCCTTTGGGGAGAAGGCCCAATTCACTGGTTCCTAACCTACCATCCTTTGGGGAGGTCACTGCAAGCTCTCTTTGCTGAACATACAGAAGGCCCTGGGGTCCCACTTGTTGAACAGACTGACCTCTGAGAAGTCTGGCTCTTTCCTGTTTAATTAAAAAAAAAAATAAAATAGTGATGGAAATTAGTGAGGATTGAGTAACTAGATAGATAGATGGAGAGAGCCAAAGTGCGCCCTAGGTGGAAACAGACCCTCGTGAGGTCTGAGGTGTGTGTATTACCTGACAGAAAGGCTAAAATAAAAACGCAGTGGGATAAATAAAAACACTACCATGTGGAACAGTGAAGAAAGCAAGGAAGTTCTGGGTTTTTTTCACCCTAGAGAACAACATTCTAAAACCTATGAAATAAGATGCAAAGATCCTTTTCTACAATTCTTTGCAATTATAAAGAGAATCAGATCAGATAGACTAGTGGAGTGAGTGGTTCAGAAATTACAGCCCTTCTTCACTTTCTTTAAAAATGAGGATGGGTCCAAGCCTTCCCTATGCCCCAACCTAGTAATCCCCCCTCTGGAAACCTGTACTATAGGAATAACCCCAAATGCCAGTGCGCTTATCCCTGTTACTGGGAGCGGCACGAAGCTGGGGACGACAACCGAAAAGGTAAGCAAATTATGCAGAACCGGCTCACAGCCATTAACCCCACAGTCGCAAACAATGAAGACCACGGGAAAGGAGCTTTGAGAAATGGAAAGCTGAAGAGCAAGACACAAGGGTGGGAAAAGAAATCTAAGCTGTGAATATGCTATTAGTGCGACAATGCTGAAAACGTTGCTACATGTAGGGGAAATACTGGACGGAAAGCCACCGATATAACCATGACGGTGTTGGAACAAGGCCAACGCACGCCATTTAACTGTCCCAGCTGCCGTTCCTCTATTCTCCAAATGCCCTGTGAGGTAATTATGCTATTAAAGTAGAAAACCAGGGGACTTCCCTGGTAGTCCAGTGTTAAGACGCTGAGCATCCCATGCTGGGGGCAGGGGTTGGATCCCTGGTTAGGGAACTAAGACTCCACATGCCACATGGCGTGGCCCAAAAGAAAAAAAAAGGCTACAGCAGAGAACCAAACAGAACTCATAACTAAGCAAATTAACAAAAAGGTAGGGTAACATTAGGTGTCCACTGAGTGTCTGTATAAATTCTTCTGTAGTAAATCTGGAGCGGGGAAAACTCAGGTGGCCAGTTAACTCTTTGCCCAGTCGCTCAGTTGTGTCTGACTTTGCAATCCCAGAATGTAGCCCACCAGGCTCCTCTGTCCATGGGATTTCCCAGGCAAAAATACTGGAGTGGGTTGCCATTCCCTTCTCCAGGGAGTCTTCCTGACCCAGAGATCAAACCTGGATCGCCTGCATTGCAGGCAGATTCTTTACTGTCTGAGCCACCAGGGAAGCCCAATTAATTCTTTAATGAGAATTAAATTTTTTTTCAAAAATGTCAAATTGATGCATCACTAAAATGTATCCTAATTTCCTTCTTACTTACAACCAGTAAACTCCTCAATAAACAATTTCCTAACCACGTGTGCAAACACAGAGCGTGTAGGTACTTGTCTAGACCAGAGAACATTTTTATAGACTTACACTGGCTGCTGGCCATTCCTCACAGCTGGGGCTAATTTCAGTTAGTGCTGGCTTACCAGACAAAATACAAGAGATAGAAGAGAACATGACAATCCATTCGATGAGTTATAAAAAGTTCTCTTCTAATAAACTTCCACTGATTAGAAGCAAGGCAGCAGTTACAGTGAGGAACTACAGTGAGAAATAGCGAGGAACCACTTCAGAAAGGAATTGAATTGGGGATCAGCAGATGCAAACTGTCACACACAGAATGGACAAACAACAAGGCCCTAACTGTATGCGGCGCAGGGAACCAGTCAGTGTCCTGTAATAAATGATAATGGAAAGGAATATGAGAAAGAACATAAATACGTAAAACGGAATCACTGCTATACAGCGGAAATGAACACGTCGCAAATTAACTAGACTTCAAGTTACAATATTTTTCTAAAAAGAAAGCAACAAGGACTGAATGAAGCACAGTGTGCGATCCGAGGCCTGGAGTCAAAGAGAAAGAAATGCAGCCGATGGTGCAAAAACTCACACCTCAGAGCAGTGAGCGCTCTTCCTTTCTATACCACTTCTCACCTCAATTCAAGGCAAGATAAAGGAGAACGCAGAATTTCTTTTTTTTATCATTCCTTTAATACTCACCTCCTTTGGTTGTTTCGGGGAGAGGGAGGGAGGAGTCAAGACAAATTTTTACCGCTCCTTTTCACAACTGGGTCACCACCCAAAAGCAAAGCTTATTTCTGAGAAATGAATTATCACTTGTTTACCTAAGAACCCCAAATCACAACGTCTCTGATCTACAGTGCCTACTGTTTCCCAGAGAAACAGAAGCGCGCTGATCGGGAGAGAGGACGGCCTGAAAGGGAAAACAGCAATGTGGGTCTGTCACTTTCAAAAAGGAAAGGAAGATTAGCTCAAGTTCTCCTCTAAGCAAAAACACACAGCCCTACTATATAAACTCTGAAATAAAAGCAGCCCAGGTTTTTTTTAATGTTCTGAACGCTCAGATTCACACATACACACACCCCACACACACCCCCAAAACCTTTCCCCTCAGTCTCTCTTGCTACTGCTCATCCTGATTTCTCAATTCCTATCTGAGGGCACTGTCCTCTTATCCCCAGGGTCAGTGCACTTGTTTCAGAAAAGGGCCAGACGGTAAATATTTGGGGCTTAGCAGACCGTGCAGTTTCAGCTCCTCGGTGTGAAATCAACAGAGGACACGTGACAAATGGCCGTGTCCCCAGAAAATATTTATGGGTGACAATGAACACTGAATTTCATGAGACTTCATGTGTCACGAAGTGACTTCATATTTCACATTTCAGGAAGCATTCTTTTCTTTCCCCTCATCGTTTAAAACTGTAGAAACCACTCTGGGCTGGTGGGTCATCCACCAACAGAACGCGGCCCGTGGCTGTAGCTGACTGTCCCTGGGTTCACCCATCGCTGGGGTGCAACCCCAGAGGACAACTAAGTCCCCCTCACCCCTCTGCCAGACTCCGTCTTTCTTCCTTCAAAAACGGGAAAGCAAGTGTGAAAGCACCGCCCGGCCCAGCCCTTGGGACTGAGCCTTCTTCCCCTCACAGGGCCCTACCCCATCGCCGTCCCGTCTTCCCTCACACCTGCTGTTGTAGCCGTGTAGTCTCTCGGTCGTGTCTGACCCTCTTTGTGACCCCATGGCCTGTAGCCCACCAGGCTTCTCTGTCCATGGGAGTTCCCAGGAAAGATTACTGCAGTGGGCTGCCATTTCCTCCTCCAGGGGATCTTCCTGAGCCAGGGATCGAACCTGCGTCTCCTGCATTGGCAGGTGGCTCCTTTACTGCTGAGCCACCTGGGAAGCCCAAGAAATGGGAGCATGATGGCACTCTGGCCGAGAACAGGGCCCGGGGCCTTCTGTGTGGGAGAATTCTTCCACTGAAGCCCATGCGCCTCTCGCCTCAATTCCTGCAACTCGTGCCCCCAGCGAGAGGTACAAGGCATGACAATGCAGGGGGGCAGGGGGCGCCCCCCACTCACTCCTGGAGTGAGTGACCTGGGCAGAGCCTGAGCCCCTGTGCTTCATCCCGTCCTCTGGGAAACGAGGCCACTGCTTAGGGTGTGGGAGGATTAACTGGGAGCAGGCCTGCGGGGAGTGGCTGTCCCTACTCCCCACCTCTGCTCCCCGGTCCTGACCCCGAGGTCTCCCATACCCACTCTATCCTTGGGATGGCTGCCTGCATCCTTGCTTCAAAACACTGGTTCTGTTACAGGGTTTTTGTGCTCAAAAAGCCCTTCAATGGGATAATTACAGGGATTTATAAAGATTCAGCTCTGTGAATGTTCCTAAAGGGGAAGGAGCAGAAATGTCTCGCATGCTTAAAAGCAGGAACTACATTATGTGGAATTCCATGGGACCGTTAAGTCTTAAGATGCTGCGGGACCGGATTCTGAGCATCCAGAGGCTGGATAAGAGCGGAGGCTCTGGACCGCACCATCCGAGGGTGCTCTCTGCGGGGACGGCGGCATCTGCACCTGCTGCCTCATCTTGTAGCCGCTGTCACTCATGACTGTCGAGCACCAGAAACATGGGTAGTGTGACTGTGTGTGTGCTCACGATGCTTCAGTTGTGTCTGACTCTTTGCGACCCCATGGACTGTAGCCCGCCAGGCTCCTCGGTCCACGGGATTCTCCAGGCAAGGATACTGGAGTGGGTTGCCCTGCCCTCCTCCAGGGGATCTTCCCGACCCCACAACAGAACCCGCATCTCCTGCGTCTCCTGCACTGCAGGTGGATTCTTTAACCACTGAGCCACTTGGGAAGCGCAGTGTGACTGAGGAGCTGATTTTTTAATTTTATCGAATTTTGTTGCTAAGTCGCTTCAGTCGTGTCCGACTCTGTGTGACCCCAGAGACAACAGGCCACCAGGCTCCCCCGTCCCTGGGATTCTCCAGGCAAGAACACTGGAGTGGGTTGCTATTTCCCATGAATTTTAACTAAATGTAAACTGCCACCTGTGGCCAATGGCTACGGTACTGAGCAGCGCTGCTCCAGAGGCAAAGGCCAACCCGCCAGGGTTCACCTCGCGCAGCATGCAAAACCTTGGGCAACTTACTCCACCCTCCGTGCCTCAGAGTCCCCGGCTGTAAAACGGGAACAGTATTAGTACCTGCCTCCTAGGGCTGGGATGCTTGGCGAGCTCCACAGCACTGCTATTACTGTTGTTGCTGTTGTTATTATCCTACGCTAAACATAGCTATAGACGGGCTAGTAACTGCTGCTACTGCATACTGTCACAGGAAAAAAGACACCTTATAGAACAGAACATACAGTATGCTATCATGTAAAAAAGTACGTCATATACAAAGAAAAGCCTCTGTAAGGATAGTCACCAAAGTGTGAAGCATGGTTGTGGTCACAGATTCCTTTTTCTTCTTTTTGAGACTTCTGTTTTCTTACCAAGGGGATACTACTTGCTATTAAACAAATAATAATTAAACCTTTCATTTCTCTACACTGTGTGTCAGCTGAACGACCCATCTAAACCTCTGCAACCTACGTATGACTGACCTCTCCCGGCTTGCCTCCCATTCTGCCCTCCTGCCCTCTGTGCCAGGGAAACCAGTCAGTTCACCTGCCCTCGGAGCCCCTCCTGCCCTTCCCAGGGGCCGGGGGGCAGAGACCAGTTGGCCCAGTGAGAATGCCTCCCTTCTCCCCTTAGGCCGCCGCATGTGGAAGCGGCCGCCCACCCCAGCCACACTCCTGTAAGGCAAACTGGTCCCCACTCCACAGCCTTTCTAGGCCGAGTCTCCCCAGAGGCCAAACCTCCCTTCTAGAGGTTCCTGGTATCCCACCTCATTCCCCTTCTCTCCACACTTAGGGTGCTGCCTTGGACTAACTTTTTCATAGAAACTTTCTCACAGACATAAAAATAGAGTGTCACTAAGTTCTTCAGGCAGCTGCAACTTCTTCCCCTTTGAGCCCCAGTCCCAACTTCAGCAGTTAAGTGACACAGCACAAGGAAGGAAAGCGCTTAACACGATGACTAGTGTCCGCTGGGCGCCCAGTACGTGCTGGCTGATATTACTACGGCTTTCTCGAAATGTAAGTTGAGAATCACAGAGTTGTCCCCTCTTCCCTTGTCAGTAACATCGCCTCATCTTTCGGGGGTCATTCTGCTCACTTGTTTGTGTAACACATATTTACAAAGCACAGATTCATGGCCAGGGTCTGCCCTAGGCTCTGAGGATACAAAGGGAAGATGCATACTCTGCCTTCAGGAAGCTTAAGTTCTCGCAAGGGGAGGCGGAGATCAAGGGAAAATAAAACAAGCCTGCTGGACAAGATCATTACACACCGCCCAACTGGTACAGAAGAAACCTCAAGAATATCTTTCCTAAGCCCACAGACTTGGCCAGATTCCTGAGCTTCACTTTGCCGAGTGAAAAGGGGCATTCTCCCCTGTACGAAACTTAATTAACAGTTAATGGTGTTTGAGCCACTCTGCGGCTAAAAAACATAAAAACCATCCCCACCCCATACATACCCTGACTGTGAGGAAAGAGGCAAAGGCCATAATGAAGGCACATGAGGGGCTCAGCGGGCATCTCTTAAATCCATGAAATGGGTTGAACTGGATCTGAGACAAGTGGGAGGTTTGGTTCCGATTTTTTTTTCTTTTTACAGTAAAAACCGTTTTCCAAACAGTCTCTGCTTATGCATGGAATAAGGGTTCAGAGGTCTATCTAAGGACAAAAGCAGGAAACAAAACAAAAAAACCTTCCATAGGGTGTGGTCCTCAACACAGCCCAGCGGGGCGAAAACACCGAGGGCCCTTCCTTCCGTCTAAAAATACCCGGGAGCCCCACACCGCGGGGCTAGAAGCCCAGGGGACCCGCCGGGATGCCCCTGCCCACACCCGGAACAGCCTCCAGCTTCCTGAAACCCCCAGGAGGGTGGTACACTCACCGCGGGTGGGGATGGCCGGCGAGGGAGCGACCCAGGGCGCTGCCCAGATTCGCCTAAACGGGTCAAAATCCGGACTGGGGGGCTGGGACCGCCCTATATGTGAGAGGGGGTCCCGGCGTGTCCTCCAGCCGCGGTGCTGGGCCACCTTGGGCAAGTCACCTAACCTCTCTGGGCCCCCGCCCCCTCCTCTGGAAAAAGAGGGGGGCCTCCGCAGATGCCCTGTAAGGTCCAAAGAAGGTAAAAGCCCCACAGACGCCTCAAGCCCGCGCTCCGGATGTGCCGACAGCACCTCAGCTGCGCCAAGTTTCGAGCCTGACTCCGGGGAGAGCTGGCGGTGCCGGCGGCGGCAGGCTGAGGACGGCTCTGGCCCGCCTGCGGGTTCCCTCGGGCCCGCCTCGTAGCCCCCCGCCCGGGCCCTGCTCACCTCCAGAAGCGGGTGGGCTCGGACCAGGTCCCCGGCGGACTGCGGCAGCCGCACTCGCCGCCCGTCCACGAGCAGCGGCATCGCGGAGGCGGCCGCCCGGGCAGGCCCAGGGAGGCAGCGGCCTCCCCACCCCGGGGCCGCCCTCCGCCCCCAGCCTCGGGCAGCCCCGCCCCGGCCCGCCGCGCCGCGCGTGCCTCCGGGAAATGGAGTCCGACGGAGGCGCAGTCCCCAGAGGCTAAGGAAACCTAGAGCGGGGTCGCAGGGCCCCATGGGAAACGTAGTACAAACCGGAGGGAGCCCCCTCCTCCGCAAGGGGCGCTGGGAAATGTAGTCCTGAAAACGTGGAAAGACACGCAGGATGGGGAGGAGCCGCGCTTCTCCAGAGGGCCTTTGCGCTCAGCTCCAGGCTCACAAGGAAAAGGCAATGACACCCCACTCCAGTACTCTTGTCTGGAAAATCCCAAGGACGGAGGAGCCTGGTAGGCTACACTCCATGGGGTCGCTAAGAGTCGGACACGACTGAGCGACTTCACTTTCACGCGTTGGAGAAGGAAATGGCAACCCACTCCACTGTTCTTGCCTGGAGAATCCCAGGGACGGGGGAGCCTGGTGGGCTGCCATCTATGGGGTCGCACAGAGTCGGACACGACTGAAGCAACTTAGCAGCAGCAGCAGCGGCAGCCAGGCTCACAATTCAGCCAACCTGGCCTGAGTTTGGGCACTGAGGTCGCCTAAGTTCATCATAGTGAACTAGAGAAAGTCTGCAAACCTGCGTGTTGCTTCAAAGGGCTGTATTTAATGATTAACATAAACTGTTTATAGATGAAAAAATGGACCCTGAAGTTTGCTAGTCCCACACATTTAGAGATCGCTAATAATGATCTCTTTCAGATCATGGCTTCCCAGGCGGCGCAGGTGGTAAAAGACCCTGCCTGCTAACACAGGAGACTAAAAAGCTGCGAGTTCGATCCCTGGGTTGGGAAGACCTCCTGGAGGAGGAAAGAGCAACCCACTCCATGACTCCTGCCTGGAGAATTCAATGGACAGAGAGCCTGGTGGGCTACAGTCCATAGGGTCTGTAGAGTCAGATGTGACTGAAGAGACTTAGGACACAAGTAGGCGCAATAATGCTTGATGCTTGACATTAAATAGGCACTAAGAGATGGGCTGCATCCAGTCCCATCATTTCATGGGAAATAGATGGGGAAACAGGGGAAAGTGTCAGACTTTATTTTCTGGGCTCAAAAATCACTGCAGATGGTGACTGCAGCCATGAAATTAAGACGCTTACTCCTTGGAAGAAAAGTTATGACCAACCTAGATAGTATATTCAAAAGCAGAGACATTACTTTGCCGACTAAGGTCCGTCTAGTCAAGGCTATGGTTTTTCCTGTGGTCATGTATGGATGTGAGAGTTGGACTGTGAAGAAGGCTGAGCGCCAAAGATGCTTTTGAACTGTGGGGTTGGAGAAGACTCTTGAGATTCCCTTGGACTGAAAGGAGATCCAACCAGTCCATTCTGAAGGAGATCAACCCTGGGATTTCTTGGAAGGAATGATGCTAAAGCTGAAGCTCCAGTACTTTGGCCACCTCATGCAAAGAGTTGACTCATTGGAAAAGACTCTGATGCTGGGAGGGATTGGGGGCAGGAGGAGAAGGGGACGACCGAGGATGAGATGGCTGGATGGCATCACTGACTCGATGGACGTGAGTCTGAGTGAACTCCGGGAGTTGGTGATGGACAGGGAGGCCTGGCGTGCTGCGATTCATGGGGTTGCAAAGAGTCGGACACGACTGAGCAACTGAACTGACCTGAACTGAAGAGATGGGCTAAGAACCCTGGGAGTAAAGATCAGCAAAATGCCCTACAGACCCTACTGAGGACAGGTACGCTGGTGTGAGGCTTCTCACCCTGGAGCCAATACTATTCAAATAGATCCGACTCCACAATGAACAAAACAATTTTAGAAAAGTCATAACGGTGAGATGATCAAGGGGGACGCACTTCACACAAAGCAAAAATTATTAGACTGTCTCTAGGATGCTGCAGTAAGCACTGCCTGGCAGGCAGAGCCTTCAGACCCTTCTCCTCCAGTTGAGTTTAAGTTGGTACCAAATAGGTAAACATGGGAGGAATGGAAGTTATCTTCCCCTTGAAAAGACTTTTCCATGCTTCCTGCATAACTTTCTCCCAAGGTGGTGAAACAACTGACTTTACATGAACATTCATCAAATCCTCACAACCATGAAGTAGTTATTAGTAATTTCCACTTTTATTTTCAAAGTGGAGCTCAGAAAGACTAGGTAACTTGCTCAGGGTCACACCTCAGAAAGAAGACAGGTCTGACACCCTCGACACTTTATAAGTCCTTTCACATCTGTAAGAATTAGCCACTTCTCATTAAAGAAGGCCCACCCATAGCTGGCAGACAAAATGATGGACCCTGGGACTCCTACTCCATTGAAAGCCTGCTTTTGAGTACGAGGGATAGAAAAATCCTGTTTTCACATAATTCCAAAGATTAAACACTTTTTTTTTTTTCCACAGATGTTCCTTAAAACCCTGTAACTTTCTGGAAGTGTTTGTTCTCCTTGGACCAGTTGGGTGGGATGCCCTCTAGACGCACCTGGAAGTGATCCTCATCACCAATATGCAACTATTTCTGAGTACTTGCAACCTGGCCTTCCCTGGTGCCCCAGTGGTAAAGAATCCGCCTGCCAATGCAGAAAACATGGGTTTGATCCCTGGGTTGGGATGATCCCCTCCAGAAGGAAATGGCAATCCACTCCAGTATTCTTGCCTGGGAAACCTCATGGACAGAGAAGCCTGGTGGGCTATAGTCCATGGGGTTGCAAAAGTCAGACACAACTTAGTGACTAAACAACAACTTGCAAACACACTGACAATTATTTTTGCCTCTTTAATAAAGTCTCAGTTTAGTAAAGTCTCAATTTCAGTTTTCTATTGCAAAATGGTGCTTTAATACAGTAGGTCAATTCAGGAGGAAAAAACACAGAAATCAAAAGAACGTTAGTGTGACAAGCCTCTTTATCGGGGTATCTCCCTTTACCCAAGGTGGTGAAACAACCGACTTTACGTGAACGTTCATCAAATCCTCACAAGTAGTTATTAATTTCCACTTTTATTTTCAAAGTGGAGCTCAGAGAGTGTAAGAACAAAAATTCCAAGTTAACCACGTCACTGTTTTATCCTCACAATAGATTTTTTTTCCAACTCCTTTGAAATTTTAGACTTCTATGTATATATCCTTCTACATTAAAGCTATTCCCCAACTCACAGAGACTCCACTCACCATTAATTTCTATAGACACATTTTCAATCACTCATTTTATGCACTATACAAAAATCCCATCGTTTTGTCTGCAGTTAAAAAGAGAACCTAAAGGCTCTCAAAGGACCTTCCACCAAGTCACCAAAAGAAAATCACCAATATCCAAAATTTTTTAAAACAATAAAAATTTGTTTTTCAAAAACGTATTTACAGACTGAAGCTCCAAATTCTACATTGCCATCAATGTAATATACAAGAGCATACAAAGCCCTAGGAAAGAGAAAAGTATTTCATTACAAAATATTTGTGATCAAGAAAATATCGCTTAACTTTAAATAAAGAATAGGAAAAGTGACAGAAAAATAAATATATTTAAAGATGTCCATTTTCACAAATAACAAAAAAGTACACAGATAACAAATGAAGCTAAAATATGCAGGAGCTTCAAAATGACTCTAGCAGCGCTTGCATAAGTCTGTTATACAGCAATGTTGTTTAGACTCCTCTCTCTCAGTGTTTGGTTATAAAAATACAAAAAGAGACTCAAGAGAGGAGGATTTCAGTGAGCTGGAATTCATGATACAATGAACAGCCAGTAGACAGGGACTGCGTTGTAACCCTGGCCTCTTGTTGCTAGCAAAACCATTCCACCAAATAACCTAAAATCCCCTCTCTTCCCCCACTTTTGGACAAAGGAATTCTTCGTTACCAACATAACATTCCACTACGAACAAGTAGTTCCAGTTCTAACTGCACTCTTGGGAGCCTCAAGATAAAATACTGTGTTTTATAAAAGTTCAACCCCTCTTTTAGTCAATGTGAATTACATTAACCCAGATCTCCCTTTTTCCTCTTAAACCCATTTTTACACTCACAAATGTATGATCTGTCTGATTCTGCTTCTCTAAATCCTCTCTCTCTCCCTCCACGCGTCTATTGGTTTCTGAAGTCCTTGGAGATCTCCTTTAGTGCCAGCTCCAACCTGCAGCATCCAGGACCAGCCCTGGCCGCCTCCCTCATCTGTCCTCCTATGTTCCCTGCACCCCACTGAAACTCCAGAACACAAATGCAATCAGGCAGAGGGTACACAGTGTATCCAAAATAGTTAAACTCATTCTGAAGATTTTAAAGAGTGTCCTAGAGGACTTTTCAGTGAAAAGATATCATGTCAACAAACTCTTGTAAGTATGAGCCAAGCTTTCAACATTTATCACCAACTCCACTATAAAATATTGCACATGGTACTCTGTCTTTTCCTTTAGTCTCTACAGGAACAAAACAGGAAAAAAAAAAAAAGGAAGAAAACAAAAAACTCAACCACATCTGTTCAGATACCAGAGTAAGTCTAACTTGAAAGTAAGATGCCTGAAGCATGTACTCGCTCAAGTTCAAAGAAACACTCAAACAGGATGGAACCCAGTACTGAAGGGCCCTACGGGAGGAGTGTCAGCCTCAGTCACAAATCCTTGTGACCAGGGGGGACTGGTCCGGCAGGTATGAGACAGGTGGGGAGCCCACACTACTTGAAGGGCT
Source organism: Ovis canadensis (assembly GCF_042477335.2). Lineage (NCBI taxonomy): Eukaryota > Metazoa > Chordata > Mammalia > Artiodactyla > Bovidae > Ovis > Ovis canadensis. The sequence goes on along the minus strand of NC_091268.1, from coordinate 28,934,503 downwards.
GCGGAAATGTGCGTCAAAGGAGCTCGGTGTAATTCCAACTTCACCTTTCAAAAAATCGTCTTCCTCATCTTCTACCACCTCCTGCACAAAAACAGAGATTACAAACAAGATTGCAAGCAGCAGTTTGAAATGCTTTTAAGAATTCCTTTCCTCAGGAATGTGCTACTTCTGGAGGAAAAAAAAAGTGAAGAAAAAAAAAAATCTTCATTTTGAAGGCTTCCTCTGATGCATACTTCTTTGTTACAAACCACTCACACAATTGCTCATGACACATTGTGAACATCTCTTTAAAATCTGATTTTTTTTTAAACAGATTTTAAGTTCAAGGAGGACAGGTAACATCATATTGATATATGCTCTTGCTCAATCTAACATAACATGGAATGAATAACCATCTTCCTCAAATGCAAAATTTAAAGAAAAAATAAAAATAAAAAGCATTCCAATGATAACTTATGAAAAAGAAAGCCATATTAAATCTGATTTTTAATGAAGAAATGAATGTGCCACAAAGAAACAGACGGTGACATTCCTATCTTCACCACCTATTCATGAAGACCTACAAAATTAGTGTGAACTTCTGGGGATGTTTCAACAATAAGCAAATCTGAGACTGTTTCTTGGTGGTAACTATCAGTGGTAAAGATCTAAATTTGTTAAGCTGATTTTTAATTATCCTTCACGTCCCAGAGTCAGCATGTGAGATATCTGGTTTGAACAATTCATTAAAAAGCAAGCAGGACTAGTGGTTAAGAATCCACTTGCCAATGCAGGAGACACAGGTCCAACCTCTGGTCTGGGAAGATCCCACTGCTGCGGAGCAACTAAGCTCTCGCGCCACATCCACGGAAGCTCATGCACCTGAGCCCATGCTCCGCAGCAAGAGAAGTCACTACAGTGAGAAACCCACACCCCACAACAGAGTACATCCCAATGACAGAAAACCCACACAGCAACAAAGACCCAGCACCGCCAAAAATAAATATACAAATCTTTAACAAACAAACAAACAAAAGGCAAACACTCTTCTCATAAGAACATAACCTCAGTCTGGTGTTCCATAATGGCTGAATGAACAAATGTAGCATTCAAATGTAACACTGCCTTTAACTCTTTTACTGTGATCTGTAGCCACATAGGAGATTCCCAGAAAGCATACTGAAATCACAACTTTATTTACCTTTTTAATGGGTTTCTTAAACTCCTGAAGCTCTTCCGCACTCATGTCTTCCCATATCTGATAAAGAGGATCGATGAATTTCTTTGACCTGTCAAAAAGACCACATTTCAAAATCAAATTAAATAAACACTAACAGCGAAAGTCATATATTTATTAGCTCTTTTCTCACAAGATCCAAAATGAAAACGTAAAAACTATAACTCAAACAACAGTGTCCAAAAATACCCTACGCAGGATCTGTTAACGTGGCTCCTCTGTAAGAGCACATCCACTCACACAGATGGAGTCTTACACCTACTGTTTCTCATCTTTTCAAGTGAAAACTACTTCGACTGTGCGAAGATTGACAGGGAGTTATAGTATGTTCAAACTGAAGGTGAAACTATTATTCTAGAACTTCCTTTGCTGTTAGTTACAGACTGTCATAACAGAAATTCTGCTTCCTTATATACATGCGAAGTTAAGACTGGCCTGAGGTTTTCTATAATTACCCATCCAGATAAATCACTTGGCATTTGCTTAATCGTGCAAGACTATGGGATGTGGTCTCTAGAGGAAGGAACGAGTCATTTGGGAGAAATTTATGAGCAAAGAAAAGGCAGCATCCTCCTTCTCCAGCCTCTTCTATGTTCAAACCAACAAGTTTCAAGGATGACAAAAAAACCCCTTGGTATCATCTGGGCTCCTACTGAGGTAGACCCTCAGCAGCCTCAAACTGGCTTTTCCACACTGGGCCTGGAATACACACAAGGAGACCAGGAGAGCCACGCATGACAAAGAAACCCTAAGTGCTGATCCTGGGAAAGGCATATACACACCACATTTAAATTCACCACCGAAAGGGCGACTGTGTAACACCCACCTCTTCAGCACACAAGGATCAAAGGGGAAGAAGGTGTCCAGTGGGTTCGTACAGGTCTGCACCGAGTCCCCTCCAGCAGTGTTTCTGATAACGGGCAGCATCTGGCGGTTGTTCCTCTCAATGAGAGTGTAGCAGAAGACAAGCTGGTATTTGCTGTGGAACAAAACCAACACCAACAGAAGCATTAATGTGCCACAGTTACTCTATGGACACGCCCATTTCTGTGTGACAGCCACCCCAACACACAGACCTTACTGAACATAACTACAAGAAAAAACAGCATAAAGTAGAAAGTAATCCTTTTTGGGAACAGTCCTCTGGGCCTACTATTTACAATTGGCGAAGGAGGAAGAAAATTACTATCACTTTAAGAATATGAGAGTGGGCTTAAATTATTAATAGGCACCACTCACTGAAAACGAATGTGTTCACGGTAATTGTTATTATTTACAAAATTATGTAGCTGTCTACTTATTTTTACTGTTTGTAAGAGAATTAGTGGGTTGGTGAAAAAAAAGGGCTTTGGGTTCCACTGAGAGAAAATACGCATTGTTGATGAAGAGACTTGGCTACTGAAGAAATTAAGACGGGTCCTAAGGGAGAGACATGGGGTTTACTGAATCACAACCTCAGAAAATGGTAAAGAAAGGAATAGAGGGTGAAAACAGTTAAGTGGACAGAAGACCTTGCAATAAAAACCCATGGGACCAAGACACAGTCAATCCCTTTGTGGGTTTTGACTTAGCAATTCAAGATCATTCACTGGGCTGCTTCTTCGCGATGAGGACTTAGCTCACTTCTGAAAACTCCCCCGGCTCCCCGCTTCCCTCCCATGGTACTCGTTCAGGCATCTGTTCTCAGGCTCTCAGCTCATTACTGCAGTCTTAAGTATGGCTGTTTCGGTTCCATTAGCCAAGGATCACATTTGACTCTTGGTGGGAAGGTAGTATGGCAAAACTGCACTTTCCAGTATCTGGTAAAACTGAAGGTGTATACTTCTACCGCCCAGCAACTGCACTTCTGGGTGACAGGAGTCTATGCCTGTGTGCCAGGACACACATACAACCATGTTCCCAACATTGGAAAACTAAGGCAGCTTGTTGCTGCTACTGCTGCTAAGTCACTTCATTCATGTCCGACTCTGTGCGACCCCACAGATGGCAGCCCACCAAGCTCCCCCGTCCTTGGGATTCTCCAGGCAAGAACACTGGAGTGGGTTGCCATTTCCTTCTCCAATGCATGAAGGTGAAAAGTCAAAGTGAAGTCACTCAGTCGTGTCCGACTCTTTGTGACCCCATGAACTGCAGCCTACCAGGCTCCTCCACCCATGGGATTTTCCAGGCAAGAGTACTGGAGTGGGGTGCCATTGTCTTCTCCTTAAACCCCAACAAAGAATCGATTTTTTAAAATTATGAGAACATTACACAGCAGTCAACATCAAAAGACAGCCATATGGGTCCACATGGTTAACTCAATAAGTATGCAGAAGCAGCAGCTACAGAATAATACTTAAGATCCTTGACACAAACCTTTATTTCCACCTCTTGCTTACAGACTCCCATCTTACTCCTCACCTCCGCCACTAATCCCAGCCCTAAATCTCGAGCCTCTATGACCAGCCTGCCCCTCAGCTGCAGCCCCTACTCCTACCCACACACACTCTACAGGCAGCAGCCTCTGTCTTGCTCCATCCATCCTTATTCTTCCAGAGGCTATCTTCCTGCAACATGCTAGAAATGTCCACCCACTGGGCACTATTGCTGGGTGGTTTCTTATTTTTTCACTATCATTTTTGAGATCTCAGGAGAGAGAGAAATCCTTAGACTAGATACCCAGTGAAGGAAAAATGAGGATGCTGATGTCTAGGGGAGCAGAAATTATCCTTGTCTTCTAATAGCACCATCTGTTGAGCATTTTAATCTATGATCTACAGTCCATGGGGTCGAGAGATGTTGGACACAACTGAGCGACTAACACTTCTTTCTGTCCTCAATATCCTAATTAGAGGCCCAAGGTCTCCAATTCACTTTCTACACAAAGCAGGATAGTTCAGTGAATGCTGACAAAGGAGCCAGCCTGTCGGCATTCAAACCTTAGCTCTGCCACAGTCTACCCATGACTTCTCCCAAGTCATTCAATCTCTCTGTGACCCCACCTTGTCATTTATAAACAGCGGTTAGTAACACAGTCATAGGACAGTGTGAGGAATAGGTGAGGTCTGTGTAGAGTGCTTACTGGGACCGTGCTGGGCACACAGCAAACGCCATGCGTCAGCTGCGGCCACAAGGCCTCCACTGAACCATCTCCCTATTTGTTGGATGTTTATCTCATGTCCAGTCTATTTTTATTACTACTATAGGAGTCATTCTAATAAACATCTGTGGTTTGTACCTCTTGGCTTGCGAACTTACTTTAAAGTGCCTGAGCTTCTGCTGAATGATCCTCTTTAGACTAAAAAGCAGTAGCAATTTGCAATGACACCAAAAGTACAAAAACGCCTTCGATGCAGTGTTTTCTGCAGGCACTGGGTTCCTGGTTTTTAAATGTCTTTTTGTTATGAATTTTGTTAAGTAATATTACAGAAATTTAATGGAATTTTACAATACTAACATAAGTTTACTTTTTAAGTAACTTCCAGAAATAAAGCAGAAAGAACTTACTTTGTGATTGCGGCAAAAAAGTTAACGACCGAGGGCAGGCAAATCTTCAGAGGATTCAGCTGACTCATCACTATCCGTTCAAAATTTAGACTCTGAAGGTACCTCAAACCTTTGATTAAAAAACAACAAAAAAAATATTTTTTAAAAGGTACAAACACAACAGTCTAAGCAGCACTCATTATTCTATATATTAAAAAAATTTTTTTAAGGGTATTTGCACAAATGTTTTGAAGGTTCATGTAGATATTCACATAGTGCAAAGCCCAAAGAACACAGTTTATCTTAACCACACGCATTTACAACCAAACCAACCTTTCTAAAGAAAAGAGTTTACTCTTTTAAAGATCCAGGAAAGTAAAGATACATTCCTAGTGGGCTACGAGCTTATAAGACAATTTGGAACTCAGATACATGCAAGCTCAGCACATGCTGACTGCAGCACGGGAAACACAGAACATGTGATCTGACTTCTGCTAACAATCATGGACTCATTAAGCAGTTGGGGAGCACAGTGAATTCCCCATTCCCTCAAGGTAATGACTGTACAGTATGGAATTTCTCCTTCCTGAACTCCATATGTATATATACACACACTAATATGACAGTTAACAAAGCCAACAGCAAGCCTTACAAAACTCAAATTATCAGTAAAGTTGAGCCTATTTTTCAAGCGTGCATTCACTGTATTTCGGGGGTTTTTTGTTTTTTGTAACAAAACTATGGAGGTAGAAGGAAAAATTGGGTACATACTACTGTCTTGGAATCAATGACTATACTTCTCTCCTATATAAAAAGAACACCACACTTATTCTAAGAGGTGAGCAAACCAACTTGTGCCTAAGTATATTTTTGTTAGGAGATCCTTTGATGTATATATTTTGATAAAAGTGACTAAAAATGCAATAATGTAAAGGCTTACAAGAAATAGATCCACTCCAGTACTCCTGCCTGGAAAATCCCATGGACAGAGGAGCCTGGTAGGCTGCAGTCCACGGGGTCACACAGTCGGACACAACTGAAGTGACTTAGCAGCAGCAGCAGCAGCAGCAGCAGCAGCAGCAGCAGCAGCAGCAGCAGCATGCAGTTACAAGCATAATGTAGATGGATCCTAAACTACATATCATGGGTAACTCATAAATGAGATTGTGCTTACATAAAGTGATCCTCTTAAGTGTAGAATTAATGGACGTTTAGATATGTGGATGACACCACCCTTATGGCAGAAGTGAAGAGGAACTAAAAAGCCTCTTGAGTAAAAAGTAAAAGAGGAGAGTGAAAAAGTTGGCTTAAAGCTCAACATTCAGAAAACTAAGATCATGGCATCTGGTCCCATCACTTCATGGGAAATAGATGGGGAAACAGTGTCAGACTTTATTTTGGGGGGCTCCAAAATCACTGCAGATGGTAATTGCAGTCATGAAATTAAGACGCTTACTCCTTGGAAGGAAAGTTACCACCAACCTAGATAGCATATTGAAAAGCAAAGACATTACTTTGCCAACAAAGGTCCATTTAGTCAAGGCTATGGTTTTTCCAGAGGTCATGTATGGATATTAAAGTTGGACTGTGAAGAAAGCTGAGTGCCGAAGAATTGATGCTTTTGAGCTGTGGTGTTGGAGAAGACTCTTGAGAGTCCCTTGGACTGCAAGGAGATCCAACCAGTCCATTCTAAAGGAGATCAGCCCTGGGATTTCTTTGGAAGGAATGATGCTAAAGCTAAAACTCCAGTACTTTGGCCACCTCATGAGAAGAGTTGACTCATTGGAAGACTCTGATGCTGGGAGGGATTGGGGGCAGGAGGAGAAGAGGACAACAGAGAATGAGATGGCTGGATGGCATCACCGACTCAATGGACATGAGTTTGGGTGAACTCCGGGAGTTGGTGATGGACAGGGAGGCCTGGCGTGCTGTGATTCATGGGGTCGCAAACAGTCGGACACGACTGAGTGACTGAACTGAACTGAACTGACACAATATCCTTTCTGTGTTGGTGCTTGTATTTAAGACTGTAAATCTCATCAGCTTTTGCACAGTTAATGTCTCTATTAGACTCTTTAGAAAGTATCTTTTATGGTTAATAAAATGTAAAGACTACACTTGCTATTATACTAGCTTTCATTCTTACATATTTTCAGAGGGAACCTGTTTTAATGAATTTACTTTGAGAAGTTTTAAATCAAATTCTATGTCAGGATTTTACATTAATGTCCAATAGGTGGTTAGATTTGTTCAATGTTAAAATAGGTATTATGGTAACTTCGTCGTCAGTTAAATTACTAATTTAAAGTATAACATGTTTTTTATTAAGGAAAGGTAACTTATAGAGAAGTTTGGCGGAGAACAGACAACTGTTAAGGCCCTTTGCTGTACAGAATGCTGTGCTTTAATAAATCATGATGTTGTAATAGAAAAAAAGAAAATAGATCCTCTTTAACTAAGACTCTTAGCATTTATTTTTACAGAGAAGAGCACTGATTTTACTTACCTTGTGATAAAATCTTGTCCTACTACTGTTCATAGACCTATTTTCTAGCCCCCATCTTTTTAGTAGTAGTCATGATGTAAGAAAGTGCATGTGATGCAACACGTACAAGCTTCAGCTTAGAGCTGTGATTCTCAACCAAAGGCCACAGTGCCCTCAAGAGAACATCTGGTAGTGTCTGGAAGATAGTTTTAGTTGTCACAACAGAGGACGAGCAGGGCTAGTACTGGCATCGAGCGGGTAGAGAGTGCGAGATGCTGCTGGTCACCCTATTATACACAGGACAGCCCCCACAACAAAGGATTATCCAGCCTAAGGTATCAGCAGTGCAGAGTCTGAGAAACTCTGGCTTAGAGCAAACAGCATATTAAACCATTTGCATTATTCATGAAAATGAAACAATTTAAACTGACTTAACTGATGCTGTTCTTGGGGACTGCCTTCAACTGTAATACACTAACCCAAGAAACAATCTTCATCTGGTAGACTCAAATTTTAACTCTTAGAAATTAGCAAAACTGAAAACCAGGAGATTAACTCGAGTCTTTGGGTCCAGGAGCATACCTGAATAACCTCAAGCTTCAGGGTCACTCTCATCTGGTTTTAATCTCTCATCCTGCCAATAAGTTACTTCCCTGGGGTTTGGTCTCATCTGTAAAGCAGGGATGACGTCCACAGTTCACTGGGCCATTGCAGGGATGGGATGGGATGGGATGGGATGGGGGCAGCATGGGGGCGGGGGCTGAGGATCAAAAGTGCCGAGGCCGGCGTGGCCACAGCGCAAGTGATGAGTCACACCTCACATCTGACGACGACTCCTGCTCACCTTCTGGAGCGGAGCTTCTCAATCACAAATCCACCGACTGTTAAAAAGAAGGCTTCCGGGACTTTTAGGGGCCCACAAGCTGCTAGAAATTATCTGTAAAAGCTTAAGTGCACATGTAGCTTTCTAACAAACAATTTTTGTCAAAAAAAGTAATAAATCTTCATTCTGAAGGGTAACTAGTACATAGGAAAATCCAGTTTCATATCCATCAACCCCACATCACTGACCTTCCTTCAGGTTTCCACTTAAAAGCTGCTTGTGTCTAAAAACAAACGTGTAGAATACAGCTTGGCAAGCTGAATAAAATGGTCCGTGGAGAGCGACATCACAAAATGCCTTTGTTCCTGAATCCTGGTTATTAAGGTATACGTGTAGCCAGTTAACCAAAAGATCTAGGCATGATTTTACAGTACTAGAGAAAAGAAAAATTCAAGTCAACTTCACTTGCTTCATAACACACTAAAGTGACACAAAAACACATAATTGCCTCTCATTGCAAACTAAGAAAAGTCTGTCCATTGGCTTCTTTATCTATTACCCATGGGCACAGAGGAGAAGCAAGCAAAGGAAAGGATGGGCAGGTGGAAAGGCAGCCTTCCATTACAAAGCCAAGAATGTGGACCTTCCATGAACAACAGGAAGCCCCTAAGGCAGCCTAAAGGGTCACTTGGAGAACAGTTTCTCCTGGTCAACTCAGAAGGGTTCTTCCGATGGCCTCCCAGTCCTCTTGAGGGAAAATGGTCAGAGAAGAGGCATGTCTACCCACAACTCAGAAGAGAAAAACAACCTGGCTGACTTCACCATTCCCTGGGGGTTCTGATGAAGTCCTATGGTCCACAATTCAGGACAGAATACCCAGACAGCTTTTGGTTGTCAGGGAAGGGCTTTTAATAGCGCTCTGGCCCAAGGATATCTTCATGGACCACTGGAAGAAACAGGCCCAGCACCGGCCTCCTAAACAGACCCATTACCTCCAAAGGGGATTTTTTTCCTTCAGCTTTAACAGATACAATTGATTCGGAATGCAAATGAAAAATGACAAACCTATAAAAAGAATCAAAACAGTATACAACACTGTACCCATCCATGAAGACAAATGGATCTTCATGTTCAAGTGCAACGATACAGATGACAAAAGCTTTGCATGTGAGGTTTTACAGTTTTAAAATGAGACATTTTATTCTGAAATTGCCTCTTGGAAATATAAACATCTTGCATAGAGTGGAGAAACAAATTTTCTACTTTAAAGACAGGCCACAAAAATAAGGCAGTTATTTCTCTGACTTGAGACAATACTATATTCTTTTTTAAAGCATGATAAGAAAAGCACTTGGAAAATCAGGTTACTTACATAAGAGGAATAAATTTAGCTCTTGCCAAAAAGCTCCCAATATAATTTGCAGCAGCTTGCCTGATGATAGCAGGATTATTTGGATCCTGCAATTTTTTCCAGAGATGTTCCAAAAATGCTTCTGCAAATCCCTATAAAAATAGAAGGTGTTGATCTCCTCTTTTTCTAATGCTTCAGATATTCTAGCTAGCAGAATTCTAAGATTTTAAACTCACCAACATGGGAGCGCTCCAGTATCTCAGTTATACTGCTAAATAATGAATAGGGTCATCATGGTTCTTATTTTGAAAACACTCTGAGATAATACTATCAAAAACAAAAGGCATTCCCCAGCTTTAAACAATTCAATGGATGCCCAAGCCAGCTGAGCATCAGACCTAGGGCTCTGGAACCCCACACACCCCTGATAGGGCGCTGGGATCCAGCAGTCTGTAAAAGCTCTGTTAAGTGAGAATTCTCTGGCGGCCCGGGGGTTAGGACTCAGCGTTCTCACTGCCAGGGTGCAGCAAAACATAAACAAGTAAGTAAAGCTCTAGGACGCTGATATTCAGCCGTAACTAGAAAGCAGTGCTTATCCACACTCACATGGGAATCCCTTTTGCCATACCCTCCAGACTGCACATAACAAGCTCAACCAGAAACAGAAACGAGGATTAACGTACAGTTGATATCTGACTGATTATGCTAACTGTAGGGAAAAAACTGACCAATTCACTTCTTTTCAACAAAGAATGCAACTTCCAACTTCTCTCAAACAGCTCTTTTCAAAAGCTACTAATATATGCTTTGGGGCAGATTGAGTTTAACCTTCCTACCCATGAACAGTACTCTCCTAGACTAGGACTAGGAAGCTATGAAATAGCGCAAAGAAGAGTCCTGTGTTCTTTTGCTTTGTTCTCAAAACAGAAAAACAAACTCTTCCGAGTTTTAAAATCCTGGATTAAAACTTTAGTTTGGGCTAGTTAATATCAACTGAAACAGAATTTAAAAAAATAAAGTTACATACTGTATATGCGGTTTTTAAAAATTGGAATATAATTGCTTTACAGCTGCGTCCATATGAGATTTTAGTGAAGGCTTGAATTAAAGGGAAGGACACCACCTAGTGGACCAAACGCAGGACGACGTTTTCAGAGCACAGCTTCAGCTGATGGGCAGCAACGCCCTCGGCTCCTTCCACAGGTTGAGAAGGGCTTTCTATTTGACTAGAGGCACTAAGTAAAATGAGCTCCAGACAAAGAAATGGTCGATTCATGGTCCCTCTTCAACATTTCCCTCCACCCCTCATTTTTTAAGGAAAACTTGGGGCAAGAATAACAGAAGCTACGATAACGCAAATGACATACTCACCAATTTAAAGCTACAGAGGTAAAACATGAAAAACTGCACATGGCAAGAGGCATGGGTGGGCAACAGGAGCTTGTCAAAGATGGTTATGAGATCCCGATATAAATCTTTTGTTTTGTTGTTATCAATCTTACCTGTGAAGAAAATTTGGCATTTCAGTTCTATACATTATTTTCAAGCCACGAGTTTCATTTACATTTTAAAAAAGCAAACAAAACCATTAAGAAATACTTCATCCATGAAGCTAATGGGGGGTCGGGGTGGGGGCATAGGAGGCCATCTTTATCTGGCACAGAGTTTCCATTTCAATTATAAAAATCCAGGACTGGTAAGGAAGTGGGCCCTCATCTCACACACACCACTATAATTCCACACATTGGAAAAATCACCATTTACAAGTTCTACTGCTAGGAATTTATCACAAGCAAACACGTGACAATATAGGTATAAGTATGTTCATTACACTGTTACTTACAATGGCAAATAAAGCAGGGGGAGGAAAAAAATAAGGAACCAGTCAAACCCATATGATGAATAACTATTTTAGAAGAACCGTGAATTGTATGAGAAAATGTTCTTAAGAGGTAAAAAGGGAAGATTATAAAATACTACATATAGTGTGACTCCCCCGGAGAAGGCAATGGCACCCCACTCCAGTACTCTTGCCTGGAAAATCCCATGGACAGAGGAGCCTGGTAGGCTGCAGTCCATGCAGTCGCTAAGAGTCGGACACGACCGAGCGACTTCACTTTCACTTTTCACTGTCATGCATTGGAGAAGGAAATGGCAACCTACTCCAGTGTTCTTGCCTGGAGAATCCCAGGGACAGGGGAGCCTGGTGGGCTTCCATCTATGGGGTCGCACAGAGTCGGACACGACTGAAGCGACTTAGCAGCAGCAGCAGCAGTGTGATTCCCCAAATCCGTTGAGAAAAACATATACACCCATGCAAACAGAACAGAAAAAAATTTAAAAATGCTAATAACGGTCCTCCAAATAGGAGTGTGTGACCATAAACTGTCTTTTAAAAAAAATTCCTTTCCTGTATTTTCCAAATCTCCTCTAACCAACATGTATTACTTTTATAGCAGCAAAAAAGTTAAAGTAGTAACATACTCAACTCAGATTCAAGCCCTATTATTCTGAGTGGTTGAGTTTTATTCTTAATCTGAGAAATGCAAATAGAAAAAAAACTGCTTTTTTCAAGGCAAAGTGTCTAGACTAAAAATCTAAAAATTCCATTAAAGGCAAGAAACATATCAATTTGTCCACCAACACTTGGAACAACCAAAAGTACCCAGACTCTAAATTTCAAACATAACACCAAGTGTGTCCATGCATGCGTGCTAAGTCGCTTCAGTCATGTCTGACTCTTTGCAATCACATGGACTGTAGCCTACCAGGTTCCTCTGTCCATGGGATTCTCTAGGCAAGAATACTGGAGTAGGTTGCCATGCCTTCCTCCAGGGGATCTTCCAGACCCAGGGATCAAATCCGCATCCTCTTAACATGTCCTGCATTGGCAGACACACTCTTCACCACAAGCGCCACCCGAAAAGCCCCAAATATCTACTATGTGTACGTATGCTTGGTCATGTCCAACTCTTTGCAATCTCATGGACTGTAGCCTACCAGGCTCCTCTGTCCAATATTGGGGTGGGTTGCCATTTCCTTCTCCAAAATATCCACTATACCATTCTTAAATGTCTCCAGCTTGAGGTCCACTTTAAACTGTCCAAACTCCGTATATAATCTTTTAATACAGTAGGCAGTGAAAAGATCACCAAGGCCTTTGAAGACAAACACAACTGAGTCTGGGTCCCAGGTCCACTATTCTCAAGCTATGTCACGTTGGCAAACAATCTCTCTAAACTTTCTTTTCCTCATACTCAAAACAAGGGTTTTTATCGTGATTTTCTATCAGTATGCCCAGCACAGTGCATCCCAGCTGTGGCTACTGCAGGCTGTTACCGTCCACGTAGCAGACGTCCTTAATGTAGGACAAGAGTAAAGACAGGAGGATGTCCAGGCGCTCAGCCATGGGATGGACCATCTGATCGAGCCTTCCCGGATCAGCCTCAGTTTTGTGGTCAGCTTCCTCATCTTCATCCTTTGAAGGTAAAGTAAAAACTGACGTTATAAAAACTCAGTAAAAGTAGTTTAGGGAGAAAACCCTGAGGTAAACTGTTTCCTTTAAAAGATAAAGGGAAAACCCAGAAGTCTTGCCAGGCAGAGGCTGTCAACCAGAGGCATGAATCAGAATCACCCTTGGAACTCAACATGAAAGCACAGATCCAGCCTCTGACTCTCATGTAGAAGAGCCACCTACAGTGTGACCGTGCAAACATCACAGCTTTCCCCCAGTTTCTGGCACAAACTCTTGGTGCCGGGTTTCCTTTCCTGGGACGGGGCACCCACCCCCTCAGCTGCTATGAGCACTGGCTGCCAGCTCACAGCTGGCCCATTCTCTGGAGAACTGCCTTGGCTCCTCCCAACCCTCCCAATCAGACCTAGTAACTGACATGAGGTCACAAGAGGCCATTCCCCCCAGTCTCAAGGTAGGACTAACTCTGTCCTGTAACTCATGCTCCAGAGCTCCTGGGGGGGATCAGGCTGCAGTGACTTCCAATCGAAACCCAACTCTCCCTTCCTTCCTCCCCCTGCCCTTCCTGCTTCCCCACACCCTGTGTCCCAAGGGCACCTGCATCCCCATCTCAGGCTCCTCCCAGTGAACCCAAGTTAAGACACAGCTCCGAGCAGAGAGGCACTGCGTGAAGGTACACAATTTGTAGAACACAGGAATCACACTGACGTGCTTTTCTACGTATCACTCCTCCACAAACAATATGTGGTGTACAGAAACAAACTTAAGGAACAGACAGAAGAGTAAAAGGGAAACAGACTTCACCAAAACCAAATTCCAAGCCTTGGAAATGAACTCTACTAGTCAATAAACAACAAGGCAGCAAACTACCCATTTAAAGAACCATTTTCAAGCTTGCCGAACTACTGCTTTAACCCAAAGCCTTGACAAAGGTGAGGAGCCATCAGCTGTCTCTTGCCACCCTCTGGGACTGTGAGCTGTATATGTCTGACTACGTTCACAAATGCTGACCATATTAAATAGGGCTTCTGTGGCGTCGGCTCCACCACCAATTTGAGCTGCTGTTTCCTCAGCATCCTCAATATCCTGCCGGGATGCATTCACCTACATCATAACACAGAAGAAAAAAAAGAATAAAAACATATAAAATACAACCACAGTATTCAGCAACTGGAAATTCACCTAATGTACATGTTCTAAAGATATCCACACTAGCACCCTAAACAGCACTGTAACTCAATATACAATTATGGCACAAACCTATAAATGAAACTCGGTCATGAGAGAATTGACAAGATTGTAAATCAAGCACCCTGTACTACATAATAAAAATCAATACGAACTGTGCTATGTTGGTCTATATCAGACAGCTTCAAAATTCAACATTTATCTCAACACTTACTAGGCACAAGGCACATGCATGGAATATAACAGCATACGATCAATCAATGGAGAAAATTATTAAATCCAAGTCAATTTTGAATTACTGAAAATTTATTTTAGCATATAACCCTCCAGATAGCTTGTTTAACATACCATCCAAATATGCCTTTTTAACATGTCTATGTACATGACCTTCTTCCTAAATGTACTCTAAAATGTTCCATAAGCATACATCAGAGAAGGACTTTATAAAGATTATGGATGCAGGTGATCAGAGAGGTTTAACTCCAAGCGAACAATGCGCAAGCCCACCCAACCTCTGGTCTTTCCTAGAACTCCCTCCCCACTACAGATCAGTGTGCTTTCCATCAACCCCTATCTCCTTAGTCCACAAACCTCCTCTCCCCAACCCTGAAACATGCCTCTCACCCCTGCTTCATCTTCTCTCTACACCGCAAACCCTCAGCAGGTCTCTAGCAGCCCCACTTCCTAAGCAGCCACACTCTCCGTAGCAACAGACTGCCTCCGAAACCCCAAACCCAAGGACTCTGCTTTCCCCAACCTCCTGAAGAAGGCCAGCAACATCTCATGCTGCTGAGAGAAGCCTGATCCTCCCTGGGTGCCCAGGCTCTTGCTTTTCCTCCCACTTCCAATCTCACTTTCTCTCTCCTGTCGGGTTTGCTCTCAGTCCTCGACCTGCAGCTTCAATTGCCGGCTGACTGTCCTCCACCCCGTTCCCTCACCCGCACCTCAACCCATCCAAAGAGGAACTCATCACCCTGCAACTTCCTCCTGACGGTTTTTAATACTGTTATGGCAACGCCAGGCTTTCGTTCCCCAGGGAGCTACCTTTGAGGGCTTCCTTCACCTCACCCCTCCACTCCCCTACTCCCAGTCCAGTCAAGGCCCTTTCCTCCACGTGTCGCCAGAATCCACCACTTTCTCATTCCCTCTGCAGCTTATTGCAGGTCACTTCCTAGGAATGTCTTCCCAACTTCTGACTACAGCAGGTTTTCTAGCTCATAATGCATGTGTCCCATCCACAGCATTTATCACAATACTTTTCCACTTATATGACTTCCTAATTAATGCCTTATTCCCCAACCATGAGAAATAGGACTGTCTATAAACAATAACACACCAATGTTCAAGGGAAATGTTTAAGAAATGTTCAATGAATCAAAGGCGGAACTGCGGATTCTCTTCTATTGTTGCTACTATTGTTTCAATTATTATAACAAATACTATAACATAATATTTGGAAAAAGAAAACTGAAGAGAAAACAGATTATCTAATACTTACGTCCAACTTGAGTAGCTTTTCAACAACAAGCTCCAGAATTTCATGCCTCAAGGTCGGAAAATACACACTAATCCTGAGTAAGTTATGAACATAACATTCCTAAAACATAAAAAGATAGAAAAAATGACTATCAAGCAACACAGAAACTACAGTTTATATACACAATATCAGCATAATTGTGATTTATATACTCCTACAGTATTTTTAAAACAGGTTTGCTGATACACAATTCACCCACTTTAAGTGTACAATTCAATAGCTCTCAACTATTCAGAGTTGTGCAACCATCACCATAGTCAACTTCAGAACATTTTCATCACCCTAAAAAAAAATCCTTGTATCTTCCAGTAAGGTACCTCCTCCGAGCCCTAAGTAACCAATGGTCTACTTTCTTTCTCTATGAATTTGCCTAGCATAGATATTTCACATAAGAATATTACAACATGTGGTGTTTTAGCATAATGTTTTCAAAGTTCATTCATGTAGCAAGTAAACCATGTTTATTGTTGACTGATATTCCAATCTGCAGGGATAGCACATTCCATTTATTCATAAGCTGCTAAAGACTGGGCTTCCATATTTTGGCTACTACGAGTAAAGCTGCTTTGAACATTTGTGCAAAAGTTTTTAGGTGGACGCATATTTTTACTTCCCTTGGGAGCAATGGAAATGCTGGTTCATATGGCAATTCTATCTTTTATGAGGAACTGTAAGGCTGTTTTCCAAAGCAGCTGTACCATTTACCATTTACATACCCACCAGAGCGTGGAGGGTTCTGGTTTCTCCACATCTTTGCCAACACTTGTTACTATCTATTGTTCTGAGTACAGCCATCCTAGTAGGTAGGAGGCAGTATCTCACTGTGGTTTTGCCTTGCATTCTCCTAATGACTAAAAATGTTTAGTTTTTCACGTGCTCCTTAGCCATCTGTATATCTATTGTGGAGAAATACCCCTTTAGACTCTTTGTACATTTTTAAATTAGGTTCAATAAGAGTTCTTTAAATATTCTAGATACAAGTCCTTTATCCAATATATGATTTGCAAATATTTTTCCATTATTTGTCTTTTTATTTTCTTGAAGACTATGAAGCACAACAGGTTTTAATTTTGATGCAATTCAACTGTCTTTGCTGTGGTTTCTTGTGGTATATCTAGAAATTGTCTAAGATAACAAATATTTTCACCCACATTTTTTCTAACAGTTTTATCCAATTTGAGTTCAATTTTGTATACAATGTGAAGAGAAGTCCTATTTCATTTTTGGCATATGAACGTACTCCTGTCCCAGAATCAACTGTTGAAAAGAGTATTTATTCTCTTCCCCACTGTCCTAAACAACTGATCACTATACATTGATCTGGCATCCTGTGACTATACTGAACTCACTTATTACCACTAGTGTTCTTGTGAATTTCTTAGGATTTTTCTGTATATAAGATCATGTCATCTGCAAAAAGAGACAGTTTTACTTCTTCCTTTCCAATCTGGGCGCCTTTCTTTTTCTTGCCTAACTGCCCTGGCTAGAAACTCTAGAATAATACTGACCAGAAGTGGCAAAAGTGGACATCCCTGTTCTGTTCCTTATTGTGGGGGAAAGCCTTCAATCTTTCACTACTGAGTATAAAGACAAGTTTTGAATTTTTCATAGATTTTTTTCACAGATGCCCTTCATCAGGCTGAGGAAGTTCTCTTCTGTTTTTGTCACAAAATGGTTTTGGCGTTTTTCATCTACTAAGATGATCATTGGTATTTACCATTTATTCTACTGATACAGCCTGTTATACTAATTGCTTTGGGAGTATTAAATCAACATTGCATTCCTAGGATAAATTTCAGTGTATAATTCTTTTTTGTATGTTGTTAGGCTCAGTTTCCCAGTATTTTGCTGAGAATTTTAGCATCTATGCTCGTAAGAGATACAGAATTTGTAACATTCCAGTTGAAGCACACTCTCACAAATATCAACAAAAGTTATTAACTCTTTATTTAGTACCTATAATACATTATTTAGAAAAAAATATTCTGTATTTAGAAGGAAACCACTGTTAGTTACTAAACGCTACACAGATGATCTAAGTATTAGGCAGAAGACTTCCACGACTTCATTAACAGAAGGCTCTGCCTTCAAATAAGGCATGTTTACAGCTGGTAATAAATGAGCTATTATCTTCCAGCAATTCCTACCTGTGTTAACATTAAGTTCTATCTAGATATTTCTGAAATGGACTCTGCCTTTGACACGTACACAGGAATAAGAGAAAAGGCACTAAGAATCCTCAGTCAGTGGCTTGCTAAGAAAGGATGAGTCAAATTCTTAGCCTTGAGTTTAAAATTCAGCAGACAAAACTTTGAAGAGAAAGACCCAAATTCACCTAAAACTAAACCACACAAAACAACTTTTCCATTATTTCCCCCATGAAAAGATTTCTTACCAATGTTCTCTCTGATTTTCGAACAAACGGAAATTTTTCCACCAGTATTGGCATAAGAAACCATGGTGTGCTATTTGAAAAAAAAGAAAACAATTTCAATAAATCCATGATAACAAGACTTTCTCAGAAGGTAATATTTCCATTCTAAGAGCAAATATGGATACAAGAGGCAAAAGGCAACTCCTACCTCAAGCAACTGGAAGTGAAAACACCTCAGAGAAAATCTGTAACAACTTAGGGAAAAATAAGCTTCTGCTGAGTTTGATATCATCAGCATATTAAAGGAGGATTCTTTTTTTTTCAGTTTAAAATCTAAACACTTCCCACTACACATGTTATTTTTAAAAGGAGAAAAAATTACCAACTTGGACTTTTTAAAGTTAGCTTATGTGCTAAGCTTACTGGGGGAATTTGAAGTTCACCCCTCCAAAAGAAACCTACATATAGAGCTAATTTCTATTCGTAAGACAATACACAAACACATAGGCGGTTCTCACTGAAAATTTTTGGGTATTTTGTCTGTTGAAGTTAAAAGCAAAAGTCCAACCACCATAGAAAGCTGGAGGGTAGACTTGGCATACAGGTTTTGAAAAGAAATTGAAGACAATGAATGGAGAACCGAAATGCCATGTTTTCTACACTGTGATATGACAGCAATGAGATACAAAAACGTGCTGCACACAACTTCAGGTTTGATGCTGTGAACAGTCTATAATTTTCTACTAACTGATTGTAATTTTCTTGAGACTTAAACACAATACAAAATAAGTAACTGAAGTATACTCACGATGGGACATATTTTGCTATTATCTGTAAGGCTCTATGACAGGTGTCAAAATTTGCAGGAAGATCTACAGGTGAAAAGGGAGAGCATGAGCAATAAGATAAGACTGAAAACTGAAAAATTACCCACTTAAGGCTAAAATCGTCTGCTGACCAAAACGGAATCATCTGTCAGCTAAATAATCACATGTCAGCAAAATAATAATCTCAAGACTTTTCTCCATGACTATCAATGAATACTATAAATAATGCCAGTAATGGCAACTGATTGCATAGTAATCAGTTAAATATAACTGAGATTCTTTTTGTTAGATCTATAACAAAAAGACCCCATCAAAGGTTGCCCTTTGTTACCGTCTACCCGTGAGACTAAGTCCTAGAGGAACCAGGATACGTGAGCAGTCAGCACACATTCACTCAGACACAAGAGGTGGCCTTCGTCTAATTCTCTTTGTACTTACTCTCATCCTCATCATCAGAATCCGAAACATCTACGTCACCTTCTTTAATAACCACTCGGGCTTTTGAGGAAAAAAGAAAATGTTATACTTCTAACAATCTGAACAAGCAACAGCTACATAAAACAAGCGATTTTTCTGTTATCCAAACTTAATACAATAAAATTTACAATGTGGGCATGAAGTTTAAGCAGCGAAAAATCCCTGAGTTCCAAGACTTCACCAGAAGCTCACTAAAGCGAATTAAATCCATAAAAATCACAGCAACAAATAAATCCAGACACTTCCAGGGAGGTCATTACAGGGAACAGACAAGTACTAAAACTACTGCTGCCCCAGTAAGTATCCTGGCCTCTCCCATGGTGGCATAATCTCCAAAATACAGTGGGAAGGCAGCCTTTTTAACAGAGATAAATTTTTAAAAAGAAAACTTGAAGCAAGAAAAGCGCAATGACTTACGAGGTACAAAATGAGAAGCAATCATGCTGAGACATGGTCTAAGGAAGACAGTCTGTGCTGATACAAGATTACCAAGGAAGGATAAATACTCCTCCACTACTGTCTGACTTCTGTTCAACCACTGCAATCTCTAGAGATGGGAGGGAAAGACGAAACATTTTACTGATACAACATATCCTATTTTCAACATATACAATATATACTATTTTCAACAGATACTATTTTCAAAGTACTGAATTACATATAAGTCATTGAAATAAATAGTGAACTTACCAACAGAATATTAATAAGCTGCTCAAAGTCTTTCGTTAAGTACATGATGGAAGAACGGAATTCAAGCAGCCAGTTAATGATCTGGTCATCCTTAAATTAAAAAAAGAAAAGTACTTTCAAAATCACAAGTCCTCTAAAATAACAGAGAAATTATATTACCTGGCATTGGTCATCTATCAGCAACATTTAAATTAGCGGGGAAGTCACAAACTTGGACTTAAGCCAAAATTGGGATGAAGATTTCTTAGTTTTTATCAAAATAAAAAAAGATATTACAATAAATTTTCCTTTTTTCTAAAAACAAAGAAGAAGAAGTAATATAGTAATTGATATCAGGGAAAGGAATCAAGTGCAATATTTAAATCTAATCATTTTTGCTTGCCCTAGAAAAGTGAGAACACCTCAAATGGTAAATGTTGACACCTGGGACTTTTTTAAAGTGAAGAATTCCAACAGATCAAATATTCTAAGGCCACAAAGACCAAGAGGCACCTCTACTTCCTCTATACTCATGATGACCTGCAAGCATGTGGATAATATTCAGTCTAAGCTGATTAACCAGAGTCATCAATAAACGTAACTTTTTTTAACCCAACATGCAAATGGGTCTAAAAGAATCAAAATGTGTTCTATATTAATGATGGGTCCACTACTCCATTAAATATTTTTCAGACAATAAAATTACTATTCATAATACTTTCCATGACACAGGAAAACCTGCCAAGTTCAAAAAAGAGGCCATGTAGAGAATAAGGTATCAGTGATACTTAATAGATATTGCTTGCATTGAAGCATATATACAACACACATGTGCAAGAAAAAATTAAAACCCCTAATTCTGAGGAACTTCCTGGTGGTCCAGACTTTGCTTTCATTGCCAAGGGGGCAGATTCACTCCCTGGTTAGGGAACTAGGATCCCACAAGCTGCACAGTATGGCCAAAAAAAAAAAAAAGCCCCTAGTTTTTTAAAGACAATGGTTAATGCTGATAAAGATTCAGTAGGGGAAAAGAGAAATAAAGAAACAAAAATAATACCGTGTTGCACCTTTAGCAACAGACTACAGACAATGTTGAAACCCAGTGATAAACTACTGACAGACAGGGCTGGACCTACAGCCCTAGACTACGTATAGGAAGTACACGCCATGCGCCAGGCACGGTGCTTAGCACCATACATATATACCTTTCCCTAATCCTAAACATGCTGCCAAGGGATTACTGTTATTCTCATTTTATAGATGAAAAAACTGAGGCTAAGAAAGATTAATAAGATTAATTTGCCCACCACACCAGTAAAAAAGGACTTCCCTGGTGGCTCAGATGGTAAAGCATCTGCCTACAATGCAGGAAACCCGGGTTCAATCCCTGGGTCAGGAGGATCTCCTGGAGAAGGAAAAGGCAACCCACTTCAGTATTCTTGCCTGGAAAATCCCATGGATGGAGGAGCGTGTAGGCTACAGTCCATGGGGTCGCAGAGTTGAACACGACTGAGCGACTTCACTTTCACTTTCACCAGTAAAAGACTAGGTTCAAACCCATCTGCCTAGATCGATGCCCCGCCCACTTCCCCACAGTGCCTTGCCCCACACAGTGGAGCTCCCCACCTGCCACTCAACCAGTGAGAGCTTCCTATGCATTATCTATGTGACAAACCTCCATGACACTATTTGCTGATGAAACCCTAACTAACCTGGCAGGAAAATAAAGTCACAACTCATTTGCACTACAGTTTAACTTCATAATGTCCACATTCATTAAGGGTAACAAGACCTGAAGCAGAGAGGTCAAGCTAAGTTACATACACAGTTAGCTCTAGTCTGTCACTTTCCCACTAAAACAAGTGCAACAAAATCATAAGGACATTTAATGCTCCAGTTTTCAAGTAAACCAGTCAGGGACTATGGTACTGAACAATTATTAGAAACAAATTATTTCAACACTCCTCTGAACTAACATAAACATAACTGATGTGATTCTTGGGTCTGTAAAAATTCCCTGGAGATGTGCTGATATGAAATATAGTAGAACACAAAGAATGTGCACCCGGGGAAGAAGGCACAGGTCAGAGAAAGCTTTAAAGACGAAGTGATGCTTCCATTGTCTTTAAACAGACTGAGTACTCTCAAGGGCTCTACACTTTACAATGGTGAAAGCATGTCTTCAGAAAACCAAGAGCAGTTTAGTCTGGCTGGAGTATACTGTGAGCAAGCAAGCCAACAGATAAATTTGGAGAGCAATGAGGGACCAGACATATCACTGAAGTCCCTGTAAGCCAGATTGCTAATTAGAGATCTGCTGGAAGTGTGGGGCACGGTCTCAATGAAGGCACAGTCATGTGCTTAGACAATATCTGGGAAAGTTCATTAGTGAAGATGACATTTCAGTTGGGTCTCAAAGAATAGTCTTATAATTACAGTAATAATAATAAACAACACTAACATAAGACTAGGTGCAAGGCACTATTCTAAGACTTTTAACATTCCATGAGATAGATAGAACTACCATTGGTTCATAGCTGGGGACACCTAGGCACTGAAATGCAGTAATTCGCCCTCAATCACAGAGCCAGTAAGAGAGGGAGGTGATGTAACCAGAGCCCATGCTCAAACAGGCACCAAGCAAAGTGGATCCAAGAACCTCTCACAGGCAGAAAGAAAAGGCACATCAAAGCCGTAAAGTGGCAAATTCAAGAAATAGAGTCTCTAGTGACGGAACACTCCAAGTCTGCTGCAGGCCATGCTAAGGGGCTGGTCCTCTATTCCTCGGTGGGCAAGAAGCAGGGCAATGGCATTTCGAGAATGTGCTTTAGAGATGACTCAGATGCACTGTTAAGATATAAGGGATGGAGGGGACGTGTACGTGAGACAGACAAGCAATAAATCATTTAATCACATAAAGCCTGTATAGAAGTGGTTTTGAAAGAGAGAAAACACTAAATCCAGGGCACCTGTAACACCTGTGGGTTTGCGGTTAAGAAACAAGTCCGCACAACGTTGTAATTCAATTATACTTTGATAAAAAAAAAATAAGTGATATTAAAATTAAAAAAGAAAGAACAAAGTCTGAAGTCCACAAGAGCAATCTGATCTATAAATGCAAATAGCTCTATTATGAGGACACAGATATATCCCAAAGCCACGAGAACATAGGGCAATCACACAGGAAGAATCTGTAAAGTGAGGACGGGGTAAGTTAGGAAATCCAATCAATACCAAATTTCTGAAGAACCTGTCAAGAGAGAGATGAGAGATAAGCAGTAAGAAGACAGGAAGATCAAAGAAACTGAAGGAAAGATTTTAAGAAATGGGCAGTCAACTGCACAAATTGCTACAAGAAATTACTATGGGGCTGAAAGAGAAAGTCCATGAAATCAGAATGCAGGAAATCATCAGTAACCTTTGTCACAGTACATACAGCAGTGGACTTCACAGTGGATTTAAACATGAATGAGAAAGTGCAGACTGTCGGCATGAACAATTACAAAGTCCTCTGAGTCAGACACTGCTCTCACTGGATCCTCGAAAGACCTCTACGCTTGAAGAACTTATTTCTCTGGTTTTACAAGAAGGGAAACAGAGGCAGAGAGGTTAAAGAATGTGCCCAAGATCACACACTGGGAAACAATGGAGCTGGGATTCTATCCCAGGCAATCTGACCACCACTGCCCACAGTAACAGACTATTCTTCCCACAACTGGGCAGTCAAGGAAGAAAGGGGGAATAATGTTTACTTGACGGGTACATATCTTGAACCATTTCCAAAAACACTGAAACAGGGTAGTAGGTTGAAATACAAATCATCGTTGGCTGGTTTCATCTTGCTGTTTTGGCACTGGAGAGCCATGAGCATTGCATGCAGCATAGAAGACCGGTTCTAAAACAGCAAATTAAAGCCGGGTTTCCCAGCCTCAGGACCGCTGGGATTCGGGCCAGACTGCGCATTGTTGTGAAGGGCTGTTGTGTGTGCTGTATGCTTTTCAGCAGCACCCCTATCACCCACTCACTGGATGGCAGTACCACTGTTCCCTTATCAAAAATGTCCCCAATTCATCACTAAGTTCCCTCAGGGGTGAAAATGCCCCTGGTTGAGAACCGTTAAAGCAGGATCACCAAGTAAGTTCTAGAGAATGGAACAGGACAAAAAGTGCAAATTAACATCCTTGTTAATAACATTAACAAAGTGGTAACAACTTTGCTAATAATCAAACACAAAATTAGTTACCTTTATCTCTGGATCTGACAGCTGGTTCTTCAACAACTCAAAGTCATTTGTTTCCCCCTTAAGAAGAAGGGGAAAAAATGAATTTTTGCTTGCTTGGGTTTTCCTTTTAAAGACCAACAGCAGGACTTTAAACTATTACAAAAAGAAAACTGTAACACTGACACCTCAGTTCTGGGGTGTTTGGGTACACTTGTGTACACCTGTGTACTGACATCTGACCATGACAGTATCCATGCACATATGTGGAATTAAACACAGGTCACACATGGAAGCACACAGAATGCACATTTTCCCACCATCACTGAGACACAGTAGAATCACTTCTAAACTGACATGGAAACAAAGCCCATTAATAGAGCTGGTTTATTATCCCAAAGCAAAGCTTATGTAACTACTTAAATAAAATGCTTTGATTTAATGGGTTTTTTAAAATTATACCACTTGCTAAAGATTTTAAAGGACACGAAATAAAGTGTAAATAAAGCTTTAAATAAAGCATGTGAAGGTATAAAACCACAGAAAAGGGGTTACTATTCTAATTGTGAGCGGACAGCACCATGCTATTGTTAAACTGATTTGACTTCAATATTGATATCTAAAATCCACCTTATTTGCCTATTGGTCTTTAGTATAATAGCTATAATTGTATTCCGACCACCGAAAATCAAACCTCAATACATCAATTATATTTCAATAAATCTGAGGGACAAACCCACCAAACCTCACACTATCCCCTCTTACCTTTTTGTACTTCAGTAACACTTCTGTCACAGTTCCACCAAACCGAACAGTTTTTCTTGGAGGAGAATTGAAGAAATCATTCTCTAATGCAAGCATGTCTGAAAGCCTACAGAACCAAAAGTATCAAGCCATTAGGTGCATGACAAGGAACAATCTCATCCTTCAGTGAGACCACTGCTAAAGCCCCCTAACTGGCCTCCCTCCTCCCACTTGAATCCCCCATCAATGGATTCTTCATTCAGTGATCTAAAAATCTTTCAAAAACTAAAGACAGGCTTCCCTGGTGGTCCAGTGGTTAAGAATCTGCCTGCCAATGCAGGGGACACGGATTTGACTCCTGGTCCGGGAAGATCCCACATGTTGAGGGGCAACTAAATAAGCCACCACAACTACTGAAGCCTGGGCACCCCCGAGCCTGTGTTCTGCAACGAGAGAAGCCACTGCAGTGCGAAGCCTGCACACCACAACAAAAGCAGCCCCTGTTTGCTGCAACTAGAGAAAGCTCACAGCAACCCAGTATTTTTTATTTTTTTTTAAACTTAAAAAAGATCATGCTACTCTTCTGCTTAAATTCTCCAAAGGTTTCCTACTTCACTTAAATAAAAAACCCTAAACTCCTTATCGTTAAGGTCCTACATTAATCTAGCCCCTACCTATCTCTCTGACCTCACCTCCAACCCTTACATACTGCAGCCAGAGTCCTTTCTGCTATGCAAGTTCACCAGTCAGATTCCCATATAACTTACTATTCCCTCTGTCAAAAACACTCATTCTCCAGATGTATACATGGTTGGACCCTTGTCTTCTTTCAAGTTGAAGCTTAAATGTCAGAGAGACCTTCCATATCAGAAATCTTAAGTACCCATCCTCTCCCTCTTCCCTACTGTCACACTGTTTTATTTCTTCACAGTAGCTACCACTATCTGAAATTATCGTTGATTTACTCTTTCCCTCCTTAAACTTTAAACTCGGTTGAGAGCACGGACATTGTCTCTTGATATACTGTCCCCAACTCTAACATCCAAAGTAGGTACTTAAAAAAAAAAATTATGATATTATGCCAAGAGTTCCACAAAGTCTGTTTCTTTTAAACAAGTCAATGAAAAAAACATAGCATCCTACTAAAGACTCTCATGGAAGAAAAGTTATGACCAATCTAGACAGCATATTAAAAAGCAGAGACATTACTTTGCCAACAAAGGGCCATCTAGTCAAGGCTATGTTCTTTTCAGTAGTCATGTATAGATGTGAGAGTTGTAAAGAAAGCTGAACGCCAAAGAATTGATGCTTTTGAACTGTGATGTTGGAGAAGATTCTTGAGAGTCCCTTGGACTGCAAGGAGATCCAACCAGTCCATCCTAAAGGAGATCAGTCCTGGGTGTTCATTGGAAGGACTGATGTTGAAGCCGAAACTCTAATACTTTGGCCACCTGATGCGAAGAGATGACTCATTTGAAAAGAACCTGATGCTGGGAAAGATTGAGGGCAGGAGGAGAAGGGGACCACAGAGGATGAGATGGCTGGATGGCATCACCGACTCAATGGACATGGGTTTGGGTAGACTCTGGCAGTTGGTGATGGACAGGGAGGCCTGGCCTGCAGCGGTTCATGGAGTCGCAAAGAGTCGCACACGACTGTGCAACTGAACTGAACTGAAAGACTCTCAAAGTTAAACCCCAAAGTGTTTTATGGAAGTTACGGGTTTTAAAAGTTGAGCTAGATATAAAGCATTGTTAAGCAAACGTGCATCAAAATAACCTTCAAGCAAACAAAAACTTAAAGACACAACCTGCCATCAGTGACATCATTTGGTTAATAATCCAAATAGCCCAAGTATCTCTTTTTGAATCTAGTCGAAGAAGCAGGAGGGAAGAAGGGTAAAGTAGTATAAGGTACTACCCAGGCCTGGAAAAATGAGGGAGCCCAGTAGGGAGAAAAGGGGACTCTGGAACCGAGGAGGTTCCTTTTCCCCGCCCCGCTCCCACCTTTGTTACCCATCTAAGGGTCACGGGCTCACTCCTGACGACCTAAAGTGACCCTCTTCCCTCGGCCCCCACCCATTCCATGAGCTCTGGCCCAGACCCTTCAGCTCCGCTCTCCTAATCCGGTCCAGTGCTCTGGTCCCGGACGCGCAGAAGGAAGCGTCCTGGATTCTTACCCGGTCCTCGACGAGCCCAGCCTCTTGACAGCAGAGGCCGAAGCGGCCGCATCTCCGGGCAACCGCGTGTGAAGCAGAGGAGCCGCCATCCGGCCGGACAAACGCGACGACGGCGGCTTGTGCCGGAAGTCTTTCTCCCTCTAGGCCCGCCTCCGTCCCGGAAGACTCGCGTGAGAGCAACGGGCTTCAGCCAATCAGGAGCCCCAGGCAGGGAGAGCTGAGTTACCTCGGTCCAGGCTAGAGCGCCGCCAAGGCGTAATCCCTGCCGTGCATCAAGCCCCTTCTTCCGCTTGAAGGATTTTCCCCGCCAAGCTAACTGCTGACGGCGGCTGTGGACTCTGCCGGTGGCTCAGCGGTAAAGAATCCGCCTGCCAATGCAGGAGACTTGGGTCCGATCCCTGAGTCGGGAAGGTCGGGTGGAGAAGGGCATGGCTACCTACTCCAGTGTTCTTGCTTGGAGAATCCCATGGACAGAGGAGCCTGGAGGGCAATAGTCTATGGGGTCGCAAAGAATGCACGGCTGAAGCGATTTAGCCAGTGCACTGTACTGAGCCAACTTTGACTCAGAGTTGGACCAACAAAGGTCCGTCTAGTCAAAGCTATGGTTTTTCCAGTAGTCATGTAGGGATGTGAGAGTTGGACTATAAAGAAGGCGAACTGTGGTGTTGCAGAAGACTCTTGAGAGTCCCTTGGACAGCAAGGAGCTCAAACCAGTAAATCCTAAAGGAAATCAGTCCTGAATATTCATTGGAAGGACTGATGCTGAAGCTGAAACTCCAGTACTTTGGCCACCTAATGTGAAGAGCTGACTCATTAGAAAAAGACCCTGATGCTGGGAAAGAATGAGGGCAGGAGGAGAAGGGGACGACAGAGGATGAGAGGGTTGGATGGTATCACTGACTCAATGGACTTAAGTTTGAGCAAGCTCCGGGAGACGGTGAAAGACAGGGAAGCCTGGCATGCTGCAGTCCATGGGGTCACAAGGAGTCGGACATGAGTGAGCGACTGAACAACGACTGTAATGAAACCGGAGAGCTGCTGGGAGGTGTCTGTCCAGCCCTGAGTTTCCCAGAGAAGGGGCGGGGACACCGGGAGGGGCCAATCAGTGGCTTGGTCTGTCGACTTTTAACTTTTTGGAGTCAGAGCCTCCCTCAATCAAATTGAAGAACCCAAGCCTAGAGGGCTAAGGTACATAGCGTCGCAGAGAATTGGACACAACGGAAGCAATTAGCATGCAGGCACTCATAAAACATAACTAATGAGAACCTACTGTACAGCGTAGAGAATGCTACTCAGAGTTCTGTAGTGACCTAAATGGGAAGGAAATTGCAAAAGAGTGGGTATATGTATACATATCGCTGATTCACTTTGCTGTACAGTAGAAAATAACAAAATTGTAAAGCAACTACACTCCAATAAAAAGCAACAATAAAAATGAAGAACTGGAAGTCCTGTGATTAATCTAAACCCACAGAAAGATGGAGTGGGTCAGGATTTGAACAAGTCGGCCTGACCCAGAAACCTGCTTCTTCCTACCTACTGGGCTATTCTCACAAACACCCAAGCTAATCTTACCCTCCTGGAAACGGGGTTGATGACACATCCAAAAATCTCAGAGCTGTGATAATTCTGGGATTAGACATCAAAGAGTGAGAGAAGGCAGTTTTCAAAAGGCTTTAACCCTTAAACTTACAATGTTTAAAGATGTACCAAGTTAGCCAGACCAGCAAAGCAGGGAAGGGTCTTCCAAACATAGGGAACAACAGGTGCCAAGGCAGGGTGGGTGGGAAGGAGGCAGAGGGAAAAAGAGGATGTCCCTCCCTTCACTTTCTAAAAGGCGGAATTGTTGCAACCTTTGGAAACTGTATAGAACTGTATCAAAAGGGCATAAACTAGGTACAGCAACTTAAAATATAAAGCATTGTTCTGTTTTGGCAACGGTGTAAAATCAGTTATTGTCCTTCTGCTGCTTCCATATGGGCACACCATTTCTTGCCTCACTGCATCAGAGTTCCTGCGGAATGCTGGGCAGAAATCATCCATGTCCCAGGAACCAAGGAAATTGCGTGGTAGCTCACAAAGATGTTCAAGATAGCTGTTTAAGTGGGAATCTCTTCCCCTATACCCGCAAAGCAGAGCTAAAAAGAAAAAAAAAAATCACAATTCTTTGCACTCTCAGCCAGTAGAAGTTTAACTGTACTGTCAAGGAATTTGACAGTTACTTTATTCCTTCACTTATAAAAAGTCTGATATGTATTAAAGAATATATGTTAATGTACGTTATTAAACATAGTAAAGTGAAGACCTGCGAATGTACAACCAACTTATGAAACAGCCTGTATTATTGATGCTTCCTATGTGCTCCTTCCAGACACCCACCATCTGCCTGCTTCCTCTCAAGGTAACCACTATCCTGAGTTTTTAAAAAATCATTTCAACTTTTCTCTTGTCTTTCAATGATAAAATTACTTCAATGTGGCATCATACTGCTGTTTCTTTTCAATCAACATTTTGCTTCTAGAATCCAATCCTGTTGTGTATAATTGTGTTTCTCCTACCATATAGCTTGGGCTTCCCTGGTGGCTCAGAGAAAAGGAATTCACCTGCAATGCAGGAGAGGCGGGTTTGATCCCTGGATTAGGAAGATCCCCTGGAGAAACAAATGGCAACCCACTCCAGTATTGTTGCCTGGGAAATCCCAGACTGGAGCCTCGAGGGCTACAGTCCATGGGGTCATAAAGAGTTGGACACAACTTAGCAACTAAACAGCAACAACCATGATTTATCAATCCATTTTCCTGTCTCCAATATTTAGATTGTTTCCTTTCCCGGCTCCTCCCTACTCTTACATACATTGTTATGATTATTCTTACACATCCTCCTGATTCAAAGGTGCAAGAATTTGTCTTAGGGTAGAGATGCTCTTGGAGGTATACAAGACA
This sequence comes from Ovis canadensis, assembly GCF_042477335.2. Classification (NCBI taxonomy): domain Eukaryota; kingdom Metazoa; phylum Chordata; class Mammalia; order Artiodactyla; family Bovidae; genus Ovis; species Ovis canadensis. The sequence continues at coordinate 28,904,535 of NC_091268.1, read as the reverse complement.
CAGTCAAAGAACTTTCCTAAGTGGTTGTGCCCCTCCCTGCAATACTTCCTCCATAAGCTTGAACACAGCTTCTTCCTTATTTTCATGAAGCACAGTTAAGACAAAGCTTATGTGTTAAATTTTTTTTCAATAACACCTGAGCACAATACAAGAAAAATCCGAAAACTGGCATAATCTCCTGCGGGAGTTCTCAGGTCATTCTCCTTCATGTGGATCCTCTGCCGCTGCTGCTGCGAAGTCACTTCAGTCGTGTCCGACTCTGTGCGACCCCATAGACAGCAGCCCACCAGGCTCCCTTATCCCTGGGATTCTCCAGGCAAGAACATTGGCGTGGGTTGCCATTTCCTTCTCCAATGCATGAAAGTGAAAAGTGAAAGTGAAGACGCTCAGCCATATCCGACTTTTAGCAACCCCATGGACTGCAGCCCACCAGGCTCCTCCGTCCATGAGATTTTCCAGGCAAGAGTACTGGAGTGGGGTGCTACTTTACTCTGTTTCGTGGGCCATCTCAGCGTGACAGGATAAAAGCCTCCTTTATCCAGTCTTGCCTTCCTCAGACTCTCATGGCTTTTTGTCTCCAACTCTTAAAAACAAAAAGTACCAGTACTAATGAAGACCCCTCCTTCTCTAACTGCGACAACAACAGAAAGCAAACAAATAGGGACATGTGCTTGCAAAGATACAACCTCACCTACAATGTAGTCATCCTTTTGTATCACTAGGTATTATCATTGTTCATAATTGCTCTGAGCTTCTTCACTGTAGAGTGAAATTTTACTTTTGTGTACCCAGATGACCCATTAAACTGTTTTTCAAAAGAGCAGTCTTCCTCTAGAGATGAATTTTACACTCATCCCCAGAGTAGTTCTTTTGGGCAAAGCCACAATCATGGCTTGAAAGTAACAGAAGCTATCTTTAGCTAGTTTAAGCAGAAAAGAAGAATTTGTTCTAAGATTACAGGATATATTAAAGCACCAAAAAAGAATTTCTCACTGGCCAAATTTGAGTCAGGGACTTCTCTGTTGGCTCAGTGGTAAAGAATCCACCTGCCAATGTAGGAGGTATGGATATGATCCCTGGGTTGGGCAGATCCCCTGGAGAAGGAAATGGCAACTCACTCCTGTATTCTTGCCTGGGAAATCTCATGCACAGAGGAGTCTGGCAGGCTACAGTACATAGGGTCACAAAGAGTAGGACATAACTTAGTGACTAAATAACAACAATAAGCCCTCCTCTAACCCAGTCTAGAGAGATGAGGTCATATGGTACCAAATGGCTTCCAATGAATTTTTGCTGTAGATGAAAGGGTCACTATTAATGCTCCAGAAATGTTTTTCAAATCATTGAATGGCAGGGACGTTCCAAATGAATAATTCTAAATAGCAAAGCCAATAATAAATATCTCATTTGTTCCTTTCCCCTTTCCAAAGAGTCAACAGTTATTTTATAAGTCACTTATCTTTATAAAAACATTCATTAATACAAGATGGCAACTGTATATCTTTCATGTAGATAATGAATATTAATAATGTATATATATGTACTAATTAATAGATCATATTCACATATTATATATGAAATTATAAATAAATATCCATATACTATGTGTATGTAATATAAAATTATATACAATATAATTAATATATTTAATATTTGATTAAATAATATAAGTATATCCAAAGAAGATTAATTTAGAGCTTTCCTTGTCCCAGAGAAATAAAAGCAGTTTCTCAACCTTGGCACTGGTGACATTTTAGACCAGATAATACTTTATGAGAGGTGGAGGCTGTTCTGCGCATTGTAGGATGTTTAGCAGTATCTCCGGTCTTCACCCCCAAGGTATCTTCACCCCCTAGGTGGTAGTAGCATTCCCCTCTGCGCCACTGTGATAAACAGAGGTCTCCAGACAGTGCCAAATGCCCCAGGAAGACAGTATTGCCAAATTAAGAACGACTGGTATAAATCACGATCTTAGTGAACACAACTGTGCTCATTTCACATGCTAGAAAGGTAATGCTCAAAATCCTTCAAGCCAGGATTCAACAATACGCGAACCGAATAATTCCAGATGTTCAGCTGGATTTAGAAAAGGTGGAGCAGCCAGAGATCAAATTGCTAACATCCGGTGGATCACAGAAAAAGCAGGGGAATTAAAAAAAAAATCTACTTCTGCTTCATTGACTATGCTAAAGCCTTTGACTGTGTGGATCACAACAAACTGGAAAATTCTGAAAGAGATGGAAATACCAGACCACCTTACCTGCATCATGAGAAATCTGTATGCAGGTCAAGAAGCAACAGTTAGAACCAGACGTGGAACAACTGACTGGTTCCAAATTGGGAAAGGAGTACATCAAGGCTGTATATCATCACCCTGTTTATTTAATTTCTATGCAGAGTACATCATGCAAAATGCCAGACTGGGTAAACAAGCTAGAATCAAGATTGCGGTAGAAATATCAACCACCTCAGATATGCAGATGACACCACACTAACTAATGACAGAAAGCAAAGAGGAACTAAAGAGCCTCTTGATGAAGGCAAAAGAGGAGAGTGAAAAAGCTGGCTTAAAACTCAACATTCAAAAAACTATCTTGGCATCTGCTCCCATGATTTCATGGCAAATAGATGGATGAAATGTGGAAACAGTGACAGATTTTATTTTCTTGAACTCCAAAATCACTGCAGTCGGTGACTGTAGCCACGAAATTAAAAGACACTTGCTCCTTGGAAGTAAAGCTCTGAGAAACCTAGACAGCGTATTAAAAAGCAGAGACACGTTTTGTGAAGAGGCGAAGACTGAGTGATTGAGACCGCGTTGCCAACCTCTGGCAGCAATCGGCTTCTCCACGTAGAACCGGGGGTAGGAGATTCAGAATCGAATCTCTTTTCCCTTCCCCCTCCTGTGACTTTTTTCTTGATCTCCAGCTACCTTTTTCAGCTTTGTGAGGCACCGTATCACCAAAGACAATGGCCAGCAATGTTACCAATAAGATGGATCCTTGCTCCATGTGTTCATTGGGAATCTTAATACCCTTGTGGACAAGAAATCCGACGTGGAGGCAATCTTCTCAAAATACAGCAAAATTGTGGGTTGCTCTGTTCATAGGGCTTTGTCTTCGTCCAGCGTGTTAATGAGAGAAACGCCCGGGCTGCTGTGGCAGGAGAGGAAGGCAGGATGATTGCTGGCCAGGTTTTAGATATTAATCTGGCTGCAGAGCCAAAAGTGAACCCAGGAAAAGCAAGTGTGACACAATCTGCAGAGCAGATTACAGGTCAGTACCAGAACACCCTTCTCCATCCCCTCCACTCAGCCCATCTTTTGACTTGGACTGTGACTTTCAACAGGATTATCATGACAGGATGTACAGTTACCCAGCACGTGTTCCTCCTCCTCCTATTGCTTGGGCTGTGGTGCCCTCGGAATGCCAGCAGATATCAGGAAACACCTCATGAAGGGGCAAACATGGCTTCAATTCTAAGAGCAGACAGTGGGGATCTTCCTCTAAATCTGGAAAGTTGAAAGATGACCTTCGGACCATTAAGAAGGAGTTAACCCAGATAAAACAAAAAGTGGGTTCTTTACTGGAAAGCCTGGGAAAAAATTGAAAAGGAACAGAGCAAAGAAGGAGTGGAGATGAAGAAGGGTAAGTCAGAAGAGGAACAGAGCGGCAGCTCCCTGAGCAAGATGAGACTAATGTGAAGATGGAGTCTGAGCGGGGGGTGCAGATGACTCTGCTGAGGAGGGGGACCTACTGGATGATGACGATAGTGAAGATCGGGGGGATGACCAGCTGGAGTTGATCAAGGATGATGAAACAGAGAGGATAACAGAGACAGCACCAATGGCGAGGATGACTCTTAAGCACATAGCAGGGTTTAGAAATCTTGTTCCATGATTTCTTTACCTAGGCGCTTGTCTAAGATCAAAATTTTCACCAGATCCTCTCCCCTAGTATCTTCAGCACTTGCTCACTGTTCTCCCACCCTTGTCCTTCCCATGTTCATTAATTCATATTGCCCATTTTCACTTCCTTTGACCTTCCTAGTAGTTACGTTGTCTTTACCCTGTAATTTTTGCTTTAATTTTGATACGTCTTTATGACTTAACAATAAAAAGGATGTATCAACTGTCTCCAAAATAATCTCTTGTTATAGAGGGAGGACAGTTCTTTCCATTCATACAGTAGCTGCTTCGCTAACTACAAAGGCAATCTCATTAGTTGAGTAGAACCTGAGAGCAGCTTTGAGTTAGAGGTATCTGTGTTATACCCCACATAACAGTGTTATGCAGGGCTGTTAAACACAAATGTAACAATGTATTTTTGTGAATGAGAGTTGGCATGTTAAATGCATCCTCTGGAAAAATAACTAGTGTAATAGACTTAAGGTTTGTTTTTTAAAGTTGATACTGTGGGTTATTTTTGTGAACAGCCTGATATTTGGGACCTTTTTTTCCCTCAAAATAAACAAGTCCTTATTTAACCAGGAATTTGGAGGGGTAAAAAAAGAGCAGAGACATCACTTTGCCAACAAAGGTCCACATAGTGAAAACTATGGTATTTCTAGTAATCATGTACGGATGTGAGAGTTGAACCATAAAGAAGGCTGAGCACCAAAGAACTGATGTTTTTGAACTGTGGTGTTGGAGAAGACTCTTGAGAGTCCCTTGGACAGCAAGGCAATCAAACCAGTCAATCCTAAAGGAAATCATCCCTGAATATTGGAAGGACTGATGCTGAAGCAGAAGATCCAGTACTTTGACTACCTGATGCAAAGAACTGACTCATTGGAAAAGATCCTAATGCTGGGAAAGATTGAAGGCAGGAGGAGAAGGGGCTGACAGAGGATGAGATGGTTGGATAGCATCACCGACTCAATGGACATATGTCTGAGCAAACTCAGGGAGATAGTGAAGGTCAGGGAAGCCTGGTGTGCTGCAGTCCATGAGGTCGCAAAGAGTCAAACATGACTCAGCAACTGAACAACAATGAGGTGAACTTTTAGTCCAATTGAAGACACAAAACATATATGAAACAACTGGAGGACAAAGAGGTAAAACAATATACAAAATTATATTATAAACAGTCATATAGTTTCCATTTTTGCCTTTAATATTCTTTGGAAGATGTGGGCTCCACCCCTGGGCCGGGAAGAACCCCAACCCACTCCTGGAAAATCCTGGAGTGTATTTTCAGGATTTCAGGAGTGTAATTTCCAGTGTTTTTGCCTGGAAAATCCCATGGACAGCGATGCCGGGTGCTACAGTCCATGGGGTCGCAAGGAGTCAGACATGGCTGAAGTGACTTAGCACACAAGCACAAATCTATTAAGTCCTTTAAAGGGGACAACATGCTACTTGCTGTTGGGTTCTATAAAGTGCATACTTTACATCCGTGAGGCATTCTGGGTAGTTTCCCTAAGAAAGTGATTATTGAATCAAAATTTTAAAAATCACCAAGAGTGAAAGGGTCAACAGGCTATGTGGGGATAGTGCTTTTAAACCAAGGAGAAAAGTGTGTGCAAGACCCCATGGCAAGAATAGAATAGGGGATATGAGTTAGGATTTGAGTTTAACAGTCCAAGGTTAAGGTAATAGTCCTTTGGAGGAAGGTGGTGGTGGTTGAGAAGACAATCCATTGAGAAAAGTCAAAATTGGAATCTTGAAATAAATGAATGATTGATAATCCTTTTGTAATGCAAATATGCATTCCTTTCCCTTCTTTATATTCAAATATGTTAGCTTTTTGCAATGCAAGACACGAAGTACAAAAATCTAAGCTGAGTGAATGTTAAATTTCGGAAGTAATGTATTGTTTAATAGCAGTTCATCATGATATAAGGCTTCCTTTGTGGCTCAGCTGGTAAAGAATCCACCTGCAATGCAGGAGACCTGGGTTCGATCCTTGGGTTGAGAAGATTCCCCGAAGGGAAAGGCTACCCACTCCAGTATTCTGGCCTGGAGAATTCCATGGACAGTCCACGGGGTCTCAAAGAGTTGGACACGACTGAGTGACTTTCACTTTCACCATAATATAATCTGATAATGGTACTGGAAAATCTTGTCCATATTGTTACTGAACTCAGGTTCACCTGCTCCTCGCTCAAGAATCTGATACCAAGAGACAAGTGTCAGGTAAAAGGAAAGACAGCTTTACTGAGGAGGATGGCAATCCTGGGGAGAAGGTGGACCCATGAACCAAAAAATAATCCCGGAGTTTGCTCAAATCTATGTCCATTGAGTCAGTGATGCTACATAATCATTTCATCCTCTGCCATCCCCTTCTCCTCCTGCCCTCAGTCTTTCAGAGTCTTTTCCAGTGAGTCAGCTCTTCACATCAGGTGGCCAAAGTATTGGAGCTTCAGCATCAGTCCTTCCAATGAATATTCAGGGTTGATTTCCTTTAGGATTAACTGGTTTGATCTCCTTGCAGTCCAAGGGACTCTCAAGAGTCTTTTCTAGCACTGCAATTCGAAAGCATCAGTTCCTCAGTGCTCAGGCTTCTTTATGGTCCAACTCTCACACTGTACATGACTACTGGAAAAACCATAGCTTTGATTATACATACTTTTGTTAACAACTTTAGAGAAACTTTAAAAGGGAAGGGGGACAGAAAAAGGGAAGGTACTGAAAAAGATGCATAATATCCTGCTAGTCACTTTTTAAAAATGCACAGACTTGTATAAAAATATATGCTGGGTTTTGCACAGACTCTCTGGATAGATGTTCCAGACACTAAAAACAATGATTGCTTTTGGGAAAGGGCCATTAAGGACTGGGGAGCAGGGGGTGGGGTTCAAAAGCTGAAGGAAGATTTATTTTCACTGTATAGCTTTTAGTACTATTTCCCTATCTCATTCTCTGAGATAATGTATTTTTTAAGGAAACTACAACACAATGAAATAATTATACTGATTTGCTAGAAGGAGGACTCATACTCAGGGAGGTCAAATTTTAGTCCAGCCTCTGCCACTAACTAGGTATAGGCAGATCACTTACGATTTTGTTTGTTTGGGGGCAGGGAATGGACTAAACAGCCTTTGGAATTGTTAAAGTCAATGCTCAATCACTAGTGGTTGATTGGTCAATATGTATTTATTAGGTCCAAATTTATTATTGCTTTTAAATATTTATTAGAATGGAAACCACAAAAATGTCCATCAATAGGAAACAAGTGAAATTATGATACATCTATTCAATGGAATACTGCATGTTCATTAAAAAAAAAAGAAAGCTCTTTGACACCCAAAATGGAAAGATCTCTGAGATACATATTAAGTTTAAAAAAACCTGTAAAGAAACACTAGAATGTATAAGTACTTTGCATATATAAATTATATATATATAATGAATCATTATATATAAATGATATCTATATAATGAATCATTATATATATATGCTTGAATGAAAGGATTTATAAGAAATAAGTAACATTTTTTAAAATTATGTATTTATTTTTGGATGCACTGTGTTCATTGGAGAAGGCAGTGGCACCCCACTCCAGTACTCTTGCCTGGAAAACCCCATAGACGGAGGAGCCTGGTAGGCTGCAGTCCATGGGGTCGCTGAGGGTTGGACACGACTGAGCGACTTCACTTTCACTTTTCACTTTCATGTACTGGAGAAGGAAATGGCAACCCACTCCAGTGTTCTTGCCTGGAGAATCCCAGGGACGGGGGAGCCTGGTGGGCTGCCTCTATGGGGTCGCACAGGGTCAGACACGACTGAAGCGACTTAGCAGCAGCAGTGTTCACTGACGCTGCACTGGCTTTCCCTAGGTGCAGTGCTCAAGTTTCTCACTGCAGCGGTTCCTCTTGTTGTAGAGCACTGAACCTAGAGACTGAGGGCTTCAGGAGTTGCGGCACAGGCTTAGTTGCTCTGTAGCATGTGGGATCTTCCTGCACCAGGGATCAAACATATCTCCCCTGCACTGGCAGGCAGATTCTTAACCACTGGTCCACCAGTGGTCCACCAGGAAAGCCCCTAATAACATTGTTGATGTCTATCAGGAGCAATGTTATGAAGGTTGAAGGCTTTAATATGTGCTATTTTATGCTTTTTGGATTTTGCAATATGGAATTACATTACCTAGTCAAAGATTTAAACTTTAAAAATTTGTTCATCCTATAAAATGTTTTATTTCTATGTCACTTTTTAAAAATTGTAGTTGATGTATGATATTATATGTTACAAGCGTATAATATAGTGATACCTAATTAAGGTTATACTCCATCTAGAGTTGTTATAAAATATTGGCTATATTCCCTGTGCTGTACAATATAGCTTCATGGCTTATTTTATACATAATAGTTTGTATCTCTTTACTCCGCTACCCCTTGTCTTGCCTCTCCCCACTGGTTTCCACTAGTTTGTTCTCTGTATCTGTGAGTCTGTTTCTTCTTTGTTATACTCACTAGTTTGTTGTGTTTTTTTAGATTCTACATACAACTGATATCATATAGCATTTGTTTTTCTCTATCTGACTTATTTCACTTAGCATAATGCCCTCCAAGTCCAACCATGTTGTTCAAATGGCAAATTTTTTTTTAATGGCTGAATAGTATAAAAATACTTCTTTTAATTTGAGGGTAAGATAAACCAGAAGAGTCTAGTGTTTTTTGCTTTATTGTCTATTTATTGATTCATACATTTATGTTTTTAATATTTATTTTTCCTTCATGTCAAGGCCTATGTGGAGTCCTGGCTGGGGGTGTAGCTCTGCTCTAGGTAGTCAGTCACTTGGGGACCTAGTGTTTGTAAAATACCTAAGTACCTATATTTACTAAGATGATTATAAAGTTGTTTCTATTTTTCTTTCAAGGTGACGATCTGCGGCTCAGCATTGGTGACGCTTGAGGTTCACTAATCACAATTCTTAAGAACCAAGTCTATTTACCCAAGATAAAATCCAATCATAGGAGTATTGATTAGCCTCTGCAAGATAAAAGGCTCTTCTGCAGGTTCCTGAAATGTGCGTATGTACACACCCTCTGTCCTCCAAGAATGTCCTTTGCACTTACTTGGTCCCTTATTCTGCACTACATTAAAGTTGATTTTTCTCTGAATTCCTAACTATAGCTCTTCAATTCTTAAAACAACTCTGCTAAGATTTCCCTGGTAGTCCAGTGGCTATGATTCCACACTCCCAATGCAGGGGGCCTGGGTTCGATACTTGGTCAAGGAACTAGATTCCACATGTTGCAACTAAGACCGGGTGCAGCCCAATAAACAAATAATCAATAAAATTAAAAACAGCAACAAGACAACTGTGCTTACCTGGTGCATTTTATATATAGAAGCTCAGCAGTTGCACATATTTATTAGTTAAAAATAAATCTATAAATGTTAAATGGTTTATAAATTGCTGGTTTAATCCAATTATTCTTTTTGGATTGTGGTCAAATACACAGAAAGTTTTGGTGGTGCCAGTGGTAAAGAACCTGCCTGCCAACGCAGGAGATGTAAGAGACACGAGTTCTATCCCTGGGTCAGGAAGACCCTCTGGAGGAGGCCATGGCAGCCCACTCCAGTATTCTTGCCTGGAGAATCCCATGGACAGAGGAGCCTGGGGGGCTACAGTCCATGGGGTTGCAAAGAGTTGGATACAACTGAAGTGACTTAGCAGGCAAGCATGCACACATAAAATTTACCATCTTAACCATTTTCAAATGTACAGTTCGGTAGTGTTAAGTACATCCACACTGTTGTACAATCGATCTCCATAACCCTTTTCATCTGAAATTCTGTACCCATTAAACAACTCCCCATTCCCCCAACTATCCCCAGACTCTGGAAACCATCACTCTTCTTTCTGTCTCTGTGAGTCTGATTCTCTGACATGAGAAATCTTATATAGGTGGACTCACACAGCAGCATATGTCTTGTTGTAACTGGCTTATTTCACTTAGCATAATATCCTGCCATTATTCTTTTTTCCAAGTATCTGCAATGCATAAAGGCTTCCAGCCTGAGTTAATTTTTTTAAAATTCTGAACAGAGAAATACTGAAGCATGGGACAGAAAATGGGAGGATTTATAAAAACAACTAACATTTTTGGAAGATTTGATAAAACATACCATACCACGTATTTTTGCTTGTAAGTGGAAATCTAAAAAAAGAAACTATCCCTATATTAGAGCATTGTTGCACAAATAATCCAATGATACAAAGGAAGAACATAAAAGAGAACAGTCCCACATGAACTTTGATTATCATTAATCAGTTCAGTTCAGTCGCTCAGTTGTGTCCGACTCTTTGCGACCCCATGAACCACAGCATGCCAGGCCTCCCTGTCCATCACCAACTCCCGGAGTCCACCCAAACCCATGTCCATTGAGTCGGTGATATCATCCAACCATCTCATCCTGTCGTTCCCTTTTCCTCCTGCCCTCAGTCTTTCCCAGCATCAGGGTCTTTTCAAATGAGTCAGCTCTTCACATCAGGTGGGCAAAGTTTCAGCTTCAACATCAGTCCTTCCAGTGAAAACCCAGGACTGATCTCCTTTAGGATGGACTGGTTGGATCTCCTTGCAGTCCAAGGGACTCTTAAGAGTCTTCTCCAATACCACAGTTCAAAGGCATCAATTTTTCAGTGCTCAGTTTTCTTTATAGTCCAACTCTCACATCCATACATGACCACTGGAAAAACCATAGCCTTGACTAGATGGCCCTTTGTTGGCAAAGTAATGTCTCTGCTTTTTAATATGCTGTCTAGGTTGGTCATAACTTTCCCTCCAAGGAGTAAGCGTCTTTTAATTTCATGGCTGCAATCACCATCTGCAGTGATTTTGGAGCCCCCAAGAATAAAGTCAGCCACTGTTTCCACTGTTTCCCCATCTATTTGCCATGAAGTGATGGGGCTGGATGCCATGATCTTAGTTTTCTGAATGTTGAGCTTTAAGCCAACTTTTTCACTCTCCTCTTTCATTTTCATCAAGAGGCTTTTTAGTTCCTCTTCACTTTCTGCCATAAGGGTGGTGTCATCTGCATATCTGAGGTTACTGATATTTCTTCCAGCAATCTTGATTCCAGCTTGTTGCTTCTTCCAGCCCAGAGTTTCTCATGATGAACTCTGCATAGAAGTTAAATAAGCAGGGTGACAATATACAGCCTTGATGTACTCCTTTTCCTATTTGGAACCAGTCTGTTGATCCATGTCCAGTTCTAACTGTTGCTTCCTGACCTGCATACAGGTTTCTCAAGAGGCAGGTCTGGTGGTCTGATATTCCCATCTCTTTCAGAATTTTCCATAGCTTGTTGTGATCCACACAGTCAAAGGCTTTGGCATAAATAAAGCAGAAATAGATGTTTTTCTGGAACTCTTTTGCTTTTTCCATGATCCAATGGATGTTGCCAACTTGATCTCTGGTTCCTCTGCCTTTTCTAAAACCAGCTTGAACATCTGGAAGTTATCATTAATATATGCAATCAAATCAGCAATTTGAAATCCTTGGGAAAAAGGGAAACTCCTGCTATTTAAAAAAATGAAAATACAAATTGTAATATGTTGATTGTACTAATCTTTCTGATAGCTTGATGAGGCCACATGGTATCCTTAAAAAAGAAGCCACATTTTTCAATGTCCATTTCTGTGGGATTTGTATTTATATCTTTACCCAAAGTGTGTGATGTTATTTTCCACTTAGAATGCTGGAATGCTTTCACAAGAGAAATCTATTTTAAAAACCAACTTATTTTAAACCAAAGTTCATTTGGCTGTTCAACAAACTGTTCACTGGCACAGTTTATTATGGGTTAAAATTCTGATAATGTCTTTATTATCTGAGGCTGGAATATTCTCCCCAACCCTGAAACGTATGTTTGGCAGAGGCAGTCTGGTTACGTTTGCTGGTCTGAGATAGGTCAGGACTCCACGTGAAGGTTTCCAAAATGAGGTTAAGGTACGTATTTGTGCTTTTATAAACTTGGTGTTGAAATCTGAAGGAATACTGGTGGGTTCTGAAAAGAAAAAAGCAATTTTGAGATGCGAGTGGAACAAAAAAATTAAAGAGTTGTTGATTTTCATTTTCTCTGGAAGTAGAGCTTTAAACGGAGAACTAAGCCACAGACTGATCCGGGGTATTACAGCTCGTTATGACTAACAGGCTTAAGAAAAAGGCTCATTAATAACAATCGCTTGCAGGGAAAGTGTATAGCATACACCTTATAACAAATTATACATTAATTATATATCAATTCCAGCTTCTCAATTTATATGACATTGAAAGAATTACAGAACCTTCCAGAATCAGATCTCCTTTCCTTAGAGATAAGAGTGGTGCCTGTCTCTATTGTGACAAATGAGATAAAGCCTGTAAGTTACTTGGTACAGTGGGTAATGTATGATAACACCCAATAAATGCTAGCTACTATTATTAACAAATACCCCATGTGTGTGTGTGTTGATTCCAAATTATACAAAATGGGAACACAAAGATAAATAAAACAATGGTGAATGAGATCCTCATGGTCTAGTGGAGAAGCGACTACTACTATATTTAAGAGGTAGTGAATCTGGGACTTCCCTGGGGGTCGAGAGGCTAAGACTCCACGTTCTCAAGTAGGGGGCCCAGAATCAATCCCTGGTCAGGGAACTAGACCTCACATGCCACAACTAGAGATCCAGTGCAGCCAAATAAATGTTGTGGGTTTTTTTTTTTAAGAAGAAAAAAAAGAGGCAATGAGTCATATAAACTGAGAAGCTGCTCTTGGTCAGGTGGATGATTCCAGCTGAGGCAACTGGAATCAAAGCAGCTGTACAACCCACCCCCCCAGTGAGTGGGAATGGGGGTGGGGGTGGGGGTGGGCGGGAGCAGTTACTCTCTTGTTATATAAGCAGCCACGTAATAGCCCAGATTTTCCCTTTTGACCCACCGAGCCTATAATATTTATCATCTGGGCTTTCATAGAAAAAAATATTGCCAGCCTCCATTTTATTTTATTTATTTTTCACCGCATGGCTTTTGGGACCTCAGTTCCCTGACCAGGGATCAAACCTGGGTCCCCTGCATTGTAAGCATGGAGCTTTAACCACTGGCCCACCAGGGAAGTCTCAGCTCCGTATTAGATAAGCACTCATCCGACTGTCAATACAGAGAAATGTGTCAAAACAGAGTCATTCTCCCTGATGGTATCGTGGGACAGGAAGACAAGAGCATAGCCATTTTGGAAAAGGACTGGGAAGGGCCTTGAGAAAAACAGGCCTTGTGAGCTAAGAACAAAGGCCCCAGGGGTCTCGGGCCCAGAGACAAAAAACCTGGCCGGGGGGTGGGGGTGGGGGAATGAAAGATTAACTCTATCTCTGTTACACTAAAGAGTATAGCTAGTTGCCACAAGACTAGAAGCTCAACTATAAATCGTAACCTTATCTGTTCCTGTGCTTTCTTACAGAAAATTCTCATGCATTTCTTCCCCCTCACAGAAGCACTCCCTATTCCTGATAGTCATCATGGAGCCACCTGCTGATAATCAAAGAAGGTTGATGATTTCTGGAAGTCTTCAGTGCTCCATCAGACAAACCCTCCCTTTTGTCATAAAAGCAACTCACCCTTTCTACTCTAGGAGCTGAAAGTTTTGTTTCGTGGTTGTGTGTTTTTTTCTTTGCCACTTTTTCCTTTGTGCACAAGCTATCTCTTTTAATAAAAAGCTTTTCTTGGGACTTCCCTGGTGGTACAGTGGATAAGAATCCACCTGCCAATGCAAGGGACATAGGTTTGATGCCTGGACCAGGAAGATTCCACATGACATGGAGCAACTAAGCCTGTGAGCCACAATTGCTGAAGCCCCCACACCCAAGAGCCTGTGCTCTGCAACAAGAGAAGCCACTGCAATAAGAAGCCCATGCACAACTAGAGAGTAACCCCTGCTTGTTGCAGCTAGAAAAAGTCTGCACACCGCAGCGAAGACCCAGCACAGCCAAAATATAAAGACACACAAAAATAAGTAAATAAATATAAGCTTTTGTTGCCTAAGCTTTCCTTTCCTTGGGGAAATGATACTCATTTCTATGGTAGTACTGTCCAAGAAGCTAGAAAGGGCCTGGCAACAGTCTTTGTGGCCAAAGTAAAATGTTATGCCCAAGTAAATAAACACCTAACACCGTCTTCCAGGATGAATACCCATGGAGCCTACACTCTAGTTAGAAACTGTTGCTAACATCAAAGAGGGCTGTTTTCAGCTTCGAACTAACCAGGAGAGAATTCAGCAATTATTCACTAATCATTGGCCTACTGCCATTACTTTATAACAGAGCACACAGGTAGAATTATGAACGCAATTACCCTTCTTAAAAAGCCAGCAAGGGGGCTTCCTGGTGGTTCGGTGGATAAGAATCCACCTGGCAATGCAGGAGAAACTGGTTCGATCCCTGGTGCAGGAAGATCCCACAAGCCATGGGCAACCAAAGCCCTTGCGCCTACAGCCTGTGCTCTGCCACAAGACAAGCCACCACAATGAGAAGTCTGGGCACTGCAGTGAAGAGTAGCTCCTGCTTGTCTCAACTAGAGAAAGCCCTGCAGGGCAACAAAGACCCAGAACAACCAAAAATAAATAAGCAGTTTTAAAAAAAGAAGGCCTGCAAAGATTTCTCACCCCCAATTTTGGAGTCCAAGGCACTCTTTTTTTTCATGGTAAAGACTGCTTTATTGGTGGCAGTTAGTACAAATCAATAAATATTGATCCCCCCCAAAACTCAGTTATTTATCAGATTACGGGTTCACGGTGAGATGAACGGAGTTGAGCCAAGTGACTGCTGGGAAGATAAACTGAAGTCAATCCAGCTTCTTGGGAAATGAAGTCATAGTCAGTTATATGGCATATGCCATTCCATCAGCTCTAAGAATCATGGTGGCCCTATATAGGAGGGCATCAGCTATCCCACCTTTCAGATGCACTGGAATAACATTACCTTCCTGAAACAGCTTTTGTTTCCCTGGAACCTTACGCTCAGACTGCCTGTGTGAAGCAGTACTCACTGCCTGTGTGAAGCAGTACTCACGGTCCAGCAGATTCTGCAGCCTCTTGGCTCAGTTACTGCCTACTAACCTCGACAACTGACCACCAGGAACGAAAGTCCCCAAGCACTCTTGACTACAGCCTCAGATTATCCTTTCCCAAGTGTGTCCCCAGCAGGTCACGGACTGTTAAACCTCTGAGACTTTCTGTTGATTTCCCCCCATGCATGGAATGTTCTTTCCATCTTCTTCATCCAGTGGATACCTCTGGGTCTTCGTTGCTACGCACAGGCTTTAGATAAAAAAATCTCTCACCCAGCCCATACCTGTATTCTGGAAGACCAAGTAGACTTGTGTTACAAGCACTTGTTGTGTGTGTGTGTGTGTGTGCCCAATCACTCAGTCATGTCTGACTCTTTGCGACCCCATGGACTGTAGCCCGCCAGCTCAGAGGTCCAAGGGGTTTTCCGGGCAAGGATACTGAGTGGGTTGCTGTTTCCTCCTCCAGGGGATCTTCACTGTGCTAATTATTCCTAGATTTGCCTTCCTTGATAAACAGTGAGTGCTTGGAGAACAGGGGCACCTTATCTCTGAATCTCTAACACCTAATGGAATGCCTGGCACTTGATAGAAATTCAACAAATGCCAGGCCAATGAATTAATCATTTAAAAGGCACTGCATGGCAGTTCCTGTCAAAAATAAGGGGTAGACACCAGGCTACCCCTCCTTCTTCCTTGTCTAAAGTGTTCTTCTCTTTAGAGAACACGGTCTCTAAGCTTTCTGATGGCAAGGTCTGCAACCTTTGTGTTTATTTGTGGTCACCATTATTCTTGGCACTTAGTAAACGCTCCTTCAAGAATTATATGGAGAATTATTTCAATCATATGAATTAATGGGAAAATGATCTTTTTCAATAACACTAAATCCTTAACTTGTGGAATTATTACAATTTGTTAGTGTTTTGCTCTTTAAAAAAAAGAAACCTAAATCACTGAATGTATTTCATTTTAGAATCCACAAGTCCAAACTGTACAAAAATTAAGAGCTAAAATGCTTTGCCCCTATGATTATCTACAGAATATATATATGTGTGTGTGTATACCTAGAAACTGTTACACATTCTCTTAAAGGTGAATTGGAGAAAATTGTAGGGAAATTAAGGGTTTGACTTCCACCTAATAGTTGTATTTCATGTCAGAGATGAAACCAGTCAATATGAAATAAGGATGAACACCTTCTTGAATATGTTGGTAGCATGTAAACAAGGAACATTAACATAATCTCAAAGTATTGCTCTGCTCCATACTCTTCCTCCTTGCCCCCCAAGGAACTTATCAAACGGGGTCAGAGAGAAAGACCAGTATACTGACATTCAGCATTTAAACCACTGAGAAGCAGTGTTTTAAGGGTCACCAATTTTGACCTTCACATGATCTCTTCTATTGTTCTAATTGACAAGGGGTCGGTTGGGAGTTAAATGAACCTCCTCCTCAGCTGTCTTAACCATAACATTCATCTCATAGGTCAGTATAAAGGGTCTTCTGATTTAGTACACATAACCACATGTGTACTATGGTACATAAGCGTATATGATTTAATACAAATAACAAAATGTTTTCCAAGTCTCAGAATCTTTCCAAGTTTCAGGCCACAATTAATTTTAACCTTTATGTTGATGCATGTAAAATAATTTTACTTAAGTAAATGGATTTCAAAAAGCTACCATCACTATCGTAAACAGAGAAACTAATAATAATACTGGGCATAGATAGAAGTTATCCACTAAAATAATTGTTAATATGAATGGTATTAAGTCCTAGCTAGGTGGAGGTGTTGCCTACCAAAGCATTAGAGAGGTGTTAGAGATCAGTAACCCCAGAATAAGGACATTCTCCTTCATATAATTAAAAAGATTGAAAAAGAACTGAAAAGACCTTTCCCACCGGAAGGCTCACTGCTATTTGTGCTGTGTCTTGTACCACCTAAACTCATCTTGTTTCAGAAACATTGTAGAATCTCGCCACCTTCACACCCCCTGAAGCCTTAGAACTCCTGAGTGAAGGTAATTAACACTCTCAGGCTGGTAGAGCCATAAAGCCTTAACAACAACTCATCCACTCAGAGCACTAGGTTTCAAAAACCTACCTAAGCTCAAATAATCGAATCACTGAAGGAACAGGTCACTTCACCTCCAGTAACTTTACGTGTCTGAACAGAGGCGGTTGAGGAAACCACCAGAACACGGACCTGGAAATGATTAAGGAATACTGTAGGTATTCCTCCTAAATCACTTACTTGGCAGAGGCCTGAGGGCCACTCAGAAGGCTGGGGTCTGCTTCTGTCCTAGATGGAGTGACTCTTCTTCTCTCGGACCAGGGTAGGGGTCCTCCCGGAGGGCACTGACTGCTGGGCTTGAGCAGCCGGAGCTGGAGACTGAGGAGGCAGGGCTGCAGCGTCAGGACGGTTCTGACTTAGCTCCTGGTCCGCTGGTGGCGGGGTCTCAAGAGCAACTGGCTCTGTGTAAAACTCCTGGGCAGATGGAGGCTGGCTTGGTCTAATTTCCTGGACTAAAGAGCTGCTCTGGGAGGCCTGCTGGGTGTGATACGTGGCCTGAAGGTCCAGAATAGCCTGGGCCACCTGCAGGTCCACAGGCTGGGTCTGCAAAGACTCGGTGGGCAGAACCTGGAGCAGAGAGATGGTGGCCAGACTCTGGGCCTGGGAGGCCTGAAGAGGTGGTGGTCCAGTTTGACAGACCTCCAAAAGGTTCTGAAGCTGATGCTGAGAGGCCAGAGGCACCAGGGGGTGGCCCTCAGAGGCCACAGGCACTGGGAGCTGGCTTTGAGAGGCCATAGGCACCAGAGGGTGGCTCTGAGAGGTCCTAGGCACCAGGGGGTAACTCTGAGAGGCTCTAGGCACCAGCGGGTGGCCCTCAGAGGCCACAGGTACCAGGGAGTGGCCCTCAGAAGCCACAGGTACAAGGGGGTGGCCCTCAGAGGCCACAAGCACCGGAAGCTGGCTCTGAGAGGCCCTAAGCACCAGGGGGTAGCTCTGAGAGATCCTAGGCTCCAGGGGTTGGCTCTGAGAGGTCCTAGGCACCAGGGGATGGCTCTGAGAGGTTCTAGGCACCAGGGGCTGGCCCTTAGCAGCCACAGGTACCAGGGGGTGGCCCTCAGAGGCCACAGGCACTGGGAGCTGGCCTTGAGAGGTCACAGGCACCAGGGTGTGGCTCTGAGAGGCCACAGGTACCAGGGGGTGGCCCTCAGAGGCCACAGGCACTGGGAGCTGGCCTTGAGAGGTCACAGGCACCAGGGGGTGGCTCTGAGAGGCCACAGGTACCAGGGGGTGGCCCTCAGAGGCCACAGGCACTGGGAGCTGGCCTTGAGAGGTCACAGGCACTAGGGGGTGGCTCTGAGAGGCCACAGGCACTGGGAGCTGGCCTTGAGAGGTCACAGGCATCAGGGGGTGGCTCTGAGAGGCCACAGGTACCAGGGAGTGGCCCTCAGAGGCCGCAGGCACCAGAAGCGGGCTCTGAGAGGTCACAGGCATCAGGGGGTGGCCCTCAGAGGTAAGGATGGTCAGAGGCTGGCTTGTAAAGGACAAGGAGACAACAGGCAGGCTCTTAGAGGCAAAGACCACCCGAGGCTGAGTAGTAGAAGTCAAGGGGACAGCAGGCTGTCTTGTAGAAGCAAGAGTGACTGCAGGGGGCTGGCTTGTAGAGGAAACTACAGCCAAAGAAACTTCAGACTGGCTTTTAGAAGTCAGGAGAGGTGGAGGCTGGCTAGTAGAGGGCAAAGGGGCTGCAAACTGGCTCACAGAGACAAGATTCACTGCAAGGGGCTGGCTCGTAGAGGCCAAGGCTATTACAGGCTGGCTCTTCGAAGTCAGAATAGGGGCACTTTGGCTTATAGAGGCCAAGGAGACTACGGGCAGGCTCTTAGAAGTCAGCATGACTGGAGTTGGAGGCTGGTCCAGAGGAGATGGCGTGAATGGCTGCACCAGATTGGTCGATGGTCCCTTAACGAACTTTGGGAGACTAGCCTCACGGCCCAGGTCACCAGCATCGGGCACCTGGGAGCCAGCTTCCTTTACAATTTTGACAGCTTCGGGTTTGGGGAGATCCTTGCTGCCAAAGTCCTGAGCCTCGCCCTTCTCCGAGACCCCTTCCGCCCAGTCTTTGTCTTGGTCTAGCTGGCTTTCGACCTGGCCCGTGACGGTCATATCTAGAGATGTCCGCCCTTCCCGGAACCTCTGGCATGGTAGCCGCCGCCGCCGCCGTATCCGCATAAAGGTGTTGGAAACGCTGCCTATGGTGAAAGTGAAGCGGTTGCTGATGGTCTGGCTCAGGACTTCCAGCGTGTAGGCGGAAGGCAGGCGGTAAGGGCTGTTCAAGGCCTCTTCAGGAGACAGTTCGATGTTACCGCTGTACCAGAAAGTCCACCAGAGGAGGCTGAAGAAGATGATGCTGGCACCCAGGTAGAGGAACATGTCATAGCAGAGCATAGGGGTGAAGACCCCGGTGAACACCATGGCCGCGCCCACCGTGTCGAAGGTGACGCCCAGCCAAAAGAAATGCTTGCAGCGGCCCAGGCACGACCGCTTCTCGATCTTGGCGGCGTCGTTAACCGAAACCTCCATGAGCTCCGACTGTCGCCGCCGCCGCCGCCGCCGCCGCCGGGTCCGCAGAAGCTGCCAGGCAAGCGGCGTCGCCACAGGCCGGCAGGGGCCGCTGGGTCGCCACGGCGACGCGTTGGGGGCGCGCCAAGAAGGAGGCGGGACGAGAGTTCGGAAAGCTCGGGCACCGCCCACCTGCGCAGAGAGAGGGGAAAAAAAAAAAAGGCGTCACCCCAGAGCAGGGCGCATGCGCAGTCTGCCCCAAGGCGGTCTGTCCCAAGGCGGTGTACCCCATCGCCCCGCCTCCACCCGGGCCGCCTTCGCGCGCGGTTTCCTCCGCGTGCTCCAGTCGCGTGTGCGTGTGCCGCGTGGGACCTGCGCAGAGCCGAGAGTTCACCTCACGTGCTCGGTGTCCCCGCTGTAGGAAGACGTATCTACATTCTTTCCTTCGAGCCCCCGCCTTCCAGAACGGGGGCGAAATCCTGAAGGAGAGCAAAGGGCAAGGACTCTTGTCAGTAACTTCCATTTTCTCAGCTAGGAAGGCAGGTTGGTGTCAGGTGCTACCACTTTCAGAGGTAAAGGCTTTCCCTGGTTTGGGTGAAGGGCCTGTTGATAGATATCCTAATTCAGATCTTAGCTATTTGCCGCCTAGTGACTGGGCGATTACTTGCTTGCCTAGAGAGCAGACCTAGGGGTGAATTCCGCCGTCCCTCCCCCGTCTTTTCAGTTTCTTCTGTTTTAATTTTCCTTCCAATTTTTTTTTTTTTTAGTTTTGTTTTGAGTTTTAGTTTGGTGGGGTGTTTTTTTTTGGCCATTCTGTGAGGCATGTGGGATCTTAGTTCCTTTACCAAGAATGGAACCCCTGCCCCCTGTAGCTGAAGCACGGTCTTAACCAGTGGACCAAGGGAATTTTTTTTTTTTAATTTTTTTAGTTTTTTATTTTTTAAATTTTAAAATCTTTTTTTTAATTTTTTTAGTTTTTTATTTTTAAAATTTTAAAATCTAGGACCAAGGGAATTTTAATTTTCCTTATAGTGTTAAATTAGTTGAAAAAATTTGAAAAATTGGTGTATTTAATTTACATTGTTTTGAGTTTATTGTAGAGTATTTGTAACAAAACCAGAATTTGTTACAATTTTACATTCATGGTCTTAATGGAAACAAACATCAATCAGTTCAGTTCAGTTCAGTCGCTCAGTCGTCTCCGACTCTGCGACCCCGTGAATCGCAGCACGCCAGGCCTCCCTGTTAATCACCATCTCCCGGAGTTCACTCACACTCACATCCATCGAGTCCATGATGCCATCCAGCCATCTCATCCTCTGTCGTCCCCTTCTCCTCCTGCCCCCAATCCCTCCCAGCATCAGAGTCTTTTCCAATGAGTCAACTCTTCGCATGAGGTGGCCAAAGTACTGGAGTTTCAGCTTTAGCATCATTCCTTCCAAAGAAATCCCAGGGCTGATCTCCTTCAGAATGGACTGGTTGGATCTCCTTGCAGTCCAAGGGACTCTCAAGAGTCTTCTCCAACACCACAGTTCAAAAGCATCAATTCTTCGGTGCTCAGCCTTCTTCACAGTCCAACTCTCACATCCATACATGACCACAGGAAAAACCATAGCCTTGACTAGACCGACCTTAGTCGGCAAAGTAATGTCTCTGCTTTTGAGTATACTATCTAGGTTGGTCATAACTTTCCTTCCAAGGAGTAAGCGTCTTTTAATTTCATGGCTGCAATCACCATCTGCAGTGATTTTGGAGCCCCAAAAAATAAAGTCTGACACTGTTTCCCCTGTTTCCCCATCTATTTCCCATGGAGTGATGAGACCAGATGCCATGATCTTAGTTTTCTGAATGTTGAGCTTTAAGTCAACTTTTTCGCTCTCCTCTTTCACTTTCATCAAGAGGCTTTTTAGCTCCTCTTCACTTTCTGCCATAAGGGTGGTGGTATCTGCATATCTGAGGTTATTGATATTTCTCCTGGCAATCTTGATTCCAGTTTGTGTTTCTTATACAGGCTTGACGTACTCCTTTTCCTATTTGGAACCAGTCAGTTGTTCCATGTCCAGTTCTAACTGTTGCTTCCTGACCTGCATACAGATTTCTCAAGAGGCAGGTTAGGTGGTCTGGTATTCCCATCTCTTTCAGAATTTCCCACAGTTTATTGTGATCCACACAGTCAAAGGCTTTGGCATAGTCAGTAAAGCAGAAATAGATGACAAACATCAATAATACTATTGAAATACACTTTTTAGTGTATCTTGTTTTAAATGGAAAATTGCCGCATTTTACAATTTTTCAACATAGCAACTCATTAACATCTTCCCCCACCCCCACCCGACCCCAGGCTGCACCCAGGGGCTTATTGGATCTTAGCTTCCCGACTAAGGATTGAACCCAGACCCTGACAGTGGAAGCACCAAGTCATAACCACTGAACTACCAGAGAAGTTACAAACCACGGGATATTTTTGAGGAAATAATTTTTTTTAAGTTATTCTTTTTATGGAAGAAATGTTTGCTTTACTTCCTGATAGTCAAAAGTAGTTCTTATACAGGAGAAGAGATCAAAGCCTTTCAGAAGTGGATTGTTAAAAATCAATGGTGTGCTGGGTCCTTGATATGAGGTAGGGATTAGGTAATTGTAACAATATAGTTTCTCAGAGAAAGGCATTTTCACACCCCAGATTAGTATTTTTTTTCTTTAGTAAGTCAATAACTTAATGAACTTATTGATTCCTTTATTGGCTGGGAAGGTGTTCATCAACCAGAAGAAAAATGAGCAACTGCTTATTAACTTTCCAGTAGCTAACATGATACTTCCTGGATTTAAATTTCAGAAATAATAGATTTCTTTTACATGATAACGCCTTTTAGTTGAGAGGTGTTGGTCTCTCTTTCGTTTTACATAGTGGTAATATACCATGGGGTCATGAAAGAGTCGGACACAACTTAGCGACTAAACAACAAGAAATATACCATGACATAATGTGACACGCTTTAAGCTGCACTTTGAAAATTGCAGTATGTAGTTGATTTACAAGGTTGATGTTAATTTCTGCTGTATAGCAAAGTAATTCATGTCTATATCTATCTGTATATGAAAGTGAAGTGAAAGTCACTCACTCGTGTCCGACTCTGCGACCCCATGGAATATACTGTCCATGGAATTCTCCAGGCTAGAATAGTAGAGTGGGTAGCATTTCCCTTCTCCAGGGAATCTTCCCAATCCAGGAATCAAACCCAGGTCTCCCACATTGCAGGCAGATTCTTAACCAGCTGAGCCAGAAGATATTTTATATTCTTTTCCATTATGAATAGAAAAGGCAGAGAAACCAGAGATCAAATTGCCAACATCTGTTGGATCATAGAAAAAGCACAAGTCCAGGAAAATGTCCACTTCTGCTTTGTTGACTGCTTCTGCTTTGAGTACAGTAAAGCCATTTTCATCTTTTGTGAATCTACTCTGGGTTTTTGCTTTGTGTTTACCCTGAGGCTTGCACATAATGTCCTATAGATATAACCATCGATTTTATGCTGATAACAACTTAGTTTCAATCACAGACAAAAACTCTTTCCCCCTACTTCCCCCTTTTATCTTTTTGATGTCATAATTTACCTCTTTTATTTTGGGTATTCATTAACAAATTATTATAGCTATTTCTAATACTCTTGTTCTTTAACCTTAATAACAGAGGAACTCCCTTAATCTATCAGTGGTTTCTCAGTAGAATACTTACATGCCAGAAGACAGTGGGATGATATATTCAGGAGTGCTGAAAGGAAAAACGAAACAAAACCTGCCAACCAAAAGGAGCTAAGTGGTTAACACTCCATCATATCACAGTATTCAGATATTCTGAATTGACTGTATACTTACTTTTATCCGTATGTTGTATATTTTCACATGTTTTCATGTTACTAACGAGTATCTTTGCATTTCAGCTTGGAAAATTCCTTTCAGCATTTCTTATAAACCAGGTTTAGTGGTGATGAATTGCCTCAGGTTCTGTTTTTCTGGGAAAGTCTTTATCTCACCTTCATTCCTGAAGAACAGATTTGCCAGTAAAGTACTTTTGGTTGGCAGGTTTTGTTTTGCTTTTTCCTTTCAGCACTCTTGAGTATATCATCCCACTGTCTTCTGGCATTTAAGTTTTCTGCTGAGAATCCACTGATCGCTTGAGGGAGGTCCTTTGTAAGTTATAGGCTTTTTTCCCACCCCCCTCTTGCTGTGCTTAAGATTCTGTCTTGGTTTTTGAGTTTTGATAGTTTTTTTTTTTTTAATGTGCCTTGGAGAGGATCTCTTTAAGCTGACTTTGTTAGGTGTCCCATGAGCTTCACAAAATTGGATATCCAGATCGCTTCACAGATTTAGGAAGTTCTCAGACATTACTTCTTCAAATAAACTTTCTGCCTTCTTCTCCCTCTCTTTTCCTTTTGAAACTAATAATTTGGAAAATACTTTATTTTTTGATGGATCCATGGACCACGTAGGTTCCTTTCATTCCTTTCTCTTTGATCTCCTCTAACTGGATAAGCTCTAATTTCCTATCTTCTATCTCACAGAATCATCTATTGATCCATCTGTGGTTGCTTTCTATTTCATTTTTCATTTCATTCATTGTATGCTTCAGCTCCAGAACGTCTATGTATGTATTTATTTATTTTGGCTGCACTGGATCTTCATTGCCATTGCTGCATGAGGGCTTTCTCTACTTGCAAACAAGCAGGGGCTACTCTCTAGTTGTGGTCCGAGGGCTTCTCTAGTTGTGGGGCAATGGCTCTAGAGTGCGTGGGCTTCAGTAGTTGTGGCGTGCAGGGTCAGTTGTTGCTGCATCAGGGTTTAATTACCCTCTGGATGTGTGGGATTTTGGTTCTGCAACCAGGGATCAAACTCGAGTCCTCTACATTGGAAGGTGGATTTAAACCACTGGATAACCAGGGAAGTCCCCAGAACTTCTGTTTTGTTCTTTTTTGTGGTTTCTATGTATTTGTTAAACCTTTCATTTTGTTTGTATATTGTTTTCCAGATTTCACTGAATTGTCATTCTGTGTTTTCTTGAAACTCACTAAGTTTCCTTAAAACAGCTACTTGAATTCTTTATTGGGTGAATTGAAGATCTCCGTGTCTCTGGATTTGGTTATTGGAAGTTTCTTGTGATCATTTGGTGGTGTGATGTTACCTTGATCTTTTCTGTTCCTTGGAGTTTTGCTTTGCTCATTTCACACATAAAGTAGCGGTCATCTTCTCCAGTTTTTACTGCCTTCTGTTGGCTCTGCTACTGATTCTGAGGCTTTCTCAGACCTTATAGGGGTATGCCTACTCTGTGCTGCTTGCTCCCTCTTGTGGCAGAATTCTTAAGCTTCTATGTCTTCTCTGGATCCTGCAAAGTTCTGACAACTTCTCTTTTGTTTTCCCAAAGATGGGGCTTTAGCTTTAGCACCGCCAAGCTTGCCGTCTGTCCCCAGCCCACAGATTGAGGCTGGCTTCCTGAGTGTTCTTACTAGCTGTCCACCGCAGTTTGCTCTCACCGCTGCTGTCAGGAGCACACACGGGGGCCTGGCCGCAGAGGAGTGGAGTGGCGTGGGCGAGGCACCTGGAGCACTGAGGGCACCTGTGGGTCAGTTGGCAAGCGAGGCTTTCGCAGCAGCACATGGGCAGGCTTCCTGATGGAGTCCCGATGCAGTTAGTAGGATCTGCATCCCTTTAAAGCCCTCGGAATCCTATCTCCACTCACCCAGCTTCTTCCCATCTTCCCATCCTGGAGCTCAGGATACAGTAACTGTGGGTGGGGTGAGAGAGGAATGAACCCCTTCCCCTACATCCTGCACAACTGGGAAGGCTGGGCAGTCAGTCCCATGCTCTCCCTTTCCTTGCAGGAGAAATCACCACTGAGAAAACCTCTTGTTTACTTGAGCTGGGCTGCCTTGGGGGCGGAGTGATGTGGGGAAAGTGAAGTGGTTCCTCTTACCCTCTCCTTTGTGTCCAGACTTGTATTTCTTTGCTCTTTTTTTCTTTTTAAAAAATATTTATTTGGCTGTGTTGAGTCTTAGTAGCAGCATGCAGGATCTTCGTTGCAGCGTGTGGGATCTTCGTTGCAGCGTGCGGGATCTTCGTTGCAGCCTGCCAGATCTTTCTCTGTGGCACACAGACTCTAGCTGTGCCATGTGGGCTCCGTAGTTGTGGCACATGGGTCTAGCTGCTCTGCCGAGATCTTAGTTCCTTGACCCGTCGCAAGGAGGATTCTTGCATTGGAAACTTGTGTTCCCTCCATTGCAAGGAGGATTCTTAACGACTGGACCACCAGAGGAGCAAAGAAGTCCCTCTTTGCTCCTTTCATGTCCTAGATCTTTTCCTCTGGAAATCTGGACTTCCACAAAGGCTCTCTCACCCACGGTTGATTCTAGGGACTCCCAGACCACAGCAGAGAGAGGCTGGAGCCAGTTCATGGGCCACTGCAGGGTGTATAGCTGGGAGCAAGGTCTGTCTGCCTATTACCTGAGCACAGGTGGGCAAGACTTCTGCATCTGTTGGCTTATGGATCCCACTGCTCCCTCAATGGTACCTTTGTCCATGGATGGATGCCAAATTTTTGTTATTAGTTAGCAAAAGGGATAAAAACAAGGGATGTCTGTGTCACTGTGATACTGACATCACCTATCCCATTTTAACTACTTTTAAGCCTATAATTCAGTGGCATATGTTCTCACAGCTATGCAACCATCACCACCATTCACCTCCAGAACTTAATTTCCCAAATTAAAAGTCAGTATCTATTAACTAGTAAGTCTTCATCCCTTTCCCCCAGCACCTGGTAATCTCTGCTCTACCTTCTGTCTCTGTGACTTTGATTATTCTAGGTGCCCTTCACCTAAGAGGAATGATGCAATATTTGTCTTATTGTCTCTGGCTTTTTTAAGTTAGCATCCGTGTTGTTCAAGATCCTTCCATTTTGCAGCATGTGTCAGAATTTCTTTCCTTTTTAAGGCTAATAATATCCCATTGTCTAGATACGCTACATTTTGTTTATTCACCCATACACTTAGGAATATTTGGGTCGTTTCTTCTTTTGTGCATCCTTGCTTTATTCACAGCACTGCTGACACTTGCTTCTTGCCCCGGTGGCTCAGAGGTAAAGAATCCACCTGCAAGGTGCAGTGTCCTGCAGAGAGGCACAGGAGACTCGAGTTCAATCTCTGGGTAGGGAAGATCCCTGGAGAAGGGAATGGCAACCTACTCCAGGATTCTTTCCTGGAGAATCCCATGGACAGAGGAGCCTGGTGGGCTACAGTCAGTAGGGTCGCAAAGAGTCTGACACAGCTGAAGTGACTAAGCATATGTGGACTGAACTGTGTGCTGCCAAATTCATATGTTCAAGCCCCAGTGTGACTTTGTTTGGAGAGAGGGTCTGTAAGGAGGTAATCAAGATTAAGTGAGGTTATAGGATAACACCTTAAGTACATAGGACTGAGGTCCTTATAAAAGGGGAAGGGACACCAAAGATTTCTCCGAACACCTGAACAGAGAGGAGCCCCTTTGAGGACACAGCAATAAAGATGGCCACCTACAAGCCAGGAAGCAAGTCCTCACCAGAAACCAAAGCCGCCAGCATCTCTCTCTGAGGAGTCTAGCCTCCAAAACAGAGAAATTTTCTGTTGTTAAACTCCTCAGTCTGTGATGTTTTGCTACGGCAGCCTGAGCAGACTAATACTACCCTGGATGATTCTTTGCTGCGGGAGGGCTGTCTTGTATATGGGAGGACATTTTGCAGGCATCTCTGGCCCCTACTCACAGGGAGAGGCCAGTAATACCTTCCTCTCCATGTTGTGACAACCGAAAGTGACTCCAGACATTGCCAAATGTTTCCTGGGAAACAAAACTGTCCCAGTGGAGAACCACTGATGCAGAGGAATTGAAACATGTCTCTCTGGCTGGGGGACTTCCTGGTGGTCCAGTGGTTAAGAATCTGCTTCGCAGTGCAGGTGACACGGGTTCGATCCCTAATCTGGGAACTAAGATCCCACAGGCCTTGGAGCAACTAAGCCCACATGCCACAACAATGAAGCCTCTGTGCTCTGGAGCCTGAGCTCTGCAACTAGAGAGTCTGTGCACTCCAATGAAGGATCCCACGTGCTGCAACTGAGACCCGATGCAGCCAAATAAGTAAATGTTAAAAAAAACAAACCTGGCTCAGTTGGTTTCCATATTCATAGGGAATGGCTGCAAGAGAAGAAGACATATCCTGATGGGAGAAAGAGGCAAAGAGCTTAGACTTCAGTCCATGTGTTTTGTTATTCAATATCAGAATCCTCAGAATGCACTAAAGACATACTTTTCCTACCCAAGAAGCTTCTGTTCAATGGACAGGGATTATGGTGCTGGTTTTGTTCATGTTCTCTGGAACCCACCTAACTTGTGTTCTATAAGCATCCAAGACTATTAAAACTGGGTCATCTTTAACTTCTAACTGATGACTCAGTTGACATTAAATGGGAATAGGATGCCCTATAAATGCCTTGTTCTGGAGAACAGTGATTGTAGGATTTACAACAGGTTTCATGACCTGGCTCAGAAGAATGTCTCCCTCAACGCAACTCTTCTGTTGATTATTTATTATATCACTAATATTTGGAGAGAACTTTGAATTATTAGGATAAAGAACGTTTCCCTCTTCCCCAAACAGTGTCTAAGAAAAGATTTTCTGAAAAGACAAATGAACAGAATAAGAAGGAAGATGTTTGTGGCTGTATCTTAAAAACTAAAATTTATTTCAGGTTTAAAAAGAATAAATAACATGGAGATCCTTTTGAGGCCTGACTCTGCTCACAGACGTGGATAGTGGGCTGATTCTCACTCTTGCAGCCCAGATGAAGGTGGAGGTTCCTTCTGCAGGTGGACACCATAATGTTCCACTTGCCTGTCACTCACTTTCTTCATTGCTGTGCTGTGATATTCACATGTTGAGAATCAGAACCCAGAGAAGCAGCAGTCCAAGGGTGAAACTTATCCAGTCTTCAGCTGACAAAGCCATTCCAATCGATAACAGCATATATCCTAATATAAAGTGGAGGATGAATTCAAAGTACAGCATCGAGAACTGCCTTCTAAGCTGCATCTCTTGTAACAAGGTGTTTAAAATAGGAGCTCATGGGATGCCAGCTGCAGCACATTTTTGGTGATGGCAGAACGAGGAGAGGAAGAATGACCAGAATTACCACTGAAAGGTTGACTGAAGAATTCCTCATTTTGAAAGGACATTGCTTTCAATATGCAGTTCATTTGTACCCATAAGGAGCATGACTGCTCAGACTCGAGTTCTACCATATCCAGTTTTTGGGTATCAATCAAGAGGATAATGTTGTAGGATCATCTTGAATATCTTCCATGAAAGATGCTCAAGAGAAGAGAATGCCCAGCTTGTATGGCTTTAAACAACCCCAGGAAGCAGTCTGTTACAGTAAGTCCCCTGCATACAAACGAGTTCCGTTCTGAGGTGGTTCATAAGTCCAAGTGTTCATAAGTCCAACAGGGTTAGCCTGGGTACCCAACTCACACGACCAGCTACATAGTACTGTACTGTAATAGATTTATAATACTTTTCATATAAATAATATATAAAAACCTAAGAAACAAAAAGGAAAACATTTTTAATCTTACAGTACAGTACTCAGCACACTGCAGCAGCTGGCATACAAGGACTGGCATGAGTGAACGGGCGAGAAGAGTTACAGGCTGGAGGAGAGGGAGGAGGTGGGAGATGACAGAGCTGGAGGGTCATCAGCAATAGAAGAGGGAGGGGCAAGCTGCAGTTTCACCCATGCCTGAGGGTGATGGCACAGGTTCCGGCTCCTTGCTAGAACCAGACATACATTCGCATCTTTGAAAGTTTGCAAGCTGAAGGTTTGTATGTAGGGGACTTACTGTGTTGAATAAATCTTGGTGAACTTATACAAAAGGTTGTTTTTACTTTAAGAAAACAAATATATGGTCAACAGAAAGTAAAATCCATATGAACTGAAGAACCAACATTTTGAGGCTCAATTGTGTATTTGGATAGTGATCTGTAATTACTTTACGTGGGTGAAATGTCTATAGGATTTGCCACTCTGAGCTTTATGTTTTATTAAAAATTATTTATATTTAACTTTTATTGAAGTGTAGTCAATTTACAATGCTGTTTCAGTTTCGGGTGTACAGAAAAATGATTCAGACATATATATATATTTTTTTTTCATTCTTATTTCTATATTCTTTATTATGTATACATATATATGTGGGGCTTCCCTGGTGGCTTAGTCAGTAAAGAATTCACCTACAATGCAGGAGACACGGGTTCGACCCCTGGGTCAGGAAGATCCCCTGGAGGAGGGCATGGCAACCCATTCCAGTATTCTTGCCTGGAGAATCCCATGGACAGAGAAGCCTGGTGGGCCACAGTCCCTGGGGTCACAAAGAGTCAGACACGACTGAAATGACTGAGCACATGCACACTAATGCACACACACACACACACACACACTATCGTTTTCAGATTTTTTCCCACTAAAAGATATTGAATATGGTTCCTGTGCTATACAGTAGGACTCTCTTGGTTTGAACTTTCTCTAAATACAAACATGTCCTAAGGGCTCAATGTTAGCAGGTATTGGCTGTTAAACAATTAGATAGGCAGCCAAGATGGCTTTGGTATTTAGTAACTTCAGTGCAAGAAAACGGCTCCTTGAGACTGTCAGTACACACCAGGCCATGGGGATTTGACAGCACAGAGAAAACCCATCCAACTGGACAAGCTACCTCTCTAAGCTCAGTTTCTTCACTAGTAACAACCTCATTTGACATTTGAAATCATTAAATTAGCAGGCCTAGAAGAGTGCCTGGCATAATAGCTAATGTCTATTAAGTCTTTTCAGGCCTGTCTCCTGAAAATAGAGCCAAAATTTGTAGCCAGCTGAGTGGATAGGTGAGGTCTGTCCTCATCTACCATTTTCTGAACAAGTCAGAGTCTTCACTGAGTCACAGGTGCCAGGGAAGTAGTTGGAAGCCTCATGTGACAACTTACAGGTAAACTTATTCTAAAGCTGAAGTACATGCAAGCATCAATGAGCTTCCAACCCAATGAGAAGCTTATTTCATCAAGTTCCGCAAAATCCTTATGCTTGTCCAAGAAATGTGCAGATGCCCTTTACATATTTTTAACAATGTTTTTTAATAGATGCTTTCAATGATGCTTTTAAAGTTCTGGCCAGGGCTTCCCTGGTGGTCTAGTGGTTAAGAACCCACCTGCCAATGCAGGGGACACACAGTTGATCCCTGGTCTGGGAAGATTTTACATGCTCCAGGCCAACTAAGTCCATGCACCCAGAGTCTGTGCTCTAGAGCCATAGAGCTGCAACTGTTGAGACTTCTTGTTGCAACTACTGAAGCCCCCTGTGCCCTAGAGCTCACGCTCCACAGCAAGGGAAGCCCTTGCTCACCGCAACTAGAGAAAATCTGCACGAAGTGATTTAGACCCAGCACAGCCAAAAATAAAATTTTAAAAAGTAATAAAGTTTAGAACAACTTCATAAAGCAGGCTAGAATTGTGGGAGGCACATCAGATTTGAGATCTGAGGACAGGGCTTCAAAGTTTGCAAAACACCTGGATACTAAGATGCAAACTTGTCAGCTACATCAAGCCCTACCTTCAGTCAGCTAAATCTGGTAGAAGACAACAGTTACTTAATTAAGTCTGTGCAATAAAGCTTTATTGGTGAGACTGTAGAGGCAGACACAGGTGCAAAGTTAGAATGGATGGAGAGATGACAGGGAATAAACAGGAATGGGTCCTAGCAACATATTGAACTTAATCCCAAGACACAGCTGGCATATGCTAGGCAGAAGTGGGAGAAATATTCTAGCTAGACAGAATAGTAGTAAACATCAAAGAAGAGTGGATTGATGCAGGATTTTACATGAGGAATAAGTAACTTAGCATGGCCACAGTAGAAGCTGGGTTCTGTAAAGAGGGGAGAGGCCAGAAAGGAAGAAGCTGAAGAGGTAGGCAGAGCCCGCATAATATGGAATTTTACAACAAATTCACCAATGGAGGTTTGATCCTGAGAGTGGAACAAATCCTCATGACTCTTAAAGAAATGTACAGTAACTTGTTAACTCTGGGCCTGGGCTGTCCAAACTCTATATATTCCAAAGTTCTTCAGGACTGGTCTTGATCACTCTTTGGAGATAACCTATGATCTTGGCATAGGCCATCTGCTAAGAGTATTTTGTATACCTGGGCTTTGGACCACACCATACAGTGGATGCTAGTAATACGATTTATGGTGAGTGCCTAGTTTTGTATGCCTAGGGGCTCTGGGCAACACTACATCAGTCTGAACTTGGTGGGAAGGGCTGGAGACTGCCCATTTGCCTACATAACTGACCCCCAGTAAGAACCCTGGACACCAGGACATGGGTGAGCTTCCTTGGTTGACAGTACTTCACACATTTTGTGAACTGCTGGCAGAGTTAAGTGCTGTCAAAGCTACTCCATTGGGAGAGGACAGTTGGAAGCTTGGGCCTAGAATGTCCTAGACTCTGCCTTATGTAACTTTTCCTTTGCTGATTGTATCCTTTAACAATAATAAACCATAACCATGAGTATAACAGCTATTCTGAACCCTGTGAGCCCTTCTAGTGAAATATCAAACCAAGAATGTTCTTGGGTCTCCAACAGCCAAGAGATAGCAAATAACATTTACATTTAACATTTGGGAATTAATACATTTGTCATAAGAAGGATGGATTTGAGGGGGCTAATATCAAGGAGTCTAGAAAAGAGATGTAAAGACCTCAGTGAAGAGGAGTGTTGATAACAAGTGAATAAGCCTTGATGGTGTGGGGGGAATTTGGGGGGTGAGGGGTATAGAATTGGGATCAGCTGGCTTGAGTAACTAGGCTTACAGTATCTACATTTTCTTGCTTGGGTAAGATCTAGGTAGACAGGTCTAGGGGAAACACCTCCAGCCTGACATAGATATAACTGGGCGTGGGAAACATCCCCCAACCAGGAAGTAATGGATGCTGTGGAATAAATGAAATAACCCTGAAGGAATATTCAGAGAGCAATGAGAAAAGTGTCAAGTCCAGGAATTAGTGGCACCCTGGCTGGTTGTTTAACCCCCATGACTTCTGCAAGGCAAGGGGCCATGCTGGTTCTTCTCTACTAAATCTCTTGGTGTCTATGAAGGTCATCTAGCTGTCATCCAAGACAACAGAGAACTTGCCTATTTCTTGCAACTTTAGTGCCTATAACATCGTAGTGACTCAAATTAGTCAGTTCAGTTCAGTCACTCAGTCATGTCTGACTCCCCATCACCCCATGGACTGTAGCACAGCAGGCTTCCTTGTCCATCACCAACTCCTGGAGCTTGC
This sequence comes from Ovis canadensis, assembly GCF_042477335.2. Lineage (NCBI taxonomy): Eukaryota > Metazoa > Chordata > Mammalia > Artiodactyla > Bovidae > Ovis > Ovis canadensis. Next base: position 28,871,560 of record NC_091268.1, on the reverse strand, counting down.
TCAAACTCATGTCCACTGAGTCAGTGATGCCATCCAACCATCTCATCCTCTGTCGTCCCCTTCTCCTCCTGCCTTCAGTCTTTCCCAGCATCACTATCTTTTCCAGTGAGTCAGTTCTTCACATCAGGTGGCCAAAGTATTGGAGCTTCAGCTACAGCATCAATCCTTCCAATGAATATTCAGGACTGATTTCCTTTAGGATTGACTGGTTGGATCTCCTTGCAGTCCAAGGGACTCTCAAAGAATCTCCTCCAGCACCACAATTTGAAAGCATCAATTCTTTGGCGTTCAGCTTTCTTTATGGTATAAGTCTCACATCCATACATGACTACTGGAAAAACCACTGCTTTGACTAGACAGGCCTTTGTTGGCAAAGCAATGTCTCTGCTTTTTAATATGCTGTCTAGGTTGGTCATAGCTTTTCTTCCAAGGAGCAAGCGTCTTTTAATTTCATGGCTGCAGTCACCATCTGCAGTAATTTTGGAGCCCCCCCCGAAATGAAGTCTCTCACTGTTCCCACTGTTTCCCCATCTATTTGCCATTTAGTGATGGTATCGCATGCCATGATCTTCATTTTCTGAATGTTGAGTTTTAAGCCAGCTTTTTCGCTCGCCTCCATCACTTTCGTTAAGAGGCTCTTCAGTTCCTCTTTGCTTTCTGCCATAAGGGTGGTGTCATCTGCATATATGAGATTATTGATATTTCTCAAATATCAATACTCAAACACTTCTTCCTTTTTTGGGGCCACATGTCCTGGGATGCACAGTACTTGTGGGATCTTAGTTCCCCAACTAGGGATTGAACCTACACCTCCTGCATTGGAAGGGTGGAGTCTTAACCAATGGACCACCGAGAAAGTCCTCAAATACTTCTTTAGCAGAATGATTCTGAAACAAAAGAACAGCTACTACAGGAAAGAGAAGAAAATTATTTTTGGCTACCAGAGTTGAAATCTAATGATTAGATGAAGAAAGCTATCACTCATTTAAGTTCCATGTACAGTTGTCAGCTGGAAACAATGAAAAAGCTTGAGAAGCTGGGCATGGGAGGGCAGAAAGACCTGCACAAGCCAGAGGGACTCTGTGACCTTTTAGAGCTGGTTAATCTTTTATACTTGATAAGAAAGCTCTCCGTTCCCTCTAACTCACTTAATAATGTCAGCACTTCAGGTATTTTTTTTTTTATTTGATGGAGTTCCAGGGAACACTCATCCCCAGAGAGATGCTTCACAAACAGAAATTTTCTTTATCAAATGGGTTTGCGAAATGCTAGATACTCCTGGAGTTTCATCATGCACAAGAGTCCTCTGGGGGATTTGTCAATGAATACCGTCGCTCATGAAACCCAGTATTCCCCCGGGTCACCTGGATGTTGAACCACATCCCACCAAAGACCTTTTAAAATCGTGCAGAACTCATGCCCCTTGGAACACATCTTTGCCAAAAACTGAGTTTGAGTACTCCAAATACTTTCCACTGAGTATGTGCTGTTTTATCAGATTGTATTTGTACACCAAGCATCTTAAAAGAATGCAAAGCAAGCTTTCCTATCTGGTGGACCAACAGTTTCCTCTAGTCCAAATTGAGGAAGCTATGAAAGATTTTATAATTCAGGTGGACAACCGAGTTTGTAGTGAAAGATCTTTGGCATCGGGCAGATCGCTATGGGAAGACAGTGGTGAAGAGCTTGAGTGCTGGAGCTGTACTTCCTGGGTTCAGATCCTGCCTCTGCCACTTTCTTACTCTCTGACCTTGAGCAAGTTGCTTAATCTCTCTGCTTATGTGTCTCCATCTATAGAGGGGGGAAGACAACAATCGTATTCATGGAGTGTTTGTATTACCCAGAACATCACAAGTGTTCTACAAATGTTAGCTGTTTCTCTTGAGTTATTGATAAAATAAATTTTCACATATCAAGATACAGGGAAGTGATTCTGGCTTATACATGAGTTAACCTGAATTTTTTTTTTTAACCTGAATTTTATGCTTATTAAAATAGCCTGTTTGTGGCCTAGCAGGTGTAATTGTACATCCGCTTTAATCATTAGAGAACAGGACACATGGACCAAAAGTACAAAACGTCCATATTACAAAACGTCTCTTCCTGGTATGTCAGTGCTGGTCCCCCTCTGATGATAAGTAAGTCTGCCTTCCCAGGTGCCAAGTTCATGCTGCCTTGCTGTGTACTTGCTGGAATATTCTTTTCTGACCCTGAAGAAATGTATCCCTAACTTGTTAAATGTTCTTTGTTCCAGAGATATAATACTGTGCTGAAAACCCTGCTTCTCCGGAGGAGTTTCTCAGTGTAATTCTGGGCTAGTCCTCAGTTCAGTCTAATCGCTCAATCGTGTCTGACTCCCTGCTACCCCATAGACTGCAGCACACCAGGCTTCCTTGTCCATCACCAACTCCCGGAGCTTGCTCAAACTCATGTCCACCAAGTCAGTGATGCCATCCAACCATCTCATCCTCTGTCGTCCCCTGACTTCAATCTTTTCCAGCATCAGCGTCTTTTCTAATGAGTCAGTTCTTTGCATCAGGTGGCCAAAGTATTGTAGCTTCAGCTACAGCATCAGTCCTTCCAATGAATATGCAGGACTGATTTCCTTCAGGATTGACTGGCTGGATCTCCTTGCAGTCCAAGGGACTCTCAAGAGTCTTCTCCAACACCACAAACCAAAATTCTTTGTTGCTCAGCTTTCTTTATGATCCAACTCTCACATCCACACATGATTACTGGAAAAACCATAGCTTTGACTAGACGGACCATTGTCAGCAATGTGTCTGCTTTTTAATATGCTGTCTAGGTTGGTCATAGCTTTTCTTCCAAGGAGAAAGCATCTTTTAATTTCATGGCTGCAGTCACCATCTGCAGTGATTTTGGAGCCCCCCAAAATGAAGTCTCTCACTGTTTCCATTGTTTCCCCATATATTTGCCATGAAGTGATGGGACCGTATGCCATGATCTTTGTTTTCTGAATGTTGAGTTTTAAGCAAGGTTTTTCACTTTCCTCTTTCACTTTCATCAAGAGGCTCTTCTTTTCCTCTTTGCTTTCTGGCATAAGGGTGGTGTCATCTGCATATCTGAGGTTATTGATATTTTTCCTAGCAATCTTGATTCCAGCTTGTGCTTCAGCCAGCCCAGCATTTCTCATGATGTACTCTGCATATAAGTTAAATAAGCAGGGTGACAATATACAGCCTTGATGTACTCCTTTTCCTATTTGGAACAAGTCTGTTGTTCCATGTCCAGTTCTAACTGTTGCTTCCTGACCTGCATACAGATTTCTCAAGAGGCAGGTCAGGTGGTCTGGTACTCCCATCTCTTGAAGAGTTTTCCATAGCTTGTTGTGATCCACACAGTCAAAGGCTCTGGCATAGTCAATAAAGCAGAAGTAGATGTTTTTCTGGAACTCTCTCGCTTTTTCAATGATCCGACAGATGTTGGGTATTTGATCTCCGGTTCTTCTGTCCTTTCTAAATCTACTTTGAACATCTGGAAGTTCTTGGTTCACGTATTGTTGAAGCCTGGCTTGGAGAATTGTGAGCATTACTTTGCTAGCATGTGAGATGAGTACAATTGTGCGGTAGTTTGAACATTCTTTGGCATGGCCTTTCTTTGGAATTAGAATGAAAACTGACCTTTTCCAGTCCTGTGGCCACTGCTGAGTTTTCCAAATTTGCTGGTATACTGAGTGCAGCACTTTTACAGCATCATCTTCTAGGACTTGAAGTAGCTCAGCTGGAATTCCATCACCTCCACTAGCTTTGTTCATAGGGATGCTTCCTAAGGCCCACTTGACTCTGGACTCCAGGATGTCTGTCTGTAGGTGAGTGATCACACCATTGTCCTTACCTAGGTCATTAAGATCTTTTTTTGTATAGTTCTTCTAAGTATTCTGTTTATCATGTGCTAATCTCAAACTCCCAATTCTACTCTCCTGGACCCTCCTCCCCCTTGGCAACTAGAAGTCTAAGCAGAAGGAATTTCAAGTTCACATAAAGGAAATCTTAATTTCAAGGGAAAAGTAAAAACAAACAAATGTCTAAATGACATCAAAGCATTTTATATGAAATTTTGATTTCACTGAATCCTGGAAGATGATGTTGTGAAAGTGCTACACTCAATATGCCAGCAAATTTGGAAAACTCAGCAGTGGCCACAGGATTGGAAAAGGTCAGTTTTCATTCCAATCCCAAAGAAAGGCAATGCCAAAGAATGCTCAAACTACTGCACAATTGCACTCATCTCACACGCTAGTAAAGTAATGCTTCAAATTCTCTAAGCCAGGCTTCAATAGCACATGAACCGTGAACTTCCAGATGTTTAAGCTGGTTTTAGAAAAGGCAGAGGAACCAGAGATCAAATTGCCAACATCCACTGGATCATCAAAAAAGCAAGAGAGTTCCAGAAAAACATCTATTTCTGCTTTATTGACTATGCCAAAGCCTTTGACTGTGTGGATCACAATAAACTGTGGAAAATTCTGAAAGAGACAGGAATACCAGACCACCTGACCTGCCTCCTGAGAAATCTGTATGCAGGTCAGGAAGCAACAGTTAGAACTGGACATGGAACAACAGACTGGTTCCAAATAGGAAAAGGAGTACATCAAGGCTGTATATATTGTCACCCTGCTTATTTAACTTCTATGCAGAGTACATCATGAGAAACTCTGGGCTGGAAGAAACACAAGCTGGAATCAAGATTGCTGGGAGAAATATCAGTAACCTCAGATATGCAGATGACACCCCTTATGGCAGAAAGTGAAGAGGAACTAAAAAGCCTCTTGATGAAAGTGAAAGAGGAGAGTGAAAAAGTTGACTTAAAGCTCAACATTCAGAAAACGAAGATCATGGCATCTGGTCCCATCACTTCATGGGAAATAGATGGGGAAACAGTGGAAACAGTGTCAGACTTTATTTTTCTGGGCTCCAAAATCACTGCAGATGGTGAATGCAGCCATGAAACTAAAAGACGCTTACTCCTTGGAAGAAAAGTTATGACCAACCTAGATAGCATGTTGAAAAGCAGAGACATTATTTTGCCAACAAAGTTCCATCTAGTCAAGGCTATGGTTTTTCCTGTGGTCATGTATGGATGTGAGAGTTGGACTGTGAAGAAGGCTGAGCGCCAAAGAATTGATGCTTTTGAACTGTGGTGTTGGAGAAGACTCTTGAGAGTCCCTTGGACTGCAAGGAGATCCAACCAGTCCATTCTGAAGGAGATCAGCCCTTGGATTTCTTTGGGAGGAATGATGCTAAAGCTGAAACTCCAGTACTTTGGCCCCCTCATGCGAAGAGTTGACTCATTGGAAAAGACCCTGATGCTGGGAGGGATTGGGGGCAGGAGGAGAAGGGGACGAATGAGGATGAGATGGCTGGATGGCATCACTGACTCGATGGGCATGAGTCTGAGTGAACTCTGGGAGTTAGTGATGGACAGGGAGGCCTGGCGTGCTGCGATTCGTGGGGTCGCAAAGAGTCGGACACGACTGAGTGACTGAACTGAACTGAACTGAACTATAAAAAGTATTAACAGCTTATAGACAAAAAATTAGAAGAAATTTAAGAAACAGACAAGACCTCCTTTAACTTTCAAGACAACCTATTTCTTCAGAGAATAAACATTCACCTTTGCTTCACCTCTCGCCTTTTCAAATCCTGGGGATGGATTGCCATTAATTACAACAACATGGATTTCTGGAGAGAAGCACTTTTACAACTTAGATTTATGGGACTTTTTTCCCCTCTCCCAATTAAGCCTGTGGTTTCATTGATGTTCTTTAAGGAGTGAAGGTTCACAATAACAGGGACTGTGAGTAATGCTTGTGGCTATAGGGCAGTGGTTCTCAACCTTGTTGCCCAGAAGAAGCAACTATCTGAGGGGCTTTTAAAAAAGCAGATACCCCTGCCCTGCCCCAAACCACCTGAATGAGAATAACATCCTGCATTTGGAGAAATTAAAAGCACTCTGGTTGTCTTAAAGCTCACCCCAGGTCAAAAACTACTGCAGTGTCTATGTCTCCATTGCTGCCCTGCAAATAGGTTCAGCAGTACCATCTTTCTAGATTCCATATATATGCACTAATATATGATCCTTCTTTTTCTCCTTCTGACTTATTTCACTCTGTATAACAGGCTTTAGGTTCATCCAGCTCATTAGAGAAGGTGGGAGGGAGGTTCCAGAGGGAGGGGACATATGTATACCTATGGCTCATTTATGGTGATATGTGATGGAGACCAACACAATATTGTAAAACAATTATCCTCCAATTAAAAATGAGTACATTTTTTGGACTTCACTGGTAGTCTAGTGGTTAAAAATCTTCCTGCTAATGCAGGGGACACAGGTTTGATCCTTGGTCCGGGAGGATTCCACATGATGCAGAGCAACTAAGGCTGTGTGCCGCAACTGCTGAGCCCCCTCAGTGCAACTACCAAAGCTTGTGTGGCTAGGGCCTGTGCTCTGATACAAGAGAAGCCACTACGATGGGAAGCCTGCGCATCACAACAAAGAATAGCCCTGGTTCACTCTAACGAGAAAAGGCATGCTCAGCAACAAAGACCCAATGCAGCCAAAAATAAATAAATACAAGTATTTTTGAAAAAAGAATACATTAAAAAAAAACTGATGTAAAGTAACTTGAACATAATCAGAAAATAATATTAATACATTGATTTTATATGACCTTCTCTTGGAGTTAGAAACCATAAAGATCTCATTTGGCTTCACCTGATGCTATTTGACACAAATTGTTACTCCTAAATGAAGGCTGCGTGCATGCTAAGCAACTCCAGTTGCGTCCAACTCTTTGCAACCCTATGGGCAGTAGCCTGCCAGGCTCCACTGTCCATGGAATTCTTTAGGCAAGAATACTGAGTGGGCTGCCATGCCCTCCAGGGGATCTTCCCAACCCAGGGATCAAACCTGCTTCTCTTATGTCTCCTGCATTGGCAGGCGGGTTCTTTACCACTAGCACCATCAGGGATGCCCAGATGAAGGCTACATCTAAGCTAGGGCATTGGTTCTCAACCAGCAGCAACAGCGTTACCTGGGAACTTGTTAGAAATGTAAATTGTCAAGCTCTACCTAGACTTGCTGAGGCAGGAGGGTAGAGCCCAGCAATCAGTGTTTTAATAAGCAGATTTAATGCACCCTGAAATTTGAGAACCACCGAGTATTGTAATGCTTTAAATCTAGGGCTGCCAGGTTAGATATAGGACACTGAGTTAAATATGAATTTCAGATAAACACTTTTATCTGAATATTGCCTCAGTCAGTTCAGTTCAGTTGCTCAGTTGTGTCCGACTCTTTGGAACTCCATGAACCGCAGCACACCAGGTCTCCGTGTCCATCACCAACTCCAGGAGCCTACCCAAACTCATGTTCACCGGGTCGGTGATAACATTCAACCATTTCATCCTCTGTCATCCCCTTCTCCTTCTGCCCTCAATCTTTCCCAGCATCAGGGTCTTTTCAAATGTCAGCTCTTTGCATCATGTGGCCAAACAATTGGAGTTTCAGCTTCAACATTAGTCCTTCCAATGAACACTCAGGACTGATTTTCTTAAGGATGGACTGGTTGGATCTCCTTGGAGTCCAAGGGACTCTTAAGAGTCTTCTCCAACACTGCAGTTCAAAAGCATCAATTTTTCTGCACTCAGCTTTCTTTATAGTCCAACTCTCATATCCATACATGACTACTGGAAAAACCATAGCCTTGACTAGATGGACCTTTGTTGGCAAAGTAATGTCTCTGCTTTTCAATATGCTATCCATGTTGGTCATTACTTTCCCTCCAAGCGTCTTTTAGTTTCATGGCTGCAGTCACATCTGCAGTGATTTTGGAGCCCCAAAAATAAAGTCTGACACTGTTTCCACTGTTCCCCCGTCTATTTGCCATGAAGTGATGGGGCTGGATGCCATGATCTTAGTTTTCTGAATGTTGAGCTTTAAGCCAACTTTTCACTCTCCTCTTTCACTTTCATCAAGAGGTTCTTTAGCTCCTCTTCACTTTCTTCCATAACGGTGGTGTCATCTGCATATCTGAGGTTATTGATATTTCTCCTGGAAATCTTGATTTCAGCTTGTACTTCTTCCAGCCCAGTGTTTCTCATGATGTACTTTGCATATAAGTAAAATAAGCAGGGTGACAATATACAGCCTTGATGTACTCCTTTTCCTATTTGGAACCAGTCTGTTGTTCCATGTCCAGTTCTAACTGTTGCTTCCTGACCTGCATACAGGTTTCTCAAGAGGCAGGTCAGGTGGTCTGGTATTCCTGTCTCTTTCAGAATTTTCCACAGTTTCTTGTGATCCACACAGTCAAAGGCTTTGGCATAGTCAATAAAGCAGAAATAGATGTTTTTCTGGAACTCTTGCTTTTTCCATGATTCAGCGGATATTGGCAATTTGATCTCTGGTTCCTCTGCCTTTCCTAAAACGAGCTTGAACATCAGGGAGTTCATGGTTCACATATTGCTGAAGCCTGGCTTGGAGAATTTTGAGCATTTACTAGCATGTGAGATGAGTGCAATTGTGCGGTAGTTTGAGCATTCTTTGGCATTGCCTTTCTTTGGGATTGGAATGAAAACTGACCTTTTCCAATCCTGTGGCCACTGCTGAGTTTTCCAAATTTACTGGCATATTGAGTGCAGCACTTTCACAGCATCATGTTTTAGGATATGAAATAGCTCAACTGGGATTCCATCACCTCCACTAGCTTTGTTTGTAGTGATGCTTCCTAAGGACCATTGGACTTCACATTCCAGAATGTCTGGCTCTAGATGAGTGATCACACCATTGTGATTAACTGGGTTCTGAAGATCTTTTTCTTACAGTTTTGTGTATTCTTGCCACCTCTTCTTAATATCTTCTGCTTCTGTCAGTTCCATACAATTTCTGTCCTTTATCGAGCCCATCTTTGCATGAAATGTTCCCTTGGTATCTGTAATTTTCTTGAAGAGATCTCTAGTTTTCCCCATTCTATTGTTTTCCTCTATTTATTTGCATTGATCACTGAGAAAGGCTTTCTTATCTCTCCTTGCTATTCTTTGGAATTCTGCATTCAAATGGGTATATCTTTCCTTTTCTCCTTTGCTTTTCACTTCTCTTCTTTTCTCAGCTATTTGTAAGGCCTCCTCAGACAGCCATTTTGCTTTTTTGCATTTCTTTTTCTTGGGGATGGTCTTGATCCTTGTCTCTTGTACAATGTCACAAACCTCTGTCCATAATTCATCAGGCACTCTGTCTATCAGATCTAGTCCCTTAAATCTATTTCTCACTTACACTGTATAATCATAAGGGATTTGATTTAGGTCATATCTGAATGGTTTAGTGGTTTTTCCCACTTTCTTCAGTTTAAGTCTGAATTTGGCAATAAGGAGTTCATGTTCCCAGCCACAGTCAGCTCCCTGTCTTGTTTTTGTTGACTGTATAGAGCTTCTCCATTTTTGGCTGCAAAGAATATAATTAGTCTGATTGTGGTGTTGACCATCTGGTGATGACCATGTGTAGAGTCTTCTCTTGTTTTGTTGGAATAGGGTGTTTGCTATGACCAGTGCATTCTCTTGGCAAAACTCTATTAGCCTTTGCCCTGCTTCATTCTGTACTCCAAGGCCAAATTTGCCTGTTACTCCTGTTGACTTCCTACTTTTGCATTCCAGTCCCCTATAATGAAAAGGACATCTTTTTTGGGTGTTAGTTCTAAAAGGTCTTGTGGGTCTTCATAGAACAGTTCAACTTCAGCTTTTTCAGTGTTACTGGTTGGGGCATAGACTTGGATAACTGTGATATTGAATGGTTTGCCTTGGAAACAAACAGAGATCATTCTGTCGTTTTTGTGATTGTCCTCAAGTACTGCATTTTGGACTCTTTTGTTGACCATGATGGCTACTCCATTTCTTCTAAGGGATTCCTGCCCACAGTAGTAGATATAAGGGTCATCTGAGTTAAATTCACCCATTCCAGTCCATTTTAGTTTGCTGATTCCTAGAATGTTGACGTTCACTCTTGCCATCTCCTGTTTTATGACTTCCAATTTGCCTTGATTCATGGGCCTAACATTCCAGGTTCCTATGCAATATTGCTCTTTACAGCATTGAATCTTGCGTCTATCACCAGTCCCGTCCAAAACTGGGTGTTGTTTTTACTTTGGCTCCATCCTTTCATTCTTTCTGGAGTTATATCTCCACGGATCTCCAGTAGCATATTGGGCACCTACTGACCTGGGGAGATCCTCTTTCAGTATCCTATCTTTTTGCCTATCATACTGTTCATGGAGTTCTCAAGGCAAGAATACTGAAGTGGCTTGCCATTCCCTTCTCCAGTGGACCACATTCTGTCAGACCTCTCTACCATGACCCATCCATCTTAGGTGGCCCCACATGGCATGGCCTGGTTTCACTGAGTTAGACAAGGCTGTGGTCCATGTAATCAGATTGGCTAGGTGTCTGTGATTGTGGTTTCAGTCTGTCTGCCCTCTGATGCCCTCTCTCAGCGCCTACTGTCTTACTTGGGTTTCTCTTACCTTGGACGTGGGGTATCTCTTCACGGCTGCTCCAGTGGAGCGCAGCCGCTGCTCCATACCTTGGATGTGAGGTATCTCCTCTCTGCTGCTCACCGCTCCCGTGCCCCGCAGCCACCGCTCGCCACTTGTCTAAGACATACTAAAAAATTGTTTTTTGCTTATCTGAGATTCATATTTAACTGGGCATGAAATCCCAAGGACCGAGGAGCCTGGTGGGCTACAGTCCATGGGGCTGCAACAGACTCAGATACCACTTAGCGACTAAACAACAAAACACACTGTATCTTTATTTCCTAAATCTGGCAATTCTGTTTTAAAAATCTTGCCTGCATTGCTTTTAATTTTAGACCTGTAAAAGCAAGAGGAATGGGTTCTTTTAGAATGAAATTTTATAAGTAAAATTTCACAAATAAAATGGAAAAAGATGACTAAGTTGAAAGAAAAAAACAAAAGGAAAACATTCCATACACTGAAAACACAATGTGGAAATTACACCAAAATGTTCACAATGTCTATAATTCGCAGAATAGTATCACGAGTGACATTATTTACTTGTAGCCTTGAATTCTGAATAACTCAGAACACTTTGAGTTATTGAGAAGAATTATCTCCTTTTCAGTGATGGTAAAACCAAATACAAAAGGATATTTGCAGTTGATTTAAAAAAACAAAGCAAGCAAACAAAGTCTTACTGTATAGCACGGGGAATTATATTCAATATCCTGTGATAAACCATGATGGGAAAGAAAATTAAAATAAATGTACAGTAGGACTTTCCTGGTGGTTCAGTGATTAAGACTCCATACTTCCAATCCTGGGGGCTAGGGTTCAATTCCTGGTCAGGGAACTAATATCCTGCATGCTATGAAGTGTGGACCAAAGAAGGAAAAAGAATCGCTTTGCTGTATAACAGAAATTAGCACAATATTGTAAGTCAACTCTACTGCATTAAAACAAATATTAAAAAGGAAAACAAAGGTATTGCCTATTCAGAAAATCTGTAGAGAAACAGGGGGATAGTACCCCCCTGATGCCTATTTTGATTAGGCTCCATCTTTCACTGGAGAACTGTGGGGGTTGGTGCTGGGAGGTGGGAGAGGGAGACTGGGCATAGTTTGCAGGTGGGAGGGATGGTGCTTGTCTCCTGGCATTTTAAAAACACATTTAGGACTTCCTTCGTGGTCCAGTGATGAAGAATCCACCTGCCAGTGCAGGGGACACAGGTTCGATCCCTGGTCCTGGAAGATCCCACATGCGGTGGGGCAACTAAGCCCTAGAGCCCACGTTCTACAGCAAGAGAAGCCACCGCAATGAGAAGCCCCAGCACCTCAACTAGAGAGGAGCCCCCTTCCACTGCAACTAGAGCAAGCCCGAGTGCAGGAACGGAGACCCAGTGCAACCACAAATAAATACATAAAAACGTATTTAGAAAAGACCTCTGTAACCTTTAGTCTAAGAATCAAGATAATGATCTTGAAAACAGAATTATCTTCTTTCGTACAACATTTTTTCTAGTTAGTAAAGTAATACTTATTCTTTGTAGAAAAATTAGAAAATTATGAAAAACCGCAGAGAATAACAATCAATGGAGAAAATGTTAAAATTTGTACATAACCTTTGTAGCTTTTTCTCAATTCCCCATAGACATATGACAAATGTGGGCTGTATCACTGCACTTAGTGTTTTATAACCTAGTTTCTTGCCCCAAGAACATATTTGAATCTTTTCTTCAATCGTTACATTTTTTTCCCCATATAATTTTGATGACTTAGAATTTAGTTGAGCTTCCCAGGTGGCGCCAGTGGTTAAGAACCCACCTGCCAATGCAGGAGACATAAGAGACACGGGTTGGATCCCTGGGTTGGAAAGATCCTCCAGAGGAGGGCAGGACAAATAGGGATGGCTACATAATAATCCACTGACTAAATTTGAAGATCTAAATGACTCTGCTTTAATTTATTGTATAGAGGATTTTCACTGCCGTAAAAATCCCCTGTGCTCTGCCTGTTCATTCTGCCCCCTCCCCCACTCTTGAAATCACGCCCTTGCAATCAAGGATCATTTTGTTGTTTCCACAGTTTTGCCTTTTCCAGAATGCCATATAGCTGGAGTCATTTGGTATGTAACCGTCTTAGATCGGCTTCTTTCACTTAGTGCTGCTGCTTTTTAGTCACTGTGAAAGTGAAAGTGAGAGTCTTAGTCACTCAGTCTTGTCTGACTCTATGATCCCATAGACTATAGCCCGCTAGGTTCCTCTGTCTATGGAATTTTTCAGGCAAGAATTCTGGAGTGGATTGCCATTCCCTTCTCCAGGGGATCTTCCCAACCCAGGGATTGAAGCCAGGTCTTCTGTATTGCAGGCAGATACAGAAGGGAAGCCCTGTTTAGTTGCTAAATTGTGTGCAACTCTTTGCAATCCCATGGACTATAGTCTGCCCGGCTCCTCTATCCATGGGATTTCCCAGGCAAGAATACTGAAGTGGGTTGCTGTTTCCTTCTCCAGGGAATTTTCCTGACCCAGGAACCAAACCCATGTCTCCTGCTTGACGAAGGGACTCTTTACCACTAAGCCACCTGGGAAGCACCTTTCACTTAGTAGTATGCACTCATTTATGGTTTCTCCATGTTTTTTCCCTGGCTTGATAGCTTGTTTCACTTTCAGTTCAGTTCAGTTCAGTCTCTCAGTCATGTCTGACTCTTTGTGACCCCATGAATCGCAGCACGCCAGGCCTCCCTGTCCATCACCAACTCCCAGAGTTCGCTCAGACTCACGTCCATCGAGTCAGTGATGCCATCCAGCCATCTCATCCTCTGTTGTCCCCTTCTCCTCCTGCCCCCAATCCCTCCCAGCATCAGAGTCTTTTCCAATGAGTCAACTCTTCGCATGAGGTGGCTAAAGTACTGGAGTTTCAGCTTTAGCATCATTCCTTCCAAAGATAGCACTGAGTAATAGTCCATTGTCTGGATGTTCCACAGTTTATCAGTTAACCTACTGAAAGATATTTGGTTGCCTCCAAGTTTTAGCTGGGCTGGATGAATCACAAGCTCGAATCAAGATTGCTGGGAGAAATATCAACAACCTCAGATATGCAGATGATGCCACTCTAATGGCAGAAAGCAAAGAGGAACTAAAGAGCTTCTTGATGAGGGTGAAAAAGGAGAGTGAAAAACTGGCTTAAAACTCAATGTTCAAAAAGCTACATGGCATCCAGTAGCATGGCATCACTTCATGGCAAGTAGAAGAGGAAAAAGTGGAAACAGTGACAGGTTTTAATTTCTTAGGCTCCAAAATCACTGTAGATGGTGACCACAGTTATGAAATTAAGACACTCCTTGGAAGAAAAGCTATGATAAAAATAGATGGTGTATTAAAAAGCAGAGACATCACTTTGCTGACAAAGGTCCATATATTCAAGGCTATGAATTTTCCAGTAGTCATGTAAGGATGTGAGAGTTGGATCATAAAGAAGGCTCAGCCCCAAAGAATGGATGCTTTCATATTGTGGTGCAGGAGAAGGCTCTTGAGAGTCTCTTGGACTGCAAGGAGATCAAACCAGTTAATCCTAAAGGAAATCAACCCCAAATATTCACTGGAAGGACTGATGCTGAAGCTGAAGGTCTGATACATGGGGCTACAAAGAGTAGGACATGACTTAGCAACTAAAGAACAAATTTTGGCAATTACAGCAAAACACCACATGCAAATTCTTGCGTGCACGGAAGCTTTCAGCTTCTTTATGTAAATTCCAAGGAGTTTAATTGCTGGATCTTACTGTAAGAGCATGTTTAATTTTATAAGAAATTGCTGAACTGTCTTCCAAAGAGACAGTACCATTTTGCATTCCTTCTAGCAATGTATGAGAATTCCTGTTGGGGAATATCCTTACCAGCATTTGGTGTTGCCAATATTCTAGATTTGGGGCCATTCTAATAGGTGTGTAATGGTATTGCATTGTTGTATTTATTTGCATTTTTCTGATGACATATAATGTAGTGCATCTTTTCACATGCTTTTTCACCATCTGTTTATCTTTTCTGGTGAAGTGTTTGTTATGCTTCTGGGGTCATTTTTTAATTAGGTTGCTTGTTTTCTCATTGTTGAGTTATAAGAGTTCTTTGTAAATTTTGGATAGGTATGTGCTGTCGCTCAGTTGTGTTCAACTCTTTGATACCCCAGGGACTATAGCAAACCAGGCTCCTCTATCCTCGGAATTTTCCAGGCAAGTGGGTTGCCACTTCCTACTTCAGGGAATCTTCTCCACCCAAGGATTGAACCCACGTCTCCTGCATGGGCAGGCGGATTCTTTACCACCATGTCACCTGGAGAGCCAAAATTTTGGATAGTAGTCCTTTATTAGATGTGCCTTTGCAAATACTTTCTCCCACTCTGTCTTATTTTCTCATTCTCCTGAGACTGTCACACAGCAAAAGTTTTCAGTCCAGTTTATTATTTATTTGATTCTTGGATCATGTTACATCTAAAAATTCATCACCATACCCAAGGTCATCTAGATTTTCTGTTACCTACTAGGGTTTTATAGTGTTAAATTTTGCATTTAGGCCTCTGATTCATTTCAGTTAATTTTTGTGATCAATGTAAAGTCTGTATCTGATTTTTTTTTTTTGCACATGTATGTCCAGCTGTTCCAGCATCACTTGTTGAAAAGACTGTTCCACCGTATTGACTTCACTTTTCTGTCAAAGATCAGTTGACTATAATTTTTTTAATTGGTCTATTTCTGGGGTTTCTGGTTTTTTTCTATTGACCTATTTGTGTATTCTTTGCCAGCACCACAGTATTTCGATTATTGTAGCTTTTAAAGTCTTGAATATGCCTGCAATGCAGGAGATCTGGGCTTGATCCCTGAGTTGGGACAATCCCCTGGAGAAGGGAAAGGCTACCGATTCCAGTATTCTGGCCTGGAGAATTCCATGGGTCCATGGGGTCACAAAGAGTCAGACACGACTGAACAACTTTCACTCAAAAGTCTTGAAGTTGGGTAGGATCAGTTCTCTGACTTTGTTCTTCTTCAAAATCATGTTGGCTATTCTGGGTCTTTTGCCTCTGCACAGAAACTTTAGAACCACTTTGTTGATATCCACAAAACAACTTGCTGGGGGTTTGACTGAGACTTCATTGAATTTATGGATAAAACTGGGAAGAACAACAATGTGGCAATAGTGAGTCTTCCTATGCATGAACATGGAATATCTCTCCATTCATATAGTTCTTGGATTTTGTTCATCAGGTTTGTAATTTTCGTCGCATAGATCCTGTACATATTCTGTAAAATTTATACTAAGTAATTTCTGGAGTACTAATGTAAATGGTATTGTTTTCAATTTCAAAGTCTACTTGTTTATCACTGGTATATAGGAAAATTTTTAACTTTTGTGAGTTAATCTTGGATCCTACAATCTTGCTATAATTCCTTACTTGTTTAAAGATTTTCTACGTAGATAACCATGTCATCTGTATACAAAGACAGTTCTATTTTTTCCTTCCCAATCTGTATACCTTTTATTTCCTTTTCCCATTTTATTTACTAGTGTCTTAGTCCATTTAGGTTGCTAAAACAAATTAACATAGACTGAGTGGCTTATATACAACAGAAATATATTTCTCACAGTCCCGGAGGCTGGGAAGTTTAAGACCAAGGTGACAGCAGGTTTGGTAACTGGCGAGGCCCACTTCCTGATTCAAAGACAGCTGTCTTCTTATCATGTCCTTAAATGGAGGAACTGGATGAGGGAGCTCTGCATGGTCTCTTTTAGAAAGGTACTAATCCCATCGATGAGGGCTCTACCTTCATGACGGATTCACCCCCAAAGTCTCCACCTCCAAATACTATCACATTGCGGGTTCAGCTCAGTTCAGTTCAGTCGCTCAGTCATGTCCAACTCTTTGCAACCCCATGAACTGCAGCACGCCAGGCCTCCCTGTCCATTACCAACTCCCAGAGTTTACTCAAACTCATGTCCATTGAGTTGGTGATGCCATCCAACCATCTCATCCACTGTTGTCCCCTTCTCCCCCTGCCCTCAATCTTTCCCAGCATCAGGATCTTTTCAAATGTCAGCTCTTCACATCAGGTGGCCAAAGAATTGGAGTTTCAGCTTCAACATTAGTCCTTATAGTGAATACCCAGGACTGATCTCCTTTAGGATGGACTGGTTGGATCTCCTTGCAGTCCAAAGAACTCTCAAGAGTCTTCTCCAACACCACAGTTCAAAAGCATCAATTCTTCTGCACTTAGCTATCTTTATAGTCCAACTCTCACATCCATATATGACCACTGGAAAAACCATAGCCTTGACATTGCAGGTTGGATTTCAACATATGAATTTGAGGGGTTGGGAGGGGATGCAAACATTTAATCAAAGCAATTAGCTAGGATATCCTGTATGATGTTTTTAAAAAAAGTAGTGAGAGGTGACATCTTTGCCTTGCTCTTGATCTTAGCAGGGGGGTTCTAGTTTCTCATCATTCAGTTTGGTGTTAGTTGAAGACTTTTTGTAGATGTTCTTTATCAAGATGAGGAAATTTCCTCTATTCCTAGTTTGCTGTATTCATTTTATTTTAAAACTTTATACCCTTATCAGCATATTAAAAAGCAGAGACACTACTTTACCAACAAAGGTCCGTCTAGTCAAAGCTATGGTTTTTCCAGTAGTCATGTATGGATGTGACAGTTGAACTTTAAAGAAAGCTGAGCGCTGAAGAATTAATGCTTTTGAACTGTGGTGTTGGAGAAGATTCTTGAGAGTCCCTTGGACTGCAAGGAGATCCAACCAGTCTATCCTGAAGGAAATCAGTCCTGAATATTCATTGGAAGGACTGATGCTGAACCTGACACTCCAAAACTTTGGCAATCTGATGCAAAGAACCAAATTCTTGGGAAAGACCTTGATTCTAGGAAAGATTGAGGGCAGGAGGAGAAGGGGACAACAGACGATGAGATGGTTGGATGGCATCACCGATGTGATGGACATGAGTTTGGGTAAACTTTGTGAGTTGGTGATGGACAGGGAAGTCTGGCATGCTGCAGTCCATAGGGTCACAAAGAGTCGAACATGACTGAGTGACTGAATTGAACTGAACTGAACTGAACCATTATTGTTACCAAAAGCCCTTTGAACAATTTAGGATTTCTTGATGTAGGTGTTTGTCTTTAGGATGTAAAACCAAAATACCATGTTTTAAAGTCTCTTCCTCTCTTTGTGGTTATTTACCAACTACTTATACAGACAGTCATTTGTTTCAGCTTTTTAAAAAAATTTTTTAGGGATATTGTCCTTTTGATTTAATTTTATTTCTAAATTATGTAAAATTGTACTTGAATCCACAATCAAAACTTGTAAAAAAATACATTGAGAAGTATATCATCTACTCTTTCCTCAATACATTCTCATAGTCTCCTGCAGGTAACCTAGGTAACTATTTTT
Source organism: Ovis canadensis (assembly GCF_042477335.2). Taxonomy (NCBI): domain Eukaryota; kingdom Metazoa; phylum Chordata; class Mammalia; order Artiodactyla; family Bovidae; genus Ovis; species Ovis canadensis. The sequence continues at coordinate 28,853,583 of NC_091268.1, read as the reverse complement.
ATTAGCTTCCCTTGTAGCTCAGTCGGTAAAAAATCTGCCTGTGGTGCAGGAGACCCGGGTTCGATCCCTGGGTTGGGAAGATTCCCTGGAGAAGGAAATGGTGACCCACTCCAGTATCCTTGCCTGTAAAATCTCATGGACAGAGGAGCCTGGTGGGCTGCAATCCATGGGTTCACAAAGAGTCAGGCATGACTGAGCAACTAACACACACTTTGGTTTATCTTTTTATTGAACCAAACTTGTGTCCACTTTCCAGTCACACAGCAAAGCCAGTTATGAACACCAGGTCCCTGTGAAGGAAACTATAGCATTCATTGCAGGGTACCAAGCAAGGGAGTGGGCTTCCCTGGTGGCTCAGATGGTAAAGAATCTTCCTGCAATGCCGGAGACCTGGGTTCAGTCCCAGGATTGGGAAGATCCCCTGGAGGAAGGCATGGCAACCCACTCCAGCATTCCTGCCTGGAGAATCCCCGTGGACAGAGGAGCCTGGTGTGCTGCAGTCTGGGGTTGCAGAGAGTTGGACGCGACTGAGCGCCTATGCACTTCACAGCACAGCAAGCGAGGGAGTAGGAGACAGACATCAGATTCACTCCAATTAATCTTTGAGTTGGGGGTTGTAAAAGGTGAAGAACAATAGAAGTTGAGATTAATCACCATTTTGTGATGTTTTTCTTAATCATAGTTTCGAGAGTCAAGCTGTTTCTGGCTTTTGAGTCTCTGACCAAGTATTTTGTGGTTCTTGGGTCTGCAAGCTCATCTTACCCTGGAGAAACAATGTTGATAATGATATCTATGAGGGCAATTTTAGTACGTTAATGTTGTTATCAACAACAGCAATTTTAGTTACCTGACTCTAGTTGATTAGTGTTCAGTTAGCACAGGATTGAGGTCAGAGGCGACAAGAAAGGGAATAACGTTTTGGACTGAGAGATTAATCATAAACTCAGTAAAGGGAAGATGGTTTTAGGAGGAATAAGTTTCAAAACCGTCAAAGAGTATGGAGAATTTCTTGTACACCTTATATCACCCAGCTTCCCCTGTCAATGTCTTACTTAACCATAGTGTTGTTACCGAAAGCAGGAAATTAAAATTGATATAATGACCTAATTTACAAATCTTATTCCGATTTTTGTTTGCAAATATTTTGATAGGTCAAAATTGCTGTCCTCTGATGCCAGGGTGGTTGCTGCCATCATGTCCCCCAGTGCTAGTGAGGGACATGATGTTATATATATATTTGCCTAGATATCTACCTTGAGGGAAAAAACAATCAGACATAGTGAACAAACTCAGAGGCACGCTGATCTGGAAACATTTTATAGCCTATGCGTCTGTGTGAGCTTGCTCAGTTGTGCCTGACTCTTTGCTACCCCAAGAGCTGCACCCCTCCAGGCTCCTCTATCCATAGGATCTTTCAGGCAAGAATACTGGAGTGGGTTGCCATTTCCTCCTCCATTTATAGACTATACATTTTATCAATTAAACCAAATTGTCACACAAACATTGTGCCTGTTCTTTTAGCAGTAGACTTAAAACAAGCAGTGATACACGCCGGTAATTACACTCTGAAAACTTCACCAGAGAATTTTCTTTCTGTCTTGAATGCTGAGGGCAGCAGTTTGGTCAGAAGTAACCTAATAACTTTAAATATTGATATGGAGACAAACATTTGGTAAACAGTTCAACTGAATTATAGGATGGGTTTTGCCTGGTCTGGATTCTTGGGTCAGTTGCCCATCACTGCTGTTGTCTTCTCATCCTGGTGTGGGTGTCGTTTGGGGTCCGCAGGTCTTTCTATACAGGTCTTTAATGCAGAGGCCCTTATTAATTGGGAAATATGAATTCAAGAGTCAACTCCCTTCAGGTTCACTGTGCATGAGCTGGTTAGGGAAAGCTGCAGAGGGTCCTTTTATCTAAGTTGGAGGCAGCCCTTTAACTGATGCCTTTCCGGTGTGCACAATCTCCTGGCTGAAGGTCATGAGGCATCTGATCCTCATCCAAAGAAAAATTGGTGTGATAAGCTTCAGAAACAAACCTGGAGAGTCCTTTTAATAATTCAGTTTAACTATACAATAATGTAACATAACAGCAAATAACTAGCTGGGAAGTTGAGTCAACTGACAGAATTAGAATTTAATTTCCTCTGAAACATAATCTTTTTCTGTCTAAAATTACCCCCATTTCTACAAATATAGCTAAATGAAGACTATTTTGGGGAATTTCCTGGTGGCTTTCACTGCCAAGGCTCGGGTTCAATCCCTGGTTGGGGAACTGAGATCCCACAAGTGGTATGGTGTATCAAAAAAAACCCAAAAGACTAATTTGTTTACAGCCTAAATCTGGTTGCAGTTAACTTGGCCTGATTACTTACATATGCATAAAAATATCACATAGGCTCTTTCAAGTGAGCTCTGCTGAATCTTTTTATAAGGAATTTCATATTGTATTGAACTTTGGTAGATTTATCCAGTGGAATATTCAGTTCAGTTCAGTTCAGTCACTCAGTTGTGTCCAACTCTTTGCAACCCCATGAATTGCAGCACGCCAGGCCTCCCTGTCCATCACCAACTCCCAGAGTTCACTCAGATTCACGTCCATCGAGTCAGTGATGCCATCCAGTCATCTCATCCTCTGTTGTCCCCTTCTCCTCCTGCCCCCAATCCCTCCCAACATCAAAGTCTTTTCCAATGTGTCAACTCTTCGCATGAGGTGGCCAAAGTACTGGAGTTTCAGCTTTAGCATCAGTCCTTCCAAAGAAATCCCAGGGATGATCTTCAGGATGGACTGGTTGGATCTCCTTGCAATCCAAGGAACTCTCAAGAGTCTTCTTCAACACCACAGTTCAAAAGGATCAATTCTTCAGCGCTCAGCCTTCTTCACAGTCCAACTCTCACATCCATACATGACTACTAGTCAGCCACAAAAAGAATGAAATAAAGCCATTTGTAGCAACATGGATCAACCTAGAGATTATCATGCTAAGTGCAATAAACCAAGCAGAAATATCATATGATATTGCTTGTATATGGAACCTAAAAAATTATACAAATAAACTTCTATACAAAACAGAAATAAACCCATAGACATAAATAAACTTATGGTTATGAAAGGGGAATGGGTAGGGGGAGAGACAAATTAGGAGGTTGGAATTAACATAAGCACACTACTTATATATAAAATAGATAACCATCAAAAACCTACTGTATAGCACAGGGAATTTTACTCAGTATTTTTTAATGACCTATAAGAGAAAAGAATCTGAAAAAAAAAATGTATAACTGAATCATTTTGCTCTATGCCTGAAATTAACAGAACATTGTAAATCAACTATACTTCAATTTTTTAAAAAAGGCCTCTCAAGGCTAGGAAAGCCATGCCAAGGTCTTACCATCAGACTCCACCTGTGATATCTATGGATTTGAGTGAATTCCTCTCTTTTCCAAGTTCCAAAGAAAGTATCCTGAGATTCCTGCATCTACTAGGAGGTGGCCTTCTGTATTTACCTGGTAAGACTGCTGGGAATCCATTAAGCAGGGTACTGGGTTGTTTTTCCAAGAACTTTATGGTGTCATAAAATCCACGTTAGCTCTGTAAAACTGCCTGGTCATATTTGCTAATGATATTTGTGTATTTATTTGGCTGTGCTGGATCTTATTTGCAGCAGGCAGGATCTTCAGTCTTCGTTGCGGCATGTGAGATCTTTAGTTGCTGCAAGTGAACTCTTAGCTGAAGTATGTGGGATTTAGTTCCCTGATTAGGAATTGAATCTAGGCCCCCTACATTGGGAGCGTGGAGACTTAACCACTGGATCAACAGGTAAGTCCTGTCTGGTTATACTGAGCTCTACACTAGTACCGTTTAGTTGCTCAGTTGCTGTGTCTGACTCTTTGCAATCCCGTGGACTGTGACTGGCCAGGCTCCTCTGTCCATGGGATTCTCCAGGCAAGAAAACTGAAGTGGGTTGCCATCCCCTTCTCCAGGGGATCTTCCCCACCTAGGGATCAAACCAGGGTCTCCTGCTTTGCAGACAAATTCTCTACTGTACTGACCAAGTCCTTTGATTCTATGCATATTCTCAAATATGCCATTCCAGTCAAAGCCATGGTAATATGACCAATGTTCACAATTCCATACTGTTATAAGGAGAACACATTCTTATTGAACATACAAAAATAACTATATTTCCATAACATAAGAATACTCAGTAAGAGTTTCAAAATTCTGGAAGAATCTGATAGAGAAAAAAGAGAAATGTTTCAATGGCTCTTACAAAGGTATAGATTACCCTATTACTATGAGCCATGATTAACCTGAGAAAGCTTTCCTAATATTAAATCAGTAATATTGCAGACAAAAACCATAAAAACTATAACCACATTCATCAGTGCCCTCAGCCCCACATGGCTAATCCTTGTTATGATCTTCTGTTAACCATTTAATCCCTTAGGGTTTCCATTAAAATTCTTTTAATTTCTTACCCAGTTCAGCAATATGACCTGAAAGTTTTCAGTAAACTGTATACATATGAAAAACTCCTTTTTATGAATCTTCTTGGAGATGAACTACTTTTCTGCAAAAGCATCAGAGTACAGCAATAACTATCTATAAATAATAAGACTTTAAAAGCCATGGTTATACACCTGGTTACAATGCAATTGGCAAATAAACTTGGTTACTGTGGTGACATACAACATTTAAAGATAATAAAAGAATTATGACTGAAAAAATTCTACCAAGACATATTCAAGTCTTAGAAGTGTTATATAAATTTCTAGAACATCTATATTAATCCCATTTACCCACACAGTAAGGTTTATCTCCAACCACTTGACAATGTTTCCCATGTAACTTAACATACTTAATCATCCTAATCAGCTTAATCTTTGTCTCTGGGATGCCATAGGGGCACTTTGAAGCATCTCAAAGCTAGCTAGGGTCAAAAGAACTTCAGGTAAATTTGACTGTTGGCATGGGAAGGAGAGGATGGAACAAATTGAGAGCGTGGCATTGACACGTAGACATTAGGCCGATTCTTTACCATTTGAGCTACTAAGTAAGCCTGTAAAATGGGAAGTTGCTGCATAACACAGGGAGCTCAGCCTGGCGCTCTGTGACAACCTAAAGAGGTGGGATGCGGGGAGGAAGTTTTAAGAGGGAGGGGTTATATGTATACTTATAGCTGATCCACATTGTTGTGTGGCAGAAACCAACACAACAATGTCAAGCAGTTATTCTCCAAATAAAAATAAATTAAAAAACAAAATTTTAACTCTTGGGAAATTTGTCAAAAATATTAAAAGTTTCAAAACATTTGGTCAAAAAGGATCGTAGGTCACTGTGAGACAATAGTTTTGTTGTTGTTCAGTTGCTCAGTCTGTTCAACTCTTTGCAACACCATGGACTGCAGCACACCAAGCCTCCCTGTCCTTCACCATCTCCTGGAGTTTGTTTAAACTCATGTCCATTGGGTTGGTGATGCCATCCAACCATCTCATCCTCTGTCATCTGCTTCTCCTCCCGCCTTCAATCTTTCCCAGTGTCAGGATCTTTTCTAATGAGTAGGCTCCTCTCAGCACGTGGCCAAAGTATTGGAGCTTCAACTTTAGCATCAGTCCTTCCAATGAATATTCAGGGTTGATTTCCTTTAGGATTGACTGGTTAGATCTCCCTGCAGTCCAAGGGACTCTCAAGAGTCTTCTCCAACACCACTGTTCAAAGGCATCAATTCTTCAGGGCTCAGCCTTCTTTATGGTCCAACTCTCATATCCATACATGACTACTGGAAAAACCATAGCTTTGACTCTACAGACCTTTGTTGACAAAGTAATGTCTCTGCTTTTCAATATACAGTCTAGATTTATCGTAGCTTTTGTCCCAAGGAGCAAGCATCTTTTAATTTCATGGCTGCAGTCACCATCTGCAGTGATTTTGGAGCCCAAGAAAATAAAGTTTGTTACTGTCTCCATTGTTTCCCTAGCTCTTTGCCATGAAGTGATTGGGACTGGAGGCCATGATCTTCAGTTTTTGAATGCTGAATTTTAAGCCAGCTTTTTCACTCTCCTCTTTCACTTTCATCAAGAGGTTCTTTAGTTCCTCTTTGCTTTCTACCATGAGGGTGGTGTCATCTGCATATCTAAGGTTGTTGACATTTCTACCAGTAATCTTGAGTCCAGCTTGTGCTTCATCTAGGCCAGCATTTCTCATGATGTACTCCGCATATACATTAACCAAGCAGGGTGACAATATCCAGCCTTGACATACTCCTTTCCCAATTTGGAAACAGTCCATTGTTCCATATCCAGTTCTAACTGTTGCTTCTTGATCTGCATACAGATTTCTCAGGAGGCAGGTAAGGCGGTCTGGTATTCTCATCTCAAAGAATTTTCCACAATTTGTTATGATCCACACGGTCAAAGGTTTTAGATTAGTCAGTGAAGCAGAAATAAATGTTTTTCTGGAACTCTCTTAATTTTTCTAGGATCAAACAGATCTTCATAATTTGCTCTCTGGTTCCTCTGCCTTTTCTAAATCCAGCTTGAACATCTGGGAGTTCTTGGTTCATGTACTTTTGAAGCCTAGCTTGGAGTATTTTGAGCATTACTCTGCTAGTATGTGAAATGAGTGTGATTGTTTGAACGTTCTTTGGCATTGTCTTTCTTTGGGATTGGAATGAAAATTGACCTTTTCCAGTCCTGTGACCACTGCTGAATTTTCCAAATTTGCTGGTATACTGAGTGGAGCACCTTAACAGCATCACTTTTTAGGATTTGAAATAGCTCAGCTGGAATTCCATCATGTTCTCTAGCTTTCTTCATAGTGATGTTTCTTAGGGCCCATTTGATTTCACACTCCACGATGTCTAGCTCTAGATGAGTGATCATACCATCATAGTTATCTGGATCATGAAGATCTTTTTTTGTATAGTTCTTCTGTATATTCTTGCCACCTCTTTTTAATATCTTCTGCTTCTGTTAGGTCCATGTCATCTCTGTCCTTTATTGTGCCCATCTTTGCATGAAATGTTCCCTTGGTGTCTCTAATTTTCTTGAAGAGCTCTCTAATCTTTCCCATTCTGTTGTTTTCCTCTATTTCTTTGCATTGTTCAGTTAGGAAGGTTTCCTTATCTGTCCTTGTTATTCTTTGGAACACTGCATTCAGATAGGTACATCTTTCCTTTTCTTCTTTGCCTTTCTCTTCTCTTCTTTTCTTAGCTATTTGTAAGACCTCCTCAGACAATCATTTTGCCTTTTTACATTCCTTTTTCTTTGGGATGATTTTGATCACTGCCTCCTCTACAACATTACAAACCTCCATCCATAGTTCTTCAGACTCTCTGTCTATCAGGTCTAATCCCTTGAATCTATTCATCACCTAGACTGTATAATTGTAAGGGATTTGATTTAGGTCATACTTCAGTGGCCTAGTGGTTTCCCCTATTTTCTTCAACTTATGCCTGAATTTGGAGTTCCTCATAAGGAGTTCATGATCTGAGCCACAGTGAGCTCCACATCATGTTTTTGCTGACTATATAGAGCTTTTCCATCTTTGGCTGCAAAGAATATAATCAATCTGATTTTGGTATTGACCATCTGGTGACATCCATGTGTAGAGTTGTCTCTTGTGTTGTTGGAAGAGGGTGTTTGCTATGACCAGTGTGTTCTCTTGGCAAAACTCTGTTAGCCTTTGCCCTGCTTTATTTTGTATTGCAAGGCCAAAATTTTCTCCTGACTTTCTACTCTTACATTCCATTCCTCTATGATGAAAAGGACATTTTTTTTTTTTGGCTGTTATTTCTAGAAGGTTTGGTAGGTCTTCACAGAACCATTCAACTTCAGCTTCTTCAGCATTAGTGGTTGGGGCATAGACTTGGATTACTGCCATGTTGAATGGTTTGCCTTGGAAACGAACAGAAATCATTCTGTTGTTTTTGAGATTGCCCCCAAGTACTGCATTTGGAGCTCTTTTTTTAACTATGAGGGCTACTCCATTTCTTCTAACGGATTCTTGCTCACAGTAGTAGATATAATGGTTGTCTGAGTAAAATTCACCCATTCTCATCCATTTCAGTTCATGGATTCCTAGAATGTTGATGTTCACTCTTGCCATCTCCTGTTTGACCACATCCAATTTACCTTGATTCATGGACCTATTATTCTAGATTCCTATGCAATATTCTTTACAGCATCAGACTTTACTTTCACAACCAGACACATCCACAGCTGGGCATTTTTTTCCACTTTAACTCAGTCTCTTCATTCTTTCTGGAGCTATTTCTACACTCTCCTCCAGTAGCATATTGGGCACCTACTGACCTGGGGAGTTTGTCTTTCAGTTTTATATTTTTTATATCTTTTTGCCTGCTCATATTGTTCACGGGGTTCTCATGCTGGTTTGCCATTCCCTTCTCCAGTGGACCGCATTTTGTCAGCACTCTCCACCATGACCCATCCGTCTTGGGTGGCCCTGCACAGCACGGCTCATAGATTCATTGAGTTAGACCAGGCTGTGATGCACATGATCAGTCTGGTTAGTTTCCTGGGACTGTGGTTTTCATTCTTTCTGCCCTCTCATGGATGAGGATAAGAGGCTTGGACAAGCTTCTTGATGGGAAGGATTGGCTGTGGGGAAAACTGGGTCTTGCTCTGGTAAGCAAGGCCATGCTCAGTAAATCTTTAATCCAATTTTCTGTTGATGGGGGTGGGGTGCTGTGTTTCCTCCCTGTAGTTTCGCCTGAGGCCAAACTATGGTAGGAGTAATGGTGACTTCCTTCAGAAGGGTTTATGCCAGCATGCTGCAGCTCCCGGGGCTGTTGTAGTCAGTCCCCTGACCCTGTGGCAGGTCACTGTTGACCCACACCTCCACCGGAGACTCCTAGACACTCACAGTCAAGTCTGGCTCAGTCTCTTGTGGGGTCACTGCTCCTTTCTCCTATGTCTTGGTGCACACAAGGTTTTGTTTGTGCCCTCCAAGAGTCTGTTTCCCCAATCCTGTGGAAGTTCTTTAATCAAGTCCCACTGGCCTTCATTGTCAAATTCCCTGGGGGTTCTCAGTCCCTTTGCCAATTCTTTGTGACTAGAATACTGGAGTGGCTTCCTATGCCCTCCTCCAGGGGATTTTCCCAACCCAGGGATCAAACCCAGGTCTCCTGCATTGTAGGCAATTGTTTTACTGTCTGAGCCATGAAGGAAGTGAGACAATAGTTATTCACTTAATAAAGTGACAATAAAAGATTTCAAAGCAAAGACAGAAAGTTAAAGTATTTAAAAGATTTTTTTAAAAGCTTACAATCTGTTATCAAAATAACTTGATCTTAAAAAAAAAAACAACAACTTGGTTCTCCTAATAGAGAAAAGAAGTTCAGGTTTTTCACCATCCTGCCTTTAATATTAAAATTTGTTTACTTGATTAAATTCATTTTAGTCATGGACTGTCCCGACCACACATAGAATTCCTTTCTAAAGATTCTTTTTAACCTTTTGTATACTATAACTTTCTATATTCTTATTAATTTGTCCCTTATTTTCTTTCCCATTTAGAAGTAACCAGCTTTAGGGCCAAATTACTTTTTTTTTCCTTACTAAAATGCATTTCTTTTCCTTATGCTTTCTCTTTCCTTGCATTCAAAGATGTCTTTTTAGTAATTTTTAGTTTTAATTACATATATTAATTAGAATTCTCAACTCATAAAATTTTTATTTTCTAGTGAAAACTAAGAAGTAAGCATTAAAATTTTTTAAAGTAAATCAGTATACTTCAATTTAAAAAGAAGGAGTAAGCAATTGTGAACTGTTTGTCATACCAACATGTCCTGACTGGAAAACTTATGAACATATATATTCTATAACCTTCTGAAATGTACATTTTCTCATAGCATAATTTTTTTCTTAATATGGTATAAGGTATGTGGGTCTAATAAACCCAACATCTTTAGTTTTTTCTTCATAAGAAGACAAAGTAGGTAAATTTATGCTTGTTCAGCAATGAATGCTTCAGTGTTTTATATCTTATTTGAAATGATCTGGATAGTCAATGACTTTTCCATAATTACCTTAATTTAACAAAACTCTAAAGTGGCTCAGATGGTAAAGAATCCTTCTGCAGTGCAGGAGACTTGGGTTCAATCCCTGGATGCAATCCCCAGGAGAAGGGAATGTCTACCTACTCCAGTATTCTTGCCTGGAGAGTTCCACGGACAGAGGAGCCTGGTGGGCTATATATGGGGTTGCAAAGATCAGAAACTGAGCAACTAACACTTAAAAAGATAGACTTAAGTCTAAAGTTTCCACTTACAAAATCTGGAAAAACTATTTCTTTGGGGGGGGGGGGTGGAAATCAGTTTGTTTTAATGAGACTTTAGCATTTTCTGTATTACTTTTAAAACAAAGGTCCTTGTGAGTCACTGTTTGTTGTTGTTTAGTCAGTCAGTAATGTCCAACTCTTTAGGACCCCATGGACTGTGGCCTGCCAGGCTCCTCTGTTTATGGGATTTTCCAGGCAAGCATACTGGAGTAGGTTGCCATTTCCTTCTCCAGGGGATCTTCCTGATCCAGGGATTGAACCTACGTCTTCTGTTGGCAGGTGGATGCTTTACCACTGAGCCACCTAAGAAGCCTGAGTCACTTTTTAGAGAACTTAATATTAGAAAAAAAGTTTGCTTTTCTCCTCAATATTTGAAATGCTTATTTTAAAATTTATGTTATTGAAATAAAACTGATTTATTATGCTGTGTTAATTTCTTCTGTATAACAATGAGATTCAGTTACACATATACCTACAATCTTTTTCATTACTTTTTTAAAAAATTATTGATTTATAGTTGAGTCAGCAGGGTTTGATTTCAGAAATTCCAGAGGACTGAGGGAAACAGAGGCACTTGGAGAGCACAAACAAAACCTTGTGCACACCAGGAGCAGGGGAAAGGAGCAGTGACCCCACAGGAGACTGAACCAGACCTGCCTGTGAGTACTGGGGGGCTTCCTATGGAGGTGAGGCTCAACAGTGGCCTGCCGAGGGATCAGGGGCATTAGCAGCAGCAGTCTTGGGAGGTGTGGCATGTTGGCATATGTCCTCTTGGAGGAGGTTGCCATAGAGAGTGCAGGCTCCAGGACTAGGTCACCTCAGACCAAACAACTAACAGGGAGGGAGCACAGCCTCACCCATCAACAGAAAATTGGATTAAAGTTTTACTGAGGATGGCCCTGCCCACCAGAGCAAGACCTAGTTTTCCCAATAGCCAGTCCCTTCCATCAGGAGGCTGGCGCAAGCATCTTATTATCTTCATCCATCAGAGGGCAGACAGGAGAAGCAAGAACTTCAGTCTCATGGCCTTCAGAACAAAAAGCACAAGCACAGAAAACTAACCAAAATGATCTCATGGATCATAGCCTTGTGTAACTCAGTGAAAGCATGAGCCATACTGTGCAGGGCCACCCAGGATGGACGGGTCATGGTGGAGAGCTCCGACATAATGTCGACTAGAGAAGGCACTGGCAAACCACTTCAGTATTTTTGCTTTGAGAACCCCATGAACAATATGAAAGGGCAAAAATATATCACACTGAAAGATGAACTCCCCAGGCTGGAAGGTGCCCAATAAGCTCTTGGGGAAGAGTGGAAAAATAATTCCAGAAAGAATGAAGAGACAGAGCCAAAGTAGAAATGACACCCAGTTGTGGATGTGTCTGGTTGTGAAAGTAAAGTCTGGTGCCTTAAAAAACAATGTTGCATAAGAACTTAGAATATCAGGTCCATGAATCAAGGTAAATCGGATACGGTCAAATAGGTGATGGCAAGAATGAACGTCAACACTTTAGCAATCAGTGAACTAAAATGATGGGAATGGGCAAATTAAATTCAGATGACCATTGTATAAACTACTGTGGGTGAGAATCCCTTAGAAGAAATAAGGTAACCCTCATAGTCAACAAAAGAGTCCAAAATGCAGTACTTTTGTGCAGTCTCAAAAATGACAGAATGGTCTCTGTCTGTTTCTAAGAAAAACCATTCAGTATCACAGAAATCCAAGTTTATGCCCCAACCACTAATGCTGAAAAAGCTGAATTTGAACAGTTCTATGAAGAACCAGAGATCAAATTGCCAACATCCACTGGATCATCAAAAAAGCAAAAGAGTTTCAGAAAAACATCTATTTCTGCTTTATTGACTATGCCAAAGCCTTTGACTGTGTGGATCACAAGAAACTGTGGAAAATTCTGAAAGAGATGGGAATACCAGACCACCTGACCTGCCTCTTGAGAAACCTATATGCAGGTTGGGAAGCAACAGTTAGAACTGGACATGGAACAACAGACTGGTTCCAAATAGGAAAAGGAGTACGTCAAGGCTGTATATTGTCACCCTGCTTATTTAACTTCTATGCAGAGTACATCATGAGAAATGCTGGGCTGGAAGAAGCACAAGCTGGAATCAAGATTGCTGGAAGAAATATCAGTAGTCTTAGATATGCAGATGACACCACCCTTATGTCAGAAAGTGAAGAGAAACTAAAGAACCTCTTGATGAAAGTGAAAGAGGAGAGTGAAAAGTTGGCTTAAAGGTCAACATTCAGAAAACAAAGATCATGGTATCTGGTCCCATTGCTTCACAGCAAATAGATGGGGAAACAGTGGAAACAGTGTCAGCCTTTATTTTTGGGGGCTCCAAAATCACTGCAGATGGTGATTGCAGCCATGAAATTAAAAGACACTCCTTGGAAGAAAAATTATGACCAACGTGGATAGCATATTGAAAAGCAGAGACATTACTTTGCCAACAAAGGTCCATCTAGTCAAGGCTATGGTTTTTCCAGTGGTCATGTATGGATGTGAGAGTTGGACTATGAAGAAAGCTGAGTGCTGAAGAATTGATGCTTTTGAACTATGGTGTTGGTGAAGACTCTTGAGAGTCCCTTGGATTGCAAGGAGATCCAACCAGTCCATCCTAAAGGAGATCAGTCCTGGGTGTTCATTGGAAGGACTGATGCTGAAGCTGAAACTCCAGTACTTTGGCCACCTCATGCGAAGAGTTGACTCATTGGAAAAGACTCTGATGCTGGGAGGGATTGGGGGCAGGAGGAGAAGGGGTTGACAGAGGATGAGATGGCTGAATGGCATCACTGACTCAATAGATATGAGTCTGAGTGAACTCCAAGAGTTGGTGATGGACAGGGAGGCCTGGTGTGCTGTGATTCATGGGGTTGCAAAGAGTTAGACATGACTGAGCGACTGAACTGAATTGAACTGATGAAGACCTACAAGACCTTCTAGAACTAATGTCAAAAAAAATTATATATATATATATATATATATATATATATATATATGTCATTTCATTCTTAGGAGATTGGAATGCAAAAGTAGGAAGTCAAGAGATACCTGGAGTAACAGGCAAGTTTTACCTTGGAGTACAAAATGAAGCAGGGCAAAGGCTAATAGAGCTTTGCCAAGAAAACACACTAGTTGTAGCAAACACCCTTTTCCAATAACACAAGAGAAGACTCTATACATGGACATTACCAGATGGCCAATACTGAAATCAGATTGATTATATTCTTTGTAGCCAAAGGTGGAGAAGCTCTATACAGTCAGCAAAAACAAGACCAGGAGCTGACTGTGGCTTAGATCATGAGCTCTTGTATAGCCAAATTCAGACTTAAATTGAAGAAAATAGGGAAAACTACTAGGCCATTGATGTATGACCTAAATGAAATCCCTTATGATTATACGATGGAAGTGACAAATAGATTCAAGGAAAGTGACAAATAGATCTGATAGACAGAGTGCCTGAAGAACTATGGATGGAGGTTCATGACCTTGTACATGAGGTGGTGACCAAAACCATCCCAAAGAAAAAGAAATGAGAAAAGGCAAAATGGTTGTTTGAGGAGGCCTTAAAAATAGCTGAGAAAAGAAGAGAAGCTAAAGGCAAAGGATAAAAGGAAAGATATACTCGACTGAATTCCAAAGAATAGCAAGGAGAGATAAACCTTCTTAAGTGAACAATGAAAAGAAATAGAGGAAAACAATGGAGTGGGAAAGATTAGAGATCTCAAGAGAATCAGAGATATCAAGGGAACATTTCATGCAAAGATGGGCAAAATAGAGACAGAAACAGCAAAGACCTAACAGAAGCAGAAGAAATTAAGAAGGGGTGGCAGGAATACACAGAAAAACTGTACAAAAAAGGTCTTAATGACCTGGATAACCAGTATGGTGTGGTCACTCACCTAGAGCCAGACATCCTGGAGCATGAAGTCAAGTGGGCCTTAGGAAGCATCACTACGAGCAAAGCTAGTGGAGGTGATAGAATTCCAGCTGAGCTATTTCAAATCCTAAAAGATGATACTGTTAAAGTGCTGCACTCAATATGCCAGCAAATTTGGAAAACTCAGCAATGGTCACAGGATTGGAAAAGGTCAGTTTTCGTTCCAGTCTCAAAGAAGGCCAATGCCAAAGAATGTTCAAACTACTGTACAATTGCACTCATTTCAGATGTGAGCAAGGTAATGCTCAATATCCTTTAAGCTAGGCTTCAGCAGCACATGAACCAAGAACTTCCAGATGTTCAAGCTGGACTTAGAAAAGGCAGAGGAACCAGAAATCAAATTGCCAATATCCATTGGATTATAGAAAATGCAACAGGATTCCAGGAAAACATCTACTTCTGCTTCATTGATTACACTAAAGCCTTTGACTGTGTGGATCACAAAAACTCTGAAGAGTTCTTAAAGAGATGGGAATATCAGACCACCTGACCTGCTTCCTGAGAAACCTGTATGCAGGTCAAGAAGCAATAGTTAAAACCGAACTTGAAACAACAGACTGGTTGAAATCTGGGAAAGGACTATGTCAAGGCTGTATTTTGTCACCCTGCTTATTTAACTCATATGCCAAGTATATCATGTGAAATGCTGGGCTGGATGAAACACAAGATGGAATCAAGTTTACCAGGAGAAATATCAACAACCTCAGATATGCAGATAATATCACCCTAGTGGCAGAAAACAAAGAGGTATTAAACTACCTCTTGATGAGAATGAAAGAGGAGAGTGAAAAAGCTTGCTAAAAACTCAACATTTAAAAAACTAAGAACATGGCATCCAGTCCCATTATTTCATGGCAAATAGATGGGGGAAAAATGGGAACAATGACAGATTTTATTTTGGGGGCTCCAAATTCCATGAAATTAAAAGATACTTGCTCCTTGGAAGAAAAGCTATGACAAACCTAGATAGTGTCTTAAAAAGCGGAGACTTAACTTTGTCAACAAAGGTCTGTATAATCAAAGCTATGGTTTTCCCAGTAGTCATGTACAAATGTGAGAGCAGGACCATAAAGAAGGCTGAGCACCAAAGAGTTTATACTTTCAAACTCTAGTGCTGGAGAAGACTCTTGAGAGTCCCCTGGACTACAAGGAGATCAAACCAGTCAATCTGAAATTAACCCTGAATATTCATTGGAAGGACTGATGCCGAAGCTGCAGCTCCAATACTTCGGCCACGTGATTCAAAGAGCCAACTCACTGGAAAAGACCCTGATGCTGGGAAGGATTGAAGGCAGAGAAGAGGATGAGATGGTTGGATGGCATCACTGACCCAATGGACATGAATTTGAACAAACTCCAGGAGATAGTGAAGGACAGTGAAGCTTGGCATGCTGCAGTCCATGAGGATCTCAATGACTTAGCGAACTGAACAGCAGTTGATTCAGTCGGTGAAGAATCCACCTCCAATACAGGAGACACTGGTAACACAGGAGACCTGGTTTCCATCCCTGGGTCAGAGATCCCCTGGGGAAGGAAATGGCAACTCACTCCAGGATTCTTGCCTGGGAGTCTCATGGACAGAGGAGCCTGCTGGGCTACGATCCATGGGATTGCATAAGTCAGATGTGACTGAGCAACTAAAAACAACAACATACTTGACTTACAATGTTGTATTAATTTCTGCTGTATGGAAAACTGACTCCATTGTGTGTGTGTGTTACATATATATTTCTTTTTATTTCCATTCTGATTTATGGCAGGATATTGAGTATAGTTCCCTGAGCTACACACTAGGACTTTGGTGTTTATCCATTCAATATATAATAGGAAATAATTTCAGAGTAGTGGTGGATCCAATTTTCTGGCAGCGGGGTGGCTATGGCCCAGGGCAGGGATGCACTGCTGCTGGGTGGGAACTGATGTCATCCCCAAGAAGAAGCTTGCACAGCCAAGTATAGGGAGTGAGGGACTGTCTTGGCTGAGACGGATGTCCAAGCAGTTGGACATGTACAAGACCAACCTGAAAGAGTATGTCAGCAAGCCCAAGCAGGGGATCTGGAAGAATCCTGAGTCCCAGATGGATTTCCAGGACGTGTGTGCTACTACTGGGGTGGATTCTCTGGCCTCTGGGAAAGGACTTTGGTCTGAGATGCTAGGTGTGGGAGACGTCTATTACAAGCTGGGTGTCTAGATTATCCACGTGTGCCTGGCCCTGAAGCAATGAAATGGAGACCTGATAACTCTGGAGGGACTACATGACGTCAACAGGTGTTAAAAGGAAAGGTCACATTCGCCCAGGCTGTCAGCCAAGACAACCTAATTGGAGCCATCAGGACGCTGAAGGCACTCGGCGCTGGCCTTGGCGTCATCCCTGGGGGCGGCACTTACTTCCTGCGGTCTGTCCCACTGAGCTAAACATGGACCATGCTGTGGTGCTGCAGCTGGCAGGGAAAATGGCTCTGTGGCTGTCAGTGACATCAGTCTTCTATTTTTAAACTATCGATTTGTTTTTGGGATGCTGGTCTTTGTTGCTGCAGGAGCCATGCTCCAGTCTCAGAGTGGTGCGTGGGCTTCTCAGTAGTAGCTTCTCTTGTTGCAGCCCCCAGACTCAGTAGTTGTGGTGCCCAGGGCCTTAGTTGCTCCACAGCATGTGGGATCTTCCCAGACCAGGAATCGAACCCCTGTCTCCTGCACTGGCAGGAGAATTCTTTACCGCTGAACCCTCTTTCAAAGCCAGTCTTAAATGGGAGATGGAGCAAGTGAGGCAAGTACTGGAACACCTGCTGAAGGAAGGGCTGGCTTGGCTGGATCAGCTGGGCTTCAGGGGAGACCTACCACTGGGTGCCAGGTCTCCCCTCTGACCTCTAGATTCCCAGGAGAATACAGCTGAGGAGACCAGAGAAGGCCACCCCTGACTGGGAATGCTGAAGGGGGTCACAGCAGTGGGCAGGGAGAAGAGAGAGGAGTGGGTGGTGAATAAAACCTGGACAACTTTGTTTTCAAAAAGAACATCCCTGATGGTCTAGTGGTTAAGAGTCTGTACTTCCACTAGAGGAGACACAGGTTCAATCCCTGGTCTGGGAAGATCCCACGTGCTTCAGAGCAACAAAGCCCGTGCACCGCAACTCACAAATGAGCCCGCGCTCTAGAGCCTGGGAGCCACAGCTACTAAGGCCCACGTGCCTTGACTGTGTGGTCCCCAGCAAGTGGAGCCCCCACAAAGAGAAGGCCACACCCCACAACAAAGAGTAGCCCCTGCTCACTGTGACTGGAGAAAAGCCCGGATAGCAGTGGAGAGCCTGCACAGCCCAAAACAAGTAAACATAGAAAGTGAAAAAGACTCCCTAACCCATCAGAAAAAAAAGAAAGAACAGAAGGACTTCCCTGATGATCCCGTGGTTAAGATTCTGTACTTTCACTGCAAGGGGTGAAGGTTCAGTCTAAGAACTAAGATCTCACAAGCCCTGAGATGTGCCCCCCGCCCCCCATTTTTTTTAATACACATACATCTAAAACATCATTACTAAAGAGTTCATCTTAGAAGCCCTTATCTCATTTACTCAGTTTCACTACTTATGACATATCATCATGCCAAGTTAATTTTTCTTTGTTAAAAATTGAAGTATAGTTGATCTACAGTGTTGCATTAGTTTCTGAGGTATAGCAAAGTGATTCAGATAAATATATACAATCAATATATATATAATTTTCAGATTTTTTCCAATTCAGCTCACTACAAGATAATTGATATTGTAGTAAGATAAAAGATAGTGAATATAGTTCCCTATGCTATACAGTAGGATCTTGTTTATCTATTTTACATATAGTAGTTTGCACTAAATGCAGGCGGCTGTGACCGGCACACTAAGCGCGGCCGAGAGGAGCTACCCCACGTCCGAGGTCAGGGGCAGAAGCTGGGAGGACCCCATGCCCAAAGGGCGGCGGCCAAGAGGTGTTACCCCACATCCGAGGTCAGAGGCAGTGGCTGAGAGTGCCAGGCTGCAACGGCGCAGGAGCGGCCAAGAGGAGCTAACCCGCGCCCGAGGCCAGGGGTGGCGGCCAGGAGAAGCAACCCCACGTCCAAGGAGCAGTGGCTGCACGGGTGCAGGAGGGCCTAGAGGAGCTATCCCACGTTGAAGGTCAGGAAGGGCGGCAGTGAGGAGATACCCTTTGTCCAAGGTAAGGAGCAGCTGCTGTGCTTTGCTGGAGCAGCCGTGAAGAGATACCCCACGCCCAAGGTAAGAGAAACCCAAGTAAGATGGTAGGTGTTGCAAGAGGGCATCAGAGGGCAGACACACTGAAACCATACTCACAGAAAACTAGTCAATCTAATCACACTAGGACCACAGCCTTGTCTAACTCAGTGAAACTAAGCCATGATGCCCACGGGGCAACCCAAGACGGGCGGGTCATGCTGGAGAGGTCTGACAGAATGTGGTCCACTGGAGAAGGCAATGGCAAACCACTTCAGTATTCTTGCCTTGAGAACCCCATGAACAGTATGAAAAGGCAAAATGATAGCATAATGAAAGAGGAACTCCCCAGGTCAGTAGGTGCCCAACACACTACTGGAGATCAGTGGAGAAATAACTCCAGAAAGAATGAAGGGATGGAGCCAAAACAAAAACAATACCCAGCTGTGGATGTGACTGGTGATAGAAGCAAGGGTCTGATGCTGTAAAGAGCAATATTGCATAGGAACCTGGAATGTCAGGTCCATGAATCAAGGCAAATTGGAAGTGGCCAAACAAGAGATGGCAAGAGTGAACGTCGACATTCTAGGAATCAGCGAACTAAAATGGACTGGAATGGGTGAATTTAACTTGGATGCCCATTATATCTACTACTGTGGGCAGGAAGCCCTCAGAAGAAATGGAGTAACCATCATGGTCAACAAAAGAGTCTGAAATGCAGTACTTGGATGCAATCTGAAAAACGACAGAATGATCTCTGTTCGTCTCCAAGGCAAATCATTCAATATCACAGTTATTCAAGTCTGTGCCCCAACAAGTAATGCTGAAGAAGCTGAAGTTGAACGGTTCTATGAAGACCTACAAGACCTTTTAGAACTAACACCCCCCAAAAGATGTCCTTTTAATTATAGGGGACTGGAATGCAAAAGTAGGAAGTCAAGAAACACCTGGAATAACAGGCAAATTTGGCCTTGGAATGTGGAACGAAGCAGGGCAAAGACTAATAGAGTTTTGCCAAGAAAATGCACTGCTCATAGAAAACACCCTCTTCCCACAACACAAGAGAAGACTCTACACAGGACATCACCAGATGGTCAACACCGAAATCAGATTGATTATATTCTTTGCAGCCAAATATGGAGAAGCTCTATACAGTCAACAAAAGCAAGACCAGGAGCTGACTGTGGCTCAGATCATGAACTCCTTATTACCAAAAATTCAGACTTAAACTGAAGAAAGTGAGAAAAACTGCTAGACCATTCAGGTATGACCTAAATCAAATCCCTTATGATTATACAGTGGAAGTGAGAAATAGATTTAAGGGGCTAGATCTGATATATAGAGTGCCTGATGAACTATGGAATGAGGTTTGTGACATTGTACAGGAGACAGGGATCAAGACCATCCCCATGGAAAAGAAATGCAAAAAAGCAAAATGGCTGTCTGGGGAGGCCTTACAATAGCTGTGAAAAGAAGAGAGGCGAAAAGCAAAGGAGAAAAGGAAAGATATAAGCATCTGAATGCAGAGTTCCAAAGAATAGCAAGGAGAGATAAGAAAGCCTTCTTCAGCGATCAATGCAAAGAAATAGAGGAAAAGAACAGAATGGGAAAGACTAGAGATCTCTTCAAGAAAATTAGAGATATCAAGGGAACATTTCATGCAAGGATGGGCTCGATAAAGGACAGAAATGGTCTGGACCTAACAGAAGCAGAAGATATTAAGAAGAGGTGGCAAGAATACACAGAGGAACTGTACAAAAAAGATCTTCACGACCCAGATAATCACGATGGTGTGATCACTCATCTAGAGCCAGACATCCTGGAATGTGAAGTCAAGTGGGCCTTAGAAAGCATTACTATGAACAAAGCTAGTGGAGGTGATGGCATTCCAGTTGAGCTATTTCAAATCCTGAAAGATGATGCTGTAAAAGTGCTGCACTCAAGATGCTAGCAAATTTGGAAAACTCAGCAGTGGCCACAGGACTGGAAAGGGTCAGTTTTCATTCCAATCCCAAAGGCAATGCCAAAGAATGCTCAAACTGCCGCACAATTGCATTCATCTCACATGCTAGTAAAGTAATGCTCAAAATTCTCCTAGCCAGGCTTCAGCAATACGTGAACCGTGAACTCCCTAATGTTCAAGCTGGTTTTAGAAAAGGCAGAGGAACCAGAGATCAAATTGCCAACATGCACTGGATCATCAAAAAAGCAAAAGAGTTTCAGAAAAACATCTATTTCTGCTTGATTGACTATGCGAAAGCCTTTGACAGTGTGGATCACAATAAACTGTGGAAAATTCTTCAAGAGATGGGAATACCAGACCACCTGACCTGCCTCTTGAGAAATCTATATGCAGGTCAGGAAGCAACAGTTAGAACTGGACATGGAACAACATGGTTCCTATCTGGTTCCAGATAGGAAAAGGAGTACATCAAGGCTGTATATTGTCACCCTGCTTATTTAAACTTATATGCAGAGTACATCATGAGAAACGCTGGACTGGAAGAAACACAAGCTGGAATCAAGATTGCCAGGAGAAACATCAATAACCTCAGATATGCAGATGACACCACACTTATGGCAGAACGTGAAGAGGAACTAAAGAACCTCTTGACAAAAGTGAAAGAGGAAAGTGAAAAGTTGGCCTAAAGCTCAACATTCAGAAAACGAAGATCATGGCATCCGGTCCCATCACTTCATGGGAAATAGATGGGGAAACAGTAGAAACAGTGTCAGACTTTATTTTGGGGGGCTTCAAAATCTCTGCAGATGGTGATTGCAGCCATGAAATTAAAAGACATTTACTCCTTGGAAGAAAAGTTATGACCAACGTAGATAGCATATTCAAAAGCAGAGACATTACTTTGCCAACAAAAGTCCGTCTAGTCAAGGCTATGGTTTTTCCAGTGGTCATGTATGGATGTGAGAGTTGGACTGTGAAGAAGGCTGAGCACCGAAGAATTGATGCTTTTGAACTGTGGTGTTGGAGAAGACTCTTGAGAGTCCCTTGGACTGCAAGGAGATCCAACCAGTCCATTCTGAAGGAGATCAGCCCTGGGATTTCTTTGGAAGGAATGATGCTAAAGCTGAAACTCCAGTACTTTGGCCCCCTCATGCGAAGAGTTGACTCATTTGAAAAGACTGTGATGCTGGGAGGGATTAGGGGCAGAAGGACAAGGGGATGACAGAGGATGAGATGGCTGGATGGCATCACAGACTCGATGGACATGAGTCTAAGTGAACTCTGGGAGTTGGTGATGGACAGGGAGGCCTGGCATGCTGTGATTCATGCGGATGCAAAGAGTTGGACATGACTGAGTGACTGAACTGAACTGATCCAGTATTTTGGTTATCTGATGTGAACAGGTGACTCATCAGAAAAATCTCTGATGCTGGGAAAGACTGAGGGCAGAAGAAGAAGCCATCAGAGGATGAGGTGTTTGGATGGCGTCGCTGATGCAATGAACATGAACTTGGGCAAACTTTGGGAGATGGTGAGGCATAGGGAGGCTTGGCATACTGCAGTCCACAGGGTCACAAAGAGTCAGACATGACTGCGTTGCTGAACACTAACAACAAGTTTGTACCTACTCATCCCTGCCTACGAGTAGCTATGGTTCAGACATCCAAGGAAATAACCAGGTGACACTGTGGGTGTAATTTCAGACTAGTCCTTGCATTGCTAAGAACTTGAGTTTTTTGACTTGTGTCAGACTTGGATGCCACCAGACATTCTCAAAACAGTGTCTGCCGGCAGCAAGTAACTGCCATCTTACTTTTTATAAAGCCAGACAACTGGCTACTTGACTATATGTCTCCTCAAAGTGCCAGGTCCAGAGTGGGTTTCAGGCCTATTCTTCTGAAAATAAGTGAGATGTATTTTGTCTATTAAGATTCCAGTTGTCACTTCCAACTACTTCTGCTTGGGTCTGTTGCCCCCAAAAGACAGACCAAGGGACTTAGGTTTTAATCATAGAAGACTCAGGTCCAGGACTTGGTACTCAGAAATACTTTCAGTTCAGTGTCTGTTCTTCAAACTGAGGCAGCACTATGCCCCATTTCAACAGGAAGTTACTGGAGCCAGAGTTGCCCAGTTCCCTGAATTAAAGTGAGCAGGAGTCTATGGGGTTTTGGGGTCTTTCTGTGTCTTCTGTTTCTTGTTTGTAGGATACACACTTCATTCAGCCTTTTTGACATTCCCTGAGTTCCAAAGGGCAGATTCAAATAGTTGCTGATCAGGGAAGGGGTGGGATACAAAAACAGAAGAGGAACAGTCAAGTGAGTCTGAGTAAACTCTGGGAGTTGATGATGGACAGGGAGGCATGGCGTGCTGCAGCCCATGGGGTCGGAAAGAGTGGGACTGAACTGAACTGAACTGAACAGACAAGTGGTGGTACAGCCTTAGGGCAGGGTCCTGTTTCCTACTCAAGGAATACGCATAACAATATCTTTGAGTTCTTTGGCAGAACTGGAGCCCCACCCAGGTGGAGGATGGTAATTTCAGGCTGAGCACAAGATTCCTGGAGCACCGCCCTGTTGCCTCGCACCAACCAATCAGAAGAAAGTCACACACTTTGCAGCCTTCACCCCAAATTGTGCCTTCCTTCCCAGGGCCCTGTTTGGCTCCTGTCTGTTTCAGGGTTTCACGCTAAATGGCTGTTATTAGAAGGTTGAATGCTGGTTTCAGACCCAGCTCAATTGGTAAAGAATCTGTCTGCAACGTGGGAGACCTGGGTTCGATCCCTGGGATGGGAAGGTCCCCTGGAGAAGGGAAAGGCTACCCACTCCAGTATTCTGGTCTAGAGAATTCTGGTTGCAAAGAGTTGGACATGACAAAGTAACTTTCACCTTCTTTTATTTCTTTCATATCTAGATTTAGATTAGGTAGAGAGAGACTTCTGCTCTGCTAGGCAGGACTATGCCCGAGCACAGCAGCAAGAAGTCACAGAAGAAAGAGACCTCCACCCCAATCCCCAAAACGTATCTTGAGTATGAAGTCTCTCAGGGGGCGTTGTTAGGCGAAACACACCGACTGACTGCCCACCATAGCCAGGCACCATAGTAACCATTTGCATGAGTTATTTTACAACAGGAGATCTTGCTAAAGAACACGGAACTAACAAGCCACCACCAACTGGAAGAGTTTCAGTTCAGTTCAGTCGCTCAGTCGTGTCTGACTCTTTGCGACCCCATGAATCGCAGCACGCCAGACCTCCCTGTCCATCACCATCTCCTGGAGTTCACTCAGACTCACGTCTATCGAGTCCGTGATGCCATCCAGCCATCTCATCCTGGGTCGTCCCCTTCTCCTCCTGCCCCCAATCCCTCCCAGCATCAAAGTCTTTTCCAATGAGTCAACTCTTCGCATGAGGTGGCCAAAGTACTGGAGCTTCAGCTTTAGCATCATTCCTTCCAGAGAGATTCCAGGGTTGATCTCCTTCAGAATGGACTGGTTGGATCTCCTTGCAGTCCAAGGGACTCTCAAGAGTCTTCAACACCACAGTACAAAAGCATCAGTTCTTCGGTGCTCAGCCTTCTTCACAGTCCAACTCTCACATCCATACATGACCACAGGAAAAACCATAGCCTTGACTAGACGGACCTTAGTCGGCAAAGTAATGTCTCTGCTACAGATATATTTATATATTGGGCTTCCCCGGTGGCTCAGCAGTAAAGAATCGGCCTGCAATGCAGGAGCCGCAGGAGACACAGGTTCACTCCCTGAATTGGGAAGATCCCCTAGAGGATAGTGGCAACCCACTCCAGTATTCTCGCCTGGGAAATCCCATCTGGTGGGCTACAGTCCATGGGGTTGCACAGAGTCCGACCCAACTGGAGCGAGTTAGCACACACACATGTTTATATATGGCTCTCTGTCTGTTGTGTGATCTTTAATGATAAAGATAGGATCACACTGCCAATGCCTGCTTTTTAAAGTATTTTTAAATGGCCATCAAATATTCTTCAAAACACTCTCTATTAGAATGAACATGTATGAAAATCTTATAATGTTTTAATTGTTGTATATTTATGCTGTTTCTAGATTTTTGTTGTTAAGGATCCATTTTGTGTATAAATCTTGTCTGAGAAATTTATTTTCTTAGTGTTATTCCTAGAAATGGGTTTCTGGGTCAAAGGATGTACTCATCTGTATCAGGATTCACTGGTCTGTTATTTGTGGTTTCACGAGTTGGAGCATGTACACAGATTCACACACTCCCCTGTATGTATAAAGTTATTTTATCTTCTGCAGTCAAATTCTCTTCCCCTGAGCTATACCCCCTATTTTATCTTCTAATCATAGAAGAGCACTCACTTACATCACCTAAAGAAATCATTTTATTCACCAAACATTTGTAGCAATTTTTTGTCAATAGATGAGGATGAAACCTGAAGATTAGACTGAGACCAACTCTGTTGTTTAGTTGCTAAATCGTGACCAACTCTTTGCAACACCATGGACTGTAGCCCACCAGGCTCCTCCCTCATGGGATTTCCCAGGCAAGAATACTGGAGTGGGTTGCCCTTTCCTTCTCCAGGGGATCTTCCTGATCCAGGGATCGAACCTTGTCTCCTGCTTAGCAGTGAGCCACCAGGGAAGCCTGAGGCCAACTCTAGATCACTGTTAATTAACGTGCTTAACTCACCCTTAGGAAATGAGACGATGTGGCTCCGTTCACGTTGTGGCAAATTCCCTCTCACTCAGCATGTTCAGTGGAGGCACCTCTGGACCAGACTTGTAATTTCAGTTCAGTTCAGGTGCTCAGTTGAGTCTGACTCTTTGCAACCCCATGGACTGCAGCACACCAGGCTTTCCTGTCCATCACCAACTCCTGGAGCTTACTCAAATTCTGGTCAAGTTGGTGATGGCTTCTCTTCCGTCCTTCAATATTTCCCAGCATCAGGTTCTTTTCTAGTGAGTCAGTTCTTCTAATGAGGTGGCCAAAGTATTGGAGTTTCAGCTTCAACATCAGTCCTTCCAATGAATATTCAGGACTGATTTCCTTTAGGATGGACTGGTTGGATCTCCTTGCAATCCAAGGGACTCTCAAGAGTCTCCTCCAACACCACAGTTCAAAAGCATCATTTCTTCGGTGCTCAGCTTTCTTTATAGTCCAACTCTCACACCATACATGACCACTGGAAAAACCGTAGTTTTGACTAGATGGACCTTTGCTGGCAAAGTAATGTCTCTAGTTTTTAGTATGCTGTCTAAATTGGTCATAGCTTTTCTTCCAAGGAGCAAGTGTCTTTTAATTTACGTTACTTTAAATATGTTAATTACAGAGAGAGTAGGTCTTTAGTATATTTGCTGATGGGGCTTCCCTTGTAGCTCAGCTGGTAAAGACTTGGGTTCGATCCCTGGGTTGGGAAGATCCCATGGAGAAGGGAAAGGCTACCTACTCCAGAGAGTCAGACTAGACTGAGCGATGTACACTCACTTACATGTTTGGTGATGGTCTCGATACTCCAGTTATTTAACATAATTGGAAACAAATTGTTTTGCAAAATGAGCTTTGCAGATATTGAGGATAACCAGTTAAAGCAGTAGAGTCTGAGGTGCAAAAGTTCCAATATTGAAAGCAGATTCCCTAATTTCTTAATTATAACGGACCTAGCATAGATGGTAAAGAACCTGCCTGCAATGCAGGAGACCCAGGTTCCATTCCTGGGTCCAAAAGATCCCTGGAGGAGGAAATGGCAACCCACTCCAGTACTCTCGCTTGGGAAGTCCCATGGACAGAGGAGCCTGTCGAGCTACAGTCCATATGATAGGAAAGAGTTGGACACGACTGAGCGACTAACACTTTTAACAGGGTAAATGAGTTTTCCTCCATGCATATTGATTGTGAACCTCCTTGAAAGCAGAAGTATTTTTCCCTAAATTTATGTGGGATATTTTCATTCCCCATTGCCCATGAAGACTTTCAGAAGAAAGAAAATGTTTTTTATCCCATGTTTTGGAGAGTCTGAAACCCATAATCTGTTTGGACAAGCCTTAACTGGATACCTGTTGGTGTTCAAGAGGAGAGACTTTGGTTTTGCTTTGAGAAGCTCACTCCTCAAAGCAAGGGGAGAGCGACCTCAGAGTATGGCAGGTGGATGCCCGGAGGCTCGGGTTTTCCTCGAAGGAGGCAGACAGGGGTTTGGCACCGTGTAGAAATAAATGTGAGCCTGGGCTCCCCAACTTCTTGGTTCTTAGCTTCTCTGAGCTTCACTTTCTTCTTGTGAAAATGAGAACATCGGGGGTCTGAAGTAAAATCGTGCACCGGACGTCCTTAGTACACTTAGCAGGTGAGACGCGAGGTCACCTTAGTTGCCACTATTTTTCGGAGGGCTTGGGGAGGGGTTCCGCCCTCCGAATCAGTCATGACTAATTGGGTAGGGCTATCACCGGGAACAAAGGGGAACAGATGTGTGCCATCTATTTTGGACACGGAGCACCTACTGTGTACCTCTTTCGGCCTCGCGAGGCCCCTTGGAGGATTTGATGCCCTCCGCCAGATGAAGAGCCTGAGGACGGGAGGGAGCGGGGGTGGGGGGCTTGCTGAGACGCAGCTGCAGCCTGGCTCCCGGTTCCCACCGCTGTTCCTCGGTCTTTTTTGTTTTTTCTGTTTTTACGTGAAGCTACACTGTAACCTTGAGCAAGTCTCGGCTCCTCTCCGTTTCCGACTGGCGGTGGGTAGTGGATTGCAGGAACAAGGGACAAGGACAGGGAGGCCAAGCTTTCGGGACATCTAAAGCTTTTAAGATCCTTCCAGTCCCTCCCCTTCCCCTACGTCTCCTCCCGTCGGACGCCCAGGTGAGCTCCGGGAGGGGAGGGGCTCGCAGGTAATGATAACAGCAGCCGAGCACCTAGGGACTCCGCGGCCCGACGCGCGCTAAACGCCTTTCCTCCGTAATTCTCCGCTAAGCCCGGGCCGGATTCTCCCTGGAGCCGGGCGCCCATCCCATGACCAAGACGCAGAGGTCGCGACTGCGGGCCGGCGCCTCCCCCGGCCCCTGCGGCCCCTGCGGCTCCTGCGGCTCCGCCCGGGCGCTCCCGAGAGGGAGGCCGGGGGCGGGGCCGGGCGGGGCCTGGCGGGGCGTGGGGAGGGGGTTCGGTCCCGGCCGGGTGACTGCACTGGCCCGCCGGACCGCTCCACACTTGCCTCCCGCCGACGGTTCCGATGGCTCCGCTGCCTTTGTGCCCGATGGTAGGGCTGTTTCTGCTGCTGCTCCTGGGATCTGGACCCAGGCTCAGAGCAGGTGAGTGAAGGGACGAGCCCTCATCCGAGGACCCAGGGCTTCCTGGGACTCCTTCAGTCCTCCCCGGGATTCCTGGAACCCTGCCTCCCTACCCATCCGCAAGAACCCAACTCCCCAGCCCTTCCAGGGGACCCAGGAGCCCTACAGTCCCCGGCCCTCCTTTGTGCAGCCCACCTGCACATTGCTTCCCGGCTTCCTGGAGGTCCTGTGTGTCGCCCCCTCCCCACCTCCACCACTTCCCCAAAAGCCCCTGCCTCATTTACCCCTTCCAGGGACCCTGAAACCTTCTCCAGGGGGGCTCTGTGTCCTCCCCAAACATGCCCTCTGTCACCCTCTCCAGTGATCAGATCTCCCCATCACCTGACTTGGGATCCTGTGAACCCACCCTTCTCTCCGCCTGTCCTGGGGTCTGCAGTGGGACCACCAGGGAGACACAAGAGGTTGGAAGGAACAGGGAGAGAAGGGGCCAAACCCTACCTGGAGCCAGAGAAGAAGGTGATGTCTCCTTCTCACCACTCCTGGACATGACCCTTGGAGAGGTCCCCTCGGCAACCTCCCATTTACATGGATACCAGAGGGAAATATGTGGTCATCAGAAGCTCGGAGACACACAGGCATAGAACACCACCAGCAACATCTGGGCACACAGGTGTTGGGCTCACGGATGGCCTCACACACGTGCTGCATGCTCAGTCACTTCAGTCGTGTCCGACTCTTTGTGACCCCAAGGACTGTAGCCTGCCAGGCTCTTCTGTCCATGGGATTCTCCAGGCAACAATACTGGAGTGGGTTGACATGTCCTCCTCAGGCTCACACACAGACACAGGCAAAGACACACAGAGGGGAACACACACACACACACACACACTCAGGGATACTGAGACAGCCCCATATGAGCACACACACACACACACAGAATCACATGAGCACACACATGCACACACACATATGCACACCTTCAGGCCCATAGGAAGCCTGGGCAGCCTTGGCACTCCCAGTAGAGGCTGTTGTGGGCAGACAGAGCAAACAGCCCCCAGAATGACCTGCCCCACCTAAGTTGGCATAGAGGGAGTGTTTGCCTTGCTTACAAACCCAGCGCTGGGCATCCACCCATGCTCAGGTTCTCCCTAAGGCTGAGCCCTGGACCCTGAGATGCCAGAGCTGGGGTCGAGTCAGGGTAGGGGGACCTCTGGGGACAGCTTTGGGGTATGGGTTTGGAATGGGGGTCTTTTCAGATGTGCTTGTTTTTTTTTTTTTTTTTAAGTTTTTATTTGTTTCTGGCAGATTCTTAAGTCCCCAGCCAGGGAATCAGACCATGCCCCCTGCAGTGAGAGCACAGAATCATAACCTCTGGACCACCAGGAAGTCCCCAGATGTGCTTAGACTGGAAGTGTTCCATGGGGCTTGGTGGATCCAGGGGTCAAGGGACCTTTTCTGAAAGCCCACTCATGCCAGGGGATGTGGGGCTCCTAGGGCAGAAGTCTGTCCAGACTGGAGGGTCATTGTCGTGAGCAGAGAGTAGCACAGGGTGACGAGGGCCCCTGTGGTCGTGTGGCAGGGAGGCAGATTCTAGAAGGAGGTGATGAGTGAGCTAAGTGAGAATGGGGTCAGGGCATCTGTTACACAGGGTGTATGTGACAGTGTGATGGGAAGTTTAATTGGAGGAATAGGAAATGATGAGTGGGGTCCATGTGGGGTCCATGTTGAGAGAGGGCACCAGAGGCGGGAGAGGGTGGGCTTCTGCAGGGCCTCTGGCTCAGTGAGGACCCTGAGCTTTACCTGGAGGGGGTTGGGAGCCTGGGGAGGCTTCAGGCAGAGATGTGGGCACCTGGGCAAGTCCTGTGAGAGTGAGGGCTGGTCATCCAGAGAGGAGGGCAAAGCTTTTAACTCTAAACTCATTGTTACATTTTGTTTCTATTTAGTTTATCTCTAATCCCCTAGATGAATATGCTCCTTTTTCCACTGAGAAAAAAGAAAATTGAGGGGACTCCCTGGCTTCCCAGTGATAAGAAAGACTCTGAGTTTCCACTGCAGTGGGTCTGGTTCATTTCCTGGTTAGGGAACTAAGATCCCACATGCTGTGCCTTGCGGCCAAACAAAACCAAAAAAAAAAAAAAAAAAAAAACCAACAACAACAACAACCCAACAACAACAAAAATTGAATTTGAATTTTGGCCTGGATTCTTCAAAGAAGAGTCAGCATGATAAAATCTTGTTTTAGATTTTACAGATGTGAAAGGGAATCCGCAAATCTCTGGATTCTCAATCCTGGAGCCGTGGGTGGAGAGTGAGCTCCCAGGGATCAGGCCGACATGGGAACAAGTTTCTGTTCAGCAGTTCACCCACTCTGGGACCTAGGATGGGTCCTTTTGCCTCTCCTAGCCTCAATCTCTCCATCTGTAAATGGGAGACTGCTACTGCTACTGCTAAGTCACTTCAGTCGTGTCCGACCCTGTGCGACCCCATAGACGGCAACCCACCAGGCTCCCCCATCCCCAGGATTCTCCAGGCAAGAACATTGGAGTGGGTTGCCATTTCCTTCGCCAATGCGTGAAAGTGAAAAGTAAAAGTGAAGTCGCTCAGTCGTGTCCGACTCTTAGTGACCCCATGGACCGCAGCCTACCAGGCTCCTCTGTCCATGGGATTTTCCAAGCAAGAGTACTGGAGTGGGGTGCCATTGCCTTCTTCGAAATGGGAGACTAGCAGCCCATAAGACAAAGAGATTGACAACAGATGTCGCCTGCGGATTGGGGAACACGGTGCCTGGTGCCAGGTGAAGTTCAAGTGATAGCTTCTCCGCGCTGTGGCTGATTGTGTGTGTGTGTTTTCTACGTGTTGACTGTGTGCAGCATGTGAGATCTTAGTTCCCTGACCAGCGACTGAACCCCTGCCCCTGCAGTGGAAGCACAGTGTCTTAACCACTAGACCTCCAGGGAATTCCCTGATTGTGGTTTCTGACCAAACACCAGAGTGGACTCTTGGACCTCACCAGAAGGAGGAGTGGCTCTGGGATTCTCTGATGCCCAGTCGCAGTGGGTTTGACCGCCCCTGACCACGAGCAATGGACTCCTCGATGCCCCTTACCTCTGTCACCCCAGGCCTCCCTCTTCTGCTGCTACTGGGTGAGGAGGAACCACTGGATTGGGAGTCAGAAGGGCCCCCCTCCCCAGCCCCATGACTGTAGGGGTCATGCTTCCCATCTGAGCCTCCTCTTTCTCCCATGTGAGATGCAGGGGTTCCGGTTGCACCAACTGTGTTTTGCTATGGACCACAGCAACATGAGGATCCAGAGAAATGGCTGGGATGGGGTCACAGGGCCTCCCTGTGTGGCAGGAAGCTGTGCCCTGGCAGTGAAAATAAGAGGTGATGCAAAGAATCTGGAAAGCAGTGGTGAGGGGGTGGGGGAGGTCCCTGTAGAGGATGGCAGGGAACCTGTTTGGTTCATCTCTGATGTCCAGTGCCCAGGACAGGCAACTAGACAGACATTAGATACACAACCCACAATCCGACTGTGTCTGAAGTTGACATGGGCAAAGGATTGAGAACGAGGGCATT
The DNA here is from genome assembly GCF_042477335.2 of Ovis canadensis. Lineage (NCBI taxonomy): Eukaryota > Metazoa > Chordata > Mammalia > Artiodactyla > Bovidae > Ovis > Ovis canadensis. The sequence goes on along the minus strand of NC_091268.1, from coordinate 28,822,324 downwards.
CCAGGAAGAGGGACCAGCCAGTGCAAGGGCCTAGAGGTATGATTTTTTTTCAGATGCCGTGGCTCTGTGACCTGGTTTTTCCTTCATGGCTGCCTTGAAGATATTGATAATAATAGTTAGAGCTCACTGTGTGCTGGTAATTTACATGCATGATCTCATTCCATTCTGGGGAGTGAGGTCCCCTTATTCCTCTCTTTTAAGATGAGGAAACCAAGGCACAGAGAGATTGAGTGGTCCAAGGTCACACAGCTAGGAAGAAGGAGAAGCTGGATTCAACCCTGAGATAGTCATCCAGAGGATGAGATGTTTGGATAGCATCATTGACTCAATGAACGTGAGTTTGAAAGAGCTCCAGAAGACAGTGAAGGACAGGGAAGCCTGGTGTGCTTCAGTCCACGCGGTTGCAAAGAGTCGGACACGACTGAGCGACTGAACAACAAGAAGTCATCCAGACACTTTTCAGGCTAGTGCCTGTCCCCAGGCCAAGACAGCCCCCACCTGCAGCCTCTAACTTTTGTCTCCCTCCTCCACCCCCAGCTCCCCAGAGGTCACATGTGCACCGACGTGGGCTCATAGGACTGGCCGGGACTATCGACTGTGTTGGCCCTCGCCCTGCCTTGGTCTATGTGAAATATGGCTGCTTTTGTGGTCTGGGGGGCCATGGCCAGCCCCAGGATGCCATAGACTGGTGAGTGCATGCTGGGGGCTTAAGGTCCCCACCCCCTGGGGTGGTTAAGGCTTATGAGGAAATACCCAAACTGAAGTTGGGTTTAGATACGAAGCCCCCAGCAAATGGTGCTCCTTGCAGGCAAAGGGTCTCCTGGGCAACATGCCCATGAGGCCAGACCTTGGTGCCAGCTGGCCCCCAGTCTGGCAGGGTGATTGCTTTAGCTGAAAAAACAAATCATACATCACTGTATGAAATGGCCCAGACTTATTATGCACCAAAACTGTCCTGAGAGCCCCTTTGAGTTCTCACAACAGCCCCATTTCAGAGATAAGGAAACTGAGGCCCAGAGAGATCAACTTGTCTAGAGCCACATACAGAGTGAGGGGTGGGGACTGGGATTTGAGCCCAGGCGGCCTGGCGGGATTCACACCCCTGATCACTGCCTTCTGCTGCTGGGTGAGAAGGACCTGTTCTGTGCCAGGCTGTGGGCTTAGACCTTCCACGACCTCTCATTTGCCACCACAGCCATGGCCGTCCGATGGGGATCCCTATTTTACAGACCGGGTCCCACAGCCACTCATCCATTTCCAGAGTGGTCAGGGGGCAAAATGTTGATTGTCTCTTCCAGGTCTTGGAGGATATAGTTGTCACTGACAGGTCTCTATCCAGCCTCGTGCCTCCAAGGCTCCTGCCGTGGGCCCTGCCCTTCCTCCCACACTCTGGTTGGCTGGTTCCTGCACATCTTTCCAGACGTAGCTCCCCCAGGCATCACTCCCTCTTGGAAGTCTTCTCTGAAGCCTAGCTGGACCTGGCATCCCCTCTGGCTCCCAGAATCCTGTCACATGCATCCTAGTGTTTCTTGCCATGCCCACTGCATCTGCAGATTTGTCTGCCTCCCCCATCCTGGGGTTGGGGGCTAGTGCTTGGGCTGAGACCTCAAGCAGGAAGAGTGGGCAGGAATTTCTCCCAGGCAGAGGCAGATTAGGGGCAAAGTCAGGAGGCAGGGAGGGTATGGCTGGAAGAGACCAGCATGGCAGGAGCTCAGAGGCTCAGAGACTGAGGCAAGCAAGGGCCATACTTGAGCATGGCGGAGAGACAGAGGTAGGGCAAGACACACTGGGGTCAGTGGAATTAATTCCCAGGTCGGGGATTCTCAGGGACAAAGCCTGGACCAGAAGATGCTCTCCCCTGTGGGTCCTCATTCTCCTGAAGTTATGGCACAGGAGGATGGCCAAGGGACCATCCTTGCCCTTACTTACCCCTTGGTCTGTCCATCTGCTATCCACAGGTGCTGTCATGCACACGACTGCTGCTATACACATGCCGAGAACTCCGGCTGCAGTCCCAAGTTGCAGCCCTACTCCTGGAATTGTGTCAATCAGACTGTCAAGTGTGGTGAGTTCCCAACATAACACCCAGCAACAGCCATTGGCTGGAACATAGAGGGGCTTCCCACTGTAGGTGGGGCCATTCTCCCATCTGCCCCAGTCTCCACCATGCCCTATTGTCTCTCCACCACTGAGGCCAAGGGTCAATTACCATAGTTCATTTCTCCTGTGCTGTTGATTTTGTTAAGAAAAAGGAATTTTTCTGTCAAACCTAGGAAAACAGAAGGGAGGTCCAAAGGCTGAATGATTTGAGAGAAATGAGAGTGGTGAGTGAGCCCATTTATTTATCAGAATGAAGAGTATGCCGGTGTCTGAAGAATCCCTTTTGCGTTAGCACTGCCCTCCCCAGGGGATGTCTGAGTTTGCAGACCCTGGTCTGTGGCTGACAGCTTGGTCTGTGATTCAGATTCTGTTATGTCACTAAGCCCTGATCTCCTGGGGCCTCAGTTTGCTCACTGGTAAACTGGGAGTGGAAATCCAGCTGGCCTGTGGTGAGGGTGAAGTGACAGCGTCGTGGCATTTCATGCCTAATAGATGTCCTTAATGGTCTGTTGAAGAAATGACCCAACACAGAACCTCCGATGAGCAAGACCAGGCACAATTTCATGGAGCCCAGGATTTAGGGAAGGACATGAACACAGTTCTGAGTAACCCTGAATGCCCCCAAGAGAAAGTGATTTCTCTTTCAGTTTTCTTTTAATCCTTCTAATTTTGTGAAATCAGGAGAAAGTCAGTTTTAATCTAGCTAAAACATCTGTGGGACCCTCCCTGATCCTTTTGAACAGAGAGAGTAGATTTCTGGCTTATAACATTATTCAAAAACTGTTCTATTCTTAAATTTAATTCAGGCTTTAAATAATCCTTCATATCTATCCATCTATCATCTATTTGTTTATCTATTACTTCTCTTTAACCACAAGCAGCATGTATTTACTGAGGATAATTGTAACATAACCTGATACCACTGTACATTTTACATGACTAGCTACCTGTAAAGCTGAAAGAAAAATAAACTTGTGGCTTAAAATATTTTTGTCCCTCAGGGCAATCTTACTGGTTTTCAAAAGAAACCAGTAAGAAAAGGAATGAAGTATTTGTTTTTAGGATTATCTTCTGATGGATGGTGCTTTCCATTTGCAGTTTCCGTTCACATAAATTTAAAAAGCCGAATCAAGGGAAGAAACAGGATGTGAATGATTGTACAGGCACCGTGTAGATAAGGCTGGGATTTGGGCAGTGAGGTTCCAAGTTATCTGAGAAGCTGAAATGAAACACACAGACAACGGGCTCCATAACTTTTTTTTTTTCTTTTTACTCTTAACTGAGCATAACATAAAATTAACCATTTTAAAGTGTACTTTTCAGTGATATGCAATGCATTCACAATGTCCTCCAACCATAACCTCTATTTCCAAAACATTTTATTTTTATTTTTGGATGCGCAGGGTCTTCTCTGACGTGTGTGCGCTTTCTCTAGTTACGGCAAGTGGGGGCTACTCTCCAGCTGTGGTGAACAGGCTTCTCCTTGCAGTGGGTTTTCTTGTTGTGAAGCAGGGCTCTAGGCCATGTGGGCTCAGTAGCTGTTTGACTCGGGCTTTGTTGCTCCATGACATGTGGCATCTTCCTGGACCAGTAATGTGTCCCCTGCAATTGGCAGGCAGATTGTTAACCATTGGACCACCAGGGGTTCGCAGAACATTTTCATCAACATCCCCCCAAACTCACACACCTGTCAAGTGCTCAGTCTCTATTCCTCCTCTTTCCAGCATCTGGCAACCACCAATTTGCTTTCAATCTCTATGGACTTACCTATTCTAGATACTTCCTACAAAAGATGTCATATAGTAAGCCTTTTGTGTCTGACTTCTTTCACTTAGCCTCGTGTTTTCAAGGTTCATTCTTGTTGTAGCATGTGTCTGAACTTCATTCCTTTTTATGACTGAATAATATTCCATTGTAGGTATGTATTGGAGAAGGCAATGGCACCCCACTCCAGTACTCTTGCCTGGAGAATCCCATGGACAGAGGAGCCTGGAAGGCTGCAGTCCATGGGGTCGCTAAGAGTCGGACATGACTGAGCGACTTCACTTTCACTTTTCACTTTCATGCATTAGAGAAGGAAATGGCAACCCACTCCAGTGTTCTTGCCTGGAGAATCCCAGGGACGGGGGAGCCTGGTGGGCTGCCTTCTATGGGGTCACACAGAGTTGGACACGACTGAAGTGACTTGCCCGTAGGTATGTATATACTACATTTTGCGTATCCATTCATTCATTGTAGGACATTGTATTGTGTCTGAAACCGTTTACCTCAGATTGGGACTTGAACCCAGCCAAAACCCAGTCTGGGACTTGAACCCACATGAAGTGAAGTGAAGTGAAAGTTGCTCAGTTGTGTCCAACTCTTTGCGACCCCATGGACAGGCCATGGAATTCTCCAGGCCAGAATAGCCATTCCCTTCTCCAAGGGATCTTCCCAACCCAGGGATCAAACCCAGGTCTCCCACATTGTAGGTGGATTCTTTACCAGCTGAGCCACAAGGGAAGCCCAAGAATACTGGAGTGAGTAGCCTTATCCCTTCTCCGGGGGATCTTCCCGACCCAGGAATCAAACCAGGATCTCCTGCATTGCAGGTGAATTCTTTACCAACTGAGCTCACATGGCTGGAACTCAAACCCAGCCACAACCCATGGTACCTGGTTTCAGGACCTAATGAAGCTCAGGTTCTTGATATCTCATTGCAGAAAGAACTCAGTGAGAGACAAAGTGATAGGTGAGAAGTGGATTTACTCAGATTCAGAGAGAAGCACACTCCACAGACAGAGTGTGCGCCGTCACCGAGGGTGAGTGTGGCCGCGAAATGTGGTGTGGTTGGTTTTTATAGGCTGGGTAATTTCACATGCTAGTGAGTGGGAGGATTATTCCAGCTACTTTTGGGAAGAGGTGGAGATTTCCGGGATTTGGTCCACTGTCCACTCCTTGGTCTTTTGACAGTGCCTTGGAACTCTCGTGGTACCTCTGGGTGTGTCGTTTCACTTGCTGATTGAGGGTTAAGGTCTGGTCTTGTCTGCCCTCTGGGTCCCATTTGATTCTAATCGGTTTATGGTGTGTTCTTGGGCTGTGCCATTCTTTCACAAATTGTGCCCTGCTCCTTTTCTTCCTGTTGTATTTCCACCTTTTAACTACTGGGAATAGTGCTGCTGTGAACATTTGTGAACAAGTATTTGTTTGAATACATGTCTTCATTTCTTTGGGGGCATATACATAGGAGTGGAATTGTTGCATTGTCTAGTAATTCCATTTTACTTTTTGAGGAACTCTTCCCTGGTGGCTCAGATGGTAAAGAATCTGCCTGCAATGCAGGAGATCTGGATTTGATCCTTTGGTCAGGAAGATCCACTGGAGAAAATACTGGCTACCCACTCCAATATTCTTGCCTGGAGAATTCCATGGACAGAGGAGCCTGGTGGGCTAGGGTCCATAGGGTCACAAAGATTCAGACATGAGTGAGTGACTAACACTTTCACACCAATTTTTGCTATAGGAGCTGCACTGTTTTACATTTCTCATTAGCAATGTATAGGGTGTTTCTCCACAGCCTTGCCAACATTTGCTATTTTTCTTTTTTCTTTATTATTTAGTGGAGATAATTAGTGTATCTCATTGTGATTTTGATTTGCCTTTTTCTCATGACTAATGATGTTGAACATATTTTCATGTGCTGGTTGGTCATTTTTCCATCTTCTTTGGAGAAATATCTATTCAAGTCTTCTGCTCATTGAGTAGTTTGTCCTATTGTTGTTGAATTGTGAGAGTTTCTTGTTCTGGATACCGGACTCTATCATATATGTGATTTGCAAAAGATTTCCGACCATTCTGTTGCCTTTTTTTTTTCTTGATAATGTCTTTGGTATACAAAAGGTTTAATTTTGCTAAAGCCTGATTTATCACTTCTGTCTTTTTTATTTTGGGGCTGCACTGGTCTCCGTTATGGCACATGGGCTTCTCCAGTTGTGGTGCGTGGGCTCCGGAATACCCAGGCTCAGCCGTCGTGGTGTTAGGGCTCCAGAGCGCATGGTCTCTCTAGTTGGGGTGTGCAGTCTTAGTTGCTCTGAGGCATGTAGGATCTTAGTCCTCCAGTCAGGGATCACGCTCACCTCCCTGCTTTGGAAGGCAGATTCTTAACCACTGCACCACTAGGGAAGTCCCAATTTTGTCTTCTGTTGATTGCATTTCTGGCATCCTATCTAAGAATTTGTCACCAGATCCAAGGTCATGAAGATTACCCCTATATTCTTCAAACAGTGTTATAGTTTGAACTCCTTTATTTTTTTAAGTTTTCTTGAAGCATTATTGATTTACAATGTTGTGTTAATTTCTGCTGAACAGTGACGTGACTCAGTTATATATATTTTTTCACTGAACTCTTTTTAGGTCATTGATCTGTTTTGAGTTGGTTTTTGTCTATGGTGAGTGGTAGGAGTCCACGATTATTCTTTGGCATATGGATATTCAGTTGTTCCAGCGCCATTTGTTGAAGAGACTCTTTTGTCCCCATTAAATTGTCTTGGTACTTTTGTTGAAAATCACTTGACCCTTAGATTGGTGTCATCTCTGAGCCTGTTTTCTTACCTGGAAGATGGATGTTGCAAAGATGAAAAAAAAGAGTTTATAATGTGATATCCAGATTGGATGGAGGCTGCTACTTTCTTCCCTCCTCTCTCCTCCATCCCTCATTCTTATCTGAACTTCTCTCTGATCCCCACTGCCTCCACCTGAGAGAACTGAGGGTGTGGTGTGATTCTTCACTGAAACCCCAGCTTCTGCAGACTTGGTCTGCTCTAGAGGCAAGGAGGCTATACTAAGGGTTACATAGAAAGATATTCTTAGATATGCACAGATTCTTAGCCATGTCTTCTTAGTCTATGTTAAGAGTTGGCACAGAGAAAAGCTGAATTAATATGGAGACATTAATACGGAGTCCTTGATTCAGTCAATCGAGGACTGAAAATGTCCCAGACATCATCTCGTCCAACCATCTCACGTAGAGCTGCAGGGAACTGAAGCCCAGGGAAAGAAGTGACTTGCTTAACCTGGTGATGATAAGCCCACTTCTGGGCATATTCTCTGTCCCCACACTGCCCCCTTCCATTGTGAGTGGAGAGGAGAAGTGGACCTTGAGTGGAAAATATGTTAAAAATCTTTCCCTTCTCCCTTCAACCTGCATGTTCTGCTGCCCCTAACCATGTGAAAGGGCTTCCCAGGTGGCACAAATGGTAAAGAACCTGCCTGCCGATGCAGGAGATACAAGAGACGTGGGATTGATCCCTCGGTGGGGAAGATCCCCTGGAGAAGGGAATGGCAATCCACTCTAGTATTCTTGCCTGGAGAATCCCATGGACAGAGGAGCCTGGTGGGCTATAGTCCATGAAGTCACAAAGAGTCGGACACAACTGAGTGCTCGAGCACACACACACACATACACACACACACACCCATATAAAAATGATATTTGTGAAATACTTATTAGTGTGTCAGCTAGTGGGGCTGTGCCTATTTACAGAACTGCTTTCCCTGAACTGAATGAAGAGAACCAAAATATCTATTATGCATTTTTTGGCTAAAAATATTCTCTTATTCTGTTTGGAGATATTCTGAACTTAGCTGTTTGCTTAATTACAGGTGTGGCCCATTTTCCATTTATGGGCTTGACAAATATATTTTTTAAAAATATTAAGCATATAATAATATTTACCGGCAGGCCTTTATTTTAAACTTAACCCTTGGGAGCTAGGTTTCCTTTTCAGTTTTTTATTATTCTTGAATAACATGAATCTGTTGGGCTTCTGAGGCCATAGAATAGTGAGACCAAGCCTTGTTTTTCAAAGGATTTTCTTGCTCAGGGAGACATGAGGAGCATAGCGGAGGGACAGACACTGGGTCAGGAGATGCTGGGCTGAAATCCTGATATACTCTTTCCCAGATCTGTGGCCTTGGACAAGTTACTGAATCCCTCTCCTTTTCTGTAAAATGGGAGTAAAAAAAACTCTGGTGCTGGGTTTGTACAAGAATTGGAAATGATATATGTTTTTTCTATATTCTCCCAACAACCATTATTGAGAATCTATTCTGTGTCAGGCTCCCTGATGGGCAAAACAGAGGAGCAAGGCTCTGTGGTCGAAAAAGGAAGCAGGAAATAGTGTTCATGCCAATTGCTTTTATAAGTGCTTGTTGGAAAAGACATCAATGAAGTACTATGCATGAAAGCGAAAAATGAAAATGTCAGTTGCTCAGTCATGTCCGACTCTTTGCGACCTCATGGACTACAGCCTGCCAGGCTCCTCTGTCCATGGAATTCTCCAGATAAGAATATTGGAATGGGTAGCCATTGCCTTCTCCAGGGGACCTTCCACTTGGTTGCTGCAAGGAATATAGCTGGAGGGAACAAGGGTGGCAGCTAGGCCCCCCCGTGAGGCTGTTGCAGGGATCTGGGTGAGAAGTGCCTTGGACAGATGACATCAGTGGAGGTAGCGGAAGGTGGAGCCAGGGGACTCCCATGGATGGGGGAGGGAAGGGGAAATGGCTGGAGTGTTTGTGTCAGTCCCCCTGTCCTTAGACAGCTGTCCTTTGGCCAACTCTGCGGGAACAGTGCAACCTTGGAGCTTCAATGGCTCTTTCCTTAGAAGTCCCTAGCCCACCAGGTCATGTTCCAAGAGTATGGCCCGTGGAAATTTTACCGGTAACAGTGCTGGCTCTGGTACCAGCTGGTTCATTTACCAATTTTTACCAATTAGTTTTATCTGTCTGTCCATCTGTCCATCCATCTGTCTGTCCATCCATGCACATGCCTTTTCTGATTCAAACCTAATCCACGTTTGTTGTGGAAAATCAAAACATCCCAGAATCATTGTAATGTAAGAAGTTAGGCTCCATCCACCAGCGTTAACTAACTTCTGTTGCTTAGCATGTTGTTCTCCTCCAGATTTATGCATGTGTAACAGACAAACAAGAACAAATATCAGGACTTCCCTGGTGGTCCAGTGGTTAAGAATCTGCCTGCAATGCAGAGGATGCAGGTTCGATCCCTGGTCCGGGAAGATCCCATATGCCCTGGAGCAGCTAAACCTGGGTGCAGAGCCCGAGAGTCACAACAGAAGGCACCGCACTCAGAAGCCTGCCCGCTGCAACTCGAGAGTGACCCCTGCTTGTCACAACCAAAATCCACTCACAGCAACAAAGACCCAGCACAGCCAGGAATACATAAAATAAATAATTTTCTTTAAAAAAAGAACAAAAATCGGATCACATTATATACGGATATATATATATATATATATCACGTTTTTTTTTTCACTTAATATTGTGTCTTGGACATCTTGAAACGTCAAGGTTGGCCTTATTCTTAAACATTTATTTATTTTATTTATTTATTTTTGGCCGTGGTGGATCTTTGTTACTGCACGGGCTTTCTCTAGATGCGGTGTGCAGGCTTCTCAGTGCTGTGCCTTCTTTTATTGCAGACCATGGGCTCTAGGGTGCGTGCGCTCAGTAGCTGTGGCTCTCAGGCGCTAGAGCTCGGGCTCAATAGTTATGGCTCACGGGCTTAACTGCTGCGTGGCTTGTGGGATCTTCTCTGACCAGGGATCAAACCCGTGTTTCCTGCATTGGCAGATGGAGTCTTTACCACTGAGCCACCGGAGAAGCCCCAGCCTCATTCTTTTAAAGTCTGACAATCACCTGTGGCAGAGTGTCTCCATCTTGACACTATGGAGGCTGGATCTCTGGTGTGGGAGCCATCCTGGGCATTGCAGATGTTTAGTAACATCCCTGGTCTCTGCCAAGCAGATGCCGGTAGCAAACCCCCTACCCTCCACCTGGGACAGCCAAAGATGTCTCTAGACACTACCACAAGCCCGGTGGGGGACACAATGGCCCGCAGCTGAGAATGGCCAGTCTGTGGCACCAATGTACTTCATTTTGCAGAGACTGTGGTTGTTTATAAGGCTTTGTGCACCTGTGAGAGGCTTTTGCAGCATGGAGTCTTAGAATTGTAGGGTCAGATGGTGTATTTGAGGCACCCTTAGAATAATGGGCTTCCCTTGTAGCTCAGTCGGTAAAGAATCTGCCTGCAGTGCAGGAGACCCAGGTTCGATCCCTGGGTTGGGAAGATCCCCTGGAGAAGGAAATGGCAACCACTCCTGTATCCTTGCCTGGAAAATCTCATGGACACAGGAGCCTGGTGGGCTGCAGACAATGGGGTTGCAGAGCTGGGCATGACTGAGCGACTAACACTCACTTACTTACCTACTAGAATTTTTATGTAGAAAGGGCTGGCAGGCAGCCTGAAGGGGAGGTTAGAGGACTTGTCCTGGAGGAGTATTTACTCTGCAAGGGCATTTAGACAATGTAGACGGTGTTTATTGTAGAAGCTGGGGAGGTGCTAACGGGAGGCCTGGGGAAGATTAGGGAGGAGGAGGGCCATCAAAGACCCCCACAAGCCACCTCCTTTCATCACTGAGTGGTATAGATATTTTAAATCTAATAAGTAATGTAAACTAAATTCAAAATAGCGGCCCCTCACATTTGGTTAATTGAGATCACTTTTCCACAATGAAAGCACTGTATGGCTCAAAGTAGAAAAGTTTCAAATGATAACTTCTACCACAAAAGTTTTGTGGGAAATAAAACTCCCATTGACACTACCCAGACCTCCATTTGATTAATTTTCTGGTGCTGTTCTTGTTTTGTCTTTTTTTGAGTGCATAATACATAAAAAATAGAGCAGTGTGTATTGTACTCCTTAAGTTTTCTTAAATGTAAGTTGCTTCCCATGTCATTAATGGCAAAAACCATCACAATATTGTAATTATCCTCCAATTAAAATAAATTGAATAATTTAAAAAAGCTCTATTCAAAGAATAGATTGTTGTTCAGTCACCAAGTAGTGTCTGACTCTCTGTGACCCCACTGAATAGCAGCATGCCAGGCTTCCCATCCTTCACTATCTCCCGGAATTTGCTCAAACTCATGTCCATTGAGTCAGTGATGCCATCCAACCATCTCATCCTCTGTCGTCCTCTTCTCCTCCCGCCTTCAAGAGTTCGATTCCTTGTCAGAAAACTAGATTCCACATGTTGCAGCTAAGACCTGGTGCAGACAGATTGATTGATTGATTTTAAAATCCTGTCTTAAAACTTGCATTTATAAGGGCAGATGAGTCCCCTGAGTTGACAGTCTGTTCCCTTCTGGCAGACAAGCCAGGAGGCCTGGGATCAGGCAGAGCTGAAGTGGGGATCAGTCCCTATACCCCTTCTCTGGATTTTTCTTCTGTAAGGTTGGGGTGCTGATGCCGAAAGCTCAGCTTCTCTGTACACCAGTGCTGAATCAAACCTTGGAGGCAGAATTTTGGGCAAAGTAGAAAAGGATAGGTTTTTTGCTTTGTCAGGCCAAGTGGGGGACAGAGCAGGCTTATGCCCTCAAAACCCACTTGGGAAGATAGTGAGAAGTTTTATAGTAATTGTCCAAAGAGGGAGTGATCAGCTCGAGGAGGTTCTTCTGGTGGGTTGGTAGTGAGGTAAGTGGGAATCAACATCATCAACCTTCAAGTCCAACTAGCCTGAGGTCTATGCGCTTATGGGCAGCATACTACTGGTAACTCCTCCCATCTGGAAGCCTTTCAGTATCTGCAAAATATCCCAAAGACATTCTTGTGTGGACCTGTTAATAGGAAAACAGGACCTTGCCCCAGGGCTGCTCTTGACTGTTTCCTCTTGGTCTCCCATCCACTCCCTTCCCTAGTTAACAATTGCTTGACTCTGCCTCCAGGTACAGCATTTCGGACTCTTTTGTTGACCATGATGGCTATTCCATTTCTTCTAAAGAATTCCTGCCCTCAGCAGTAGATATAATGTTCATCTGAGTTAAATTCGCCCATTCCAGTCCATTTTAGTTCGCTGATTCCTAGAATGACGACCGTGAAGAAAGCTGAGTGCTGAAGAATTGATGCTTTTGAACTGTGGTGTTGGAGAAGACTCTTGAGAGTCCCTTGGACTGCAAGGAGATCCAACCAGTCCATTCTGAAGGAGATCAGTCCTGGGTGTTCTTTGGAAGGAATGATGCTAAAGCTGAAACTCCAGCACTTTGGCCACCTCATGACAAGAGTCGACTCATTGGAAAAGACTCTGATGCTGGGAGGGATTGGGGGCAGGAGGAGAAGGGGACGACAGAGGATGAAATGGCTGGATGGCATCACCAACTCGAGGGACGTGAGTCTGAGTGAACTCCGGGAGATGGTGATGGACAGGGAGGCCTGGCGTGCTGCGATTCATGGGGATGGAAAGAGTTGGACACGACTGAGTGACTGAACTGAACTGAACTGACTCTGCCTATTGGAACTCAGGGAAGGAGTTGGAGGAACTCATGGAGAACTCATGGAGGCTGAAGAAAGGCTGTTTCCTATAATCAAAGAAGTGAGGGACACAAAGGCCTTTTGCCCAGGAGCCTCAGAGGGCCCTGCATGCCTCCGGTGCCAGCGGCTCTGCCCTGAGAGGACTGGGTGAGGTGGGGACCACAGAGCCAGCCCTTCACGTAACTGCACAGTTAACTCAGGCTTCCGTCATCTGCACTTTTTCTGTTACCATTTACTGAATTATAACCAAGGCGATTTTTTGTTCTGTTTTTTAAAATTTCGTTTTGTTTTTTTGGCCTTGCAGCATGGCTTGGGACATTAGTCTCCTGACCAGGGATCCAATCTACGCCCATGGCAGCGAAAGTTTGGAGTCCTAACCTGGACCGCCAGTGAATCCCCAAGGCAGAGTGTTTAAACACAGGCTTTTGGAGTTGGAGGTGTTTGTGTTTTGCCTTCTCTCTCAATAGTTTCCCAGAGTGTGAGAAGCTTAATAAATGAATTTAGGTGAGAAGGATTTTCCCTTTCAGTCCTTTGTTAATTCTTCCAGGTAGGCAAGGAGGAAGTATCGATTGCATGATGGTCTGACTACTAGAGAGGGTGAACCTGTCTTTCACTTGCTATTCTCCCTTTTTTAAAACTAAGACACTCCTTTCTGGGGGCTCATAACCTTCAGGTGGGTAACAGCATTTAACTAGACTTTGATATTAGAACTTTATCTTCACTGGCTTTTTTTAATCAGTTTTATATATTTGTGGTATAAGATTTTGGTTTTCCATTTATGGCAGTGACGATTTATTTAATGCAATTTAATACTATTTAATATAATTAAATGATAATTTATTTAATAATTGACTTACTATTAAAAATAAAGGGGATTTAAAGATATCCCTGGTGGCTCAGTGGTAAAGAATCTGCCTGCAATGCAAACATGAATATTATTACCTTGGGTTGGGAAGATCCCCTGGAGAAGGAAACGGCAACTCACTCCAGGATTCTTGCATGGAAAATCTCATGGATAGAGGAGCCTGGTGGGCTACAGTCCATGGGGTCACAAAAGGGTCAGACAAGACTGAGAGACTAGCACACATAACGCTATCATCTTGAAGCTGCCATGGGCCTGAGTTTGGGAAACCCTGTGTGCAGTCATGCTGATAAACACCTTTAATCAACTCAGCTCATTACAGGGTCAGAGGGTCTCAGGCCCCCTGCCTCCTGCTTGACATCTCCCAGCCCTGCCGCTGTTCATCACGCCAGGTGCTGCCACGCACTCTGAGTGTTGCCCTGAGACAGAAGCTGAATTTTCTGACTCTCATGCTTCATCTTGCTAGGATCTCTAAGGAACATGTACATTTTAAGATTAGCTGGCAGTTTAAGGAGGTCAGCTACAGCTCATAAGCACCTGCTGTTTGCCCTACATTTTACTGACTTCCATCTCTTTGCATTCTCCCAACAGCCCTTAGAAGTAGGTACTTTTAGTATCCTCATGTGGACCCTGTGGAAGCAGCCTGGGAAGGATGAAGTGATGTAACCAAAGGAACTATATCCATGGCTGAGCTGGCTACCTCCAAGCTCATGCTTTGCTGTGCCTCTGGAAGAAATTTGGAAGGATTTAATAGTGGGTGGCCCCTGCCCCACCCCCACCCACCTCCACCACAATTATTTTGTGAATAATTAAAAACTCACAGTCAAAGGCAGGCGACGTATCCAGAGCTGTTATAGCTTCTAGATTAACGGATACAACTTGAAGATCACAAAATCTTTCCAACCCAAAGGATTGCTTCTGTAGCAGCAAAATTCCCAAGGTAGAGGGAGATCTATCTTTGGGTGGCAGCCTTTGCATCTCTGTATAACGTAGGCCCAAGAGGAGGGGAGAGATGGAATGTACAATTGTTACCTAAAACAAGCTGTGTTTTTATATGGTATCATGTCATCTGCAAATAATGACAATTTTACCTCTTCTCTTCCAATTTGGATACCCTGTATTTCTTTTTCTTATCTGACTGCTATGGCTAGGACTTCCACTACTGTGCTGAATAGGAATGGTGAGAATGGGCATCCTTGTCTTGTTCCAGATTTCAGTGGGAAGTCGTTCAGCTTTTCACCACTGTTATGTTGGCTGTGGGAACAAGCTGTTTTCTTGAAGGAGCATCTGAAAGAGACTTGGAGAGAAAAGGTAGGGAAGTGCAGGTGGAACCAACATTGATGGTGTGCATGCCTAGGGCCAAGCCCCTGCCTGGCACTTTATATATGCTTTCTCACCCAGACTTCATAATAAACCCGCACAGTGGATAGTGCCCCCTTTTAAATGAGGACTTTGCTCAGAAAGTTCACACAGAGCAGGGCTCCAAAAAAAAAAAAAAAAAAGCCTGGATGGTTCCCAGGCACCTACTGCTTGTCTAACTGGATCCTCAAGTGCAATAGTGTAATACTGATACAGAAGAGAAGCTTTATAAAAGGGCGTACGGACTTTGGACTTTTCCTCTGAAAATACTACCCTGGTGACTTCAACTTTGTTTTCTGTAAAATGGGCTGAATATCACCTTCCTTGGGAGTTGTCCTGATGAGGGGGATCACTGTGGTGAACTGTCAAAGTGTTCCTGGATGCAGTTTATGACCCTTCCTGTTTCCAGCTTTACTAGCCTCCCTTGTGTTTATCTTCAGGTCTGCAAATCCCTGTTCTAACTTCAGTTTCTCCACTTCTTCCAGAACCAACGGAGGACAAGTGCCAAGAACTCATATGCAAGTGTGACCAGGAGTTTGCTTACTGCTTAGCCCGAACAGAGTACAACATTAAGTACCTCTTCTATCCCAATTTCTTGTGTGGGAACTATTCACCCGAGTGTGACTGACTAGCCTGACTTGAAATGTTTTTGCACGAGGAAATAAAACTCCTTTTTGCTCATCAACAGCCTCATTCAGTTCTTTGCAGAAGGGAGCTGAGGCCAAGTGTCGAAGCGGCAACCCTTGTGTTTGCTTTCTCTCCTGTCCCGGAACTTGGGCTAGAGCCAGTTTGGTTTCCAGTTTGATTAATGTCAAAAGTCCCATGCCTGTTTAATAAAACCACAACTGTGCTTCTGACTGTATTGGGTTTGATACCATTTTTGACATTCAGCCTTTGTGAAAAAGGGCTAGGCCTTATCTTCTAACCTGTTCCTGATGGCAGGTAGTCAAAACAGAGCAAACACATACCTTGTGTGTAGATTCTGGGCAATGAAGAAGCCTGCCACACACTGCCCAAACTTGTGAAGTTCAAGTCTAGTAGTTTTTAGCTTAAGTCTTCTTTCCATATCCCACTCCACTTTTAACAGTTAAAATTTATTTCCTGATTACAAAAGTGTAATAGTACCTAAACAGCAAAAAAAGAAAATAAGAGAAATATAGAAAGAAAAAAGCCCACTCCAATTCTCACAGTCCAATATAACCACACTTAGCATTTTGGTGTGCTGCCTATCAGTGTTGTCAGCAATGTTTTAAAAATGTAATGGAGGCAATTCCCTGGTGGTCCAGTGGTTAGGACTCTGTGCTTTCACTGCAGGGGCTGTAGCTTCAATGCCTGATCAGGGAATTAAGATCCGCTGTGTTTCATGGTGTGGCCAAATCAATAAATGTTTAAAAACCTCACTCGATTTAAAAAAAAAAGTAAAAAAAAAATGTAATTGAGACTCCGTACTGTATGACTTTTACAAGCTTTTTCCATTTTTGTGTCTTTAAAAAGAGCTGTGAAAACTTCATTTCCATGTATTATTAGATACTATTTTATAGACTGCTAGCTTTCTGACATGGGCAGTATTTCCTATTCTTATCAATTACTAATGTTAACGAGGATGCTTGTGAATCTTTACCCTCTCCCACCTTTTTATTATTCCTTGAGATTTGCAGAAATGGAACTCTTACATTAAAGGGTCTGAGTATTTTAAATAGACACCTCATTTTGAGACACCTGAGCCTGCTCTGAGAGGGTGGCCCTCGCTCTGCCATGCCTGTTCCTCCTGCAGGTGACAAACAGGGAGCACCCTGCCTCTCCTGTTTGCGCTTGGCAAGTACAAGGAGGAGTGCCTTGTACTCCTCCCCAGCACGTGTATTACTCATCTCTGAAGCACGACTTGGGGAGCAGGTGAGGACAGTGTGGGGAGGCCAAGAGGCACAGGTGAGAAGCACTGGACAGGGAGTCTGCCCTGGGCCCCAGCTCCAGTAGTGCTACCCAGCCTCCCTTTCTTCATCTACAAATAAGAGGGACTTCCCTGGTGGTCCCGTGGTTAAGAGCCCGCCCTGCAATGCAGGCAACGTGGGTCTGATCCCCGATTGGGGAACTAAGATCCCATAAGCCACGAAGCAACTAAGCCTGCACACCACAACTACTGAACCCACACGTCACACAACTAGAGCGTCCACAAACTGCAACTAAGACCTGAGGCAGCCGGACAGATAAATATCGTAAAAAATAAAAAAAGAGAAGAGTAATCTTGTGAGGCACCAGGCCAGGGAGATGTAGACACTGCAATGTCCCTGGATCCACTGGGCTGGCAGTGTCTCTGGCTTATCAAGTCAGGCAGGCCCAGGGCCTGATGAGGAAACACAAGGGTAAGGAAAACATTCTCTCCCCTTTCACTTAAGATATCCTCAGTGGCTCCTCGGCTGTGGGGTGGAGGGGGGTGTGGTAAGCGTGACCAGTGGGTTGTACTGGGCAACACAGACTTTCTTCATGTTTCCTAAACAGTCAATTTTTCTCTATGTAGAAGTTTTATCTGTATATATATATAAACTTTATTTTTATTTCAAGTCATTTCTTCAAACTTTCAGATGCAGAGTTTGAGGGAAATCTTCAAAGATACAAAGGGTTAATGAATGGTTCATAGACTCGCAAAAAACCACTTTGGATGCAAGCTCATTTCTGTATAAATATGGGGCTGATCTTCAGATTGATAGCCTTTCACACCTGCTGTTGTCACACTGGCAGGAAATCACAGGCCATAGTTCATCTCATATTTACAATTACAGCACTTGGTGTAATTACACATTGTTTTATACATCAGAGCAGGACAATAAAGATTATACAGTGTGAGGTCAATGTACAAGGTATTTCCTTAAACAAACGGACTGGCTTGGATTTTATAGATTACATTCTCAAAAACAAACCAAACCCCGCCGAACAACAATTTTACATAGCACGGAAGCAGCTCAGCCTGATTAAACTGCCTGACGTCCCACTCAACAACTCCAACAGAAAGATCCAAACTTTCAATGATTCCAAGCAGAAAACAGTGGTGGCGAGTCTAACCACCATCATTCTAACCTCAAACTGACTGCTTTCAGAGGTTTAACTCTGAACCTTCTAGCAACTCTTACACAAGACAGAATCATCAACGGGATTGTGGTTTTTCCTCATTTTTTATGTGCAACTGCCTCTGCCTATGACAACATCTTCTCCTGTTTTCCTACACTTCACTGAGAGGACAGGCCTGGCCCTGGGCTCCGACCCACCCTGGGAGCCTCTTGTCAGTCACTGAGGTTAGAGCAAGCGGGGATTGCGACCCACTGTGTGTCCTCCGAGGACCCTGAGTCCCTGCCAGCCATCGCGGGCTGAGCCTCCCAAGTCCCGGCGAGGAAGGCGGCTGGGTAGGAGGTGCGGCCGCCGTGTCGGCCAAGCTATGGGGTGCCAGTCCCTGCTGCCACGGGCCGAGGGAGGAGACCTGGCCGTGGCCTCTGACGGACAAAGCAGCACCTTGTTTACTAGGGGCGGAAAATAGGGAGTCCGCTTCCCCCTCTCCCCAGAGCTCGGCGGGCAGGGAGGCTGCAAGGGTCCCTCGGAACCTCAGCAGCGTCAATCACAAGACCTGGGTTTCCAGCCGTCGGACCTCCTTGACCACGAGATCAATGTTAATAATTGGGTTAAAGTACAGGGCCCAGTAAAACAGACAGTTGCAAACAAACTGAGGGATGAGGGGCCAGAACATGGCCACAAAAAGCCCCTGTGTCGACACTTTCCAGAAATGGCTCCACATCCTCTGAGGCACAGTCCTGCAAAAGGAAGAGAGGCGTGTGAGAGGTGAGACCGAGGTGCTCAGACCCTGCCTGGGCCTTTCCCCGCCGCAGTCTGGCCGCTGGAGCTGCAGGAGACCCTGTTTCCTGTCCCCTGTGCCTGAGATGCACCTTTCCTGACCACGTCACCTTAACTCCTGGGACGGAGCCTGGAGGGGGCTTCCTCAGGGAAATGTCACCAGGTCCCCTCAGGCGAGGCCTTCCAAGCACTGCCCCAACTCCACCCGCTTCTGCGCCGAGTCACACTTGTGTTTAATACAATACAGACATATTCTAACTTGTCTGTTTATTTCTGGCGGTGCTGGGTCTTCGTTGCTGCGCGGGCTTCTCTCTAGCTGCGGCGAGCACGGGCTCCTCTGTTTGCAGTGCACAGGCTTCTAACTGCCGTGGCCTCTCGTGTTGCAGAGCATGGGCTTTAGGGCGCACGGGCTTCAGTAGTTGCGGTTCCTGGGGTCTAGATCACAGGCTCAACAGTTGTGGCCCACGGGCTTAGTTGCTCCTGGGCATGTGGGATCTTCCTGGATCAGGGATTGAACCAGTGTCTCCTGCACTGGTGGGCAGACTCTTTACCACTGGGCCACCAGAGAAGCCCCTTTAATTTAATATTAATATAATATTTTCTCTGCTAGGCTGTAGGCCTTCAGAGTATAAACTATCCTCTTGACCAACAGATCTGTGGTGTCCAGCAGAGAAGCAGGGGCAGAGGACAGGTTCAATCAACTGGGCATGAATAAGCGGAGTCACTGAATTGAATAAATAACGGAGATTCCTGTCGGGTTCTCACTATTCACCTGATGGGCGAGGCCAAGAAGCCTGGGTCCATCATAGCAAAGGCACATGAGCCCGAGGCTTTCACAAGTGCTATAGGGAGAGAAGTGTCTCTTTCCTTTAGGGTTCCTAAGCTGTCGGTCTCTACCTGGAGGGATCAAGGGCCCCCAAACACAGGAGCTGTTGAGGTGAACAGAGGGAGAAAGACACTTGGCCCTAAGGACAGTGATCGGGTCTCTGGGTCCAGCCACGCAGGAGGCCATCACTGGGCATGGCCCTTGGTATGAAAGCCAACCCAGGTTGGTTTCTGTCACTTGCAACCAAGAGTCCTGACTCAGCGATTGTCTAGTCCAACTTTCTCATTTTACACATTAATCCAGAGAAATGATTACTGTCCCAGTTGTGGCAGAGCAGGGTAAGAACTCATGCCTACAGAATTCCTCCTCAGATCTCTTTATGTTCTACCACACTACTTTCCATACAGCACCCTCTCCTCGCTTGTTTATTCCTCAGTGACTAAACTCCTTCATGTACACCCCACCCTCCAAGAATTATCTGGTGTATTACGTGGGGAAAAGGCACCCGGAGGCACACTTTAACAATGAGCACCATGAGAGCCTCCCCATGCTGAACTGAAGTCATTTTCCTGTGTTTAAGCAGTGTTTCTAAACCAGATTGCTGGGTGTCTACTAGAGTCTGCAAAGCACTCCAGAGGACTTCTCCACTTGGTATTTCTTCCCCAGTCTCTGTTGCTCCAACCATCTCCAACATAAAAACACACTTACTTCAGTTCACTTCTGGACCAGATCCTCCAGAAGGAGAATAATTCCAGAACCGAGAGGAGCATGGCGTTGACGATGAGAAACCGTGACGTCCAGTAATGGACCTCCAGCCAGTCCCAAGCAAACTCAGCAATCAGCTGGTACGGAAGGAAGGAGTACTTGATGAGGAATTCTCGCCACTGCTTCCATGTGGGCTCTCTAAGATCCTTTAGGAGGAGAACACGAGTAAATACATAAAAACAGACGCAAAAAATTACGAGGACTGACTTTTACACAAGATATTGTGGTCAGCCCAGAGAGTTTTACATTTATTAACACACATACACATAGACATACACATCCAACAATCTCAAATGAGATCTCCATCCATCAACTCACCTTGTAATAACTCATCTTACACTAAATAAATGTTACCAAAGAGACTGAACCTCTTATATTGTTATATGATTGTGGAAGCTCAGAAGGAAAACAAAAAAATCTAAGCATGAAATATTAATCAGAAGATTGAAATGGATAAAAATTAACCAGTTTTAAAATGTCTTCAGCACTGCAAGAGCAGCTCAAACAATTTCCCAAATTCAACCTCTCACCTGTGGTGGAATGATCACAGGTCACGGGAAAATTAAATGTGTACCTTTAAAAAGTAATTTTGGGAAAATGAAAAACTTTAATGACAAACTTAGCAGGTAATTTATAACAAGAGTTTTTAAACAACTCATAGGCATTTGGGGCTTTCTTGGTGGCTCAGACTGGTAAAGAATCTGCCTGGAATGTGGGAGACCTGGGTTTGATCCCTGGGTCAGGAAGATTGCTTGGAGAAGGGAATGGCAACCCACTCCAGTATTCTTGCCTAGAGAATCCCATGGACATAGGAGCCTGGCGGGCTACAGTCCATGGGGTCGCAAACAGTCGGACACAACTGAGCAACTAACACTTTCACTTTCTTTCAGGCATCCAGAGGCCAATGAAAGCTGAGCAAGACTGTGTACAATGGAGCAGACACTGAGCATCCCAAGAAAAAAGCTGGCCTGATGAGCAGACAGTGATATAGACAGGGCTTGTTACAATGGCAAGGTCAGGGGTTCTCTGTGCTCCCAGTCTAGCAAGGGCAGAGAACAGCTGAAAAATGGGTAAATGGAGAAACACTGTGCAAAGGGGCTAACGAGCCGGCTTAAAGCAACATCAAGGCTAAAGTCACTTAGGCAGGCACTTGATCCAAGAGTTTAAAAAAAGGTCTTGGAGATTTGGGAATTCTGTTTCAATATCATACACAATGATTCCTATACCCTTGTGACTTTTGATATAAACAGATCAGAAGGACTGCCCCCAAAAGTACCAATGTAAAGGGCATTACCCTCCAGTGACACAGAGAATCAATCTGAGTCAATGCGATCAACTATTCTGGAGAAATACAAGAGAGCCGTGGTGGGTAACCAGCCCTGCCAAAGGCCTGGTGGTCAGCTAACAGGATGACTGCCATCCGCGAGCAGGATGGTGGCTTCCTGTTCTGAGGCCCACAGGACATATACTAAACCAATTTAGAAGATCCCGTTAAGAGATTACCAAGATCCATTACCAAGCTGGAGGGCCCATAAATCAAACGCTCAGGCAATCTGGAAATATGCTACCTTATTTTATAACAGAAGCAATACTGTTTTTTTTTTTCCCCCTCGAAATATCTCAAGTCTAAAGGGTAACCCCTCTGGTTATGCAATGCAGGAAACAAAACAGGCTTCTAGGAGTGGAGAAGTTCCTGCTCTATTTTCTTTGTGAGGGCTCTCCTTGCAAGATTCCAGTGAAGACTTGTGCTATTTGCTCCTCCCTGCTAGGCTACAGCCACATATCCAAATCTATTCCATGATGGGCAATGGTGGCGTGACGTCCCTCAAGGCCCTCTGCAGACCCACCAGGAGCTTGGATATGATGTCCTCCCTGGAGCCGTCTTCTTGAAGAGGACAGATGGTGTGAATGAAGGGCAGGAAGGTGTCGGTGTAGTCAAACAGGTAGAGGTACAGCAGACCAAGGCGCGGGGAGCTCTTGAGGGCATACAGCAGGAACAGGGACCTCCCAGGGTTCACGGCCTGCAGAGCACAAGTATTCATTACAACCCTGGCTCCATTCTCCCAACTCACGCTCCTTCTGCAGTCTCACGCCCTCTGCCATGTGGTTTGTGCTAACAATGAATGAATGAATGAATGAGAAGAGGAGGCCAAGAAATTCATCTGATGGGCCACATTATATAAAGATCCAGCCTCTCTCCACGGTTGGGGAGAGGCAGGAGGATGAGAAGCAAGGTCCTAGGCACAGTTAGAAGAACACAACCTTTCAGGAAAGTAAATGAGTGAGTGGGTGGGTGTGCTCAGTCCGGTCTGATTCTTTGCAACCCCATGGACAGTAGTCCGTCAGGTTTCTCCGTTCATGGGACTATCTCAGCAAGAATACTAGAGTGGGTTGCCACTTCCTCCTCCAGGGTACCTTTCTGATCTAGGGATCGAACCTGTGTCTTCTGCATTGGCAGGTGGATTCTTTACCGCTGAGCCACCTGGGAAGCCCCAAATAGTGGGCACCACTTAATAAAAATAACCTGAACTACAGGTCTTATGCACAAAATATTTTGTGTTGCACTGTATATAACAGAGAAAAAGTGAAATCTGTGACTTCTGTCCTGAAGTTACAGTAGATAATTAGCCCAGAATTCATACAGCCATTGAGGAATGCAAACGAGGAGCTTTGGATAATGCTCACGTTAAAACATTAGGTGAAAAAAGTCAGCACTGTTGAAAGCAGGGCCTGACTGGTTCATAGCTGAGATCTTCTTCTAAAAGATCACCTGGCTCACAAGAGACGTCAATACATATTTGTGTGTGTGTGTGTGTGTTTGCACGCGCACACGCACGCATGCTCAGTCGCTCAGTCTTGTCCTACTTTTTTGGAATTCCATGGAGAGTAGCCTGCCAAGCTCATCTGTCCCTGGGATTTCCCAGACAAGAATACTGGAGTGGGTTGCTATTTCCTTCTCCAAGGGAATTTTTCCAATCCAGGGATTGAACCTCTATCTTCTGCATTGCAGATGGATTCTTTACCACTGAGCCACCTGGGGAACCCTATAAACAGTACTTAGAATAATCAAAATGGTGTTAGAAGAAACCTCCCATTTAAAGATGTGTTTCAACCAACAAGTGAAAAAGAAACGAGAGAGTTATGATACCACCATTTGGCAACCCTTAATGAACTCAGAGATTTAAACAATCAATGATTGTGGGACGTTATGAGCCTCCTGATGGAAAAAATACCACATCTATGAAGCAGCCTTGCCATCCCACCAAATCTAAACCAAAGTTAGCCTCTAGTCTACTAGATTATAAGATATGCAGGGGACAAAAGGACCTGTTAGGTGACACCACAGAGACAAGTGCCAAAGTTCAAGATGTCAGAAACCACAGGAGAAAATGATCTGGTTTCTACAACAATTAAGTGCAGGGTAATGAAAAGAGGGAGGCAGAATCTATAGACCGAAAGAGACATAAGAGATGTGTGTGTGTGTGTGTGTGTGTGTGTGTGCGTGCACGTGTGCTCAGTCATGTCTGACTCTTTGCAACCCCATGGATTGTAACCCGCCAGGCTCCTGTGTCCATGGAACTTTCCAGGCAAGAATACTGGAGTGGGTTGGCCATTTCCTTCTCCAGGGGATCTTCCCACCCAGGGATCGAACCCATGTCTCTTGCATCTTTGACATAACCAACAAACAACCCAATATGCAGTTCAATACCAGAAAACCAAACCCAATCAAAAAGTCAGAAGAAGATCTAAACAGACATTTCTCCAAAGAAGACATACAGATGGCTGATATACACATGAAAAGATGCTCAACATTGCTCATTATTAGAGAAAAGCAAATTAAAACTATCACCTCACACGTCAGAATGGCTATCATCAAAAAATCTACAAACAGTAAAGAGTGGAGAGGGTGTGGGGAAAAGGAAACCCTCTTGCACTTTGGTGGGAATATAAACTGATACAGCCACTGTGGAAGAGAGTATGAAGAGTCCTTACAAAACTAGGAATAAAACTACTATATGACCCAGCAATCCCACTACTGGGCATATACCCTGAGGAAACCGTAACTGAAAGAGACGTGCCCCAATGTTCACTACAGCACTATTGACAATAGCCAGAATACGGCAGTGACCTAAACGTCTATTGCCGGATGAATGGATAAAGGCTGTGGTACGTATGTACAATATTACTCAGCCATCATGCAACAGTAATTCAAAAAAATACAGATACCTAGAGCCTATTACACAGAGTGAAGTAAGTCAGAAAAAGAAAAACAAGTACCATTCATTAACACATATATATTGAATCTAGAAAGATGGTACTGATGAGCCTATTTGCAGGGCAGCAACGGGGATGCAGACACAGAGAAGAGACTTGTGGACACAGTGGGGGAAGGAGAGAGAGGGACAAATTGGAAGAGTAACATCAAAACATACATATTACCATGTGTAAAATAAGACAGCCAGTGGGAATCGGCTGTGTGATGCAGGGAGCTCAAGCTGGGGCCTCTGTGACAACCTACAGGGGAGGGATGGGGTTGGAGATGGGAGGGAGGTTCAAAAGGGAGGGGACATTTGTATACCTATGGCTGATTCATGATGATGTATGGCGGAAACTAACCCAACATTGTAAAGCAATTATCCTCCAATTAAAAAAAAAAAAGCCAGACATTTTTCCAAAGGAGATAGAGATGGCCAACATGCCCGTGAAAAGCCACATCAGCATCGCTAATTATCAGAGAAGTGGAAATCAAAATCACAATGAGATATCACATCAACCTGTCAGAAAAACCATCATCAAAAAGACCACAGATAACAAATGTTGGAGAGGGTGTGGAGACAAGGGGACCCTTGTACATTGTTGGTGGGAATTTATATTGCTGCAGCCACTGTGGAAAACAGTATGGAGGTTCCTCAAAAAACTAAAAATAGTCCTTCCATACGATCTAGCAATTGCACTCCCTGGAATATATCTGAAGAAAAAAAACATTAATTCAGAAAGAAGCAGACAGCCAATGCTCGTAATAGCATTATTTATGCTTGCTAACCTACAGAAACAGCCTAAGTATCCATCAACAGATGAATGGGTAAAGATGATGATAATGATAGAATATATATGGAATGGAATACTGCTCTTCCGTAGGAATGAAATTTTGCCATTTGCAACAACTTGGATGGACCTGGGAGCATTATGCTTAGTGAAATTAAGTCAGATGTAGGAAACAAATACATATATTTTGACTTATATGTGGAATCTAAAAAATAAAACAAACAAATGACTATAAGAAAACAGAAACCAACGCACAGGTTTAGAGAAACAAGTGGTTACCAAAGGGGACAAAGAAGTGGGGAGGGGCAAGATAGGGGTAGGAGATTAAGAGGTACAAAGTACTCCATATAAAATAAGTCGGCCCAAGAACATATTGTATAGAACAGGCAATATAGCTGATATTTTAATAACTTTAAGTGGGGTATAATCTCCAAAAATACTGAATCACTATGCTGTACACCTGAAACTAATATTGTAAATCACTTTTCCTCAATTAAAACAAAAAAAGATATGACAACCAAATGTGGACTCTATTTGGACCCTGGCTGGAACAAGTCAACTGGGGGAAAAAAAAAAAGCGCATTATGTGTATACCAATAGACTGTTTGTAACATCAGAGAATTATTCATTCTGGGGTGTACACTGTGATAGTTTAGTTTTTTTTTTTAAAGTCTTTAATTTTTAGAGATTCAGTGAAATATTTACTTCTGAAATAGAACTATCTCAGATTTTCAAGATAATCAGGAGTAGTAGGAATAGGTATAACTGTGAAATACACATAGCCAAGAGTTGACTGTCTTATGGGCGGATGGTAGTTTTGTACTATTATCTTGCCTTTGTGTGTATTCGAAATTTTCCATAGTAAAGGTTCAAAAACAAGTCTAACTTCTGAAAAATACACCTTTATATTGTAACTTAGGTGAGACATAGAAATGTGGAAATAGTTCTTCACTTTAAAGCAGCTTTTCCCAATCTTTTTTGCATTATTACCTCTTAAGGATTCTTTTAAAGACTTTCTCATAAACGTGCCCCTGCCCCAGAAAATGTTAATACCACAGAAATACTGTGTATTTGTTTATGTACTGTGACCTCTGGAGCCACAAGTCATTGCAATACGTAATGCTTTTCACCCCTCCAGAACCAACGGCCTTGGGGGCAAAACTGCTCTTTTGAGTGTGTGGTCTCTAAAGGAACACAGGTCCCAGAAACGGAGCCTGGCTGTGTGCAGCCACATTGTGGTAAGGACAAGAGAAGGGACGATGGCCGGGTTAATGTTTGTAGGTCTGGGGTCAGCTGGGCCAAAATATCCCAACTCTGGGCTCCTCTCTGTCAGATGAGAAGGATGAACCAAAGTCCCAGCGAGGGGATCATGATGGCAGGGCTGCAGAGGGGAGCAAGCCATCTCTCTCAGGTCAGCCCAGAACAGTGGCGCTCAGGAGCAGCTGCACTGGGACTCCAAGGTCAGGGGGGTCCTGTCACACAGCCTGTGGTGCGGGCTAAGTCACCTCAGCCGCGTCTGTCGCACAGCCTGTGGTGCAGGCTAAGTCACCTCAGTCGTGTCTGACTCTTTGAGACCCCCATGGACTGTAGCCCGCCAGGCTCGTCTGTCCATGGGATTCTCCAGGCAAGAACACTGGAGTGGGTTGCCATGCCCTCCTCCAGGGGATATTCCCCACCCAGGGATGGAACCTGTGTCTCCTACAGCTCATGCTTTGGCAGGCAGGCTCTTCTAGCACCACTGGGAAGCCTATACGCGCAACATCAAATGACCACCCTTGCGGAGATCGGAAGGAACAAGATTCTGCTTGCCTTTTATACCAGGACCAGAATCCCAATCCCATTCACTCCAGTTAATATTAAGTCTACTTTGACAGACTCTAAATAGAGGGTCACAGGACCCAGACAGGTTCTGTCAGATATTAAAATCCACCACAGGACTAATATCGGCTATAAAAAGTCCAGAGTTTGACTGCATTAACAAAACTAATAATTTATGACAAAAGAGAAATAGAGATTAAAAAAAAAAATGGACAAATGAACAACAGTGAAACAGTAAAAAAAAAAAAAAAAAAAAAAAAAAGGAAAACAAGAAATCTTTTATCTTAGGACCCCTATCCCCATTCTTCAAAAAATTTGAAACTAGTGTTTTTCAGTTTTAAAATAATACAGGCACACACTGCTATATTCAAAATGGGTAACCAACAAGGACCTACTGTATGGCACACGGAAGTCTGCTCAATGCTATGTGCCAGCCTAGATGGAAGTGGGGTTGAGGGGAGGATGGATACATGTGTTGTGCCTGGCTGAGTCCCTTTGCTGTTCACCTGAGACCACTGCAACATTGTTCATGGGCTATTCCCCAATACAAAATACAAAGTTTAAAGTTTGGAAAAAAAAAAAAGTAATACATGCACATAATAAATACAATCTTCTTTTTCAAATGGCACAGAATTGAATTGAATGACAAATACAGTTCAGCCTTTCGTCCACATTGCAATCCCTAGGTGAGAACATTGTTCGCAGTCCTTGTATCCTTCCAGAGATCTATGATCCACACAAACACGTAGGTTTTCTAACGTGCTTTTTGTTTTCAGTTAACAATAGCACTTGGGCCTCCTTTCTGGTTAGCGCACCCCAGGTCACCTCCGCCTTTGTAATGGCTACAAGTGGGGCTGAGCTGTATTTACTCAACTTGCTCCTAACAATAGGCACTGAGGTTGTTTTCCATGAGCGACTGCCAGTGATACTGGCGTCAACATCTTGTTCAATGGTTTCTGTGACTCAAATGTATAGCTCTCACTGATTCTCTGAGGTCACTGGCTGAGAAGGAAAAGGGACCAGGAGGCCCAGGGTCGTGCTGGCATTCCCAGTGTGTCCTGCAGGAGCCGTAAGTCACTGCAACACATACCTTATTTCACCCCTCAAGAATCAATGGCGAGGAGCCCAGGAGTCAGGCTCCCGGGTCCTTCCTTGATCAGACCACTATGCTGCCTGTGCGCTCAATGCAAAGAAGTGAGATGAAGATCAAAGAGTAAGTACCGCTTAAATTTGAATAGTTAGTGACAAACTGCTCTCCAAAGAGAGGGCGCCAATTTAGGATCCGCAAACATGAGTGCCTCTTTGCTTGTGTTATTATGAAATGTTCTCATCCTTGACAACGTCAGAGTTGAGAACAACACAGGGGGTCGTCTCAGTTTGTACTAGAATTATCAGTGAGCATTACCCCCACCCCCAATCAACTTAATTGGTTATTTGTATTTAGTTTTCTCCATGATGTCTTGTTTAGGGTACAGGTCTGTGTATTTCAGATATTCTATGACTATTAAAAAATAGAGTGTTCCTCTTATAGTACGGTACTCCCTAGATTCTCCCTGTAAAAGAGAACGAGGTACCCAGCGAAGAACAATTTATCAGAATCGAGTAAAGTTGATGACGCACATTACTTGTGACCCAGTAATCCCATTCCTGTGTATAGCACTGATTAAGAAAGAGTGGCCATCAATGGGAGAGAGGACAGATGGTCATGCTGATAAATGGGGGCCAGAGAGAAAAGCTACTTGCAGAAGCATCAGCTCACTTCATGCCTCTTAGGTTAAGGTTCAAAATCTAGAATGTTAGTGCTGTGGAGACACACCCGTAACACAAGCAGGAGAGCAGGCCCAGGAAGGATCCACAGCTTGACAGGGGCTTCAGCTGTGTCTGCCATGTCTGCGAGCAGTGGGCAGACAGATAACTGTTATCTTGTTCTCAGTATTTTTCTTTTTCCATTTAAGAAAGTGTTCACCTTATATTCCCAGAGGTTCTGGGGGGGCTTCACGCCCAGGGCTTTCACTCGCTCCAGCTCCATGAGGATAGCTCTTCGGTGGCTGCTGCTTTCTATGGTATACGGAGCCTTAGAAAATTCTTCCTCTGTCAGAGTTAAAAGCAACCTGGGGGGATAGGGGTGGAAGCAAGCTTTTCAGTCAGAACTCTACCTTATCAACACAAATACACACTTTGGGCTTGAGGTAAGGCACCTAATATATGAAGTAATATGGCCAACAGCAAACAAAGTGAAAGCTCACTATTTGCTAGGGACTCTCTGAAGATGCTTTGCTATATTATCACTGACCCATCTACCAATTCTGCAAGGTAGGTGGTATCATGTCCATTGTGTGGGTGAGAAAACTGGCTTAGTCAAATAAAATGACTCACCCAAG
Organism: Ovis canadensis; assembly: GCF_042477335.2. NCBI lineage: Eukaryota > Metazoa > Chordata > Mammalia > Artiodactyla > Bovidae > Ovis > Ovis canadensis. The sequence continues at coordinate 28,792,964 of NC_091268.1, read as the reverse complement.
GCACACTCAGGAGGACCACTTTGCTCCTACCCTTGATCTTTCAGCTATGCACTCTGACCTTACTATTTTTCAAAGTATATGTGTATGTGTGTGTAGAAAAAAAAAAAACAACAACTGGAAGGAAATCCAATGAAATATCATGATAATAAGAGTAGCTGTTTGGGGGTAGTGATTAAAGATGATAGCAGATACATTATCTGTTCCCCTTCATCAGAAAATGTGAATTTACCGCTAGTGACTCCTCATTAAAGTACCCCATTAAGGTTTATTCTCCTTTACTCAGCAATGCCAGTTTAGGAAGCTCTCCTCTGGAAGGAAGATAGTTATACAAAGTACATTGTATTAACAAGGCAGAGAATTCCAGGAGGGAGCAGGGTGAGGTGCGAGGTGGTGCTACTCTTTACAAAAAGCAGAGTGGGAGCATTTTGCTTCCTCAATAGAGAGTCAAGTGTTGAAAGTTCAGTTCAAGGGGAAAAACGGAGCAGGGTGGGAGGTGGGGCACCAGGCAGGTTATCTGGGGATCCCAGGTAGACAGCCTAGCAGTGAGGACCACGTGTCTGATTCAAATGGGTTAGAGAGCAGTGGCCTGGTGGTCTAAGTACATTCCTATGTGATCCCAAGGAAGGCAGGGACCCAGTAAAAATGGACAGGGCTCAGGAAGGAGCAGGGAGCTTTGCTGATGGGCAGAAGCAGCCTGCCCCATCACTCAGCAATGAGTGAGTTCCTCAAACTAATGGGTTCCTCCATTTGCACCAATGCAGTTTGGTACTGTCTGGAGCAGAAAAAAAAGGAAACACCATAAATGTGTGTTCATAGAGGTTGATTAATAGACTCTAGCATATACATATAAACACACATACATATACATATGTATATATATACATATAAACACAGGTCTGCTTAGAACAATCATATTTTCATTTAAATAAATATCCACAGTTCTATGTGTAGAACTGTATAAACATTGAAAAAAATCTGAAAAAAATCTTGAGTTTTTTTCTCAAGAGCAGGATGATGAAAGTAGTTCATTTCTAATGTCCTATAGTTCCACATTATTATTTTGAAATAAACAAACACATTACCCTTATAATTGGGAAGCAACAAACAATTAAAATGTCAACCAGTGACATAAAATGGTATGGCTGCTTTAGAAAAGTTTAAAGGTTTGCTAAAAGGTAAACACAGAGTTACCTTATGACCCAGCAATTCCGCTCCAAGAGTACTGAGTATTGAAAATACAAGTCCACACAAAAACCTTTACACAAGCGATCACAGCAGCAGTGTTCCTAACGGCCCCCAAATGGAATCAATCCAAATGTCCATCAGCTGAAGAACGAATGAAGGAAGAACGGAAATACTCTGAACAGGCAAATCCAGGAGACAGAAAGTAGAATGGTGCTTGCCGGGGGCTGAGAGAGGGGAAAATGAGGACTGACTGCCTTTAGCAGGAGCTTTCTTTTGGGGGGTGATGAGAATGCTCTAAAGCCAGACTGTGGCCATGGCTGCACATATCTGCAAATATATTAAGAACCATGGATTATACACTTCAGATGGGTGAGTTTCAGGGTATGCGGACAGCATCTCAAAAACACTGTTTCAGAAATGTCACTGGCGCAGCAGCAGAGTTTGCTCCTCACCTTCCGTTTACTCTTTCAGATAAAAACCTGTCTCTGTAGAGGGAGGCCCAAGGGCCTAGCTGCTCCAGCCAGAGCACAACTTCCTCCGCTGTCCATCTGGCCACAGCCTTGTGGACCAGGAGGTGCCGCTCAGATTCCCTGCTGCTCCAGTGGTACACCAGCAGGACCACCTGGGGAAAAGCGACAAGGACCTTACTGCACAGAAAGATCAGAGATGCCAGCTTCCGAATACACGAGTGTCGGGCTGGGGAGGAAAGACGCTGGGCTGGGAGGAAACGATGCCAAGTCTGTCGACACTGAAGCCAGGCCATGCCACTGCCACAGGGAGCTGGGGAGCACGACCCTCGGTGGGCTCACCTCTGCTGATTTTCGGGTCGTTGTCGGGGAACAGAGACAGAAATGGGACTCACTACAAGGCACCTGGGAGCACTGCGCCCTCGACCCCATCAATTTGGCCAGTGTGACTGACTCATGTGCCTTTGCTATTGGAAAATTTGTTAACAATAAGATTTTCGTGGCATGGATAGAACTTAAAAAGAAAAACAGTCTCTAAGGTTTGAAGTTAGTAAAGTGCTGTGCTCAAGACATGGCCTCAGTTCCAGCCCTGACACCTTTCTGCACCAGTTTCCTTCTCTCTAGAGCAGGAATAATGAGAGTGTCTATTGCATAGGCTGTGAAGATGAAATGGGACAAAATTAACAGTTACTGGGCTCTGAATACCGAACTCTGTAGATACTTGTATGGGCAACATCCCAGGTTTCAACTTACACAGTGAATTACCATGTGCGATCACTTAGGAGTATTTCAACAGAACTGACTTCAGTGAAAACCGTGGGACATCCACTTACTGCCACCCCAGTTAAAGCTGTGAGCACTCCGGAGTAGAAACCCCCTCCCCTGTGCTGGTTCCCTCGGCCTGTGTGGGGAGCTGAAGGGGTCTGATCATTCCCAAACTTTTGAAAGGCTGCAAGACTCTGGACTATGTCGTTATTCTGCTGAATGTCTTCAAATCGCATTCTAATGGCATCAGGAAATAATTTTTCAATGGCGTCCCTATGAAGGAGAGAGAGAGAGAGAAAAAAAGACAGTTGTTTAACTAAATACACTTAAAATGTTTAGAGGACAAAATAACACTGATGTCAACATTTAATAATATACCAAGGAACCAAGGATTTCCCTGCTCATCCAGTGGTTAAGAATCTACCATCCAATGTAGGGGGGGGGGGGTGTAAGTTTGAGACGGGGAACTAAGATCCCATAAGCTATGGTGCCACTAAGCCCATGCACCACAATTAGTGAGCCCGCATGTCCCAATGAAGACCCAATGTAGCCAAAAGTAAATATTTTTAAAAATACATATACAAAAAAAAAACAAAACCCATATACCAGGATTCAGAAAGAATGGATAAGAAGGTTGGTTATGGCCCTATTGGTAACAACAACAAATCAAAAATTTCTACATGTCCACTGTTAGGGAAGCAGCTCAACAAAACTTAGCATATTTCTACAGAGGAGCAATACATTGTTTTAAAAATAAGTTCTGGATATCACTGGGTATCAAGATAAGTAAATTTAATTCAAACATATTATTTGAATGAAATAGGAAACTGCGGAAACACAGACTGTACACAACTGACATAAGAAAATATTTGTATTTCCTATTGGCACATAAATGTATAAATTATCATAACTGAAACCACTCTGAGAAAAAGGAAGAACTGTAAGATGGGGGGAGGCGGGGTTGAAGGGGCCTGTATCAGCAAGGATCTGATTATCAAAAATTAATTCATAAAAAGAGAAAAAAGGTGAAGTTCAGTTGTAAAAGTTAGACCAACCATCAGGCCATGCCATAGGGCTCTTTATCTTCAATTATACACAAATTGAGAACCTCCCCCGCCCCCACCTGCCCTACAAGAGAACCCTTCTTCAACTTAAGATTAACCTGCAGATAAACCAAGGCTGACAGGTCAGAGCAACGTGTTTGTAAATACACTTCCTGTGAAAAAGAGAATGCTGGGTTAACGTTTTAACCTTCCTGGTACTCTGTTGATAGAGAGAAGGCAACAGAAAGGATTTTAGCCTCATAGACCTCCCAGGAACAGGATGAACATTATGAACAGAAAAAGGAAAAAATTCACCATCTGAAAGTCTTACCTGCTGTGTGACGCCACGCATGAGAAGCTCTATGAATGTGGCAAGTGCGACAGAGTTTAGTCAGAGATGAAAATCAGCATCACACTAGTTATTCAGAATCTCGCAGTTAGGCCACTTTCTCTATTCTAGGGTGTTCTCAGTGAGCACAGACCAGTCAGAAGCATTATGTACCAAGGGTTACAGAAAATGGTCTGGTAACCAGTTTCTTCCTTTCCCTCATTTATAATAAATAATAGACATATCACGGCCACCTGTGAGGAAGGGAGTCAGGACTTGCAGGCCCTTGAGCCCCCTGACTCACATGCCAGAGGATCCAGAGTGACCCCCGAGGCAGTGGGCTCCACGTCTTGGGCCTTTCCAGATGTGGCTGCTCCCGTTAAGAGAAACCACACTGTCCAAGCCCAGTGAGCTACCCATATGGACGTGAGCATTACCTGAGGAGAATATTGACTTTGGGGAAGCCTTCCCATTTTTCTCTGCATTCTGGACACTCTGTTTTCTTCGAAGAGGCCCACCACAGAGCGAGGCAGTGCCGGCAGAAGCTGTGCCCACAGTTCAAGGTGGTGGGGTTAACCAGGATGTCGTAGCAGCAGTGGCAGGAGAATTCATTAATGGAAATCTGAGGGCTGGCGCTCTCGAGCGGGCCCATTTTCTCAAGGCTTGCTGCATCCACATCATTCTGCGGAGACTCCTCCATCTCTTAGCAAATTCTGGAATCCATAGACATAGAAAATTACAGACTCAGCAGACCTAAGCAAGATGACATTAAATCTAGGGGAAAAAGAGAGACAAACAACAGAAACAAGTCAAATAATTTAGCAGGTGTTTGAGATGACAGATATTCTATTAAAGCTCTGATTTTTAAATGTGACAAACTTGGCTTCTAAAAATTTACATTTTGTAAACCACATAAACATCACTAAATTTTTCGACTTACTGTCACACTTTCAAAAATTAGGTAAAGCAAAAAGGTGCAAAGGAAACTTCAGTGGGTTTGGGTCGGGGGGAGGCTGGAGAATTCTAGATCCTTCCCTGCTAACTTCCTTGGAAGATTTAATTTCTCCGGCCTCAGTTTTCTCAATGAAATCTGTGACATCCTTTCAATGTACATAACTTTAAATAAACCAGATTCTTGGCCCACTAAAATGTTTGGAGTTGGCAATAACAGATGCACTTCATATAAACAACAGATTTTATCCAAACAAATCTGCCTTCCCCTGAGGTAATTATTTAATATATGACTTCAGAGGCTCCCATAGGGAAGGTACCTAGAAGAGAGGCCTGGTTCTCTGAGATGCCCTATGCCAGGCCTACTCGCCTGGGGCTAAATATCCCTCCTCTCTCCCCAGATCAACCCAAACAAGCACATCCTGCCTTCTGGATCCCACTAGTTTGGTGTCACAGAAACATGGTAATGTCACTAATAAGCTAATGGCAAAGGACCATTCTCTTCTCATTCTTATCTGGGTCTTAAGGGATTTTTATTGAGAAGCAATATGATGAGGGCATGGAGTTAGAAGTTCAACTCTCCATCTCTGAGACTAAGTTACCTGGGCTCTCCCAGCCTTATTTCCTCAACCTCACAGTGTCTTATGAGGGTTGTGCTGTGCTAAGCTGCTTCAGTCTTCTCCTACTCTTTGCGACCCCATGGACTGTAGCCCACCAGGCTCCTCTGTCCAAGGGATTCTTCAGGCAAGAATACTGGAGTGGGCTGCCATTTCCTTCTCCAGGGGATCTTTTCAACTTCAAGGACTGAATCCATGTCTCTTATGTCTCCTGCACTGGCAGGTGGGTTCTTTACCACTAGAGCCACCTGGGAGGCCTTGTGAGGGTTAGAGATGGTGAACGGGGGTGGTGGATGGTGTAAACAGGGCCGAAAGAAATTATTATTCACATTGCTACTGCAATTAGCATGCCCAGACACCGGTGGGGATGCTTCTCAATCTCACTGTTATTACAGGAAAGAAAGTAAGTTGCTGTTGATCACCCACAACTGGTCTCACAGAGGACTCTTCGCAGGCAGTGGTTGAGAACACAGGTACCAGGGCTGGGCCGCCTGCGTTCTTACCCCAGCTCTGCCCTCTGGATCTGAGTCTCAGGTCTCTCATCTAATAACAGGGGTGGTAACAGGGGCTTCCCTGGTGGCTCAGTGGTAAAGGATTGTCTGCCATGCAGGAGACGTAGGTTCGATCCTTGGGTCAGGAAGATCCCCTAGAGAAGGAAATGGCAACTCAATCTAGGATTATTGCCTGGGAAATTAAATGGACAGATGAGCCTGGCGGGCTAAAATCCACGGGGTCACAGAGTCGGACACGACTTAGCAACTAAACAACAACAATAAACAATAGTATTTACCTCACTGGGAGGTTTTGAGAGTTAGATATGAGAATGCAATTAAAGTGCCTGGCATACTGTAAGTAGACCATAAATGGTAACGATTTCTCTGATTTTCAGGGAACTGAATCACTTTTTACAGGGCACAAATTTTAAATTAAGCATGATAACATTATTTTAAACAAGAAAATCTATAAACATGAGAATACAAATCATGGCCACCGTTTGGTGGTCTGCTGCCCGTCTGATCCACCAGAGCTTTCTGAATCCCTAAGAAACAATTACATCCAAGAAGTATGCTCAGCAAGTCAATGAGATGCACTGAAAACGGCAATGCCTACAGTCAGCATTGGTCAACAAAAGGGCCCAGTTCTTCTCCATGACAACACCCAACAACCAGTGCTTCAAAGCTGAACAAATTGCGTTACCAACTTTCGTCTCATTGACCATATTCACCTGAACTCTTGCCAACCGATCACCACTTCTTCAAGCATCTCAACAACTTTTTGCAGGGAAAACGGTTCCACAAACCAGCAGGAGGCAAAAAATGCTTTTGAAGAGTTTGTCAAATCCTGAAGCACATATTTTCATGCTATAGGAATAAACATACTTATTGCTTGTTGGCAAAAGTGGTGTTGATTGTAATGGTTCCTATTTTGATTAATAATGATGCGTTTGAGCCTAGTTATAATGATTTAAAGTTCACAACTTTAATTAAACCACAATTACGTTTGCACCAACCTAATGTTAGTAGGCTATGGTCTTTCCGGCAGTCATATATGGATGTGAGAGCTGGACCACAAAGGCAGAGAGCTGAAGAATTGATGCTTTTGAACTGTGGTGTTGGAGAAGACTCTTGAGAGTCCCTTGGACAGCAAGGAGATCAAACCAGTCAATCCTAAAGGAAATCAACTGTGAATATCCTTTAGAAGAACTGATGCTGAAGCTCCAATACTTTGGCCACCCGATGCAAACAGCCGACTCACTGGAAAAGACCCTGATGCTGGGAAAGACTGAGGGCAAGCAGAGAAGGGAGTGACAGAGGATGAGATGGTTGGATGGCATCACTGATTTAATGGACATGAACTTGGGCAAACTCCACGAGACGGTGAGGGACAGGGAAGCCTGGCGTGTTACAGCCCATGGGGTCGAGAAGAATTAGACATGACTTGGTGACGGAGCAACGTTAGTAGTTTCTTTGTTGGGTGGGAGAGGATCATTGTTTTGGTTTTGGTTTTCTGTATTTACTAAGCTGTTCTCAATGAAAATGATAACTGCAAAAATACAGAGAAAATCATAAATTAAACCACATTTGCTGATTATTTGTGTTTCTAAAAATTAACTGAATTTTATTTATTTTTGGCTGCACTGGGTCTGCATTGCTGTGTTTGGGCTTCCCCTAGCTGTGGCAAGAGAGGATCTCCTCGTGTGGTGTACAGGCTTCTCCCCGTGGTAGCTTCTCTTGTTGCCAAGCTCAGGCTTGAGCTTGGCAGGTATTGCAAGCTTCAGTAGTTGAGGTTCACAGGCTCAAGCTGCCCTGTGGCATGTGGAATCTTCCCAAACCAAGAACAAATTGGTGTCCCCTGCATTGGCAGGCAGATTCTTAACTACTGGACAGGGAAGTCTTATCTGTATGTTTAAGAAACATTTAAACATTTTCTGCTTTCCTCTGGGCAGTCTCTCCAAATTACTTGAGAGAGCTCATATAATATAGGTTTTCAGAGAAAAGAATCATTGTTTTGATAAAGTGACTCCTTTATTTGTCCAATACTAATTAAACAACTACCATGTGGACAAAGTTATCCCAGGAAATAATCATTGGACCATTTTGAGCTACTGAGCATCACTAAGGATGCCCATCACTGGTGGGCACTTGAAGTGCATTCACGAGTCCATCTACACTCACTGTTGGAGGCAGGATACAGAGGCTTCTGGTGAGGGCTGCACAGGGGTGAGAAGAGATGGGCCTGATCTGGGTGCTGTTCTTGGTGCGTCGTGGCGAGCAGTGAGTGACACACCTGGAGATACAGGTTTGATACAGAGTCCTGTGTTCCACGCCTGGTTCACGACAGGTGGGCAGATGAGGGCACATAAAGGTTTTGGAGGCAGATGAAATCAGTAAAGCTGTGCTTGAGGAGTGGGCTTCCCTGGTAGTTCAGCTGGTAAAGAATCTACCTGCAATGCAGGAGACCCTGGTTTGATTCCTGGGTTGGGAAGATCTGCTGGAGAAGGGATAGGCTACTCGTTCCAGTGCTTGAGGATGATAAATCTCATCAGGAAGGTGGGCTGGGCTGGGACAAGGTAGAGGGGAGGTGCTGTTACTTCTGCAACTATGGTGACAAACATGAAAATGCAAAGAGAGAGATCAATCTATGCAAGAGATATTAGAAGAGTCATTTCTGAGCTTTGGTGAATAGAGAGAATGATCAAAGAGGTTGTCAAGTTTCTAGAACTGGGGAAGTAGATGGTTCTGCTGATAGAAATGGGTCACAGCAGGGACTTCCCTTGCGGTCCTGTGGTTAACATTCTGCACTCCTGATGCAGGGGGCCCCAGTTCAATTCCTGGTCAGGGAACTAGATCCCACATGCTCCAACTCAGAGCCTGTGTGCTGCAACAGAAGCTCTGGCACAACTGAATAAATAAAAAAAAAAAAAAAAAAAAAGAGTCCATGTAAACTAATGGGGCCCAGCTTGAAAAGAAGGTAAAAGTTGAGTTTGAGGTGATGACAAAATTTCTAAGAACTGCCTAGTGAGCATGTGGAGATATGAAACTGTGGTTGTAAGGTTAGAGCGAGGCCAAGTGTATGGATCTCAAAGTCATTTGACATGGCAACATATATGGAAATAAATTTCTCACAACCTTTTAAAACTAGAATGCACCAATAGTTCTTAGTTTACCAGATCTGAAAGTTATTTGTCATAAGAGAGAATAAGATATCAAAATGCATTTTAAGTGTCATGTTTGGAAAAGCTGAGGTGGCCACTAACTCTGTTTTTTACTTGTCTTCAACAAACTAGAAACTGCACGGACTTTAAGTGGAGAGTGAAAAAGTTGGCTTAAAGCTCAACATTCAGAAAATAAAGATCATGGCATCTGGTCCCATCACTTCACAACAAAAAGATGGGGAAACAATGGAAATAGTGGCTGACTTTATTTTGGGGGGCTCCAAAATCACTGCAGATGGTGACTGCAGCCATGAAATTAAAAGATGCTTACTCCTTGGAAGGAAAGTTATGACCAACCTAGACAGCATACAGAAAAGCAGAGACATTACTTTGCCAACAAAGGTCCATCTAGTCAAGGCTATGGTTTTTCCAGTGGTCATGTATGGATGTGAGAGTTGGACTGTGAAGAAAGCTGAGCACCGAAGAATTGATGCTTTTGAACAGTGGTGTTGGAAAAGACTCTTGAGAGTCCCTTGGACTGCAAGGAGATCCAACCAGTCCATTCTGAAGATCAGCCCTGGGATTTCTTTGGAAGGAATGATGCTAAAGCTGAAACTCCAATAGTTTGGCCACCTCACGTAAAGAGTTGACTCATTGGAAAAGACTCTGATGCTGAGAGGGATTGGGGGAAGGAGGAGAAGGGGACAACAGAGGATGAGATGACTGGATGGCATCACTGACTCAATGGACGTGAGTCTGAGTGAACTCCGGGAGTTGGTGATGGACAGGGAGGCCTGGCGTGCTGCTATTCATGGGGTCGCAAAGAGTCAGACACGACTGAGTGATTGAACTGAACTAGGAATTCTGCTCATTTCATTTTACTCTAAATTGAAAAACTGGACGTTAACACAGAAAGGGTGCACAATTTAACTGAATTCAACTGATCTTTTCTGCTATTTTTGTATAAGTATTTGGGTTGTTTCCATTAAAGAAAGCAACAAGAAAGCAAAAGGAGGAAAGTGCCTCCCAGGTGATAAAAATCTAGCTCAGATACTAAAGTTCTAAGCTGTGGTCTTTTGACTTGGATAAACACACCCTCCTGCACTGCAAGGGCCTCTTCGAGGATGTTGATGACGATTCTCTACAAACGCGGCACACACAGCAACGGGCTGGAACTGAGAGCAGCTTTGCTGGCTGAGTTCCTTCACGGGGAAGCACGTGTTAGACACACCCACAGCCTACTGCTCTTCCTGTTGTGGTCTCAGAAGAGTCTGGGGGGTGTGGTTAGGACAGGGCGAGAAGCATTCCAGCCCTGTTCCCAGTGCCCTGCCCACACGGAGACACTTAGGTTTGTGCTTAATCACTGCAAAACAAGACCAGTGTTGATTACCTTGCTCAAAACGAATGGGAAAAATGCCTGAGATGGAAAAGCCTGCAAAACAGCAAACAGAGACAAGGTAACAACAACGGCCTGGATACCACAGAATTGAAGACCTCTGCTCTGAGTCACTCTGAAGAGCTGTGGTTTCTGACAGTTGAAGCTGGTTCTTCAGCTGACGTCTGTATCAGTGCTTCAAGGGGTCAGGGCACACTCTGAAATCATGGGCCAAGTTTGTGTTTGTCTACACGAGCGTTTTCCTGAAGGAAATCTAGGTTTTTATTTACTCTCCTGGGGCTTCTCAGGTAGCACTAGGGGTGAAGAACCCTCCTGCCAATGCAGGAGACATGGGTTCCATCCTTGGGTCAGGAAGATCCCTGGAGACGGAAATGGCAACCTACTCTAGTATTCTTGTCTGAAGGGCTATGGTCCATGGGGTCACAGAGTCAGATATGACTGCAGTGACTCAGCGTGCATAGCATGCAAAGTAGACCAAGGCCCAGATAAGGCTAAGAACCACTGACTGTCCAGTGAGACAAAGGCTTTATTAATGTAACCCCTGCTGCTCCCCACAGTGACTCAGCATTACTGTCAAGAGCAGCCATTCTCCTCGACCTGGCAGTTTCAACAGTGGCGCCATCTGTTCTTTTTTTTTCTTCCGGCCGCATAGCATGTGGGATGGCCAAGGATCGGATCTGTACTGGAAGTGCAGAGTCTTAACCACTGGACGACCAAGTCCCAACACTGAGTCTTCGGACAGGCAATTTTCACGAGGTGCTTCTCTTTCTCCTCCTCCTCCCCCACTTTCTATTGAATTTGATGCCAGCATTTAAAACAATCTGATGTCACAGACAAATCCAGATTCCTGGCTGCTTCTGAAAATTCAGAAGATCTGGCAACCCTGGGCGCTCCTTTTGTGTGTTTAGAATCCACGAAGCTGTGTATCTGAGCAGCTGCCTGCTTCAGAGGGAGCTGCAATCCTCACCCCAGCTGGCTTCCTCACTTCCATTAGCTGCCAGATTTCAGTGGATATTTGTTTTTCATAACTTGTTCCGTAAGGTGCTGCCTTCCGGGTCCAGCATGAGAGTGTGGCATTTCTAGGTGGACTGGCCTTTTAGGCTGGAAAGCTTCTGGAGGTCTATGGGCTTATAGGTTTTCTCTTTCTCTGCTGTTGGGTGGTTACTTATTGTTGGGAAGGTGGTTACTTATGAGGTCTTCCTCACATTTTTCTACGTTACCCCTTCTATTCTGCTTTAGACTCAGAGGTGCAGGAGATTCTGTGTGTGAATGGCTGTGCATGAGGGCAGGGGTCAAGTTTAAAAATCCTAAGCTGGCTTTATTCTCATCATATCCTTACAGACCTAGCACCTATTTATCAAATATTTCAGTAGAGGCCCTTAAGACACTTAATTTTTTGGAGGTCTTACCTATTCCTGGTTCTGAGGGACAGAGCAATACATCTCAGTTTTAAAATCAGAAGACAGATTCTGATTCCCAGCTTCACTACCAGCCATGAGATCACAGGCAAATTATTCATCCTCCCCAAGGCTCACATCACCAGACATAAGCAATGGGGTTACTGCTGCTGATCTGACAGGACTGGCCTCAGAATTAAGAGGACAGCACACAGGAAGCGCTCATGGTCCCTTCTTCCACATCACGTTCTAGCGGGTGACATTTATCAATCCATTCAAGAGAAGAATTGCTAAGGTGGTGTCTTTCCTGCCCATGCCATATAACCAACAACTTACTCTACCATGTAACTTTTATTTATTAAAATGGCCACACTTGCTTTTATTGCAAGACACATGGACATTTTTTAAATTTTATATTATGTTTTTGGCTGTGTCTCAAGACATGTGGGATCTTAGTTCTCCAATGAGGGATTGAACCCGTGCCCTCCGCAGTGGAAACACACAGTCCTAACCACTGGAGGGTCCGGGAATTCTCTACCCTGTAACTTTTTAACACCTGGAGAGACACGACCTCCTGAGTAGCACACCATGTCTAAAGTTGCCATGTCAAGAAATGGCATAAAATCTTAGAAAGCATTAATATGTGAAATATGACATGAATATAAACACATGCTCAAACTGCACAGCTGACATTTTCTAAAATGTTCATGGGTTAGGTCTGTTGGCACAACTGATAGGAAGCAATTGCTAGAAAATAATTATCACAAGATATCTATCACTCCAACCTTATGTATATTCAACCAAAGAAATACCTAACTGACAGGGTACAACTGTCTGAAAATCCATAGGGGGGAAAAAGAGCTGGGACACATATAATGTCCCAATGATTCTATGGAACTGAAGACCCTGGAATGAATTTGGCTATTCCATCCCTGGAAGGAAAGTTGTTTGTCAAGTGCTTATCTATGGATTTATTCAGGGGCCTACTCTCCAGGAGGAGGCAGGGGCCCTGCTATGGCCTGTTTCATTCTTCAGTCCTTCAACTCACATATAAGAAAACTAATATAATGATTTTTATTGAGTTTATTGAAGAAGAATGCATTAATTTTCAGTTTAAGAATTTCTATATCTTAGCTTCTAAAGACCTCACTATGTGATGACTGTTAATGCTTCAGAAAGTGAAATTATCAAGCTGCTTAGTTCAGTGAAATTATGGTTCTACTTCTTCACTCAACAAAACACTGACTGAGACTGTAACGCATACTGAACGTTTTAGGAATAAGTCTTTGAAGAGCTAATGTATTGGGATTCCAGCCTGAAAAATGTGATCTCAACTATTTCTTAGCAGAAATGTTGGCTGCAAGAATACAAAGATTTTGGCTTTAGATTGGTCTCTAGTTAGGTTATTTCTTCCCATTACATACTGCCCAACAACAGAGAATAATGACAATTGCTAACATTGATTGAGCCCTTATATAATGTGAGAGGTATAATAATCTTATGGGATAATTATTACTGTCATCCCCATTTTACTGATGAGAAACTGGAGACCTAACTGGTATAGGACAGAGTCCGGTTTTTTGTTTTTTCAAACAACACAAATTTCTTTTCTTTCTTACTTTTTCTTTTTTTGGCTGCACAGTGGAGCATGTGGGATCCCAGTTCCCCGACCAGGGATCAAACCCATGCCTCCTGCAGTGGAAGCCAGGGACCTCCAGGTCAGGTTTTAAATCATGGTCTCATGTAAAGCCTGTCCTCGTACACTACGTCAGTCTAGGCCACAACATAGAGGTGCCACTACGAAGCTGAGAAATTCAAACTAGAATCTGACATCACTGCATTTTGGAACAAGAACTGCAGCTTGAGGCTGTTAGGGTGACCGTGCTCTTCCACCTAGGAGAAATATCCCCAAGAGAAGTAGGGGTGATAGCGTTTGGGTGCACCTCATTTCTGGCACCCCTAGTCCACCCCTGGGGACACCACTTAGACACTAGCAGAACACTACAGATATTATCAAATGTCCAAAGACCAAAGACACCCATTTCTAGTAATTATGAGATACACAGAAATGAGTCCAAATGTAAGCAAAGCAAAGATCAGAAGTGGCAATAAAAAGAGAATGTGGTAAATACTTCTTGCAGGTGGTGGAAACTGGCTTTCATTAACATAAGAGAAGAACTTCCAGGCTCTTACTGTATAAAACTCTGTGTTTTTCCAACTTAAAGAGACAGATTTTCTTTCTCAACAGGGTCAGGAATCACTAGGGCAAAGGTAGCCAGCCAGCTCATGGGTTAGGTCTGTTGGTACAACTGATAGAAAACAACTGCTAGGAAATAATTATCACAAGATATCTATCACCCTAACCTTATGTATATTCTCCCAAAGAAACAGCTAACTAACAAGGTACAACTGTCTGAAAATCCATGGGGGAAAAAAAAAGACCTGGGACACATATAATGTCCCAGTGATTCTATGTAACTGGGCACTGACTTGCTGCCTACACTCGGAGGCCCTGTGATTTACTGCTCTGGAGTGCTGTTGTGCAAGACAAGAGCATACAGGGAAGGGTCTGTGGAGGATATGCAAATGACTTATCTTGTGTAAAACACTGGAGACGTCCAATAATTTAGGAAGTGATCAAAAACTACTGGTGGTCACCACTAACCCATACCATAGCTACTGGTTTTTAAACTATCCCATTATGACTCACACATTTCTAAACCCATGAATCCTTTTCAGGTTTTGTACACTGCTGGTTGAGCAGCCTGTGCCTCTCCAACCAGATCCTGAGCTCTTGAAGGTCAGGAACCAAGTCAGAGAATTCTATCATTGTACCTGGGAGTGACTGGCACAAAGCTGAGTTCTAGTTATTTGGAGCTGAAAATAGAACCCACAAATCTTTGATTTCTATCATAGAAACTTCCTAGAACCTCTGTTGGAATCACCCCAGAAATTTGGTGAATTCAAACAAAGATATGTGGGAGAGAGGACCAGGAATGCTCCTTTTAAAGAAGCCCCTTAGAATATTCTTTACAAAAACAAAAAAAAGTTATTTTTAATTGAAGGATAATTGCTTTACAATATTGTGTTGGTTTCTGCCATACATCAACATTAATCAACAATAGATTACATATGCTTCCTCCTTCTTAAACCTCCCCCCAGCTTCTCACCCTATCCTGACCCTCTAGGTTATCACAGATCTTACTTACATGGACGTTTGGGAACTGAGAGCTGTTACATACAAATAAACACTTGCAATCCTAAGTGTATGTTTCACACAAGCTGAGGCAAGACAGTAACAAAATCAAGTTTAAATAACATTTCCAATTTCACTTCCTCTCCTCTCCAATCCCTCCTCTCTCCACAGTCCCAGTCATCCTACTGGAGCAAAATCCTGATGGAGTCCTTCCTTTACTCAAAACCTTCCCAACTGTGAGAGTATAAAACCCATGGTCACTTAAGAATCTTTATGGCCCAGCTGCAATCAACAGAACTTTTAAACTAAGAGCATGGACTCTGGGGCCAGAATGACTGCATTTAAATCCCAATGATTCCAATTATTAGTTGTGTGACCTCAGGCAAGTTACTTAACCTGTCTATGCCTCAGTTTCTTAATCCGTAAAATGGGGATATGGATAGTACCTGTCTGATAGGGTTGTTGACAGGATTAAATGAATTAATGCACGCACAGCACTCAGAATGGTACCTGGCACACAGTAAGTGCAAAGTTATAAGTGTTCATTTTTACTATTATCCTGATCACCTCCTGCTACTCACCTACTCATAGGTTATACTCTAGTCCCACCTGTTAATTCCTGCCCTTTCCCCACACTGTTCTATCTGTAACACAGATACACACCACCTCTGGGTCAAAAGAGTCCAACTGACAAGACCCAAATCAACCATCATTTGAAAATCTTTAATGACTAACCTTCTTCATAGCTCAAATTAATTCTTCCTGCCTCCCTGCACTAAGTAACTTTCATTTGTGCATGTTTTCTCATCTAGACTATGATTTCCCTGGAAACGTTAGTATAATTGAAATAGTACTGTTTTAAGAGTGACACACTCCATCTATCTCCTCTGAGCCTCTATTTCCCATTTCTAAGTTCAGGATAATAACAGTTCCTTTGAAGGAAGCTTAAATGACTGATTTCTATCTACAGATAGTCTGAAAATCCACTGTGTGATTGATTGGCATTAACAATTATTAATGGTGGTGTTTATTTAGTGCCAGCTAGCCTGGTAGGCTGCAGTCCCTGGGGTCGCTAAGAGTCGGACACGACTGAGCACCTTCACTTTCACTTTTCACTTTCATGCATTGGAGAAGGAAATGGCAACTGATTCGTGTTCTTGCCTGGAGAATCCCAGGGACGGGGGAGCCTGGTGGGCTGCCGTCTATGGGGTCGCACAGAGTCGGACACGACTGAAGCGACTTAGGAGCAGCAGCAGGTAGGTAGTACCGGTGCCAAATACCGGAACTTCAAAAAACAAAAAACCAAAAACTGCCCCGGAGCAGCACAATTTTCCCATCAAGTTTATAGAGATCTGCAAGGAAACACTGAGCACATGGGTTTGAATATCCCTAGGCGGGCTTGTTTATAAGCCAGCTGTGACAAAAACAAACCCAATCCAACCCAACCCACACGTGCACTCTTGCGCGTCAGCTCTGGGAAGTGCTCCAGGAGAGGAAGGTAGTAAAACTCCTTCCCATTGGCGTTTCAGAGCGTGTCATCAAGACCATCTACAAGGTCTGGCCAAGGACTGGCCAATGGGCTTCGGTGGGGAGGACCCAACGAGGACTTAGGAGGGCAAGACAGCACCTGGATCCTTTTCCCCACCAAAGTTGGAGGGCCGCCTTCTGCCCCGCCAAAAATCCCCTATCAGACGCGGCCTGATTCTCTTTTGCCTTTGTCCAGATTTCTAAGCCATGAAGTCACAATCACAAGAGCTGGGAGTGTGACTCTGGGTTTCACTTTTCCTTTCTGCGAGTCCCTTATACTCTTCTAAAACGGGATCATTCGTTCAGCCCTGGGGCCAGAACCACCCAGCTAGTTAGGTCTGAAGCCCAGCCTGGCGTCTATCAGGAGCCCAGTCAATTCTGCACGCGCGGTCGCTTCGCGCTCCCGGGGGCAGGGTCCCCGTCATCTCCCTCCGAGGTTGTGAGGCAGCCACGTCCTCTCCGTCTCGCCCTGGGGAGGGTGGAGGTGGAAATCCAGAAACTACAGGCTCGGACTGTGACCCGGGAGTGAACACAGGTGAGGTCCAGGAACCGGCTTGCCGAGGGGGGCTCTCGGGAAGGATGGAGAAGTTGGCCAAGTGGGGGTCCGCGCCTCAAAGGGAGGGCTGAGGCTGCACAGAGCCCAGGTCTGGGAGGGGAGAGCCCAGGTCTGGGAGGGGGGATCCCGCCCCCCTCCTCCGAGCCCGTTCTCCACCGCCTCCTTCCACACCCTAAGTCGAGCCCGGCCGCACCCTGGCTACTCTCCGCCAAGCCGCTTCTTACCTCCGCGCTCATGGCCAACCTGGCAGTCGACCCCTTCCTGGACCCCTTCACAGACACAGAGGAAGAGGTAGCAGCTCCACTTCCGAAAATAACCTTGGAGTCACTGCGGAGGAGGGTACCCCGCCGGCCCGCGACCATAGAGGAGAGGCCGCAGTTGTTCCCCAACCCCCTGAACCCTGCGCCCTCCCGCTGCCTAGAGCGGCCACTCCCGCGCCTGGGGGTCCGCGCAGGCGTACTACCTCCAGCCCCGCCCCTTCCTCGGGTGGCCAGACCTTGAGCGCAGGGCGTTAACACCCTGAAGGTGCTCCCTCCGGGTGTCTGTTTCGTTAACTGCAGGAAACAGCTTTGCCCGGAAATTAAAATAATATTACAAGACTGCACTGTACTCGCCACGATTTTTTTTTTTTTTGGCGGTTACACTGTATACAGAAATCAGAGGACCGTCGCTATATTTCCATTTGCAGTATTAAGAATCGGATTATTAAAATACCTTTATCACCACGTTTTTTTCTCACCCAGCGTCTTGGTTCGTTAAGCTGTGCTGTTAAGGTGTGCTTGGGCGCTCAGTCGTGTCCGACTCTTTGCGACCCGGTGGACTGTAACCGCCCGGCACCTCTGTCCGTGGGGACTCTCCAGGCGGGAATACTGACGAGTGGGTTGCCATGCACTTCCCATGATCCTCCCAACCCAGGGATCGAACCGAGGTCTCTCGAATTGCAGGCGGGTTCTTCACTGTCTGAGCCACCAGTTAAGAATTCATTCTGATTATCTGCTTTAAGTCACTGGCCTGGAAGTTGATAAAACTGATCATTTTTTCCCCTAGCAATCAAATGTGCAAAGAGTAAAAAGACTGATGTTCTGTGCTAGTGCCAGGAGGGTATGAACTCATTTTCTGGAGGGTAGTCTGGCAATAGGCAGCAGCATATTTTTAACATTGCAGTGAAAGATACGTGACAAAATTTACCATTTTAACTGTTTTTAAGTGTGCAATTCACTGGCACTAAGTGTATCCACATTATTGTGCAGCATGACTCACATCCATCTCTAGGACTTTATCATCTTCCCAAACTGGAAGTTCATATTCATTCAACAATTCTCAATAGTTCCTTCCCCAGCCTCTGATAACTACCATCTAGGTACCACATGTAAATGGGATTATACAGTGTTTTGTCTTGTGACTGGCTTATTTCACCCACCATAGTGTTCTCCAGGTTCATCTACTTTGTAACGTGTCAGAATTTCCTTCCATTTAGAGGTAGAATAATATTCCATTGTATGTATACATGACATTTTGTTTATCCAGTTTATCTGATGATGGATACTTGGGTTGTTTCCGCTTTTTGTCTATTGTGAATTATGCTGCTATGAATATGGGTGTACAAATACCCATTCAAACCTCTACTTTCAGTTAGTTTGGGTGCATGCCCAAAAGTGGAATTGCTGCATTACATTTGATAATTCTATTTTTAATTTTTAAAGACAGGCCATAATGCTTTTCATAGGGGCTGTACCATTTTATATTCCCACTAGCAGTGGGCAAAGTTCCAGTTTCTCACCTAATAGGCGTGAAATGAAACCTCATTTTGGTTTTCACTTGCATTTGTGATGTTCGGCATCTTTTCATGAGCTTATTGGCCATTTATATCTTCTTTGAAGAAATATTTAAGTCCTTGGTCCATTTGAAAAATAACTTTATTTATCTGTTTATTTGGGCTGTCCTGGGTCTCTGTTGCTTTTCTCTAGCTGGGGTGAGTGGAGCCTACTCTCTAGTTTCGATGCTAGGGCTTCTCCTTGTGGAGCGCAGGCTCTAGGGTGTGCAGGCTTCTGTAGCTGTGGCTCCTGGGCTCCAGAGCACAGGCTCAATAGTCGTGGTGCCTGGGCTTAGTTGCCCTGTGGCATGTGGAATCTTTCCGGACCAAAGATCAAACCCATGTTTCTGGCATTGTCAGGCAGATTCTTTACAACTGAGCCACCCGGGAAGCCCCACTCCACATGTCCACTTTTATACTGGATTGTTTCCTTTTGTGTTTTTTAGGTTGTAGGAGTTCTTTTTGTATTATGGATATTAACCCATTATCAGATATATGGTTTGCAAATATTTTCTCCCATTTTATGGGTTGCCTTTTCATCTTGTTGGTAGTGTCCTTTGAAGCACAAAAGTTTTAAATTTTGATATAATTCAATTCATTGATTTTTTTTCTTTTCTTGCTTGTGCCTCTGGTGTCATAGCCAAAAAAATCATTGCCAAATCCAATGTCATGAAATTTTGCCCTATGCTTTCTTCTAAAACCCTTATAGTTTTGGCATTTGCATTTAGGTGTTTGATTTACTTTGAGTTAATTTTTATACAGTGTTAGGTAAGGGTCTAACTTCATTCTTTTGAATGTGGATATTCAATTTTCTCAATACCATTTATTGAAAAGAGTATCCTTTCCTTATTGAATGACCTTGGCACCCAAATCATTTGAATGTATATTCAAGGGTGTATTTGTGGGCTGTCTACTCTATTTCATTAGTCTCTATGTCTATTTATGTCAGTACCACACTGTTTTGATTAATGTTGCTTTACTGTAAGTTTTGATAATTATTGAACTTAAATTACTTAAAATTTAAGTGGTCATATGTGGCCACTACTCTCTATCTAGGACTTTCAAAGCTGATACCAATAGGCAGAGAGATATTTCAGATTTTAAGTTTGACTACTTGTATTGGTTTTCACATTTACACAGATTGCTGCTTACACTAAGAACAGAGGACATAGCTAACTATATATAAATTTCCTTTGAATGAGGAGAGGAAAATGGACTTGTGGCACCTTGTGGGGATAATATGGCCACACTCTTGTTCTTTAGGGTACGTAATGTTTTCTTTTGGGGGAAAATGGTTATTTTCTTTTCAAAAAGACCAAGTGGTTTGTACTCAGCATTTCTCCCAAACCTAAGGGGTGAATTCAGGGAAATGTGACAGCAGGTCAGAACTCTGATCATAGCTTATTGACACATTTATTTCTACAGTGCTTTATAAGTCACATACATTATCGACACTGATCCTAAAACTGATTTAGTGGAAGAGAAAATAGAAGCTTAGGAATATTGAATAATTCCAGCCCTAATAAACAGATGGTAAAGAATCTGTCTCCAGGAGACCCAGGTTTGACCCCTGAGTCAGGAAGATCCCCTGGGGAAGGGAATGGAAACCCACTCCAATATTCTTGCCTGGAGAATTCCATGGACAGAGAAGCCTGACAGGCTACAGTCCATGGGGTCACAAAGAGTTGGACACGACTGAGTAACTAACACTTTCTCTCTGACCACTAACATCTTGACTGAGCCTTAGAAGCCAGATCGTCTAACCAACTTCATATGGCTTTTGTGAAAGACCAAGGTGAATTCTCAGACAGCCATTTTGCTTTTTGCGTTTCTTTTTCTTGGGGATGGTCTTGATTCCTGTCTCCTGTACAATGTCACGAACCTCCATCCATAGTTCATCAGGCACTCTATCAGACCTAGTTCCCTAAATCTATTTCTCAGTTCCACTGTATAATCATAAGGGATTTGATTTAGGTCATACCTGAATGGTCTAGTGGTTTTCCCGACTTTCTTCAATATAAGTCTGAATTTGGCAATAAGGAGTTCATGATCTGAGCCACAGTCCGCTCCCGGTCTTGTTTCTGCTGCTGCTGCTAAGTCGCTTCAGTCGTGTCCGACTCTCTGCGACTCCATAGACTGCAGCCCACCAGGCTCCCCCGTCCCTGGGATTCTCCAGGCAAGAACACGGGAGTGGGTTGCCATTTCCTTCTCCAATGCATGAAAGTGAAAAGGGAAAGTGAAGTCGCTCAATCATGTCCGACCCTCAGCGACCCCATGGACTGCAGCCCATCAGGTTCCTCCGTCCATGGGATTTTCCAGGCAAGAGTACTGGAGTGGGGTGCCATTGCCTTCTCTGTGTTTCTGCTGACTATATAGCTTCTCCATCTTTGGCTGCAAATAATATAATCAATCTGATTTCGGTGTTCACCATCTGGTGATGTCCATGTGTAGAGTCTTTTCTTGTGTTGTTGGAAGAAGGTGTTTGCTATGACCAGTGCGTTCTCTTGGCAAAACTCTATTAGCCTTTTCCCTGCTTCATTCCATACTCCAAAGCCAAATTTGCTCCAGGTGTTTCTTGACTTCCTACTTTTGCATTTTCAGTCCCCTATAATGGAAAAAAACATCTTTTGGGGGTGCTAGTTCTAAAAGTTCTTGTAGGTCTTCATAGAACCATTCAACTTCAGCTTCTTCAGTGTTACTGGTCAGGGCATAGACTTGGATTACTGTCATTGAATGGTTTGCCTTGGAAATGAACAGAGATCATTCTGTTGTTTTTGAGATTGCCCCCGAGTACCACATTTTGGACTCTTCTGTTGACTGACGGCTACTCCAATTCTTCTAAAGGATTCCTGCCCACAGTAGTAGATGGTGATTGCAGCCATGAAATTAAAAGATGCTTACTCCTTGGAAGGAAAGTTATGACCAACCTAGACAGCATATTAAAAAGCAAAGACATTACTTTGTCAACAAAGGTCTGTCTAGTCAAGGCTATGGTTTTCCCAGTAGTCATGTATCGATGTGAGAGCTGGACTATAAGCTGAGTGCCGAAGAATTGATGCTTTTGAACTGTGGTGTTGGAGAAGACTCTTGAGAGTCCCTTGGACTGCAAGGAGATCCAACCAGTCCATGCTAAAGGAGATCAGTCCTGGGTGTTCATTGGAAGGACTGATGTTGAAGCTGAAACTCCAATACTTTGGCCATCTAATGTGAAGAGCTGACTCATTGGTAAAGACGCTGATGCTGGGAAAGATTGAGGGCAGGAGGAGAAGGGGACGACAGAGGATGAGATGGTTGGGTGGCATCACCGACTCAATGGACATGAGTTTGGGTAAACTCCAGGAGTTGGTGATGGACAGGGAGGCCTGGTGTGCTGTGGTTCATGGGGTCGAGAAGAGTCGGATACAATTGAGCGACTTAAGTGAAGGTGAATTCTTTTGACCAATCCATGTTTATGAAGCATCTGCTCGTGTCAGCAGTGTTGTAGGCTCTGGGAATCAACAGCAAACCAATAACCAACATAAAACTCTATTATGCAGGACCTCATCTGTTTTGCTCACCATCGTATTCCCAGTAGCTAGTGCCACAGCTAAGGGTCTCAGCTTTGCGTTCCCTGTCGCCTCTGCAAATAACCCTCTTTCCCATTATTCTTATTGCAGCACTCTGCTTTTTCTCTTTAAAGCGATCTTCGGATTTCCAAGTGGCAGGTTTGAATCTTGCCTGACTTTACGCTCTTCCAAGTTAAGTTCCAATGGGGTTGGGCATCTTGTCTTTTCTATTCACCCCTGTATCCCCACTCATTTCAGAGTGTCTGGCACATAATTGGAACTCAGGAAATAGTTCCTCATCAATTGGATGGATGTAAGGTCACTCAAACTTCTCAAGTAAAAGGCCCAAGTCTGGTCGACTCCAGTGAGACCACGCCTTGGAGAACTTTGATAGCCACGCCCCTGCTGCCTCCCGGGAACGAACCCAACTCTTGGCCCCGCCTCCGCCATGACGCAGGCGCACGTGACGTGCGCCGGCGCGCGCTGTTTCCGGAAGTCGCCCCCGTGATCTCTGCCGCGGCTGCCAGCGCTGTCGCCGCGGAACTTCGCGAGTGGAACGGTCGAGGCGGGCCCGGGCGGGGCCGGAGGCCTGGCCACTCCGCAGAATGGAGATAATCAGGAGCAGTGCGTGTCCGCTGTACACCTCCCCGCGTCCTCGCGGCAGTTCCTCACCCGGCCTGCTAGGCCCGCACCGCGGCAGGTCTACTTGACCCGGCCTGGGGCAGAGGCAGTCCCCTCAGGGGTTTGCTCCCCTTTTGCGCCTCTTGGGGCCTTGTTCGTCTCTGGCCAGTGCACCACTCGGGGCTTATATCCCTCCGGTCTGTGCACCCCTTAGGGACTTGTCCTCTCATCCCAGGATTCTTGGAAGCTCTCCCTCCGTCCTTCCCTATCCCCCTAGTAACTCATGGGCAGGAAGCCAGGCCATCGATTCTGAGCCTCTTCTCGGTTTCTCCGCAGATTTTAAGAGTAATCTTCACAAAGTGTACCAGGCCATAGAGGAGGCCGACTTCTTCGCCATCGATGGGGAGTTTTCAGGTATCCCTCGCTTGCAAGCTCGAGGCTGGCACCCTGCAGTGCATAGCCAAGCCTCCTCCTGCCCGCCACCCCCATCCCCCACCCCTCACCCCTCACCCCCAACCCCCGTGCCCTCCTGACCTCTGGCCTGGGCTTATACCTGCTGGTCGCTCCTGCCTGTTTGAGTTTTCTGGGTCAGGTTGCATGAGTCTCCACGTTTCCTCTTAAACGTTTCAAAAGCACGAAAGAGGTGCGGTGGGTTTCCTGATTGGGTTTGTGGGTTGTTCGAACTCTGAGGGTTGCAGATAAGAGACTACGGTTTTGATGCTGCTGAAAAACAGCTGGACAAAGTGTGGGACAGAGCTTGAGAGTTAGGGTCAGGCCTTTTTTGGTGTATGGTGAAATACGCATAGCATAAAATGTATCCTCTTAACCATTTTTAAGTGGTTTTAAAAGTTAAGTGACATGTAGGACATTCACACTGGAATACCACCATCCCCACGGTCCATCTCCACAGAACTTTTTCATCTTCCAGAACTGAAACTCTACACATTGGACAGTAATTCTCAGCTTCTCCCTCCCCTCTGCCTCTAGCAATCATTGTTTCTGTCTCTATGAATTTGACTAGTTTAGACATTTCCTCTAAGAGGACTCATACAATATTGGTGCTTTGTGACCGACCTTAGGATTGGACTTCTGCAGATAAATGAGGGTATTCCTTTAGGCATTAATGAAAGTGTTCATTGCCTGCCTTGTACACATGTATCTAGTACTTAGGTTAGTATAACTAACAGTTACAATTGCAAGGTTCTTTTTTTTTTGGATCAAAGGTATCCAAATTTTGGTAAAGATAGCCATTTTTGCTACAAATTGTACATGTTTCAAAGACTTCAGCTCTTTCTAAAGGAATCCATGTTGGGCATAATCTTTTTAACTGGGCATAATCCATTACTGGATTATAATTGCTTTATTATATATATAGTTATATATATAATTGTATATAATTATAATTACTGAATTATAATCAACCAATTGTATCAGTTTCAAGTGTAGAACATAGTGATTTGATATTTTATACATTATGGATTGGTTACCTCGCTAAGTCTAGTTACCATTTGCTATCATACAAAGTTCTTGTCAGCTATATTATTGGCTATATTCTCTGTGCTGTGACTTACTTATAAGTGGAAGTTTGTACCTCTTAAACCCCTTCACCTATTTGGCCTCCCCCCCTACTCCCCTCCCCCATTCTGGCAACCATCAGTTTACTCTCTGTATCAATAAGTCTCTTTCTGTTTCTTTCTTTCTTTTTTTTTTTTAAGATTTCATCAGTAAGTGAAATCATCAGTATTTGCTTTCTTTGTCTGACTTATTTCACTCACTTAGCAGAGAAGCTATGGCACCCCACTCCAGTGCTCTTGCCTGGAAAATCCCATGGATGGAGGAGCCTGGTAGGCTGCAGTCCTCGGGGTCCCGAAGAGTCAGGCACAGCTGAGCGACTTCACTTTCACTTTTCACTTTCATGTATTGGAGAAGGAAATGGCGGCCCGCTCCAGTGTTTTTGCCTGGAGAATCCCAGGAACGGGGGAGCCTGGTGGGCTGCCGCCTATGGGGTCCCACAGAGTCGGACATGACTGAAGCGACTTAGTAGTAGTAGTAGTATAGTACCTTCTAGGTCTATCCATATTACAGGGTTATTTTTCTTTCTTTTTTATGGTTGAGTAATATTTCTTTACACCAATTCTTTGCAATCCCATGGACTGTAGTCCGTCAGACTCCTCTCTCTGTGGAATCCTCTAAGCGAGAATACTGGAGTGGGTAGCCATTCCCTTCTCCAGGGGATCTTCTCAACCTCTGGTCTCCCACATTGCAGGCAGATTCTTTACCATCTGAGCCATCAGGGAAGCCCCATGTATGCATATATATGTGTGTATACACACACACATACACACACAAATAAATAGCATCTTCTTTACGTATATATAGGATCTTTATCCATTCATTTATCTTTGGACACTTAAGTTGCTTCTAACTTTGCTATTGTAAATAATGCTGTAGTGACTTAGGGATGCATATATCTTTTTCAGTTAGAATTATTGAAGAAAAAATAATTTTTGTTTTCTTCTGCTAAATATCCAGAAGTGGAATTGCTGGATCATATGTTCAGTTCAGTTCAGTTGCTCAGTTGTGTCCAACTCTTTGCGACCCCATGAATTGCAGCATGGCAGGCTTCCCTGTCCATCACCAACTCCCGGAGTTCATTCAGACTCGCGTCCATTGAGTCAGTGATGCCATCCAGCCATCTCATCCTCTGTCGTCCCCTTCTCCTCCTGCCCCCAATCCCTCCCAGCATCAGAGTCTTTTCCAGTGAGTCAACTCTTCGCATGAGGTGGCCAAAGTACTGGAGCTTCAGCTTTAGCACCATTCCTTCCAAAGAAATCCCAGGGCTGATCTCCTTCAGAATGGACTGGTTGGATCTCCTTGCAGTCCAAGGGACTCTCAAGAGTCTTCTCCAACACCACAGTTCAAAAGCATCAATTCTTTGGCGCTCAGCCTTCTTCACAGTCCAACTCTCATATCTATACATGACCACAGGAAAAACCATAGCCTTGACTAGACGGACCTTAGTCAGCAAAGTAATGTCTCTGCTTTTGAATATGCTATGTAGGTTGGTCATAACTTTCCTTCTAAGGAGTAAGCATCTTTTAATTTCATGGCTGCAGTCACCATGGCTGCAGTGATTTTGGAGCCCCCCAAAATAAAGTCTGACACTGTTTCCACTGTTTCCCCAAATATGTCCTATTTTTAATATTTTGAGGACGCTTTATACTGTTTTCTATAGTGTCTGCGCCAGTTGGCATTCCCACCGACAGTGCATGACAGTTTCCTTTTCTCCACATCCTCGTCAGCACTTATTTTTTGTGTTTTTGAGAATAGCCATTCATTCTGACAGATGTGAGGTGGTATCTCAAGATTGCTATGGTTGTTTGGGGTCTTTTGTGGTTCTATACAAATTTTAGGATTATTTGTTTAGTTCTGTGAAAAACACCATAGGTATTTTGATAGAGATTGCATCGAATCTATAGATTGTTTTGGGTAATATGGGCATTTTAACAGTATTAATTCTTCCAGTTAATGAGCATTTCTGTTTATTCATGTTTTCTGCAATTTCTTTTACCAGTGTCTTATGGTTCTCAGAGGACAGGTCTTTCACCTTGGTTAAATATATTCCTAGGTATTTTATTCTTTTTGATGCAGTTGTCAATGGGATGGTTTTTATAATTTCTTTTTTTGATAGTTTGTTATTAGTATATAGAAATTTACAGTGGATTTCTGAATATTAACTTCGTATCCTGCAACTCTACTGAATTCATTGATTAGTTCTAATAATTTTTTGGTGAGATATCTGTAGAGTTTTCTTTATTTGAAATCTGGTTTAGATACTGAAACTTTCCATTCTCGAATTGAAACATTCATATTTCTGAATTCTTAATTATAAGGTTTGGCTTGTTAGCCTGTGAAATTCATGCTAATTTTGAAAAAGTGAAGTAAAGAGCACTTCCAGTTAGTTTTAATTCTTAAAAATATGAAATTATAGAGCCATTGAATAGTTGACTGATATTTTTCCAGTAGCATTTGCTAATAGGTTAAAACTTTTTTTTCTTAAAATCTAGGAATCAGCGATGGACCTTCAGTCACTGCATTAACAAATGGTTTTGACACTCCAGAAGAAAGGTATCAGAAGCTTAAAAAGGTAAGTGGGTGTGCTAGAAAATCTTATTTTTTTTCCCATGTTGGTCTTGCATATGTTAAATTATAGAGCAATAAAATCATCAAACTTGTTTATTAACTTCTCAACCCCAGCTATGAATGATATTTAGTGGTGTTTAAAACAACAGCAAAAATAATTGTTTGCTGGAAAACATTTTGGGGAAGGTTTAGTATTTTCATTGTTGATTTGTAGGAAATATGATGTGGTTATTTTAATCATTTGGAAATAGGTTTACTATGATGCTATGGATGATGCATAAGTGCTTAGTTGGGAAATGTATATAAATTAATAATGCTTCTGATAGGTGATCTGTAATCTGTTTGGATCAGAAGTATTCTGCCAAAGTCAAGTAGAGTAATCAGAAAACCTAGCTGATTGCAAATACTGTTGCTCGTGTTGACTATACAGCACTGTTTTGACAGGTATTTTATTTCCCTTTTCCAGCATTCCATGGACTTTTTGCTGTTTCAGTTTGGCCTTTGCACTTTTAAGTATGACTACACAGATTCAAAGTAGGTTGTTTTAACAAGTGGTGGGAATTCTTTTGTCATGGCATAATGTAACACCCTAAGTCTCCTTTTATCTTATTTTCTCCAGGTATATAACAAAGTCTTTTAACTTCTATGTTTTCCCGAAACCCTTCAATAGATCCTCACCAGATGTCAAATTTGTCTGTCAGGTTAGTAGTATCATTGAGTTTTTTTTTCCTGTTATGAGTCCCTGATGAGGCTGTGTGGAAATGTGGAATCAGAGTTCTCTTTAAAATTTGGTTCTGTAACCAACTTTGCACTTTGGGCAAATCACTTTACCTCACTGGCCTTCAGTTTTAGGGTTAGAAATAAATCACTCCCGTCTTTCCTTTGACCTGAGAGTGAGTTAAGGAATAAGATGTGAGAGACAGGCAGAGGGAAATGGGAACATGAACTTTATTATAAGTAAAGCTGAATTTGAGGCCATGACTTCGTACTGTGGCTCTTTGGGGGATTTTTTTTTATTGTCTTACCCCTGAACTGAACCTACAGATTAGGACCTGCAGGTTTTTTCCCACCCCATCCTCACTGCACACCTCTCCAAGGGTAGACCTTTATTTTCTGGAGGAGCAGAGTATGTGTGTATCCTCTTTGAAAAGAGCAAACGTAGAAGTGAACGTGAAAGTATAGTCACTCAGTCGTGTCTGACTCTTTGCGACCCCATGAATGTAGCCCCCAGGGTTCTCAGTCCATGGGATTCTTCTGACAAGAATACTGGAGTGGGTTTCTGTGCCCTCCTCCAGGGGATCTTCCCGACCCAGGGATCGATCCCAGATCTCCTGCATTGCAGGCAGATTCTTTACTGTCTGAGCCACCAGGGAACCCAGAAGGGGCTAAGTTATGTGGGCTCAGTTTCTTTTCCCAAGCTTACCAATTAGGAAAGAGAGGGTAGAGAAAGATCACTGTTACCTACTGAGGAGAAGAGGGCTGACTTTATGAGCCAAGGTAAGGGTACAGGGAGGGTCCCCTTTAGAACAGCCAGTTCAGAGTTGTAGCTGATCTGGTAGACATTCAGTGAATGTCAGCTTCCCCTTTCTACTCTCTTAATAATCTGATTCATGGATAAGGAGATCATTGATCTCCACTGACAGGAGAATGTAAATTAGTGTCTATCATATGGATATTGGATAAAGCCTGAGTTTTGGTCTTCTCTTCCATATAATCTTATGTCTGAGCTTCTCTCCCCAGAGTAGCATTATTTCGAGTCTTCCCATCTGTCCCTTTTCCTGCATCTAAGTAGTAATATAGTTAAGAAAGCCTGGAGGGTAGGCTTCTGAGTGACTGAGTCATGTCAGATTCTCTCTGTAATAAGGCAGGATGTAAACAAACGAAACAGCATTCATTGTGTGTCAGGAGCTGGAAAGAAGGCAATTTTACTCTTGTAACCAGCATTTTTCTTAAATTAGCAGATAAACCATAGTTGATAGTTCTTTACCTTGCAATAAGTTCAGTTCAGTCTCTCAGTCATGTCCGACTCTTTGCGACCCCATGGACTGCAGCACTCGAAGCCTCCGTGTCCATCACCAACTCCCGGAGTTTACTGAAACTCATGTCCATTGAATCGGTGATGCCATCCAACCATCTCATCTCATCCTCATTTAACAACTATTTACCAGTCACCTGAGTATAGAATACTTCATTAAACAATATTTATACATTTTTTCTGAGAAAGATAGGTTCAGTTTGGACATTTGTATGGATGTAGTTTTCCAGTGGTAGCAGGAAAAGACAGTTCCTTAAAATGGATTCCATGGTTTTAGCCAGGGATTAATCAAACGCACACAGTGGCAGTGAGACATCTTAGGGATGACAGTATGTTCTAAAAGACCAACACAAACACAGTTATTCTAGGAAATCAACTGGAGACAGATCAGAAGAACCCTACCCATCATACAAAACCATCCTGTGACTACACCTGGAACACTTTATACAGTTCTAATAGCCCGCCACTCCTTAAAAAAAGGAAAAACATCATAGACTTGAAGACAGGCCAGAGATTAATGGGCTCAAATAGTGCAGTTCTCTATTCTGGAAAAACAAAGGCAGAGAAGAGGTTGAGACTCAGGAAGTAAACTTGGCAATTGTATGGATAAGGTAAATGATAGTATTTTTGAATTTTTTTCTGGTCCTCCATCTAAGATGGATTTTGTCTTGTTTAAAATTCTATGCCTACAGCAGAGTCGCGTCTTAAAAGGAACTTAGCTTCTAGAGTCAGTGAGTAGGGTGAAGATTGTGTCTAGTTAAAAATCGATCTCAAAAAGCCTTTTATTATCCTTAAAGCAGGGAGAATTGGGCAGCAAAACAACTTACTGTGCTATCTCAAAACTAAGTATCTGTACACAGAGTGATCCATGCACACTAGGCAGGCTGTGGAGGAACGGACCCCGAGAGCCATGCGTACTCCTGGAGCTCATGCCCATCCAGGTGAATTGCAAGGCATCTGCGTTGTCTTCACTTCTTTTTTCTTCTGTTCTTCTTTTCTCTGGCTGAACATCTGTAGTTGAGTTCATGGAGGAAAATATATACATGATCGTGAAAAGACACTGCTGCTGTCTATAGAGTAAAAAATGTTTCTTTTTTTAAATCCCCTCTTCCCCCATGCCACTTCTTTCCCCATTTCACTCCTTTTGTGCCATATATACATATACTCCTGTGTCTACATATATATATACACACACACATACACAGTTTTAGGTTTTTTCTTTAATATACGCAAAATCGTAACATTCATATTTCATATAGCTTGCATTTTCCGTTTAACTCAATGTCTTCATACTTCATAATGCAGATGTATTGTAATCTAATTGGAATTGGAAAGTTTCCCAGTGGCCCCCTGTTTTAAGCAGTGCTGTAGTCAGTGTCCATGTGCATGTGTGTTGGTTGTATATGGGAGTTTTTTTTTTTTTGGCTGAATCAACATGTTTTTAAAGCTATTTTTAAAATTTATTTTTAATCGGACGATAGTTGCTTTACAATGTTGTATTGGTTTCTGCCGTACAATAACATGAATTAGCCATAAGTGTACACATATCCCCTCTCTCTTGAACGTCCTTCCCCTTCCTCCTCTACCCCATCCCACCTCTCTAGGTTGTCACAGACTAAGTTTCAGGTTAAACTTCAGGAATGATTTTATCGGATAGCTTTCCTAGGAGGGGAATTGATGAGTCATAGAACTTACAGATTTAAAAGTTTGATAGATGCCTCAGATTGTCCCCCCTAATATCTATGCTTATCTTTTGAATCCTGAAAATGGTACATTTAGGACAAACCAAAGATAGTGTTTAGAATATTACAAATAAAGTTTGTTGGTTTGACGTGTTTTTTCTTTATTATGGTAAAAAAAAAAAATCCATAACCTAAAATTTACCATTTTAAAAGGCTTTAAGTTCAGTGGCATAGAGTACATTTTTTGGTGCGGTCTAAAGAGTAGTATTTGAGTAGAAAATAAATAGCTTCAAAAAGGGGATGCGTGATCTCTGACTCTGATTTTTAAAGAAGAAAGTTAGGATATTTTGGAGTCTAGTGACAGGAGGGATAGAAATGCCTTTCCATAATCCATCTTTTGGTGTTTCTGTCAGTGATGGGTATTAGGGGAGCAAAGTTATAAGAATAGTCAGGCATGGAAGGTAGAGGGACTTATGGCCCAAGTCAGAAGGCACTGGGTCTTATTTCAGGACAGGATAAAGAGGGAAGATACAGGGGAAATGGTTGCTTAGTCACACCACAGAAAACTTGGACATGATAGAAAATGATGTGCCTATATTTGTGTGTGTGTGTGTGTGTGTTTGTGCGCGTGCATGCACGCACATACCCGTGTATATTTGATTAGGTTGCTCATATTTTAAAAGAACTTGTGTCAGGTAATAAAGATACATAAAGTACATAAAAGTATATATAATATATAAAACCTTTTAACCTAAGTTTAAAAATAAGTAAGTGAAAAATTAGAAGAAAAGAAAAATGAGGGTGTGATTACTGTGTTATGATTAGCACACAGAATTCATGCCAAAGAAAGTCTTACCTTTGGCTTACTTCAGAAGCTTGTCTCTTGAGCTTCCTATCAGCCAAGATAAGGGGGAAACACACCGTCAGTTCTGTGGCCCAAAGGATCAAAACGGACCAGGACCAGTTCAGCTTTCCTCAGATTAGAGACCCCAAGACATTTCCCTTTCTGTTATCATTGTCTTAGTTGCTCAGTCATGTATGACTCTTTGTGACCCCATGAACTGTAGCCCGCCAGACTCCTCTGTCCATGGAATTCTCCAGACCAGAACACTGGAGTGGGTAGCTATTCCCTTTTCCAGGGGATCTTCCCGACCCAGGGAGTGAACCCAGGTCTTCTTAATGGCAGGCAGATTTTTTATCATCTGAGCCACCAGGGAAGCCCCTGATATCATAAAAAAGTCATTAATGTAGAAGACGTTGTCTTTGGCAGCAGCCCTAAAGTGAATGTGGTGATGAGCTTACTGGGACTGGGGGAGCATCCTCAGTCTAGACTGATGGTGTACCATCAAGTACGGCTCAGGAAGGGCCGCTCTATAAGGGGTCATATTTAACTGTTCCGAATTTAGTTACTTCAGTTGCTCAGTTATGTCCGACTCTTTGAGACCCCATCGACTGCAGCACGCCAGGCTTCCCTGTCCATCACCAACTCACGGAGCTTGCTCAGACTCAATGTCCATCGAGTCGTGATGCCATCCAGCCATCTCATCTGTTGTCCCCTTCTCTTCCTGCCTTCAATCTTTCCCAGCATCAGGGTCTCTTCCAATGAGTCAGTTCTTTGTATCAGGTGGCCAGAGTATTGGAGTTTCAGCTTTGGCATCAGTCCTTCCAGTGAATATTCAGGACTGATTTCCTTTCGGATGGACTGGTTGGATCTCCCTTGGACAGCAAGAGTCTTCTCCAGCACCACAGTTCAAAAACATCAATTCTTTGGCACTCAGCTTTCTTTATAGTCCACCTCTTACATCCATACCTGATTGCTGGAAAAACCATAGCTTTGACTAGACGGACCTTTGTTGGCAAAGTAACGTCTCTGCCTTTTAATATGCTGTCTAGATTAGTCATAGGTTTTCTTCCAAGGAGCAAGTGTCTTTTAATTTCATGGCTTCAGTCACCATCTGCAGTGATTTTGGAGCCCAAAATCATGGGACTGGATGCCATGATCTTCGTTTTTTGAATGTTGAGTTTTAAGCCAGTTTTTTCACTTTCCTCTTTCACTTTCACCAAGAGGCTCTTTAGTTTACTTTTAGCATATTAAAAAGCAGAGACATTACTTTGCCAACAAAGGTCCGTTTGGTCAAAGCTATGGTTTTTTCCAGTAGTCGTGTATGTTTGTGAGAGTTGGTCTATAAAGAAAGCTGAGTGCTGAAGAATTGATGCTTTAGAACTATAGTGTAGGAGACTCTTGAGAGCCCCTTGGACAGCAAGGAGATCCAACCAGTCCATCCGAAAGGAAATCAGTCCTAAATATTCATTGGAAGGGCTGATGCTGAAGCTGAAACTCTAATACTTTTGGCCACCTGATGCGAAGGACTTGGCTCATTGGAAGAGACCCTGATGCTGGGAAAGATAGAAGGTGAGAGGAGAAGGGGATGACAGAGGATGAGATGGTTGGATGGCATCACTGACTCAATGGACATGAGTTTGAGTAAACTTTGGGAGCTGGTGATGGACAGGGCGGCCTGGTGTCCTGCAGTGCATGGGGCTGCAAAGAGTCGAATATGACTGAGCGACTGAACTGAACATAGTCAAAGGCTTTGGCGTAATCAATAAAGCAGAAATAGATGTTTTTCTGGAATTCTCTTGCTTTTTTGATGATCCAACAGATGTTGGCTCTTTGATCTCTGGTTCTTCTGCCTTTTCTAAGTCCAGCTTGACATCTGGAAGTTCATGGTTACCATACTGTTGAAGCCTGGCTTGGAGAATTTTGAGCATTACTTTGCTAGCATGTGAGATGAGTACAGTTTTGCAGTAGTTTGAATATTCTTTGGTGTTGTCCTTCTTTGGAATTGGAATGAAAACTGACCTTTTCCAGTCCCGTGGCCTCTGCTGAGTTTTCCAAATTTGCTGGCATATCGAGTGTGGCACTTTCACAGCATCCTCTTTTAGGATTTGAAATAGCTCAACTGGAATTCCATTACCTCCACTAGCTTTGTTTGTAGTGATGCTCCCTGAGGACCACTTGACTTCACATTCCAGGATGTCTGGCTGTAGGTGAGTGACCACACCATCGTGGTTATCACGAAGATCATGAAGATCATGGGTCATGAAGATCTTTTTTGTATAGTTCTTCTGTGTATTCTTGCCTCCTCTTAATATCTTCTGCTTCTGTTATGTCCATACCATTTTTGTCCTTTACTGTGCCCATCTTTGCATGAAATATTCCCTTGGTATCTCTGTTTTTCTAGAAGAGATCTCTAGTATTTCCCATTCTGTTGTTTTCCTCTATTTCTTTGCATTGATCACTGAGGAAGGCTTTCTTATCTCTCCTTGCTATTCTTTGGAACTCTGTATTCAAATGGGTGTATCTTTCCTTTTCTCCTTTGCCTTTAGCTTCTCTCCTTTTCTCAGCTATCTGTGAGACATCCTCAGACAACCATTCTGCCTTTTTACATTTCTTTTTCTTGGGGATGGTCTTGCTCACTGCCTCCTGTACATGTTACAAACCTCTGTCCATAGTTCTTTGGGCTCTCTTGTCTATCATATCGAATCCCTTGAATCTACTTGTCACTTCTGGTGTATAATTGTAAGGGATTTGACTTAGGTCATACATGAGTGGTCTAGTGGTTTTCCCTACTTTCTTCAATTTGAGTCTGAATTTGGCATTAAGGAGTTCATGATCTGAGCCACAGTTGGTTCCTGGTCTTGTTTTTGGTGACTGTTACAGAGCCTCTCCATCTTTGGCTGCAAAGAATATAATCAGTGTGATTTTGGTGTTGACCATCTGGTGATGTCCATGTGTAGTTTTCTCTTGTGTTGTTGGAAGAGGGTGTTTGCTTTGACCAGTGCGTTCTCTGGGCAAAACTCTATTAGCCTTTGCCCTGCTTCATTTTGTACTCCAAGGCCAAATTTGCCTGTTACTCCAGGTATCTCTTGACTTCCTACTTTTTGCATTCCAGTCCCCTATGATGAAAAGGACATCTCTTTTGAGTGTTAGTTCTAGAATGTCTTGTAGGTCTTCATAGAACCATTCAGCTTCAGCTTCTTCAGCATTACTGGTTGGGGTATAGATTGGATTACTATGATATTGAATGGTTTTCTCTGGATACGAACAGAGATCATTCTCTCATTTTTGAGACTGCACTCAAGTACTGCATT
Source organism: Ovis canadensis (assembly GCF_042477335.2). Taxonomy (NCBI): domain Eukaryota; kingdom Metazoa; phylum Chordata; class Mammalia; order Artiodactyla; family Bovidae; genus Ovis; species Ovis canadensis. Next base: position 28,757,887 of record NC_091268.1, on the reverse strand, counting down.
TCAGACTCTTGTTGACCGTGAGGGCTACTCCATTTCTTCTAAGGGATTCTTGCCCTCAGTAGTAGATACAGTCATCATCTGAGTTAAATTCACCCATTTCGGTCTGTTTTAATTCACTGATTACTAAAATATCGATGTTCCCTCTTGCCATCTCCTGTTTGACCACTTCTAATTTACCTTAATTCATGGACCTAACAGTCCAGATTCCTATGCAATATTGCTCTTGACAGCATCAGACTTTACTTCCATCACCAGTCACATCCGCAGCTGGGCATTGTTTTCTCTTTGGCTTCTTCTTTTCATTCTTTGTGAAGTTATTTCTGCACTCCTCTCCAGTAGCATATTGGACACCTACCGACGTGGGAATTTCATTTTTTAGTGTCACATATCTTTTTCCCTTTTCATACTGTTCATGGGGTTCTCAAGGCAAGAAATTGGAGTGGTTTGCCATTCCCTTCTCCAGTGGACCACGTTTTGTCAGAACTCTCCACCATGACCGTTGCGTCTTGGGTGGCCCTGCACAGCACAGCTCATAGTTCCATTGAGTTCGACAAGGCTGTTCTGACTTAAAACAAGAATAAAATTAGAGAAGCTCAGTGATGTTTCCTATTCTTCAGTCAGTTGAGTAAGGACTTTGTGAAAATTTCCCCATTCTTGCGTATTGTTACTTACTTGATATTTTTGCTACGTTTACGTTTATATTTTGACTTTGAAATATGTATTTAATAAGTCTCTTTACTGGGAATTTTTCTATATTATGTTGTTGAATGTAAAGAACATCCAGTTATTTTGGGCTTCCAGAATCTAATTTGAAGTGAATATTGATACCTTATAGTTTGCACATTTGTTCCCTTAAACTTGAACCTGGGGTGAGATAATAGAAATACATTTAATTTTTATTCAGGAGTTTTCTGCCTATTGGGAGAATATATGTTCACCAAGTAAAATTTTCTTAAATGTTGGTTAACAAAGGATATTCCTCTTACAAACTATAAGGGAGAAGCCCAGATAGTTGAAGTGAATGAATGGACAGTTCAGCAGCCATGGAGTAGAAACCCCTTGTCCTCTGACCCCTGGCATGCTGCCCCCTTGCCTGGTTGCCTTTGTTTACTCCCCAGAGTTCTTTCTCTGCCTCTGTTCACACACCTGCCACGGACCTCACTGAAATGCATGTTCTATTTACTCTTGTTTCAGAGCTCAAGCATTGACTTTCTAGCAAGCCAAGGATTTGATTTTAATAAAGTTTTTCGCAACGGTAAGATTACATGTGACCTCTCTTCAGAGCTTGTAAATCTGGATTCAGTTGAGAATTATCTTCCTGTGCATACTGTCTGATACAGGGTCTCGGATTTCCATTCCAGCCTGTGCAGCCAGTAAAGTTCTCATTGTGCCCCACTCCTGAAGGCCTGGTCGAGCATGAAGGGCACAGGAGAGGAGCTGCTGCCTCGTTCAGCTCCAAGGAGGCCTCTTGAGCCCCCAGACTCATTGAGTAGAGCTTATGCTGTTACTGGTGTGACTCAGTTGCCTGGCAGACTCCCTGTGGGGTATGTGTCCCCGTTGTCTTTCACTGAGACAAGTGCTCCAGTGTTGCTTTTTCAAACACAGCCGTGTTTCAGTAATACCGTGATGGTCTTTGGAGGAAAAAATTCAGTTCTGACGGCTAACTTGCTGGTGTGATGTGCTGACCAGCAACCTGGCGGGTTGGGGAGACCAAGTCCTAGTCCTTATCCCCAGCATAGGGCACAATCCCTCAGAGAGGTGATTGTTAAATATTTAATTAATGAACGCTGGACATTGAAGCACGTCAGAGTGGCTTTTTTTCCTCCATTCATTTATTTCTTGGAAAGTGCCTGGGAGAGCCTCTCTTGTTCCCAGCAGTATTAAGTGCCTGCTGCTCTAAGGTCAGTAACTACTTTTTACTTAACTATTCTTATAAACTGTGTTCTTTCCCATGGTGGATGTGTTACTGAATGAGGTAGGAGAGGAGATATTTCTCAGCAAAGGTTCTAGAACATAGACTTCAACTACAATCTCTCTGCCTCAGCATGATCTCCTTGTAGGGTCTTTAGGACCATGTCTTGTTGTCTGTTAATTGCTTCAGTGGTGCTGCGTCTTCATATCTACTGATGATTTTGATTTTTGGAAATGCTAAAAAAATTTTGAATCCAAACCGCTTACTTAACCTACTGGGTATACCCACTGGGTAACACAGTTTGGGTATCACAAAGTAATTTTATTCCCTGTGGCTCATGCTTGACTCTGAAAGCCACTGTAAAATACAAATTCCACATGTAGTTAGAGCACTATGATGGAATGTGTGCAATTTGTTTGTTTTGGTGCACTGTGTGGCATGTGGGATCTTAGTTCCCTGACCAGGGATTGAACTTGTGTCCCCTGTGTTGGAAGTGTGGAGTCTTAACCACTGGACCATCTGGGAAGTCTTATCGCAGAAATGTTTTGAAGGAAATACTTTAACCAGATTCCTATGAATGTGTGTTCCAGCCTGATGATTTTATTTTCATAGAAGGAGAGAAGCAGCTAAATAGGAGGATGCTTCATTTTCTAGTTTTGTAGTCAGACCTTGGAGTATTTTAGTCACAACTACATCAGGGCTCCCAGGCCATCTGTTATTACTGAGACTCTTATCCCTGTGCTTTAAATCTGACCCAGACCTTCACTTCTCTTCCTTATTAAATTTTTCCACTCTAGGGTTTGCACACGCCAGAACCTTTCCTTCTGGCAGTCACCTTGGAAGTACCTCTGACTTTCTTGTCTGAAGTGGAACCAGGTGACTGCGGTCACCATTCTCCACGGATGGTTTCAGCTCTGTTTGTGCAGCCGGGCGGTAGGCCTGCCACCTTCAGCCCATCTGAGTTCTTCTCAGGAGCCACGGCTCTTTCCAGGGCTGTGTAACCAGCTCTGCCATCCCCCTTCTGCTGACGTCCTGGGCATGGCCTTCACCAGAAGCCTAGACTTTGGCTCATCTTGCTCTCTCTTCCTACCTCTCTCCTCCTTTCAGGTGACTCCAGCATCCACACGGAGCACCTGCAAAAGCTCTGTCGCGTGTGCTCCTGGGTGGTCAGCAGTCCTCGCCTCTGCCTCCCCTTAGCTATCCACTCCGTTAGTGGCTTCATGGGTCTTATCAGCAGGCACTGTGCCCGCCTCCCTCATTTCTCCTTGACAGCGCCTCCTCTCGTCCTTCACATCCACTTGGCTACCTCATTTCAGCAGCTGGTTGATCTCTGTTGCTTTCTCACTGTCAGTTACCTTCTACTGTCTGGTCTAGACTTCTCTCCTTGTCCACTGGGTCCGTTATTATCCTTTCTTCTTCCCCTTGCTCCTCTCTGCATATTGAACTCGTCTAGCTAAGTCCCAGGCTTAGTTGGTTCTGATCATTCACTTTCTCTCTTTCTGAGCATCTGAGTATTGCAGTAAAATGGGACATACCTGAGCCCATTTATCACTTTAAATTCATGAGCACAAGCATCAAGTAAGGACTCCATCATGCTCAGAAATCCTACTTTTCTGACTTAGAAATTCCCTTTCTGACTTTCTAAAATATCTGTATTTTTACCATTTCTCTCCAGGCCTCCCTCTCAGCTGCTGGTCATGCCTCAATGAAAATAGAAACCAGCAGGCAAGAGCCAGTTTGTGTTCTTACCACCAGACCCACAGATCTCCCCGCTGAGCCTGGGCCTGGCCTTTTCACAGGTGTTCCTTAGAAGGCTAGTCCCTCCCTTTGTGTCAGGCACTGGCTCTTCCAGTTTGCCCTTCTGTCTGCTGGGTGTTTTCCCTTCTCTGCTGATCACTCCATCAACCTTTGTAAACATTCTTTTAGTGCAGAGCTCCCCAATCTAGTCCATGGGCCGCTTTCCTGCCGTAGATAGAGTTCCGGAATCTGTGAATCTGGGGAAGGCGGTGAGGAGTTGACATCTATATTTTTGTCTAACCTTGGACTGAATTTGTTCATTTCTTCTGTTGGGAACGTAGGCAACAACCCAGCTGCATTAGCAGTAGCAGGAAGTTTGTCCTCAAGTGAAATCCTAGGTATCTTCAAATGGCATTTTCGTTTTGGCAGATATCTTGAATATTGTTTGCCTTCGTCAGTACTTTGAAGTTATTGTAGTTATTTCACCTGCCATTAGGTCTTTAAAAATTTTTTTAAATGTATTTACTTATTTGGCTGCACCAGGTCTTAGTGCAGCGCTTGGAATCTTCGATCTTTGTTGCAGCGTGTGAACTCTCAGTTATGGCATGCCAGATCTAGTTCCCGGACTAAGGATTGAATCCGGGCCCCCTACATTGGGAGCAGAGAGTCGTAGGACCAGTGGGGAAGTCCCTGCCGTTAGGTCTTCTTAATTTAATGTGTTGACCAGGAAGCTGGTATCTTATATTACTATATCACAGACATAAAAAAAAGTTCTTGGTAACTATTTCGATTTAATTACTTTTCTTTATAATCTTGTGTATTTTATTTTATGCATTGGAAAACATCATTTTGAGGAAGGGCCTGTAGATTTCACCCGACTACCAAAGGAATAGGTGCCACGTGAAGATGAATCACGCCTGTGGGAATATCTCTATCTCAGAATAACTCTAAGCAAAGCAAACCCGTCCCCCTCACTTGATTCCACATCCCCAGTGTCCCTTCCGGCCTGTGATGCTCCCACTCAGAGGAGGAAGGCATCTTGAATGAGGTGTTTGCTCTTGCCGTTCCCGCGTCTTCCCCTCTGGTTTTCTCTTTACCCACCTGAACTGGTCTGCTGTCCTCGCCCCTCCTCGGACTTGAGGTCAGGTCATATGCCAGGATCTCACACCTTGTGGATCCTTTTTGCCCTCATTCCGCCTTTGGCGGGATCTGACCGGGCGATTGCACCCTCCTCCCCTGACGCTCTCCCTGGCTCTCAGACTCTTCGTTCTGTGCTTTTCCTCCTGCCTTCCTCTGGACTCCTCTGCATCCTGACTGACTCTTTTTCATCTCGCCTGGCTTCAGTGTTAGTCTCATATATTCCATGGTTTCATTTACTTTTTATTATTAAATTCTTATTTTGAAATAACCTCAGACTTTATAAATGTTGCCAGAATACCTCAGAGAATTCCTGGTACCCTTCAGTTTCCTGAATGTTGGCATTATACTGTTTGCCTTGTCATCCTTTCTCTCATTACATGCGTGTGTATAATTTTTTCCCCAAAACCATTTTTGAATAAGTTCCAGACATGACATTTCTTTATTCCTAACTACTTCAGTGTGCATTTTCCTAAAAACAAGTACCTTCTCTTACACAGTACAGTAATCCAAATTAGGAGATGGACGTTGCTCCAGTACTGTTACCTCGTTTACAAACCTAATGTATATAAGTTTTGCTACTTAGATTAAAAGAGAAAAACAACTACTCCCCGTCCAGATTCAGTCTGGGCTCACACGCTGCATTTAAGCTGTCGTATCTCTTTGCTCTTTTACAGTCCAGAACAATTTCTCAGTCTGTCTTTGATTTCAGTGCCTTGACAGTATTTTGTAGCGGAAGCTAGTTTGTGGCATGCCCCTCATTTGGGACTTTTATGTTTCCTCAGCCAAGTCTACAGGCGTCCATTCCTCTCGGGCAGGGATACTGCAGATGTGTGCTCAGTGCATCAAATCAGGAGAACGTGGCACCAGTGAGCCGAGTTACTGCTGATTATAGCTTTTCTTTTTACTTTTAGAAAAACACACGTGCATCATCTGTTAATTATTTCTAAGTATACAGTTGGCTGGTATTAAGTACATACATATTGTTGTGTAGCTTTTGGTGTTTGTAATGTTGATCATACTTCTTCAGTTAGGTTTAGCATCCACTGATGAGTCTTGCTTGAGACAATTATTGTTGCTGGCAAATGATGATTTTCTAACTTCATCATTGGTTCCACAGTTTGTTAACTGTCCCATGACTTGTAATGCCTCCCTTCGTCCTGATGACACCTAAATTTGTATCTCAACACCTTTCTCCTGAGCTTTAGACTTTTATTTGTAGCTTTTCATTTATATGTATATCCCTAGATGATTTAATATATCCAAGAGGTAGCTTTTGGCTTTATTGGGACAACCATGTCCATTTATTTAGCCACTGTGTATGGCTGTTTTCATGTTGGAAAGATGTTGAGATCTTATGTTGCCACAGAGATCTCCATCTGGCCCATAAGCCTAAAATGTTTATTGTTTGTCCCTTTAAGGAAAGGTGTACTGATCTCTGATCTAAGCGGTTATCTCCTGCCTGGACAACCACAGTGGACAGTTCCTTCTGGCTAACCTCCCTACTTCAATTCTCATAGGAGTCCAGGTGGTCTTTTAAAAACATGGAGCAGGGCTTCTGTGGTGGTCTAGTGGTTAAGAATCCATCTTGCAATGCACATGGGTTTGATCCCTGGTCCAGGGAGATTCTGTATGCAATAGGGCAACTAGCCTGCACCTCACAACTACTGAACCTGAGTGAGTTCTAGAGCTGTGCCCGCTGCAGCTAGAGAGTAGCCTCTGCTGTCCGCAACTGGGGAGAGCCCGTGCGCAGCAGTGAAGACCCAGTGCAGCCAAAAATAAATAAATATTTTTTAAAAAGCACATGAAAATATGGAGCAGATAATGTGATTATTGTGCTTAAAACCTTCCAATAGCATCCTCTTGTTCTTAGAATATGAAAATTCTTACCATGCCCTCTAAAGGCCCGTGTAACCTTGCCCCATCCTGTCCAGCCTGACATTACTCCGTTCTCCTGCTTACAGCTTCCTTCTTCTGGAACTGTTTGTGGAACAGTCCAAAGCATTTCTGTCCTTTAGGCATTTATGCCTGTTCTGCGCCTGAAATACTCTTCCCTCAGCTCTTGCATGTCTGATCCATGCTCCCCTTTTGGGTCCTCCTGCCCGGTGGCCTCCTCTGGTTGTCCTAAGGTGTTCCGTTCACTAGCGAGCAGGATGCATCTCCCTTGTTCATCATTAGCTCAGCGGCGCCTGGTACAGTGCCTGGCACAGTGTGCACACCAGGTCACAGCCTGCTGAGAGACGAATGAATGAACGAGCACACGGAGTGAAGGAAATAGACACACACATTTCAAAATCACTTGCTTTTTCCATTGGATTTTGTTTTTTTGAGCTGTAGTCAAATATGGTCTTTCCCGAGTCTTTTAGTCTCTGTGGTTTGTTAACAAAATTTTTTACGATAAACAGTGACCTCTGCTAATGCACGCTTTTAAAAATTCTGTTCAGGAATTCCGTACTTAAACCAGGAAGAAGAAAGACAGTTAAGAGAGCAGTATGATGAGAAGCGTTTGCAGTCCAATGGTGCAGGTGCTCTGTCCTACACGTCTCCTAACACTTCAAAGTGTCCCGTGACCATTCCTGATGATCAGAAGAAGTTTATTGACCAAGTGGTGTAAGTTCCTAAACTGAAACCAGACGTGCGATGAGACGTGTGTCTTGGGGGCAGGATTGATGCCTGTATCTCAGGCTTGTGCTACCCGCACACAGAAGTGTGATGTGAGGACAGGATTTAATTGTGGCATACCTGAGTTTGTGTTATATGTTGTTGTTCAATCGCTAAGTTGTGTCTGTCCCTTTGCGACCCCATGGACTGCAGCATGCCAGGCTTTTCTGTCCTCCATTGTCTCCCGAAGTTAGCTCAAACTCATGTCCATTGAGTTGGTGATGCCATCCAACCTTCTACTGTCAATTGTAAATTGAGCTCTGTGTACTGTGTGCAGAATCGCCATGTGTCACCAGGCCAGAGACTGCCTTGGCAAGTGGGCAGACCTCTTGGGGGGACCAGAGGCCTGACAGCCACTGTTCCCCCGAAGGCAGAGGCACATCCAGATATTGCAACACATCTGTGTTTTTTTTTCTGTTGTGGTGAAGTTTCTAATAAGCAAATGTGCCACGGGAGGAGCATCTGGTTTTGCTCAGTTTAGTTATCAGTGTAACTGCTGACTCATTGGAAAAGACCCTGATGTTGGGAAAGATTGAAGGCAGAACGAGAAGAGGGTGACAGAGGGTGAGATGGTTGAATGGCATTACTAATTCAGTGGACATGAACTTGGGCAAACTCTGAGAGATGGTGAGGAAGAGGGAAGCCTGGAGTGCTGCAGTCCTTGCTGCCAAGAAGAGTTGGGCATGACTTGGTGACTGAACAACAGAACTACTTTACCAGGAAAGTAAAAATGTAAATCACTTGTATTAATGAATCCTTGAGAAGTTGTCACTAACTCATTAATAACAATGACGGAAAGAATCTGCCAAAGTAAAGCATTTTAAGCCTTACTGAACTAAAAAGTTATGATTTGGTAAAATTACATTGTCATATGTTATTGCTTTTGAGTATGGTGGTTCTGTTGATTGACGACTTCATTCCTTAATGATGCTGATGGTCATGTTTTTATTCTAATTCTTCAGAGAGAAAATAGAAGATTTATTACAAAGTGAAGAAAACAAGAACTTGGATTTAGAGCCATGTACTGGGTCAGTTGCCTTGAATATTTTCACTTGTTCTTTTTTTGGAAAAGGTAGATGATTTCTGGCATGTGCTCTCCTTGGTCTCTTAAAAACATTCATAAATAGTCTTTTTATTATAGGTATGTTCCCAAGATTTCAGCACTAACTTTAGCATTAACACAGTGGGGACCATGGTATATTGAGACACTGAATGAGTGCTTTGTCCTGTCCTGGAGGGAAGAAAACTGTTGTGCACCTTTGCTTTAAGTCATGCTCAAGAGTGGCGTAATTATTGTAGCCTTGATTTGTGCTTCATACAGAAAGGCTTCAGAAGAGCAGAATCCATTGTTAGGCTATTTCTGTCCTTTTCATTTCTCTCTACAGTAAAAAGCATCGGTGTTTCAAAGAGTCAGTAACTGAAACAGCCTGCTTTCCTTCCTTTTACATTGTGACTAGCTTCACAGAAGTGTTTTAATGCATTTGTCTACTTAAAATTCTCTTCATACAACCACAGGAGGTAATATTTTGGTTAGATAAGGACTTCTGCCTCTTCTATAAAGGCAGTATAATAATAGCAGTGATAAAGAGCATTTTCCGTTCATTAATTCTCTTGGAGAAGAAAATGGCTACATCATTATTCTGGCCTGGAGAATTCCATGGACTGTTCCATGGGGTTGCAAAGAGTTGGACATGACTGAGCGACTTTCACTTTTTCATTCAATTCATTAATTAGGCTGTGTGGTGACATGGTTGCGGCACACGGGCTTCTCTGGTTGCAGCTTGAGTGCATCTCTCTAGTTGTGGTGTGTGGGCTGAATTGCCCCTCAGCATATAGGATCTTAGTTCCCTGACTAGGGATCAAACCCGAGTCCTCTCCATTGAAAAGTGGATTCTTTACCGTTGGACCACCAGGGAAGTCCCAGTAAAGAGCATTTTGATGAAGAAAAGTGGTGAGGAATCCTCCCACCTCAATCATCCTCTCTGTTCTTTTTTGCTTGTTAACTGTCATTTCTAATGAAGCCTCTACATGGTCTTTCCCAATCAGTGCTTGGTCAGTTTGAATATTCCTTTAATGATTGCAAATTAATACCTTTCACTTGTTTTTGTAGGTTCCAAAGAAAACTGATTTATCAGACTTTGAGCTGGAAGTAAGTGTTTATATTATACATGAGTGTTCTGTGAGGGACCCAGAATTAAAAAATTAAATGCAGTTTTTTAGCCTTTATTTCATTTTTGATGTTCTGCTGGTTTTGGTGACTTGATCATACCATGTTCTTGGGCAGTGCTTCATTTTATTACTGTCCCCCCCCCCCCCCATTTCTTAAGTTAAATACCTGCTTAATTTATTTGCTCTTGCTTCTTAGTAGCTGCTGTAAAGGCTTTATAGTTTTCTTTTAATGATCAACTTGGCATATCCTAAATTATAGTATTATTTTTGTTCTTTGAAGGTATATGATAAAGATTTGGCTTTAAGACCTGGGAAATACTCAGGTGAATGCTCTTTGTTTTTCTTTTTTGAAACAGGGTAATTTTTATTTAGATTCTTGTCATTTATGTTAACTTTTTAATTTATGCAGCTTAAAATATTTAATTATATTAGGCTGCCTTCTTTACTATATTTCAGTAGCATTGTACACAGAATTTTTAATTTCATACTTTTGCTGTTTATAAGAAATATTGAAATAAATTAGATTAAGTGAAAGGTGAATGCTTTTTCTAAAGCAGGGATTAGACCATGGGTGATTTCAGGATGCCTGAATCTCCTGAAATAATATCCAAAATTTTGTATGTGTTTTTTTCTGGAGCTGTTTCCATTAGTTTAATTATATTTTCAAGTGAATCTCTTAACTTAGCAGTTGAATGTCAGGATTGAACAGATGGATGTTTGCACTTGACTTTGTTTGGGGTTTTGTTCTTTCATTAGAATCTGCCAGTGGCA